>NC_136382.1:150971719-152252214 GCF_965140285.1 Lepidochelys kempii | reverse complement strand
AATTAATTTGCAAACTGGATACAATTAACTTCAGCTTGAATAGAGACTGGGAGTGGATGGGTCATTACACAAAGTAAAACTATTTCCCTATGTTTATCCCCCATCCCCCCCCCCCCCCACAACTGTTCCTCAGATGTTCTTGTCAACTGCTGGAAATGGCCCACCTTGATTATCACTACAAAAGGTCCCCCGCCCCCCCCGCCCTGCTCTCCTGCTGGTAATAGCTCACCTTGAGTGATCACTCTCCTTACAGTGTGTATGGTAACACCCATTGTTTCATGTTCTCTATGTATATAAATCTCCCCACTGTATTTTCCACTGAATGCATCCAATGAAGTGAGCTGTAGCTCACCAAAGCTTATGCTCAAATAAATTTGTAAGTCTCGAAGGTGCCACAAGTACTCCTTTTCTTTTTGCAAATACAGACTAACATGGCTGCTACTCTGAAACCTGTCAGATTGCTTTAAACAGCAGCTATTTTCTGTGTTTCAGGGGACTCATTGCAAAATCTTCCTAGGATGCCAGTCCCTGCACAGTCTTTCATCAATCCTATTTGTTTGGATGGCATTGATTCACTAGATCAGACTCCAAGAGTAAGTCTTGATGCCGATGTGCACAGCTTTCTTTTAGATGGGATCTTAAGGAACAAGCAGTGGTTTATGGTTTTGGGATATGTAAGATTATACCCCTGGACCTGCAGAGATTGATTGTAAAACTGCCCACTTGGCTATCAAGAGAGTATTTTGATTTACTGGTAACACATTATATTTTAAAGACACATATAATTCCTTGTAAAATGCGACTGCAGCATTCTAAAGTCCTGTCTCAAAACATAGCAGCTTACAGTAGTGACAGTAGTGTGATAACTGCAGAATACTGTAGTATTTCCTTTTATAAGGGATGTTTTATGCCTAAATTTAATCTATCCTCCACCTCATTTCCTCAAGTGTTTGCAGAACATAATCTCCTAGTCAGTAAGAGACCAGAAGAGACAAGAGTTTCAAGATCCTTATAGCCCTTCAGTTATTCTGCTAGCAAATTGCCATCATTCCTTTTCAGGTCTCCTCTTTCTGAGACACTCTTATCATCAGCTCTTGATCTAACAATGCCATGTCCATGCCTTGACTACTATACAGTCTGACATGCTTGTTGCCATTGGAAGTTTTGCTATAAATCAACACCTGAAAATACTTAAATTTTGTTTTATATCCTACTACAGTCCAAGCTGCCTTCATGGTCTAGTAAAAGTTACTAAGGTTTCATGGAGTCCATCAGGCTAACGTGATTATTAGTGCCTGTATGTCCATTAAAGCAAAAAACTATATTGGTTACACACACAATGTGATGGCAGTTTTTTGTTTTTTTTTCTTAGAGCCATTGCATGTCATTTGTTAAGCATGCAGGCACTAGTATCAATGACAGGCCAGTTCAGCTCTGCAGTTGTTAAAACAGTGAGAGGAAGTTCAAATTAATTAGCACAATATCCTTATGAATTTCCTCTTGATTTAATAATTAAGCTGTGGTTCTCAAGAAGGAAATGGAGAATGCACTGAATCTGATTTTATAAATGATGTAGTTTGGCTCCACAGTGGCAGTTCTTTCAACCACAGTGAATTCCCAGAGGAGATGAAAGTTTTAAAATAATAATAAAAACAACAAAGAGGAAGGATCCTGCATTTTGATTTTTTTGACCAGCCTCCAGAAGTTACCAGTAGATTTAAACCAGATGATGTTGGTAAAACCAATCAGGCAGTTGGCACTATGCATAGTAATTTGCACTGAACATTATATAAATGAGCTTGGACAAATTTGTAGCCTCTCCTAGAAATGTGTAGAAAAATGTACCACAAAGCACCCAGTGTGGAATCCTGTGAGTGTTCAGAGAAATATGCTTCCTTGTCTTCCCTTTCCTTTCCCCACAGGACCATTGCACTCTTAGATAGAAAGAGCCCACGCACCCGACCAAGGTTTAGTTTTGCACTATGGCTTAGTAAACGTGCCTGTGGAGGAAAGGGGAGAAATAAGCTAGAACTTCCAGTTGTTTTTTCCTCCTCCCTTCCCCACATCCTTTCATGTTTGAATCAGCTTGGGACATTGTACAGCTCCTCTCCCACAAAATGAAAACAACTTTGTGATGTATCCACCTGTCTGCTACTGTATGGGGAAGGCTAGTTAGATGAAATCTTATGAGTTGGACTTGCATTTCATTAATGTTTTCCTTCTAGGGATCTCAAAGCACTTTACCAGCAATGAGGAGTTAAGCCTCTCTATTGAGAAACAGAGGCACAGAGTGGGGAAATTACTTGCAAACGCACAATAGAATCCTAGAAATGTAGGACTAGATGTAATCTTAATAGGTCATCTAGTCCAGTCCCCTGCACTGAGGCAGGACTAAATGTTATCTAGACCAGTGCTTCTCAAGCTGTCTGATGTGGGGGACTGGCAATTTTTTTTTCCTCAATGTGCACACAGACTGGCAGCCGATGGCTCGCGGACCGGCACTAGTCCGTGGACCACCACTTTGAGTAGCGCTGATCTAGACCATCCCTGACAGGTGGTTGTCTAACATGTTCCTAAAAGCCTGGATTAATGGAGATTCCATAACCTCCCTAGGTAATTTGTTCCCGTGTTTAACTACTCTGCCAGGAAGCTTTCCTCATGTCTAACCTAAACCACTCATGCTGCAATTTTAGCCCACTACTTCTTGTCCTGTCGTCCGTGGATAAGGAGAACAGTTTATCCTCCTCTTTATAACAACCTTTTACATTCCTGAAGACTATTATGTCTCCACTCGGTCTTCTCTACTCCAGACTAAACAAACTCATGTTTTTCAATCTTTCCTCGTAGTTCATGTTTTCTAGACCTTTAATCATTTTTGTTGCTCGCCTCTGGAGTTGCTCCAGTTTGTCCATATCCTGCCCTAAGTGTGCTGTCCAGAACTGGACACAATACTCCAGGTGAGACCTTATCAATCCTGAGTAGAGTAAAAGAACTACTTTTCCTGTCTTGCTTACAGCATTTCTGCTAATACATCCCAGAATGATGTTTGCTTTTTTTTTGCAACAGCTATTACATTTTTGACTTGTATTTTTTTTAAGTTTGTGATCCACATTAAGCTCCTGACACCAGATCCTTTTCTAGGCAGTCATTTCCCATTTTGTATTTACTCAATGAATTATTCCTTCTTAAGAGTAATACTTTTTTCATTTGTCCATTTTGAATTTCATCCTACTTATTTCAGGCAATTTCTCCAGTTTGTCTCCAGTTTGTCAAGATAATTTTGAATTCTAATCCTGGCCTCCAAAGCACTTGCAACCCTTTCCAGCTTGGTATCATCTGCAAACTTTATAAGTGTCCTTTCTATGCCATTATCCAAATCATTTATGAAGATATTGAATAGAACTGGACCCAGGATAGATCTTTGCAGGACTGCACTTGATATGCTCTTCCCGGTTGACTGAGAACCATTGATAACTACTGTCAGTATGGTTTTCTAACCAGTTACGCACCCACCTTATACTAGGTTCATCTAAGCCAGGAGTCAGCAACCTATGGCACGCGTGCCAAAGACGGCATGCGAGCAGATTTTTAATGGCATGCTGCTACCTGCCGGCCCCCAGCCGCCGGCCCCGCTCAGCCTGCTGCCAAACCTAGGCCGGCTGTTGGCTGAGCTGGGCCGGCGGCTGGGACCCCGGTAGGCAGCAGCATGCCATTAAAAATCCTGCCCACCCCGCCCACTCTTCTCCACTCCCCGCCCCTCCCGTCGGGGCAGGGTGAAGAAGCTTGGTCCTGCCGGCTGCTGCTGCAGGGCAGACAAGCTCCCCCCTCCCCCGCCTCTTCCCTCAGCATGCTGGGTTCCTGCCCCCTCCTCCTCTCCCTCCCTGCCACTGATCAGCTGATGGCCCTTGCGAGGGAGGGGGAGAAGCAGAGCTTGAGCATGCTCGCTGCTCCGGGGAGAAGGTGGAGAAGAGGTGGGGACAGGGCCTTGGGGAAGGGGGGGTGTGGAATCAGGGCATATCCCCTCCAGCCCCACCCACTGAGCCGCTCTGGGCAGGGGGCTGGGAGCACCCCCAGGACCCTAGTCCACATCCCCAGCCCTCTGCCCTGATCCCTGCACCCCCCTCACACACACCCAGCCTCCTGCCCTGACCCCTGCACCCATCCCATGACCTCAGCCCTGACTCCAGCACCACCCACACATGCCCCCAGCCCTCTGCCCTGACTCCAGTACCCCCACACATACGCAGCCCCCCACACCCTATGCCCTGACTCTTGCACCCCCCACATTCCCACCTGCACCCCTTGCACCAAATGGGAGCTGCCCTTGTAAGCACTCCACACCCAAACCCCAACCCTGAGCCCCCTCCCTCATTCCAGTTTTGGGCCCCACACTACAAGAAGGATGTGGATAAATTGGAGAGAGTCCACCGAAGGGCAACAAAAATGATTAGGGGTCTAGAACACATGACTTATGAGGAGAGGCTGAGGGAGCTGGGATTGTTTAGCCTGCAGAAGAGAAGAATGAGGGGGGATTTGATAGCTGCTTTCAACTACCTGAAAGGGGGTTCCAAAGAGGATGGCTCTAGACTGTTCTCAATGGTAGCAGATGACAGAACGAGGAGTAATGGTCTCAAGTTGCAGTGGGGGAGGTTTAGATTGGATATTAGGAAAAACTTTTTCACTAAGAGGGTGGTGAAACACTGGAATGCGTTACCTAGGGAGGTGGTAGAATCTCCTTCCTTAGAGGTTTTTAAGGTCAGGCTTGACAAAGCCCTGGCTGGGATGATTTAACTGGGAATTGGTCCTGCTTCGAGCAGGGGGTTGGACTAGATGACCTTCTGGGGTCCCTTCCAACCCTGATATTCTATGATTCTATGATTCTAGCTCCTGACCAGACCCTACACCCCAACCCCCAGCCTGCTCCTTCACCCCCAGCCCTATGCTCAGTGCACTCCCACCCTCAGCTCAGTGCAGAGAAAGAGAGGAAGGGAATAGGCTAGAACCAGGGAGAAGGTAGGTACCCACTCTATGTAGGTAGGTACCCAGTCTACTCTAACCCGCTGCCGGTCTGGGGTTCTGGCTGCCAGCCCCTTGCCAGCCAGGGTCCTGGCCACAGGTCCCACTCAGCCTGCTGCCGGCCTAGGTGAACAGACCCCCAGGCTGGCAGCGGGCTCAGTGGGCTGGCGGCATAAGATCAGCATTTTATTTTAATTTGAAATGAAGCTGCTTAAACATTTTGAAAACCTTGTTTCCTTTACATACGACAATAGTTTAGTTATATAATATATAGACGTATAGAGAGAGACCTTCTAAAAAACGTTAAAATGTATTACTGGCACGCAAAACCTTAAAGTAGAGTGAATCAATGAAGACTCGGCACACCGCTTCTGAAAGGTTGCCGACCCCTGATCTAAGCTATATTTCCCTAGTTTATGAGCAGGTCATGTGAGATAGTATTAAAAGCCTGACCAAAATATCACATCTACTACTTCCCCCTATCCACAAGGAGTGTTAGCCTGTCAAACCAAACCTGGGTTGGTTTTTGACATGATTTGTTCTTGACTGTTACTTATCACTTTATTTTCTTCTTGATGCTTACAGATTGATTGTTTGATTCATTATCTTTCCAGGTACAGAAATTAAGCTGACTGGTCTATAATTCCCTGGATTGTCCATATTCCCCATTTTTATAGATAAGTACTATATTTGACCTTTTCCTGTCCTCTGGGATCTCTCCCATCCTCCACTAGTTCTCACAGATAATCACTAATGGCTCAGAGACCTCTTCAGCCAGTTCCTTAAGTAGTCTAGGATGTACTTCATTAGGCCCTGCTGAATCGTTCTATTCCTATTTTAGCCTCAAGGTATGTCTTCACTAGCAACCTTAAAGCACTGCTGTGGCAGGGCGTTAACATGGCTGTGTAGACGCGGCACCAGCGCTGGGGGAGAGCTCTCCCAGTGCTGTAAAAGAAACAAAACAAAACAAAAAAAACCACTTCTCCCCTCGGGGAGGTGCTACCAGCGCTGGTGCACGCTGTCAACTGCCACGTTACAGCGTTGAAACTTGCGGTGCTCAGGGGTGTGGTGTGTGGGTTTTTTTTTTTAAAACATATCCCTGAGCGAGAAAGTTGCAGCGCTGTAAAGTGGCAGTGAAACAAGATCTTAGATTGTACCCCATTGATGTTCACTATCTTAGTTGTCCGATCACTGCTAACCTTTTTGGTGAAAACTGAAGCAAAAGAGGCATTTAACACTTCTGCCACTGCTGCATTTTCTGTTTGTCTTTCCCTCCTCATTGAGTAAAGGGTCTACCCTGTCCTTGGTTTTCCTCTTGCTTCTAATGAATTTGTCAAGTTTTTTTATTTATTTTTTTTTAATTTTTTACATCCCAAACTAGTTCAATCTCATTTTGTGCCTTGGCTTTTCTAATTTTATCCCTACATGCTTATGTTGGTTTTTACATTCTTCATTAGTAATCTGACCTCATTTCCACATTTTGTGTTATTCTTTTTTGAGTTTCAGATCATTTGAGATCTCTTGAATAAGCCAGGGTGGCCTCTTACTATGATACATAGGAAAGATAAGAATTTGAATAGTTTGTGCATGTTTTCTTAGTACTGTATCTTTTAAAAAACTGCCAACTTTTCTGGACTCCTCCCCAACCCACCCCCCCTTAGACTTGTCTCCCATGGCATCTTACTTACCAGTTGTCTGAGTTTGCTGAAGTCTGCCTTCTTGAAGTCCATTGTCTTTATTCTGCTATTCTCCCTCCTACTGTTCCTTAGAATTGTGAATTCTTATTTCATGATCACTTTCACCCAAACTGCCTTCCACCTTCAAGTTCTCAACCAGTTCATCCCTATTTGTCAGAATTAAATCTAAAACAGCATCTCCCCTAGTTGCTTTATCCACCTTCTGTAATAAAAAGTTGATTTAAATGTATTCCATAAACTTGTTGGATAATCTATGCCTTGTTGTATTATTTAAATCCTTTCTAAAAACTCACTTCTTCCCTATGCCCCCCAAGCAGTGAGTTCATAACAACAAATAAAATAGTTGTGTCTCCTCTGTGTTTGTATGCTTGAATGGAAGATTTTGGGGGCAGGTATTGTTTTGGTCTTTGCGTTTTGAACACCGTTCCGCACACCGCTGGTGCTAAACAAAACATAAGGCCAACATCCTCCTTTCAGAACCACAGAGTGGATCTCAACTCCAGTGTTCTGTCTCCCACACGTGTACTTTTATCTGAGGCCATGGCTAAAGTAGGAAAATATGCTATGTTTTAAAATCTACTGGCTCACAACTCACACAATATTATAGCTGACTTTGCACCTAATGTCAATAGGATAAATTGTGTTTTAAAAGAGTCAGCTGGTCTTGATCAACCCCCCTGGGTGCATAATCTTGTGTAAATCATGCTGGTTACAATGTGTTTGCTAACACATCTTAAAGCACAATGTCTTTTCATAGTCTAGAGATTGCCTAAAAGGCATGTACGGAAACCAGAATTTACAGCTGGGATCTTCCATGTAGATCCTAACTTGGCGAGGAAAGAGGAAACTAATATTGTACAATACACTTTAAAAATCCTTAGTCAGGGCTTTGCCGAGTGTTTTTATTTTTAAACCAGGCTTCTAAAAGTCCTGTGTCTGCCGACATTGGTGGCACTCTATCTGCATACACTCTATCTGCCTTGAATTTGTCCATAAAAACAGAACAAATACTGATTTGTAGGCCCATGTGCAGGGGTTTACATGAATGGTCTGCTTTGCTTGTAATTTTTGTAGCACATTTTTAGAAGCAAGTGTGAGAATGTCTTCCTCACATTCCTGTTCATTCAAACCCATTTCTTCAGGGTTTGAAAATACTCCTTTTCTTTTTGCGAATACAGACTAACACGGCTGCTACTCTGAAACCTGTTAGAGCAATGTTCACAAGAAATGGCTGTCATAGTCTTTACTATAGCAATGGACTAAATCACACACCTACATAAATTGGAGCTGTTCCAGTAAAGTCAATGGAAATACTTCAGATTAACACTGGTGTGACATTTGTTCCTTTGCTTATATATAATGTAGTTTTTTCCTTTTAGATGCGTACATGGGGCAGTTATGGAAATCAATAGGTGTTTTGTCACAAGTGACATGGTGTGGCTTTTCCATCACCTGTGACAACACATCACAATTATTAAAAAAACAAAAATGATGAAATGCAAATAATTGATCTGTAAAGCCAGCTCCTCAGCTGCTACAATTTAGCTTCGCTTCATGGAGCTGATTTGCACCAACTGAAGATCTGGCTCAATGAGTCTATTAACTTTATGCAAAGGCATCCATAAATTTAGCATAACTGAACAACCAAGGATTGGAATAAAGGGGCATTGAGCTCTCTGGGGGAAGGTACAGGTCACCAACCTCATTATAACATGCTGCAATAAGCTTCCGAAACAGAAACTGCTCAGGAGGATATGTTTTCCAAGACTTTAATCATCAGACCAAAGGCAGGGATAATGGACAGTGATGCTGAATTCTTCCACTGAAGAATCATAGAATCATAGAATATCAGGGTTGGAAGGGACCCCAGAAGGTCATCTAGTCCAACCCCCTGCTCGAAGCAGGACCAATTCCCAGTTAAATCATCCCAGCCAGGGCTTTGTCAAGCCTGACCTTAAAAACCTCTAAGGAAGGAGATTCTACCACCTCCCTAGGTAACGCATTCCAGTGTTTCACCACCCTCTTAGTGAAAAAGTTTTTCCTAATATCCAATCTAAACCTCCCCCACTGCAACTTGAGACCATTACTCCTCGTTCTGTCATCTGCTACCATTGAGAACAGTCTAGAGCCATCCTCTTTGGAACCCCCTTTCAGGTAGTTGAAAGCAGCTATCAAATCCCCCCTCATTCTTCTCTTCTGCAGGCTAAACAATCCCAGCTCCCTCAGCCTCTCCTCATAACTCATGTGTTCCAGTCCCCTAATCATTTTTGTTGCCCTTCGCTGGACTCTCTCCAATTTATCCACATCCTTCTTGAAGTGTGGGGCCCAAAACTGGACACAGTACTCCAGATGAGGCCTCACCAATGTCGAATAGAGGGGAACGATCACGTCCCTCGATCTGCTCGCTATGCCCCTACTTATACATCCCAAAATGCCATTGGCCTTCTTGGCAACAAGGGCACACTGCTGACTCATATCCAGCTTCTCGTCCACTGTCACCCCTAGGTCCTTTTCCGCAGAACTGCTGCCTAGCCATTCGGTCCCTAGTCTGTAGCTGTACATTGGGTTCTTCCGTCCTAAGTGCAGGACCCTGCACTTATCCTTATTGAACCTCATCAGATTTCTTTTGGCCCAATCCTCCAATTTGTCTAGGTCTTTCTGTATCCTATCCCTCCCCTCCAGCGTATCTACCACTCCTCCCAGTTTAGTATCATCCGCAAATTTGCTGAGAGTGCAATCCACACCATCCTCCAGATCATTTATGAAGATATTGAACAAAACCGGCCCCAGGACCGACCCTTGGGGTACTCCACTTGATACCGGCTGCCAACTAGATATGGAGCCATTGATCACTACCCGTTGAGCCCGACAATCTAGCCAGCTTTCTACCCACCTTGTAGTGCATTCATCCAGCCCATACTTCCTTAACTTGCTGACAAGAATACTGTGGGAGACCATGTCAAAAGCTTTGCTAAAGTCAAGAAACAGTACATCCACTGCTTTCCCTTCATCCACAGAACCAGTAATCTCATCATAAAAGGCGATTAGATTAGTCAGGCATGACCTTCCCTTGGTGAATCCATGCTGGCTGTTCCTGATCACTTTCCTCTCATGCAAGTGCTTCAGGATTGATTCTTTGAGGACCTGCTCCATGATTTTTCCAGGGACTGAAGTGAGGCTGACTGGCCTGTAGTTCCCAGGATCCTCCTTCTTCCCTTTTTTAAAGATTGGCACTACATTAGCCTTTTTCCAGTCATCCGGGACTTCCCCGGTTCGCCACGAGTTTTCAAAGATAATGGCCAATGGCTCTGCAATCACAGCCGCCAATTCCTTCAGCACTCTCGGATGCAACTCGTCCGGCCCCATGGACTTGTGCACGTCCAGCTTTTCTAAATAGTCCCTAACCACCTCTATCTCCACAGAGGGCTGGCCATCTCTTCCCCATTTTGTGATGCCCAGCGCAGCAGTCTGGGAGCTGACCTTGTTAGTGAAAATAGAGGCAAAAAAAGCATTGAGTACATTAGCTTTTTCCACATCCTCTGTCACTAGGTTGCCTCCCTCATTCAGTAAGGGGCCCACACATTCCTTGGCTTTCTTCTTGTTGCCAACATACCTGAAGAAACCCTTCTTGTTACTCTTAACATCTCTGGCTAGCTGCAGCTCCAGGTGCGATTTGGCCCTCCTGATAACATTCCTACATGCCCGAGCAATATTTTTATACTCTTCCCTGGTCATATGTCCAACCTTCCACTTCTTGTAAGCTTCTTTTTTATGTTTAAGATCCGCTAGGATTTCACCATTAAGCCAAGCTGGTCGCCTGCCATATTTACTATTCTTTCGACTCATCGGGATGGTTTGTCCCTGTAACCTCAACAGGGATTCCTTGAAATACAGCCAGCTCTCCTGGACTCCTTTCCCCTTCAAGTTAGTCCCCCAGGGGATCCTGGCCATCCGTTCCCTGAGGGAGTCGAAGTCTGCTTTCCTGAAGTCCAGGAAATCATGAATCATGAAGTGGGTACTCAGGTTCATGATCACAAACAAATAAACCAAGGGCCAGTGTGGGATTGTTCCCTCTAGTGCTTTTCCAAGCAGTTTTTTAAAACTGTTTAATGAAAAATTACCTTACCACTCCATGAGTCTAATGCAAGAGATTGCCCTCTGGAGACTAGCCAGAGTGAAGGCACTTTGGTGAAGCCACAAGCTGACTTTTGCTCTCCTGGATTTAGACTCCAATATTACTCTGTGTTAGGAAGGCCAGGTTAGAAATGACCCACAAGGGAATGTTTCTACCATTTTTCTTAAAACCCTAATTGGACAAAATCAGTCATGATGCGCTTTGTAGATTCACTTCTGTTTTCACAGTGACCGTTCTTATCTCCAAATATTTGAAGGTTCTGTTTAGAATGATCTTCAAAAGCTGAAGTGCTACCCTTACTTCTGGAAATCAGGATAACACAACATAAGCCTTTTGGATTTTTAGTCAAACAATCTCCAAATGTTTTAGTATTTGCTCAGCAGTAATGGTTTGTGTATTTCCTTGTGACCGTGGAGTTTGAGGGCCGTTCCACATAGAAATTGTGTGTGTGTGTGTGTGTGTTTTGGTTTTGCCCTCCTTTTATAAAAGATGCTTTTGATACTGTGGTTAGAGAAAAGAAACACCTTTGAGGACTCCTGGGTTCTACTCGTGGCTCTGCTTCTGGTTTCCTGCAAATCACCTAAACTTTTGCTGCCTCAGCTTCCAGTCCTTTCAAATGGGGATCATGAATGACCTGACAGGGAGGAGGGATTGACTTGAAGTGTTTTCAGCTCTCTGAATGAAAGATGCTCCTGAAATGCCTAGTATTCATAGTCTGTTCATGGCTTGTTAGAAAACACAGTCTGCTCTTTTACCGAAATAAATACATAAAATTAAACATAAGCACCTTCACTACAGCAAGATAGACTACCCTGTACTAAGTGTGTGCTTCCAGCTTGCCATCATCTTTGACACTGTATGTAGCTTTAAGTCATAGACAGTTTTGCTCTTTAAGATATTGTTTCCTGTAGGTTTAGTGGAATAGCTTACCTACTAACTGGCATGCATTTGATGAAGTGGGCTTTAGCCCACGAAAGCTTATGCTCAAATAAATTTGTTAGTCTAAGGTGCCACAAGTACTCCTTGTTTTTTCTACTAACTGAAATTATCTGTGTGTGACATGGAGATGCTGAATGTGTGGGAATAAGTAACATCCCTATTTTTGAATAGCCAAAGGGCTCTTGGTGAGAAAATAATAATTTGAAGGCACATTTACAAAACATCGTTTGATACGACAGGAACAAAATGTCAGGAATACCACCCCCTTTCACCCAGCAGTAGTAAACATTCCACCAGCATATTTTCCATTGGGACTAACCACATCATAATTGGGTGAGATGCTTTGGGTTTGGTCCAGTGTGTGTGCTGCTTTGACGAAGTCTTAAGTATCAGATAATGTTTATGATGGGATAAAAGATGGCCCTTTCCTGGACATTTCAGTGAAGATGGGATGACAAAACCAAAAGAATGCATGGAAAGGTTTTAATGTGTCACCTGTGAATATTGCACCTGATTCTCAGTGACTCCATTGCTGTTATTGGAGCAGCGCAAGCCACTTGGAGAGGCGTTTCAGAGTAGCAGCCGTGTTAGTCTGTATTCGCAAAAAGAAAAGGAGGACTAGTGGCACCTTAGAGACTAACCAATTTATTTGAGCATAAGCTTTCATGAGCTACAGCTCACTTCATCGGATGCATTCAGTGGAAAATACAGTGAGGAGATTTATATACACACAGAACATGAAAAAATGGGTGTTATCATACACACTGTAAGGAGAGTGATCACTTAAGATGAGCTATTACCAGCAGGAGAGCGGGGGCGGAGGGGGAAGAAAACCTTTTGTAGTGATAATCAAGATGGGCCATTTCCAGCAGTTAACAGGAACGTCTGAGGAGCAGTGGTGGTGTTGGGGAAATAAACATGGGGAAATAGTTTTACTTTGTGTAATGACCCATCCACTCCCAGTCTCTATTCAAGCCTAAGTTAATTGTATCCAGTTTGCAAATTAATTCCAATTCAGCAGTCTCTCGTTGGAGTCTGTTTTTGAAGTCTTTTTGTTGTAATATTGTGACCTTTCAGTCTGTAATTGAGTGACCAGAGAGATTGAAGTGTTCTCCGACTGGTTTATGAATGTTATAATTCTTGACGTCTGTTTTGTGTCTATTTATTCTTTCATGTAGAGACTGTCCAGTTTGACTAATGTACATGGCAGAGGGGCATTGCTGGCACATGATGGCATATATCACATTGGTAGATGTGCAGGTGAACGAGCCTCTGGTAGTGTGGCTGATGTGATTAGGCCCTATGATGGTGTCCCCTGAATAGATATGTGGACACAGTTGCCAACGGGCTTTGTTGCAAGGATAGGTTCCTGGGTTAGTGGTTCTGTTGCATGGTGTGTGGTTGCTGGTAAGTATTTGCTTCAGGTTGGGGGGCTGTCTGTAGGCAAGGACTGGCCTGTCTCCCAAGATCTGTGAGAGTGATGGGTCATCCTCCAGGATAGGTTGTAGATCCTTGATGATGAGTTGGAGAGGTTTTAGTTGGGGGCTGAAGTTGATGGCTAGTGGTGTTCTGTTATCTTTGTTGGGCCTGTCCTGTAGTAGGTGACTTCTTTTTGGAGAGGAGTGTGGAGCTGGGCAAGCCCCATTTGCATTCCCTGTATTCTGGGGCCAGGCAGAGGCCTATCTGTGCCCCAGTAAAAGTTAAAACTGCTCTAACTTAGGCAGTGTCTACACTGCCACTTTCAGCGATAAAACTTTTGTCCATGGGTGTGAAAAATATACCACCCCACAAGTGACAAAAGTTTTAGCACTGAAAAGCACCAATACGGACCATGGTTTATCACCGGGAGCACCATCGCTACCTCAGAGTGGGTGGTTTTTTTTGTTTGTTTTTTTAAATTGCTGGGAGAGCTCTCCCCCAGTGACAAAGCATGTCTACACTACCCATGTCCCAGCGCAGCCATGCTGTAATTTGGGCAGTTTAGACATACCCTTACATTCTGTGTCCAACAGCCCTATAATCCTGAGAAGCAGAGAGTAACTATAGTGTAGAGCTCTATTGCCCCACCCTCGATCTGTCCTTTGAACTGAAGGCTGGGAGTGGGACCAACAGGGTCTAGGCCTTAGGCCAGTTCTACACCATCTGGGAGGCCTTTTGTGGAGAAGGTATTCTGAGGGGGTTTGTTCTTCCCACTTCAAGGCCCCTTATGGTGCCTGCATGGCATAAAGGGACATTAATATAACAGAGAATTAATCCCTTTATCTTCAGCACCAAATCTACCACACAGGAAGCAGCTAAGTCATGTAGGATTGTCTTAAAAGAAAATGAAATGGATTATTTCTGTTTTTCTATATAGAGAAATAGAAACTCCAGAGGAAAAATCCATTGATAGCCACCCCCTCAGAAAACCAAGATTAGAGTCCACACAAAGTTTGCTTTATGGTCACAGTTATTCTCACTCTCTAAACAGGAAAGTTATCAGCCCCCACAAACTGCTCCACAGAGAGCTTCTAACCAGGTAATTAAGAACGAAAATGCTGCTTTCAAGGTTTTGTCATGTATCACTCCCTGTTTGTTTTTATTGTGCAAGCTCGGTTCGTGCAATGATAAATTGTTTGCTCTATGGCCTTGCTGTGGTACATGGAAAACTTTCCATGACTGAATTGCTCTAGAACAGAAATAGCCAGGCATTTTCCAAACAGCTTTGTGAAAACCCATTGTGGATACTGACGAAAAGGGGATTGTTCAGAGGCTCAATGTCCCGGCTCCCATATGTCTTAGCTATTTTGCACAACTTCAGATTTTTTTAAAATATGTAACAGATCAAGGGGTATATTTTCTAATACAGTGTAATACTGTTATACTAGGAGAATGGCCTTTTGAAACTAAATATTCTTTTGCTTCTTCTGAATAACCTGCTGTATTGAAGTAACCATGTCTTCCCCCACTTTCTTTTCAGAAAACAAACTTACCTGGGCTGAGGGCAGCTGGCTGATACACAGATCTGTGTATCAGAGCTTATCATAGGGTCTGAGGTCCAGAATTTTAGATATTTGGGCACTGCTGCTCTCAGCATTGCAAACCCTAACTGATTTAGGAACCTGAATCTTATTTTCAAATGTGATTTAGGCACTTAAGATCCTAAATACCATTGACAGTTGATGGGATTTAAGCTCTTAAATCCCTAACACCCTTTTGCAAGTGAGATTTAGGTCTTAAATCAGCTTGGCTTTCAATGCTGAGAGCAGCAATGCCTAAATATCTTTTAAAAGCTAGACTTTAGAGCTTATTAGTTTTAGAAAATGCAGTATTTAAATTGATAATCCTCCTTTAAAGTGTATCCACTAGGCAGAATTATCTCAAATATGCAAGGTGGGTCATGATGCCCACATTTTCCTCTTCCCCATGAACATTCCTGCCAGAGGAGAGGAAATGTGTTGAGAACAAGAATGGGCTTATGGTTAAGCCACTGGACTGGGACTTGAGAGGTTGGGGTTCCTTTCCTAGCTCTGACACAAACTTTGTCTATGACCTACCCTCTTTGTGCCTCATTTCCCTGGCTGTACAAGTGGGATAATGATGCTTCCTTCCTCTGACCCTTTTGTCTTGCCTATTTACACTGTAAGCTCTTGGAGAGGGGGGAAATTGCTCTTCCTGTGTCTATGTACAGTACCTGACATACCAAGGTCTTGATACGAGAGGAACACTTTGTACAGAGCATTTAAGTTTATAAGGAAAGAAAGTAAACTTCTGGATCCTGACTCTGTCTGCACTTCAAGGGTCTCATACAAACTGATTTGCTACTCTGACAGGATCCAGATAAGAACTACAAGACTTCAGGTGAAGGGAGAAAGAGTAGTTTGTTGGAAAAGGATCAGGAATAGGAGAGTGACAGGATGCTAAGGTCTGGCAGGTGAGTCAGCACTCTGATCACTGTAGCCTCAATTGGTTTCCCCACTAACAGCTGATTGAATAACTAGCTAATCAGGAGGAGAGGTTGGGGAGGTAAGCAACTAATTAGCCCTCAGCTGGCCCATCTGAGAAGAAGCCAGGAAGGAAATGTTAGAGGGAGGAGGGCAGGGCTAACTGAGCCTGGAATAAAGGTGCTCCCTAGAGAGAGGGAGGCCTCCTCTCCTCCTAGGGCCCTAACAAGAAGGGCTGAAAGAAGCAGAAATTAAAACTGAGGTTGCACAGTACTGGTGTTGAAGGATGGGTTTAGAATAAAATACAGCCTGCCCACAAGACAAAAATGGGTCATAGCAGTTTCTGGAGCATCAGAGGACAGGAGCAGAACATGGCCCCATCAAAAGGAGTAAGGAGGACTTCTCAGCTGCCCAGCTTTGGGTACTTAAATCCCATCCAAACTGACAAACTTTCAGGGTCTCTTAGCACTAGCTTCACCATTATGATATCAAAATTTAGAAGAATTAAAAAGAGACTCAGCAGATGGAGGTCTGTGGGGAACACAAACTGGCTCTAATGCTGTGGAGTGATGAGCACCATTAACTCCAGTGAGATCACACAGTTAAGGTTTAAAAGGACAGTGAGTGGCAGCAATACCATCCTGCTTTCGAATGTTCCCCTCTGTTCTTCAGACAGCCGGGATTGCCCCTAAAGTTAAATGCTCCAGTGCCTTTTGTCTTCCACATAAACGGTTGGGTTTTTTTTGTTTTTTTTTTGAGTGAGGGTAATTACTGCACATTTCCTCCTTTGGGTCATGTTGAAATTTCTCCAGTAGTATTCCTGCCTGTTTAATAATTATCCATGATTTTGCAGATTGATTGAGCTGGAACATTAAATCCTACAGGAAATATGGTTTTGCGCGATCTTTGGAGGCTTTTCTAGGAGTCTGAGCTATTCAAGGTTGAATGTGACTTTTTTTTCTAATGTAGATATAGTGTCAATGATTTCCAGAAAATTTCTAATCTCAGAAGCTGAGCTTTAGTCAGAAACAGAATTTTAGGAGGACTAGATGGTTCAGACTTTGGTAATGAGATAAGAAGCTGTAGACCTATAAGGATCTGGTTTGAATCTGGTGGTGGAATTCAATATCTGCAGTAGGTAGATGACAGTATCACAAAACCATCCTCATAACTGGTCCCCTTGTTGGTAAGCTCAGCAGAGAGGACAAGACTTGGACAGATGATGCCTTGGAGGCTAAACTTTCCCTTTCAAGTAACTCCTCCAATGCCAGGTTGAGGTGCATTGGCAGGAGAAAGTGTCTGAGAAGCTCATGTTTGCCCATTCTGCAGTACATCTCCCCCATACCTGTTTTCTTGCATGCTGTTCACCCATCGCACCAAAAAAATCCAAAGACTTCTCCTCAGCCTCCTCCTGGCATTGGCCAGAGTGGCCATCTATAAGTCCAGGAGGAAGAAGCTAAATGTGTTTTTTTTTTGTTTTTTTTACAGTGATGGGGCCTGTGGCAGTGTATGCACACCCTGTCCCAAAAAGGGGGTGCAGGGAGTATGTGGACACCGCTATTAAGTCTGCTTGTCTATCACCAACCTCACTACCCCAAGGTCTAAGGACCAGAGCAAAGGTAATAGCAGCGGGGCCTAGCGGCCAGAGTCAACAGAGCAGCCCTTTGCAGAGCGGCAGTGGGGCCTAATGGCCAGAACCCAAGGGGTCACCAGCAAAGGGGTCAGGGCACTGGCAGTCCAGGCAGGGGGGCCCAGGCCCACCCAACTCCTCCAGTCCACGACCCAGAGCCCTAGCAGTGGCAGAGTGGTCCACTACTGGCTCAGTGGGGAATCCCACCAAAACACACTGAGCTTACCTGGGTAGGAGATACCACGCCATTACCCTCCCTGGGTTACTTCCTACCACTGTCTCGTGTGGCAGTCCATGCGGCTTTGGGGTCTCCAGGCTCCACCGCACAGGTCACTTCCTAAGGCTCCATTGGTCACAGGGGTCCAAGCGTGTCCTTGGGTCCTCTGGTCTCTGCAGACAGGGTCCTCAGTGGGAGCTCCCCATACAGGTCCTTCCCTCCAAAATCTAGCCCCAAATGAGCTGGGCTTCCTCCCTTTGAACTGCTGCATCATCTGGAGCATGCCCAGTCTGCCCTAGGGAGCAGGACTTCTACTGTCCATAATGTGGGTTTAACCCTGTCCTGGCTAGTGTGGGGTATGCACACCCCGTCACAGGACCTTTTTCCCATCACTTGTTTGTTTGTGCACACATGAGGGCAGTTCCTCTGTGCTGCATCCACTATCTCTTTCAACCCCTTCTCATAGTAGTGAGTGTTGTCTGAGGTTCTTTGCTCAGTGCTCCTTTCTGGTTCCCTCACTTTGGTCCTGTGACCTGCAGTTATCCCTGCTCTTCTCTTTTGTCCCCTGTACTCTGTTAATGTCTGGGTTCTGTGGCCCTTCCCTCACCAATCTCAGTCATGAAATAGACTGGCACCGTTCACCAGCACTTCACAGACATGCACAAAGAAAAACATCTGTACTCTGAAAAGTGTAAAGAACATATTCAATGCAGTAATAATATAGCTCTGCCTTTGATTGTTCCCAGCATTAGAGCTGGATGGAAGTGGGCTACAGTCTCTGATGCTGATCTTTCATGAAGTGATGCCATTAGTATGGTTGTTTTCACTGCTAATGAACATGCCAGTTTTGATTTCTAGAAATCCCATCTTGATATCAAATCCATGGAAAGACGGGCTTTCTCATCAGAAAAACCTTGAGCCAACTATCTTGGGCAGTTTCATTTCAGTGCAAACTTCTTTAGCAATGCAGAGCTTTTGAACTGGCAACTCAAAAATATTTTGTTATGATTGTTTCAAGATTTACCAGCTGTGACATTACGACCCCTTGTTTTATAGCAGTGATGTCACTTCATTGGATAAAAACAACTCTCACATCTTCCCACAAAAATGTAGTTGTATAAAAAAATCATGTAATAAAATTAATACATCATTAATAAAGTGCTAGAATTCTGGGACCATGGCTCTGAACTCAGAGCCAGCCCAAACCTTCCTGATGTCATGTAATTTATTATTTGGTTCAGGTTTTGTGCACCTCTCATCAGACTCTGCAAAGTCTGTCTCCCACCTCTGTCAGCAGTCACAATGTTAGAACTGCAGTATGTTGCCATTCATAAGTGTCCTTACGCTTCCGAATGGGCTGGCAGACTCTCCAAGGCAGAGGGGCTGGGGGAGGAGGTGGGAGCCTCTGATTAAGGAATGAGAGAGGGCCACACTAGATTGACTCCAGATCAGAGTCCTGTTCCCAGGAAACAATTTCTTAAGTGAGGAGAAAGCCCCACTCTCAGTTCATGAACAGCTGATGCAATTAAATAAGGGGGGACCGGGGGTGGAGTAGTTCCTAGTACTTAATTGATCTGGGAGTATTAATAAGCCTTCTAGAGCAGTGCTACTCAAAGTGGTGGTCCGTGGACCGGTGCTGGTCCGTGAGCCATCGGCTGCTGGTCTGTGCACACATTGGAAAAAAAAATTGCTGGTCCCCCACATCAGATAGCTTGAGAAGCAGTGCTCTAGACTGTTGTGCAGGCATGTGTCTATATTGCAGGCACCAGGCTTTTTGTTTGGGCTCCGCTTCTTTCTTAAAAATAAATAAATACTTTGTGCTCATGCAAGTGAGACTGAGAACTAGGAGATATGCTGAACACTTCCATGCCGCTGTGACAGAACATCCATATCCTTACCTACACACTGGTGTTCCCTTGCCCTCCATACACACCCTAGTCAATTATGGGCCTACATACAGCTTTGCTGATGCACCTCAATCATGATGTGCAGGAAGCCATATTGTACCAGGCCTGGACTGCCCTTATTTCTGACCTGGGGAGAATACCTGGTGTTTTGCAAAGGGCTTTGTGGAAAGGCCTACTGGACGGCAAAATTCCTTGCCACCTTTTCCAGATAAGGAAAGAAAATAAGCAGCTATCTTAGAAATTTGAATTCCATGGAGGGCTATTAAGAACAAATGTTTGTTAAAAGTAGATATAAACCCAAATCCTTCCAACGTGGATTCTTAGTGTCTCAAACTTCTGAATATTTATCTGGGTTTTAAGTACCATTTTGAGTGAAAAGGGAGGAAAAAATCATTGTAAATTTGTTCCTCTGCATTAGAACAAAGAAAGAGTGAAGTTCTGCTTTGTTACACTGGTACAAATCTGGACTTACTCCGTTGAAGTTGAAAGGAGTTACCCAAGATTTCCATTGTACTGTCACTGTGGTCTGAATCTGTTTTCACTGGCACGTGCTGCTTTTAGGCTGGATCCTTACAACCAGAAGAGAGGCACATGATAGACAAGCCCCTGAACTGTGAGTTTTCTCTAGCAGTGGGTACGCCTTAAGATGATGGTACAGAAAGACTAGAAGCAGTAGTTTAACCTTTCCTCGCAGTGTTGGGTAACTTGGGTTAAATGAAAGAATGGAGCCAGCCAGGAAAAAGGGTCTAGTGGCAAAATAAGTCAATGAAGCCAAAGGCACAGGGAGAGGAAATTATCTCTCTGTCAAGACGCAAGATGTTAACAGTAAATTGCAAAGGAAATATACAAATGAAGTTAAACTTAGATTTCTGTTCTGAATGCCCCCTCTAACCTGACTGCAAGGGGCATTCACAATAAAAATACCTTAAAGGTTTGTCATAAATATAAAGGGAAGGGTAACCACCTTTAAATCCCTCCTGGCCAGAGGCAAAACCCTTTCACCTGTAAAGATAACCTTGCTGGCACCTGACCAAAATGACCAATGAGGAGACAAGTTACTTTCAAAGCTGGGGGGAACAAAGGGTCTGTCTGGCTGTGTGATGCTTTTGCTGGGAACAGATCAGGAATGCAGCTCAGAACTCCTGTAAAAAGTTAGTAAGTAATCTAGCTAGAAATGCGTTAGATTTCTTTTGTTTAATGGCTGGTAAAATAGCTGTGCTGAATGGAATGTATATTCCTGTTTTTGTGTGTAACTAAACGTTTTGTCGAGAGGGATTCTCTATGTTTTGAATCTGATTACCCTGTAAGGTATTTACCATCCTGATTTTTACAGAGGTGATTCTTTTACCTTTTCTTTAATTAAAATTCTTCTTTTAAGAACCTAATTGCTTTTTCATTGTTCTTAAGATCCAAGGGTTTGAGTCTGTGTTCACCTGTACAAATTGATGAGGATTTTTATCAAGCCTTCCCCAGGAAAGGGGGTGTAGGGCTTGGGGGGATATTTTGGGGGAAGACATCTCCAAGTGGGCTCTTTCCCTGTTCTTTGTTTAACACGCTTGGTGTTGGCAGCATAGGGTTCAAGGACAAGGCAAAGTTTCTACCTTGAAGAAGTTTTTAACCTAAGCTGGTAAGAATAAGCTTAGGGGGTCTTTCATGCAGGTCCCCACATCTGTACCCTAGAGTTCAGTGGGGAAGGAACCTTGACAGGTTAGTTTAAAAAAATAATAAAAAATTCCCCCCTCTGACTATCTCTTGAAGCTTGCTGGTTCTGTCTTCTGACTTTATCTAATGCATACCATTAGGAGAAGTCCATTAAAATACATCATTCAATGACTTTAAATTCTGGGATTTCAAGAGAATCCCTTACTTTTTTCTACACCCAATTAATTGTTTTTCTGCACCTTGTGCGGTCAGCTATATCTGTGCAAAACAAACCATTCTGATCTGGTAGCTCCTTATACCAACTTTCCCCTGTGCCTGTATAGTCATTTACACTAATGCAGAGTGCATACAATAATGAACTAGACCCTCTATGTGCAACTGAGAGCCATGCTACCAGAACCTTGTGCTGACTGAGTCCACACTCTGTGCAAATGAAGAGGAGGAAAACAGTATCAGGAAAAATACAAGGAGGACCCTTGGTGGGGGTGAGTAGCAAAGCAGGGTAAACATTTTGGCTGAGACAGGAAGTTAGAGATGGAAGGGAAGAAGTGAAGGAGTTGGTGGTGGGGGAAGGGTGAAAAGTTTTGAGATACAGGACATTTTTTAAGTAATCAGGGTTTTTAGAGGATGCTAATGATTAAGTGTCTAATTTAATATTAAAGTTATTTTCTCTGTCCTTCTCCTCTATGGAGAGAATTGCCTCAAATTCACCAAGATGCTCATAACATTCCTCTCCCCATAGCATCTGGGAATTTGCAGCCCCCAAAACCACATATTATTTAAGAATTGTCCCTGAAAATATTTTCTTAATGGGACCCCTGTGTGTAATCGAAAGTGCAGGGTAGTCATTCTCTTATGACTTCACATGAACATGGCAGCATTTTTGATACCTACAGGAGAGGTTGAACGTTAATCTCTGTAAGAGGCTGTAGGGGTGAGGTGGGGTCAGTTACTTTAAAGGACTTCTTTTCCTTGGACAAGTTGAATAAATATGCATCCAGGATCTCATCCTGAGAGATGCTGAATACCTGCAGCTCCCACTCAAGTCAACCAGGATTAGGTACTGGGTACTACACAGCATGAGACCCTCCATTTGGAAAGTCATGAATTGTATATTTTGAAGAAAAAATGTAGCTTCTGAACTATTTTAAAGACAGTGGAAAACTACCAGCTTACACCAGAACAATACTGCAGCTCCAAGCAGGTGCCGGGTTGGGTGGGGGTGAGGGAAATGAAAGTTTAACCTTGAATGAAATTATAACTAAGGATGTTGTTGATATTCGGCAGCAAAACTGATGTTTTTAATGCAGTTAAAAACAGATGGTCAGGAAGCTTTCTCCTTTGGAAAAGTTTTGCTTGGAGCTATTATTTTCTTTTGCATACAAGGGGAGTAACCTTCCCCCCCCCCCAACCCAAAGATGAGAAAGTCACAAGAAATATTTTGAGACATTTTATAGTGGGCTTAATTGTTAGAGCTGCAGTCATGGGGTCACACGCTCCAGGGCTGTTACAATTAACCTCTTCTCTACTGCCAGAATACACATGAATCTTGACAGCGAGGTTTTACAATAATGGCCACAATTGGGTTGCATGCGCCCCTTTATGCTACTGCAGTGACTGGATACCAGCCAGATCATCACAACAGGGAATATCTCCAGAGTAAGGGGGTTGCCTGTAGAATAGCTGTATGCCATCTTGGTTGTGCCAAGACAAGCCCAGAGGAGGGAAGGGTGACATTGAAGGAGGGAGGTATAATAGTTAATGCTAACAAACATTGTGGAAGGGACATTAAACCTCATATTTCAGGGCTTAACCCAATCTCTATTCGAGATCAGGATGAGACTTAATGTGAGGAGCAGATTAACCCATAGCTGCCTACTGCAGATTTCTTACACCTTCCTCTGACCATGGAGCACTGGCTACTGTCCGAGACAGGATACTAGACTAGATGGACCTTAGATCTGATCCGATATGGCATTCAGTATGGCAGTTCCTGTGCTCTACTAAGTGGGGACTGTTCAGTTTGGAAGAGAGATGACTGGAGGGGGGGGGAGATGATAGAGGTCTATAAAATCATGAATAGTGTTGAAAAAATAACCCATTATTTACCCATTCACATAACAAAAGGACCAGGGTCACCAAATGAAGGTTTAAAAACAAACATAAGGAAGTACTTCTTCACACAATGCAGGGTCAACCTGTGGAACTCATTGCCAGGGGGTGATGTGAAGGCCAAAAATATAACTGGGTTCAAAAAAGAATTAGATAAGTTCATGCAGGAAAGGTCCATCAATGGCTATTAGCCAAGATGGTCAGGGATAGAACTCATGATCTGAGTGTCCCTAAGCCTCTGGTAGCCAAATGATGGGACAAGGGAAGGACCACTTGTTAATTGCCCTGTTCTGTACATTCTCTCTGAATCATCTGGCCCTGCCCGCTGGTGGAAGACAGAGCTAGATGGGCCATTGATCTGACCCAGTATGACCATTCTTATCTAAAAGCACCTGTTGGTCTAACTAGATCACCAAATTGCAAACTTGATTAACTGCATCATAAGAGACAAACTGGGCAAGGAAGGAGCGCAGAAGAGAAATTACTGCATTACAAATTTGTTGTTACTTGCTAATGTGCGCAATCAGACACAATACACTGCTAAATGCCAAGGACTATTTATGCTTTAAAAAAAAAAAGAAAAAAAAAGTCTCTTCCTTTAAGTCAGAGGGCCAAGCTCTGCTTTGGCTCATGCCAGTTTACTCCAAATTCAGACCAGTCTTTATGAGAGCAGAACTTGACCCATAAACGCTGCTGAATTTTGCTTGGTTGATTTTTCAGTGGGATATATCTTGTGGCAGTGGATGAGTATGCGTACATGTCTTGCAGCAAATGCACCTTTTTCACACTCAAACTCTTAGCAAAAAAAGATGCACCATTCTGATAACAGGACAACATCGAAATAACATCCCACTGGCGTTGTTGTGAAAGGGACAATTGACCTAAGCAAGAATTACCCCAACTTCTGTTTATTGATCATCCATTGATTCAATACGCTCAGCAGTCTTGCTAAGTGAAGAAACATTTCTGTGAAGAGGCTAATTTATTTATAGAGTTCTGTGACCTGATTTTTGCTTACTTAATTTAAAACTTTATTAAAGGGGACACACTAATGGAGATAAAACATTAAAGCTCTGAATTCATAATGGAAGTTACCCCCATCAAAACATTTGTTAGGAACATACATCTGAAATCCCTTTTACTGATGGACCAAGATCAGAGAAGACATTCAGGACTCCAGTTTCACTTCAGACTAGGAACTAAGTTTTCTGAAATTTAAAAAAATTGTTTTTCTTTAATATGGAAATAGGTCAAACACTAGAAACACTCTGAAAAGTGGAAAGATTTTTTTTTTACCCATTTTTACTTTAGTTGCCATTTCACACTGCATGCAAACAGAGGACTTCTTCCTACCCCCAAATCCTGCAGTGCCTAGTTGTGGCCATACAACCATCAGCAAGTAGTGTTTTGATGATGATGCACAAAGTACAATCCAGCTTGCTCTCCCACATCTCTTTGAAAAGCAAGGACAGTAAACCAAGTCAGTCGTGCTGCTCTGAAATTGTGCAGGTATATTCAGTTAGGCAAATGGAATTTGTGATTATATTAATGCCTCCCTTGAGTGAAGGTCAAGTTGACTGTTCAGTTCATTGTTTGTTAATCAAGTTTGCAATTTGGTAACCTAGTTAGACCAACAGGTTCTTTTAGATAAGAATGGTTATACTGGGTCAGATCAATGGCCCATCTAGCCCAGTATCCTGTCTTCCACCAGTGGGCAGGGCCAGATGATTCAAAGAGAATGTACAGAACAGGGCAATTAACAAGTGGTCCTTCCCTTGTCCCATCATTTGGCTACCAGAGGCTTAGGGACACTCAGATCATGAGTTCTACCCCTGACCATCTTGGCTAATAGCCATTGATGGACCTTTCCTGCATGAACTTATCTAATTCTTTTTTGAACCCAGTTATATTTTTGGCCTTCACATCACCCCCTGGCAATGAGTTCCACAGGTTGACCCTACATTGTGTGAAGAAGTACTTCCTTATGTTTGTTTTTAAACCTTCATTTGGTGACCCTGGTCCTTTTGTTATGTGAATGGGTAAATAATGGGTTATTTTTTCAACACTATTCATGATTTTATAGACCTCTATCATCTTCCCCCTCCTTCTCCAGTCATCTCTCTTCCAAGCTGAACAGTCCCAAATTTTAAAATCTTTCTTCAGATGGAAGTTATTCCATACCCTTAACCATTTCTGTTGCCCGCCTCTGTATCTTTTCCATTTCTAACATATCTTTTTGCCAGAAGCATCTGTAGTCACTCTTTCCCTCCACCCACCCCCATCTATGTGGAGCCAGCAGAGTATGACGTTTTCCCTCAGACCTTGCACCATCATGCATGCTTTGAGGTTAGACTATTGCAATGCACCCTACATAGGGTTACTCCTTAAATTGATTTGGAAGCTTAGATGGGGGTATCCCACTCTGATCTGCCTATCTATTGGCTTCCAGGTGGAGCTTGAGATGTTGGTTTTGGCACTGGCGTACCTTGGAGACTGTCTCTTTGCAATGCCTTTCTGCCACAGATGCAGTCAGTGAAGGTGCTTGAGCTGGAGCCTCCTGAGTTTAAAACACTAGGCACTTTCTGAAGAGCACTCTGCATGAGGACCCTTTGACTCTAGAGTTCACTTCCCACCTTGGTCTGAAATAGCCATCAACTGCTACCCTGGCATTTAGAGATGGTGAGGGTAGGGAGAGAATAGATTCTGCTACATGATGGAGGACTTCTGTGGTTTGTTGCTTTGATTGGATTGATTATTTTTGTTGGGGTTTGCTGAATGGGAATGTCTTTAATGCTTTAAAAATATATATTTTAATTGGCATTAGGGCCTCTAGGGCAGCAGGGAGAGGCACTTTGTTGTTTTGATTTCTAAATATAAATAACAAATTTTTAACTGCCAGAGCTTGACCTTAATGCTGTATGTCTATCAGTAACTCCATCCACAAAGAGAAATGCCTTTTCTTCCAACCCAAGAAGTCCTAGGGGAGTGAGTCTCCTGTGGAATACATGTCCAGCGCTTGGATCACAACAGACCACAGGGTATTGCAATGTAAAACATTAAGCTTGTAACTGAGTTAAATGTTACATTGACTGATTAATAAAATAATTTTTCCCAAGAATTATTTTTCCTTTGGTAATTACTGTTGGCTGGTAAGAAAAACAACAACAACAACAACACAACAGAGTATGGATACAAAAGACCAATTCTCAGAGGATTTAATGTAATTGTCACATTACAGATGGCTGTGTGTTCTTTCATAGTTAACTCCTTGCTTGGCTGCTTTCTTCAAAGCTGTGTACACTTAAGATGTATTCTTTGATATTTGAATGTAAGGAAATGGAAAAATAAAAATGTAGGAAATTCCCATCAGAGAACTCTGGCATGTGCTTGGAGCACCTTTAAATGTTTTATTGCATGTCACTACCTTAAGATATTGTGTCTACAGTTGGTTCCAAATGATAAGATTGGAGTTGGTATTTTTATTTATTTAATTTATTTATTTTATTTGGGCCCATCTTTACTTCCATCCATGTCAGTGTTTTGAGCCTGAAGGTTGACCCCTGTGCAAGAGCACAGTGGAAGGAGAAGAAGCAAGAAGCCTGCCCTGCACATGCATCCCAGCACAATGGCCAGTCATGGTCCCCGCTCCCTCCTGAGAACAGGGACTGATCCTTGCTAGTGCTCCTGGGGCATGAGCCATTCCAAGGGAGGAAGGAGGGACATAGCCCTAGCCCACTCTCCACTGGCCACACTAGACGGCTCTCCTGTTGAAGCCGTTCCAGTTTGTATACATAATTAAATAGCTGTTGGATCTGGGTCTCGAATGTGGGTCTCCCACAATGACTATTTAATGATTTACAAAGTGGAACAGCTTCAACAGGAGAGATGGAGAGAGCTCCTCCCTAGAATACTCTCTAACCCAGTGGTGAGGCCACTGTCCTGAAATATGGGAAACCCAAGTTCAAATGGCTTCTCCACATCAGGCAGAGAGGGGAAACTGAATTGAGGTCTCCCACATTCCAGGCAAGTGTTCTAACCATTGAGCTAAAAGTAATAAAGGGAAAGTCACTGCCACCCAGAAGAATCCATTCAGAGTCAATTCATGTGACCCAATATGGATTTGTTTCAATTTGCTAGATTATTATTATTTTTTTAAAAAAGAAAACTAGTACTTGTGGCACCTTAGAGACTAACGGATTTATTTGAGCATAAGCTTTCGTGAGCTATGGCTCTGAAACCTGTTATTATTTTTTGTAACTTTTTAGATTTGATTTGGGTCAAACTGATCTTTTTAAAATATTTTTTTTTGGTCAGACCTGCCAGCAAACCAAAAAATCAGTTATTTCTCCAGCTCTGGTCATAACTTCCCTTCATTCAGAATAAATGTAAAAAGGCAATTATCTTAGAATATTGGAAGGCACCTCAGGAGGTCATCTAGTCCAACCGCCTGCTCAAAGCAGGACTAATCCCCAATTTTTGTCCCAGATCCCTAAATGGCCCCCTCAAGGATTGAACTCACAGCCCTGGGTTTAGCAGGCCAATGCTCAAACCACTGAACTATCCCTCCCCCTTTATAGAACAGATAACTGAAACATTAGGAGCCACCACCCAAAACACAGGCCACATGCAAGGCCATTGAGGAATCTTAGCTATGTGGGTGGAGGTTTTGTCTGGGGGCTGAATACAAATGCTGGGGGGGGGGTGGATATTGTTTTATAGTGAGGCAGCACCACAGAAGCATACATAGAAGGAAGCTTAGGGACAGCCAGAGAAGCACTTATAGCATGCTGCTGAGAGACCATTCACAAAGAGAGCTTTTGAGTGGAGTGTTGGCTGGAAAGAGACTTGCAACTGTGAGCAAAGAACCTGTCTCCTGCTGTATGAATCCTACTGTGTTCAGAGAAACAGGACTTTGTGTATATTATTTGTAAATAAACAGGATTGCATCAAAGAAATGCCTGACTCCAACAACAATTTTTCTCTTCCTACTGGAAACAACTTGCAAAATCCTGATGATTGGCTACTTGGGTTGAAAGGGATAACCGGTGCAACACAGACACACTTCACTTGTGAACCAGTTTGCTCTAAGAGGCATTATGCTTCCCAGGGCTCCCTTTCAGGTGGATTGTTCTGCATCATCCCCAAAATAAGGCTGTGGTGAAAAGCCACAACAGAGCCTTTGAGACTGTTGGGTCACTACCTGTCTGTAGGCTGTGGACAATTAGGTATCTGCATTCATTTAAAAGCAATCCTTTGCATCCTATGACACATCACTTTTACTTTGCACTGTCAGGTTCCAGAAACAGGGAGTGTCTGAGGTTTAAGAGTGACACAAAGCTAAAAATTTATTTCCAGCCCTTCTCTGCATTTAGTTTAATGTCTCTGGTATGCTCCTGATTGTTAATCTTTTTGAGGGGTGGAAAAGCTACATGTTTCTCTGGAGAACCTTGTGAGTTGCAGCATATGTTTGAAGTTAAGTGGAGTTGTTTTACAGGAAATTTGCTTCCTGCATTTTATATATTTGCATACTTACCCAACAACGACAAAAAACAAAAATCCAAAAATGAACAGTTCAGTTAATCAAAAAAAGAAAAGGAGTACTTGTGGCACCTTAGAGACTAACAAATTTATCTGAGCATAAGCTTTCGTGAGCTACAGAGCTCACGAAAGCTTATGCTCAGATAAATTTGTTAGTCTCTAAGGTGCCACAAGTACTCCTGTTCTTTTTGCGGATACAGACTAACACGGCTGCTACTCTGAAATCAGTTAATCAAATTATTCATTCCTTACTGGGATACAATACTACAAGTGTGTGTATGAGCTTGGCAACTGGCAGTCGTTAGTCTGCATATTGATATCCTATAAAATGAGTTCTCTCAATCTTTGATCTTGTTGTGCTGGGGGCATTCAAACAATGTCACTGGGTTTTTACCTCTTGTGCTTTCAGGAATTCCTATGACCTTAACATTTTTCTTCCTCCTTGGCTGTTCAGATCTTCTTGTTTGTCACACATTTGTTTCATCTGTGACTTTACATCCCTGGGTATGTCTACACTGAAGAGAAGAAAAGAAAAAAGGAAAAAAAAAAAAAAACCCAAACCAAAAACCGGCAGCAGTCGGTCTTAGAGCCCAGGTCAACTGACTTGGGCTCACAGGGCTTAAACTATGGGGCTTACAAAAGCAGTGTAGACATTGCCACTCAGGTGGGAGCCTGGGCTCTGAAACCAGGTGAGTTGGGTAGGTTTCAGAGTTTAGCCTCTAGGCCAAGTGAGAACATCTACACTGCTATTTTTAGCCCCATAGCCCAATCCATGCAAGCCCAAGTCAGTTGACCTAGGCTCTGAGATGAGCTGCCCTGTTTTTTGTTTTTTTGACCTGTTTTTTGCAGTGTAGATGTACCCTTAGTCAGTCTCATTCAAGTTAGGATCTTTAAGGCAGACACACTCCATTCCACATCTCGCACAACTGTTAAAAATGGAGTGTATGTTGTTTGCCTTGATTCCCCCCCGCCAAGACTCTCTAATCTTTGTCCAGATCCTGAGCTGATATAAATTGGTGCATCTCTGGGCTCTGACTCATTGACTTAAATGGGGTTGTGCCAATTTACACACGGTCTGAATCTGGCCTCTTGTATTTTATTCCTGTACTGAGGTTCATGGCAATGTTCAAGATCACCATGGAGATGGTAGCTAGCTCCTTTGGAGTCTCTTGCTTTCCTTTAATACACTTTGAACAATGATGTTTCTCTTACCCACTGAATCACCCCCCACCTGTCCACCAAAGGTCAGGAAGAGGGAAAACAGCTATCAATCACTGAGCCAAAATGTCAATGCAAAAAGGTTTTTGGTTTAATTTTGGAGCTGGGGTATGTATGAGCCCGTATCTGCCATACTCTCCCGGTGGTTTTCACTGTCCTGTGCAAACAGATGCATGTTCATTTCCAGAAGCTGCTTTGGTGGTCTGATAAATTGGACCACCCCTAGTTTGCATAACTCTTTACTGTAATCAAGACAGCAGTGTTTTGTCATCGACCCTCTTAAGTGTATTGTAGTTAGATGGAATGAGCTCAGTTGCAAACTGACCCAGAAAGTCAGCTGTCCCGCATAATATTTTCCCTAACCGGGGAAAGAGGATCTAATACAAATCCTACTGGTGACACAAATCTCAGAGTTCTGCACTTTTACAGTTCTAGACTGTATCATTGCTGTGCCTGCTGATTGTTGCAATAATTGGAATTGTTCCAACAGTGCTTTTATCTAGGGGATAAAAAAGGTATATTTCCCTCTTCTGTAGTGGGAATAGCCACTTGTTTGCTTGCAGAAATGATTACCTCTTGGCAGTTTTAACTTGTTTGCCTTTTCCCCCTCCCAATTTACATGCAACCACAAGAATCTCTCCTATTGTGAGCCACTAAATGTTAATGTCCCATTACAGAGTGAGTCATGTACTTTTGTAATCCTTAAATCTTGTGAAACAATTTAATCAGGCTGTGTGCTAATCACACATTCAGTGTTGACTTTACAAAGTGGCACAGAATATTGCATACATCTCTGAAGGCCCATAATGGAGCAGAAAAAGCACAACAGGTGCTCAGAAGCACTATCCGATCCCAGATTAGCTGCATATGTGGTGGTTTAGTAGTTTCAGCTAGTTCTTGGATTCAGTGTCTCGCGCACTTCTCTTTGGAGCAAACTCTCCTCTGACTTAATGCTTGTGCAACTCCATCAAAGTCAGTGAGATAGCATTCATATAACTGAGTCTGTGTCTACACTACAGGCGCTACAGTGGTACAGCAGTAGTATGGACACTTAATGCAGCAGTAGAAGAGATTTTTCCTTTGCTGTAGTAAATCCACTCCCTCGAGAGGTGGTAGCTAGGTTGACAGAAGAATTCTTCTGCCAGCCTACCACTGTCTATACTGGGGCTAAGATTGGCTTAATTATGTCTCTCTCTCAGGGTGTGAATTGTTCACATCCATGAACAGTGTAGCTGGGTTAATATATATTTTAGGTGTAGACCAGGTCTGGGAGAATTTGGCCCCATTGTCTGATAGCTTCATGAGTGCAACATGGGTTTCCTCTAGTTCTTTTGTAAAATGTTACCACCCCAAAGCAAAATAAAATAATATTTTATTTCTAGACACCAACCTCACCATGCAAATGCCTGGGGCACTGAACAATATTACAGTAAAGACATTAAAAGGATAAAACATCCCCAAACACAAGACTACCAAAGTGGAAAGTCTCCATTTGGGAAGGCGGCAGCAGCACAAAATGACCACGACCTCCCTTCCACTGGGAAAGTCAGTGCATCTGTCTCTCTTTCTTTATAAGAAAAGTAATACCCAGGGTTTTTTTGCAGTCTCTGTTTAGTAGGAGAAGTCCGTTTGCCCATGGTGAGGAAAAGAAGGTGTGAGAGGATGGTCAGAGAGGGAAAAGCCCAGTATATTGGTAGCTACATTTCCAAAGCTGGCCTACTGTGTCTGGCTCTTGTTGATTAATTTTATTTAGAATGTTCCACAAACCCATTTCTCCATATGTAGAGATGGGAGTCAGGACAGCCATTCACCATCCTGAGTCTACAATGCACTTCCTAGGTTATGTTTGTATTTGGATCTCTGGAACAGCACAAGAAGCTGATTTCTTGATCATTTCTTTTTTCTTTTCTTCAGAAAATGGTTGGCAATTCAGTAGCATTTCCCATTCCCTGTTTACACAGATGATTTACTTCTTAAAAGACTATTTATTTTATTGTTTGGAACATTTAATGAGACACATAATTGTTTATTCAAGTAAAGGTCTGGGGCACTACTTACCAATTTCCATGCTGTACTAAATGAATACAAACAGCTTATTTTCTTTCAGTTATTCCTCTCTCCAACTTTCTGAAAGTCTCTCATCAAATGATACCATGGGAGAAGAACATTCTCTGGATTTCTTAAATATTCGTTGTATCCTAGCATTACACAACCATAATGGCAGAAATTCTTTGAGTAACTGTGATTGACCATCCTTCATAGAAAATAGAAGGAAGGGGCAGAAATAGTTAGTCTACACATTTCCTCTCTAGGTGCTTTTTTTATTCAGCTTTTCAGTTTTACCTAGCAAAACTCAATGATAGTTCATAGAGCTGTAATCATCCACTTATCTACCAATTTATATAATCTTAGTAAGTGATGACCAGTTCCTTTTTCCTATAGAGACAACTGGTTAAAGTACTTGCTTTGGCCTGCTAGTGTGTATGCTCTAGGCTCAGGTAGGAAAATTCATTGCTAACTACTGGGACTTTTTTTTTTTACTTTATTTTTCTCACTTTTGAGCCTATGTATTTTGAACTGTTGTTATGATTACACCCTTGCAAAATTCTATGCACCCATTTACTCCAGATAAAAATTTGTTTGTTTTTTCTTGACAGGCAAGTAAAATAGTCCCTGTCTCAAAGACCTGACACAGGTAATATCTTTTCATTTTGTATTTGTATTGTGCCTAGCACAATGGGGCCTTGATCTGTAGCTGGGGCTCCTCGGTGCTACCACAATACAAATAATAAATAATTTTGTTCACTATCCTTATCCACCTTAATGTGGTGATGTGGTCATGTCAATGTGTGAGTGAATAGATTTGATGCTGGAAAAAGTTGGGAACCATTGGAACAGAACAAGAACGCTCTTGCAGTATAGTAGCTATCTACATTTCAGATCCATGCATATAACGTTAACTCTGGAGCTGAGTTGCATTTCTCTGTCATCTGTGAATTTTACAGATAGGGAGACTAACTTGTTTATGGGAAGATTTTGTTTTTCATACATTTCATCTCAGGTGACAGAATAACCAAGTCCCGCAGTATATAGTTGCATACATTGATGCTACTAATTTGGTTTCTCATGCAAGCTTTAACTACATGGTTCGCATGAAACTAGGCTTTGAAACCCATCGTCCAAAGGGTTGCAAAGCCTTACTATAGGAGCCAAATATTTCCAGCTGTTGTTGTCTTCTATTTATTTCCCACAGCATCTTGGCTTAGGTCTGCTAGTGATCTTTCTTCCTCAATGGCATGAGATATTAGCAGAGTCATTGTTTATGCTGCACAGAAGGATATTCCTCAAGCCTTACATCATTACCAATTTTAAAAGCTTGTTAATCTGATTTATCTTTAAAGAATGGAAACTTTTTTCATGTGGAATAAGGGACAGGCTTTCTGTAGATTGTGATAATGAAGTGAATTGAATACCATGAGGCAATCTCTGTTACAAACTTGGAGATGTTATCCAGTCTTCAGTTGCTTTACAGTGTGAAGAAACAAGAGACATTATTCTATATATTACATATGTTTTAAAGCAACTTTACATCTGTTTCCTCCAGTGCGTCAAGTTGTTTAATGGTGAGAATCTTCAAAAGAAAACAACCCCAAAGAGATCTGATGATAGTGGATGATCAGAGTGGCCACTAAACTACTGAGAGCATTTTGGTGTAATATCTACCCAATCAGTGGTGTGAATAGCTTAAAACAACCCTGGATGTTTTGGGATCAGCTTTTGCTATCTTGAATCTTTGAAAATGGTGCCAATGAAATACATGTAAAAAGCAATCACATAAAGTTTAATTGTATGAGGTTCCTGTAGATCAACCTAAAGTACTTTCTTAAACAGATGCTGTCAGGTTAAAAGCACTCTTCAAAAACGAATTTCTTCTCTACTTCAAACAACTCTTCAAATTAGGTTATTAAAATGGAAGGATTTTTCTACCAGTTATGCTGTTTGTTTACTTTTTTCATATTTTTCCAGTTTGTGTCATGAAAATAGACAAGCCAGTCCAACTTTTGCTTATAATTAGCATTTATATAGCATTTTATAATTAGTTAAATTTTAACAGAGCCACACAAGGTGGATGATATTTTACAGATGGGGAAACTGAAACATGGAGAGGTGATGTGACCTGCTCAAGGCCACATGGTGACCCAGTAGCACAGACAGGATTTAAATATAGAACTTTCTGATTTCCATTCTGATGCTCACTCTAGTTTACAGTCAATTTCAGTTTATGGTTCTCATGCAGTAGCCCACGGTTACTAGGGTTGCCAACTTTGGTTGGATGAATTCCTGGAGATTTCATCACATGACATAACCTTTGATTCCTGGAGACTCCAGGACAATCCTGGAGGGTTGACAACCATAAGGGTTACAGTACTGGAAATATTGCAGGGGGTGTATATTTTTGTTTTTATTTTAAAATTTGTTTCCATTTCTATTTATTTTCTTTTGATCGTGAAAGCAGTTCTATTGGTTCTAGGTTTCATGAAAGCTTATTGTTATGCAACTAAAATGTTAGCCCCAATTTTGTCTGACAGTGAATTTTCTTTAAAGCAGGACTAAGATATTCACTATAAAGGATCAGTCACAGAAGTTAGACTCTTATGGGTGAAAATTTCCACCCCAGGAACTAGGTGTGGAGGGCGTATTCCACTCTTGGATGTCCATCTTCTTATGTGGAAGATCTCTCATGGCATCTCCTACCCCAGAACCTGTGTAGGGTCTCTCAGGGGATCAGTATGCGGAGAAGAGCCAGGGGCAGCAGAACCAGGGGGTTTTATGTCCTTTTCTCCAAGCCTCACAGGGAATCAACCAAAAAAATTAACGCAGCCTTAGGCCTCACTACATGCATCCTTTAATAAGGTCCTGTGTGACTGCCAGAGAGCTAACATGGGTGCTTGGAGCCAGTATGGAGACACGCGGCCTTTGTCCAGATGTCCTGTGCCTCAGAGTGACCACTGGGGATCCACATAGATTTGGGAAGGGTGGGGAAGTCAGACATCATGCATATTCCATGGAGTTGGATGGAGGAAGCTCTATAAAGGAGAAAGTAGTGGCATCTGCCTATAGCTATAGGCAGACTCTACAAGAGTCAGAACAGGATGAGAGTCTCTATTGTAGAACTTTGAAGGCCAAAGTGGAGAAGGACTCCCTGTGAACAACAGTTGAACATGGGTCAGTCGGTCCTAAGAGATAAGCGAGCACCATTCCGAAGAAAAGGTGTTAGTTGATATAAACAGCAGGATGGTGGCCATGGAAGTTGGAATCCACTAAGGAGTGTGTAACAACTCAGCTGCCGAATCAACTAGTCCTGAAAATGGATGGTGCTGGAGTGTCGGGCCCATACCCGGCCGTCGCCGGCAATGAGAGCCGCGGGGGCTGCGCCGCGACGAGTAGGAGGGCCGCTGCAGTGCACCTTGAAGCCTAGGGCGCGGGCCCGGGTGGAGCCGCTGCAGGTGCAGATCTTGGTGGTAGTAGCAAATATTCAAATATTGTATTCTCTGGCAGTGAGAGGTTGTGGCAGGAAAAAGTAGCTCTCCAGGGTAATGTACACGATGAACTGCTGAGAGTGAAAACAAAATACTGCTGCCATTTAAGCTCGCTGGCCTAGAGAGATCTCCAGAGCCTGGATTCCCAGCCTGGTCTTGACCTCTTCAGTGCCTTTGACTATACTACTCCTGACAAATTATACCTGGGACTGTTGTTTCCCTCTCTCCTTCAGCAAACACTGTTTGGCCTACCTGCTCGAGTTGATTAGTTGACTGAAACAGGTTGGTAGGGGAAGAGGATGATTTTAGTTGTGCTCACACACACATCCCTCAACCTAGATGTAGCTGAATGAAATCTAAGCCTCAAAAGTCTTTGAGGAAGTAGTTTGTTTATTTAATTTATTTATATTATTCCGCTATCTTCATTTAAAAGCTATGTATTTTGGTGAAGTAACAGTGCCAACTAGTGGTCAGATAATATATTCACCTTGTGACAAACCTGAGTATTTTGGGGAGAAAGCCAGGCCTTGTTGTTAATAAAAACGTGGGTTAATCATAATGTAAGTCCTATGAAAGCACAGTCAGCTTGATTTTATTTAATTTGTTTATTGATAGGGAAAAGACTTTTGACATTTCTGGGCATTTACAATAAAATATTTTTGATACATTGTTGTGACATGTACAATAAGCCAGTTATTATAAAATTAACAATATTCTTTATTGACTATATATTGTTATATCATTTCCCTTTCCCCTCTTTTCAAAGTATTTAAACAACCATAATTTGATTATATGTATATTTAAACAGTCACAATCACTTTTTAAAATCTTTATTGTGAAGATTACCATTTTCAGGGGAAGATAGAAAGTATGAAAACATAACTGAATTACATCCTCCTCCTTCTTTGATGTCCTCTGTGTATGCCCTTCTCAATTATTGTGCCCATATCAAAGCATTTCAATGACTTCAGGATTTCTATTGTGGTGTTTTCCTGGGCAGTGTACACTATTACTTTTATCCCTTTTGGAGCGTGGAGAGGGTAGGGTGAAGTTTGTCTGGCATTTTTCTCACAAAATATGTTGTCTTTCATTACTGAATAGTCCTCTAACAGTTTTTTCCAGGAGCAAGAGTAAAAAGTGTTGCCTGGGTCCACAGCTTTAGGAGTGCTGTTCGTTTTCCCTCCCTCCCCTCCCCACCCCTATAAAGAGCAAGAATAAAAGTAGCTTCCTTATTCCCAGCTCAGATCTTTTTAATAGACCAATGCCCAATACCCATGGTTTTAAGTCTTGTTCAAGTTCTATCTCTAGTGCTTTTTATTTCTTTTAGGAGGGATTTCCAAAATGTTTCTACCATCCAGCATGAAAGAGGATCTGGATGTGTTGCATTTTATACAAACATCTAGGCGATATGTATTTTCATGATACAGAAATGGAGAAACATACATTCTGTGAACCAGACAGAACAGCTCAGCAATCTTTTGTTGTTTTCATATTTACAGTCTCTACACTATAACTTAATAGCTTTATGCAGTTTGTCTTTTAAAAAGAGAGCCATGAAATTATACACTCTAGACACAATCTTTATTGCTGAAACTTCAAACCCTTGTATAATGTTTTTTAATGCAGGTGGTTTTGTTTCTTTTCTGGAAGCTTGTTTAAGTAAAATAAGCAATCTGTGCAATATAAGCTTATACTTTTCTTTTAATATATTGCTTACATCTGCTTTGTTTTAAGATTTTCCAACCTTCCTTCCACTTATTATAGTGGTATTTGCCCTTACATCTTAATAAGTACTTATTTAGCCCAGGTATGAAAGCACTATTATTTCTTATTTTTGAAATTATTGAGATTGTTTTTTTGGTTGAGTGCCCCGCATATGTCTAATTAATAATTGCAGTTGTAAGTAACATGTGATGTTTCAGAGAGTCCAGAATTGTGGAATATGGGTCTAACATACATTTAACTGCATAATTACATAATTGGGTTTGCCAGTTTCTATTCTCTCTGTATGCACAATGGCTTTTCTCTATTAGTGATCCATTCTAGTACTTGTATGATTTGTGCCATGCTATAGTATCTCTTGAAATCTGGTAGTGCCTATCTCCCATCTCAGCTGGATGTTACAGCCACTCTGTTTTGATTCTTGGTTTCCAATTTGACCATAGGAATCTTTGAATAATTGTTTTAAATTTTTTGAAAGTTGGCGCCTAGGGAGTCATAAGGAAAGGACAGAGAACCTGGGCAGGACATTCATTAAGTACTACTAATTGATGTCAATGGTAATAATGTATTCAGCGTTATTGTTGCTGTGGCAGTCCCAATACAAGATCAAACAGATATGCTAAATTATTTAGCTGAGACAATCTGAGTACCTTCCCCAGATCTGAAGAAGAGCTCTGTGTAGCCCGAAAGTTTGTCTCTCTCGCTAACAGAAGTTGGTCCAATAAAAGATATTACCTCACCCATGTCTTTCTAATGGCAATAATGTCCTCCTGTCTCAGTCATTGTAAATAGCTTTCATTAATGGCTCAATATTTAATTTAAACAGCTCACCCATTACAGGTGATACGTTAATGCCCAAGTACCTAATTTTATTATCCATTACTTTCAGTAGGCATTTATCATCTTATAAGGATCTTTTGGAGCTGAGCCATAGTATCTGATTTCAGAGTAGTTTAGTCTGTACATTGATTCCTGACCAAACTTCAATTATTTCTTGTAATAATGGCCATATTTTATGTATATCTTGTATAAAAAGTGGAAGGTTGTCAACATAAAAGGATACTTTGTTTTCTATTTCCAATACACCTATTCATTGAATGCTTTCAGTGTCTCTGATCTTTTGTGATAATGGTTCAATAATTCAAAACAAGTAACAAAGGTAATATGGGACATGCTTGTCTTGTTGCTCTGCAAAGTGGTATCAGCTCAGTTCTTTGCAACATTTTGCCAGCTACATGCATTAGGATTTCTATAGATTACTTGATCCACTTCTGAATGTGTTCCCCAAAATCTTATTTCTCCAACATTCTGAATAGAAATGGGTGTTCTCCTGAGTCAAGAGCCATTTCTGTATCCATGCTTAGAATGTAGGTCTTGTTATTAGTGCTCCTGGAGTGCTTACCACATTGTAGAAGTTTTCTTATACTACTTAAGGGGTTTCTTCCTTTTATAAAGCCAGTTTGATTTTGATTCATCAATTTAGGCATATTGTCACTAATCTGGATGCCAGTATTTTAGTCAGAACCTTACTATCTATATTTATTAAAGAGAGAGGCCTATAAGATGTTGGAACTGGTAAATCCTTATTTGGTTTAGGTGGCAAACCTACAGCTGCCTGATAAGCTGTCCCATAAGCACTCTGTTGCCTCAAACTGAAGTGCACTCACTAATGAGGGAGTTACCTATGTTTTAAATACTTCACAGAATTCAGAGATGTATCCATCTTGTCCAGGACTGCTCCCTGATTTCAATAATGAAATCGCTATCTCTATTTCTTCTTGTATTGATGGGCCACCTAGTAGCTCTCTGTCATTATGTGTGAGTCTGGACAGTTTAAGATCCTGCAGTACAGTATTCTGTGTTTACATATCAGCTAATTATATATCTTCTGAAAATTATTTAGATAATATCTTGTAAATTCTTTTGTTTGGTTGGTTTTTTTGTGTTTTTGTTGTGGTTTTTTGGGTTGGTTTTTTGGGTAGCCCATAGCTGTTCTGGGTCTTCTATTAGAAATCAGTCTGGTTAGTAATCTGCCCGACTTGTGCCCCCATTTGATTCATAGACTCGAAGGCCAGAAAAGGACCATTATGATCATCTAGCCTGACCTCCCATCTAACACAGGCCATAGAACTTCCCCAAAATAATTCCTAGAGCAGATCTTTTAGAAGAACATTTAATCTTGATTTAAAAATTAATGGAGAATCCATCACAACCCTTGGTACAACCTTCCTTTGGCAAATAGGAGAGCTGGCTGGGTTTTTCTGTTATCAGTGGCTCTAATGCTCTTTTCACATTCTTAATCTCTTGGAGCAGATCTATGTTATTAGTCATGTTGCATTGCTTCTGCAAACCATAAGTTAGTTTCTTTAAGTTTGCCTGTTTTTTGCCTTTGGTTCCTCCCTTGCCCCCCCCAAATAACCATTGTATGAGATAATGTTCCTTTGCTACTGCTTTAAAGGCCTCCCACCTAGTTCCCTGGGATATATCCTATAAGGGATTGTCCTTAATATAATCATCAATATGTTTTTCCATTTTATTCACAAAATATTTGTCTTCTAGCAATATATTACCAAATCTCCAGTTCTCGGTCTTCATCCTGAATTGGACTATATTTTCATGAATATAAGTGCATAGTCAGAGATATGTATTATTTAAATTCCTACATTAAGGATTTTGTGTAGAAGGCTCTTGATTTAAAAATCTGTTTTTGTTGTATTACTGTAGCAACTATTCTATGACATGTTTTGGCAGATTGGGTTAAAAAATGAAGTCCCTCCCAATAGAGTGTAGCAAACCTCCAAATAGCCATCATGTCCTGTTCTGTATTTGCTGATTCCAGTATTCTGAGCTTTTTTTTTTTTTTTTTTAAATAACCTGGAGCTTCTTGCCTCTCTGGTAGACCATCCTACAGCAGATTAAGTGACTTGCCACAGTTACCTATGAGTTCTGGACCTCTGCAATCATTCAAAAAATATTATTGAAGAAAAGGGTATCCTTCTCATTTGGGGCATATGTCATGTAGTATAACAGACTTGTACATCCCTGCAACAAACCAGTAAGCCCTCTAAATCTCTTTTGATCTTTCTACCTTATCCTGCACTTGTTTTCTTATTAGTATACATACACTCCTCTTATGGGAACTGAAAGACGTTCTGTACACATGGGATGCCCACTCCCTTTTAAGTTGGATTTTTGTTTTGTTTTAGGTTTCCTGAAGCATTGCCATTGATACCTTCTCCTTTTTTTTTTAAAGCAGTTTTATTGGGTGGTGTAGTCCCCTAGAGTATGTCTACACCGCTTTCTGGAGTGAACCTCCCAGACTCGTGCTAGCACTCTAAAAACAGCTATAAAGCTATATATACAGTCCTTTGAAGTTGCAGCTTGGGCTGGAACTTTGACTCTCAAGCCTAGAGAGGAGGATGGACTTCAGAGCCTGAGCTCCAGCCTGAGTCACGACTTCAAAGCACTGGCTATACAGCTGTATGCCCGGCTAGCCCACGTCTGTCGACCCAGGCTAGGAGACTTACTCCAAAATGCTATGTTGACACAACCCAGATGTTCCAGGAGCACGAGATTGTTCTTGGTTCTCTTTTTTTTCACCCATTTCTTAGAATATTTAGTATTGTCTTTACCATGTGATATGTTTCACAGCCCCCAGATATTTGAATCTATACAGTATTTGTCAGCTTCCCTACATTTATATTTAATATCTCTAATTATAACATAAAACTTTAAACCATTGTAAACATTCTAATTTTCACTTTCTCCTTATACTTTGTACTATATTTTCTGGTATCCTTTATTAATAGACAGACTTTAACATGTATCATCATGTACCATGATTTGTTGAAAACTATTGTTTAGCAATAGCTTCATAGACTTTAAAAAAATGATTGTTTAAACTTCTGCTGAGGCAGCATTTGTCTTACAACAAATAATCACTGTATTTTCATTCCCCTTCCCTGATAATTAGCTCTCAGCTCTGAGTCTCATCAGTCTAACTACTTCTTGGTTTACTTAGTTTTGGTTCAAGTACTGAAGTCAGGTACGTCTGGGTTTCCCCCAGCTTGTAGAAAAAGTGGCTTGAATTGTCTGATATATTTGTAGCAGTACTGGGAATATTTGTGCAAATCAAAGTATCTCTTTCCTGTGGAGCTGCTTGTGGACTTCTGCAGTTCAGCCCTTCTCCTCTGTACACCTATAAAGCAATCTAACATGAGACTACTTTGGTTGTTCTCCACTTTTATTTCTTTCAACTCTCTGGCTGTGTCAAAAGCATAGTCAATCTCCTGCTGCCACATTGACAGTGCATTCAGGAAGGCAGAGCAGGAAGGAAGTGTGTGTGTAAAACCACTGCCTTTCACTATATCAGTGCTAGCAGCTCTGCTGATTTCTTTGTGAGTCACAGGATTTCAGGAGGGGTTGGAGTCAAGCTCCCAATGATGCGAGAGGCTCCAGCCTTCTGGCAAATTTCAGACCTGCCTGGGAGAGAGACCCCTCTGATTGGCTGCTTTCCCTACTGTCTGGCCTCCTGGGGAAGAGCAGCCAACCAGAGTTACTGCAGCAATCAGGAGCTGACACTATTGTCACAGGAGGGAATGGGGGAAGAGGGAGCAGAAAAAGCCCAGTTACTCAGGGCAGCTGCACGTTTCCTCCCAAGACCAACAGGTATGGCTGTTCTGCTCCTCCCTCGTCCCTGCAACCAGTGTTCCCAACCTTTGGTGATTTTTGACAGTTAGAAAGGCTTCAGCAAGAAAATCTCTGGAATCAGCAACAGGTGACTTTTGGGGGTGAAAATTGTTGCCTCTGCCAAAATTAGGGCAATTTTTAAGGCTTGTCTACACAGCAGCGTGGCAACAAAGCAGCTGTGTGTCAGACCACTCTACGTGCCCCTCCCTAATGTTCAGCTGCTCTGTAACTGCCCCGTATAGACCCTGCTGGTGTGCTGTAAGGGGACCACGTTCACATGACTGTAACAGATTCTTTTACAGCACACCAGCAGGGTCTATAGCGGGCAGATACAGTGCAGCACCATCTTAGAGTGCAGCCAGGTCTGGGCCATGTCTGACAGGATGGAGCAGAGAGCAGAAGTGAGCAGTGTGCGTTGTCTCTGTGGTGATGACGAGAGGTGGGGCGGCAAAGCCGGAAACAGCGAATGAGCTCCAGGAGTACATGGTGGGTATCGCACCCCCCTCCTCTGTGAGATCCTGGACTGGCTTTTTAAGGGGTTTCATCATATGATCTAGGGGTAACCCTTCCTGTGGACCACACCCTGCTGATATGAGGGGGCTCAAACTCCATATGCCATCTGGTGCCTGGCAAGGGATAGTGGGGTGACAGTCGGGCACCCTGTTGAGGGCTGGCATCAGGGAGCAGCCAGAGCTCGCTGTTGGGAGGGGATGTGGGAGCTGCTGAAGTACAAGTGGGGACCCCTACTTGGGGGTGGTGTGGGGCAGGGGGGCCCTGCTGGGGAAGCGGGGAACAAGGGCGGGTATGCTGGGGGTTAAAGAGCATTTGTGGGGGTGCTGCTAGGGAGTGATTTTCGGAAGCGCAAGGACAAGGGACTCCCCTCACCCAGTGCCAGGAGTTGAAAAGAAGCACAGATCAGTTGGCCCCTTTCCCTTCCTCCCACTGCAGCCCCCGGCCGGGGCCTTCACCATGATGAGGCAGACCCTGAGTTTGTCAGTAGCTATGATTTAAATGGCTGCCCTGTCAGGTTACATTTGCCTCCAAACTTACATTTCATAAAAGAAAGATATTTATAAAACCTGAGGCAGATAGAAATATTCCTGTTGTTTTTTATTTTTAAATTTCTAATATCAGTATTTTACTTTACACAAATGAACACCCTCCTGCTGGATAGTGTCTGGAACGCAAAGATTGTGAATGGTTCAAAAAGCCCAAATTTTCACCATATCTGTCATTTGGCTACTTTAGCAGCTATTTTCCTCATGCAATTTGCCAAAACTCCAGCCTTGACATTGGCAACACTGCCTACAATCCCATCCCTGCAGGCTTTGAAAAGAGGGGTGAAGAGCCCCTGAAGCTGCAAGAGCGGAGGTGAGGCTGTGGGAGCAGAACTGATGTGGAGAGTGGGAGAATAGGCAGATATGAGGGTGAGATCTCCTGCAGTGGAGGCCAAAATCACTTTAACAAATTTGGGAGCATTGGCAACGCTAATGGCCACATGCATACACTGTGAGGGACAGGGGGGAGTTCAAACATCAAAAGATAAGATTATTTTTTGTGTTTGGTTCCTTTTTTCTTTTTTTTACTTTCATGAGTTTTCAGCCTTTGGGGTTGGCAATACTGCGATGTATACACCAGTGTTGAGGCAGATGGGCCTCTCAGCCAGCCTGCTTCTGACATTGTACTCATAGTGGGTCGGAGGCTCTTAACAGCTTCTCTGCTCCTGCCCCTCTGCCTTATTCTTACCAGCTTTCTGCTCTTCAGGGATACCGCAACAGAGTCTAGTTGGAGGAGTAGGGTCTAGCTGGGGGCTTCATTGTAAAGCTTGCAGGTGATGAAGGACGGGGAGAGTGGGAGCTCACCAAATCCACTTCCTCACTCTGCCATGACAGTCACGTTGCCAGTCTGCTTGATATATTAGTAAATGCATGGAAAGGCAGCATAGTCTAGTGGATAAGGCACTGGGCTGGAACTCAGAAAATAGGGGTTCTATTCCCAGCTGTGCCACCAATGTGCTATGTGGCCTTAGGCAAGTCCCTTCCTCTCAGTTTCCACTCCCAACTATTGTCTATTTAGACTGTAAATTCTTTGGGGTCGGAACTGACTCTTAATGTGTTATGTACAGGACCTCGCACATGGGGTTTCATCTGGGAACTCTACATGCTACTCTAATACAAATAATAATAAACCTACTGTGGTTCTAGCAATATATTAAAGCTTGAGCCAGCCTAGGCAGATACTTCTGCACAGATGGTTCAATAGCTGTTGGATTGCTCAGGCACCAAGAATTCAAAACATCTCTGGCGTTTTGCAAATATTTTCAGAGATTACATCAGTGATGAGTCCCTGAGGCTGGGAGTTCCAACTGTTGTCCAAGAAAAGCACTTGGATGCACAATGAGTGGAAGCAATCCTGGGGGTAAGGGCAGATTGAAGTAGGATCCTTGGGATCCAGGCCTCAAGGTTAGAGGGGCCCTGGAGTGAGCACTGAGTCAGAGACTGATTATCAGGCAGCAGAGATTGTAGCAGGCTGTTTGGCTGCCAGGGGCTGAATGAGTGGGCTGATTCACATGGAAGGAAGATTGAGGATTTAGGAATGGAAGGATAACAAGGGTAGGGTGACCAGATGTCCCGATTTTATAGGGACAGTCCTGATATTTGGGGCTTTTTCTTATATAGGCTCCTATTACCCCCCACCTCGCCACCGCCTGTCCCGATTTTTCACACTTGCTATCTGGTCATCCTAAACAAGGGTCCCCATAGGTCTGGGGTTACGAGGAGGGAAAATCTCTCCGGGAGTGAAATTTTGAGGAAGGGTCTGAAATTATGGTAGATCCCCAACTCGTTTAGCCTTCCTTTGTCTTCTTGCTTAGTTTCAGACTGTGGGACTTCATGTTGTCATGGGGAGATGCTCAGTCTCCTGCTAGGGGGAGCAATTTGTCTGGTGCTTTGGCTATTTTTCCTAAAAGCTTCAGAAGTAAATGATGAGCACAGAGGGTAATTGAGGTTGTAGTGAGGAAAACAGCTGCCTCCAGTGAAAGGCTAAGTGAAAAATGAGACCTTACTCAATTAGTCTAATCTCCTGAGTTCCTCCCTGGGGATGACAAGATTCTCTTTGGTTTTTGTCTTTATTTGGAACAATGTATGTTTAGAAGCCTACTTTCTTTGGCATATCAAGGAAACAAGGTTTTAAAATTACATTTAAAATCAGTATCTCATTAATGCTAGCAGCAGAGCTTATAAATCATATTTATACTGTAATGAACTAACAGTGAGTGGCTGCCCTCTTTGGGCTAGATTCAGAACTACATAAATGTTAGCCGCTATATTGCAAATAGCGAATGGAGAGTCTCTTTTTGCTTAAGTGTTATAAATTGGGTTTCGGTGTATACGGTTGGTTTGTTTTGAACAGGCGGATCTGAATTCTATTCACCCTGAAGTTCCAAGTGGACATGGTAGGCGCAGAGGGTGAGTTGTCAAGGCCTAGTAGCAACGTGCTATTCATATCTGAGATTATTGATGTTTAGAAAATGAATTTCATTGTCACCCTTTTGTGCTGTTTGTTGGCATTCTGCCTTTCACTTAGCTGGGCAGTATAACTAGTCAGTTCCACTTTCTGGGTCTTCAGGCGTAGCACCAGGTGGCAGTGTTTGTGTTGCATACGCTATGGGAAAACGGTTAAATTTTACAAAGTTGGGTTGCAGTGCTGATCTTCATTAAGAGATCTCTGGTGCCACTGTTTTTTGCTATTTTTTTTCCCAGTAAAAATGGGCCAGAGCTTGCAATGTTTGGATTTGGATCTGGGTCCAAAATTCACCAAAGGTCTGGGGATTTTAGGTCCATAGGTTTAAGTTAATCTCTGCCTCTTCAGGCAGAGATCTGTAAAGGCAAGCTGGAAATCAGCAACGAGATTCAGGAGAGGCTTGGGAGTGGGGAATAACAGGAAAGAACAAGCTTTTTGAAGCCCAGCATCATGGTAAATCCACAACTAGCTCCTCAAACTTCATCAACCCTCCAAGCAATGCATGAGCCCAACCTGCTCCAAGGGCTTGTCCACACTGGGGATTTTTTCACCAGCGTACTACACTAACAAGCTGCAGCAGCGCAACCCCCTAGCATTGATGCCCTGCACTTGTGTAAAAAGTGACTTGTATGGGTAAGTCATACCAGTGCAAGTGACTTATTACACCGCAGCAGTGCATTTACACTCAAGGTTGCACTAGTGTAGCCACAGTGATGCAGTACACTGGTGCAAAAATCCCCTGTGTAAGCAAGCCCTATGTAATGCAAAACAAACTGAGTTCCCTTAAAATATTACTGCTGCTTGTGAACTGAAGAAGTGGCAATTTGGGAGAAAACAAGCAAGACTCTTTGTCAACACAAACTTGACCTTTTACCCATTCCCATAAACAACCCGGGAAAACATCTGGAGTCTTTGGGGAAAAAATGTTCATATACAAAGAAGTTTTGTTCATTCAAAAGGATTCAGAAGTGGGATCCTGTCATTCAAATACCTCTTGCTGCCTTCAGGATAGTTAACAGAGCAGTCTGTAAAAATGTGGCTGACTGAACTGTTCCTCAGTATTGACTAATACACTTAGGACGTTTGGCTAATATCTCACTGGATCTCAGTCATTTTCAGTGATGGAAAGGTATCCCAGAATACATTAAAATATTGCATTATACTCGTGCTTTTCAATCTTTTTTCATTTGTGGACTCTTAAAAAATTTCAAATGCAGGTACAGGCCCCTTTGGAAATCTTAGATATAGTCTATGGACCTCCAGAGGTCTGCAGACTACAGGTTGAAAACCACTGTTCTATGGTAACAACAACCTTTCATGGACTCCTTAGAAATAGTCTACGGACTCCTGGGGGTCCATGGACTACAGGCTAAAAAGCACCTCATTATACCATTTTAGGACACTAGGCATGGAATGATTTCCCCTCACTATCATAATATCCTGCACATAGGGTTGTGCTGCTGAAAGTAGTTTTCCTGAAAACTGTGTCTCAACTGTTTGCAAGCTTTTTGAAACCCCAAATAGAAACCTCCTTACCATTACAGTTCATGTTTTTAGTAGCTTTTCTGTGCCCTGTTTTATAAAAAGCTGGGGCCTGAGTGTTTCCTGTGTTTCTGTGCATGGACAGAACCCAGACCTGGCACATCTGAGCTGTGTGGAAGAGAGGAATACTTACTCTGTAATCCTCTGGAAACTCCTCTAAGAATGCATTGCAGATTTCAAATTCCAAGGGTGCGGGGATGGCTGCTCTCTGAGACATTATTCCTCACCTTCACCCCTGGCCTTAGCTCTGTGGGGGTAATTTACATAAGATCATGTTGACCCATCCAACATTTAATTTTATTGTATCCTATTCTAAGTAAATCCACCTGAGGAGGAAACTGGGGGCAGTGGCTGTTAGGGACCACATGAGAGCATGCCTCCTGAAGCAATTATGAGGTACAGGCTCAGTGTCCCAAGATCCGTAGATAGAGGGCAAAGAAGTGTCTTCACCCTCTCCAATAAAAAGATAAGGTGGAAGCCTCTGAATTGAAGCTCATGGAGTTTCCTGTCCCCTATTCAGGTTTTTCCTGTGCAAGGGAGAATTTGACCCCGACCATTAGCACGTTTCTTTCAAGTAGGACTAAGGCTTTGTACATGTTCTCTGGGATGTTGTCACAATTCTGAAGCACTTTCTGTAATCTCAGTCATGATTTCTTGTTTCTAAATATAAATTCTGGTCACAGTACAGGGTAGATAAGAACATTTCACTCCAGGTTTGTGTACATTCCAATGTTGTTTGTCTTTACTGGATGGGCAAATAATACTTCACCTAAAAATAAGGTTGTTGTATTTTGTTGAGGTGTTTCTTAGTAACTTGACCTAGCATGTGTTTCAAGGAGTCCCAGAAAAGAATATTATAGAAATACAATAACTACTGAGCTCTACAAGAAACCAGAGCAGTCACAGATACTTCGTTATGTGACTCTGTCAGGTCACACTAGGTAGAAACATTTTGGTTTTGTAAAAACAAGATTTTACAAAACCTAAAACTAATAGGAATGTTTGGGTTTTTTTCATTCTAACAAACTTTTATTAAAAAAAAAAATCAATATCCCCTGCAGTATTTGGAACACAAGCATGGCAACATTGGGTTATCTGATGGGGTATATACTCCCATCCTGGCTTTAAAAGGGATTAATGTGGGCTGAGAGGCCAATTAACCCATCTGGTTAAACCTGGAATATGGATCAGCCCCAATTAAAGATGAGTCCCAGCTGGGAGAAGAGCTGTGTGGTTGCTATAAAGGCAGGGAGTCTGGGGCAGAAGGGGTGAGGGAAGAATTTTACAGTTATGCTCTGGGATTAGTATGTGGAGAGACTGGTGTCAAAGAAGAAGCCTAGGGAAAGTTAGCCCTGGAATCCTCTCCTGCGTAGCAAAGTCTGGTAAGAAGCCAGGAGCGTCAGAGAGAAGCCACCAGGGTGGAGAGAGCTCTGGGAGGCATTCAGCTGAGGAATAGAAAGGGATGAAATAGCAAGCCTGAGGGGGGCAGAAAGTGGTTTAAGGTTACCCTTTTGATTTGGGATTTATTAGGGGATTCCCAGAGTGAGCCCCATGTGTCCTAGCCCTGAAAGAAGGGTGAACTTGGAGGGGGCTGTTCACAGGCTTGTTAGAAAGGAGAACAGGAAAGTAGCAGCAAGGAGTCTGGTGGAGTGAACCTTGACTGCTTATCCTGCAGTTGCTAGTCTGGAATTCAATGCAGAGGGTGGGCCTGGGTTCCCCTAACACCCACTGGTAAGGTGGCATGAAGACCCTGAGAAGGGGATAAAGTCCATGAGGTCAGAATTGGGGTGAAAGATATTTTGTATGGACATCAAATTATTGGTTGGACTTTCTGTTACCCTCGAAGGGCCAAGTCATACCACCATGGGATTGGATGGACTGTCCGCAGGAGGTGCAAGAGAGAGGGGCTGCTAGGCTGTGCCCAGCTATGAGGTAGCATGCCAGTCATGAGTCCACCCTTCTATACATGAGAACTTGCAAGTGAAACTGAGTAAAGTCTGAACAGAAACACAATCAACTAGAGAATAGCAAAACAAGAAAATGCAAAAGTAAAGCTTGAGGAGAGAGCACGGTATATGTCTCTCCTGAGAGTCTAGTCTAAACTGAAAAGAAAATAGCAGCCTGTCACCGATACACAGGATTAACTTGCCTCTGACAGCCTTTCTGGGGGGCACCCCTTTTAGTCATAGGTCTGAGGCCTGCACTTTTTTGCAAGGGGGAGTCTATGCTCGCTACTCTGAGACTGGACTTCTGGCTTCAACACTCCTGTTTGTTTCTCACCATGGCTCCCTCAGTGAGTACAAAAGAGCTTGAATCCCTGTTGGAGACTTTACCTCTTTAGAAACAATGCAATCAGCCGATGTTTGCTGTGATAGAGAACAGTCTTTGTAAAGTCGACAGCATTTATGTTAGTCAACTGGAATACAGTATGTAGGTTTCTCTGCTTAGAATGGAAAAAGAAAGCTTACATGTCTGCACATACTGGCAAAACAACCTGCCTCTTTTGCCCCAAAATGTCTAGGATTGAAAAGTCTGCTCACGCTTCAGTTCTTTACTTCAAGTAGCGGTCACTCTGGTTTCACACATTCCGTCTCTCTTGGCTGGCAGTCATTAGTGACCAGTCCTTAGTCTTAGAATCATAGAATATCAGGGTTGGAAGGGACCTCAGGAGGTCATCTAGTCCAACCCCCTGCTCAAAGCAGGACCAATCCCCAATTAAATCATCCCAGCCAGGGCTTTGTCAAGCCTGACCTTAAAAACTTTTAAGGAAGGAGATTCTACCACCTCCCTAGGTAACACATTCCAGTGTTTCACCACCCTCCTAGTGAAAAAGTTTTTCCTAATATCCAACCTAAACCTCCCCCACTGCAACTTGAGACCATTACTCCTTGTCCTGTCCTCTTCTACCACTGAGAATAGTCTAGAACCATCCTCTCTGGAACCACTTCTCAGGTAGTTGAAAGCAGCTATCAAATCCCCCCTCATTCTTCTCTTCTGCAGACTAAACAATCCCAGTTCCCTCAGCCTCTCCTCATAAGTCATGTGTTGCAGACCCCTAATCATTTTTGTTGCCCTTCGCTGGACTCTCTCCAATTTATCCACATCCTTCTTGTAGTGTGGGGCCCAAAACTGGACACAGTACTCCAGATGAGGCCTCACCAATGTTGAATAGAGGGGGACGATCACGTCCCTCGATCTGCTCGCTATGCCCCTACTTATACATCCCAAAATGCCATTGGCCTTCTTGGCAACAAGGGCACACTGCTGACTCATATCCAGCTTCTTGTCCACTGTCACCCCTAGGTCCTTTTCTGCAGAACTGCTGCTTAGCCATTCGGTCCCTAGTCTGTAGCTGTGCATTGGGTTCTTCCGTCCTAAGTGCAGGACCCTGCACTTATCCTTATTGAACCTCATCAGATTTCTTTTGGCCCAATCCTCCAATTTGTCCAGGTCCCTCTGTATCCTATCCCTGCCCTCCAGCATATCTACCACTCCTCCCAATTTAGTATCATCCGCAAATTTGCTGAGAGTGCAATCCACACCATCCTCCAGATCATTTATGAAGATATTGAACAAAACTGGCCCCAGGACTAACCCCTGGGGCACTCCGCTTGATACCGGCTGCCAACTAGACATGGAGCCATTGATCACTACCCGTTGAGCCTGACAATCTAGCCAACTTTCTACCCACCTTATAGTGCATTCATCCAGCCCATATTTCTTTAACTTGCTGACAAGAATACTGTGGGAGACAGTGTCAAAAGCTTTGCTAAAGTAAAGAAACAATACATCCACTGCTTTCCCTTCATCCACAGAACCAGTAATCTCATCATAGAAGGCGATTAGATTAGTCAGGCATGACCTTCCCTTGGTGAATCCATGCTGGCTGTTCCTGATCACTTTCCTCTCATGTAAGTGCTTCAGGATTGATTCTTTGAGGACCTGCTCCATGATTTTTCCAGGGACTGAGGTGAGGCTGACTGGCCTGTAGTTCCCAGGATCCTCCTTCTTCCCTTTTTTAAAGATTGGCACTACATTAGCCTTTTTCCAGTCATCCGGGACTTCCCCGGTTCGCCACGAGTTTTCAAAGATAATGGCCAATGGCTCTGCAATCACAGCCGCCAATTTCTTTAGCACTCTCGGATGCAACTCGTCCGGCCCCATGGACTTGTGCACGTCCAGCTTTTCTAAATAGTCCCTAACCACCTCTTTCTCCACAGAGGGCTGGCCATCTATTCCCCATGTTGTGATGCCCAGCGCAGCAGTCTGGGAGCTGACCTTGTTCGTGAAGACAGAGGCAAAAAAAGCATTGAGTACATTAGCTTTTTCCACATCCTCTGTCACTAGGTTGCCTCCCTCATTCAGTAAGGGGCCCACACTTTCCTTGGCTTTCTTCTTGTTGCCAACATACCTCAAGAAACCCTTCTTGTTACTCTTGACATCTCTTGCTAGCTGCAGCTCCAGGTGTGATTTGGCCCTCCTGATATCATTCCTATATGCCCGAGCAATATTTTTATACTCTTCCCTGGTCATATGTCCAACCTTCCACTTCTTGTAAGCTTCTTTTTTATGTTTAAGATCCGCTAGGATTTCACCATTAAGCCAAGCTGGTTGCCTGCCATATTTACTATTCTTTCGACTCATCGGGATGGTTTGTCCCTGTAACCTCAACAGGGATTCTTTGAAATACAGCCAGCTCTCCTGGACTCCTTTCCCCTTCATGTTAGTCCCCCAGGGGATCCTGGCCATCCGTTCCCTGAGGAAGTCGAAGTCTGCTTTCCTGAAGTCCAGGGTCTGTATCCTGCTGCTTACCTTTCTTCCCTGCGTCAGGATCCTGAACTCAACCAACTCATGGTCACTGCCTCCCAGATTCCCATCCACTTTTGCTTCCCCTACTAATTCTTCCCGGTTTGTGAGCAGCAGTCAAGAAAAGCTCCCATTGTCTCTTCAGGCATAGTCTTCCATTGTCTCTTCAAGGTACCTCCATGTACATGTTCTTGATAGGCATGTCTGAGGTTGGTATGAACTATCTGACCAAAACCCCTCTTATTTCCCTGTCCCAGGAAATACATTAAACCCTTCAATTAGGAGCAATGGAAGCTCCCTGAAAGTGGGGGGCCAGTGGTGGCCGAACCATGTCCCTGTCCCCCCATGCCACCCCTTCTCCCTGAGGCCCTGCTCTCACACCACCTCTCCTCTCCTCCTCCGCTTGCCCTTACGGCCGGTAAAAAGTGATGGGGCCATACCCCTCTAGCCCCTGTTCCAGCACCCTTTCCTTCAATCCCAGTAGGTAACAATACAAAAGTTAGTGGGTGAAACTGAGTCATGCCTATTATTCATAAAAATAATACAGATTTTCCCCATGTTCTTCAGATGGAAGGTCTGATGCAGAGACAGGCTGAGGATCTCAAAGCACTTTACAAACTAATCTTTCACATTTCTAAAGTGTTCCGAGTGTCTCACATTGAGGTGTTGCCAGATTCAGGATCCAGAACCCCTGATTCCAGTCCTTGTCACTAGACAATTTGCTTTTTTAAAACAAAATGTTGTCATTCATGTAAAAATGCAGGTAAGATTTTAATTATGTGCTCTAAAGTAAAATATTGAATGTCTCAGTATATCTCTGAATATCTAGTGTTGCACTAAAGATCAGAATGTTGGTAAGGGAGACAAGATCAGATATTCAAGATAGCAGTGCGCAAAATTCTCAAACCACCACCCCCTAAATCTTCCTAGTAAAAATCTCATTGATTTCAATGCAAGCAGGATTTGATTTCACAAGAAAATAAGTATTTTGGAATTTTCAATAATCTGAATAAATAGAAAAGCCCATGTCACTAAAATAATAAGTGTCCTTAATCTAATTATAGTTAAAATTAGGTTCAGGCAAAGTCCTCACAATAGAAATACAAAGAGCTAATGCTTCCACAAAGTACTATGGAAAATGAATGTAAAGCTGCCAAATTCTGCCTTCAAATACACAAACATTACTCTGATTTTTGAGAATAGGTTTCAGGCCTTATTGTGTGCAACACATTGTGCAACTGGAATGAATGGAAAACATTGAAAAGGTAAATTACATGGAGCTCAAGATGTTTACTATCAAGATGGAAATGTTGGGCAAGCAAAAAAATGACCAATTACCTTGGGGGTGGGATGGGGGTTGAGCAGGGAGTTAACACAAAGACACAGTAAAATATATGAACAACAGGAACTGGATCAAAGCACAAAGTTAGAGAAGAGTGTGGGGTGGAGGGGGGGGGAAGGGGAGGCATTGAGGTAGGAGGGGGCAGAGAACAATCAGCAAAGCCATGAGCAAAAATGATGGAAAGGCAACAAAACACATGAAGACAAACGATTTTACAATTATGCTGGAACAAAAGGTCTGTGGGAGACTGCTAGAGCCAAGGGGAAAAGAGAGGAAGTTGGTCATGGAAGAAGCAGATAATGCTGGGAAACTGAAAAATTTCTTTGCCTCAAAACTCACTAGGAAGAGTAGGGGAAACTTGCCAGAATCAAAAAGACATTTTCCTAGGACAGAAAATGAATTACTAAAACTAAGGGTCCTACACACAGCAGGTGAAAAAGACATCAGAGCAACTAGTGAGAGAGAATTCCCATAGAACATGGCCTGCATCCCACAGGCCTAAAAGAGATGGCAAATGAAGAAACCAAGAGAAGTGATCTATAACTTCATACATGGGGGAGCAGAGGGCACCACCTGGCTCAACTGTTGTCCTCTCCTGTTTTGTGCTAAACCCTTAAAGGCCTTTTAATCAATGTTAGATCCTTCTGTTTCCTCTCCTCATTTGTTTAGAAAGCTTGCTTGGTTCTGCTCAGTTAATTGAGCAGGCTCTGCGGATCGCGAATTCTACACTCAGAGCCAGCCTCTATTCTTCCAAATCCTTTTTTAGCCAAAAGCTTCAGGTGTCAGCTGATCAAGGTTGCATTGCATTTATAAGGACAACCTTGCAATTACAAACCTGTACTCCTGCCCTGCGTAGTGGGAAAGGGCAGACAGCATTAATTAGTGACAAGAACAAGGGACAGCTGGAGGTACAGACCTGTCAGTTGCAGATTTATCATGAGGGAGAGGGATGCAGTCCTGGAGAATGCATGTGAATTTATTGCTGCTGAAGAAAAGGTACTGGATTTTGGTAGCCCTGGAGAATAAAATCCTCTATTTAACACAGAACAGGTACAGTACAGGCAATAACAAAGCAATCTCCCCTCCCTGCACCCTCCCCCAGCTACACCGCTCCACCTATATGCCTCAGCCCTGATTTGGAGAGATCACCTTTAGGAACACAGAACATAAGACTGGCAGGGGCTTCCTGGGGCGTCCTGTCATATGATCACTCAGTGCTCAGGGAGCATGCGAGAGATCTGGTTTATCCTGTGTCCTGTTCCAGCTTGCTGTGCATAATAACAAGAGCTTCACAGCGCCCTGCCCAGACTCTGTCTGGGCAGCTCAGCCTTTAAAGGCAAAGTCCCCAATACCACATCTTCCCTTCCAAGCCAAACGTTAATAACAAAAACACTTACAACCCCATATTCATATAGCACATAATTACAAACACTTTTATAACCAGCCCAATCACTAAATTCAATAACATTCTATGAGCCTTTGAGGTGCCCTGAGCTATCGTTTGGACCTGGAGGGCTCCCCTGGAACCTCAGCACTACTGCTGTCAGGACGCAGCGAGTCCACTTGTTTTTGTGGTTCCATGTCCCTCCATTACCTCAACCTGCTGTAGTGGTTGCTTGTCTGAGACCCTCTCAGGCAAAACAGCAGACTCAGTGCTCCTTATCTCCTTCCCTTCTGTGATTTGGAGAAGATGTCACCTATTCCTCCATAGTATGACTCTGTCTGGGGTGAGAGCCTCATATGGCCGCAGGGCAACCTCTTGTGACACCACTGCTGTTAACAACCATTTTTTCCCATCAGAGAGGTACACAGCATCATTTTCATGAAGTGGTGGCAGCTCCTGGGACCCCAAATTATGTTTTTTTTTATTTTGCTTTATCTGTCCCTTTATACACCTGTGAGTCCCCAATGACGTGTGTGGATTTCTTTGAGCTGTGTGACAGAGCTGTGATTATGATCTGAGGAGATTTGTGGTTTACGCCCTCTGATGTGTGTGAGCAAAGGGAAAAGCTGCATGTGTACCTTCAGGATCCAGTACGCATCATTTCAATGCGGAATTGTGTACGTTGTACAATTAGCAGGGCATAGGATTTATTACAAAGGATGTTGTCAATAGCAAGCAGTCTAGTCATTTATTGTCTGCATGCACTCCAGGTAAAGTGAGTGTGTTCTGTGTCAGGAACTGAGTAGTGGAGGCAGTGGTTAGCTCTGCTTGGTGGAGGTATGTTTGCAAGATCTGTGGATTACTCTGAGGTATGAGACAGGGCTGTGACTGTGATCTGAGGAGATCTATGTTTTGCACTTCACGTGTGACAGAACAGAAGAGATGCACATGTACTGTCAGGATGCAGTAAGCATAATTTCTAAATGCAGAATTGTGTAGGCTATGTTGGTAGCAGGGCACAGAGCTTTTATTACAAAGGTTGTTGTCAGCAGTGAGGTGGAATATGAGAGGATTCTAATCCTCTAATGATGGTTAAGTGAAAATGTAGGGCTGAGATGGTATCCTTTAAATAAGTGCAAAGGGGTTGTAAAGGCTGTGAAGTGGTTCTTAAATTGTACACGTGGTATTCTTTCTGGGGAGTTGGCTAAGTGGGTCAGGGAGTATACGTCAGGATCTGGAACCTCCTGAATCTTATAGTGCCAAGGGCCAATGTGATTATGTGCACACTGAGACAATGTTTGAAGAGGGCAGAGGGAAGGTGGCATGGGCAATCTTTCCCCGCCTTTTTCTCCTTTAATAATGTTAGATGGAATCCTATGGGCAAGAGGGAATGGGATGTAAAAGGAGGTGGAGAGCTTGTGCATTTCAGCAACTATGGGATTGGCAGAGTGAAGGTGTGTGTGTTTGAGACATATTGGGGCATTGCTGAAAGAGGGCAGAGGTACAGTTGCATGAGCCTTTACACAGAAGTTGTGATACAAACTTAACTACAGTGGTGCAGTCCCTGCCCCAAAGAGCACACAACCAAGTGAATTGGTGGATGGGAGCAGGGTTTGTGCATGAGCTGGGGTGCACTGGTAGAGCTGTGAGGTACAGGAAGGTGGGAGTTCAGGGGGCTTGGGGTGCACACTGGTAGAGCTGTGGTGTGCAGGAAGGTTGGCATGCACGGGCAGAACTGGGAGGTGCAGGGGATTGGTGTGCACAGGCAGAGCTGGATGTGCAAAGCCTCCCACCCCTTCCATTCATCCCCACAATCCCTCTCTCCTTGCTACATTCCCAAACCCCTCCTCTCAGGAAACATTCAGATGACTAAATTTTTTCTCCCCAAAACTTTGATTACATTTATAATCCCCCCCACCCCCATAAAATTGCCACCCATGACTCTCAAATTTTAACAACTTCCAACAATTTATGTCCAAAACTCCTTTTACTTTAGATGGGAGTTTGTGATAACTTGATGGTGGTGAACTCACCCGTCTATCTAATTCATCCAGTCTTTGGTACCTCTCAGGTTAATAGTTTGGGGTGGAGACCTGTAACTCAGGAACCCCCTTGGTCAAATGACCGAAAATGTAGATCACTAATGCTATCCCATAAGGCATGCTAAATTTCAAAGAAATCCAATTAACCATTTAGATTTAAAAGCATATAAAATGGTGAAATGGAAACTTTTTGGCCATTTTTCTGTATCAGCATATAAACACTGTAAAATTTACATTTTCTTAAATACCATTCTCAATGTGGGTCCCCCAAAGATTTATTTGGTGCCATGGACTATCTTGGGTAAAACTTGACAGACTGAGACCATTTTGACCCATGTCACATCAATAGTTCGACCTCTAGCTCTTTGCAGAAATAAAATAAAATGAAATCTAGAAACTCTTTGGAAAAAAAATTAATTTTTTCTGGGCTTATATCTTTCCAACCGCTGCATCAAGCCACCCCAAATTGGGTCACTAACCTTACCCTGCACCCTTCTGAGGCACATCGAATTTCAAAGGAAGCCAACTAAGCATGTCAATTTTAGAGGACTTAGAAAGGTCAGCCTTTAAACAGAAGCCATGTTGCAACCTTAACTATACCAGCCCTGCTGAGCTCCTATATTTTGCATCAGCCATCTCCCCAAAAATGTCTCCCTTATTGGTAGTGGAAAATGTTCTCTTTTTACATATTAATTTCTTTTGGGCCTATACATAAAGGAAGCATTCCACCCACACATACAATGTCCAATGAGTGTACTGTGCTGGTTCTTCCACTTCTATTCCCAGACCAATGAACCTATCCAGCACCTCTTTTAGCCATTGCCTTAACAGGAGGGAAACTTTCCTAGGGGCATGGTTCGGAGACAGTTGGGCTTTTCAGCTCTATTCTATACTCTGACAAGAGCTTCTCTATCCCCCAGAAGATGTCCTCAAAAGCTTCCTCAATTGTTTTAGTCCCCTGCCCCTTCAAAGAGTGCACCCTCTTGATGAGACCAAAGGGTGACATGCTTTTCACCCAATAATGGGTGCTTTTTTCCCCTGGCACTATCACAGATTGTCTTTTGGTTGGTTATGTCTTCATCTTCTGCAACACCTTCCAGACAATACAACCTGTTTCCTTCTATTCAACAACTGGCCCTCCAGAAAGACCATAACCTTGTTTTGAACACCCAAAGGAAACCCCCCTTCAAACTGACGGTGATCACCTCCCTCCTCCACCTCTCCCTCAAAATTTCTTTTCTAATTGCCATCACTTCAGCAAGGTAAATGTAGGAGCTGGGAGCACTTATGGTGGACCCACAACATACACTTTCTACAAAGACAAGGCTATAATATGTACCTATCCTCATTTTTTCTCAAAGGTCTCCTTGGAACATAACATTAACAACAAAATTCACCTACCAGTTTTTTACCCAAAACATCCATGCCTCCAGAGAAGAATCAAGCCTTCATCCTTTGGATGTCAGGAGGGCCCTTGCCTTCTACCTGGACAGGACTAAACCATTCCATGCCTCTCCTAGACTATTTGTATCAATCACACATAGGATGAAGGGCCAACTGATTTTCACACAAAGGCTGTCCCATGTGGGTTTTGGGTTGTAACAGGACTTGTTACAAGAATGCAGGGATACACCCCCGTCAAGGAGTGACAGCACATTCTACTAGAGCTCAGACCACAAGATGTTCCCATAGCAGAGATCTGTAGGTTTGCTACTTAGTTTTCAATCCCTACCTTTGCCAAATGCTATGCCATCTTACCTGCTTCCAGAGATTTTATTGCCTTTGGTAATGTAATCCTTCGAACTGTCCAGGTCTTACTTCCTCAGCACCCACCTCTTCATTGAGTTACTGCTCGGGGGGTCTCCTACAGTGGAGCATCCATCGGGATGTATACTCAAAGGAGATATTACTTACTACTTTGCTGTGCAGTTAGGCTTCATGGTCAAGAGGAAACTGAGTGGCGGCGGGCTTCCACCTTCCTATATGCCCTTGTTCAGAACATTGAGGTGCTGTTCTGTGCAGGCCCGCGAATGCTACTTTGCAATCTCTAGTCAAAAGCACATAGGTCCATGCACATCCTACAGTGGAGCAGCCTCGGGAAAAAAACATTCTGAAGAACTCACCTTACTGTAAGGTAAGTAACCTCTCCACCTGGTTAAGTTGGAGCACGTCTTTTAGAAAGACATCAAGTTTTGATTTAAAGACTTCAAGTGAGAGAGGACCCACTACCTCCATAGGTAAGTTGTTCCAAAAGTTATGCTTGCTGTTAAAAATTGTGTACCTTATTTCTAGTCTGAATTCATCTATCTTCAGTCTCCAGTTACTTGGTCTCTGTGTTGAGATTGCTAACAAGGGGACATGCTAGTTCCTGTTGGGCTGGTGGCTAGATGGTCAAACAGCCATCAGATTGTAGCAACTGAAGAAGGCTAGAGTCAAACCAGCATGTCAGAGGTTAAAAGCTCCATACCCTATTACCTGTCTTCCCAGGGAGAACGTGTATATAACAAATGACACTAGTTTTGAAGAGGTGACCAGAGAAGACTCACTTTTATTAGACATCAGGAAGCCTTTTGACATAGCACCATATAAATGTATTAGAGGTTAATTACATCATGCTTTTGATGGTGAAATCTTAAAATGGAGAAAGAGCTGGGTTAATAACCAAAGTGCGAGGGAGCAGTGATGAATGACTACAGATCCTATAGCAGGGAAGTGGGACTGCTACAGAGACTGGTGTTTGAGAGTGTCTTCTTTACATTATTTATCTGGGGAAAGGCACATGCAGCAAAATGTACCTATTTGCAGAAGGGGCATAAAGAACCAGAGATTTTTTTTTGCATAGGCCAGATAAAATGGGTTTGTTCAAAAAGTAAATATGTGAAGAAAGCCTGGAATGCCTGATGTTCAAGAGAGGCCTGTTTGTGGTTATACACTGGAGAATTGTTCAAGAATTACTTGAAAATACTACCCCTGATAAGGTCAGCGAAAGTGTGTGATTTCTGCCTTGCCTGTAAGGCAAACGTTCAAATGGCCTCTGGGAGGGAAGGTGTCATTTGGATTGCCGTATCTGGTGGCTTAGGACAGTTTCTGAATGTTTTGCTTTTGAACCAACCATATTTTGTTCTTAACAATTACCCCCCACGGCCACCCCTTTCACCCTCCGATAAACTATAAGGGCCAAATTCAGAGATGGGTTATATGGGGTGTAAGTTGCAAATTGGTAAGATGGTCTAAAAAAGTCCAACTTGATGATGTAATTTACACACTAAGGGGCTGAAGCATGGGTGTGAATTACACCAACCTATTTGTAACCTAGCAGCTTGGCATACTACCACTTCTATTGAGCTTTAATAGTAGCTGGGATTTTACTATGCCCCAGGTGGTATTGGAGGTGGCAGGGAGGGTTAGGTACGTGGATCAGGTTTGTGGATCCATGTAGCGGTGGATCAACTAGGAACTCCTTAGCACTGCCCTTGCCATGCCACCAAACCAGATATGCCAAACCCGTGAAAAAAAATGCAGAAATTGAGCTTGTTTTTGGCTTAATTGGCTTGTGAGTTGCTTGTTGTAGCTTGCTGTTGCTGCTTTTTTTTTTTTTTTTTTTTTTTTGATTGGCTCCCGGCAAGGAGGGGGGGCAAACGGGCAAGCAGGGCCAAGGCGGGAGAGAGTCAAGGGTGCACAGTGGGTCCACCACAGTCCCAGACTGCATGCTGGGGGGATCTAAGGGATTGGCTTGTTTTGGCCTCGTTTTGAAATGTGATTAGCTTGATTTTTAGCTTATTGTGAAAGTCGGGGTGCTTATTTACTGCGTGAAAGTTGACAACTGTGCACCAAACTCCTCGGAATCCCCCTGCACTGCCTGCCCATGCTGCACAGTTGAATCATGGCCATTTTGATGAGGCAAGAGCTCTTTAGAGGTTTTGTTCCTGTCTGCAGGTTCAGCCTAGTCACTTGTCCAATTCAGAGAAAGATCTTCATACTCACAAGGACTAGAAACTAACTATTTTAAAATGAAAGCTTAAATTCTGCAGAAACCGTGGGGCCTCTAGAGCAACATGAACTGGCTCAGTCCTGCTCTTTTTGTTAACCTTTTCCAAAATGCCTCATAGGACTGATTTTACCCTTTGTGAGGCCAGAGGCCCCCGAAAACACTGGGGCCTGTTACAGGAACAGCCCCTTTCAGTACATCTAACAATGTACCTAGGGAACTGGACTGATAGGGGAGAAAGGGGCTAAAAGAGCAGTATGAAAGGATCTCCTAGTGGATTTTAAGACGTCTCTAGTTACAAAAGACACTTTTCGTTGTCCCTGCCATGGTCTTTGAACTACTCCTTTCCCAAGGAAGAAGTCCCCTTCTTGGCAGAAATTTGGAAGTTCTTAAGATGCACAACTTCTGCTGTAACTTTCTCTTGTGTAAACTTTTCCCAGCAAAAGGAGCATTTGACCCTGGTAGACCTAAACAATCACTTTTACATTCCAAAAACACTTCATTGTTCCATCCTTTGAAAATTTGTAAAAGGACTTTGGCCTGGATGCTTCCTTGGCATTGGTGCGCAGTGCACCAGCTTCGATCCAGGAGGTGCCAAGGAAGGACTCTGAGGTAAGAGACCCTCAGCTCTGGCACCAAAGACCACAGCATGGGAGCAGTCACGGCACTGATCAGTCTCCTGTGCCAAGGAAGAAGCACAGGAAGACGGACGGGGGCGCTCCCTGTCCCAAACAGCGGAATGAGAGCTGCCCAAGGGAGGGTCACCTCTGCAGTACCACACCTCCCCTCCTGCTCAACAGCCAGCACTGTTGACTCCGGACTCACAGGAGGGGCCGTTGAGTCTGGTACCACCAGAGGAGATCCAGGTGGAGTATTTAGACCTTCCTTCACACCTGAGACTTACGAGGTGGCCCAGGACCTGATAACTCTGACAGGTCTGCACTCTCCCGATCACAGTGACAGTGCACTGGCCGAGGATCCAGGCAACACAGAGGCCATCTATGCAGTCCAGGGGAAAGCCAGCTATGACTCGGCACTGATCTCCATCTCCCCAGCACTGACTGGCACAGCGCTGCCATTGTCTCCACGCGCAGACTCCTCGGAGTCTGAATCCGAGATGGATTCCCATGTGTCTCAGAGAACTGGCACTGTAGCTGCTGACACTCAGACTGTGGGGATGATGCAGACCTTTCCCCCGGTGCCATGCCCAGCATAATGGCCGGTACCAGCCCAGATGCCGGCACAGTGGCCCTTCTGGACCCAGTGGGCTTACCATTAGTCCCAGGGGTCTGTCTCGGGATGCTCCTTCTTGGTCGCCTCCGAGAGAAGGACTGCGTCCAGGGCCAGGGATCTCTTTTGAGCATCAGCCACTGGTACCGCCGCTAGCGTCACCGTCGGTACCATGCCTGCCACTGACAGCAGGACCGGCATGGCATCTGGCACAGGTGCTATGATCAGTCCCACCTTCAACTCCTGAGGCAGGTCGCTCAGAACCTTGGGATACAGATGGAAGAGGTCACCGAGGTGTCAGACCCAATGGTGGACATTTTATCCCCGGCAGGACCCACCAGGTTGGCTCCAGACTCGTTGGTGGGTGTAGCTGTCAGAGGGAGAGGCAAGGGCAGCAAGGGCCTACCCCTCAAGCTAAGGATGTGAAGAAGCTGGACCTCTTCAGGAGGAAGATGTACTCCAACGGAGAGCTCCGGCTTCAAATTGGAAACCAGCAGGTAATCCTTAGCTGATATAACTTTAAATCATGGGGTGCAATATCCACATTTTCAGACCTTGTCCTGCCAGACTCTAAGCCGGAATTCTCAGCTCTCATGGATGAGGGCAAGACAGTCGCCAGGACATCACTGCAAATGGTGTTAGACTCTGTGGACTCTGCAATGCGAGCTATGTCTTCAGGCATCGCAATGTGCCGTTGCTCATGGCTGCAGGCCAGGTCGTCCCCGGGGAGGTTCAACAGACTATCCAGGATCTCCCGTTCGAGGGCACCACATTATTTTCTGAGAAAACTGACTTGAGACTCCACAGTTTGACAGACCCTTGAGCCACTCTGAGATCGCTGGAGCTGCACACTCCTGCCACCCAGCATAGACAATTTAGGCCTCAGCCCACATCCCGACCATATCAGGGGCAGTCTGGACAGGACCAGAACTGCAGACGACCCAGAAATCAAAACAGCCATCGCCAACCCCAACCCCCGAACAACCGGTGATTTGCGTCGTCCAGGCAACCACCAGGCCCTAGGCAAACCTTTTGAGGATGTGCCCAAGGGCATTATACCAACCTATCAACTGGATCCTTCTTTCCCCTTTTCAGCACATCTATCCCATTTCTACTGGGCGTGGTCTCAAATCACCTCAAAGCGTTGGGTCCTCCTCATGGTAGAAATGGGATATTCCCTTTCATTCTCTTTGCACCCCCTCCTTCCATCCCCTTTCTCGGTCCCTCTTCAGGGACCTTTTTCACATCTAATCCAGGAGGTACAAATCCTCCTATCAACAGGGGCTGGGGAGGAGGTTCCATTGGAGCTCAGGGGAAAGGGGTTTTACTCCCAGTATTTCCTAATACTGAAAGCAAAAGGGGGCCTCAGACCCATCTTGGACCTGTGCAATCTCAACATGTTCATGAAGAAACTAAAGTTTCATATGGTCTCTTTGGCCACTATTAACCCTTCTCTGGATCCAGGAGATTGGTATGCCACCCTCGACTTGAAGGACGCATATTTCCACATTTCCATATTCCTGCCCCACAGGCGCTTCCTAAGGTTTGTAGTTGGGGGCACCCACTACCAATTTACAGTGCTGCCGTTCGGCCTATCATCAGCACCTCAGGTGTTCACCAAATGTATGTCGCTCATGGCCGACATTCTGCAGAAAAGGCAGGTTCGGGTATTCCCATACCTAGACGACTAGCTAGTCAAGGGCCGCTTCAGGACACAAGTGGATTAACAGGTCACCCTCATAAGATCCACTGTAGATGCATTGGGCCTTCTCCTAAACATTCAAAAATCAACCCTCACCCCTACTACAGAGAATAGAGTTCATAGGGGTGGTGCTAGACTCGAGACAGGCCAGAGCGTTCCTACCTCAGTCCCGCTTCCCGGCCGTTCACGACATCATACAGGACTTCGGATGAACCTATAACCACGGTATGGAGTTGCTTGAAACCCCTAGGACACGTGGCATCTTGCATGTATGTAGTGCAACACGCAAGGCTCAGACTCAGACCTCTCCAGACTTGGTTAGCATCTGTGTATCGGCCAAGCAGGCACAGCCTAGACAAGGTAGTTACCCTTCTACTGGGGGTTCTCAAGTCTCTTCAGTGGTGGCTCAACCCGCACTTGATGTGTTCAGGGATCGCATTTTCCAAACCCCACCCCTCACTATGTCTGACCACCCATGCCTTGGCCATGGAGTGGGGGATGCACTTCAGAGAGCACAGAACTCAGGGCCTCTGGTCTCCAGAAGAACTGATGTCACATCAACATCAGGGAGCTCAGGGCAGTCCTGCTCACATGTCAGACTTTTTGGCCTTTTCTGGAGGGTATAAGTCCAGACAGACAATACAACAGCAATGTTTTATATCAACAGATGTCAGGGAGCCTTCAAGCTCTGGGAGTTCTGCATAGCACACTAGATACTCTTGGAAGCATCCTATTGTCCTGGGTCTCAGAACCAGCTAGCAGACTTTCTCATCAGGTCTTTTCACGATCATGAGTGGTCTATTCGCCCAGACATAAGCAATATCTTCCAATGCTGTGGCGTTCCCCAGATCAATCTGTTCGCCACAAGGGGCAACAGGAAATGCCTGCAATTCTGCTCCTTCCTGAACCACAGCCTGGGCTTATTTGCAGATGTGTTTCTTCTTCCATGAAAGGACAACCTCTTCTACACATTCCCTCCTATTCCGCTGGTTCACAAGGTCCTCCTCAAGATCCGGTGCAACAGAACCTCTGTGATCCTGGTGGCACCAGCCTGGCCACATCAGCACTGGTATACCATGCTACTGGAGATGTCAGCGGATACTCCAATCACTCTACAATTTAGTTCCAGACCTCATCACTCAACATCACAGCCATCTTCAACATCCCAATCTCTAATCTCTCCACCTCACGGCTTGGAAGCTGCGTGGTTAAACCCACTAGAGCTCTCATGCGCAGACCCCATTAGGGAGGTTCTTTTGGGTAGCAGAAAACCATCAACCACAGCTACTTACCTGGCCAAGTGAAAAAGATTTGTTATTTGGTGCTCGCAGAGCCGTATCCCTCCAACACAATCATCCATTCCCTTTATCTTGGGAGGGGGATCAGGGCTCCTAAACTTGGAACAGCAGGGCTTGTCTCACGCCTCGATAAAGGTTCACTTGGCTGCCATCTCAGCTTTTCACCCAGGAGAACATGGCCACTCCATCTTCACTAACGAAATGGTGCGACAGTTCCTCAAAGGGTTGGACAGACTGTATCCTCAGAGCCGGTGGCCCACCCTAGCTTGGGACCTTAACCTGGTAGTCTCGGCTGACGGGGACCCCCGTCCAAGCTCCTAGCGACATGCTCACTCTCTCCATCTCTCTCTCTCCCCTATAAGGTGGCTTTCTTGGTTGCAGTAATGTCAGGCAGGAGGGTGTCCAACCTCAAGGCCCTCACATCCGACCCTCCATATACCAGCTTTTACAAGAACAAGGTGCAACTGAAATCTCAACTGGCATTCCACCCAAAGGTGGTCTCACATTTCCATGCCAAGCAAGACCTATTCCCTTCAGTCTTTCCCAAAGCCTCATGTCAATAGCTGCGAGCAGAGACTCCACTCCCTGGCCGTGCGGCATGCACTGGCTTTTTATATTGAATGAACTAAACCATTCTGCAAGTTGAACCAGCTGTTTGTTTCGGTGGCAGACAGGATGAAAGGCGCCCCGGTGTCCACGCAAAGGATATCATCATGGATCACGTCCTGTACCCAGGCAAGTTACAACCTGGCAAAGGTCCCTGTCCCCGTTCTGACTACACACTCCACCAGAGCTCAGGCATCCTCAGCAGCCTTCCTGGCCCACATCCCGATCCAGGAGATATATAGAGCGGCAATATGGTCCTTGGTTCACACCTTCACTTCCTATTACGCCATCACTCAGCACGCCAGGGATGATGCAGTGTTTGGCAGGGCTGTGCTTCAGTCAGTGATTCTATGAACTCTGACCCTACCTCCTAGGTAAGGCTTGGGAGTCACCTAATTGGAATCTGTATGAGCAAGCCCTCGAAGAAGAAAAAACGGTTACCTACTTTCTCATAACTGTTGTTCTTAGAGATGTGTTGCTCATATCCATTCCAAACCCACCTTCTCCTCTGTCGGAGTATCCCACAAGGAGGAACTGGAGGGCCTTATGTGGCACCATGAAGATGCAACTCCAGGGGCCTCCCAGCCGACCCGACAGGTGCTGCTAGGGCAGGGGTAGGCAAACCTTTTGGTCTGAGGGCCACAGCGGGGAATAGAAATTGTATGGTGGGCCATGAATGCTCATAAAACTGCAGTTGGGGTGTGGGATGGGGTGAGGGCTCTGGTTGGGGGTGCAGGTCCTGGGGTGGGGCTGGGGATGAGGAGTTCCAGGCTGGGATTCAGGGGTTTGGAGAGCAGGAGGGAGATCAGGGCTGGGGCAGGGTGTTGGGGCAGGGGGAGAGGCTCAGGGGTGCAGGCTCCGACCAGCACTTACCTCAAGCAGCTCTCAGAAGCAGTGACATGTCCCTTCTACGGCTCCTACACAGAGGCACAGCCAGGAGGCTCTACATGCTGCCCCATCCACAGGCACCGCCCCTGTAGCTCCCATTGGAGTGCTGGAGGGGGCCATTGGAGCGTGTAGGAGCCGGAGCAGGGCCATGCTGCAGTTTCTGGGAGTCTTGTGGCGTGGCCCCAACCCAGCACCCCAGCCGGGTGCTGCCCTGGCAGGAGTGGGGCCGAGCTGCATGGTACAGCCCCTGACCCCGCTCCCCAGCAGGAGATCGCAGGCCGGCTTAAAATGGCTCCGGCCCACGTGCCATAATTTGCCCACCCCTGTACTAGGGAAAAACCTTCCGGCAACTGTGCACGCGGTGTGCACACACCTAATTGGAATGAATATGAGCAACACATCTTGAAGGTAAGCAACTTTTTTTTTTCTCGGTCTGGTGAACAGGCTCTGAAATTCTGTGAGATACTCTTAACCAGACTTTCCTTGCCAATAATACTCCACCACTGCCACTTTGTGGACATACATATTGTAGCATCTGAGAGATCTGTATTTTGTTGTACATAGGTGGGATGTTAGAACTAAATGGCAGGAAAACCATCTACAGAGGTTTACTTTAAAAGAGTTTCTTTTCTGTATAAGACTTTACACAGCTGCTGCTGACTTGGCTAGGAGGAGGCTCAGCTTGGCCCTGATCTTGTTCTTTTTACTATTGCCATACTCAGGGCTGGATTAACTTTTTGTGGGCCTGGTGCCAAACATATTTGTGGGCCCCCCTGGGGAATGAAGGGCCCAGGGCCAAGAGCACAGCAGGTAGGGTAGATGTGATTTGAATCTCTCGTCAGGAAGACTCTATTTAATCATGGTTTTCTACATAAAAGTGCAATCTTGTTGGTTATTATAACCTTAATACATATTCTTCAACTCAGAGATAGATGTAGGTTTCATTTTTAGAAGGTACACGCTATACATTTTTTAAAGGTGATTTATTTTGAAAACTTTTCAGATGAGTTTTACAGCTATATCAGAAAATGAATGATTGTTTGGTTATTTCATTTACCAAAGATAATTAAAGCAGATATTTATGAAGTCATTGGGAGGTGAACTATCTCCAGTTTAACAGGTTAATCATTAATATTTGGATGATTTTCTTGCCAGGCTGTATTAGGAGGAGAACATCACCAGACAGACATTTAAATTGTTTTATTTAACTAAAACAACAACGTTAAGTATTCTGGATTTTTTTCTTCAACAGCAAACATAATATTTTAACAAAAAAGCATATAGCCCTCGCTTCTCACATTTATCTCCAGACTTCTTCTCCTTGTCCAGATCTGTTCTGCCCCCAACAATCTTCTATTCATTGAACTTTCTGAAACTTTTCACTTTTAGAGAGAGAGATAGTCAATCCCCTATGTACACAAATTTGCATAGGGACAATAGAGTTGAGGTCTGTTATTTCTCTATATATTATTTATTTATTGAAATATTTTTGCTGTTAACAAGCATGTTACCTCTGGAGACACAAATCCACAGTTTGAGAACTGCAAAACTAAGCATCTCTGATAGTATCTTCTAGACTGAGCACTGAGTCCCATTGGGTAGATAGAAAGATTAACCTAAATCTATACAGAAGCCTGTGGAACCCCATACGATTGAGCCCCTAATCCATGAACTATTGGAACTCATTTACAAAACTTTTCTTAAACATTACATGAATATATTGCCTTCCCCCCCCACCTGCCTAAGGCTCTGGGAAGGAGTTTGGGTGGGGGAGGAGGTCTGGGGTAGGGGATTGGGGTTCAGGCTCTGGGAAGGAGTTTGGGTGCAGAAGGGGTGAGAGGTTAGGCTCTGGGAGGGAGTTTGGGTCAGGGAGGGAGTCAGGGGGTGCAGGCTGTGGGATGGAGTTTAGGTGCTGGGTGCAGGCTCTGGGCTGGGGGAGGCAGTGTGGGTGCAGGCTCTGGGAGGGAGAAAGGGAGAGGGGTGCAGGCTCTGGGAGGGAATTTGGGGCAGGAGGGGGTGTGTGGGGAGGGGGATGCAGGCTCTAAGAGAGATTGGGGGGAGGGGGTTGGGGTGCAGGCTCTGCGAGAGGGTCGGGGTGTGTGGCTCCTACCTGAGGCTCCAAGGTGGGGAGGGCCAAGCCGGGCTGCATCCACATGCTGCCGCCGCATGGACCACCCCCACAGCTGCCCATTGGCTGCAGGAACACTCAGGGCGGGGGCAGTGTATGGAGGCACTGCCCTGCCCCGCCCTGAGGCTGCAGGGAGGGGTCGGCAGACACGTGGCGTGAGCAGGCCATTGTAAATTGCCTGGGGGACGCGCGTGGTGGGGAGCGTCCAGGGGCGGCAGGCGGGGCCAAAGGAGAGACCCTGCCCAAAATTGCTGGAGCCCCGTGGGCCACATTGGGAAGGTTCTTGGGCCACAGATGGCCCACGGGCCAGGAGTTTGAGACCTCTGTTCTAATCTAATAAAAAGGAACCAATATTCACTCTGTGTCTTTAAAAGTTAATTCTCCAATGTTAGAATTTTAGGAGGAAAAATTAATCTAAATTACAAGTTTAACAAAACAAGTGTCTCTTCAGTCCATTTACTAATCAGCGCTAAATAACATATGCAAAAACCTCTGTAAGGAATTAGACAAGTCCAAGTCTACCCACTCCATTCCATTTAATACACATTCTCAAAAACTAAAGCTACTGCAGCCTTTTCTCCCTCAGCTCCATAGAACTAATGAAGTCAGATCATTACATTAATAATCCTTTGCCTGAATTAATGGCACTTAGCTAGTCCGTATGAGTGGATGTTAATGTCATGAAAGAGAAAGTTCCTATCAATTAATGAGAGGAATACATCTGTACTCAAGAGAATTAATGGAATTTGATCATCAATATTATTTCAGAATAGTATGGCATGCACAAAAATGGATAGAATGGACACTTTGTGAGGCTGAAAGGGCTTTGGAGCAGCATTTCCATTAAAATTTGACTTCTATTGGACAAAAGCTCTGATTAAGGCTTTATTATTGAAGAAATGGGTTGTGGTGTGGTGGTCCTGTTTGAGTGATGTGCCAATTTCAGAAAGATCACATCTAATATGTGCCCAGGGGGGTTGAATGTTTCTCCATCCCTTTAGGTCAGCTAAATTAGGATACAAATTTTTTAAGAAGAGGTTTTTCTGGTGAAATTTCTATTGCGTCCTGCTTCCAGTCATCTCAAAATACCTCAAGAATAGCCTTTCAACTCATTTTCTAGCCCTTCTGCTTCCAGAAGGAACTAAAAAATGCAGACTTGTGAAAATGAAAAAATAAATGACTCTTGTGCAATCACTTAAAGATTAATTTTACATTTTGGACACAAATTGGAGTAGATTTTTATTTTGTCAATCTTTACATCACAGAATTTATTCCTGCTGTTTTGCAGATTGTATATGATGTCCAAAGCCACGCATGGTGCTAGTTTTAGAAGTTCCTGAAGAGGGAAAATGAAGCAAAATGCAGCCAGTTTCCCACCTGTTCTAATGACCTATGTGACTCTGATTTTGTAAAGATTATTTTACATCATAGGTATGAAGATGTTCACACTTGGTTAGGGGCATAGGTATCCTGCAGAATTTCTGAGCGTTAAAAATGTCTGAAGAATAAGAGAGTCTCCTCTATTTCACTTGTTTTTTGCCTGGACAAAAATAAATCAGTAACTGTGCTGCTTTGCATTTATAGGACACAGCAGTCATGGTTTGGCACAAAGCTAAGTAAAATCCAAATTCTTACAATGATCTGCTGTTTCTGAATGCAGATGGACTGTCATATATTATTGTAGCTGTCACGCTGTCTGCAGTGTCTCACCAGGAAACAGGGCAGACACCCCCAACTGGTGGTATAATTTATAATTAGATTTCACCATGCCAGTAACAAATTTGCACTCCTGGATCACTATACTAGTTTTACCATAAAGTCCCCTTAGACTCTCTGCCCATCCTGCATTAGTCCATTAGTACTCTGGATCTCACACCAAAGACAATGCTGGCAGCCAATTCTCTAGTAAACTAAAGGTTTATTAACCAAGAAAAAGAAATTAGAGTTATTGGGAGGTTAAAGCAGGTACGTTAACAGATAAGTCAAGGTTTGTAAGTCCAAAATGGCAGCAGAGATTTAGTAATCTGCCAGTTTCCCCAAAGTCTTCTCCGGGCTACCCAGAATAACTTTGGGATCTCTGTTTTCTTGTTCAGTTATTCTGTCCTGTTAGAATCCAAACAGTCCAGAGCCAAAGGAGCTCTTTGAATCAGTACTTCTAGCTTCTTTTCACAGACAACAAGCTGACAAGTGTCTGTACTTACACAATGGTCAATTGCTTTGCATTTAGCACTCCTCTTCATTTCCATTTGATGAGTTATGTAATCACAGGGATATACATAATGACTACCATTACATTATAATAGGAATAGATAAGTGAAAACAACACAAGTAATGTTCCATTAGTTTTCATGAAGTTCTGACACCTGAATACACTCTTACATTAACACACGCTATTAATTACCAGGCATGCATAATGTAAATATAATGTAATAGTAAACAACAGGCTAGAGATAGTGAAAACAATACAATTAACGTCTCCTTTGAGCTGTTGTTAACACACAAGTGAATTGGCCTGAACATATACTAATACATTTAACTCCTTTGATAGTCACATATAAATGAATTGGCCTATAGCGATGGCCTGAGCTGATCTGTCCATGTGACAGTTGCTATTAAGAATGACATGCCAAAGATATAAGAAAGGAACAGGAGCCAAGAAACTAAGTTAAAAACAGATCCTTTGATTGCAGCAAGAATAAGAGATTCACATTGAACTAAATCAGACATAGCCTGATCATATCTTGCCATGCTTGCGTGTGTGTGTGTGTGTGTGTGTGTATAGCATAAGCATACTTTGAAAATGATATTAAGCAACTATTCTTAAGTCTCTTAAAGGAGTAGCCTTTTAAAAATGCTTAGTTTACTTTGAACAGCTAATCAGATTATGTTTATAAACATGTTGGACTTTAAATGGAAACTGACAAAGCTCCCAGCAACAATGCTCCAGCTTCTGGCAAGTCTACATATCAGCTTCTTGCTTTAAATGAACCTGCCTGAGGATCCAGTGTTAGGGCTTGTTGGGCTGCACAGGCCATATGGTCATTATAACTGTGGATAGACGTGGCCCAGGTTGTTTTGCCATGGGGACTATTTTTAAGCAGTTGTTGGACACATTGAAGAGCTACTTAGGGATGGTCACGTAGCGTGGGTGGACACTCGTACGGATTGAATTAAGTCTGTGTGTTTGTAATATACAGTTAAGAATGAAGTTACAATTGCACAAAAGTTAAGACATTCAAAGTTAAGGTTCTCATAGCACCCTTACCTCTGTCTTTAACAGTCAGAAAAGTGAGTTGCCTCATATCAACAGAACACAGCATAACAAATATACTATATAGACTTTGAGAAGAATTTGACAGGAAGGATTATAAATTCAATACCAAACTCGTAAGTCATATGTACAGATATAATTAATCTTTACTATGTGTCTTTCTCATACTAACCACTTACTGCTGATGTACGTGTGGACTCATCTCTTTAAGTGCTTGTGGTTTTGTCCGAACGTCAGTGCTTCAAGTGTGCTCTATTTGATATGTTCATCAGCACCAGAAGGGCATTTTATCCCGCATACTAGATACATCAGGCAGCAAACCAATGTCCTATGCATGCTTTTTTAAAACATTTGGAATGTTATTTCCAGACCACGTTTATTTAAACAAGGGAAACATTTTGATTCATCATGGCACAGGTGTGACGCTTAAAGTTTAAAATAAAATTGATCTGTAATTGAGTGTAAAATATGCAGCTGAGAACTGTCTTAGTTGAGAAATAAAAAATGTTCCCACCCTAAAATAACTCAAAAACAGCACCAGGGATTTGTATTTAATTTTCCAAACACTGAGCATGAGAAATTTCAGCCCTCCCCACCCCCGCCCCAGGTCATTTCTGAAAGAGCTATAAGGAACTGGAAATTACAGAATAGCATGGAAGTGATATCTCATTGGTAACCAGAGCATTACTGCCAAAGCGATAATAAACCCACAGCCACCTACTATAAGCTAGTTTGTATTTCAGAGGTGTAATGACAGCAGCAGAAAGTTGAAATAATGACTGACCCAGCTTTCCATGCTGTTAAGTTGTATTTAAAAAAAAAAAAAAGGCTAGCTCGATTTTACTAGGTCTAAAAAGTCAGTTTGTAGACAGTGCTAATTGGTCTTGTAATCCCATAGGCTTCCGTCAATTAAAATAGTTTTGCTGCCATTTATGCGTAACCTGTATGCATGGGCAGTGCGTGACTCTTGCATTTGAGGAGGCTGGGCCTGATGGCCTGAAGCTCCCTAGAAGTAGGGGCGGCCACCAGGGCCCAGACTGTGGTCCTGCCCCCTGCTCTGCCCTGAGGCCTGCCCCCGCTTTGCCTCCTCCCCATGAGGCCCTGCTCACACTCCATCTTAGGCCCCACTCCCGCTTGCCCCCCCACACACCTGCCGCCTCTCTGCTCCCTCCCCCGATTGGCCCCCCCCACCCACCATCCACACCTCTCTGTCTCTCAAGGGGCAAAGAGGTGGGAGCAGGGGGCCATGGAGTTAATTGGCGAAGAAGCACGGGTGGGTGGGGGGTATAAGGGAATAGGTGGAGTGAGTGCAGGGCCTCGGGGGGGGAAGAGGCAGACAGGGGTGGGAAGAGGAGCAGTGTGGGCAGGGCTACCGGGGAAGAGCGGGCTGCAGGAGCGGGGTTTTGGAGCGAAACTTGGGCAAGGCCACAGGCGCCTTTTCGGCAGTGGTGCTCCAAAGGTGGCAGGCTAGTGGTGTGCCTCCAAAGGGAGGTGCGCTGCATCCTGTTTGTGGAGGCTTAGCCTCCCCTGGCCTATACCTGCTGCCCATGCCTACACGCTGCTTTCTATCTTAAAAGCTGTGTTTCAAACTCTGTTTTTGAAGTATTTAAAGGGCCTCTCTTTAATACCTATTACTACAAGTGTTGTTTTCAGTTGTTCCAGTATCCACTGGATAGAGGAAGCTGCTATTAAATTAACATCTATATCTTACTGTCTTTCTCTCTCCCTTTGCTGTGATCACTTCCAGGCATTTAAGGGGCACTTCTCATTAGATTGGTGGTTTCCAAACTTTTTTTTGTTAAGCCCCTTTGGAAATTCATGTCCCCTGCATGCCCCCGCTCTTTCTAAGGAGGCCTGGGCTGGAAGGATGCAGTATCTGTGGGAGCACTGGGAGGAAGGTACGCACTATGAGGAAGTCGAAGAAGCCTTCCGTTCCCTACTGGAGCAGGAGAGGAGCAGAAGGCTGCATCCCATGAGCATCTGCCCTCTTCCAAGACGAAGTCCAGTTGAACTGGGCTTGGTTTTTTTGTTTGTTTAAAGCTGCTTTAATATTTTGAGGCGAAGGATTGTTTTATTTGGAGGTCGCTTACTTGGGTGGGTTTTTTTTTTGTTATAGGTGTCTTGAACACAAAGTTATAGTTTAAAAATGGCTGTAGGAGTATTTTTAGTGATTGACGGGAGGGTCAATGTACATGCGCATCTTTAGCATTTTAGAATCCTTCTATCCCTACTCTGTCAATTAAGAAAACACACCAAAATTTGTGAACTTTCTGGCCTGCCCACTGGACATAGCCTATGCTCCAATTTTTTGTCCCATACCAGGCTATGCTTCAACAGTTCAGCATTGGAATGTATCACAGTGAGGCAATAGAAACCACTGAGGATGGAGAGAGCGAGGATGATCTTTTTAACAATGTAAGTACACGCAATTATTTTAATATTTTTATGGGTAACAATGTATGCAGCAAAACTAGAACTACTAAAAGAAAATGGCATTTGTATAAACATCCCCACTCCCCTCCCCCTGAAATGAAGTTTGTAAGGTTAGTCCTTACAAAAAGAAAGGCTTTGGCTAACCTCCCCTATGCCTTGTCTCATACCATAAAGCCCGGGGTCTATCAGTGAAAGGCAACAACTGTAAAACCCATCAAAGGAATGAGCCTAATCCATGGCGCTCGCCCTCTGGCAAACAGCTTAGTTCAACTCAAACCCTGATCAGAGCTGCAGGTGCCCCGTCCCCCTTGCAAACGTGTGGGGCTGAGTGCCAGCCAGGCCCCTGCAGAAGAAGGGGATGGGCCCCACCTCTGCTCACATCCATCCGCCTCCCCTCGGGAGGGTCCTTCATCTGCGCCACCCCTGTGCATCAGGGCACTTGGGCCCTGCCAGTCTGTGGCTGGGCCTTAAATCGGCCTCGATTGAGGCAACAGCCCTTGGCCCTGGCCCCCAGTGAGTGAGCCTGGCTCCCCCTCGGGTGCTGGGTTCCGCCCCCTAGCGTGAATGAGCCGGAGAAGAGGAATCCTAGCTCCGCCCCTTACGGCTGGGGGCGGGGCGGCTCCTCCCCCGAGCGCTCAGTGACGTAGGGGCCCTGTGGGCGAAGGGGCCGGTTGCGTCAGGACGTGCAGCCGCGGCGCGGGCCGGGCCGGGGCCGTTGGTCTCCATGGAGCGGAAGCTGGCGCAGTTCCGAGCCGCGCGCCGCGCCCCCCAACCCACAGCGGCCCCGGCAAAGGCGGTGGCGGCTCCAGCTAGCGAGCAGCGAGCAGGGCCGGAGGCCGCCCTCGGCCCGCGGGACCGCCCCGCCCAGGTGAGTGGGGGGAGGGGGTTCGGGCCCAGCCTTGCCCGGCCCCGCGCCCAGCCTTGCCCGGCCCCGCGCCCAGCCTTGCCCGGCCCCGCGCCGCCCTTCGCGGGGTGGCGCCGGGACCCCAGCGCTGCTGCCGGTACCACGTGCCGTGGCTCGTGCTCCTGGGGACCTCCAGCGGGGTGACCCTTGACCCCCGTACCCGCCGCCGGTCCGAGGCGGGCGGTGTCTGGGAGGCCGGCGGGGGCGGGGTTCCGGAGGAGCGGGGCAGCCCGGCGCAGGGCCCCTCCCCCACACACCCCGCCTGCTCTTGCCCCTCAGGAAGCGGCGCGCAGGCCGGGACCCCCGCGGGACGTGGCTGCTGGAGCCGCCGCCCCGTGGGGCGCCCGGGCGCTCCTGGCCCACACGGCGCTGCTGAAGTTCCTGCTGTGGCTGGTGCTGCTGGGGCTGGCCGCGGAGCTGCAGTTCGGGCTGCCCTGCTTCGTCCTGTCGCTGTTCTACTGGCTCTACGCCGGCACGCGCGGCCCCGGCGAGAGGCGGCCGGGGGAGAGAAGCGCCTATTCCGTCTTCAACCCGGGCTGCCAGGCCATCCAGGGCACGCTCACCGCGGAGCAGCTGGAGCGAGAGTTACACTACGGACCCGCGGCCGGGAGGTAGCGGCTGGCGCCAGGGACCTGGGGGCGCAGCCTGCCTCGCAGTAGCTGTGGGCGCGCCTCCCGCTCCGGGAGCTGGCGCTGCCTCAGGCTGCTTTGCCTGCGCTTCCCCTGTCCTGCCCCTGCTCGCTGCCCTGCCTTAGGCGCACTCCTCAAGCCAGGTGTGAACTGTATCCTCCTGGCACTTCAAAACCAACAGTTCTTCATGGACTGAGCGCATTCGAGTCTATGGGACAGTGCAGGGAACATGGACTATAATCCAGTTACTTCTGTGTTGTGGGGAAAGCTGAAGATCAAGAGGAAGCTGCAGGCATGTCGTATGGGCACCTGGCTGCAACAGCAAAGCAAATTCCCCAGGAAAAATGCTGAGTGGTATATATATATTGGGGAAAAATTCCAGATTACAGGACTGCAGAGTCCCCAGGGCCCTGATTGTAATGAATAGGGTATTTTACACCTCTGAGCTACATTCAGTTTATGGTTTCAAGGTTCTTTCTGCCAAAACCAAATCTGTTTTTTAAATTAAATTTGAAATTTGGGAACGCAGTTTTGCAGCAAGGGGTAAGTTTAGCTGCTGGAGAATCTTATTTAGCTCTAGTGAGGCTTTTAATAGTATGATTAATAACTGTTTTTCCTCGCCCTTATCACTGTAATTGCATTTCGGCAGGCTGCTAGTCCTGCCATTTATAAAGAGATGATTGTGATAAATGAGGCAGAGAACTGGAGATGGTGAGGGAAAGTCAGCTGACTTGGAATCCATAATTTTCTCATAATATTCCTAATTATGCAGATTAAGGAATAAACTCTTCAACAGAAGAGGTATTGAGCCCAGCACCCCACTGGTCCAGTAAACTCCTTTATAATGCTGCATGGAGGATGGGTTATAGTCTGCACTCAGCCAAGTTAAGTTTACAGCCTGTAATGTAAGGTTTGATTTTCCATCTTCTTACTTAATCCTTATGGGAATGTGATTTATTGTAAAATAATTATCCTGCTTTAGAATCCTGTCCAAGAGTTATTCCAGTTTCAAGGTAAAATGTAGGCTTCAGGAGATGAAAAATAATCATTAGAGCTTCAAACTCTGCCAAGACTGCCTACTTAATGAGCAGTGATCTCTTTATAGTTATTGAGCTGTTCACAGCTGTAGATAGGTGAGCTCTAATACAGGAAAAAATACAGTGCTATTTTGTCCTGGTTATTGAATATGTATAATTAACTCCTATTCCAAGAAACCATTTTGGTTTCTGGCTGGACAGACAACTTTTATCATCATTGGGTATTCAACTTGAATTGTTGGAGGTTCTTGCCTCTGGCAGATGCTATACTTTAAACTGTGAGAGGTTTCTCTAGTACAAGTCTCCATGGAAGGGTTTACTCCGCTAACCTGTGCCATGGCTTTTCAATACTGACTAATGTTAGTAGGTTTTCCTCAAATGTATTGTATCATGATGGGATCATACCCATAAAAAAAAATCAAATGTTTTTAGTGTGATTGTAATTTATTCCCTTTGTGTAATGATGATATATAAATGACACTTTGCAGTCCAAGTTACCAGCATGAAGTGGGAAGGGAATAGATAGAGGAGAAGTGCTTCAGATAGTGAGATGCTCTTACTGACTTAATCAAAGTGAAAGGACAATATTAGTAAGGATATCAATCATACTTGATCTACTGAGGATCTTTATGCAGCTCTCCAGCTACTGCTTAGCCTTCTAGCTTCAGATGGTTTGCTTTGATAATTAAAGACTGAGGTACCACTAAAATTTCATGCAAATCTAATCAGTCTCTTAGAAAGAATTAAACACATACCCAGTAAAACATCTTTTCTGATTTGGACAGTCATCTGTTCAAAACACTAATTTAGATGCCCAGTCTGATTCTAGTGGGGGTCCTACTGTTCACCAGGTATTCTAAGGGAGTAGCTGTTGCTATGAGGGTGATCAAGAAAGTTGCTAACACTACAGAAGTAGAAGATGGTTTTTAGGCAGACTGCTTGAGGACAAACTCTCCGTTTCTTTGAGTGAATCATAACTTGTCACTTAAGTCTCCTTGAAAATATTCCACCAAGAACTGTAAAAAGTAGCCAGAAGAAACAAACCACACCAGTAACAACAGATTTATGTGTCAAGGGAATTACATTCCAAGGAGAAATAAGGAAACTACACATCCATTTAATGGGTACAGGGGGCATATATGGTCTACATATACATCTTCTATAGCTGCCTGTTTGTTTTTACATGCAAAGAAATCACATTCAAATACATATTAACATTTAAACATTCATGAAAGAGTACATACTCTTTGTAGCAGCAAAAATAGGCAAAGTTTTCACTCACTAAAATTACTATGTGTGCATTTAAAGTCTGGCTCCAAACACTTTGAAATAAATTATCACAGTGAGTGAGCATGTTGCTACAAGGCACAAAAATACACATTCACAAATGCAGGTTAAAAAGATACTGCAAATTCTGAAGCATAGTTAGCAGTCAGACAGCAAAGGATTTATTGAAGATGCTGATCAAATGTGTGAAAACTGTCTTCTAGGCCCTGTGTGAAAAATGTTTATTTTTTCCAAAGGCAGGATTGAATAAATTAGCCTAAATATTTTGACATAGTGGGTCACTGAGAACCAGGATTTTTTTTATCGTAATTTGTTTTACCAGCAGCTTCTCACAAAACTAACTTCATGTATCTGACCGCAGTGATTTTTTTTTTCTCTGAAAGATAATCTGCACAAGAGGTGAAGGATAGAGAACTTGTATTTTTCTTTACTACTTTATGGCAAATAAGAGGATGCTTGAAAGTTTCCTCCAAAATTAATTTTTCTTGTTTGTGTTTTACCATAAAAGTATTAGGCATGCTTTCTGGTATTCCTGGGGTTTTTGGAGTGCTCCCTTTAATGGCAACAGGAAGAGAAGTGTCTGTGATACTTTCAACCCTTAATTGATGAAGCACATTTCTTCCAACTGTCTGTCATCCTTTTGCGCTAAACACAAATCTCTGCATGCTTGTAATCACTTTCACCCATCTCTTGACCCTTTCCAGTTTTGCTATGTATTTTTCAAGGCAGCTGACCAGCTCTTGAATTAGATCATGGTATTATAACATTTTTTACTACAATTGTTCTACCTACTCTGTAAATGTCCCAACTTTTTTTTTTAAATGGCTTCTGTACAATGTGCTCAAGTCTTCATTGAGCTGTCCATAATAATAGCCAAGTTTTATCATGAGACATAACAAGTTAAATTAGAACCCAGCCATGGCTGAGAGTAGGTAAATTATCCCTTTGACAAATGCAAGATACTGCACAGCTGATCATGAATTTTACCTATTGTGATGCTGCCCATTCACTGGTATCCTACAGCTTTGGCCTTCATGTCAATCTGTTCCTGTTTATCGAAGCACTTAAGCAAGCACTTTGTTGAACCAGAGCCTTTGTTAGGTCTCTAAGGTTCCTCACAGGGCTTTTAGAGTGGGTGATGAAAATAAGGCACGGTGGGCCTTCCATATGAGGAGAGATTCAAAACTAAACAATCCCCCACTTTTCAGAGAATTAAAATAAGAGGGGACATGACAGAGGTATACAGTAAGTAGAGTGGGTGCTTCCATTTACCCTTTCAATACAAGAGCAGTAACACAGAAAAGCAACAAATTTAAAACGGATAGTGAATAATTAATTTCTGACACTGATGCTCACAAGATACTATTGAGCTTTTATAGGAATAACCAATTACATTGGATAAGATTTTAAAAAAAGGTTTATATATCCTATTACCACATGATGTAAGCTAATAACTATACCTTTGTGAATCTAGCCCTTCCTAATTTCTTTCACATAGGTAAGTGCCTAAATGGGAGACTTAGGTGCCTAAGGCCCAGTTTTGGTTCCAGTGCAAGCTACCAAACACTGGCATACCTTCATTAGGTGCCTAAGGAACTTCTAACATGTACATACCAAAAGGTTCAGCCTCAGGGTGGGTATACTGCTGCTTCCTTCTAGGTGTCCAGATGCCTAACTCCCCAGCTAAGCACCAGAACAATTTACAAACCAAGGCAGGCAAATATCTGGCCAAATTAGTCGCATGCAGGGCCTGATTCAGTACATGTGCCAGAAGCTGCCTACCAGATCAGGTCCCATTCAGAATCTGAACAGGAAGAGCAGCCAAACTTATAACTTTTAGCCCAGTGGTTAGCATACTAACCCACCACAGAAGAGACCTCCACTTCCTTGAACTACTCCCACCTCAGGAAAAAGTCCAAGCAAATATATGGGACTTCCAGCGTGTCCTGAGCTCAACAGACTCTGGTTTGCAGACAAGCAGAGGGAGAGAGAAAGCAGAGTCTAAGGGCTAGATTCACAAAGGACATAGGTGTCTAACTGCTACTTTAGGTCCCAATGGTATTCACAAACCAGCTGCTATCTAAACTTGTAAGTGCCTAAATTCCCATAGTACCTACATTTCTACCAGTGAGCATATGCAACCCCCCCCCCCCCCCCCCCAAAATCATGACAGCTGAGCTGCTTGACACTCTGGCTCATGCCTAATTCTGGTGGGATTCTCAAATTAGGTGCATGCCTACCAGTTGTTCAGGCCTTGCATAAAAAAGAGTCAACAGTTCAAAGCATTGTTGTGGCTGCCAGGCATATTTGTGTGTCATTATACAAAACAGACCAATGGACAAGGAGGTGGGAGACCCAGCTCTGAATCCCTGTTCTGCCTGATTGATTTGAAGCAAGGACTTGAATGCAGGTCTGCAATATTGTAGGTACGTGTCCTAACCACAAGGCTGTTGGATATCCTGGGATAGGTCTCTCTCAATCTCTCCTGCTGAAGCTGTTCCATTTCATTTTATTAATTAAATATTTATTGGAACAGAGTCTTAAAGCAGACTCTCCTATATGCCAGGAACATGGCTTAACCAACCACCAACCTACAAATTCATTCTCTCACTTTTTCTTCCTCTCTGGCTCAATGAATATTTGAGTATTTATACACAGTGGAACCTCTTCAACCAGAGAGACAGAGGGTATGTCTACCCTAAAAACTTAAGTCAACCTATATTAGGTCGACTTACAACCACCTCAGTAATTACTGCAGTGGTGCACACTGCAAATCCTCACCAGGAGCATTTTCATCGGCCTAAGAGGGCCAGTGCAGGGAGCTGAAAGCCTGGTCTCTCAGCTCCGCTGGCAGCTTCTTGCTGGGAGCCCAGCTACCCCACATGCTCCCAGGCTACTAATGGGCTGTGGGAGACCTAGAGTTGATTTCCCCCACCTGATGTGGAGTAGAGATTTGAATTTGAGTCTCCCACCCTGAGTACCCGAACCACTGAACTTGTCTTGTTGAAGCTGTTCCACTTTTTAAATAAATAGTCATTGAACCAAAGAGAAAATGACTCTGTAGCCCAGTGGCTAAGGCACTCTCCTGGGAAGTTGGAGACTCAGTTCCACAATTAGGCAGAGTGGACTTGAACCTGGGTCTCTAGCATCCTAGGAGCTCTAACCACTGCAATAAAGACTATGGGGGGCTGGTTCTATTACTATTACTACTTTTCCCCTTGTGACTCTAGCTCAAAGATTGAGAAGGCCCTGCAGGACATTTACACCAGATAGGTATTAGGTTGAGTACCTTGGCTGAACTCCACTAGGAGTAAACAACATGAGAAGAGAGGCAGGCCTCTAAGGTAACTAGGAGTCAAAGTTTTGGTCTTAACCAATACAACCAAAGCTTATTTACACCCAAAGAGACAGAGAAATACCAATCAGAGTGGTATGTAGGGAGAGGAAGAGTATTTTGCGAGTAGTACAGTGTGAAATAAGTCATTAGACTATTTGAATCCTATAAACAGTAGGCCTGATCCTTTGGTCCTTACACAAAGTTCTCAGACTTCACTGGGCAGTTTGCCTGAATAAGGACCACAGGAGTAAGTCCTTTCACATTAAGGGCAGGTCTACACTACAAACTTGCATTGGTGGAGCTGCATCAGTGCTGTAGCACTTCTGCTGAAGATGCTCTAAGCCGATGGGAGAGACGTCTCCTGTCAGCTTAGTTACTCCACCTCTGTAAGAGGCAGTAGCTATGTCAGCAGGAGAAGATCTGCTGCTGACATAGTGGTCTACATAGGAGGGGTGGGGGGTTAAGGTTGTTATAATAAATACGTTGTTCAGAGGTTTGATATGCCTGAGCAAGGTAGTTATACTGAAGTGTGTAGTGTAGCTCTAGCCCAAGCAACTGGGGCAAGGGGTATATAGCTTCTCTTAATCTTCTTATGTAGGCTCTGCCCTTCACAGTGCTGAGCACACTCAGCTCCTGTAGATTTCAGCAGGAGTTGAGAGCAATTAGCACTTTGAGTGGTCCTCTGGACTGGATTCACTCATTTTTAGAAAAAACTTTTGAGTTTACATAAATATTTCCTTTCATCTTGCAACATTGTAAATGGTGACATTTTAAAGGCTCATTAAGAGTATACATTTAAATAGCTCCAGCACAGAAGAGAAAGTACAGCAGGGAGCTGTCCTCAGTGCTAAAAGTGTAGTTACCAAATAAACTCAAAGAACAATATTTTAGTTCCTGGCATCATGAGAAAAGAGCCTTGAAGATACATCATGCCAAAAGAAAACAAACAAGGCAAGAGACAAGGAAATTGAGAGAGTACACGAGCGAACTCCAAGAATTCTGTTATTTCAAAGTGAAGAAAATTTTGCAAGATGTGTAATGGCCACAGTATAACTTTTGCATGTTTGTACATCCAAGAAACGGAGCATACCATCCACAGAAAACATCCACGGTCAGCCACTTACTCTGAGGTGCAACTCATTACTTCCATCCATATTAATATTTGTGCAGCCAACTGACAGTGCAGAGTGCTGTGTAAAAGATTAATGTTCATGTGTTACACTATCAGCGTTAACCCAAAGAACCCATACTCATTAACGGGAGGATAGGCCCCTGATATACAAAGAACATACTTCTCCAAATGAAGCTTAAAAAAAAATAATCAGTAGTGTGCACATTACTGTTTCTAGTTATAGGCTTTATGAATGCCCCATATTTGCCCCTTCGCATCAAGCAGTGAAGCAGACCTCCAACCTTGATTTAGGGATGCTCTTTCCATTTAACTGTTGTGGCCCAGTGACTGTGCCACAAAGAAATATGTTCAAACTCCACTAATGTCTCTTTCTAAAAATAGTGAATATCAGCCTCACCTTTCCCAGTAAAAGTACAAACATGGTTTATTGTCAATAGTCATGTTCTGTATTCTTGTAATTTAATCAGTGGATCTCAGCTCGCCCACCTACAATAATAAGCCATTGACCCTGTGGTTTGTGACTGGATCAATGCACTGCTTAAGTTTTGGACACCTGGAGGCCTCGTGTATTAACAGGAACAAACTCTTAAAACTTACTTTAGACATGCTCAATTTATCTTCTGATGTGTTGATTACATTAGCAGACTGCTTTCCTTAGAAAGCCTTGTCCAGCTGCCTCCAGCAACGAGCAATAGAAGGTTAAGTCTCTGGGTCCAGCAAACATTTTTAAGCTGCGTGCCTGGGTATTTGAGGGTCTTCAGGTGCCTCCTACAGTTCAGTTTGGGCAATCTGTAGCAATCCTAGCTGAATGTGGCTTGGCAAGTGGCAGCATAGACACTGCTGCCCACTGTGCCGCCACTGCTGAGGCTGTTGGCTGGACATTTCAGTGGTTTCATACTGCTGTCTCTCTGGACATAAAAGTGTTCCAGTCTCCAGCGTTCCCAGCTTTTCCGAAACTCTGTCTGAACCTTACACAAGCAAAGGAGGAAACAAAGGCATTTAATAAGGAAATAATCAAGTCTTGAAATAATCCCATTTTGGGACAGGAAAAAATATAACGTATCACACTGAAGGACACTGGCAAGGTTTTAAGGCTCCCTTATTATTGCTTCAAATAGTCTCCCTAATTACCTTATTGGTCCATCACACCATTATTTCATAGGCAAAATAATGACAGCACTTACTCTTATCTCTATAAATAAACCTGTTTATGCTACGCAGCCAGCACCAGCAAGCCTAGTCTATATTACCTTGCTCCAAGCAGTGCTCATCTGCAGTTCTGAAACTGTTCTAAATATGGTCTGGCCCTGTCCTTACTTGCAGTTAGTTTTTAGCACCAATTCAGCAGCAACTGTTGCACATACCCATTGTCAGCAATGAATACACTTTCCTAATGCAAACACAGCCAAAGTGTCCACAGTCTTGTCTACCCTTACAGCGCCGCGGTAGCGCTTAATGAAGACTACCTATGCTGATGGGAGAGCGTCTTGCTTGGTGTAGGTACCGCACCTCCCTGAGAGGCAGTAGCTATGTCAAAGGGAGAAGTCCATTGTCGACACAGGGAGTTTGGTAGGTATAACAATGTGGATTTTCCACACCCCTGAGCAATGTAGTTATACTGACATAAGTTTGTATTGTAAACCAGGAGCTAACTTTCCATCCTTGTTTTATGACTGCAAACACTTAAAGATCTGAGGCTACATTCATCCCTGTGTAATTCCATTGATTTAAGTGGTATTACATCTTGGATGAATTTGGACCTTTGGATTTTCAACATGTTCATTCCACAAGGCAAAGAAATAGCAACTATTTACTTCAGCAAACAGCAGGCTCAAGAATTGCATCATAAAGGATAAATTCAATAGAAACCCTAATCTGAGTTTTGCGCTTCCAATAGGTTCTTGACAACAATAGTGAGTTAAAGAAAAATGCCAGTGATGAAAAATACCTTGACCGTGTCCTTCCAAACAGCATTACACCAGATATTGAAGGACATTATACAGTACCTTTGATTATGCACTGCAGTTAAGCATAAAAATCTATCTGCATAAAATAAACCATTGTGCCTAGTACCTTCATACATCAGTTAATTGTCATATCTTAAATAGAAGCATGGGACCAGAATATGGCACATCCAGATGTGGAAGCTTAGCATGCATGAAACCCGCCATCCCATGTCCACTGTAATGGACTAGTTTTGACTAGTATGTCTGAATGAGTCATGTTGTCCTCTAGTGCCTGGGCCACAGAGAGGATAAGAAACCTACTAGAGGGGTTAGTTAAAAAAGAGTTGTTCTCTGAGGTACCAATTGCACGTTAACTGAGTTTTTGGAACAAAAAGGCAATGGTTCTGCTTCCAAATTCCTCAAAATAAAGCAGAGACACTGTTTAAGGAAAACTGATGGGGGTCTCAGAGACTTTAAGGTCAGAAGGGATCATTATGATCTTCTAGTCTGACCTCCTGCACAAGGCAGGCCACAGAATCTCACCCACCCACTCCTGTAAGAAACCTCTGACCTATGTCTGAGCTATTGAAGTCCTCAACTCGTGGTTTAAAGACTTCAAGGTGCAGAGAATCCTCCAGCAAGTGGCCCATGTCCCAAGCTGCAGAGGAAGGCAAAAAAACCCCAGGGCCTCTGCCCTGAAGGAAAATTCCTTCCTGACCCCAAATATGGCGATTAGCTAAACTTTGAGCATGTGGGCAAGACTCACCAGCCAGACACCCAGGAAAGAATTCTCTGTTGTAACTCAGATCCCACCCTATCTAGTGTCCCATCACAGGCCATTGAGCATATTTACTGCTAATTGTCAAAGATCAATTAATTGCCAAAATTAGGCTATCCCATCATATCATCCCCTCCATAAATTTATCAAGCTTAGTTTTGAAGCCAGATGTGTCTTTTGCCTTCACTGCTCCCCTTGGAAGGCTATTTCAGAACTTTACTCCTCTGATGGTTAGAAACCTTCATCTAATTTCAAGTCTAAACTTCCTGATGGCCAGTTTATTTCCATTATATAACAAATGGAAGAAAGGGGAAGTTGATAGTAATGAATAATAAATCAGAAGCTAGGAATTGTAGAAAATCGCTAAGGAAAGCAAAGAAACACAAGGAGAAATCTACGGTCAGCATTGTTAAAAACATCCTTCTTATAGTCCTTAAATATATTAGGAACAAAAAGAATCCTAACAATGATATTGGTCCATTACTAGATGAAAATGATGCAGAAAAGTATCAACAATGATGCAGAAGTGTTCAATAAATATTTCTGTTCTGTATTTGAGGGGAAAAACACAATGTGATCATACCATATAACACTGTTTCAATTTCACTAGTAGCTCAGGAGGATGTTAAACAGCAGCTACTAAAGTTAGATATTTAAAAATCAGCAGGTGTAGATAACTACATCCAAGAGTTTTAAAAGAGCTGTCCGAGGAGCATGCTGGACCATTAATGCTGACTTTCAATAAGTTTTGGAACACTGGGTTCCAGAAGACTGGAAGAAAGCTCATGTACCAATATTTAAAAAGGGTAAACAGGACGCTCCAGATAATTATAGGCCTGTCGGACTGACATTGATCCTGGGCAAGATAACGGGACCGCTGATATGAGACTCAATTAATAAAAAATTAAAGGACAGTGATACAATTAATGCCAAGCAACATGGGGTTATGGAAAAGAGATCACATCAAACAGTACCTGTAATGTTATCAAAAAATATATGATTGATAAAAGTAACAGTGTCACTGTAATATATCAAGACTTCTGTAAAGTGTATGACTTGGTGCCACAAGACATTTTGATTAAAAAACTAGAATGATATAAAGTTAACAAGCCACATATTAAATGGATTAAAAATAGGCTAACTGATAAGTTTCAAAATGTCATTGTAAAAGGTGAATGACCATTGAATAGTTGTATTTCTAGGGGATCCTGCAGGAATTTGTTCTTGGCCCTACGCTATTTAACATTTTTCTCAATAATGTTGAGGAAAACAAAATCATCACTGCTAAAGTTTGCAGATGACACAAAAATTGGGAAAGCTGCAAATAATGAAGAGGACAGGTCACAGACGCAGAGCAATCTGGATTGCTTGGTGAGCTGGGTGCAAGCAAACAATGTGCATTTTAATACGTCTAAATGTAAAACTACACATCTAGGAACAAAGAATGTAGATCATACTTACAGGATGGGAGACACTATCCAGGGAAGCAGTGACTGAAAAAGATTTGGGGGTCATGGCAGATAATCAGCTGACCATGAGCTCCCCAGTGTGACATTGGTCAAACGGGCTAATGTGATCCTTGAATGCGTAAAAAGGAATCTCAAGTAGGTGTAGACAGATTATATTTGGCACTGGTGCAACCACTGCTGGAATCCTGCATTCAGTTCTGGTGTCCACAACTTCAAGAAAGATACTGATGAATTCCGAGAAGAGCCACAAGAATGATTAAAGTATTAGAAAATGTTATCCATAGTTATAGATTCAAAGAGCTCAATCTATGTAGCTTAACAAAGAGAAGGTTTAGGGGTGACTTGATTAGAGTCTTTAAGTAACTACATGGGAAACAAATATTTAACAATGGGCTCTTCAACTGAGCAGAGACAAGTACAACACAGTCGAATGGCTGGCAGTTGAAGCTAGACAAATTCAGATTGGAAATAAGGCATACATTTTTAACAGTGACAGAAATTAACCACTGGAACAATTTACCAATGGTCGTGGTGGATTCACCATCACTGACAATTTTTAAACCAAGACTGGATGTTTTTTTAAAAGATCTGCTCTGGGAATTGTTTTAGGGGAAGTTCTATGGCCTGTGTTATACAGGGGTTCAGACTAGATGATCACAGTGGTCCCTTTTGGCCTTGGAATCTATGAAAAGGTTGAATCAAAGAAACTCGCAGGACTCTGCCTGCAGCTAACCCTGAATTATGCAGCCTGAATCCTTTCCCATAGTCTGTGTGATGAGAAATCACCCTCTAATTTCCTCCAGTGGGTCATTACTGTATGCAGGAACCCTAGAACAAACCTGAACTGACTGATACAATTAATAGTTCGAGACCATTTTCGATTTCTTTTTCTGCAGTGGATGGTGATATGGCAAGCTGGAGCTGCTTTGGTGTCTCTTACCTCGTTGTTGATGAAGCAGTAGAGAATTGCCACCATGAGTCCCTGAAATCCACCAAGACAACAGAACAACAGTCAGAAAAACAGCCCACAGAAATGCTCCAAGTTTTGCTAGTCAAACCTGCAGGGGGAGGAGAATCTCATTCCAACATGGAATGCTCCATAGTTAGAGGAAGAAACAGAAAAGTGGATGAGAGTTTATTCCTCTCTGCTGAGAAAAATCTTGATGACATGACCCCAAACAGCTCCCACAGGACAAAAACGTTTTTAGGTTCCGCCAACCCTTGCGCCTTAAAACTCTCCCCTTTCCCTGACCTATAATTACTCCATACATCAGCAATTCATGGGGACATTGAAATGCAGGCTGAAAAGCCTGTTGGAAGTTTATAAGAATAATGGTCACCCACCACAAATGGGGAAATTCCTATAAAAGAGGTCATGTGAGACAACAGCTGAAAAAGAATCATTACAGAATCCCCCATATCCTTTCTATCCATACTCCTTAACTACCTCCCCACATGCACAGTTATAGTCCTACAGATGTGCCTTTCAAGGGTCAGATTTCCAAAAAAGCATCGTAGAAGCCATATAATTTGCCCTGGGTGACACCATTATAGTTTCCCAGGAGACCATGGACAACTTTTATTTTTAGGTTTTGCACATAAAACAGAAATTAACATGCAGATACAAGGGCCAGATCACTGCTGGAGATCTAGGAAGCACTAAAAAGGAGAGAGTGTGGCATGCCAGGACCAGGACTGGCCACCTGATTTTAGCACTCTGGCTACCCTACTTTTCCTAGGTTCATAATCCTCTAACATCAAGAGCTGAATTAGGAAAGAAATTTAGGGTACCTGCCATGAAAGAAACTGGTTTCCAGCAGCATTTAACATACAAACTGGGCTGAATGTGTGTTTCCTGGGTGTTACCTGGAAGGAGTTGAAGGACAGTTCACAAAAGAGCTTCACAAAGCGTAGCGTTCCTCTGGCATGCTCATCAGTAACAAAGGCAAAGATGACCTCATGGGTCCCCAGCAGCGGGATCAGAGTCAATGTAGACTTGGCCAATCTAAAGTAATAAAGAAAGGGAAGTCATAGCAGGCAGTATAGCGGCTACTGATTTAGCACAGAAATCTGGAAGTTAGGACTCCTTAGTCTGTTTCTGACTCACGGAGTCATCGGGTGACCTCAGGCAAGTTATTTTACCACAGTGTGTCTGGAGTTTCCCCCATGGACAGCAGGGGGATGATGTTTCCACACGACAATATGGGGTTGTGAGGATTAATTCAATAATGTTTGCAAAGCACATTCAGATTGCTGGCTCAAAGGCACTGTAGGCATGCAGAATACTATAAATTCTATATACTATAAATTACTGTATAAAGTAATATACTATAGTATAGTATATTTATAGAATAGTAAATATACTATAAATTACTGTATAAAGAGGAGTGCTGACTGTACAGCGCTTCGAGATCACTGGACTGAAAGTGCCAGCAAAGGCCAAAGGATTATTGAGTATTCCTTAGCACTTACATAGCACATTACATCTTCAAAGCACTATAACTGTAAGTCACTGAGCTTTGTCAAATGAGAGACGTGAACGTAAAGTAAAAGGGAATGATTGCTGATGTTTTCAAGGCAAGCTCCAAAGACCAGGGACCTGGGTAGTGAGGGCAAAACCCAGTGCAAGAGCAATGAGCAGAGATATGAATACACAGGAGGAGAAGAATGCTTCCCAAAACAAAGGTTCTTAACACTGATGAGAGGAGTAAGGCACTGAGCAACACAACCTGGTAATGAAAGATGCCAGATCCCTAAGATGGGAATTCCTAGGCTGCCTGGGGCCAGAGAACCTGCTAACATGTTATCAGCATCTCGTGAGGAGTTGTCATTTGCAGACAAGATACAAGTTGTTCCTCCAGTAAATGGGAAGCAGAGGCTCCAATGGAGTCTCAAGGCTCTCAAAGTCTACTGAATGCAGGCTCTTGATTAGCTTGGCACCCTAGATGCTGTGTTTCAAAGTGATATGCAAGCAGAGAGATGGAGAACCAAAGCAGCTATTTACATCAGTGTGCACTTACAGGCAAGTGGGAGATGCAGGATCACCAATGGACCTAGGCAGGGGATTCTATGGAGTGGCTGAGAGGGTGGTTTAAAAAGGAAATCTAGCAGCCACACTTGCCTTGCAATTAGTGCTCTCCACTGCCACCTGAGGAAGCCAGGGTCAGCCTCTTGCTTCCTCATATAGCAGAAGCTCAACTTGCTCTGGGGACACTCATGGGGGAAAGGGAGAGGCACCTCGTGTGGCTGTGCAGAGCCCCTCTGGTTGGCATATCAACAGTGCTAATGGGTTCAGAAAGGAGTCCCAACATGGCTCTACTCAGAAGGTCTTGCAAAAGTGGGAGAAATACCCTTGTGGGGAATAAAGGGCCAGTCTCCCAAGATAAAATTCTCTGAGGCAGGCAAGAAGTTTCCCAACAACCTCAACTCCTCCACACAGGAAAAGGGATTTGGTGCCATCAAGATCTCCATCAACAAGAGAGAAAGTACTGAGAGGGATAAGGAGAACCTATCCTGCCTGACACCAGCACAGATCGGCTCAATTGCTTTCCAAATACTCTTGAATCTAATCCAGTGCATTTCTAGGGCACCTAGCATTGGTGTATTTAACTACCAAACAACAGCTATAAAGAACACAGCAAAAGCTCGAGACCTTTCGAACTGCATCAATGCCTTTCACTCCCTCCCCACCTCCTCAGGAAACATCAGAAAGGAGAAGTTACCACTAACTTCTTGGAGAAGAGTGGAGAGGAATCCCTGGCCTCCAGTTTTGTTCTCATCACAGGAGCCAGCCTGATCTTTCTAGGCTCTTGGAGTGAAGATGGAACTTTTCAGGGCTCCCACCTAACAACTGTCAATGCCCTTCGAGCTGCAGGGATAGGCTACAGGACTTCAGTATTTCTGGGTGAAAAGGAGAGGATCTTTTGCCAGGCAAGTCTTCTCCTGTTAGAGTGAAACTCTGCTTATAGTGAAGCTTTTTGGGGTGTGTTGCCACAAAACCAACCACCACTCAGAGAGGGCTCCACTGTATCAAAGTTCAAGATTCATAAACCTCCCTATCATGAGGGTCACAGAGGTTGTGATAGCGAGAGATAAAGTGGACCCACGTCCATCTTATCTCTCTCAACCCTCCAAAAGGAGCCCCCTTCTCCCATGCTGAGCACCAAATACCCATTAGACAGCCATTATTTCATGTGCAAAGACAGGCAGAGATTAGCGATTGCTATGGTGAATTTGTTATAACAGACAGAACAAAATGTGATTAACAATGGCAAGGTTTTAATGTTCCCTTGGTCCTAGACTTAGCTACCCATCATATCAACATTTAGAGAGTCCTCTGTAAGTGGAGGTGAGGGTCTTACGTTAAGGTGTCTGTGACATACCAGAGCAAATCCAGACTAGTGGGTCCTTGTTTTGGGCCCTTGAATCAAGGCATCATACTGTTCCACCAAAACATGACGACAGTGGGTCACAGGGTATTGTGATGACCCAAGCTGTCATGCACCAATGCAGTGTCACAATATGCACAGCATTAGGTGGGACAACTTTGTGTGTCGACCAAGATTCATCTGGGGGAAGGATCTTAAAGCCCCAAAGACAGAGAAATCAAGGGATGAAGAATATGCCCATGAATGTTGGTGGTGTGAACAGCTGTCTAGGTGAGCCACGAACAGTCCACATGCAACGAAGTCTGCAAGGTAAAAATTAAATTCATGCAGTAAGCCTCACATACTGTACCAGACAAAGAGTCACACAAATATGCTCAGAAAACTTAGGACACATAGGTCATGATAAGAGAGCACAGTAACTAGTGGAGATGGGAAGTAAGAGCAGTGATGGAAACAAGGACAACAGTGTTTTTCTCCCTGTTTCTTAAAAATAATTGCCTAATGGATTTTTTGTTTCAGTGCTCATGGTAAATTCTGGATTGACAGCCCCAGAAGACCAAGACCTCCATTTAATCCATAGAACAGGTACAACAAAGGCATTGATAGGGCAGGTTTACCATAAGCTCTGTACCCACCAGCGGGCTTCATCTGTGGTCAGTTGTTCTGGACTATCATAGTTATGTGCAATGCCTCCTACATACCACCCAGTGCCTGAAATCTTTAATCTCCTATGGCACGCCACTCCTGCTTGTGTCTCCCTTTTCAAAGGACACAGCAAGTGCTAGCTCACCAAATAACTTACCTGCATTTTGTATCAGTTTTGCACATCAGATTTGCTTGCAGCTTGGAAATGATGATGCATATAACTCTGATAAAGATCAGGAAATTCACCTGGAGAAAAGAAAGAAGTAGCTGATATAATCATCAGGAAGTATATTTGCAAGACAAAACATATGGATGAACATATATTGTGTCAAGGTGTCTATAGACAGGGCCCTGTGTATTCCACGTTTCTGCAGCTGCAGAATTTGCTATGGAATTCAGCTCTTGCCACAGAATCATGCTCCAGAATCTGTTTCTAGCTTTTATGATTGGATAGTTCACCTTTAATAGGTAAATTGAGCATAAATCAAAGAGGTGATGCCTGCCTGAGTCTGCAGACAACTGGAATCAGGAGTTCTGAGTAGTATAAATGGTCCTATTCATCCCAATTGGTGCCCTGTGGTCTCCACAATTCTGTGACTCAGGAATCTAGCATTTTTTTAAAATACAATGGAATTTGTCATTTTGCTGTAGCCAGGTGTCTGGCATTGTTTTTTCTGCCAGAAACAGAATTGATTTCACATGATCATGTTTCTGAACTCAAGTGAGGACCAGGAACTCCCCAGTTTTCCTATAGGACAGTGGCCATCACCATTACATCTTTCATACGGACTCTCACATTCTGTCTCTACCATTAATTCATCCACCATGCAATCTCTCGGCTTTGGCTCCCAAACTCTCCTTGTAGTTTTCTCCCCATTATTACATGTGAAGAGCAGAGCTGCTGTATGATAGCTTTGTTAAGCAAAAGTATATTCTCCAGCATTGACTGCTCTGGTCTCTCCATCTGTCTCATTACATGTATGCTGAATCCCTGTATCTGCTCCTGGTCACTCACCCCAATGGCGATTAGAATGGGCAGTCTGATGATCAGCCAGTAATTCATGTTTTGGTTTCTGGTCCAGCAACTGGGGAGGCAGCAGAGAGGTGAAACACAAAACAAAAAGCTAAGACTATGCATGAAGTCTCTCCTCTCTCATCACGCGTCTCAGCAATGCAGATGATGAGAACTAGATACCAGAAAAGCACATCATGCTGACATGGAAACAGATGCTGCTACTTGTGGTTTTTAGAAACATTTGAATGCCTCATTCTAAATTACAGCACCCAACTGGATGCTGTTAGCCTGTCTCTCTTGCAATCTGATGACTAATCCCCCTACATAATTTTCTGTCATTGTGAAGATTTACAGAATTGAATCAACGGTCCAAATATGACATCTGGCTGAGCAAGAATTCGTTAAAAAAAAAAATCAAATATTTTGCCCACATGGTAGCTACCCTAATCTTTCTATTCAACTTTTTTTATTAAATCTTATAAGTGCCGAAGTCAAATCTTGTTACTTGGCTGTTTATGAATATCCTATAGAACAGCGTTTCTCAAACTGGGATCCACAGGCTCTGCTGATCAACTCCTCTCCCTCCCTCAACTCCTTCTCCTCCTCCTTCTATCTCCCAGAGGCTACTGAAGCCAAACAGAGATTTTAGGCACTAAAAGTCCAATGGCACAGCGGGGCTAAGGCAGGCTTCCTGCCTGCTCTGGCTCTGCGTGGCTCCCAGAAGAGACCGGCACATCCCTGCAGCCCTTTGGGGGGGGGGGTGTCTCTGTGCACTGCCTGCACCCCAAGTGCCAACTCCACAGCTCCCATTGGCCAGGAATAGCAGCCAATGGGAGCTGCAGGAGCGGTGCCTGTGGGCAGGGGCAGTGTGCGGAAACCCCTTGAACACCCCCGCATAGGAACCGCTGCCAGATAGATGTGCTGGTGGCTTTCGGAAGCTGCCCAAGGTAAGCGCCACCCAGCCAGAACCCACACCCCAACCCCCGGCCCAGAGCTCACACCCAAACTCCCTCCTAGAGCCCGTACCGCACATCCCATCCCTTACCCAAACTCCCTCCCAGAGCCCACATCCTGTCCCTAACCCAACCCCCTGCCCCAGGCTGGTGAAAGTGAGGGTGGGTGAGAGAAAGTGACGGAGGGAGGGGGGATGGAGTGAGGGTGGGGCCTTGGCGGAAGGGATGGAGTGGGGGCGGGGCCTGGGGCTGAGCATAGGTGGGGGGCTTGGGGGTTCCTGAAAAAATTTAAATAAAAATGTGGGCCTTCGGGTTGCTAAAGTTTGAGAATTGCTGCTATAGAAGGGAACTGCATTGCGTTGGTCAGATTCCCAGCCTCTCTCTCACTTCCCCCCCACTCAGTGTTAAGATTAAGCATCTATATTTTAAAAGCACCTGTTCACTCACTCCAACCTGGGCTATTTAACGGAGATCAGGAAAAAGGGCATATCCAGTTCTTTCAATATATATGTAGGTTTCAGTCCCAAAGAAATTTTAAAGAAAAAGTTATGAGCAAGTAGCATGCAGGATTCCTAACATTTGCATAAACTGGAATTAATAACTTTATTAATCTCCTATCAAACCATTCAACATTATTCAAAGGCACCAGTTCTTATCAAACCCAACAGATGAAAATACGGTGTTAACAGGAGAACCACTTCACTGGAATGAGTGACTGGGAACCAACTTCATGTAGCCTTTAAAATTAATTTTATGTGGATACTTCTGAGACATGACTAGAAGCAGTTTTAATTTCTCTGAGTAACTGCAGTAGAAACAGAGACATTTTTTAAAGTTCCTAGTGATGACAATGCAATTAGTGTACCAGCACAATTAAAGTGTCCAAAAAATAAAACTGACGTCGGTACGTGATTTCTTGTCTATTTGTACTTTCTGGAGTTGTTACAGTAATAGAAACATCACCATCTATTGTGACCTGGATCTATTCACTGGCAACTGAGTATGCTCACTGCCTCTCAGACCACGTTTAGCAATTCTCAGCATTCGGTCCCTAGTGGGGAAGTTATCCAACTAACCAAATACCGCTGTAAAAACTCTGCTTTTTCATCCCAAGTTTGTATTCCTTTAAAAAAAAATCATCTTCAGTGCACTTCTGTCTTGGTTTGGTGCAACTGAACAGTCTGATTTTAAAAAAAAAGCTGCAAACCAGTTCCTGCATTTTGCATCTGCAATTAACTGATAGTGCAGACGTGAGTGTGGGGGATGAATGTTAGTACCAGACTTGTGGGTGCATTCCTATAACTAAGAAACAATCTGTCTTCACTTCCACCCATATATAATTGGACCAACAAAAATGGAGAGATAGATTTTAAAAAACAGGGGAGCTGAAAAGGTCTTCTTGTAATACATCAATTCTTTTTAATGAATGGCAGTTTTTAGGGGAACTTCACAGTTGAAGCCACAATTGTGGCAATCCTGGTCAGGCAGGAAGGAGACAGTTTGCAAGTAGACAACCTGTCCTTGCAGGCTACAATCCTTGATTCTGAGTGGTTACATTCTCAGGATTGCCTAGAACATTGAGCCATTGTAGCCCTGACCTTATTTATTTCTAGTTATGCCTCATAACTGGGGAGATAGTTGAGTCACAAATGAAATTTACAGCCTTCTGCACATCCACAGCGGCAGCACTATGGCAAATGGCATGAAAGATATCCCTAGACGCACTAACAAATGCCATCCCGAGGCCCGAGGCATAGAAATCTTGCCCTTCAGAGAGGAAACTGCACAAGGTGATTTATTACAGTATTTTACAAATATTTATACAAGATTTAGAAAACCTAATAAGATGCAAAATTGCCCCTTTTAGGGTCTGCTGAAGGCAGCAAGAAACAGTTTTCTTTAATAGAAATCATAAGTCAGCTCTGAGCATTGCATAATGCAGAAGGCTGAGGGAGAGCATTTTGAATACATTTTCCACACCAACGGAAAGATAGGCCTGTGGAGCGCTGACTGTTCAAGTTCTTTAAAGCTATAGTGATCATCTGGACAAAACTTGCAACAGATAAGCCAAGGTCTTACTTATTACAGAATATAGTTGAGACAGACCTGGACAGAACAGTCAGAAAACCCTAGGATTATTTTAGCCTGGAAAGAAGAAGACTTGAGCAAACCATTTTGTATTATGAAAGACACAAATAAAAACTGATTCCCGATATCCCATCCTTTGATTACTCTGTCAAGGGGAGAGTTGATACAATGTTGGGCCCAACTACAGTGAATTTTCACACCATATTGGTACCTCGCTAGCTAAGGACTGTGTTTAAACAGGGTTTTCTAGGAAGGTGCCAGCAGGGTGTGTACGCTGAGTGGCAACAGGGCCCAATGGGTGGTAAACAGAATAAAAAATAAATAACGTAGAATTGTTTATCAGTGCAAAGGATGTTGGCCATGCATTACATTATTTCCATGCTCCCAGCCAGTCCCTATTAGAGGAAAGCTGCTACTAGCCTGTTGCTAGAAATAATCTTTGGTAAGATTAAATGATGCCACTGATTTTTCAAATCAGCCACTATGGTGAAAGTTAACAGAAAACAAGTATTTCAAGTTCTACAGCATTTCCTTATGCAATGCAGTCAACCTGTGCAATCCTCTGCAATGCAAGGACAGCCAGACAGAGAACATGGCTGTATTTTATAAAGGACTGAATAATGGAAGCTAAGAAAAGAATGGATAATCAGATCTCTGCTGCAAGGCATAAGACGATCACAACAAGGGTCAGGAAGGAATAACACAAACAGAGAACATTGTGGGAGGTTTTTGTCTTCCTCTGAAGAATCCTGGAGAGGCTACTGCCAGAGGCAGACTATCAAAGATAGTCTGATAAGGTATGACAACCTCTACAACGGATATGGTAGCTGCTGAAAAAGAGATACAAATGTACCTCTCTTTGACCTGCAGAGGAACAGATAAACTTAGACATATGGAAAATTCTGACCAGGAATGAGCTTGTGTGCCTTTCAGAAATGTTATGCAAGAGCATCATACACAACACAAGCAACTACATAGGATTTCAGCACATCAGCCATTGCCAAAGCAATCAAACCGAACAAAAGTGACCCCCCAACACACACGCACCACAAATGAAATATCAGCTAGATATTAGAACTGAACCAACCCCTCATCTTCATAAAGGTACTTGACAATTCCCCAGGGGATAACAAACAGCATTGGTACACCTGAGAAGAGAGGAGACAAGATAGATACTGACAATCAGAAACAAGGAAAAGCAAGAAGGACTAAAACATCATACGACTACGAGCAACATAGCCAGCCAGTGACAGGGTTGCAGCTCCCATCCAGTGTACCTACCAAACACGGTTCCAGGTCAACAATGCTGCTAAGTTACCATCCTTTAGTGGCCTATATAAAATGAGTTACGGGGATCAGTCTAGTTCCAAGTGGATAGGTGTTCATGTGACAAAAAACACCTCCAAAACTGGCACTAATTGAACCTCTTGTTGGCAGCTTTCATTGAATGGGCCATGGAGACCGAATTCGGGAGCTCCCGCTAGGTCACAGTGAGGGAGGAGTGGGAGGTGTTGTGTTGGGGAAGCTTGCAGTTCTGTTGTTATTCAGACTCAAGTCCATCAATCCAACATCCTTCACTTGCATTACGTTCACCCACATTTAAATCTACACTTAAAAAGTGCATCTGTCAACTGATAGTGCTGGAAATGTCCAGAAACAATGCAAAGGGGGGAATGTTTCATTAGACAGAGCGAGATGAAACACTGTCCCAAGAACAAACAAGGTGTCACATTTCCATAATTTCTCTGTGAATCTGTCCCTCCCTGCACACCCTTTCAGGTTCTTTACCCACATTAGTGCCAAGTAAGATGGTGTACAATCCATGGAGTGTATTTAAAGGGATGTGTGTGGGGGGTGTGTGTGAAAGTAATAAAAGTGTTATGATCTGCAGTGGTCTGGAAATCTCAAAACAGTATCTGCAATGTGAATTATGCTGTAATAACTTTCAGTTGTGTTGTACTGTATTCTTTCACAGCCACCTAGGAGAGCAGGCTGTTACAAAGAGACAAAGGGTCAGTTATCCTCCCTCGTCAGTAAGGACAGAATGAGAAGTAACAGGCAGCAACAGCAAGGAAACTTTCTGAAGCGTTTTATAACTAATCATAAGGACAATGGAGTGAGCCGGTCAGGGGGAGGTTGCCAAATCACCATCACTGGAGGTATTCAATCCTCGGATCGCGCAGCCATCTATCAGAATGGGCTAGTGAGAACTGTCTATGTGGCCCCACAGTTTGGGCTACAGAGCACCTCCCAGACAACTGGGGGGTGAATTACAGTGTGCACTGAAGTGTTGTCCTGTAACTTCCCCTTATGGATGCTGCGGGCACAAACTCAAGATACCTGGTTTGCATTAACGTAGTCCTCTTCAAACAGGACTGCATTAATGTAAGCTAGGTACCTGTTCGTTTGCACGCACAGCATTCACATCGGGGAGTTACAGTGATGCACCCTAGTGTACGATGCAATTAACACTCACACCGTCCGAACTGCAGGGCCAGGTAGACAAGCTCCCAGTTGTGCTAGGACGCCTAGGAAGTGTCTTAGGCGACCCACTGCAGATCACTTTCAATCCCAAATGAGTCTTTGATTCATGGAAGCTATTAAATTAGACTGAATTTTTCCCTTCTTGACTTTGCAGGGAATTAAGGCTGGATTAAAAGTCACCCTAATATGAAATTTACAAGATGAAACATGAACACGATATATTTCAGGAAAGGAACAGATGTTTAGAGAGATAAGTGCTATGATTTGTGGAGATCTCCATAGCCTGGATACATCAGCAATCTCTCCATATTTAATTGCATTACTTGATTTTTTGATTCAGTGAGATTCAAATTATTAGTGATATATTTTAAAAGGGCCAAACTAGACAAAGCCTGTCATTACTGAACAACTTCAGTATTCTGATTAGAAAGTACTAAATGAATTAAGGGTAACATGGTGACTGGCATCTCCTCCTCCCAGTTGCTATCCAGTGCCTGCGCTGCTACATCAGTCACGTCTCATGTCACTGCACTTTAATCCAAGGCCCTGAGATTTGACAGCATTGTGGAAATTTATGAGTTTTAATTGATATAGTCTGTACTGCATGAATATACATGCAGCACCGACCAAACTTCAAAAGTTCTGTTCCAGGAGGTGCTAGGCTCAGTATATAATCTGGGACAGACTCTCAGGGTAGCAGGGCTATGAGGGATAGAGTCCCTTGTTCCAACGTCCTGGTCAGGAATCTAGTCAGGATATGTCCCCACGACATTACTTAATCCACATAAATCCTGTTTACAATGGACTGTATAATCTGAAGTAATGTCTCTCTTGTGATTTATAGCACAAAAAAACAGCAATGTCTCCAGCATCTCCTAAAGGATTTAGTTTTCAAAGATCACAAAGGCTTTATCTGGTCAAGAGTTTGTGATCCTGGTCTTGATTGCTAATTAACCTGAGTTAATTTACATGATTGTGAATGTTAGTCTAGACACACCCCAAGCATGCGTGGTTTGCTCTAAGACTCAGTCTAGGGTAACTTTTGTGTACTGTACCAAGAGAGCATGTTCATAGGAGGGAACCATAACTTCACATGATTTAGAAACCTCTACCCAATGGAGAGGTTTTCCTTGTCAAACAAACCCATAATGTATTTTGGTGTATGTACAGTGGTTTGGCTAGACTAAGAAAAGATGTCAAAGTGAGTTCAGGGTTTGGTAATGTATTAACACAGGGAACATATCTTTTTCTCCCTCTCCTCCCCCCCCCCATATCCATTGGGATCAGGGATCTAAAAATTGCAGATCTTTAATTCTATCCACACATTTCTAAGATTATATGCATCACAGTACGCCATGACAGCAAATCAACATTTACCAACCATCTATTCTCAATTCAGAGGAAAAACTATGGTATCTCTAATGTTATGACTTTTTAAGTGGCAGCCACAGGATAAGATGACAGCAAATTATATTAAAATGGAGACAACAAGGTCAATGGTATCTTTTATTAGATTCATGGTTACACTTTACATTGACATCTGCATTGCTACAGACAAAAGTTTTTCTCCCAAAATAGACCTCATAATTTAACCACATTTGACACAGTTAATTTTTCTTTCTGAACTGTTTCCATCAATTTGGTGCTCATGAAACAGGGGTTTATAGCATGGGGTTGAGTATTATTGTTATTTATTTATATTACCAGGTAGCCTAGGAACCCCAGTAATAGATCAGGTACCATTGTGCTAAGCGCTTTAAGCTATGAAAGTTTCTTACGCACACTTCCACCAATCCACTTTCAGCCTGACGTTCCCACCCACCCCAGCTATTCTATTCCTGGGCTCCACACACAGTTCTGCCATAGCACCTCATCCCTGGCCATCCCTGGTCAGTGTAGGCATGCCCTTAATCTAAAACAAAGGCCCTTCTGATACAAAAGTTTCCAATTACTCTGGGTAGAGAAAAAACAACCACCAGTGGCTGAGAGTTTCAAACTCAACCAGGGGATTTAGACACACACAACTTCAATGTGCCTCAATCCCCATATCTGTTTGGAAAGTCTGAAGCAACAAGAGGAATGGTCCAAAACGCAGCAGCTTGCAACAGCGGTATGTACCGCAGGGCTTGCGGCCACTAGTGTAGAATGCTGCAGTATTTTTAGTAAGGCTCTTGATATCCCTGGTTCTAACAAAGACTTTTACTTGAAGAAGCAAGTTAAAAATGAAATGGCTAATGGAACGAACACATCTAATTGCTACACCGAGTCTATACAAGACTTTGAAAGAAAGTGTTCTTCCTGGATCTTCCTTGCAATCTGGCTTTAGACACTGATAGCTTCATTCCATTCCTACAGCTCTTTCTTCCTTGGAGGAGGTTTGGGCTGTCAGTTTTTCTGGTTGGCAGCTTCCCGCTGTGAGCACAGCTGGGTGTAAAATTGCTGTAGGAGCTCAGAGAATCGGTCTGGCTTTTTATTAATATATTCCTGTTAGTCTTGAGTGCGGCTCATTGCCCAGTTGTGTCATTCTCCCTGCACACTGCAATTGTGGGATGTTGCTCAAACATCATTTTCCTCCTCTTCAGGATGTAAAAAGTTCCCTGTTCCCGTAGCTGCTGGTGGGCGTATGGATGGGTTGAAGTGTAATCTGCTGTTCTCAGAGACTAGACTATTTTATACAGTGCTGATGCAGTTAGCTGGGGTGAGTTGGGTTCAGTGCCTGCTCTCTCAGACTCGGACTAAAGCAACAATGCCTTGCTGCCTTAAATGCTGTAACTAGGAATAATCTATGTATTTTAAGAAACAAAAACCACCAATGTCTTATCACCATGACCACTTTACATGTGGTGTTCCTTTCCCCCTGCATTCCATGTCTGTTTTGTCTCTTGAGGAGCAAGAGTGCTTTGGGGCTCTAACATCTGTGGAGCATTCAGCTCATTGTGGGCAGTATAAGAAATAAATAGCGACAACATTCTCTTTTCCACTGCAAATGAGCCCACTCCTTCTGAGTCAATATTCTGCTTAGCTACTCTAGACTGAAGGGAGTAACTCATCTACCTGCCCTGCCATTTGCCCAATATGGCCTCTTTTGTTGTTGCCACTGTTTCTGTTCTGGATACAGTATAATTTTCCTAGCAGCTTTGCAAATGCTGGCAACAAGGGAAGATGTGGGCTTTGGTTTACATAGCATGCACAATACATTACATGCGTGCCTGTGTGAAATCACAAAACCTTTTGCACAACTCAGAATGTAAGTCCGTTGGGGTCAGGACTGTCTTTTGTTTTGTGTTTGTACAGCACCATGTTCTGGTCCATGACTGGGGCTCCTTGGTGCTAAGGTAACCCGGATAATAATAATTCTTCGAAACAAGCAAAAATATAACACTGCCCTCTCCACATATTCCACTTTCCCCAATATTTTCTACAAGGATGTAGCCAGAAAAAAATGGAGATTCCTGACCAAAAAATCCAGGGATGCTTGTGGAATCCTGTGAATATAAAACTGATGTTCACATAAATGACTCCTGATTTGTGAAACGGGGTGAAATTTTGCCCTACATTAATTTACTTACATCATTCAGGAAAGGTTTTTACATTTTTTCCAGTTTTGCTACATGGGTATTTCTTTTATAAAAATAAACTGAACAGAATTTTTAAAAATCAATTATTTATTTCTACTGCAAAAGAAAAATAAACTCAAATGTGCATTGATGTGAATGGAGTACATCCTAATAAATAGAAATAGTAACAATAATAATCCATCTACATAATAGTCAATTATTAATCTTTAGCTAAAATGTACCTGGAAAATTCTTTTAAAATATTTTGTAACTTAGCATTTTACTCCGTTATATGTTAATGTTGCCAAGAGACAACAGAGAAACACCCCAATGAGACCGCTTTCCAAATGGGGTGAAAAAAAAAAAGCAGTTTCACCCCCCCAGGTTTTGAACAGAAACTAAACGAACATGGTAGTTTTGATTTAACAACCACCTCTTTATATTATCACCCAGAAATTGCATGGGTTTCAAATCATCCTCGCTGACTCATGTCAGTACATCTCTGGGAACAACGTGTGTGTGTTAGCTGCTGCTGCCCACCTTACGACAAATTTTAACAAAGCTCAGCATTTAGGCCTAAAATCTGGGGCAGATTCACTACAACCATTTACACTAGCTGAGGATTGGCCCCTAAATTGCCAGTCAAATTTATCTTCATATGCGTGAGGATGAATTTGGCCTAGCCTATTTAGCTCTTACTTGTTCTGTGACTTCATGCACAGCACCTGCCAAGCACAACAACTACAGCAGGGCAAATGCTGCAAAAACGAGCATTTGCAAACATTCAGGGGAACGAAACCAGCAAGCTGGATACAGTGGTTGCTCATAAACACTCCAATGGTTCTGTTCCTGTGGATGTCTGGGAGAAGCTCAAACCCATATACATGTGATCACACATAGAAAAATTAGTGTTATCCAACCAGGAAGCAGAAACAATACCGTGAGGCTTCTGTGACCAATCAAATGGCTCAATTATAACAAAAGAAAAGGGAGAAGTAGTTAATAAACAAATATTCATAACAAACCGAAATTTGATGTAAAAACATTTATTGAACAATAGCAAGTGGTGAACAAATTAGTGGAAGTCAAATCAATTATTCAGCCAGCTCTGGTAAAAACCAGTTTTATCAGGTGTGATTCATCATATGCAATGGGCACTGTACTGCTAGATAATGGCAACCTTTGAGATCTTTGTCCTTGAGGCCTTTGCCTGTCCATGACCCATGTCCATAACTTCCCATTGTTAGATGAATGACATGAGGGACTAGCAACTGAACACGTCACTTCTGTGTTTTGTTTTTTTTTCAATCCACTAATTCCTTTCTGTCGCTAGGGTGGTGATCTTTTAACAACTGAAACTATTTCAAGCTACAGAACTCTTTCACCTAGAACAGGAGCATCTTGTTTCATTGGAGCAAACATGAACATTACATTGAGAAAAATCAGTCTATTCAGAAGACCTTCTGAGCATTCATGGCATAAAGAGATCTGAACCAGGGTTACATATTCACGAAAAAAGAATAATGAGCAAGACAGAGAGACAGGAAGAAAAGCTATTCTTACTTCATTTTGCCAGTAGTTACATTCACAATCATTAAGTCTGATGTAGGAATGAGTTATGAACACTTTTGAGGGCACTTCCCAGGATAGGAGTCGTAGAGGCTGCTGTATTTGAGAATGAAGGTGCATTGGCAGTGTTTTGTGCAAGTACTCAGGGTTGGAATAGTAAGGGACTTCGCAGGTCAGGAGTCAACAGTACTGGCAGGAAGTGTGGATGATGCCTAGACATTGCATGCCAGACTCTGGCATTGCCAGTCATTTTCACAAACTCAAAAATTAAATAAATTGACAGTAGTAAAACTTGAAAGATGAGGGAGAACAAACAGGACTGTGTCATTTTTCTTCATCATTTTCATCTTTTGTTCTTACCAGAGGCTGAACTTTTTCGGACAAAATACCACCCCTCTCCACTATTTCTTATACAGGAATTTTGGCATTTTGCGGAATATAATTTTGTTTTTATTTCTGTTCTGTTTTGCTCCCTGGTGAGTTGGATGCCTTATAAGTTTTATGAGGGGCAGGACTGCTCATAGGATTTGAGCTATGTATGATTTTAATAATGATTACACAGCATGTAGCTGCTGTTGCTATGCACACTAAGATGATAGAGAAAGGGTTACAGCAGCACTTTTTTGGCTAGCACATTCCAGCAGAGATTTGTTATTCCTCATATTTATTTATTCCCATTAACACATCAGAACTTTTTCACCATTCATATCTCACTACGTATTCAATACAGGTGAGTTAGTAATTTGCAATGGATCATTTATATGAATTTTACCAGTAAACATATTTGCTAGCATATTCACAGAAGGCAAATGCAGAAAATGGGGAAGAACAGTGTCTTTCAACAGCAGTTGTGGGAGCAAGCAACCTAATTAGTTTTCAGATGGAGCTTGATAAATTTATGAACAGGAGTACATGATGGGGCTGCTTGTGATAGCAGAGGACTGGACTGGACTCAGTAACCCAGGAGATCCCTTCCAGTTCTTTGTTCCTATGTAATACAATCAAAGCTGTTGATAAATTGGAGACGATTCACAGAAGAGCCACAAGAATGGTTAAAGGATTAGAAAACATGCCTTACCAGTGCCAGACAAAAGGAGCTCAATCTATTTAGTTTAACAAAAAGAAGCTTAGTTGGAGAGAGAAAGATTCAGAGCTTTAGCATTTCTACTACAGACAGCTCGGACTCAAGGGACTGAAACTTATCCAACCCATCACAACCCCTAATCTCTCACGCACATGCACAATAGTCACTGAACATTCCATCGCTCTCCAGAAGATAACCAATTGTTCTGCCCATACGGTAGAGCTGACCTATCATTACCTTCATTTAGCAGCCCCAGTAATATTCCACATAGCTCATGCAATCAAAATCTATAACCCTGCGTTGTACGTACAAGGAAATACACTCATTTGCACCCAGGAGTGGCTAGCATTTCCTCCTGTAGGTGCTGCTGTTTTCAGATGACAAACAGCTGTTATGTAAAGTGAGATGCTTGATATGAGGGCTATTCTTGGATTGCCCTGTTCCATTTTATTACACTTATATAGCGCAAAGGTCTTTCACATCAAGCAACTAACATACAGTGGTAAAGCACTGTGTGCCCGTCATCCAGTTTACAGAAGTTTGTGGGTGTTAGTATATTTTGCAGGGTCTCGGTGAGTTTATGGAGTTATACAGATGTCCCATGGAGCCTAATGTATGCATTTACGAGATTTATACATAGTCATTGTTTTCAGCTAAAGGCTCTCATACAAGAAACTAAAATAGCATAATATCTATAAAGGATTTTAAAAGCATTGGGTCAGATATTAAGAACAGAAAAGGAACGGGAAGCAGGACTTGAATTCAACAGTTACAGAAGAGAATATGCTTAAACAGACAGCTTTTCCTATTTCACCTGTCCCAAAGTATGAGATAGGATAGTCACCACAGTGACTGTGCAGGCAAATGCACTCAGCAACCTGTAAATAATATGAGAAAAAACATGAGACTGACTTACCCCAGCCAATGCAGAGATAAAGCCGAAAAATTCTCTGTTCAGAAAAGACCGACAGGACCAGCAGTGTGTACAGGTACATGCCTTCCACCAACAGCCAGTAGTAGTTTGCAGCCACACAATACTGCATCATCACAAAAACCAGGCGGCAGCTGAGTGACTCCTGAGAGAGCAGAAAATACAGGTCAGTGAAGGTAGCAGAGGTGGTGAAAAAGGGAGACAAAAAAAAAAACACCCCACAGAAGTTCTAGTAACACAAACAGAAGAACAGGATTAACTGTACGCCCCTCTTACCAGTCAAAAAATATCTCGACTAAACAGATCACACCTAACCATTGGGATAACAAAGGATCGGCTACTGTACTTCAAAAACACAGCAGAGAACTGTATAAAAGAACATTTTCCCTTGTTTCTTTACACATCTACTGCTCTGTATATTCCCCCGTGTACACCTTAAGTGGTAGTTTGCCTGTACAGTATAGGAGGAGAAGGTAAGAGAAGAGAAGAGTAGCTACAAGATCGTCTCCAGTTACTGAAATCAGCCAATGAAAAATTTCAGGTCCACAGATACTGTATTCTACAGATAAGAACTCCACTACTCCAGAACACACAGTTGATGCCACAATGCTGCCAATTCTTCGAAGGCAAGTGATGTGTGATACCAGAGCAGTATTGCCCTGATGCATCATATCTAACTGCAAAACCCTCCTGGCCATTTCTCTGAATTTTACAAGCAATCAGGAATCTAAACAAATACAATTAACTAATTCATTTGCCCATCAAATCATGAAACAAATCTGAATTACACAGCACCGTTTACACACTATGCAGAAGTACTCAGCCCTCCCTGCTTGACAGAAGGGACTGACTGACAATCCAGGAGGTCATTGCCAATCCTCACATTTATGATTTTATATCAGCTTGTTGATGCACCCTGAAGTCTGCATGTTACAAGAAACTGATCATCATGTGGGATGCACCCATCTGATCCCAACAGGTGATCCCCTTTCAGTGGAAGGTGAAAAATGCCTAAGGTTCCTATCACAGTGCTCAAAGACAGATTAAAAAGCCTTCCTGATTTTTACATTTTCCAGTGACTTTAACCCCCTGCATATCACATAGAATCACAGCAGATAAGTATCTACTCCCATTTAAAATTTCCAAATCACTGTCTCCCACAACTTGGTGACATTTTACATGCCAGCACTCAAGGGGGGAGAGAAAGCAGTTCTCTGGTTTCACCATCGTCACAGAATATTTGCATACTTTCTATATTCAGACCAAAGACTAAGTGACATGTTACTGTAGAGCTCCTTTCAGATTTGGACTTGCATTCAAATCAAATCACCATAGTTAGCAGGACTATAAAGTACGCCAAGAATGACCAGCTCACTGGATCACCTGACTGGCTGGACAATGTCACCTGTTGCAGTGGAACATCTGTCAGAATATTTTGTTGTCATGACTGGAAATGGCGAGTGTGTAGTGAGGGGGAGAGGTATTAAGCATTTACCAACATGCAGGGGGAAAAAAAACCCTTCTCTTGATGTTTTCTTTGCCCCATGGGGACAAACCTCCAGTAGGACAAGAAACACAATGGGGTAGCAGGTTTCAGGGTAGCAGCCGTGTTAGTCTATATCCACAAAAAGAAAAGGAGTATTTGTGGCACCTGAGAGACTAACATTTATTTGAGCGTAAGCTTTCGTGAGCTACAGCTCACTTCATCGAATGTAGCTCACGAAAGCTTACGCTCAAATAAATTTGTTAGTCTCTCAGGTGCCACAAGTACTCCTTTTCTTTTAAATGGGGTAGCAGTTATTCATAGGTAACAAAACTGGGATTGCATGACTAGAACTGTATAAAGTGTGCCAAGGGATTCAAAGGAAAACCCTGTGGAAGTGAAGAAAATATTTTGGACAAACCCCAGTAGAAAGTGAAACTGCAGAGTTTCATGCAGCTGATGGACCACTGACCTCAGAAGCAGCATGACTCCTGCCCCTACCTGGTAGGAGATGAGTCCTTCCCACTGGTGCTCAGGCGTAGCTGTTTTGTACATCCACTTCACCACAGAGTCCTTAATGAAGACAGATACAGCACGTAGGATAAAAGAAGTGAAGAGATTCAGGTGAATGTAATTCCTAGTGCAGTGCAGATGCCTGTAAGAAAAAAGCAAAGCTTGAGTCAGTGAGTGCGTGTAGGCTGCAATGATACCACGAGTATCAATGAGAGTGAAATTGATAGATTCTTTTCAAAATCAGTGGATACCCATTCAGATGAGTCACTGGAAACTCATTACTTGCGAATGGCTGTGGGGATCTGAAACTCTCTGTAAGAAATATTCATCTTTAGGCAGAAACCTGACCTGGAAAATTTCCGCCCAAAAAGTTCATATTTCAGAAAAATAATTGGAGTGTGTGAAAAATAGGGAGTTATAATGAAACATGATTTACAACCTTAATTACAGTGATCACAGCTGAGGGATCTAAAGGACTGGACTTTTTACATAATGCTCCGTCTAAACTATTTAAGTGATCCTTCAGCAAAGAAAACAAGAGTGCAACAGGAATACTTTGGAAGGGTTCATGTGCTGGTGCGCAGCACAGCAGCAGACTATGTTAAAGTATCAGTCGCCGTGAAGGGAAATTACCATACATATTAATTATCACTTAAACAACAACAAGAGAGGACTACATTCATCAACAGCATCCTGAGACGATCGCAAACATCTTCCATGAGTCTAAAAGAAACATGATTTTCACCTTTGTGATGATGATAAAAAACAATGACGAAAGATCATCATCTTCGTGAATTTCAATAGCCAGCTGCACAGACAACAAAATTGCTACCTGTCAAAATGTGTTTTGGGCGGGCAAAGCAAACGGGAGTTGTGTGACTGAAACTCGGCAATGAAGTGCTGTCAATATTTTACCGAAGTTCTCCCACTAATATTTCCTCCCTCAGCTTGTGACAAACTCCACATGTAAGCAGAAGCACACGTGCTGCGGAGGGGAGAGATGGGGGAAAATCTATTAATTTGTTTTTCCATTTAAACAGACACATTCTCACAGCTAGGATCAAGAAAGTAGGCAGTGCCACTTGGAAAATTCATATTAAACTACGCTCTGCTGCAAGTGATTATTTTTTATTTCTGAAAAAAATATACTGAGCATATTACAGAGAAACAGTTGTACCTATATTTTAAAGTCCTAACTTTTCAGCCCTGCAACGTTGGCTTAGGAAATAGATTTGCCCTGAAATTTTCTAGATTTATTCAGAAGGCAAAGAAGAATATTTCTGCGAAGTCTGAAGAAGATTCATTAAGCCACTTTTGAGTTACAGGTCATTTCACAATTTAACCATGTTTAACTTTGGTCACCCTCTATCTCAAAACTAGCTTGTTGCTACCCCTGCAAACTTTCCATATTCTTAAATCTGCCTGAAAATTCATACACCAGAAAACAGTTTGTAAGTAAATACAGTTACTGATTATCTCCACCGTGGATAGTTTAGGTGCCCAATACCGCTCCCATTGATTTCAATGGGAGGTATGGGGACTATCCTGTTTCCACTGTTGAATACAGAAGGTTTCTACCACTGACTTCAGTGGGAGCAGGACTGGGCACTACTTGTTTATGAGCATGTTGCCCTCTGTTGGCTGGTTGCACCTTAGAATTAATATAAAGGATAATCTATAGCTAACAGAGATGTTCCTTTAGCTCAAGGTGGAAAATCTGTTTTGGAACTAGGTTTCTACTCCCAGCTCTGCAAGCATGCAAGGTTGCTATGGATAATTAGAAGCGGAGGCTGCAGTCAGAGTCCAACTACAATGCAGTTGTTAACTACAAGGAAAAAGAAAAATCATGCTTCCAAATGTTTAGGGTTAAGTCCTTCTGACAACTAGAATTTGTCCTGATAATTATGAACAAGTCAAACATTTTTTAAAATTAAAGGACTTTAAAATGGCTCCTTTTTGATGTTTTTGTGAAACCTCTAACATTGATGCTATTCAATTTTTCATTTTCTTATGTTACAGTGCTCAGGTTTTATAAATTAGGCAAAAGGCAAATACATTTGTCACTTAACACCTTAACTGTTTTTTTGATACTAAAGTTATTTGTTCTTGGATTGACAGCCGAACACGGTGCTCAGCTGCAGGGATTTGAACTGTGGTTGGGAGTTTTGGACATCTTCCTCCAGGAAGTTTTTGAAAACACCTGCCATTTTGTCTCAATCTGCGCCATTTCCACAGCAAAATAAATTGCTCCTCAGGAGTATTTTTATGAATTCTGGGGAGAAGTCATCTCTAGCAGGGGTGATTTAGTGGTAGCCAGAGAGCAGTGACTCTGAATCCCTAATCTGTACTAATGCCTAAACATGTGAATCATCATAATACTCCCATGGCATTGACTGAGGCAGATCTTGTCTTTCTGGGTTTCCCACAAATTTCAACTCAGCGGTAGTCATTGTAAGTCTTCTTTGGCATGCAAAGAGTAGTCACTGGTCCCATGTTTCTCAGCTGGAAAAAGATAGAATACAATAGACCAGGATCACATCTCTGCATTTCCTGCACTTTCTAGATGTCATTCTGAATGCCCCCCTATTTGCACCTGCTGTGCTCAGAATCCCCAAAATTCAGACAAACCAAGCTAGAATCAATTAAATTGTAGCAGGCATGTATGGTGCATTTATGCAGAGATGTATGATCTAGATCAGGCTGCCAGCATTTTTTGATCAAACCTAAGCAATCTAACGTATGTTCCAGGGTCCTTTCAATGGCTTCTCAGTCGCCAGACTCTGTTAATTTCTATGCCCTTCCACAGAATTTGATGGAGTCATACCTAGAAGGAACTAATAGAGAGAGCTGACTGGAGGATGGCAATTCTGTTCATGGCATTGTTAGCAGGTTTTTTTTGTTTGTTTGTTTGTTTTTTTTGGGGGGGGGGAGGGTTGTTCCACAGTAGAACAAAAATCTTTCAAATATTTTGGCAAAAATGGAATTGCTTTAAAGTATCTATCTTCAGATCAAAACCTTGAGGTGTTCATGTGGGGAGGCTGATCTGGCAGGTTCGAGTCCCTGATTCTGATCTCATTTTGATCTGGGATGAGAAACTCCTCTTCTCTGAATCAGGCAGAACAGGGACTTGAACATGGGTTTCCTACCTCCTATGCCAATGCCCTCACCACCCTAGCGTATGACAGAGTCAGTCTGTCCTCTCTCTGCCTTCCAATGAAAATTTTGTCAAACCAATACGCCTCCACAAAGCATTTCAGCTTCACTGAAACGGCATAATTTGACAAATTTTCATTTTGTCAAAAATATTTCAACTAGCGCTCCTAGTAGTTTAGAATCTAAATATGTTTGGGAGAGATAAGGTGTAAGAAGGGAGCAGGAAAGGGTGAGATGATAAAAGGAGTAGAACGGGGAGATGGTAGACGGGAGAAGCTGAATGTTTCAAAGTCTGATGCTATTTAGACTGGGAGAACAGCATGGCTGCTTCCACTCTGCTTTGAACTGCACCAGGATTACCTGAATCCAAGAAGGATGGCAGTCGCTATTACCAGGGCAGAGAATGAAAGAGCATATCCAATGGTGTAGATGACCGACACGTAGAGGAGTTGTTCCTCTGGTGCGTCCTGACAGCATAGAAGGAAAGAAAAGACAGCACTCATTGGACCTGTTTCTCTCCTCCCATCTCCCCATCACCTTCCCGCCAACCCTACTTTGATGAAACCTACTATTTTTCCACCCCTTTATTAGGTGCTCAGAGGCCCTCATTACAAATCAGAATCTTCCACTTTTCACATTCCTCAAGACAAACAAAAATCCCACCCCAACTTCCCATTCAAATACAAGGGCTTTGAAGCAAGTCCAGAAAGTCAATAAAATGGGGCTATTGCAGAACAAGGCTGAAGGGAGTGGAGAAAGGAGTGAATTCCAAATGCAAGGAACACTGTCCTTCCTATCTAGATTGCCATACAGACAGACACATCAACACATTAGTTCTGCAACAGCAGATAAAATTTCTGAAGCCAGCATTTTCAACCGGGGATGCCTAAAGCTATATTCCTTAATGCCATATTTAGTGGCTCCTTTCATACCCAAGTTTGAAAATTTTGGTACATATCTTGGGGAGAAAAGATTTTTGTAGAACATACAATAGATAAGAGATAGGCCTGAATCATGATGTTTGGGTTGTGGGGCAGGATTTAGATCCTGCATTCTGATTCTGGCTCACCTCTAATCACAAACCTATTTCCAAGACTCATCCATTTTATTTTTCCACTTTGGATTGATGACACTACAATTACTGAGCAATGTGCACTGTGCGATACCAAAGACGACACTCTCCCAGCTTCAGAAATAGGTAAAACCATTCACAGGCACACAGCACAGCATGTGAGGATTCAGACTGAGCGCAGAGGCCATCGCTGACAGGTTTTGTGGAATAATAGTGTTTTAAAAGGAAGGATTTGAAGACTGCTTAGTCCAGGAGGAGAGACTGTCAGGGTCACAGCCTGGCACAACTTCTGAGACTCAACAGTTTGAAACATCAACGCAGCCCAAACTGGTGTTTAATGTTTAAAGGACATGATGCCTTCTCTCTCATCTTGGAGGATGTTACATTAAAACAAACCTTAGAGTGATGGCAAAACACTATTTCCTTGTGATCTTTGTGCAGAGCCTCCCTCAGACATTCCTAGCGGGTTTGTGTTTGGGGGATGCCCACAACACGACACAGTGATTTTTACTCAAACTAAACCCCCTGTAGTTGGATACATGTTGTGATAATTGGGCCTAAAAATTTAACCTAATTGTGAGCTCAACTGTAAAAAGTACATAAAAGTTCATAAGATGTCACAATAACCTATAACACCACGTACAGATGGGAAAAGGTATCAAAGGGAGACAGAAGGATTGAATTAGTCCAAACAAAAGAAGCATACCAATATAACTCAAGGATTGTGTTAAGATCATACCTGGTAAACAAGAAAAGCATGGAACCAAAAATCTGAACCAAAACTCATGTTTCAGAAACTATGCCTAACTCGTGGACAAAATAATGAGGGGATAGGCTATTCCACCCACCATTCCCTTGGTGGGGTCCTTAAGAAAGAGACTTTGGGAAGAAAAATGAGCTACTGGAGTGAGCTTCACCATCACCGTCACCACCTCCTGGGACCCCATGCCTTCATCCTCCTGATCCTGAGAGAGATCCTGACCAGACTGGGTTTCAGAGAAAGACTCAGATGACACTGCCACCCTTACCAGCTCCAGCAGAGTCCCAAACACCATCTGATATGAAATAGGATCGGACTTTAACATAAGACCATAAGAAAGGCCATATTGGGTCAGACCAAAGGTCTATCTAGCCCAGTATTGGCCAATGTCAGATGCTTCAGAGGGAATGAACAGAACAGGTAATCATCAAATAATCCATCCCTTGTCACCCATTCCCAGCTTCTGGCAAAACTGAGGCTAGGGACACCATCCCTGCCCATCCTGGCTAAAAGTCACTGGTTGACCTATCCTCCATGAACTTGTATCTAGTTCTTTTTTGAACCCTGTTACAGTCTTGGCCTTCACAACATTCTCTGCCAAGAAGTTCCACAGGTTGACCGTGCATTGTGTGAAGAAATACTTCTTTTTGTTTGTTTAAATCTGCTGCCTATTAATTACATTTGGTAACCACTAGTTTGTGTGTTATGAGAAGGAGTAAATAACACTTCCTTATCTACTTTCTCCACACCAGTCATGATTTTATAGCCCTCTATCATATCCCCCTTAGTTGCCTCCTTTCCAAGCTGAAAAGTCCCAGTCTGTTTAAGCTCTCCTCATATGGAAGCTGTTCCATACCCCTAATCATTTTTGTTGCCCTTTTCTGAACCTTTTCCAGTTCCATTATATCTTTTTTTGAGATGGGGTGACCACATCTGCACATAGTATTCAAGATGTGGGCGTACCATGGATTTATACAGAGACACTATGATATTTTCTGTCTTGTTATCTATCCCTTTCTTAAGGATTCCCAACAACAGCAGCAGCAGCAGCTCCAGCCCATCTCAACTAACTTCTTCTCTTTTCCCCAGAAGGACTGTTATTACAATCTCTGATACCCTCTAAGAGTGTCAAACAAGAGGGTTTTTCCTTCTAAACACTCTCCAGCTACAGAGAAAGGGAACAAGGGATGTTGTTAAAATAAAAGTCTTACTTAATACGTTACATTTCAAATGCCTTAATTGCTTTTCCTTCTTCTCTTTATCTCCAATAAGAGGTAAAAATGATTTTTAATTATGTGTTTGCCAGGGTATTAAGCAGACTGAGGTCTCTGCAAACCAAACCCACGCCTTCTTTAAACACAGTTTAATGTTGGACATTGACTGGGTTAACACCTTTAGCCCATATATTCCATCTACATTAATACAAATGCATAAACATATCTGAAAAGCAAGCAATTAGGAGTTCTGCATCTGCTAAAGTGGAAAATAGAAAGAAACATGGCAAGCAATTTCCATATCAGGAGGTGACACAGTGTATTTAGGGTTTAACATAATTGCCCCCCGAAGCACTGTATTTTATGGAAATGAGATATGTATCAAATGGCCAAGTGCTGCCAAAAGGCATTTGTCTGCTTAGCAGCTCTCAACATATAGTTAAGGAAGAAGCCTTAAACTGCAAGTGGAATAAAAAATGACCAGGCATGCAGTCTGTGTTAGGCTAAAGCTCTCTTGATGCCACAGAGCTTTGAAGGAGTGGGACAAGGGATGGGGCTGCAAGTTAGGGGATTGCTTACATTTCCTAAACTTTCCTTCAGATATGTTGAATTTCTCTTCTTCCCTTTCACAGCCCTTTCCAATTTACAATCTTCCTGCTCCCTATGAAGGGTTGTGGCATCGCAGAACAGGGAATTCTAGGAGAACAGGAACCCCTGACAGTTTTGGGCATCTCCTATATCTGAATCGTTTGTCCGTGTCTATACTAGAGCACGGAGCTCCTTGAGACAGGGACTGTGCACTCAATAAATAGGTCAGAGGCAAAGGGCTAGTCCTATAGCATGTTGAGAGCTCTTAACTTCTCCCAAGGTCTAGTGCATTACAGCCAGGAAGTGAAATTGACCAGTCTAACTTTGCTGACCAAGTTCAGCTAAAGTAGACAAAGAGCATAAATCATAGAAATGTAGGACTGGAAGGGACCTCAATAGTTCATCGAGTCCAGTCCCCTGCATTGAGGCAGGAACAAGTATTATCAGACCATCCCAGACAGTTGTTTGTCTAATTTGTTCTTAAAAACCATGGAGATTCCACAACCTCCCTAGGCAATTTGTTAACTAACTTTACAGAAGAAGTTTTTCCTAATGTCAATCCTAAATCTCAATTTAAGCCCATTACTTCTTGTCCTGTCCTCAGTGGCTAAGGAGAAAAATTTATCACTTTCCTCTCTATAACAACCTTTTACATGCTTGAAGAGTGTTATGTCCCCCCTCAGTCTTCCCTTCTCCAGACTAAACAAACAAGGTTTTTTCAATCTTTCCTCGTAGGTCATGTTTTCTAGACCTTTACTCATTTTTGTTGCTCTCTTCTGGACTTTCTCCAATTTGTCCACATCTTTCCTGACATGTGGCACCCAGAACTGGACACAATACTCCAGTGGAGGCCTTATCAGTGCCGAATAAAGGTGGAAGAATTACTTCTCAGGTCTTGCTTACAATATTCCTGCTAATACATCCCAGAATGATGCATGGTTTTTTTGCAACAGTATTACATTGTTGACTCATATTTAGTTTGTGAGCCACTATAACTCCCAACTCCTTTTGTGCAGTACTCCTTTCTAGGCAGTCATTTCCCATTTTGTATTTGTAAAACTGATTATTCCTTCCTAAGTGTAATACTTTGCACTTGTCCTTATTGAATTTCATCCTGTTTAATTCAGACATTTTCTCCAGTTTGCCAGGGTCATTCTGAATTCTAATCCTGTCCTCCAAAGTGCTTGGAACCCCTTCCAGCTTGGTACCATCTGCCAACTTTATAAGAGCACTCTCTATCTATGCTGTTATCCAAATCATTTATGAAGATGTTGAATAGAAGGAGACCTAAGACAGATCCCTGCAAGAACCACTCAATATGCTCTTCTGCCTCGATTGTGGCTCACTGATAACTACTCTCTGAGTACAGTTTTCCAGCTAGTTGTTCACCAACCTTATAGTGGTTCATCTAAGCTAGGATTCTCTAGTTTGTTTATGAGATGGTCATGTGAGACAGTATCAAAGGCTTACTAAAGTTGAGATATATCACATCTACTGCTTCCCTCCTATTCACAAGGCTTGATACCCTGTCAGAGAAGGATATTAGGTTGATTTGACATGATTTGTTCTTGAGAAATCCATGTTGATTGTTATTTCTTTATTTTCTTCTAGGTGCTTAACAGATTGATTATTTGCTCCATTACCATTCTGGGTACCAAAGTTAAACTGACCAGTTTATAATTTCCTGGGTTGTCCTTATTCCCTTTTTTTAATAGACAGATACTAGATTTGCCCTTTTCTAGTCCCCTGGGATCTCTCCCATCCTCCACAAGTTCTCAAAGATAACAGCTAATGGCTCAGAGATCTCTTCAGCCAGTTCCTTAAGTAGTCTAGCATGTACTTCATCAGGCCCTACCAGCTTGAAGACATCTAACTTATCTAAGTAATTCTTCACTTGTTCACTTCCTATTTTAGCCTCAGATCCTACCCCATTTACACTGATCATAATCATAGAATCATAGAATATCAGGGTTGGAAGGGACCTCAGGAGGTCATCTAGTCCAACCCCCTGCTCAAAGCAGGACCAATCCCCAACTAAATCATCCCAGCCAGGGCTTTGTCAAGCCTGACCTTAAAAACTTATAAGGAAGGAGATTCCACCACCTCCCTGATGTTGCTATATTTGTCATCCAATCATTGCTAACTTTTTTAGTGAAAACAAAGGCATTTGGCCATTGCTATGTTTTCTGTTCTCTTTCTTTCCTTATTAAATAATGGGCCTACCCTGTCCTTGGTCTTCCTCTTGCTTCTCATATATTTGTAAAATGTTTTCTTCTTACTCTTTATATCCCTAGCTAGTTTAATCTATTTTTTTGCCTTGGTCTTTCTAATATTGTCCCTACATGCTTGTGTTGTTGTTTTTTATATTCATCCTTGGACCTAGTTTCCATTTTTTGAATGACTCTCTTTTTAGTTTCAGGTCACTGAAGGTCTCCTGGTTAAGCTAAGGTGGCCTCTTACCATACTTCTTAACTTTCCTATGCATTGGTATCATTTGCTTTTTGTGCCCTTAATAACGTCTCTTCAAAAAAATACGAATGCTCACTGGGGCCAGTTAGAGAGATCAGGTTGAAAAGGCTGATTTCAGTAGGAATAATATTTAAGTGTTGACTTATTACAGTTTTTTATAGGCAAAACCTCTTCCCCTTACCCCATCTGATGCCTCACATTCAGAAATGTTCTTCCATGGCAGGGTGGAATTCTCCTTCAGCAGCCAAGTGCCCTCAGGAGTGCAGAAACGGTAAACTTGTCCATGGAGCACTGCCAACGACAAGGAGGGAAAGAACACAGACTTACAGGGGAGAAGAACAGAACAACTGCGAAGCTTAGCATAACCTCTCCCCTCATCTGTCACCTTATTACAGCTGTTCTTCACCTTGCTCCTTTCCTGTAACAAACACTTCAGTTCATTCATTCTCACAGCCAACTGTGTATGGCTTCCAAGAACAACATTACAAAAAGTACTCCAAAGAGCACTCCCAACTGTTCAGCAGCAGCAGCAGCAACCCACAGAGTTTGTGGCTGAAAACAAACCTCTGTTTGGTGAGAAAACTGCATGTATTTTGTTAGGAGAAGAAATGGATCTAAACTGAATGCCCAGATTCAAACACCCCAGAACTTTAGGAAAGTTTGATCCTGAACTTTGTGACTTAAGCTCATCTGTAGGAGGTATGCATATGTGCAGGTTCCTGCCAAAGTCTCCCTGTAAGCTGAGCCATTACAAAAGGCAAAGTTGCCTTACCAGGAATGTAAGCAAATACCCATATTTGCTCAGGAGATGGAGGAACACAAAGACCACATATACCCTCCTCTCTTTGCCTATACTAGTCCCAAAATTAGTAAGAGTGGTAACAGGGAACACTCAAGAAGGGTATACAAAGATGAGCACACAAAAATGTGTATGCTTAGACAAACCTCTGCTCTAAAAATTGAGCACAAATCTCTCTAAGCTTCCCACACATTTTTTACTCACAGAAAGAGAGTAAAACCAACAACAAATCAAGAGCCCTTTAGAGGCTGTTAGAAGTCTAGTGCTATGAAAAGGGAAAAGATTAAAAGGCATAAAATAAAACAGAACTATACTGAACCAGCAAAATAAAAGTAGGCAGAGTGGGGAGCTTTCAGATACATTGTAGTACAGGGAACTTTGTGCTGGTAAAAGTCTTATCCATGTATTTAGAATATACTTTCTCATTATGGTATGCAAACATGCTGGAGACTCAACACTTATCCACAAAACAGGTACAGCAGCAGTTCAAACTGCTTCCCAAACACTGTAGCTTGCTAACATGCCTCAGCCTCAATCTAAACCACCTCTTGGTTGAGAAGGTACCATAGTTAGATCACCATGGCCAATTCAGCTCCTGCCCTTTGCTGAGACAGCAGTGTGACATGGACACGTACCCACTAGAAACTGACCTGAGAGCATTAATTCATTTTACATAAGTCATCAAAAAGTCTTTTTATTACAGCTTTCACTATCAATTTGATCCGGATTGAACCTATATCCTGTTGCTAATATACCGAGCCAACCAGTTTCCTGCTTACTACAAATTTGAGCAGATCGAAACTCTAAATTTCTGTTCTGTGGGAAATTCTGACATTTAAAAAAAGAAAGTTAAGTTCCAAATTGGAAAATAAAGTCAACATTTTCTGTAAAACAAAATTAACAAAAACAAATAATTTGGGGTTAATCAAAGTGTTCTGATAAAACCAAAATGTTTCAGTTTTCAATTTGATTTTAAAATTAGGTTTTAAAAATTTAAACTTATAATACAAAATAATATAATTAGTGATTGCACTGTAACTACTAATTGCCTTGGTAACTGGTATTGTAATAAGTATTGTAATTGGAAATTGGTATTCTAATTGGCATTTGGTATTATAACTGGTGTTAGGATATAGATATTCAGGCCTGTCTGTAAAGGCCTAGCCTCCTAAGAACTTAGGTGTATTCTTATCACTTAGCAAGTTATAGAGGTATAAAAGAAAAAATCAAAATCACTGTCTGCCGGTGTAAGGTCCTTCTCTTACTGTGACAGTCTGAGGCCCTGTTCTTAGGCTAAGGCCTCTGGCTAAGCAGCAGAGACAGCCATAAGCTGGGAAGCAAACGGTCACATCTTTACATTCCAAACTAGTCACATTGAAATAAGGTGCTATTCGGCTGTTAGAAATACACTCCTGATAACGCCTATCACCTCCAGAGAAAGAGAAGTGCCTGAAAATGTAAAAGGAAACTTAGTTTGATAGCATCCGGTCTGGCAAGAACTCATTTATCAATAGCTGGGATGTGAAATCCTCATTTCTGTATTGTTCTATCATTGTAGTCCCCATTTCCCATTGTTTGTCTGTATAATTTCTGTCTGGTTCTGTGATTGTTTCTGTCTGCTGTTGTCATAAATATAAAGGGAAGGGTAAACCCCTTTGAAATCCCTCCTGACCAGGGGAAAGCTCCTCTCACCTGTAAAGGGTTAAGAAGCTAAAGGTAACCTCGCTGGCACCTGACCAAAATGACCAATGAGGAGACAAGATACTTTCAAAAGCTGGGAGGAGGGAGAGAAACAAAGGGTCTGTGTCTGTCTTGGCCAGGGACAGAACAGGAATGGAGTCTTAGAACTTTTAGTAAGTAATCTAGCTAGGTATGTGTTAGATTATGATTTCTTTAAATGGCTGAGAAAAGAATTGTGCTGAATAGAATAACTATTTCTGTCTGTGTATCTTTTTTGTAACTTAAGGTTTTGCCTAGAGGGGTTCTCTATGTTTTTGAATCTAATTACCCTGTAAGATATCTACCATCCTGATTACAGGGGGGATTTCTTTATTTCTATTTACTTCTATTTTTTATTAAAAGTCTTCTTGTAAAACACTGAATGCTTTTTCATTGTTCTCAGATCCAAGGGTTTGGGTCTGTGGTCACCTATGCAAATTGGTGAGGCTTTTTATCCAACATTTCCCAGGAAAGGGGGGGTGCAAGTGTTGGGAGGATTGTTCATTGTTCTTAAGATCCAAGGGTCTGGATCTGTAGTCACCTAAGCAAATTGGTGAGGCTTTTTACCAAACCTTGTCCAGGAAGTGGGGTGCAAGGTTTTGGGAAGTATTTTGGGGGGAAGGACGCGTCCAAACAGCTCTTCCCCAGTAACCAGTATTAGTTTGGTGGTGGTAGCGGCCAGTCCAAGGATAACGGGTGTAATATTTTGTACCTTGGGGAAGTTTTGACCTAAGCTGGTAAAGATAAGCTTAGGAGGTTTTTCATGCAGGTCCCCACATCTGTACCCTAGAGTTCAGAGTGGGGGAGGAACCTTGACAGCTGTATAATTAATTTTGCTGGGTGTAAACTAATTAAGGCGGTGGGATATAATTGGTTAAATAATCATGTTACAATATGTTAGGATTGGTTAGTTAAATTTCAGTAAAATGATTGGTTAAGGTATAGCTAAGCAGAACTCAAGTTTTACTATATAGTCTACAGTCAATCAGGAAGTGTGTGGGTGGGGAAATTGGAATCATGTTTTGCTAAGGGGGGGGAAATGGGAACAGGGACACAGTTAAGGCTCTGTAGTCTCATAGCTGGGAAGGGGGACACTAAGGAAGGAAACCGGAATCATGCTTGGTGGAAGTTCACCCCAATAAATATTGAATTGTTTGCACCTTTTGGACTTCGGGTATTGTGGCTCTCTGTTCATGCGAGAAGGACCAGGGAAGTGAGTGGGTGAAGGAATAAGCCCCCTAACAACTGGTAGTGAAATTGGTAACTGGTTTGCTTGTTGGTAATTGGTGTTCCATAATAGGTAATTGGTTTAGTACTTTGTTTTTAGTATTATAGTTATATTATTCTATAAAATTATAAGCTAGTAGAGAATTTTCTTCAGTTAGTGTGTCTCTCTCTCTCTGTGTCTACAAAAGAAAGAAAGAGAGGAGGCCTGTGCATATAATATATTTCATATTCATTAACCACTTTATTTGAATGCTTCATCATTCACTCCTTTTATTTATAACCTGTGAAAACTGTAGGGGATGTTGCTGCATTGCCAGAGATTGCTTGTTAGGTGAACAGTAGTGAACATAAAGGGTTAATTTTTCTCAAGATTTAGTGGATGACACATTAGGCAGCTGAATTGCTGCAGAGAACATTAATGTTAGAGCCACTAAATCTACTCCAGAAGTCAGAATAATGGCGGAAATAAAGGAAAGCTTTGAAATCTACCCAGAATGCGTTAGTAACCTTGGACTGAAATGAAAGGCCAGCTTAGCAGTTCACCTTTAAGATGCTACAAGTTCATCTTTAAAATATTACAAAACAAAATGCAGCAATAAGCCAATCTGGACCATACGACCCTTCATACTTCAGCTGCAGTGTGTCTACCTCACTGGCTTATTGTAAAACTCTCTACCCAAACCATTTACAAGATGAGGAGTTAAAATGTGGGGTGACCAAGATGCATCCACAGGCCAAAGGAGGCTAAGGAGTCCAACAAAGAAGCCCAGGTGCCTCTTGTTTTTAATACCACATGCTGGGGGATGCAGAGTCTATGAAACCAAGTCTGTAATGATCAGCCTTGACCCAAAGCAAAATATACTATCTTTTAAAAAAAGCTAGATCTAAATGACAGTCCCTTATTGCTTCTTCAGGATCCAGTTTTTTTGTACTATAATTAATTATATAGAATTTAAGATCAATAAGGGTATGTCTACATTGCAGCCGGGAACACACTAAAAAAATAGCAGTATGGACATTTGTGGCACTGGTGGTGGCATGGGCTAGTTGCCTGCATCCAAGCTCATGCACACCTCTGAACCCAACCTCAGGAGGCTACCTTGGTGGGCCACTCATACCACAACGTACACGCTCACGTTGGCATACTAGCTCAAGCAGAGCTCATGTGAATCTGCCTACCCAGGTTGAGGAATCACACTTCTGAACTGCAGAGTAGGCCTTTCATTATTTAAACCCCCATTAAGAATGTAACATTCTAGAATTACCCAGTTTCATTAATTCCCAATGTTCTGGAAAAGGTAACAGTTTTCTCTTGAAGGCAGCAGTGACTCTGTAGTGAATGAATACCAACAGAATGATTTGCTGCCACAGATTGATGTGTTCCCTGATCAAGTGACTTGACCTTCAATGGGGAAGGCAATGCATTTTAATGGAGGAGTTTCTCCTCCTCCTCTGAAGAGCTCATCTCAGCTCATTCCTAGCTGAGTTTATCATTCAATGTAGCCTGAGCACATAGCTCGCTGGATTATGCGGTCAGTTCTTTGCTGGGGAAGTTAATGTTTAAATGTCTCACTCCCAGACTTGGTTTTCTTTACAACAAACATGTACTAAGTCCAGGAATCTTACGTTTGGCTTTGAAGTACAAACTGCAGCTGGCAGCATGAAACCCATGAGCAGTCTCAACTTGTTGGGGAAGGGGGGGTTCCAGCTTTTCCTGCAAACCTATTTACCCAGCTATATATTTACGGTAGGTTCATCACCACAGTATCCTAAATTATATTCTTAGCTCCTGCACCAGGGATATTTAAAACTGGGCTGAACAGATGCAGAGGAACAATCTTCCACTGGTCAACAGAGGTGCAACTGATCATATAACCAATCAGGAATTTCCCCATCACGTATTTCTGGCTTTAAATATCCAGTAAGCATTTGTTTTCCCCTGAATCTTGTATTCTATTTACAATACACAGACAGAATAAAGTTCTGCTCCGAAGGGGAGGGTGACAGGCAGAAAGGAATCGTGCTGCATAATCAAGAGGAGGTTGCTGTGGATAAAAGATAGCAGTGCCGCCTCCACAGTTCCGTGGAGCTCCATGCTGGAACATTCTCTGTTCTATGTAAGCTTCTAACTGTACTAACCCTGTTCCCCATAAATGGCACATCAAACTCCCTTTATGTCAGGATGCAGTTTTGGTTCCTCAGTGGATCTTGTATTTTATATGTGCAGACAATATTTATTATTATACTCAAACTACATTAAGAACATTAAAGGTAGAAAGTCAAGCACTTCAAAATTAGGAAATGCCAGCATTAAGATTGCCAATGCAAAGTTTTAATTCAGCCCCCTTGTCCATATATCATCATCATACAATTTTTAATTACACGATCATTCACTATTTTTCCACAAGGCCCTCCCTGCCTCATTCAGTGCCCAGGATGATTAGTGCTCACAAAATAGGTCGCTATTCCATATTTCTTTTATCCTTACAACTCAGTGTGTGGCTCTAGGCCTTATTTAACCACCCCATACAACCTCTGCACTGAACACAGAATTAGTAATTACCTCATGGACTTGTTTATGGTGCTCTCATTTAGTATCTTAGTTCTATACAAAGACCAATGCATTAACCTTCACAATACCCCAGTGAAGTGAGGTTGCATCATCTTCACCCCCATTCAGTTACCCAGAAAATGAACAGTCACCTGTGAACATTTTGGCTGAAGTGACTTGCCAGCATCACCTAGGAACTCTGTGGTAGAGACAGTTCTCCACTGCAGCATTCAACTGCCTAAACCATGAGATTGTCCTCTCTCTTACAGCACTCCCCTGCCTCATTCATTAGTCACCTTCCAACTTCTGCAGTAAGCAAAGTAGGGTCCTACAAACAGTCTCCTTCACTACACAACCCTGATTTAATTCCCAGAATACCATCCATCATGCGCGCTGAAGCAGGCAGAGGTCTCATGGTCTGTCACAGGATCAGCAAAAAGCACATCTGACGACAGGACAAATACCCCTTTCCAAATTTCAACTCCATCCTCTAAAGCAGGGAGATGCTAAAGCTTCTGAGCAAAAAGTTTGTACAGATTTTTATTTATTTATTTTTTTAAAATAGGGGCAAAACACCATTTTCCTTAATCTCAATATGGGAAGAAGCAGAAGCTTTTTGGCTAAAACTTACAAAAAATAATTCAGTTTTATGCAGCTTCTCAGCATGGAAAATTTCAGCTCAAACAGTTAAAGTTTGGCAAAGTTAGAAACAATTGAATATCGGATCTTCGGAAGCATCAAGCAACTTTAACTGTAGGTATTGCTACCTTGGCTGACTACAGTTATGGACAGGTACTAACACATCCATTACAAACTTAATTTCCAACCCAACTTTACTACACTCAAACCTATCTCACTGAAGTTTTCCATCCTATATCCTAATCCTAAGATTCGATTCTCCTAAAAGATTCTATAGTCAGTGTATCCCACATTCTCTGCCTTTCCTCTCATGTGTTCTTCACTGTCTGTAGGTAACTAGTCTCTTTATGGGTTTGAGAGCTCCTCTTCTCCTGCTGAGGTTAAAATCCTCTCTTTAAACATCAAAATCCACAGCTAATCGACTGCTCATGTGTATAAACTTGGAAGGGCCCTTTGTCACCCATCCACAATGAGGGTGAGGACAATCTCACAGGAGTGTCTCCATTTGTATTCACTTGACAGCGATTGTTGCCCCACTTCACTAAGCTCTAGGGACAGTCATCAAGCAGGTTTTGTGTATGCAAGTCAGTTTTTCCTGTAGGATCAATTATGCTGATTGAGCACTTGCTCCTGTTCTTCCCTAACTCACCTCTTGTTATTTTGATGGTCAGAAAGCAGACTAAATTAGCTCCAGAAAGGGAAAATGAGGCTGGCAACAAGCCAACACCACGGTCATTATCTTCATGGAAGGAGCCATAAAACTGGGTTCTCATAAACATGCCACCCATAAGGACAAACAAACAAAATTTTTCTTTTTCAAACAAAATTTAAGGTGATGAATACAAATTCTATAAGTCAACATTTGGAGCGTGTTTGAGGATGAGTTTTTATTTGCCATAATTCCAGAATAAGCGACAGGATCTCTTGGAGGGTGGGAGGTGGAGGATTTGGCTATCACAGAAAACTCTCAGGGGGAAGTGCACAGCAACAAATTAGAGGGAAAGGGTAACAATGCAGATAAACAAGAGAGTCTGTGTGTGAGATTAAAGGAAAACTGCAGCCATTTTGCACAGCCTAGCACTTTTAAAGTTAAAACTGTTTGTGAAACTGTTTTGAAATGAAAGGGGGATGGATTTTTAAAATATATATATATATTTTATAAAATAAAACTATTACTAGGATGTCCTAGACTGTCCATACATATAAGTCTGTGTACATCTTTCTATGAAAAGTGAAATTTGGTCTCAGAAAATCTTTGTATTTTTCAATAAATATTATATACTAATATGTAAGGGATCCAAAAATTAAGATGAACAACACAATAAATAAAAAAGGCAAAGAGTTCCAAACTCATTCAATCCTGGCAATCTATATTCACAGGGGGTCTGATTCTGCTCTTACATGTATGTAACTCTGCCTGATTTCAATGGCAGTACTTCTGATTTACACCAAAGAGATCAGAATTAGAATGTGTGTGTCTCTGTCTGTCTGACTCAGAGGAAGACAAACTCTTAGAATTCAATAGTGTAAACTGAAACACTGCTGATAAATACTAAATTTACCTAAATTAAAAAAAAATCCAGTCTTTGGGGCTTGGAATGTGAATCTTCCAACTAGCTGGTAACTTTCAGATAATAGCCTTAGTCCCTTTTCAGCAAAACACTTGCTATACAAGATTAATGCTTAATTCAGAACTTTAGTTACTAAGTAATGACTGGATTAACATTCTCTTTCATCAATACTTAGCAAGAGCATACTTTGTTTCTATTAAAAGATGTAAAGTCCCCTGTAATGAGATGCTATATATTTCTTCACCTGAGACTTCTAATGAAAAAACACCTCGGTGGGGAGCTGTACTTCTATATAATATAATAACTATAATATATTTCTATTTATTTTAACTGGAAAGGCCACTCTGACCAAAAATAAATTAAATAAATAAATAAATCCTGGATAACAACACAGTCCTACCAAGTATATAAGTATTGACATTTCAACATCTCCCCATGCCCTACACACACCAAGCTGGGACAGTTGCCCTGAGCTTGACACATATATACCTCCATTGTGTATCTCCTAATGAAATTTCTGACTGTTTATTCCAACAGTCCATATTTTTGTCCTTGAAACAAGAGTGGCATATGTTCTAGAGTTTACCATTTTATAAACAGATGTAGGCTGATAAAGTCAGAGGTAAACTTCCTGTCAGTGAGTGAGTTTTCATATTATTTGCAAAGTGAATTTGTTGATTAGATTGAGACAACTTTTAGTCCAGGGAAGGAAATTTAAAATTTGAATTGCTTTAATGGGGTTGGCAAATGCAAATTAACATCTCTTCTGGGGAGATAATCTGGCCCCGTTCAAGATCAAGTTAACATTTGAAAGCCTACTACAAACTTTTAATTTTGGTGTAAGAGGGAAAGAAAGTGTAGTGAACCCTCTTGCCAACTTTTACTTTATACCATATTTTAAATGAAACTCCTTTTAGAGGATGTTTATGTAATAAAGAAGGAGATCTTACTGCTGTGGAGGCCTAAACCAAAGAAACTTCTGGGGGAATTACCCTGCTCCTTTCAATCCCACAATTTGGAATCTGTTAGAACATTTTTATGCAGTAGAAACCTAACAGGGACTGTGTGAGAGTTCTGTTTTTATGGCATCATCTTGACTCAGAGGTCCCCAAGCTGTGGTGCGCCCCACCTGGGGGGGGGGGGAACAGAGGAACATTCAGGGGGGTGAGGCCAGCCCCCATGGCAGGTGGGAAGGGAGTACCACCCAGCCCTGCTATGCCCCCACCCTAGCCTGGGTGCCTGATTCCCAGCCCGGACCGCGGCTCAGCTCCATGCCCTAGGTCCTGAGCATGGCTGTGGCTGGGCTCCCAGCTCACGGGGGGAGGGGGAGGGCATGGATAGATTCTATTACTGGGGGCGGGGCGGGGGACCACTGTCTTGACTGGTTACAAGGCCACTGGGCAGCCCACTGAATTAAGTGAAAGTTATCCAGGATCATAGTGGATTAGGAGGCCAGCTGAATCAGACAGCAGGTACCTCAGCTAGGGATGGATCCTGAACCAAAACCCTGGACACAAAACATCCACAAACTTCAGATGAGTTTGGCGCCAGATCTGAATTTTGTGAGCTGGTGTCATCTCTATTTATAGCTACTAAATGTGGGTATCAGTAGCAACCAAAGATCTTGGATATGGTGTTTCATTATAATCTACTTAATGCTTATGTTTCAAATAATGTAATTTAAATCAACAGACGCACACCCCCCACAGCCACTAACTTCCGAGCTACCTGAAACAATAAGAAGAGAGGGAACATATTAGCTGTCATAGGGTACTGAGCTATGGCTATGCTCCACCAGGCTGCAGCTAACCTTTATATGCCCCAGTATACATAAAAACAACTGATGTGGTTACTGTGCACATACGTCGTGTTTGGAACCACTATCTCTGGAAGATTTTCTATTTAAGAGGATTTAGTGCCATTAAACAATAAAATATCAGAACCCCAAAGGACATAAGTGTAAAATGAATTGTAGTAGCTGCTCCAAGCTTTCCAGGTCCACACAGAATTATTGGCAACTGGCCTTAAATTTTAAAAAAGTAACAATACTGAGATGCATAGCCAGTGACAGTAACTGGATGCTTTCTCTCAAAGGGGCACTGCTATTTTCCTTTAATATTGCTAACTGATGGTACATTGAGGTACATGGGTGCAATTGAGGGCAACTATTTAAATACATTGACTTCAGTGCATACAAAAAGTCACAATATCTTCAGCCATATTTTATGGTTACCAGATTTCCACAGGGTTACTTGTACGTAACTGAGTGCAAAACGTCACTCTGTAGTTTTACTAGTGAGCAAATCTCAAAAGCTTTGGCTCAGGCAGAAAGGCAGAAGTTCCTCTGAAGCCTTTGTGTTCACAAAAGACCTGATCCAAAGCCTACTGGAGTCACTGAAAGCCTTTACTTTGGCTTCTCTGGGCTTTAGAGTTGGCCTAAAAGTAGGCTGGAAACTTCATGGGAACAGGTCCTCTAGAACATCTGTCAGGACTAAGGAAAACCACGACAGAACTGTTTCACATTTGTCCAACATTTCCAACACAGCCCTGTCTGAGACCAGGAGATACAGAGACTACTATGGAAATAAAAAACAGAAACATGTACCTCAGTGTCCTCAGACTTTGAAGATTAAGTTTTGAGCACCAGTTCAGGTTAGGCTTTATTTTATCTGAAGTGGCTCGCTAAGCACTGTGTTACTGGGCTCCTGAAAAGACGAACAGGTCATGTTCACGAGCACTGAAAATGAATGACAGGAGGGAGAAAGGATAGTCCAGCAGTTAGGATGTTAGGCTGGGACTTGAGATACCTAGATTCAATTTCCTGCTCTGCTATAGACTTTGTGTGACCTTGGCTTCTCTGTGCCTCAGTTCCTCATGTGTAAGATGGGGATAATAGTATTTCCCTGGGGCACAGCGGTATTGTGAGGATAACTCCCTTAGAGATCACGAGGTGCTCAGCTGCTGTGGTGATGAAGCACATATAAGTACTTAAGGCAGAGAGGCAATGGAAATGGTTCTGGGTTATCAAAGCAACTAAACAGTTAGGTAGAAGGACTTCAATATGGTGTCAGGTTCCCCAATCTGAACTTTATGCAGCAGGAATATAAAAGGCCTGCTTCATGTGAATCAGATGCACATTTGCTACACAGCCTCAACAGGAAAAAATAATTTTCACATCATCTTTAAAGTATTTTGACTGAAATGCTGCAATCAGCAAATGCTCCCCATAGCAGAATGCCCTGAGACTTGCCCACAAGAAGAACAGAAAACAGGTAAGTACCCTCCAAAGTACGTCTTGCGGTCATTGCCAGATGCAGTCCTGGAAACATTATCTAAACAACTGCAGTACACACACAGTGCCAGCTTGTGCTGAAGTACCAGGGGACGCAAATGTTTGGTACCTCATATAATGAAGACGGGAATAAGGTAGTACTTTAGTGACTGGTACGCTGGCCTGCTCATCCCTACTGTGATGCTGAGCCTCTCTGCTGGGATGTGGTGCACAGCAGCTGCTCACCTCCCACTCAACATGCAGTGAAGAATGAACTGCTCTAAACCACAGTGTCTAGCTAAGGTACTTGTGTCATACATATAAAGCGAAGGGTAAACCCCTTTAAAATCACACCTAGCCAAAGGAAAAACCCTTTCACCTGTAAAGGGTTAAGAAGCTAGGATAACCTCGCTGGCACCTGACCACAATGACCAATGAGGAGACAAGATACTTTCAAAGCTGGAGGGGGGGAAGAAACAAAAAGGGTCTGGGTCTGTCTGTGTGATGCTTTTGCCGGGGACAGAACAGGAATGGAGTCTTAGAACTTAGTAAGTAATCTAGCTAGATATGCATTAGATTCTGTTTGTTTAAATGGCTGAGAAAATAAGCTGTGCTGAATGGAATGGATATTCCTGTCTTTATGTCTTTTTGTAACTTAAGGTTTTGCCTAGAGGGATTCTCTATGTTTTGAATCTAATTACCCTGTAAGGTATTTACCATCCTGATTTTACAGAGGTGATTCTTTTTACTTTTTCTTCTATTAATATTCTTCTTTTAAGAAACCGATATTTTTTTCATTGTTCTTAAAATTCAAGGGTTTCAGCCTGTGTTCACCTATGCAAATTGGTGAGGATTTTTATCAAACCTTCACCAGGAAGGGGGGTGCAAGGTTTTGGTGAGGATTTTGGGGGGAAAGACGTTTCCAAACGGGCTCTTTCCTAATAAAAAAATACCGGTTAGATGTTTGGTGGTGGCAGCGAAAGTCCAAGAGCAAAAGGTAAAATAGTTTGTACCTTGGGGAAGTTTTAACCTAAGCTCGTAAAAGTAAACTTAGGAGGTTTTCATGCAAGTCCCCACATCTGTACCCCAGCATTCAGAGTGGGGAAGGAACCTTGACAACTTGTATGGCTTCCGTCACCACATCTGACCCCCTCACAATCTAATGCATTTAATCCTCACAAGCCTCCTGGGAGGTAGGGCAGCACTACCATCCCCATGTTACCAATAGGAAACAGGTATAGAAACACTACAGCCCAGATTCACAAAGGTACTTAGGCATCTAAGTTCCAGTTTTAGGCTCCACTGTGATCCAGTATGCCCCTGCTCACCTGCTAACTAAGCCTGTAGGTGCCTAAACTCACCTGGCACCTAAATTCCAGCTGTAAAAATTCCCTAGGTGCCTAAGTTTCTGCCTCTGAGTATGCACATGTGCATGGCTGCTTCACTCTAGGCATCCAGACACTTATCTCCCACCTAAGCTCAAGAGCTATGCGCAAACCAGGGGAAGATAGGCAGGCAAATGCCTACATTTCCTGGGGGAACTAGTCTGGTAAGTGAACCCTGAGCACCTACTGAGTCAGGGCCATTCAGAATGCAGCCTGAGACAGAGGAGGTGGTGGTAGTTCCCTCCTTGTTACTTGTAGCCCAGTGGTTAGATCACTCAGGTAGGATGTGGGAGATCTAAGTTCAGTTCCCCTTCTGCCTGAAAGGGAGAAAGGACTCAAAGAGGAGAAGCCCACACCTCTCAGGAGAGTGCCCTAATCAACTGAGCTATGGGATACTCTGACACAGGGTCCCTCAAACTGTCTCGTTTAAGTTGTTCCACTGTGTGTCAATAATTAAACAGTTCCTGGAGCAGAGGAATTGGACCCTGGGTCTCCCACCTCCTAGGTGGGTACCCTAACGACCAAGCTATAGAGTCATTTGCATGCTGTCTGGTCCAGTGACTAATTATTTATCCAAAGTAGAGCAGCTTCAACGAGAGAGACTGAGGGAGCACCACATAGAATCCGAACTGGAAGGCACCTCAAGAGGTCATCTAGTCCAGTCCCCTGCACCCGTGGCAGGACTAATTATCTAGACCATTCATGACAGGTGTTTGTCTAACCTGCTCTTAAAAATCTCCAATGATGGAGATTCCACAACCTCCCTAGGCAATTTATTCTAGTGCTTAACCACCCTGACAGTTAGGAAGTTTTTCCTAATACCTAACCTAAACCTCCCACCTCAGAGTATCCCATAGTTCAGTGATTGAAGTGCTCTCGTTACAGGTGTGGGAGACCCTTGTTCAAACCCTTTCTCCCACTTCTGCAGACAGTGGGGAATTGAACCTGGATTCACCACCGTCCCAGGTGAGTGTGCCAAGCACTGGGCTAACAGTCACAAGGCAAGCATCAATAACCCCCTCCCATTTAGTGTGGCATGACACAGGTGCCTCACTCCTTCTCCCAAGAAACTAGATACCTAAGCCACCTGACTCCAGGAGAGAGGTTTCTGGTTGGGGATTGAAAGCAAAGATAGATGCCAAACCCTGAGAGGTCCAGGGCTTGGGACATACCCCTCTTGTTGGCATCTTCTATTGGCTAGCTTAGGTGACTTCCTGCCTCGCATGCTGGCTACGGTGGATTGCATTTTCAGGTGCCAATTTCTCCCCATTCATTGTATGGGAACCTCAGGCTTTGCAGATTACAGTACTGTACCAGTGATCTTCTAGGCACTGCAACACTGGGTGTCACAACACTTAAGTCCCTTTGTGGATCCAAGCCTGCATGACTTGCTTAAAGTCACACAGGAAGTCTGTAGTTGAATACAGACTAGAGCCCAGATCTCCCAAGTCCCTGACTAGCACTAAACCCTAAGGGCTAGTGCTTCCTCTGGTCTCAGGACCATGAGTGACAAACCCCCTGCTATTGGTTACAGCAGATTCAACCAGGACCTTAGCTGATCAACAGACATGTCAGCCCAGACAGCTTGGGGCGGGGAACCGCTCGTCTAAGTCTGGCAGAGGACAAAAAGCTGATATGAAGTATGACTTAGCACTTCTCAGATTCATGTCATTGTTATTTAATTCACTGGAACTGGGTTTCTAGTTCTCTTCAGCTCCTTCAAAAGTTCCTGACTTGATGCCTAAATATGAATTTAAGTGCTTCATTTTAAGCACATGGATTTGAAAATGCAGGCGTTTGCCTCCCCTCAAAGATAGGGGGAGTAAGAGAAAATTCTCCTGTTTACTCTAGAATAGGAGAGTAGCCTGTTCGGACCCTCCCTGGTCAGGGCACTAAAGCATAGGCTACCAGTTTGATGCAGGCAGAGTTTCAGAAGCTACCACACACTGTGGGACACAGTTATACCTCCCTGAGAAAAGTTGGTGGCTGCAGACAGAGAGAAGGGGAGACTGCTGACAGCATCAGGGATTGGACTAATGGCTAAGTGGATGAAAAAACAATCATTTTCAGCTTCCTGTCCTGCTAGTCACCCTGCGGAGCTACATGTGTCAGCAAAGCCATGAGTCAGGCTGGTGCTAAGACTGATAGCCCATCAGAATAGAGTGAGGGAGAATGAGACCTGTGAATGAGAAAGACAAAGTAGCTGCTCAAATACAAAGCTGGCCAAGTCTGCCGTATGAACAAGAAGAGTTCCTGCATTACAAAATCTCTCACTGCAAGCACTCACAGTATGGGCTCTTTTTCCAGCCCTCTAATCCAACTGGCACCAGTTCAGGCTTGTTAATGTAACTGGCTAAATGGAATCTGATTACCTTTTAACACAAAATGATCATATTAAGCAATTACTTGGGGGAAGAAAAAAACCACCACACACACATCATCTATCCCAAGCCCTAATGTGATAACTATCCAGGCCAAACAGTACAACAGGTTTTTTCCATTTACTTTGCTTTCTATGTTCTACCCCCAGCAGGAGCGGCGGGTCACACTCTCCACAGCATCTGCAATGGCTACAGCCTCACTGCACAAATTGGGAACACAGGAATTGCTACACCAGATCAGTGGCCAATAGCAGATGTTGAGAGGAAGATGCAGAAAATCCTGCAGTTGACTGACCTGTTGACAAGAGAAGTTACTTCATAAGGGGCGGTCGACACTGAAAAGTTACATCGGCATTGCTATATCTCACAGGGTGTGAAAAAAATCACACGCTAAAGACTTAATTAAGCTGACTTAACCTACAGCGTAGACAGGGCTAGGTCAAAGGAAGAATTCTTCCATCCTAGCTACTACCTCTCAGGGAGGTGGATTAACTACAGCGACAGAAGAGCCCCTTCTGTCCTTGTAGTGAGTGCCTACACTGAAGTACCACAGCTGTGACACTGTAGCATTTTAAGTGTAGGCATATCCTAACCTCTATCAATGGGATGACCCCCAGGCAGGAAGTCAAGCATATTCTTAAGGCCGGGTCTACACTAAAAAATTAGGTCAACCCAGGTATGTTACTCAGGGGTGTGAAAATCCACACTCCGGAGCAATGTACTTAAGCTGGACTTTACCCCCAGTGCAGACAGTGCTAGGTTGATGGAAGAATTCTGTTGACCGAGCTACCACCTCTTGGGAAGGTGGATCAACTATAGCAATGGGAAAACGCCTCCCATCACTGTAGTGAGTGTCTACACTGAAGTACTTCAGGGGCACAGCTGCAACGCTACAGCTGTGCCACGGCAGCATTTCTAGTGAAGACATAGCTTAAGAGTCACACTTCTCAAGCTACGTTTAACTGTTGCACTTCCCACTCAGTAACATCAGACCTCACCAAAGAGGCTTTCGAGATACTTCCTGAACAAAGCCTCATTCGTAACTTTGTCTCCCTTTTCAGCATGTGTAGAATAGAAAATTAGGGGTCCACACCCAGCAGTGTCAGAGCCTATTTTGGATTTATGGGAATGCATTGCTATGTAAGAACACACAAACAAACAATGTGAGTGTGGTTATAGAAGGGAACTGGAGGCTCAATTCATTGCTGTGCTCCATCTTTTGAAAGATTTTTCCTCCAGGGAAAAGACAGTGTAAGGTCGCAACTCATCTAGTCTGGCAGCATTTTATACCCACTTGGCAGTGGTGTAAATGACTCCACAAGGTGCAGTGCAGTGATGAGTCAGGCCACGGAAATTCAGACTCCTGGGTTACATTTCCAGCTCTCACAGTAACTTTGTGTGTTATCTTCAGCAAATCACTTCATTTCTTTGTTCCCTTCCTTCCCCCAACTCCCTTATGTCAAATAGGGACAATATAGGGTCTAACCAGCAATGAAGAGGAAAGGAGATTGTGAGGCTTAATTTGTGTCTAAACTGCTTTTGCAATCCTCCTGGCAAATACTCTATAGAAGTCCAAAGCATTGCTATTATTTTCACTCAAATACTCTGCTTTCAGGGCAATTCATTTTACTTATTTGCAAAAGTATATGAAAGATATTGCACATTCTGATAACTTAGTACCCCACAGTATTGCGTTAAATTCTGACTCTCTCTTGCAGTGATGGTTTCAAGTGTTGTTAGCAGTCAAATGACTGCACGTAGAGTCTTAAAGACTGAAAATAAATGGGTTTGCTGGAGGGAAGGAGTTTAATCCTATAAGTAGGTTATTAGATATCCAAAAAGATTAGAGTTATTGGAAAGAGTTCTGGAGCATCTGATGGGCTTTTAGGTCAAGTAATTGGAAGGTAAAATACATTTGTGCATTAGTAAGAGAAAATCTTTAAATAGCTTGAAAGATTTAATATCTTTATTAATGATCTGGAGGGGATAAACAAAGAATATTAATTCACAGATGATATCAAGTTGACAATTGCTACCAACAGCAGAGAAATAATACAAAAGTGAAATATAGACTGAGTGTAACAAAAATGTTATTCACCTTGGACAAATGCAAAACATACATCTTGGAAAAAATTATCTCCAACATGGGTATTTAGTGTGAGCAAGGTACTGGTAAAGGAGTAATGTGAAAAGTGTAAGGGTCATTCCAGACAGCAAGGGAAAAAGGAGTGAGCAGCTGTGACAATATACCTCTACTGTAATAATCTTGGTATAAGGTATGCCTTTTAAGGTATCATCTGAAAACTCAATTTGCTGATCAGTATTGTCCTGTAAAATAGGTGTGGCAACATTGTATGTGAAGTTCTAAGATTCACCTTTATGGTGTTAACAACACATGTTTCAAACTCCACAGTCCGGCCCAAACAGAAGCTGGCAAACAGGTCTGTCCTAAACAAAGGAATGTGTGCTCTGCTTAATTTGCATTTAAGCAGTAAACACTGTCATCATCAAGCAGGAAGGGAACACAAACGAAGTTCAAACAGGTGGAAAAAAAAACAGCAGGGAATATCCTTCTACATAGACTGCGACTCCTTGTTCTCAGCTAGAAATGTTTTTCTACAAGGGGAACAGACACTATAAAAAGGAAGGGCGAACACTCCTAGGGATCCTCCCTCCCCCTTCCTATCACATTCATCGCACCTGAAGAGACAAAGGAAGGTGTTGGACTCTGGGAGAGGGGTCCTGACAAAGAATTTGGTCAATAACACTGCTGAAAGCATGTGGTGAGAAAACTTTGCTTTGACTCTAAATGTAGTGTGTTAAATTAGGCACCAGTAAGCGTTCTCTTTATTTTTCTTATAACCGTTTCTGACATTTATACCTCTTTACTTGTACTAATTAACTACAAAGAAATTTTAAAACTTGTTTTAATCAAATAGAGTACGTTCAAGCTGAAATATCTGGGTAACTCCCTTTGGGGTAACCACATATTATACCCTTATAGGAATAACGGATATAACATATTCATACTGTCCAGAAGAGGGGTGGGGAGATGTGATCAGATTCCATTCCATTTGCCTGAACAGCCCAGAGTTGCAAATTATTTTCGTTGCCATGTAGTGGGTTGCTGTGGCATACCGGGGTACAATCCAGAGTAATGAGTAGCTGTGTTACCCCTGCCCTGTAAGCTGGGGTGCCCTTTACAATGCCTTGCTCCTCACAAACAGCCTCCAGCATATAAGTCACTCTTATCTGTGTGTGTGCTGCAGGCGGCCAGTCATACCTTGGTTCTTAGCAGCCATAAAAGTTATCACAGGGTGATCACAACACAGTCCCAGTGCCATGCAATGGCTGCGTAAGTTTAAACAGGCTGCTGAGAGGCAAACATCTCACATTTGGGGTTGGATTTGCCCAGAAAGGATAGACTCTTACCTGTGCTGGCCCAAGGAAGATACCAAGGGCAGCTTACATTCACATAGGACCCAGGTAGCCCATCAGGCCAGCAGGCATAGTCATCCAATGTCCTGCTGCAGAACTTGCCTTCTGCAGAGAGATGGAGAATGGGATCAAGCATTGCCCTTGAACCATGATGACTGTGAAGAGCAACCATTGGAAAACAGGAGGAATGAAGGTGAAGCAACTGCACCACATAACTGTAAAAGGTTGTGTTTTATTTTAGGAAGGGGAAAAAATACCATTTATCCTCACCCCTTATAAGAATAAAGGAAAGGGACTGAACCTGCCAGGCTGCTCTCTCACTGACTGAATAAATGGGCAGGATGATTGCAGAGATGACATTGCAAAGATCTTACGCCATGATGCCACAATACCTGCAGCCAGAGGCTTCCATCCTGCCCTGGTGCCAGGTATCCTCATCTCTCTGCCTTTGTGTAGCCCAGTCGCTCATGTTGGTTCTCAGCAGCTCATTCTTGTTATGAATGCTGTAGATAATCTTTCCCTGAGAACTGGTTGCTGTCATGACATTGTAAATTCTAAATACATTGATACATTGCTAATATACCCACACAATGACCATAAACGTGCTAATGCTACAGCTTCACATTTATTAAACCGTCAGTCTTGGAGGGCGTCATTCTATGCATAATAGCACAAAAGGAGATTAATGTCTCCCTCCCACTACTGCTATCAATATACACTCCATTGTAGCAATACAACTAACAAGAGGCAGCTATGGGGAAACAAACAACATTTTTAAAAACAGTGTTTTATAAAAGTAATTTGAGACCTGCGTGGTCCGTTTCAGAGCTTTACTGTAGCACAGAGGCACTCTAGGAGGTCCCAGGCTGTGTTCAATTGTGGGCTGCATTGTCAGCAAGTCTCAGCAATTTGCCAAGCATAACTCTGAACAGATTGCAGCTGGCCTTATCCTCAACAGAAGATTTCAGACTATAGAGACCATGAACTGCATTCTCATTTACACTAAGGCCGCTTTACACCACTCTGACAGATAAAGGGCCCTTAAAATGGGTGTAAATTAAAAGGGACCGAATGTATATGGACTTATATGTTGAATACAGGACTCTCCTTGAAGATCCCTGTAGAACACTCCTTGCTAGGACCTATAGTCTCCCTCGGGCTGCTCCTCCACATTAAAGGCTACAGGGCACATTGCAGAACTCCATGGGTGGCATTCATCCTGCAGGCTGCACTGACGATACCACCTGCCTTAGAACCAAAGATGAACCATAGCACTGGAAGATACTTTGGGCCATAGAGATGAATGATTTTATAGCTGATCCATTCCATGTAATCTCCTCTCCCACTGCCTGCATGGAAAGCGGTTATCCCAGGAAGCAGCCCAACACAAGCAGTGAGCTGGAGAGAATGGAAATGGAGTTATGGAGAGGGAGGACTTTCAAGCCCATAAGAGTTCCTTGCCACAGTTAGCAGAAGTAGATATCCCATTCCTGCCGAGCAGGCTTACCTGCCACAAGAGGGGGCGTCTCATAGAGATACTTCAGGCACTGGAGCTGATATTCTTTCCACCTCTGCATCACTTCAGCGAGGGACCCATATGCGCTCTGCAAGAGAAAGGTCTCAGGTACTTTAAGAGCCAAACCAGCTGCTTCACAGACACCCTCGATAAATAAAAACGCAGGGTAGATCTAACTGGGCTACAGCTGCAAGTACTAGAACAGCCCTGTCAAGACCGCCTATAAAGAGGAAGAAGGAAATACAGAGTTTCATGATCATAAAGAGCATATGTTGCATGCTTGTTTCCGGACAACCAAGGACGTGGCCAATGCAAAACACACCTGTCTGACATGGTATGGAGATTTTCCATGAAAAGGTCATGGTCACGAGTGATGCTCATTATCTGATTCATTACCTCCAAACAAACCTTTTCAATGAGCTGGGACATCAGTGAGCTTCCTTGGAAAAGGACTTCTAGCCAACAGCAACTTCTGTGATCCCAAAATTGAGGCCAAGAAAACCGAGCGCATTCAGCTGGCACGGTCCAAGTGTTCCTCCAAAGCAGGGATTAAACTTTCCCCTTGTTAACTGCCTCTTGTGGGTGGCAGCTGCTCCAACATCTAGCACACTTCTCTTGGGGGGAGGGGGGTGAGAAGGCAAGGATCTGCCTCTGCACATTGCACAGACACTTACTGCCAGCTACTCAGAGTTTCAGGAAGAGAAAAGTTTCTACATCTGGTCACTGATGACTAATGTGATCATAGTGAAGCCAAGTGAATTAAGTAGTAGGCATCCTAGGTGGCTCCGACAGGCCCATCTTGTTGCCTGCATTTTCCCTTGTGGTCTTTTAAAAACATCAAACTAGCAAAAGCTGAATTATGAACATAAGAATTACCATCCTATAAGTGATCAATGGTCCATCTAGCCGAGCATCCTGTCTCAGAATGGCCCAGCATGGATGCTTCAGAAGGCATAAAACCAGCAGCATGAACCTAATTGTGCAATACTCTAACATGCGGTGGGGGAAAAAGTCATCTAACCCCAGCTGTTGATGTTTATGCTTTGAAGCATGAAGATTAAATAACCCTTGTAATTTTATCCTAGCTGCTTTAGCTGCCCCTTTTGTTGTTTTTTATCCCTTCATATACCTAAATCCTTTTTGTGGGGGTGGGGAGAAGCCAAGGGCTTACAAAGTATCATTTTAAACTGGCAAAAAAAATAAAATAAAAAATGAAGCCGTTTTTAATTATACAAGAGTTTAAAGAAAACTGGGCTGGATTCTTTCCATTACAACGTGACTCAACTGAAGCCCATTCAATTGCCGTGCATTTTACACGAATGTAAGCATGAACAGAATTAGACCCTATATTTCTTGAACACGGAGCTTTAAGGGTCCCCCTGCCAGCACTGTACTCTTTCCAATAATTTGAAACATTTAAAATGTTTGTGAAGAAAAATTTGCACATCAAGCCTCTGCCTTGAGCAACTAACCCACCCAAAATAGGGGTCACTAATGGGAGCACATCACAACCATGCTCAGATATACAAGCATGACAATATTGCTCTCACAAACATGAGCTATGTGAGGGCCTGCGGACCTTATTGGCCAACGCATGCTTCCAGGTGCTCCTCTGCTCTTGACTAACATATTAGTAAGGTTTGTGAAGATCAGAGCTCATGACAAAAACCAGCAAAATGCTGATCAGGCTGAGCTTCTGATGACGAGCAAATGAGTTACTCTCCTGTGACAAATGTCCCAGAAGCCCAAATGAGCAGCAAGTAACACTATCATCTTCATGTTCATTCATAAAGATGCTCTCAGGAGGCCTAATGAGGAGTGGGACTGACTTGCCTAAACACAACATGGACATTTATTAAGTGCCTGTATTTAAGTGTAGATTTTAATAGCAGTTACAGTCTTTGTCTAGTTGATACAAAGCACTCTGGTCTGCATCTTGCTAACTAGGGCTGCATTGCCAGTCAGATTTCACCCATAGTCCTGACTGAAGGACTAGAACTCAAACATATTTTATACAGGTGTCTATAAACACACAGAAGCCTGTAGGGAGCTTACATGCTCCTGATGTCTGGAAAAAAAATCAAACCACTTATTTGGGTGCCTAAAGTAAAAAAAAATCTAGCCTTCTCCTTTATTAGGTTAGAAAGTCATTCACAAGCCAACGCTCATTTTCTTCAATTGGATTAATTGTTCCTGAATATTCACCATATAACCTGCTGAACGAGTCATTTTCAGACTATAGGTTGTTTACAGGTTGTTCATTGTAACCAGTCACTATTCTTCCTGTATGCTTGGCCACTTAAGTCACACGGTATTGTTTTATTTCTTTCCAACTGCATGGGAAACGTTTTAGAAACAGTAAAAAAAGTAGCACGTCCAGGATAAGCTTTTGGACAATAATCCTTTGCCCTAAATTTGGATTCACAAATATTTTCATGGAATATTTAGTAAACATGACCCCCCACAAATCACAGCAAACCAAATTCACCCCTTTATACTGTACTGAAAAACATGTGTAAGTCATTTTTTAATTAAAACCTAGCTGTAGTCAATTATATAAACCCAAGATTATTCACATTAAGGTCATTAGATTTTCCAGAATACACTAGTTTAAAAAAAAAATTTTGGAAAAGAAAAAAAGGTGTCTTTTTTCCTGACCAGATTTAAATAGCCATATAGGAATAACTGCCTTTAATAATGACTGGGAAAACTGAAATCTCTGTCCACTTGTTTAATCAGAAGTAGATGTTCTATCTGCAATGATTTCTCATCCTGTGCTAAGGCAACTGTAATACAATTATTAGCAAACTATTATTAGGAAAATAATCAGACATGTTCTCTTTAGTGAAGAAGACTCATTTGAGGGATTACTTTTACCACCAATATCCTGCTGCAAAAAAAAAAAAACCAAAAAAACCCCCATAATCGATTGTACAGTATCTTTATTGCTCTATGCACTCAGCAGTTTATAATCTGATTAATCTGAATACCATTTCTTGTTGCTCAGGTGAATACCAAATTAGTCATCGGATGTACACTTTATACATTCCACCTACCCTTTTACGAAGGGATTTAATACCAGGTGAACAATAATCAATGATTTATATAGCACAATAGATGGGCAATGTAATTAATTACTCAAACTACAGACACTAAGTTAGTGAATAGATTACTACTATTTGTATAGCGTCCGTGTGCTAGACACTTTATACACAGGTAAACATGACAAGGCCCCTGCTCCCAAGGGCTTACACCTAAATGGACGATCCATAGGCAGGAGGCGGCGTTGCGGAAGGCAACAAGTAACTCAAACAAATAGTGTAGTTAAGCACGTTTTGTAAGTATCATGATTTTCATCACTAGTTTGTTGCCATCTTGCAATGATTATTTTCAGTTCTTTGCTAAGTACTGAGCAGTGAGAGGAGACGCACTAAAAGGTAAATAGCCTCCCTGCAGGAGAGATGTGTACTAAGGAAAGACGGAGGCATGGCAGATTAGGTTGAGGTGGTGGGATTTCAAGGCATACGAGGGGCTGCATGAGGCACAAGTGGGAGAAGCACAAAAGGAGGCAAGCAGAGATGCAGCTTGGGTGGCCTGAAATGGATTCAGGAGAATTAAGAAGAGACAAGTGCAGTGAGCCATTCATTGTAGTAATATAATTAAGTGCAATTAATCTCTGGTGATAAATTATCCCATTCAGAAAGTCTCAGGAAAGACTTCTTTAGAAATCAGCGACACCTTCATATGAAATCTTTACCATGATCTCACACTATCTTAGCAGTTTTCACTGCACAAAAAAGCACTTATTTTCCTATATCCTGGAGGCTACTCCTGTAATACCAGGTAATTTAATCTATTTGACCCCAACGCAATCCTTGCTCCACAAGTGCTGTTCCATGGCACGAGAGCCTGAAACTGCAAGGTGCTCAACCACCTCATTTCTCATGGAGGTCAGTGGAAGCGGAGGCTGCTCAGAACTTCACAGAACTCACGTGGCAAGTTCTCTCCCAGTCTCTGATACAGCTTGGAAAAATGTGGCTGTTTCTCAGAACCCTATTGAGCTACCTCCCTTGTCCATGCATTCCCCTACCCCAGCCTTATGTGTGAAAACAAAAGGTCTCCTTCTACATTGGCCTCAGCTTGCCCAATCCATTCAGCTGTGTCCCATTCCAGAATATGTAATGTCCCCAGTTTATCACCAAAGACTCAATTGCTATAACATGATCCAATGGCTGGAAGCTGAAACTAGATACACTTGGACTGGAAATAAAGTGTACAATTTTAACAATGTAATTAGCCATAGGAACAACTTACCAAGGATCCTTGTGGATTCTCCATCACTGACAATTTTAAAATCAAGATTGGATGTTTTTCCAAAAGATCTGCTCTAGGAATTATTGTGAGTAGGTTCTATGGCCTGTTTTATGTAGGAAGTCAGACTAAATTATCACACTGGTCCCTTATGATCTGGAAATCTAATCAACTGTGATGACAAAGACTAGGATCTAGGAACTGCCAAATTCTAATCCCAACTCCCAAAGTGACTCCCCAGATGACTCTGGCAAGTAACTTCACTTTCCTGCCTCAGTTTCTCCGTGACACAGGTACAATATCGTACTTACGTCACCGTGGGGTTGTGTAGATCCATATAGGATTATGCTCCTACAGTTCTTTGTAGATGTGAAGTGCTAATAATAAATCAGTAGTAATATGACTACCCTTCCAGGAAAATTGGTTCCCAGCAATGCCTAATTTCCAGGCTATTTTGCTCTGGATCAGAATCCCAGGCTTGGGGAGACTGAGGATCTTATCTGAAAGCCTTTTAGAGATTGGCCTATTACTAGTTAGGTTTTGAAAAGAGGCAAAGAATGACGGGCCAGAATAAAGAGTCTAATGAAAGGGTCACTAAACTAAGTGTCTGCATTAGAGAAGCTTCCACTCCCCGGGATGGGCAATTTGATTCCATGAACAACAGATATAGGCTTGAATTTACAACACTGAGCTTTGTCCTCTGATCATAGCCCTAAAGGAGCAGAGTACAGCACTGAAACCTCAGAAAGTCCTCTGTAAACACCTTGTATCCACAAGGGGTGAGAATCTCCTCTCTCTGGGGAGGGCAGTTGCCAGGTTTCATTTTAGTTCTCAAGTTTAAGTGAATTTGGTGGTGACAGTCCCTCAAGCCACAGACCAGGCTCAGACACATCAGCATTAGCGCAAACTTCCCTCAAAGTGCTCCTCATACAACAATATGCCTCAGCCCAGACGTAGACATTGCTTCTTTGAGCATGGAAGTGATTCATCCTCTGGTTCTTTTCTGTCTATGGCTTCTCAGATAACGGTCACAGTAAGTGTCCATCTTGTGGGGGAATTTTGTTGTGTCTGTCTGCCCAGGACATGGATTGACATCCCTCCTCACTCCAACTCATTTCACACAGAGCACCAAACAACCTCCAGCCAGTAACAGCTTTTAGTCACTACTGGGATATAATGGATTGAATCCAGTGGTTTGAAAGCAAGAGTGTCAGCATGCCATTATTAGTTCCCCGAGTCAGCCTCTGACTCAGTTCTCAGTTTCTCTCTAATGTGGTGTTGTCCCATATAGACCTGAAGATTATTATTTTTCTCTCAAGATTTTTAAAATTTATCTGAAAGAGAAATCAAGGTGGCAGTGGTGTTTTCTGAAGACACTGTAGTGACAGCATAGGTAAGGCTGACCTCCAATTTCAGTAATAAGGCAGATTTTGCCTCCACATCTTTACCTTTCATGAAAAGGTACCCAGAATCCCTGAGAATTGGTTAGGGTGCTCCTCTGCCAGGGTATAATAGGTCTTGAAAGTCTGAGAAAAACCAAAAGAGGCAATGACATGGAAGAAACATAAAATCTTCAGAGATGAAGTCTGCAGATACAAAAATTGGGGGAGTAGTAAATAATGAAGAGGACAGGTCACTGATTCAGAGAGATCTAGATCACTTGGTAAACTGCGTCACGCAAACAATATGCATTTTAATATAGCTAAATGTAAATGTATTCATCTAGAAACAATTTAACTTAACAAAGAGAAGGTTAAGTGGTGACTTGATTAGTGTCTATAAGTATCTACACGGGGAACAAATATTTAATAATGGGCTCTTCAATCTAGTAGAGAAAGGTACAACACAATCCAATTGCTGAAAGTTGAAGCTAGATAAATTCAGATTGGAAATCTGGTGTAAACTGTGAACAGTGACAGAAATAAACCATTGGACCAATCTACCAAGGGTCGCGGTGGATTCTCCATCACTGAATTTTTAAAATCAAGATCGGATGTTTTTCCAGGAATTATTTTTGGGGAAGTTCTATGGCTTGTGCCATACCAGAGGATCACAATGATCTCTTCTGGCCTGGGAATCTATGAATTTCTGGAAGTGGTATTGGGGAGGGCAATACTTTGACCACTTTGCTCTCATTCATGGGACTTGTTATATGCCAAATTTCACATTCCTTTTGCAGATGGAAGGTGGATCACAGGGTGCCCTATAGACACAGATAATAAATCCACTATGGGACACTCCATTGATAAAGTGCAGTCCTGTAGCTCTTATTTTGTGTGTTGAAGAGATGTTTTGTCGGAGGACTACGTTGTCTCTTCATTTCGGGTGATGATACAGGGCAGAGTCAAGGGCATTTGTGAGACTGTGGATTTCCATGTTTTCATATGCTTTTAAAGCATATTTTCATTTTAGAAAACAGTTTTCCACAGTTTCCCCTTCTTCCCCAAGTTTGACTTTCCTTCAGTTTTTTTTTCCACTTGGAGTTATGATTGCCCAATTTCAATTTTCACTCCAATTTATCGTGGTCTTCTTGATTTAGGCAAGCCGCAGTGCCCCTCTGAGATGAAGTAATTATTACTACCCTGCCTTGGCAACTGCTTCACTGATCAAATGAGCTCGCCTTAATTATGCCTCCCAACTCATATTTTACAAGTTACTCGGTTGGCAGCTGGGTCATTCTGGACAAACCCCTCGGAAATGGCAAACACTGAATCAGAGCAGCCCTTCATTCAGAGAAAAAAGTCTTTACTGCCAGCTTTCAAGAATGTTTTACACAACGTTTCTGGTTCGTTAGTAACCAAGAAAAAATTACTCAACAGTCTGGAGAGCTAAATTCCCCCCCCCCCCCCCCAACGTTCTCCCTTTTTAAGTTTCCTCCCTTCTCTCGTTGGGAGCAGTAACTGATGAACACATGGAGGGAAAGCACTGCAGGAGTTACTGAGAGATTTCTGCAGCAGCTTCCTGCACACACCTGCCATTTGGCCTCTCTCTGAGCAGCAGCAGCTGCTCACCATTTCTCCAGTATTTAGTCTTTTATTCCCTCCCCTAGCACACTGGGCCTCCATGAGGTATCCTTTGCCATGGGATCTATCTCCTGGTCCCAGATTAGTTGGTGGATCAGGGACAACACATCTGGAACGCTAAGACTCTCAACAAAACAAAAACCAAACCAACCAACGTTCAGTTTCAGTTTTCAGCATCATTCTTATTTTTCCTGAACCAGTTTGCTGGGCCATAGCGGGAATGGCACATTAGTAAAGCATTATCTTATTAACTGCACTTTCAGTTTCAGCAGTGTCTAGAATTAGGAGAGATGCTCTAGCAATCGATGCATGGAATGCTTCTCCTCTGGTAGGTCAGATGCTGTAAAAAGGCTTTCCTCTCCTATGTGGCTTTGTACTGGGGAAGTGGCATTTTCTATTACACCTGTCCTCAGTGACAGATAGGGATGAGATGGAGAAGAATTACCAGCAGTCTTTACTCCTGCTCCTTGAAATGTCCTCCAGCATTTAGGTTGGGATGGAGCTCTGCCCACTGGTCATTGTGGGAACCAATAGTCAATATGCTTCCAGCTCAAGTGGACACAGATTTAGTTTGACAGCCATTTTATCAAATGTTCTTTTCATTACAGCTTCTTTCATCTGTTCTGACAAATGTTCCTGCGCAGGACTTACTGCCTGGGTCAGTTACAAATCCAGCATGAGAAAACTATGCTCCTAAGCAAAGGCACAAAGAAAAACCCCCTTCCTTGGGGGACTCTGGTGACAAAAAGGCTCAGTTTAAAAAAATAAAATAAATAAAAATGCAGCCACAGCTACAAAAGAACTCCAAATCAGGAAGTAGCCCCATGATTCTAGCAGAGTGCTGGACAATTCTGTGGCACTCTTCTCAAAAGGGGGAGAGACCAAGATGATACAGACTCTGTATAAAAATAAGTTAGATTATACTGCCATGTGCAGCTCAGTAATGCTATCCACAGACAAGGTTTATGGAGTACTTTACCAGCACTATGACAGGTTTCAGAGTAGCAGCCGTGTTAGTCGGTATTCGCAAAAAGAACAGGAGTACTTGTGGCACCTGAGAGACTAACAAACTAAGGTGTCACAAGTACACCTTTTCTTTTTACCAGCACTGTAATTCTTATTTTAAATGAGTTGCATAGTTTTGCTGGCCCAAGGCAGTACAGCTAGCAAAACTGTGGAAGAAGATGGGGAGAAATCAGACCTCTACTCCAATTCACTTGACAGGGCTGTCAGAGGTTAGGAGAGCTGTAATTTAAGTCTCTCTCACACAAACACACCAGAGGGAGGTGAACCCAGCCCTCTATCAGAAGAAGGGGTGTTATAACATGGAATCTTTCAAGGGGTGAGGAAGGGAAGAGGGAGAAAGGGAAAAGATTGATGAACCTCGTATAGTCAGAGGTGCTGTGAAGTGCAGAGATCTGTGACGTAGAGGTCAGCAGCTTCACGTGATACAGAGAAGGAAGGATTCACCTAATCAAGTAGGATTTTTGTTTCTTTTTGCTGTGGTTTAAAAATGCGGTGAGTCAAATTAACCCCGGATGACTTCCATGGACATACACCAGGGAAATATCTAACCCAATACCTACTGAACCAGGTATATTTAAAGCACCTCACTCATGGACATAGAAAAGCTCTATGCTGATTAGTTCATTTGTAAAGTGACACAGGCGAGTAGGCCGGCCACCAGGGAATAGGCAAAACAAGAACAGATAAGGAATATAAAATGATGTGCTGCAGACCAACCCCTGTAGTTATGAAACTGGGACATCGGGTGTGGGGCAGGGAAGATTCCTTGAAGATATTTAAGATTCAAGAATAAAAGAGCATCTCCTTTAGGAGACAACATGCATCTCAGTTCCAAGAACTGACACCTTGAGGCCACGCAGCAGATGCCTAAGGTGATTTAACAGAACAAGGGCCCTCAATTTATTAGGGGTCTCAAACAGTCTAACAAACCATTAGTTAGCTAAGTCTCACAAACACCATTGTAAGATAAGCAATATCCCCATTTAGACAGAGGAAGTGATTTGCCCAAGACTGTAGCAGCAGAACCAGGAACAGAAACCAGGTCTCAGCCTTTTACTGGTATTTCTAGACAGTTATATCCCTAGTGATAAAAGATTAAAAAAAAGCCACAAAACAAAAACACACCCACATCAAAACCTTAACACCCCTCCACCATCCTAAATAGACACCACCACATTTGTCTTAAAAACAAGAGTGAATCTTCAGAGCTGAGTCACCAGTTTTGATAGGAACACTTTATTCAACCCTTTGTTGCTGTATGCTCAGATACACTGATATGAACTTAGTCTCCAATATAAACAAGTGATTTGAGACAGTAAAATAATAATCACAAAGCTATTCAAGAAATCGGATACATAATTTCATGGCTCCTGCATTTCCTAATCATAACTGAATTCAAGAGAAGAATGCGATTACCTCTATAGTTTTTAGAGTTCCAACTCAGGGAAACTAGTTACTTCTGTTTTAATTAACCAATAGCAGTGTAACTCGTTAGCAGCTCATTGTCACCATATTCAAGGTCCACTGTCCAGCTATCTGCTGTATTGACCTTTTCCTTGGGACAAGATGGCTGATGTTAATATGGTGGGTCCTGCGCTTTTCTTGGCAGGGGGGCTAAGACACCACCCCTTGCCCGTGGGCCACCGAGGTCCCCGCTAGTGGCCCCGGAAGGTGGTAGAGGAGGAAAGCGGGGGAGGGGTCTGGGTTTGCTCCTCACTCTGAGCCCCAGACCCTCTCAACCCCTGTGGGTTCTTACCTTCTTCCCCCTTGGGTGGGGTACCAGCTGGGGCAGGGTCTCCCTTACTTCAATTCTCTGATCTTTCAAGTCTCACAGCACGCCTCCAAGCTCCAGTCTTCTCTCCTTCCTCCTGACTGCCTGAAGCATGGGGTTTTATTAGATTCCTGACAGGGCCTTAATTGAAATACAGGTGCTCCAATTAACCAGTAGCCACCCTCCCTAGTCTACAGGGAACCAAGCCTTAAATAGCCCTGGGTTTATATATTTCCCCTCTAGCACTCTACCACTACTCCCTGGCCCTCCTGTATCACACCCTGTTAACCATCCCTCTCCCAAGACTGTCTATATGCAGTGGCTTTGTAAATTTTCAGCCAAGAACATAATTACAAGACAGACTTGTTTCAGAGTAGAATTGAGACTTGAGCCCACAGGACCAGAACTCTCCAAACTACACTCATCTCAAACTCTTGGTTCTATTAATGAGAAGTATCCCCTTGGATGTTTCCACTGTACTTCTCCTCAATGTAAAAACAGTGCAGGCTAGCCCTTACAGTATATAGTGACATGAGTTTACTGTACCTGCAAGCAAGGCAGAACAGCATCGCAGACTCTTGGCCAGGCTTTGCATATGCTGGAGCACGTACACTAGATTTCACATGTTTGGATGCATGCAGCGTTTACAATTTACAGGCAAGCACATTTGTGCTGGAAATGGCCCAGCCTGATGATCACTTTAGATAAGCTATTACCAGCAGGACAGTGGGGTGGGAGGAGGTATTGTTTCATATTCTCTGTGTATATATAAAGTCTGCTGCAGTTTCCACGGTATGCATCCGATGAAGTGAGCTGTAGCTCACGAAAGCTCATGCTCAAATAAATTGGTTAGTCTCTAAGGTGCCACAAGTACTCCTTTTCACATTACACTATGCAACACGCAACCCACACGGCTACATTTTCTACACCCCAAAGACTTGTTGTGTCAAAATTAGGACAGCAGCAAATTCAATCAGGATTAAAAACAAAAAGAGCCCTCTATGTCAGTTTGCTTCACAGCTTCTACACAGTCCCTCCAGCCTGCAACACCCTCTTAGCCTTGGTCTACACTCGAAGTGGAGGTCGAATTTAGCAGCATTAAATCGATTTAACCCTGCACCAGTCCACACGACGAAGCCCTTTTTTTCCAATTTAAAATTGATTTCCTTACTCCACCCCCGACAAGGGGAATTAGTGCTGAAATCGGCCTTGCCGGGTCGAATTTGGGGTACTGTGGACACAATTAGACTGTATTGGCCTCCAGGAGCTATGCCAGAGTGCTCCATTGTGTCTGCTCTGGACAGCGCTCTCAACTCAGATGCACTGGCCAGGTAGACAGGAAAAGGCCCGCAAACTTTTGAATTGCAATTTCCTGTTTGGCCAGCGTGGCAAGCTGCAGGTGAGTGCAGAGCTCATCAGCAGAGGTGACCATGATGGAGTCCCAGAATCGCAAAACAGCTCCAGCATGGACCAAACGGGAGGTACAGGATATGATGGCTGTATGGGGAGAGGAATCTGTGCTATCAGAACTCCGTTCCAGTTTCTGAAATGCCAAAATATTTGTCAAAATCTCCCAGGGCATGAAGGACAGAGGCCATAACGGGGACCCAAAGCAGTGCCGTGTGAAACTTAAGGAGCTGAGGCAAGCCTACCAGAAAGGCAAACAGCCGCTCCGGGTCAGAGCCCCAAACATGCTGCTTCTATGATGAGCTGCATGCCATTTTAGGGGGTTCAGCCACCACTACCCCAGCCGTGTTGTTTGACTCCTTCAATGGAGATGGAGGCAACACAGAAGCAGGTTTTGGGAATGAGGAAGATGATGAAGTTGTAGATAGCTCACAGCAAGCAAGTAGAAAAACCGCTTCTCCCGACAGCCAGGAACTGTTTCTCACCCTGGACCTGGAGCCAGTACCCCCCAAACCCACCCAAGGCTGCCTCCCGGACCCACCAGGTGGAGAAGGGTCCTCTGGTGAGTGTACCTTTTAAAATACTATACATGGTTTAAAAGCAAACATGTTTAATGATTAATTTGCCCTGGCATTTGCAGCTCTCCTGGATGTACTCCCAAAGCCTTTGCAAAAGGTTTCTGGGGAGGGCAGCCTTATTCCATCCACCATGGTAGGACACTTTACCACTCCAGGCCAGTAACACATACTCGGGAATCACTATAGAACAAAGCATTGCAGTGTATGTTTGCTGGCGTTCAATCATCATCCATTCTTCATCTCTCTGTGTTATCCTCAGAAGAGTAAGATATCATTCATGGTCACCTGGTTGAAATAGGGTGCTTTTCTTCAGGGGACATTCAGAGGTGCCCATTCCTGCTGGGCTGTTTGCCTGTGGCTGAACAGAAATGTTCCCCGCTGTTAGCCAAGGGGAGGGGGGAGGCAAAATGCGACCTTGTAAGGAAAGCACATGTGCTAGGTATGTAACGTTAACAGCAAGGTTTACTGTGAAAGAGTGTACCCATTGTTCTATAAAAATGTGTCTTTTTAAATACCACTGTCCCTTTTTTTTTTCCCCCTCCACCAGCTGCATGTGTTTCAAGGATCACAGGATCTTCTCCTTCCCAGAGGCTAGTGAAGATTAGAAGGTGAAAAAACACACTCACGATGAAATGTTCTCCGAGCTCATGCTGTCCTCCCACACTGACAGAGCACAGACAAATGCGTGGAGGCAGACAATATCAGAGTGCAGGAAAGCACAAAATGACCGGGAGGAGAGGTGGCAGGCTGAAGAGAGGGCTGAAGCTGAAAGGTGGCGGCAGCGTGATGAGAGGAGGCAGGATTCAATGCTGAGGCTGCTGGAGGATCAAACTAATATGCTCCAGCGTATGGTTGAGCTGCAGGAAAGGCAGCTGGAGCACAGACCGCCGCTACAGCCCGTGTAACCAACCGCCCTCCTCCCCAAGTTCGATAGCCTCCTCACCAAGACGCCCAAGAACACAGTGGAGGGGCCTCCGGCCACCTAGCCACTCCACCCCAGAGGATTGCCCAAGCAACAGAAGGCTGGCATTCAATAAGTTTTGAAGTGCAGTGTGGCCTTGTCCTTCCCTCCTCCCCCACCCCTCCTGGCACTTCTCTCCTCCACCACCCCTCCCGGGCTACCTTGGCAGTTATCCCCCTATCTGTGTGACGAATGCATAAAAAATGTATGAATGTGAAGCAACAATGACTATTGCCTCTGCAAGCGGTGATCGAAGGGAGGAGGGGAGGGTGGTTGGCTTACAGGGAAGTAGAGTGAACCAAGGGGTGGGGGGTTTCCATCAAGGAGAAACAAAACAGAACTGTCACACCGTAGCCTGGCCAGTCATGAAACTGGTTTTCAAAGCTTCTCTGATGCGCACAGCGCCCTCCTGTGCTCTTCTAACCGCCCTGGTGTCTGGCTGCACGTAACCAGCGGCCATGCGATTTGCCTCAACCTCCCACCCCGCCATAAACGTCTCCCCCTTACTCTCACAGATATTGTGGAGCGCACAGCAAGCAGTAATAACAGTGGGAATATTGGTTTCGCTGAGGTCTAACTGAGTCAGTAAACTGCGCCAGCGCGCCTTTAAACGTCCAAATGCACATTCTACCACCATCCTGCACTTGCTCAGCCTGTAGTTGAACAGCTCCTGACTACTGTCCAGGCTGCCTGCATATGGCTTCATGAGCCATGGCATTAAGGGGTAGGCTGGGTCCCCAAGGATAACGATAGGCATTTCAACATCCCCAACAATTATTTTCTGGTCTGGGAATAACGTCCCTTCCTGCAGCTTTTGAAACAGACCAGAGTTCCTGAAGATGCGAGTGTCATGTACCTTTCCCGGCCATCCCACGTTGATGTTGGTGAAATGTCCCTTGTGATCCACCAGTGTTTGCAGCACTACTGAAAAGTGCCCCTTGCGGTTTATGTACTCGCCGGCTTGGTGCTCCAGTGCCAAGATAGGGATATGGGTTCCATCTATGGCCCCACCACAGTTAGGGAATCCAATTGCAGCAAAGCCATCCACTATGACCTGCACATTTCCCAGGGTAACTACCCTTGATATCAGCAGATCTTTGATTGTGTTGGCTACTTGGATCACAGCAGCCCCCACAGTAGATTTGCCCACTCCAAATTGATTCCCAACTGACCGGTAGCTGTCTGGCATTGCAAGCTTCCACAGGGCTAATGCCACTCACTTCTCAACTGTGAGGGCTGCTCTCATCTTGGTATTCATGCGCTTCAGGGCAGGGGAAAAGAAGTTCCATGGAAGTGCCCTTACGCATGCGAAAGTTTTGCGGCCACTGGGAATCGTCCCAGACCTGCAACACTATGCGGTCCCACCAGTCTGTGCTTGTTTCCCAGGCCCAGAATCAGTGTTCCATTGCATGAACCTGCCCCATTAGCACCATGCTGCCCGCATTCCCAGGGCCCGTGCTTTGAGAGAAGTCTGTGTCCATGTCCTCATCACTCTTGTCACAGCGCAGATGTCGCCTACTCGCGCAGTTTCACTTTGCCAGGTTCTGGTGCTGCATATACTGCTGGATAATGTGTGTGGTTTTTAATGTGCTCTTAACTGCCAAAGTGATCTGAGCAGGCTCCATGCTTGCCGTGGTATGGCGCCCGCACGGAAAAAAGGCGTGGAACCATTGTCTGCCGTTGCTCTGACGGAGGGAGGGGCGACTGACAACATGGCTTACAGGGTTGGCTTACAGGGACTTAAAATCAACAAAGGGGGTGGCTTTACATCAAGGAGAAACAAAAACAGCTGTCACACAGAATGGCCCCCTCAAGGATTGAACTCAAAACCCTGGGTTTAGCAGGCCAATGCTCAACCCACTAAGCTATCCCTCCCTCTGGTATTTCAGGCAGGACTGAATCTCCATTAAAGTTTTCAAGGTGCCCGAGAGACCTCAACAAAACAATTGTCAGCCGTTGAGTTCACCGGGGAGGGGGGGGGGGGGAGCAAATGAATACAAAATAAATCTAGTCTATTTCTTGTTTTGATCCACTCCATCTATCTTTTACATCTTTGGCTGGCAGCAGACGGTGCAGTAGGACTGCAAGCCATCCTCATCTCCTGCCTGCTCACCGTAAGATAGTACAATAGGACTGCCTGCAGGGTTAAAGAGAATGACCTGGTCGAGTCACTCCTAATTTAGTCCCTGCACCCATGTCTGCCCAGGTGCTCCTGACCGACCTTACCGTGGAAGCCAGGAGCACTTCGGACACAATGAGGATGGTTTTCAGGCCTATTGCACCGTCTGCTGCCACAAGGCAATGGATTGCTGCTGCTGTGTAGCAATGCAGTACCGCGCCTGCCAGCACCCAGGAGACATACAGTGACAGTGAACTGAGCAGGCTCCATGCTTGCCGTGGTATGGCATCTGCACAGGTAACTCAGGAAAAAAGGCGCAAAACGATTGTCTGCTGTTGTTTTCACAGCGGGAGGGAGGGAGGGCCTGACGACATGCACCCAGAACCACCTGGGACAATGTTTTTTACCCCATCCGGCATTGGGATCTCAACCCAGAATTCCAATGGGCAGTGGAGACTGTGGGATAGCTACCCACAGTGCAACACTCCAGAAGTCAACGTTCGCCTCAGTACTGTGGAAGCACTCCGCTGAGTTAATGCACTGAAAGCATTTTGTGTGGGGACACAATCGACTATATAAAACCGATTTCTAAAAAACCGACTTCTATAAATTTGACCAAATTTCATAGTGTAGACATACCCTTAGAGCACCTCTCGCTGCATGAAGTGGCTTAGAGGAAGGATAGACAAGTCAGAATGGACCCACAGGCTTTCCTCACCCTAGGACTTTACGTGCAGCAAGTGTTGGGCAGCAGCATCACAACGGGGACCACTTGGGCTTTTAGGACTTGTCAGAATTCCTATCTCAAGGCATTTTACAAACAGAAGCCTCACAATACCTTTTTGTCAGATAGGAATAATATTTATCTATTTCATAGAGGGCTAAATTAAGGCCCAGAAACATTAAGGGAATTGCCAAAGGTCACACAGTAAGTGGCAGAAAGGGGAATGGAATCTGGGAATTCTGACTCCCAAACCGCTATTTTGTGTGTGTTCCTTAAGAGATAAATGCAACATCAATTCCCTGAAGTCACATGTATATATAGAGCTTAAAGAATATTTAAAATACTCGGTTTCAAATGATAAGCCTTAAAATAAAACTTTTCTATCAAGATCGCTTCTCTTGGAATCTGTTTTTGATCTGTAGTCTAGTTCAAAAATAGGAATCTAGATATCGTTCTGTTTCAATATTCAGATAGTTTCCTAAGTTATAGAGTTGATTAGTTGGGATTTACAACCAAACAGCCAGCCACCTTTTTAGAATGCATCTAAGAATTTAAGGATGGATTATTTTTGTATTAGTTTGACAGTTTAATTAAATTTGACTATTTAATTGGATGATTTAACTCCAATCTAATATTGAGACTCACCTGTTTGTTTTGATCTTGATTAGATTCCCATTTGACAAGGCTTTATTTTTAGTTGAATATTAATTTAACTTTGGTAATATATTATTTTCTTAAAAATACCCCATAAAATCAAATTAAGAAGAGTTTTGTTGACGTTTAGTGAAGTAATGTTTTTTTCAAATAATCAATGTGGGTCTAGAGCCTCTGAGGGCCTGGGGTGGAGGATACCATCTGCTCAACCTAAAAGCCTGACTAGCTGCCCCTAATGGGTATGTCTACACAAAAAAACCAACCAACCAACCACCCCCGCAGCACCAAATAGCAGAGCCCAGGTCAACTGATTCAGGCTCACAGAGCTAAACATAGCAGTGTAGACATTCAGGCTCAGGCTAGAGCCAGGACTCCATAACCCTTCCTCCTCGCCAGGCTCAAAAGCCTAGACTCCACCCCAAGCCCAAAATGTCTACAAACACTATTTTTAACCCTGCAGCCTGAGCCACAAGCCAATTGACACTGCAGGTTTTTCTGTGCAGTGTGGTCATATGCAATAAGTCTATAGTTCTCATATCATCGATCCTAGCTACAAATGCCTGAGTTAACATGTTCTGCAACAAGTGCCTCTCAACTCTTTCATTTCGAGGTGTAAATCCAGCAAAAAGGTACACCCCAGTTGTCAGTATACTGTATGAAAGTTAGCTGGCTACCCCGCAAACCCAACTCCCAAAAATCTCTTGTGTGATGTTACCCCAGTGACCAATCACCACAATTGCACCATAGACATGCATATACAATAGACAGACATTACTGCCTATTTCTGTCCTGTCAGGTAATCCTGGCAATCAATGCACAAGTTGCATCATCACTCAATGATAATGTCTACTGAGACACTGCAGATTGATTCCTGCAAAGTAGAGTCCAGAACCCTTGCCATGCTCCTATGTCCTCCTGCCTCTCTTAGTAATCACACAACTGAGGAAACTGCAATACAAAGTCGGATCAAGGGGAAAAGTGTCCCTTTATTAAGGAACAGTGCAAGGTTAAATCTGATTAGGCAACTACTGAGTGAAGCATGTGGATATTGTGCAGGGATTGAGTGCAAGTTATCCAATTCTGACACTTTAGAAGGATATTAAACTTCTGTAGTTACTGATGGAATAGAATCTTGTCACAGTAAGATATGAATACATCATCCTGCTTCTTTCCAAATACAGAACAGAAATATTAAAATACTTTTTCCTTTTCTGTATCACCATTGATAATTTTGCCATCAATTGTCTTCATTTCTTAACTGCCAATTAGTACTCATTACTATCAACCTCCTGTAGCCAGACAGTCAGCCCCCCCCACCCCCCAGACCAGCATTGCTGGAAACACAGGAGGAAGCAGGAACAGGGCACTTAACATATATTCCAGCACAGCCTTTGAAGCTGTGAAAGCACAGGTGTGCTGCTACAATGTGCCTCTGGGAACAGATACAAGGATTAAGCTCACAGCAGGCAGAGGCCCTGTGACAGACATGGCTGTTAGCCCCTCCTAAATAGCGTGATGCACACACACCAACATCCTAGTTGGGAAAATATTTACCCTGATAAAAGAAATGTCCAGTAGTCGACACTTATTGTTTCTCTCCTTTGCAAGTGTAAACTACTCTTGCGAAAGCTGGCGTCACCCCGACAGACCAGCCTCAATTTGGCATAAGAAAGGAGAAAGAGAATAAAGGAGTACAGAGGTATAAGTAGGGGACCTACAGCACCATGATTTTTGAGTGCTTTTCACTATCTATCTGCTGGTCAGATAAGTGACAGCCTCCCAAGGCTTCTGCAGCTAAGAGGGTCCCTATGCCTTGTCCCTTATTCGTCTTTCCGCGGAATTGAGTGACTGATCCTGGCTTGGCACCGCTGGAATCGAGAGATGCAAGGAGGGTAAGAAGCACCCACACCTGATCTCCTATCTTTAGCGTACACATATTTTGAAATAGAGCTCTATACTTTGTTTTCTTTCTTTGGGATTGTGGCTTCAGTTTTGTAACTTGTTTGTGTGTGTAACATCTCTACATTTAAATAAGTAGGCACTAGCAATTTTGTAACCACATGATTAGAATCTAGCTTAATAAATTTTGGTAACCATTTATGCATAAGCCTGACTTGTTTTCTCTGGTTTACTGTAAAGCAGCCAACACAATTAAAGAACCTCAGCCGTTTTGGCTCTAAAGCCTGGCCATTAGGTGAGAGTACTAAGAACCTAGCATTGAGTTGTGCCGCCTCCACGGGGCAAACTCTTGGGGCACCTGTCAGTCAATCCTGGCTGCCCGCTGCGAAGGAGCTCTGAGCTCTAGCAGTTAAAGTCACGGGTGTGGAGAGGCTCTTAGTGCTGCCATTGGGGCACCTGTCAGTCAGTATTGACTGCCCGCTGCGAAGGAGCTCTGAGCTCTAGCAGTTAAAGTCACGGGTGGTTAGGACCTTGGGGCATCCGTCAGCCTAGCCCGGGCTGCCCGCCGCGAAGGGACAGTGCGTCCTAGCGGTTAAAGTCACGGATGGTATAAACGGGCATAGCTGGCACCTCACCAAACATCCTTGGCCGTCGGCTAACACCTCCCCATCTTTCCACTGTTGTATCAATGTTTCTCAGCCAGTGGTACACATACCCCTGGGGTATGCAGGGGTGTTAAATGGGTACATCATCAACTCATCTAGAAATTTGTCTGGTTTTACAACAGCTTACATAAAAAAGCACTAGCTAAAAAAGTACAGACTAAAATGTCATACAGACAGTGACTTGTTTATACCGCTCTATATACTACACACTAAAATGTAAGTACAAGATCTATATTCCAATTGATTTATTTTATAATTATACGGTAAAATGAGAAAGTAAGCAATTTTTCTACTAATAGTGTGCTGCAACACTTTTGTAATTTTATGTCTGATTTTGTACGCAAATAGTTTTTAAAGTGAGGTGTAACTTGGGGGGTACGCAAGACAAATCAGACTCCTGAGAGCCAACATGTTATATATTGGGTTTGTAAAATTATTTTAGTTGCTACTTTCACTTCCCTACTTAATCTGAAAATCCTTTTTTAAAATTTAATATATGTATGTATGTATTGTGACAGAGTCAGGCCAGATGGCTACAGGAGAGTGATAGAAGGCAGATATATTAGCCCCAGGTTAAGTAGGTCCCTTTTCCCTGGGTAAGGTAACAGAGAAGGTTCCAGAACAATCAGGATCCTTCTGGAGACAATTAAGACTGACAGGCGGATTAGAACACCTGCAGCCAATCAAGAAGCTGCTAGAATCAATTAAGGCAGGCTAATCAGGGCACCTGGGTTTAAAAAGGAGCTCACTTCAGTTTGTGGTGTGCATGTGAGGAGCTGGGAGCAAGAGGCACTAGGAGCTGAGAGCGAGAATGCATACTGTTGGAGGACTGAGGAGTACAAGCATCATCAGACACCAGGAGGAAGGTCCTATGGTGAGGATAAAGAAGGTGTTGGGAGGAGGCCATGGGGAAGTAGCCCAGGGAGTTGTAGCTGTTGCACAGCTGTTCCAGGACGCACTCTAAACAGCTGCATTTCACAGGGCCCTGGGCTGGAACCCAGAGTAGAGGGTGGGCCCAGGTTCCCCGCAAACCTCCCAACTCCTTGTCAGACACAGGAGGAGTTGACCTGGAGTGTGGGTTCATGAAAACGGTCAAACTGAGGGCTGCTGTGAAGCTCCAAGACACGCAAATCCGCCAATAAGTGCAAGACCCACCAAGGCAGAGGAGGAACTTTGTCACAATATAAAAATAAAAAAAATGAAAGTGCATTTTCTGTTTTTAACCTAAGAAGCCTTCTTATGAGATTGCTTTATTAGATGCCCCAGAATTCTGCATTCTTATAACAGTGCCCAATTATTGACAGTTTTATATTAAATTTTTTCCTCCCATTCAATTTCACTAATTTTCTTCCTTCAGTTTTACATCATCAGCTCACGGCTTGTGTTTCCTTCAGTATATTCAGTACTTTCTATTATGTGAATAAAGGAAATTCTATAAAGGACACTGTTGTGATACTGGCCCTACATATGATCTCTGAGTCCAGACCTCTAAAAACTTTCATGGATTAGGTGATCTTCTCAGCAAGTTATATGACAAGTCCTCATAGTTAGGGGTGTCCTGTTCAGCGGTAGACAGTAGGCAATCTAGAACGTAAAGCACTTTTCCACCTTTGGGCACATTTTGGCTGTCCCGATGCGGGTGGAGAGGAGTCTCCGCTTGTAACAGCTGCAATATAGACTTGGAGAAATTCTTTGCACTTTCCTCTGCCTCAGCCCAGGTTTTCCCATCATTGATGTTCTAGTCCCTATCCCCCTCTTTTCACCTGGAGAATACATGACAATCAGCCCCTCTTGCCCACAGAAAAATGGCAGGTTCTGTTTCATACTTTTAGAGCTATTGCTGATTTAATCAGAAAGTTCTATTTGGTATTCCTGCTAGCCAGCACAGCAAGGCACTTCTGGGACTTAATTTGCCAAATTACCAAACATGTTTTATTCACCCTGACAACAGCAGAGGCCATTAGCTCTATTCACACAAAAGCATTAACACTGAGAAACTAGTTCCATCATCGGGCTGGAAGTCTGCCAGGACTTCTATCACTCATTCACTGTGTGACCCTTAGAAAGTTACATCCCTCTGCCTCATTTCCTCCATACATACCTGTGACACTGTGAATAATATTTAGCATGTGTTATGATGAGTATTTCATCATACTTTATGAGTGCTATAGACATACAACATATATTATTTTGAGAGAGAGAACTTTTTCCATAAGCATCATATACAGAAACACGGGCCACTTGTTCTAGTCCTAAACAGACACTCTCCAACTCTGGCCTCAAGACCGATCCCTACTGTGCTGTCCGGGAGATGTCCTTGCAATATGATTGCAAGAGATTTTGTTTGCTTTATTTTAATTTATTTACTTGGACAGCTTCTCTCTTCCTCTCATTATTCAGTCTCACTGAGCCCAAACTTTTGCTTTCAGCCTGAGAGGTAGCCAGGAATATTCCCAGACTTATTTGTAATGCTTGATCTCTTTAACACTTGAAGGAAAAATCCCAAGCATTTCATCCTAGGAAGGCTTTAATAATAGCTTATATGAATTAATATTTAGAGATGAAACCATTTGGTTATCTGGACCAACCCACACCAATTTGGGGCAATTCAGATACAGACGTCCTGAACTTAATGGACCAATCCTAATTCCACTAAGAATGAAACACACGTAGTAATAGAGAGAGAGAGAGAGAGAGAATGGGCGGGGCCGGGGGGGGGGGGGGGAGAGACTGACCAAAACCACCCAACCTACTATTTGCAAAGGAGCCAATATTTCCAAGGAAACACACAAAGGCCCCTGCATGGAATCCTCCTTCACACCCTGAACGTTCCTTATAGCATTTGGATAACATTACAGGAGACCTCAAGCACAGGAGACAAACATGTGATCAAGAGCCTCAGAGTCTACAGCCCAGTTCACAATGTACAATGGAAGCAACAGGTGGGAGAAAAGGCAAGATGTGCTTCCAACCCCTGAACGGAAAAGCCCCTCTTCAGATCATCCTGGTAGAATATCAGCAGTAACAGAGCATAACGACGATCATTTATTAAATGAACAAAAAATGTCACCACAACAATAAGGTCGCATAGTTAAGACCTGGAAGTGAAAAGATGCTGAGTTAACGCCGCTGTTGGAATCTTCCACATCACGGATATGGTTCATTATTAACAAAAACTATTACAGTCGGGCCTAGAGGCCCTGAGATCAGGACCTCATTGTGCAAGCATGAGCCAGGGACCTCTTGGTGCCAACTGGCAAAGGGCACAGGGATCATTTGGGTTTGGTCTCTACATTGTGTTACCCATGGCTGGTGGAGTTGGGGAGCGGACTTGTGGCAGGCAGAGACAAAGCTTCCTTGTGTCAGGGCAGGCGGTAGCAAGATCTCTCAACCCTGATACCATCACAGTTAGGCACTGTACAAACTCGTAGTAAGCATCAGTCCCTACCCTAAAATCTTATATCTAAGTTACATATGTGTGGGAACAGGACTTTTTTTTATGCACGAAATGTAATGTTTCTGAAGTGTTTTTCATTCCAAATAGCAACAAAAAAAAATCAGAAATATGAAGTTTCCCACAGAATTGGAGTCTTTCAAAATATTCCAGGCAGGGAGCTGGCCTGCTGATGGGGAAGCTCAGGCAGCCTGCCTAGTGGCTGGCTGAAAGTTTCAATTTTTAACGGAATAAAAGACTTTCTATTCTGGTAACTAAGCATTTTCAAACAGAGAACTAACTCCCTTTAATAAAAGGGGGAAAAAGGAAGAGCCTGGGAGCTACAGACCAGTCAGCCTGACTTTGATAGCTGGGAAGTTACTAGAGCAATGTATAAAATATTCGATTTGCAAATACCTGGAGGATGAAGGGGTGATCTCTCCTGGACAGCATGGATTTACTAAGAACAAATCCTGCCAAACCAGCTTGATATCATTCTTTGACAAGGTAACTGGTCTGTGTCTTGGGGAAATGCGATGGACATAATATACCTGGACTTTAGCAAGGCTTTTGACAGTTCCACATAACATTTTAATAAGTAACCTGGAGAAATACAAGCTCAGTAGAACTACCATTAAGTGGATACATAATTAGTTAAACAACTGCAAAGAAAGAGTGACTATTAATGGAATGATGTCAGATTGGAACGAGGCCTCAAGAGGGGTTCCACAGCCATCTGTTCTGAGTCAATGTTATTTAACATCTTTATTAATTACCTAGATGTGGGAATAGAGAGCATACTGATCAAATCTGCAAGTGATACAAAGCTGGGCATGTGGGGGAAATTGCAAATACTTTGGGGGATAGAACTAAAATTCAAAGGGATCTTGATAAATTGGAAAACTAGGCTATAGACAACAAAACAAAATTCACCAAAGACAAATGTAAGGTGCTACACCTAGGGAAGAAAAAACCAAATGCACAAATACAGAAGGGGGGATAACTAGCTTGGCAGCAGCACTGCTGAGAAGGATTTGGGAACTGTGGTGGATCACAACCTCAACATAAGTTAACAAGATGCTGTTGCAAAAAGAGAAGCAAATGCAATTTGGTTTCATACGCCTTGGGGAATTCTGTGTCTCTGCACATGCGCAGAATTAATGTTCCCCCCAGAAAAATTACTTCTGATGGGGAAACAAAGGGAAACCCACAAGAGCAGGGGTCACATGCCCCTCCCCGGCAACGCAGGCAGATTGCTTCGGGCACCTGGAGCAGCCAGTAGAGACATACATCACCACTGGGATAGGGTGGGAGGGGCTGAGCAGTCAAGAGACTCTCTTGCTCACTATTGCAGCATGACTGGTATGGAGAGGCAGGGTTTTGGGGTGTTTCTGAGGAGGTAGGCGGGTGGCATAGCAGAATGTAGCAGCCAGCCTGCCTTAGTGAATTGTTTCCATTCTCTTTGTGAATTCTCCCAGGACTATAAGACAGGTGTAAAAGTTAAGGTTCCTTTATGTTGCCAGAGTAGTGTAAAGCAGTGGTTTTCAAACTTTTTTTTTCTAGCGACCCAGTTGAAGAAAATTGTTGATGCCCGCAACTCAATGGAGCTGGGGATGAGGGGTTTGGGAGGGGCTCAGGGATGGGGCAGAGGGTTGGGGGGCAGGGGCAAGGGCTGCGGGGTTTGGGATGCATGGGGGGGGTCAGGGATCTGGGCTGAGAGTGCTGGCTCTGGGGTGGGGCCAGCGATGAGGGGTTTGGGGTGCAGGAAGGGGCTCTGGGTTTGCAGGGCCTCAGGGCTGGGGATTGGGGCACAGGCTTACCTTGGGTGGCTCTTGGTCAGCAGCATAGTGGGGGTGCTAAGGCAGGCTTCCCGTCTGTCCTAGCATGACAGACTGCGCTGTGCCCCAGAAGTGACAAGCAGCAGGTACAGCTCCTAGGTGGAGGCACGCGGAAGCGGCTCCACATGGTTCTCGCCCACAGGCACCAGCCCCCCAGCTCCATTGGCCAGGAACTGGCCAATGGGAATGCAGAGCTGGTGCTTGGGGTGGGGACAGCGCATGGAGCCCCGTGGCCCCCCCACCTAGAAGCCAGACCTGCTGCTGGCTGCTTCCGGAGCACCACATCATGTCAGAACAGGTAGGGACTAGCCCGCCTTAGCTGGGCAGCATCGCCGACGGGACTTTTAACAGCCTGGTCAGCTGTGCTGACCAGAGCTGCCGTGACCCAGTGCCTTACATTCCATGGCCCAGTACTGGTCACGACCCGCAGTTTGAAAATCACTGGTGTAAAGGACAGTATGACCATATAAATTCTTATGGTACTTTAGTGATTAGAACTGGCCTAAATTTTTGGACTGAAAAAAATTCCTATCAAAATGTGCTCCATAAACTGTTTGGTATTAACCTTTCTGGAGATGGTCAATAGCCAATATAAATTGTGAGTTTTATTCTTCAGTCCTCACTTGCTCTTCAGTTGCCTATGATGTAACACTGAGCATATGGCTGCATATATTTGTTGACTATTAACCAGAAATAAAAGGGTCAAACCTGCATCTTGGTGGGGGGGGGTTAGACTACATGACCCTTGCGGCCCCTTCTAAGCCCAGGCTTCTGTGACTCTGTTCACAGATTCCAAGGCCAGAAGGAACTATTATGATCCTCACGTCTGACCTCCTGTATAGCACAGGCCACAGAACTTACCCAAAGTAATTCCCAGAGCTGAGCTTTTAGGAAAACATCCAATCTTGATTTAAAAATAGTCAGTGATGGAGACTCCATCACAACCCTTGGTAAATTGTGCCAATGGTTAGTTACCCACACTGTCAAAAATTTACACCTTATTTTCAGTCTGGAAGTTTTTGGAAAGTTTATGACCAGCTGTACCCTAAATAAATAAGGCAGAAAAAGGATGGGAGGAGAAAAAACAGGAATCACAGAAAGGTAAAGTGGCTTGCCCAAGATCACACAGTAATGCTTTCCAATCCTGGTTGAATGGATAGATTTCCAGTTTGCACCATAAAACATACAGTATGCACCATGCAGCTGATTTAATGCTATAGTTGGAACCCAAGCATTTCATTTCCTACCAATATGTACTTGACAGTGTTCAGACACTGAACAGGGTTTGTAGCAGCAACTTTCAGATCTTCTCAGAACCCAGTAGGCAGCAGTTTGTCCAATCAGGACTAAAACGTTTTCCTCTGTGGTGATCCCAGTTCACTGAGCAGGCACACAATCTCAACAGTGTAACAAAAACTACTGTTGTGTTCACTTTCCAACAGCTGCTTTTCCTCCAAAAATTTCAGCAAGGAGCAGGGGGAGAGAAGAGCTAAGTCAGGATGTAGTTGTAAAGCGTACACAAAGGCCACCTATTATTCCTCTCATTATTTATATTACCTAAAGCCCAGGGTCCCTACTCCAGGACCAAAATCCCACAGTGCAAGGCACCTAATAGCATCACTAAGGAAATGACCATCTTGCCTGGGTGCAGCTTGAGCAAGTACTAGATCACATTCTCTTCTTACAGGTCAGAATTCCCAAGTACTTTTCCCAGCTCGGCCAAGGACTAGTAGATATATCATTTAGCCATAAAGTTAGTATGATATCTATGTACCTACCTCAGAGGGCTGGAGGCTCATTCTCTATAAAGTGCTTTTAGATGCTCCAATTTTTCTTTTTTAAACCAAGTATTACACAAAGCAATCCAGACAGAATAGGAGATCCTAGAGTAAAGAGGACTGGAAGGAATGCTTCTGGGCTAGATCACAAGCTGTCGCATGCTTACATTGTTCCAGACAGATTGAAAATGATAGCTAGAAGGGTTCTCAACAAATTTTTTGGTGGCCCAGAGGTGGTACAGGGTGTCACACCCAGGAGCAACAAGGAGGGCGGGGCTGCTGCTTCCCCCCTCCCTCCCAATCACTGCCCAGAAGGCTGTTGTGTCCACACAAAAAGCCCCTGGTGGCCACATTTGAGAAACACTGAGCTAAACCAGGTTTCAGAGGAACAGCCGTGTTAGTCTGTATTCGCAAAAAGAAAAGGAGGACTTGTGGCACCTTAGAGACTAACCAATTTATTTGAGCATGAGCTTTCGTGAGCTACAGCTCACTTCATCAGATGTTCATCATCTGTACATCAGATGTTCATCAGCTAAACCAGTGGTTCTCAAACTGGGGGGTCGGGACCCCTCAGGGGGTCATGAGCTGTCAGTCTCCACCTCAAACCCTGCTATGCCTCCAGCATTTATAATGGTGTTTAACATATTTAAAAGTGTTTTTAATTTTGGGAGGGAGGGGGAAGAAGAGGACGCACTCAGAGGTTTGCTGGGTGAAAGTGATCACCAATACAAAAGTTTGAGAACCACTGAGCTAGACACTATAGTGCAGAGAAGAGAGCCACCACATGAGAGAAGATGCAGAACTCTTCAACAAAATCCACAGCCAAGGGATAAAACAGGAAAAGGACAGGTGAAGACAACAGTACAGGATTTACATTCTGAACTAAAAAGTGCCTAGCAATTAGTTGTTTCCTTGTTTAGAGGTTTGCACTAAAAAAGTGCCACTGAATGCTGTATGGGATAGTGAAATATGCAGAGCTGCTTCCCAAGGATGGATTTGGAGGTCTGTTGACTCACTAGTTGCTTGGCTTTACAGTGTCTGGTGTTGTGAGCAGGGTCAGAAAACAAGCCAGGGGCTCTTTCTGCTGTGACTCAGCAAGGGGGCCCAGTGCTCTCTGCTTTCCTCGCTCTAGCTATCAGGTGTTTCTAAGGCACCTGTCACCTTGGTAGCTGAGCACTGAACAGTTATATAATGTGCATAACACCACCATTGTAAAGGTGCTATCCTGTCTTCAGTGCACCATAATTTCCACATTTTCTCTCACACACACACACTCTATTTTGGTCCTCTGTCCCCACAATCCCTCCCCTTATTTTTCTCTCCAGCATTAAAAACAGAAAACAACATACTCCCTCACCCAACCAGGGAAGGAGCAGTGATAATGTCACCTTGAGTGTGTGCATATGTTTTAAGTGTCTAACACACACCCTCTAACATGAGGAAACAGCTATTGCTAAAACATTGTTAATTTTGGCCAGGTTAGGCAAAGGTCATGGAACAGCATATTACTCTCCGGATCCCATTGTACCGGGAAGTTCAGGCAGAGCAAGGATGGATCTTGAGCCTCTCCTTTCAAGTTTTTTGCCATTATAGGATTGCTGTTACAGTGGTGTTCTCATGAGACCCAGCCCCTTGCGAACTGGGGCATTAGATGGAGACTTGGCATGCGCACAAATCCTCCAGTCATGCTCTGCTTCCTTCCTCTCTCTTACCATCTCCTCCTCCTGAAAAGGCATTCCCATCTGCTCAGTTGAGGGCAGTGATGGAATAGGGATGAAACCAGTTAGATAGAAGCTGCTGGAAACAGGAGAGATTTTCAAATTGTCTTATAAGGAAACAGCCCTGATGGCCCCAGTGTTACTGAGGAGCCACTTAGATGGAACCCTAGGCAGTTGCTTCTTTGGTTATCCCACCTCTCTTACTAAACATCTGAACCATGTATAAAAGAGTTACAGGTCTTCATCCATCTTCCTACTCAGAAGGTCTGGGAAGAGCTTTAGCAGCCGTCTCTTAGAATGCTCTATTACATTCTTTCCCCTCCTCTCAGAGGGCAGAAGCTGGGCTCAGGACTCTTCTGTAATCAGGCCCAGCAGCCAGCCAGGAGCTCTCCCCCCCAGTCCCTGCCAGTGCTGAGCAGTCCATGGTGCTACAGTTTCCTTTGGCCAGCCAGGAGCACCACCTGCAGTCCTCTGACTCTGGTCTGCACTGCTGCTCCTTTTATACTAGCCTGCAACCCTCTGATTGGCTGGTTCCTTCACAGTCTCTTTAGGCAGCTTGGAGGTCTTAGGTCCACTACTCCTTTCCTGGGATAAGTGTGGCAGAACCCTGAGTCCTCCAGCAAAGGGCCTCTGGGCCTAGCTCAGCCAGTCATAGTGACTAAAAGGTCAGGATATACTTTAATGTCTAGAGTTACATATTTCCATCCCCTTCCTTATAAGTATATGCTACAATACTTCAGTAATTGTCCCAAACAACTTACCAGTGTCTGACACATGGCCAGAAAGGGTTAAGCATCCTGCATAAGTGACCTAAATTCAAACTTTAGAGACATATTGGTAGAGGTTTGTGTTTGTGTGTGTTGTTTATATATAACGTGTTAGAGATGGACAATGTAATCAAACAGTTCCTGTCTCTGCTGTATTCTGTTACTTCAGAGACCAAAAGGAGATTTTAACATTTAAATGAACTGTAAATTTAGTGATATCACTGTACTGATTTCTCTTTGAAGTATACAGCAGATCACCTGCAAATGGTGGAAAACAGGCAAAAGCCTCATGTTAATCTGTGTAGCTAATTACTGATGATGCTTAAGAAATAGGTCTACTTCAAAGTCTAGATGATTACCTATTGTTCACCTAAGGACTTTGTGCTGTCAAGACAAGGCCTGGAACTGTATAAAGGTTGCTTGGGTCCTGATCCTTTTTATCTCAGATCTGCTTGATGCAGGGGAAGCTTGAGTCATAAGACAGATCTCCAGTCCCATCTGGATCACCTTGGATATGAACATTGGACTATAACATATGAACTAATTCTGAAATAACTTTGCAACTACGAAACTCACCAGCTCTACTATGAAACTGATCTCAGAACTGTACACGTCTGTATGTATATTGATTTTTTAACCAATACACTTTTTTTTTTAAATAAATTTTAGTTTAGTTAATAAGAATTGGCTGTAAGCAGGTATTTGGTAAAATCTGGAATATTCATTAAATTGGGAGGTAATTTGTCCAATCCTTTGGGATTGGTAGAACTTTCATATTTGACTTGGCTGTCTGGGAGGGAGCCCAAAGACTGGGTTGCTTTTAAGGGAACTGTGTTTTGGCTTCTGTATAACCAATAAGGTATTATAGAAACTGTTTTGTGGCTAACTGGGTAGATCTAAGTATTGGAGTAACCACCAGCTTTGGGGATTGTCTGCTCCATTCTTTGCAGTTTGACCTAACTGAGTAACCCAACTGGGCCTCCCACTCCCAGACCCTGGTCACAGTGTCATTGCAGAGTCCAAGGTTATTTACGCTCAGAACATTGCAGCATTTGCTGTGAGTGTGATCAGCCAAGTTAGGGTTTGGGGGTTGTGTGCGTAAATGAAAATCTTGTTTTTCAGGACAGCAAACAGTACAATTCTCAGGCTACATTTACAATTTGATTAATTTAAACTAATCTGATTGAAATTAAATAAAGCAATATGTGGTATAGCAAGAGAGGCAGCTTCAGTTCCAGATTGGAACATAATGCAAGGAATGAGTATACCCCCTGACACTATGCTACCTGAGCAGAACAGCATGAAGCAATCAAAACCACACTGAAACATGCCAGAGCCAGGCACAACTGCCACCATAACGATCATGTAACAGAAAATTGCACTTCATTGTATACGGCATCGTTGCCAGCAGGAGGCCAGATTCTCCAGAGAACTATCACCCTTTAGGGTATGTCAGTGTCTACAGTGCAGAGTTAGCCTGGGCTCATACTCAGGTGTTGCCCCTTACTCCCCCCATCCAAAAAAATCCCTCTCAACCCAGGCTAGCTGGCACAGTAGGGAAACAGGTTAGAGCCCAGGTTCCAGTTACTAGCCTGAATGACACTCACCCACTTTGCAGTGTGGACACAGGCTAAATCACTCAGCGTGGATAGCCCTCCATTCCCTTCCCACATTTCCTCCCTCCAGCCAACACATGCCCAGAAGACGGACAAGTTCTCCCACAATTCTGTGGGAAAGAATTAGAGCAGTTCATCTTACTGCAGCACTAAGAACTACGAGGTATGCCCCCAGAAGTCCCAGTGACATACACAGGCAAGTGCAGCACCAGCGAGACAGGAATTCTGGTACGGCTTTGCAGCGTGGTAGCTCGCACCCAGGCACCAAGCAGCCAGGCTCACTCTGCAGTGGAGTCCTTTATGAAGTGGACCAACTCCTTCCGGGACACATCCAGTACAATAACCACACCACAGGCCCCCCGGCTCAGCCAACAGCAGCTCCAGCAAGCGAGCTTCCTCCTGGCTTAGCTGCACTTCTCGGTCCTCAGCCATAAGCCACATTCTGTACGTCTCATGTAGCAGAGCAATGTAATTGCATTAACAGACCTCAACATTGCAATGCCTAAATCAGTTTGGGACGTGTTTGGAAGTGAAAGTCTTGTGACAGTACAGAGGCAGCAAAGAACAGGGAGGTCTAGACTCAAGTGGGAAAACTAAGAGGCAGATTGTGTATGAGTGTGGGATAAATAGTAGCAATGAAATGTAATCAATAGCAAGGAGATAGGAGTCAATTTATAGCAGAGAGAAGTGAACAGGCAAAAAAAAAAATCAATCAATGGTCAATTGCAGTAAGACTGTAGTCAAATGGCAATAAGTAGCTAATGGATCTTTCCTTTCCCACATGTGCAACTTACAGTTTCTCTATCCGCCATTATTTAGCTCTGTACTCACTACACTGTTCTGAACTAAACTTGTGTTACACTGTGCAACCACTATCCCTAACCAAAAAGAAAAAGGAATATTTGTGGCACCTTAGAGACTAACCAATTTATTTGAGCCTTCATGTAAGTGACAGATTAAACTTTGGGGGAGTAGCTCACAAGGCCATCCTAGTAAGCTCTATTTGAATGAAAAGTCTGTATTAGGTGTTTGTTGCTGCTCTATACTTCAAAATGTAACATCTTTAAAAACTTCCATGGAGACAAAACACACACACTAATAAGGAGTTGCATCAGGACTTACCAAACTTCAGCTAGATGGAAAGAAAATAACCAGGCAAGTAACCCCAGAGAATGGAGAATTGATAAGCATCAGCTTGCCTTTACCGCAGAGAATACCTGCAGCACAAGAATTGGTCTTTCAAAGCAATACCTTTATGGGTTGCTCCATTTTCATCAAGCTATTGAATACTGGACATTTTCCTCACAGAGTTGGGTGGAGGTTTCTTTTTTCTTTTGCTAGTGAGGCAAAAACCAGGGAGATTCAGACCAAGACACCCGGGGGCACATTTGAAAGTGGGGTCACCTAATTTCCTTGTTCAGGGTATGTGAAAGCAAAGCTTTCCAAACCGAGGTACGTGAAATACAGAGCAAGGCAACCCAACCAGTGTGCATTCAAAAAAAAAAAAAAAGTACCAAACCCATATTCTATAAGTTTATTTTCATCTGTTAAAAATTCATGATATTCTTTATATCCTGTCCTGTATATTTACATCAGGGATGGCTACAGTGCAGCTACGAACCAAATGTAGCTCAGAGTTTTATAGTGCAGTCTGCATTTGCCCTCACTTACACCTAGATGTACAACCTACGGTTTCTGACACATGTGCTGAGCAGAGGCTATTCCAATCAAGATGGAGTATCACATCAGGACCTATCCTCATCTCAGGCTGAAAATCCGTATTTAAAATGAGGGTAGCTGCAATCTACTCCATTGCATGCAAATTAAGTGTGACCTCTGGCTTGTGGCAAGAAGCACCCTCAGTACTTGACTGGGCAAAGTTTGTGTGTTCTTATACGGTCACTGAAGACATTAGAAGTGGGATATGCAGAGAGCATCTGGAATGCAAGTCTTGAGGTTAGACCTTTCCCTGGGCAGCAGAGTTAGGGTTCAGCTGCTGAATTTAACACTATTCAGCATCACTCACTAACAGGTAATGCAGGATGTCTCCGAGATGCAGTTTTTGTTAGCTTTTGACTGGGTTAGTTTTCCTAGCAATAATGAACTCACATAGGAAAATGATTTAAAAATAAAAATTAAAAAAAACACCACTATCACCTGTGGGTGAACACTTTTGACAAATTTCAGAGTAACAGCCGTGTTAGTCTGTATTCGCAAAAAGAAAAGGAGTACTTGTGGCACCTTAGAGACTAAGGAATTTATTTGACCATAAGCTTTCGTGAGCTATAGAAGTGAGCTATAGCTCACAAAAGCTTATGGTCAAATAAATTGGTTAGTCTCTAAGGTGCCACAAGTACTCCTTTTCTTTTGACAAAGTGATCGCTCTATATCTGACCTACTAGTCCACATCCTCAAAGAAAACCTGCACAAACACTTTCAAAAGATGAGCCTGGGAGCGTAAATTCACAACTTTGCTAGATACTAAAAGTCACAGTCTTAAGCCATAAATCCAGTGTCTCTATTACAGACATCTGTAACCCACTAACCCTCTTTTTGCCCTAAACTACTGGGGTGTTAACAGGCCACTTCACCTTGAATGGTCCCTTATACCAAGTAGTTAGCACATATTCTATCTGTTCAATCTTGTATGTCTACGCAGCAAAGAAAATCCTACAACTGGCCCATGCCAGTCGACTTGGGATCGCAGGGCTGTTTCATTGCAGTGTAGACTTCTGGTCTCAGGCTGGAGCCCAATCTCTCAGACCCTCCCACCACACACGGTCCTAGAGCTTGGAGCCCAGAAGCCCACACAGCAATGAAATAGCCCTGTAGCCCGAGCCCCACAAACCCGAGTCGGCTGGCATGGGCCAGCTATGTGTTTTTCCTTTGCTGCATAGACATACCCTTAGTACCTTTCCCAGGTAGGAAGAAGAGCTCTGTATAGCTTGAAAGCATGTTTCTCTCAACAGATTTTAGTCCAACAGATTTTGGTTCAATAAAAGATATTACCTCATCCACCTTTTCCCTCTAGCAACAAGGTATTTGCCACTGTGTAAAGTTACCTGCATTAAGCCTAAGACTAATGGAACTAATACCTTGCCTCAAGATACCACGCATGGAGACAACCTATTAATAAAGTTTCCATACCCCCATCTCTATTAAACCATTATATGTTTATAAACACTGAACACAAAGATGGAATACTTTAATTCATTGGGTTGGCAACCTAGGACATTGCAGAAGGAAACATTCCCTTTTCCAAGGACTGCCCTGAGCAATAAACAAATAAAGATGCCGTGATGTCAGAGATAACAGCTCCTACTGAATAGCCAGCTATTTGGAGGACATAACATCAACACAGCAAATTAAAGCTTCATTTAGCTAATCTGGCTCACAGGAACAGGACGTGATACAGGACCATTTAAAACTTAATCAGCCATCAGTAACCAACCCTTATACTTGTCCTGTAACTCAGACTCAGTTTGCTTAGCCAAACTATACAGCAGCTGAACCGATAGCTTCTTCCCAGAGCAGGAGGTTTCAATCCATCAAAACTTCATTTCCACCGTCATTCAGAAAGAACCCTTTCCCCAAAATACATACCTCCTATATAAAGGAGGGAAATATCCATGTAATCCATTGCAGAAGGTACATTTATCACCTGTACTTTGCCCACTAGTTCATCTCAAACAGGACTACTTCTAACATGTCCAACTTCTGAACAGCTTTAAGAACCTGCCAATTTACATACAAAGCATTTGCTACTTCTTTCACTCATTACACAGATCCAAGTAGCAGGATGGGAAATACAGGTCTGATCCTGTGACAGATTTAGAGTACAATAACTTGCTACTCATTAGGACTAGAAATGGGAGATAGATATCAACAGAACAGGGCAATTTCAAGATCTCCTACAGGAAACACTGCACTTGCTTCTAATGCTTGTAGGACCCAAGATATCAGGAGTTTCTTTTTAAAAAGTCACAATAGAAAAACTATTTCAGGCAATTTCAGAAATTTCTAAAACATTAAGTTATAATTGCTCTTTGAGGCCTACACAAATTGAATTTGTGGTTCTTAAGCACCTGGCCTCACGGCACAAATATGCTGTTGGTAATTTTTTGTAAATTCTCCAAAACATCACTAAAATATAGTTTCTGTAAAAAAGTGAGATAAAGAATACGTTAAGGTTCAGCATAAAGGTTTCAGTTAACTCTCTTTCAGGATGCCATGCATTAACTCATATGTGGATTTGTCATTTGTAAGTAACAGTACCATCAGATTTATACTGACTAAAAACGTTATATAAATACTTTAATGTGAAAGAATGTTTAACTCCCAAGAAAGTGCCTGGTTCCATGGAGGAACATCAACCAGGAACTGGCTCTTTAGATATAGATAAGTAAGAAACAGGACATGAGAGTATCAAAGACCTTGAAACACTGAATTAAATAACTGATTTTAATAGCATTTTGTATCTGTACTTGTAGTTATTTTCCTAAAGAAAGGCGGATTCTCTGTGGTTGGTAACCATTAAAAACTATTGGTTTGTAACTAAAATAGCCTTTACACTAAACTTTAGCTTCTTTTCGCTAGCTAGGAGGAAACACTATAATCATATTCAGTTATTTGGACAATTATATAGCTTTGCTTACATTTATTCAGATTCTTAATTTTTAAATTTTTGTACTGTGTTGGAAAATGATAATTGATGCATTTCTTATTTGCTAGATTAAATTGTGATTTGTCTCAAGCTGGATTTGTATATTCAAATTCAATTACATATTCACAAAACACATTTAAAATTACAATTAATAAAAATTAAAATACCTTAAATGTGCTGGACACAAGAAAAAAGTATGTTTATCAAAACATATTTTGCATTTAAAACTAACTGATTTATTAAACAAAACTAGTATTATCTGTAATTCGTTAATTGATTGGATGGTTTCTGGTCACCATGTCCTTCAAGATTGAGAATTAGTGTACCTCATCCTCTCACGCCTAGTTTTTACCATAGATTGGAAGAGGATAACAAGTTTTCCTGCTTTTTCAACTCTTAATTGGTTTCTTATTTTGAATGATCCAGCCATTGAACTGAACTACCTGAATAAACTGAAATGAAGAAAATATACCCTGTACCTGCATAATTCTCTACCGATACCAAAAGCTGATTAAGCACCTGGAACCAGCGTTTGTTGAAGTGATAAATCAGTGACTTCCATCAGTTCAGTGGTCTGACTTTCTTTATTACTTGGCAGCAAACATACACTGCTTAATGTTATTTTTGTATTTGAAGGGATTTTAATAGTAAATGTAGTCCTTTATATAAGGTTGATTTTTAAAAAATAAACTTGTATTTAAATTTTAACCAAAAAAGTCAAATTTAAAATTAAAAAATACATTTTTAAAATGATTAATTTTTATCCACCCTGCCTGGTTCACCCTAGCTTTTTTCTTCAAAACTGCCCCACTGCCAACATGTAGCTCTACTGATGGTAGTAACTAGGGGAGCACTGTTGTAGACCAGTCCACAATAATTAAGGCACTGGTTACCAGTGTACACTAGCACTAGTGAGGCTGCAGTGTGGGAGTTGAAGAAAATTGCTAGTGTAGAGTGATTCTGGCCAAGGGGGAGACAGGGTTGGTCAAGGCTCTTGCTGGGAGCAAGTCTTGCACTTTGTTCCTGCTCCTGAAAACCCTCCCCCATCTCCAGCCCATGCACTCCAACTCCCTTTTACTGGTTTTTGACCAGCTCATCCATCCATCCATCCAGGAACCAGCAGCAGGCAGGAGTGTGTCTTGCAATCAGAGAAGTTTACTTATCCACACAGAGAAGGGAAGACTCCTTATCCAGTTCTCGGGGAGGGAAGGTAAATGTGAATGTGACAGAACTCAGGAACTCATGCAAGTGTACAACTGGGATTTTTGCATCAAGTGTTGCCCAAATCAAATCCCAATGCAACTTTTAAATAGCTTCATTAAAAGCTGCATCTCTACCAGTGGAATGTCAAGATTTAGAGAGGGGATGTTCATAAAACCTACCTGCAACTAGAAACCTACACTGCAGTTAAAGCAGAGATGGATGGTGCTCACTGGGTTAGCAAGCTGTTGGATCATAGTTTAAATGGTGGTCTTGGGGGGGGGGAGGGATGAGTGGCAAGCACTAACCACTTTTGCACCCACTATCAGTCTCTTCATGGAGCCATACTGGTGCTGAGCAAGTGCTGCTCAGTCCTCCAAACCAGACATCAGGCTTAGAAATCCCAGGAGCTGCAGAACAACAGGTATCATGTGCAGAGTTTTGACTTACTAAGGCAATGTGGAGCTTGATACTAACGCAGTATGCCTGTCTGTTTCAGCATAAGGAGCCTCAGGAATAAGAGCAGAGAAGAGAACAAGATCTGTAACCTTTCACTTGAACTATACTGTGTGTTTACATGCATCTCTCCAGGAGTTTACAAACACATTTAAATGTTACAAATACAGATGCCAGGATGGGTTGAAGCACAGAATCACTGACTGAAAAGGACGACGGAAAGGATTAATGTTAGTGCCACAGTTTCCCCTTCTGCTTCCTCAAGACATTTGCTTAATATTCTCACTTCATTTATTTGATCTATCCCTGCCCAGAACCGAGAGCATCTGTCAAATATATACAAATGGAAACTAGTGTCCAGGTCCGAGACCCACCCAGTCTACCACCCATCCCTAAAAAAGCCTGGTTTTGCAGTATAGCCCTCCTGCCCTGTTCCCAGCCCCACACCCCCGATCTGGGCTCTAGTGAATCTACAGGTAAGTGTGTGCCAGAATCAAAGACACTTCCCTGAAGATGCCCTGCCCCTAAAGGACCATTGGCTTCACCTGGTTTTACCTGGGGAGAGAAGGTGGTCTTTGAAGGACTCAGGACACAAACTATTTGTGACTTTATGAATCTGTAATCTGCTCAGACAGCAATGATCTGCAGGTGATGCAGGATTGTACGTGATAGCAAAGTGGCCACTCACAGCAGAAGCTCAGTACCAGCTCCTTACTGTTTCACTACATTCAATGCCACAGAAAAAAAGTAAACAGGTCTCAAGAATAAGATGGCGAGAAAGCGTTTAGGGTAGTGGACAGGCTTCCTCTCTGTTCTCCACTGTACTATCCCCCTTGTTCCCTCCTCTCTCATCTTGCCATTTAGCTGATCCCCCTCCTAACAAAACCCCAACCAAGAAGAGCTTAAAAAATAAACAAAGACACTGCCATGATGATTGCACCATCAAATTGCTCAGTCTCCCTATCCTGGGTCTATCTTGTCTATTTACATTGTAAGCTCTTTGGGACTGGCACTGCCTACTACTCTGTCTGTACAATGTCTAGCTCTCAGACACCCCTTTTCAGTCAGTCCTTAGGCACTACCAAAATAAAATAACTGAGTAATGGGATGGAGTTAAAGAGAACATTTCCACTGAATATCAATCAGGAAAGATTCATGGCAGATATCAATCAGGAAAGATTCATGGCAGCAAAATCTTAGGTAATGGAACTGTCTGCCAAGGAAAATTGTGAAAGCCACACAGTTGTGGACATTTAGAACTGGACACAACATGAGGAAGTTTACAACAGAAAATATCCTGCATTGCCCTTGGGTCAGAGCAGATGGAACCCAATAGGGCTTAAGTTTTTAACATGCATGTTTTGACAGACAATGTTACTAACCTTAAAATTGAAGGGCAACCAAGAGGAAACCAGTGATACCTGGTTTCCCACACCAACCCCATTTCTTTCCAGCCCAATGAGAATTTGTTCTGACTCATTCTGCAGGAACCACACATTTCACTTTGCCTCTCTACCATCTATGTCCTGCTCACAAGCTCAGTCTTGCCCTGTGGCATTACGAGTTCTCTCATTTCTCGGAGTATTGCAGTTATGCACTAAATTCCCTCATCCTGTACTACATGCTAGCAGCAGCCAAATACTGTATCAGGATGTAGGAGGACTAGAGAGGAAAACTGAAGTTCAGTTGCTACTACAGATTACAGAGAAAAGTTACACATGTACACATGTGTAATACACGTGTGTGTGTTTACATACAGCCTTTCATTAGGGGGAAAGCCTTAAATAATGGCCAGGACAATCCAATTGCTGGGGTGGCGAGAGAGTTGTTTTGCACAGAGCCTTCAGTTTCTGCTTTGAAGAAAAGCCCCACACTTAGTTTGAGTAGCTGCAGTAAATGCATACATCTTCCATCCCAAAGCAGCTTCCTTACTTCTAGTCTTCTCCACTCTTCCCTACCATGAATGCTCACAATCTCATCTTCATTTCCTCTTCCGCCCATCCAACCTCTTACCAACTGTATCCCTTATGTTCCTACTGCTAACATGCCCTCGTTCTGTTGTTGGATCATATTAAAGAAGTTCTGTATTAAAATCACAAATGAGTTTGATTCCCCAGAGTTTCAATTCCAGGGTATTACTAATTAAGAGCTCTCTTGGTTTTTGGTACTGTTTCTCTCCCTCTATGTGTGAAACTTGCAAGCTGCTAATTGTGTTAGTACATTCTAAGACAGAGTCTGTTCTCAAAGCAATTCACAGAGAGAGAGACTCAAAGCAATACTCTAACAACAGAAACAGCACCCAGAGACTCCCTGCCCTTTTGTTGTATTAACCATTGTGATTAAAATAGAGATAGAGGATGTATGTGGATGGATGCTTGGTGTGGATAATAACTGAATGATCAGGGAGGTGCCAGCCTAAGAATCCAGTGTCCATCGGCTGAAGAAGGTGTCAAGTGGAAATAATCAGAGGATCCCCCCCGGTGGGCAGACTGGAATCCACCCAACAGCCTCAAGAATGGGAGAACCAAAGAACAAGATAACATCTTGGAGCCGTCAGGAATGTGCTATCTGCTGATTGATTCAGCAACAGCATGATGAAGCAATTCCCATAGACTGGCATAGGAAGAAATTCCTATAAAAATAGACTCTAAAAAGTGAGAACTTTGGGGTCTGATTCTGCAAACCAACTTCCAGGAGCATCAGATGAGCATCTGACAAGGCCCTGCTCCCTCCTCATGTCCAGACCACCTGGCCAGTGACTTGGCATGAGCAACTCTAAGGCTGGTAACTATGATAACAACCTTGCAGAACCTCTGTGTGTGTGTGTGTGTGTGTGTGTGTGTGTGTGTGTGTGTGTGTTTGTATGAATGAATGTGAGAATAAATATGAGATTGAATGGAATGTTATAGCTATAACTAACTGCTTACTATGATTCTTTCTGTATTCACAATAAATGTGGTATTTTGCCTTTTTCCCTTTAATAAGATCCTGCTGGTTTTTATTTTATTGGTACAACATTTTGGTGGAGAATTGCGAAAGGGGGAATATTGGTAAAAAACCTCAGTTATTGTAAATATTGGTGTGCACACCGCCAGCTCTAGTGAGCTAGGCATTTCTATTAGGTTAACCAGACCTGCTGGCCTCCGAGAAGGTAGCAGGGGACCTGCTGGCCTCCGAGAAGGTAGCAGGGGACCTGCTGGCCTCCGAGAAGGTAGCAGGGGACCTGCTGGCCTCCGAGAAGGTAGCAGGGGACCTGCTGGCCTCCGAGAAGGTAGCAGGGGACCTGCTGGCCTCCGAGAAGGTAGCAGGGGACCTGCTGGCCTCCGAGAAGGTAGCAGGGGACCTGCTGGCCTCCGAGAAGGTAGCAGGGGACCTGCTGGCCTCCGAGAAGGTAGCAGGGGACCTGCTGGCCTCCGAGAAGGTAGCAGGGGACCTGCTGGCCTCCGAGAAGGTAGCAGGGGACCTGCTGGCCTCCGAGAAGGTAGCAGGGGACCTGCTGGCCTCCGAGAAGGTAGCAGGGGACCTGCTGGCCTCCGAGAAGGTAGCAGGGGACCTGCTGGCCTCCGAGAAGGTAGCAGGGGACCTGCTGGCCTCCGAGAAGGTAGCAGGGGACCTGCTGGCCTCCGAGAAGGTAGCAGGGGACCTGCTGGCCTCCGAGAAGGTAGCAGGGGACCTGCTGGCCTCCGAGAAGGTAGCAGGGGACCTGCTGGCCTCCGAGAAGGTAGCAGGGGACCTGCTGGCCTCCGAGAAGGTAGCAGGGGACCTGCTGGCCTCCGAGAAGGTAGCAGGGGACCTGCTGGCCTCCGAGAAGGTAGCAGGGGACCTGCTGGCCTCCGAGAAGGTAGCAGGGGACCTGCTGGCCTCCGAGAAGGTAGCAGGGGACCTGCTGGCCTCCGAGAAGGTAGCAGGGGACCTGCTGGCCTCCGAGAAGGTAGCAGGGGACCTGCTGGCCTCCGAGAAGGTAGCAGGGAAAACAGATTAAACCAGACCTGCTGGCCTCCGAGAAGGTAGCAGGGGACCTGCTGGCCTCCGAGAAGGTAGCAGGAAAAACAGATTAAACCAGACCTGCTGGCCTCCAAGAAGGTAGCAGGGGACCTGCTGGCCTCCGAGAAGGTAGTAGGGAAAACAGATTAAACCAGACCTGCTGGCCTCCGAGAAGGTAGCAGGGGACCTGCTGGCCTCCGAGAAGGTAGCAGGGAAGAACAGGCTAACCGGACCTGCTGGCCTCCGAGAAGGTAGCAGGGAAGAACAGGTTAACCGGACCTGCTGGCCTCCGAGAAGGTAGCAGGGAAGAACAGGTTAACCGGACCTGCTGGCCTCCGAGAAGGTAGCAGGGGAAAAACGCATAGATTAAGCTATGATTTCAGAATCTAGGCTGTGTCACTTGCTAAGTAATACCAGCAGTGACAAAGAGATTGAAATATCCATGTTAAGATGTTTAAAAGAAAACAGGGTAAGCCAGTACTAGAGGAAGGAATGGAGTCAGAAGGAACTCCAACCTCACCTTTTGTTAAAGAAATTACACCTTTTAAACAAATCCTTCAAAAATTTGGGCACAGTCCTTGGACTAAACAAGCCCTAGCTGATGTCTGCACTATTTCGGACCTAGAGGATAGATTGGCTCAGTATATCCTCATATACAAACCTTCTAGTGCTGCCAAAAGAGATGCAGCAGCAATTTGGTTGTTGTGGGAGGCATGTAAGGATTCTTCTCTCCGCTTGTCTTCATGTAAAGAGGAAAAGGCACAAATGGAAAAGGGAGCAGACAATTGGAAGGTGCTGGCTACAAATATCCAAAGCCAGCTGAAAATAGTGAAAGAGGCACTCCAGGAATACAAAAAGAGTGAAAAAGTTAACTCTGCAGAGGCTGGAGGGAGGCAGGTAAAGGGGGAGAAGGTCCTATGTACGGCACCCCCAGGCATAATTACAAAGAGAAAAGAGAGTAAAAAAAAAAAAAAAGTTAACTCTGCAGAGGCTGGAGGGAATTAAGCAGTTAAACTTTGTATTTCACCCAAACAACTTTTAACCGAAAATGTTAAAAAGGAAAAGTGTTAGAGCATTCTTGGTTTCTTTGCAGCCATTCTGAAAGAAAAATGGGCCCTTTTCCAAAGGAATGTCTGTAAATTAGCCAGGCAAAAATAAACTATCTGATTAAAATCATTTGACTGGACAATTTAGTCAAATTTGCTAAAAGAACATAAGAGGGTTCTATTGGAACTTAACTGCGTCAAATGTATAAAGGGAATGTAAGATGTAAAAAACAGAGCAGTGTGGAAGGGATGTTGAAGGAAAAGAAAATGTGTATGTATCTGTCTGTGTGTGTGTAAATATGTAAAGTTCTAAGGACCAGTTAGTTTTGTTTTTGTTAATGCCACTAAAAATCCATTTGACTCTTTAATTCAAAGTTGCAAAACTGACAGACCTTTTTGCTAGACACAGGTAATTAGTGTTGTTTGGCTTTGGGATTTGGCATTTAACCCTTAAAAGGTAACTCAATGCTTTACAAAATTTAAAATGTTTTTAAGTTGTGGCTGCAGCAGGGCAGTCAAAATCAGGAGAATATATAAAAAAAAATTTGGATTCTTTTTGTTTGTTTTTTGTTTGTTTGTTTTTGTAACAAAATAGCAGATGAGAGTTGTAGTAAAAAAAAAATAAAAAAAGACAGTGCCTCTCTGAAGCAACAGCAGGGGTGAGTTGCACAAAACAAAAAGAAGCAATGTTAGAAACACTGAGTCTTAAAATGGCTCTGAGTAATCAGACTGTCACTTTGATAAAGGTACATGAAAACTCTGTAAGCAAAAAAAAGAAATAGTGACACCTTATGTAAAAATGGATCTGGATAATGTTATAGAAGTTAAACTATGGAAGAAATGTGCATTTGCCCCAGAACATGTGCAGGGTATATTGTAGAAGGGGCAAAAGAAATGCAAACATACCATGCTACTTAATTAAAATGCTATTAGGGCTCCAAAGGGAGCCACAATAGGTTGGGTTTTCTTTTTCAGATTGCTGTGTGTTTTGGAAGCAGAAGTTAAAAGTAATCAAAACTCTGGTGAAAGTTGATTGTGTCCCTTTTAAGATAGAGTCTCTGAGCTGCTGATGGCTTTAAATCCAAAAGCAGGAAGTTTCTGTGAAAATGCAAATTACCTAAATGATAAAGGAAGGAAAGAACTAGCAGCACAAAGGAGCTGCAGATAAAGGACATACCTGGTCAGCAAACAAATTGTCTAAGTAAAAGGCATGGGATAACAAGATAATTTTAATACATTTAATGATAATAAGTATCCCTGTAACAACGTATAGTGTGTATGATTTTTGGAAAAATCCTTTAAGGTCGTATGGTAATGATGCTTCTCAGTTATTACCTGTAAATACAACTTAAAGCTTAACACAGCAGGAAAAACATTATAAACTTGGTCTGCTGTATAAGAAGGAAAACTCAGGGATTTAATGACTAAACAGTGGGATAATTTCCCCATAACCCTTAAAAGATAAAAGCCTTTGAAACCTGGCCTGCCTATAGAACAAAAACAGGAAAATATGGGGGCAATTTCTCTGTTTTGCCTGCAATCAGCAAGGGTATTTGTAAAAGAAATATTTTAAGCAATAATCTGCCACCCCAAAAGGGGTAGAAACATGTTCTTTTTGTCTTTCAGAAAATCAGGAAAAGCTGCCAGCTGAAAAGCAACCCAATACCATGAATCTACTGTCACAATAGAAATTGTGTTCTGTGTTCTATGTTTTGTCTTGTGTTTTGTGTTGTTGCTCGCACTGTTGTGTGTTTAAAAAAAAAAATACTGAAGACCTGCAGGAACTTAAAAATAAATTAAGCTTTCTGTCCCAGCTACAGGACAGCCTGATACAAAAACAAGTACATGCCAATGCAGACTTGGTCCAAATTGGTCTGGGTAACCTAAAAGGCCAATGGAATCTTTAGTAATGGCTTAATACTACCACATGGCTTATCCATAAGAAAAAAAAATATTAGAAATAGGAAACTACACAGCCATAACTATGGGATGCACTGAAATGCAGATACTTGCACTAGCTACTTTGGAACACAAAATGTTCTGGGTCCTATTGGGAAATATTAAGGGTTTGATGCATTTGTTAAAAAAGAAAGAGATCATTGTTTGACACTTATCAATATGAATGGATGCAATATGTTTCCACTATTGTAAACCAGACTTGTTAATGGGAGAAATTGTTGTCAAAATTGCACACCAACAGTCCCTGGAGGCAAAGGTATTGAAGGTTAACCCACTCCCCATATTACACATGGGATCCTTTTGGCTACCCTGGACCTTGAGCCAGTGAGCTGGGGAGGGAGGGAAGCTATTGGACACTAGAGGTTGTACCGAATGGACTCCTCAAAAGTGGGTGTGCCTCACCTTGCCTGTTGCCCCAGAACCTTGTAGTAAAGATACATCACTAGGATCATGTATGTGGCATGAATTGGAATCACAAACTCAAATTGCCTCACAGTACTTTCTCTTGAATAGGCTACATAGAAAGTGACACTGACGATTATAAATCTTAGTGTCAAAAGGGGGATTATGTTGGATCATATTAAAGAAGTTCTGTATTAAAATCACAAATGAGTTTGATTCCCCAGAGTTTCAATTCCAGGGTATTACTAATTAAGAGCTCTCTTGGTTTTTGGTACTGTTTCTCTCCCTCTATGTGTGAAACTTGCAAGCTGCTAATTGTGTTAGTACATTCTAAGACAGAGTCTGTTCTCAAAGCAATTCACAGAGAGAGAGACTCAAAGCAATACTCTAACAACAGAAACAGCACCCAGAGACTCCCTGCCCTTTTGTTGTATTAACCATTGTGATTAAAATAGAGATAGAGGATGTATGTGGATGGATGCTTGGTGTGGATAATAACTGAATGATCAGGGAGGTGCCAGCCTAAGAATCCAGTGTCCATCGGCTGAAGAAGGCGTCAAGTGGAAATAACCAGAGGACCCCCCTGGAGGGCAGACTGGAATCCACCCAACAGCCTCAAGAATGGGAGAACCAAAGAACAAGATAACATCTTGGAGCCGTCAGGAATGTGCTATCTGCTGATTGATTCAGCAACAGCATGATGAAGCAATTCCCATAGACTGGCATAGGAAGAAATTCCTATAAAAATAGACTCTAAAAAGTGAGAACTTTGGGGTCTGATTCTGCAAACCAACTTCCAGGAGCATCAGATGAGCATCTGACAAGGCCCTGCTCCCTCCTCATGTCCAGGCCACCTGGCCAGTGACTTGGCATGAGCAACTCTAAGGCTGGTAACTATGATAACAACCTTGCAGAACGTGTGTGTGTGTGTGTGTGTGTGTGTGTGTGTGTGTGTGTGTGTGTGTGTGTGTGTGTGTGTGTGTGTGTGTGTATGAATGAATGAATGTGAGAATAAATATGAGATTGAATGGAATGTTATAGCTATAACTAACTGCTTACTATGATTCTTTCTGTATTCACAATAAATGTGGTATTTTGCCTTTTTCCCTTTAATAAGATCCTGCTGGTTTTTATTTTATTGGTACAACACTGTCACCTGAATTACTGAAGCCTTCTTCTCCCCAGCCTCTTCTCCCCGCTCTGTTGTCCCTTCAACATGCTGCAGTAATTTATTCGGTTCATCACTTCAATAATATCACCCCCTATTTCCTGCTCTCTTGTCCCACCACTTGCCTCATTTTATTCTGCATTTTATTAATTCCTCATCCATACTTTCAGAGTTCCGCATATCGCAGGTCCTGCCTACACCGGGTCTACCACAGTACCGAGCTCCAGAGCCCGCCCCAACTACTGTTCAGAGCTGTTCCACGGAACAGAGATTAACATGATCGTCATTTTCACAGCTGCACATAGGGTTCTAAACATCAGCAGCAAAACCAAACAGAACTTCACCCACTTCACTTTGCTGTTGCCAGAAGACGAGCTAGAGTAATTTGACTGGAGACTCAGGAAGACAGCATTGCATCAGGTCAATTGTCAGGTCTCTAACATAATGGCTACACTTTATTTTCTAAAGAAAAATATTTGAGATATGTATCAATCACAGGCCCAGTGCCACAGCCACCCCTCACCATTAGGGAGAGAGCTTCCTACTTGCATTTTCCAAACCCTCCAGTATCTCAAGCAGTCTCATTCTCCACCACATCCCTCTGTAAAACTCACTTATTTCAGGACCTTCCACCACTAACAATCCAGCCCTGCTCTCATGCATCACCTGCTAATGGTTTAATTTAGCTCATATCACAACATAAACATATATTTAATCCAGGAGTAGGGTGGAATAAAGAGTTACCCCGGGACTAACAAGATTTTAACTTGGTCATTTTACTTCTCTGTTACATCTCTTTCACCCCATTTAGATTGCAAGCTTGTCAGGACCTGGATCTTCTTTTTCTTTATCTGTAAAATACAACATTGGGACTGTGCAAATAAGGTAATAATATAACTTGTTCCTATCCTGTGTTCCGATCCTGCCTTTTTACAATCTGAACAGGAGCTATTTTTCAATTATGTCACAATAGGAGTACTATATTATGGCTATAAAGATGGATTAAGGATTTATCTACACGCAACCTAGAACTGAAACAATTAAATCAGTTGCAATTCATACCTCTAGTTATTTTGGTGCGAATTTGTGTTTGGGCACTTGTATATCAGATTAAGAGTGACCTATTACAATATAATTAGACTTGACAGAATTTGATTTCTTTTATAATTTCAATGGATAATATCAATGCTTATGTTTAAGCATTTTTATCTATTTACATTTTCACGGTTAAAAATTTTTTGTGCAGCCAGACAATAGTGCGATGGATGATAACATTTAAAATAATGGATGATAACATTTAAAAAGTTAAAGTTTTATAACCGTTACAACACAAATTTATGTATTTTGGCATGTGACACTGGCAAAGTAAATAGCCTTAAAATCAAACTAATAACTTCTCAAGCTACATTTTTTAATTTCTTATCTGTACATTTTAATAATTAAATATACTTTCATCAGTCTGTGTGCGTGGCGAAGTTGATATTTACTGAAGCTTACTGGTAAAAATCTTAGAGATAAGGTGGGTGAGGTAATATCTTTTATTGGAAAAATTTGTGCTGGTGAGAGAGATAAGCTTCCTTCAGGTCTGGGAAACTAAGGGTTTGTCTACACTACACAGCTTTTAGCGACATGGCCGCGTCATTAAAAGTCAGGCAGTGTAAAAGTGGTTTGTCGGCACTTTTTCAGACAAAATACTTCCACCTCCTATGAGTGGGGTTTGCGTTGTCAATAGGAGAGCACTCCTGCCGACAACGAGCCATTTACACTGCCCCCTTGCCACAGCAAAACTTGTGTCTTTTTTTGGGGGGGGGGGGCGCTTTTTTAAGCACCTGTGAACAACAAAAGTTGTGTTGTTCAATTGGCAGTGTAGATAAAGTCTAAGGGCTTGTCTACACTGGAAATTAACAGCGCTGCAACCTTCTCGCTCAAGGGTGTGAAAAAACACCCTCCTGAGCACAGCAAGTTGCAGCGCTGTAAAGCGCCAGGGTAAACAGTGCCCCAGCACTGGGAGCTACACCCCTCGTTGAGGTGGAGTTTTTTTATTTTTTTAGAAGAGCGCTGGGAGACCTCTCTCCCAGCGCTGCGCCCGGACCACACAAGGCACGCTAAACCGCTTCCACAGCGGCGCTTTAGCATTGCCAGCGTAGACTAGCCCTACTATCCTGGGACCAACATATCTAGAACACCACAGATAATAAAAATCTTATCCTTCCAAGCCTAAATATAATTTAAATCAATTTTGTTACCTACTTAAATTACATTGAAATACGGCTGGCATTCTTAATCTGAAATAAGAGTGTCCTCAGGGAGACTAGCACCAAAATAACTAGAGGTGTGAATTACAATTTATTTAATTGTTTCAACTCCAATTTGCAAGACAAGCCCCAAGAGACCGCTAAAAGTTTTCCTCCACTGGATAAAAAGGCAGAATACTCCACACTCACCTTCCCTTCCACCTCCCAGTCATTCCTTCGTAGCCAGGCTTAGGTCTGTGGACACTGAGCCCAGGCACATCGCAATGCACGCAGTCACAAGGAAGAATGTACAAAACTTGATGGAAAGCTAGCTCTGGAAAAACCAAGGGAGTGGTGAATAAGTCAGAACTGAGCTAAGAAGCAGAGGGGTCGGGTTTCCTTGCCATCCAATGGCTGAAGGAAACGATGTGGCTTCTTCTCTTGAATCAAGGGGCACCAAGCAGCTGGGACAGGGTTGGATTTAGGGGCAGGCGACCATCTGGGATACTAGGCTCAGGGTGCTGTTTTTGTTGCTAGCGACAAAAGGGAAATTTATCTTATATGACAGGGCTAAAACATGCATGTAAAGCATGCATCAAAGTCATGAATGCAATAAAAATAAGGTATTCAAAAGTTTAACAAATGGGGGGGGGGGCGGCACCATTTGGTCTAGGGCCAGCCCTGGGCGGGGGATGCAGGGAAGGACCCTTGACTCCTTGTGTACACTCAGGCAGCTTAGCAAAGGGATGGGACTGAAAGCAGAGCCCCCCCGTTCCCGCTGACGCACCACATCCCCCCAGCAAGTGGCCGCTCTGAGGCGGGGGCCACAAAAGGAACAGGGAAGAAACTGTAACTACGCGACCCCCCCACGAGCTGGGTCCCCGAATACCCCGGGGGGCAGGGGGCGGCCGAGAGCCCCTGCAGCCCCCGCCCTGCAGCTAACCCCGCGCCCCCTGCCCCAGCCGGTGGGGGCGCCTGGCCCGGACGGACGCGGACGGACCCACCTGTCTCATGGGGACCGACTGCCCCGCGGCCAAGCACAGCACGAAAGCGAAGGCGAAAGGAGCCGGCGCCGAGGAGAGGCTCATGTCCCGCAGCACCCAGCCGGGCCGGGCTGAGGAGAGACTGGGGGTGGAGGGAGGACCGCGGCAGCACCCGCTCCCTTGCAGGGGGCCGCCGGGGAGCAGGCGACCGGGGCGCCGCGCCTGCAGAGGGAGCCCACCCGGCGAGGGGCGCAGGGGCCGGCCGGGCTCCGCAGGAGGCGCGGCAGAGTTGGACTGAACTTCAGCGGCTGCTGGAGCGAGAGCGCGGGGAGCCTTTGCTGGCGCGAGCCCAGGGGAGGGAGCTCGCGCCTCGGCGCAGGCTGCGGAGCGGGGCTTGCCCCAGCCCACACGCACCCAGCGGCGCGCTCCTCAGCGGGCGAGAGCGGCGCGCGGCTGCCGGGCGGCGACTCCGCTGAATGAAGGGGCGGGGCGCACTGGGCTGTGACCGCGAGTCCATCCAATAGTCTGCGGAGGCCGAAACGAGGCGCTTGGTTGTAGTCGCCTGGGCTCCGCAGCGCGAAGCCGGAGCGTGGAGTTCGTGGGTGGAGCGTAGTAAAGCCGGGCGGGTCGTTTCGTTAACCAGGGGGAATCGTTTGACTGTAAACCATCAGCATAAATTATTACTGTTTCCCCTTCACCTTGTAAGAGCAAAGCTCCTCCCTCTGTTCAGAAACTCCGCCCTCGCCTTGGCTGGGTTGGGCGTCTTCTTTTGTCGGTCATCACATTATAGCTGTGTTAGGTCTGAATTTTTTACAGTATATGTGATTACTGGTTTATTATCTGCACCACTGGAGTTATACTTCTATCCTGACCTAGGGTTCTGATCCTACAAAGTCTCAGGCACAGACTAAACTTTAAGTACATGAGTAGTCCCAGTGTATGTCTTTGCAGACTTGAGAGTTTCCTTACCTAGCAGAAGGGTGGTGTAACTTTCCTGCCCATTCTGTTTGAATGTTTGTCATTACCTCTTCAGTTTGCATTGACTGAGAAGACAGAAAAACCCTGTGCTGTAACTGTTGTTCTTTGAGATGTCCTACACACATCCATTCCCCTTCAGGTGGCTCCCAAGCAGTTTGACAAGGTGGAGGGTTTCAGAGTCTACCTGCACAAGGACTGCAAGACAGATCTCCCAAATCTGGCATAATCTCTTGAGGCTTGGGAGCAGGGTCAGCTCCAGGCACCAGCTTTCCAAGCAGGTGCTTGGGGCGGCACTGAGAATGGGGCGGCAGCCTGTGTCCCCCCCGTGGCAATTCGGCGGCAGCTCCGCCGCTCTTCTGGGCCAGCGACAATTCGGCGGCGACAGCTTGGGGCGACAAAATTGGTAGAGCCGCCCCTGCTTGGGAGATAGCACATTGTTAGTGAAAAGATGTACCAATGACCAGGTTACAGCCCTGAAAACATCACCTAACCCAGAATGCTTGTGCTCTTGTAAAATGTTCTGAAACTCTCAGTTTGAGGAAACCTTAGCAGTCTCATAGCATAAGAAGATACAGGATGTAATCCAGAAGGATATTCTCTGAAAAGACAGGGCCACACTTGGCCATGAGGAGGGGCATAAGGGTAGCTCACCCCATTTACAGTATGTCTTATAATCATCCTGAATTGAAAATGACAATTTGACCCTGTTGCAGAGAGGATGAAGAAGAGAAGGGGATAGGGGAAGCTGGGGCCCAGCATGCGGATCCCCTTGGCAGCAGCTACGGCTCCCCTGTTAAGCAGGTGAGTGCAATGAGGCTCAGTCAGCTGGGCCTGGATCCGGCCATAAGAGCTCTGGAATTCGATCGGCATCCCTCCTTTCCTCAGGGGTAACTTAGCCAAGCAAGGTACCAGGGAAACATGGGAAGCTGGTGACATGCCCCACATGGGTTCCAGAATGTCCACTGATAAGGTACTGGATCCTAGTTAAAAATATCCTATGGGCCCTTGTCTCTAGACTTGCTCCTGATAGAGCGTCAGTACCAAGATCTAGATCTCCACGAGGGGGACAGTGAATTATGAGACTTCCTATAACAGGACTGGGTTGTGTATGATCCCAACTCTGACTCCAAAGAAGAGTAGGAATAGTCAGAGGGCTATGGAGGTGCAGTGCCAGGCTATGTAGAACGGATTGGCAATTGAGATCTGCAATCAGATGTGGTGGGTACAGGGAGAAGCATCAGAGGCTTATCCAGGGAGAGTACCAAACAGTTAGGTTGCAGCTGCACATAGGTCTTGCTCGTTGTTGGTACTGACATTTGCTGCACCAAAGCCAGAGTCGAGTGGTACAGCAGCAAAGATGTAGACAGTACTGGAGTTTTTGAAGAAGTAGCTGGAACTGATAACTCAACCTCCTGTAAAATCAGGGAGTCTGGGACTAAAAGGCAAAATAAGTCTTTAGCTGCTGCCAGGGCCGGATTAACTTTTTGTGGGCCCAGCGCCAAACATATTTGTGGGCCCCCATTGGGGAAATAGGGCATGTGATGGGGGGTGGTCCACAGAGCGAGGGGCTGGTTGGGGGCAATGAGGCGAGCACAGAAGGAGTGGCCCCACTCAGCCCAGCACAAGGGCACTGTTTACAAACTCACAACTGCTAGACACATACTGGCCCGCCCAGCCCTGCACGGCCAGCATGCCCCTTCCACACTGCCCCCCTGCCTAGTGCTCTGCCCGTATGCCCAGCACCCCCTCACCCAGAGACTTCCCCCACAGATCCCTATGCCCAATGCCCCAGGACCTGCTATGAATCATAGAATCATAGAATATCAGAGTTGGAAGGGACCTCAGGAGATCATCTAGTCCAACCCCCTGCTCAAAGCAGGACCAATCCCCAACTAAATCATCCCAGCCAGGGCTTTGTCAAGCCTGACCTTAAAAACTTCTAAGGAAGGTGTCATAAATATAAAGGGAAGGGTAAACCCTTTTAAAATCCCTCCTGGCCACAGGAAAAATCCTCTCACCTGTAAAGGGTTAAGAAGCTAAAGGTAACCTCGCTGGCACCTGACCAAAATGACCAATGAGGAGACAAGATACTTTCAAAAGCTGGGAGGAGGGAGAGAAACAAAGGGTCTGTGTCTGTCTGTATGCTGCTTTTGCTGGGGATAGACTAGGAATGGATCTTAGAACTTTAGTAAGTAATCTAGCTAGGTATGTGTTAAATTATGATTTCTTTAAATGGCTGAGAAAATAGCTGTGCTGAATAGAATGACTATTCCTGTCTGTGTGTCTTTTTTGTAACTTAAGGTTTTGCCTAGAGGGATTCTCTATGTTTTGAATCTAATTACCCTGTAAGGTATCTACCATCCTGATTTTACAGAGGTGATTTCTTTACTTCTATTAAAAGTCTTCTTCTAAGAAAACTGAATGCTTTTTCTTTGTTCTCAGATCCAAGGGTTTGGGTCTGTGCTCACCTATGCAAATTGGTGAGGATTTTTACCAAACCTTCCCCAGGAAGTGGGGTGCAAGGGTTGGGAGGATTTTTGGGGGGAAAGACATGTTCAAACTACGTTTCCCAGTAAACCCAGTTAGAGTTTGGTGGTGGCAGTGGAGATCCAGGGACAAAGGATAAAATTAATTTGTACCTTGGGGAAGTTTTAACCTAAGCTGGGGAAAGTAAGCTTAGGAGGTTTTCATGCAGGTCCCCACATCTGTACCTAGAGCTCAGGGTGGGGGAGGAACCTTGACATGAAGGAGATTCCACCACCTCCGTAGGTAACACATTCCAGTGTTTCACCACCCTCCTAGTGAAAATTTTTTTCCTGATATCCAACCTAAACCTCCCCCACTGCAACTTGAGACCATTACTCCTTGTTCTGTCATCAGCTACCACCGAGAACAGTCAAGAGCCATCCTCTTTGGAACCCCCTGTCAGGTAGTTGAAAGCAGCTATCAAATCCCCCCTCATTCTTCTCTTCTGCAGACTAAACAATCTCAGTTCCCTCAGCCTCTCCTCATAAGTCATGTGTTCCAGACCCCTAATCATTTTTGTTGCCCTCCGCTGGACTCTTTCCAATTTTTCCACATCCTTCTTGTAGTGTGGGGCCCAAAACTGGACACAGTACTCCAGATGAGGCCTCACCAGTGTCAAATAGAGGGGAAGGATCACGTCCCTTGATCTGCTGGCAATGCCCTGACATATACATCCCAAAATGCCATTGGCCTTCTTGGCAACAAGGGCACGCTGTTGACTCGTATCCAGCTTCTCGTTCACTGTAACCCCTAGGTCCTTTTCTTCAGAACTGCTGCCTAGCCATTCGGTCCCTAGTCTGTAGCGGTGCATGGGATTCTTCCATCCTAAGTGCAGGACTCTGCACTTATCCTTGTTGAACCTCATCAGATTTCTTTTGGCCCAATCCTCTAATTTGTCTAGGGCCCTCTGTATCCTATCCCTACCCTCCAGCGTATCTACCTCTCCTCTCAGTTTAGTGTCATCTGCAAACTTGCTGAGGGTGCAATCCACACCATCCTCCAGATCATTTATGAAGATATTGAACAAAACCAGCCCAAGGACCGACCCTTGGGGCACTCCACTTGATACCGACTGCCAACTAGACCGGGAGCCATTGATCACTACCCGTTGAGCCCAACAATCTAGCCAACTTTCTACCCACCTTATAGTCCATTCATCCAGCCCATACTTCTTTAACTTGCTGGCAAGAATACTGTGGGAGACCGTGTCAAAAGCTTTGCTAAAGTCAAGGAACAACACGTCCACCGCTTTCCCCTCATCCACAGAGCCAGTTATCTCGTCATAGAAGGCAATTAGATTAGTCAGGCATGACTTGCCCTTGGTGAATCCATGCTGACTGTTCCTGATCACTTTCCTCTCCTCTGAGTGCTTCAGAATGGATTCCTTGAGGACCTGCTCCATGATTTTTCTAGGGACTGAGCTGAGGCTGACTGGCCTGTAAGTTCCCAGGATCCTCCTTCTCCCCTTTTTTAAAGATGGGCACTCCATTAGCCTTTTTCCAGTCATCCGGGACCTCCCCCGATCGTCATGAGTTTCCAAAGATAATGGCCGATGGCTCTGCAATCACAACTCCTTTAGCAATCTTGGATGCAGCGCATCCAGCCCCAGGGACTTGTGCTCGTCCAGCTTTTCTAAATAGTCCCGAACCACTTCTTTCTCCACAGAGGTCACCTCCCCGCCATGGTGTGCTGCCCAGTGCAGTAGTCTGGGCGCTGACCTTGTTCGTGAAGACAGAGGCAAAAAAGGCATTGAGTACATTAGCTTTTTCCACATTCTCTGTCACTAGGTTGCCCCCCTCATTCAGTAAGGGGCCCACACTTTCCTTGACTTTCTTCTTGTTGCTAACATACCTGAAGAAACCTTTCTTGTTACTCTTAACATCTCTTGCTAGCTGCAACTCCAGGTGTGATTTGGCCTTCCTGATTTCACTCCTGCATGCCCAAGCAATATTTTTATACTCATCCCTGGTCATTTGTCCAATCTTCCACTTCTTGAAAGCTTCTTTTTTGTGTTTAAGATCAGCAAGGATTTCACTGTTAAGCCAAACTGGTCGCCTGCCATATTTGCTATTCTTTCTACACATCGGGATGGTTTGTCCCTGTAACCTCAATAAGGATTCTTTAAAATACAGCCAGCTCTCCTGGACTCCTTTCCCCCTCATGTTATTCTCCCAGGGGATCCTGCCCATCAGTTCCCTGAGGGAGTCAAAGTCTGCTTTTCTGAAGTCCAGGGTCCGTATTCTGCTGCTCTCCTTTCTTCCCTGTGTCAGGATCCTGAACTCGACCATCTCATGGTCACTGCCTCCCAGGTACCCATCCACTTTAGCTTCCCCTACTAATTCTTCCCGAGTTGTGAGCAGCAGGTCAAGAAGAGCTCTGCCCCTAGTTGGTTCCTCCAGCACTTGCACCAGCAAATTGTCCCCTACACTTTCCAAAAACTTCCTGGATTGCCTGTGCACCGCTGTATTGCTCTCCCAGCAGATATCAGGATGATTGAAGTCTCCCATAAGAACCAGGGCCTGCGATCTAGTAACTTCCGTGAGTTGCCGGAAGAAAGCCTCGTCCACCTCATCCCCCTGGTCCAGTGGTCTATAGCAGACTCCCACCACGACATCACCCTTGTTGCTCACACTTCTAAACTTAATCCAGAGACACTCAGGTTTTTCTACAGTTTCATACATGAGCTCTGAGCAGTCATACTGCTCCCTTACATACAGTGCAACTCCCCCACCTTTTCTGCCCTGCCTGTCCTTCCTGAACAGTTTATATCCATCCATGACAGTACTCCAGTCATGTGAGTTATCCCACCAAGTCTCTGTTATTCCAGTCACATCATAATTCCTTGACTGTGCCAGGACTTCCAGTTCTCCCTGCTTGTTTCCCAGGCTTCTTGCATTTGTGTATAGGCACTTGAGATAACTCGCTGATCGTCCCTCTTTCTCAGTTTGAGGCAGGAGCCCTGCCCTCTCACGCACTCCTGCTCGTGCTTCCTCCTGGTATCCTACTTCCCCACTTACCTCAGGGCTTTGGTCTCCTTCCCCCGGTGAACCTAGTTTAAAGTCCTCCTCACTAGGTTGGCCAGCCTGCTTGCAAAGATGATCTTCCCTCTCTTCATTAGGTGGAGCCCATCTCTGCCTAGCACTCCTCCTCCTTGGAACACCATCCCATGGTCAAAGAATCCAAAGCCTTCTCTCTGACACCACCTGCGTAGCCATTAGTTGACTTCCACAATTCGACGGTCTCTACCCAGGCCTCTATGCCCAGCACCCTCTGCCCAAAGACCTTTCCCACTGACCCCCCCCACCACCACAACTGCACAGCACTCTGCACACCATACCCCCTGCCCAGCTCCCACACCCAAAGATCCCCTACTGTCCAGGACCCCCTTCACAGTCCCACCATCACAGCTGTACAGCGCCCCATATTCCTGAGGGAATTCTGCATCAAATTCTGTGCATAATATTTTAAAATTCTGCTTTTTTTTTTTTTTACAATAAATAAATGTGGGTGGTGCACAGTGGGGAGCACAGGCCATTGCAGTGGGAGAATACCCTGAAGCCTCCCCTGCCCCCGGGACAGGGACTTGGCAGTGAGGCTGAACCTGACCCTGATACAGCACAAGGGCCATGCCTGCCACAGAAACACCCTGGGGCCCTGCTCCTTTTGTGTCAGGCACACCAGATGTGGGCAGGGTGGCTCAGCCTGGCAGCAGGATCCAAGTGCAGAGGGACTCAGTGTGGGGGGATCCAGATGGGGGTAAGATGGTTCGGTGTGGGGCAGTCTAGGTGCGGGCAGCTCAGTGGGGGATGTGGATGCACAGGGAGGTTCCAGGTGAAGGGGCAATGGGAGTCTACAGTGGTGCCAAGTGAAAGTGGTTGGAGCTCGGGGGTTGGGGGGAGGGTGTCTGGGTGCAGGAGAGGTGGGGTTCATTTGGGTGGGGGTCCAGGTGTAGGTGGTTGGGGCTCAGTGGGGAAGGTATCTGGGGGGGCTCATCAGGGTGGTATAGATGCAGAGGAATTGGGGCTTGTCAGGGTGAGGGTTTGATAGCCCTGCTTAAGAGGGGAGCCCCAGCTGCTGCCAAGGGAATCCGCATGCTGGGCCCCCACTTCCCCTATCCCCTTCTCTTCCCCATCCCATCGTAGGTGATGACTTTTGGTTTTGCCAGTGGGTGGTTAAGGCACAGGCCTGGGGGCCAGGTGTTCTGGGTTTGGTTCTCTGTCACAGACTCACTGCTTAGCTTTGGGAAAGTCACTTAACCTCTGGATCCCAGCCCTAGATCCCACCTGCCAAACGGGGCTAATGCTGACCCTGCCTCTTCGGCTAAATCCATTCATGGCTGTGTCATGATGGGAGAAATGAATATACCAAGGTTGGTAGATTTGGGCTGAATTTCTCCACAGCCTGAGAATGAGAGCCAGCTCCACACAGGGGGAAACAGGAGAGAGAGGGGCTTAGGCCAGTTCTGCACAGAGGGGGGTCAGGGCTTCAGCTCTGCAGCTTTTGCCACTAGGACAGCTGGGGGCTTCAGCGCCGCAGCTCCTGCTGGGGTCAGGGCTTCTCCTCCTCCCTTCCCCCCCGCCCCCCCCCAGCACAGCTTCTGCTGGGGTTGGGGCTTCTCCTCCCCCTAAACCGCCGCTGTACCCACCAGCCCTAGGCTAGCTGGGCTCCCTTGGGACACCTGATGGCTGCTGTGGCCGGAGTGGAGCCTGAAACCCTACAGGTGGACACCATGGCCATCAGCCCAAGAGGTGCGGGGCAGTTCCAGTGAGCAGGGGCGGGGCTGGGGCGGAGCAGGGGCGGGGGCCAGGGATCAGGCTGGCCGGGGCCCCTCCTGACTCTGGGACTGGTGCCATGGTGCCACTGGCACCATGGTAAACCCAATATTGGCTGCTGCATATGCTTCCAGCATTGTTGGTATCAAGAGCGCCACATGCCACATGTTGGAGTGATGATGTCCTAGACAGCCCTGGCAAAGGAGTCAGTCTCAACTGTACTGAGGACAGTGCTGGAGAGAACTACTCTATCTGAGCAGCCAAGGCAGTACGTGCTACTGGGGAGCGCCTAGCTAGAGTTGGGCCCCTTACTCTTGCACATGACTTACTCATGGAAGGATCCCCTGGGGATCAAGGCTTGTTGACAAGGAAGATCTCTTTGACTTCAAAGCAAGTAGATGATTTGTTTTTTCTCTCTCTTGTGCAGTACTGTGGAGGAAGAATGATGCCTCCTTTCTGAATCCTTCATACATGGGGAAACAGCAATGTCCACAGACATGCTCCCTCATGGAGCAGAGCCCATGGGTCTGCACACTGAGCATCTAGGTCCGAGGGATGCCACAAGGTAGCTTCCAGCCGTATATGATGAAGATTCACCTCTCTAAATTTTTTGGTCCTAGTCTTGAACCCCCTGCAAACTGGACACTTCTCTCAAATGTGCCCTCACCCAAACACTTCAAACAATGGAAGTGAAGGTCATTGACTGGCATAGACTTATTACAACCAGAACAGTGTATAAAGCCCAGGGACTTAGGTATGCCCCGGTATCGAAGGTCGATGATGCTAAGTACAAGTCCAACAATCAAAACAAAAAATTATAAAAAGTGAGTACTGCTATCCAAACTAACACTAAAACAACTAATCTAACTATTTACTACATTTTATAAAGTTTATCTAAGAGAAGAAAAGACAGATTGAGCGAGTAGGCACACAGGTTCCAACTATTGTCCATGGGCGGTGAGAACAAACTGAGGGAGACGCAGGGCAGCTCCACCTCTTTAGACTATTGGCTAACAGGATGAGTGTGTGGAGGGTGCATGTGCCACCCCAACAGGTACCAATTTGGGAAAAAGATCTCTGGTTTTGTGCTCTGAGCGTACACATACCTGAAGTGGACATAGGTGCAACCTCTTGAAGAAGCAGAAACCATTATTGACTCAGCCAAGTTTGGTGTGATTAGATACAGTATTTAAAAGAAAAGGAATAGAGCATTCAAAAACGAATAGAATTCACAAGGAAACGCTAAATATTGTTTGCATAATGGAGCCCAGATTCTTCTCAGTGCTACAGCAATATAAACATAGATAAATTAATAAATTATAAATAACAAAACAATTGCTGTTGTATATACACATTTAAAATAAATCAAAATATCCATCAAAAGATCACTTTGGAATAATCCAGTTTTCCAGCTATACAATTTCTGATGTGGTAAATGTGGTACTGGTTGTTCTTGGAGATGTATGTGGCATGTACTTGGGAAAAAAAATCTTTTCATCAGCTAGGAAAAAAGGAATCTCTACAATTAAATTCATTTTCAAATAAAGTATGTGTTGCTGGAGAAACAGTAAATTTATTTCCATTTGTCAGCATTTAGACTATGTAAATTAGTTATTTGAAAGAGAAAGGAATTTTATGAGTATTTATTGTTGGATAATGGATATCCTTTAGGAAAATATGGAGAAAATAGGAAAGTGATGTGGAAGATGGTGTGAGGAAAGATGACATGTTTTGACTCACCATAGCTAAAAGGATTATTTATAACATTAAACACTAACAGCTACATTTTATTATGTTCGTCGAGTAACCCTTATCCAATTTCAGAATACTGCACAAATCCAGTTATCTTAAATCACCATGGTACAACAGAGGGTGTTTTCCTACAAATGGTAAGGAACCTGTCCAATAATAAACATCTTTTGGGAGGCAGTGATGAAAGACATCTCTAAAGGGGTGGGAGTAGATGTTTCTGTTAGAGCTTCACTGCATTTATTGTTGGATTTATTGATGTTAGAAATTTAACTTAATCTCTCACATCAGAATTATTGTAAGGGGAAGAAGAATAACTTTATTGAGGAGATCCAAATGAAGCATTAGAGATGATGCATTGTGCTGTGCTGGGAAAAATGATACAGAAGATTGATCAAAATATCCAAATGAATGATGAGGTGGCCCTTTCCTAGTTTTATTTGAGAAATATGATCTAATAATTGAAGTCTTTTGGGCAGATGCAATATTTTCCCTCTTGAGTGGAATATTGAGTTAGTTCAAAATTCTTAAGATTTATGATGGGAGGAGGGTATCGCTTCAGTTTTGCACTGACAATAGATATGTTAATGTCTTCTGTTAAGAAACAACTGGAAAGCAGTTGTAGGTGTTTGTATTGGAAAAGTGGCATGTAATGTAAAATCTCTAACATTTAAATTAGAACAGAGTAAAACTCAAGACAGCTATCCTTTGTAAGGAAAGCAGTTCTTAATCTGGTGGTTTGGTCTTGCCTATATATATGCCTGAGGGATATAAACTTTGCTGATCCTTCTGAGATCAGATCTTGGATCAGTATCTGGAATCCAGTTCAGACCTGTGTTAATTAGCAAATCCTCATTTGCATTCAGTAACAAAACTGAACACCCAGTTGGCTGTAAAACCGCTGCAGAAACGTGCTCAAATGTCTGGAGCCCTTTGACTCAGACTGCACCTCCACGACTGTGATGGTCAACAACAGTTCTTTCATCTTCACAGAATCCACCTTAAGTTCCACAGGGCTCAGGCCTGTCTCCTATCTCAGATTTATAGTCCATTAAAAACTCAGGGATGTGCTGTGGAGAGATGGCTTGTCACATGGTGCTAGTTCCTATTACTTTTACATGCAGGCAATTGCTGTAATTGCTATGAGGATGTGGCATCATGAATAAGAGGGGAGATAGTACACGCAGTTATGAATGGGCAAGTTGATGGTCCATAACATGAAAAAGTTTGAGAATCCGTGCCCTCTCTTATTCAATGTTTACATGAAACCATTGAGGAAGTCGGTGACAAAACACAGGCTGAAATGTCATCTGTGCCTATTCTACATTGCCTCTATGTCAGACTGTAAGCTGGTGCACTGATTTCCTAGCCAATGAAATAAAAGAGTCAGGCAGCCTTCAGTTAGTTGTGGTCCCTTCTTCCCAGGGTCATCTTTCTGAGAACTTATAAAGAATTCAAAGAGAACAAAAACCAGCAGAAACAAAACACAAATACCAATTGCAACCAGCCGTTTTCCCATACAGACCTGTGGCCAAGGCTTCAGCTCACCTAGCTGCCTCCCAGGCAGCCCTTTATATTTCCCTGCTCCCTCCAGTATGCCAGGTTTAATTGGTTGCTTCCTTCACTCTTTAGGGTCTGCACTATCAAGTGTCCTCATACCCTGTCACACAGACATAAATACCACTTGGCAAAATTAGCACTTGGATGAAGAGTAGTTGGCTAAATCTGAATCCGATCACCACGAGAGCAGTGTTGGTAGAAAGAGGGAAAAGCTTACATGAACTCACCTCCTCTACAACATCAACCTCTGCCCACAGACTCACATTTCACACTTCTGGGTCATGTTGGTCTCCTCATTGCTACTGGATGCTCAGATAGCCATAGCTATAAGAAAACCTCCCCGTTTCACATAGGCGCTGACTTCCCCTTTGCCCGGTGGGTGCTCGACCCCACCTCTGGTCCCGCCCCTTCCCACCCCTGCACTACCCTCACCCCCCCTCCATTCCACCCCTTCCCCAAAATCCCTGCCCCCATTCCACCCCCTTCCCCCAAGTCTCCACCCCTGCCCCACCTCTTCTCCACCTCCTCCCCGCTCCTCCCCCTTCCCGCCCGGAAAGTCCAAAGTGCTGCCAAACAGCTGTTTGGTGATGGCTGCACAGGAAGCACTGGGAGGTAGGTGGAGGAGCGGGGAGGAGGCATGCTCGGGGAAGGAGGAGGCGAGGAGGGGGCGGGGGGAGCTTGGCTGCTAGTGGGTGCGAAGCACCTGCTAATTTTTCCCCATGAGTGCTCCAGCCACGGAGCACCCATGGACTCGGCACTTTGTTTCATCTGTGACTAGCCGGAAGAGTGTGCCCCATCATTTCAAAGACAGATCTGGACATCAGGCTTGATTACTGTAACTCATTATAATTTTGAATAAAACTACACATCTTGAGAAAGCTGTATCTGGTACAAAGCACAGCTGCCCATCTGCTAAGTAACACCAGTTGCCATGAAAGTATCACCTCAATGCTCTACTCTGCAATGGCTTCTCATTGAATACAAAGTCCAATTCAAGGTCTTAGTCCTGATATTCAAAGATCTGCACAGGAACAGCTTTTGCTGTCTGAGAAATTGCCTCAGCATCCACAACAACTATGTGTCATGAGAATAATATAGCTGATGACTAGTAGAGGGAAGCTCTTGAATATGAGACAGTGCTTTCACAGGATCTAGAACTTCCACATGATCTAAAGCTCAACACCACTTGAAATAAGAGGCAGCACGAACCGCACATTCACAAACAAATGAAACATTAATTTTTCCAAGTTACCTTTTGCAGACGGTACAAAATTACTCAAGATAGTTAAGTCCAGAGCAGACTGTGAAGAGTTACAAAGGGATCCCACTAAACTGGGTGACTGGGAAGCAAAATGGCAGGTGAAATTCACTGTTGATAAATGCAAAGTAATGCACATTGGAAAACATAATCCCAATATTACATACAAAAATATGGGGTCTAAAATAGGTGTTACCACTCAAGAAAGAGCTCTTGGAGTCACTGTGGATAGTTCTCTGAAAACATCTGCTCAGTGTGCAGCAGCAGTCAAAAAAGCTAACAGACTGTTAGGAACCATTACAAAAGAGATAGAAAATAAGGCAGAAAATATCATAATACAACTATATAAAATCTATGATATGCACACACCTTGAATACTGCGTGCAGTTCTGGTCACCCCATCTCAGAAAAAATATATTAGAATTGGAAAAGGTACAGAGTATGGCAACCATATGGAACAACTTCTGTATGAGGAGAGCTTAAAAAGATTGGGACTGTTCAGCTTGGAAAAGAGACAACTAGGAGGGGATGTGACAGCGGTCTATAAAATCAGGACTGGTGTGGAGGAAGTGAATAGGGAAGTGCTATTTACTCCTGCACATAACACAAGAACCAAGGGTCACCCAATGAAATTACTAGGCAACACGTTGAAAACAAAAGAAAGTACTTCTTCACACAATGCACAATCAGCCTGTGGAACTCATTGTTAGGGGATGATGTGAAGGCCAAAACTATAACGGGGTTCAGAAAAGAATTAGATAAGTTCATGAAGGATAGGTCCATCAATCACTATTAGCCAAGAGGGTCAGGGACATAACCTCATGCTCTGGGTGTCCCTAGCCTCTGATAGCCAGAAACTGGGAGTGGATGACATGGGATGGATCACTTGATAAATTGCCCTGTTCTGTTCCTTCCCTCTGAAGCACCTGGCATTGGCCACTGTTGGAAGACAGGATACTAAGCTAGATCTGACCCAATATGGCCATTCTTATGAAATTCTTGAATATAAGAGAGACTGTGCTTTCACAAAAAGAAAAGGAGTACTTGTGGCACCTTAGAGACTAACCAATTTATTTGAACATAAGCTTTCGTGAGCTACAGCTCACTTCATCGGATGCATTCCTTTTCTTTTTGCGAATACAGACTAACACGACTGCTACTCTGAAACCTGTGCTTTCACAGAATCTAGAGCTTTCGCAGGCTCTAAAGCTCAACACCAGTTGAAATAAGAGTGAGCACTAACCTCAGTGCATTCACAAACAAGCGGAAAATTTTTTATCCAACTTACTTTTTCCACAGGAAGTTCTCCACATTCACCCCAAAAAGCTCCTAAAAAAAGGAAAGTGCTGTTTGTTAGGGAACCTGCATTACTGTGGCATTACTATGACCTTAGCTGGATGGCAGACATTTCCCCAAATAACATACTAATTATCCTTCTTTGTTTCCATTAGGAATCAAGTATATTATGCTCCTGAGTGGCATGTAAAGTATCTACAACCAAAAAGGAGCAAGAATGACATTGTCTTTGCTATTGTAACTACCTTCTCATTTACTGTATGTTTGTATGGGGCCTCACACAAAGAGGTCCCAACCTAGTCAGTTCCTCTAGGTCAGTGGCTCTCAACCTTTCCAGACTACTGTACCCCTTTCAGGAGTCTGATTTGTCTTGTGTATCCCCAAGTTTTATTGCAGTTAAAAACAACTTGCTTACAAAACCAAACTTAAAAATACAAAAGTGTCCCAGCACACTATTCCTGAAAATTGTCTACTTTCTCATTTTTACCATGTCATTATAAAATCAATTGGAATATAAATATTATACTTACATTTCAGTGTATTGTATATAGAACAGTATACACAAGTCATTGTATGACATTATGTTGGATCATATTAAAGAAGTTCTGTATTAAAATCACAAATGAGTTTGATTCCCCAGAGTTTAAATTCCAGGGTATTACTAATTAAGAGGTCTCTTGGTTTTTGGTACTGTTTCTCTCCCTCTATGTGTGAAACTTGCAAGCTGCTAATTGTGTTAGTACATTCTAAGACAGAGTCTGTTCTCAAAGCAATTCACAAGAGAGAGAGACTCAAAGCAATACTCTGTAACAGAAACAGCACCCAGAGACTCCCCACCCTTTTGTTGTATTAACCATTGTGATTAAAATAGAGATAGAGGATGTATGTGGATGGATGCTTGGTGTGGATAATAACTGAATGATCAGGGAGGTGCCAGCCTAAGAATCCAGTGTCCATCGGCTGAAGAAGGCGTCAATTGGAAATAACCAGAGGACCCCCCCCTGGAGGGCAGACTGGAATCCACCCAACAGCCTCAAGGATGGGAGAACCAAAGAACAAGATAACATCTTGGAGCCGTCAGGAATGTGCTATCTGCTGATTGATTCAGCAACAGCATGATGAAACAATTCCCATAGACTGGCATAGGAAGAAATTCCTATAAAAATAGACTCTAAAAAGTGAGAACTTTGGGGTCTGATTCTGCAAACCAACTTCCAGGAGCATCAGATGAGCATCTGACAAGGCCCTGCTCCCTCCTCATGTCCAGGCCACCTGGCCAGTGGCTTGGCATGAGCAACTCTAAGGCTGGTAACTATGATAACAACCTTGTAGAACCTGTGTGTGTATGTTTGTATGAATGAATGTGTGAATAAATATGAGATTGAATGGAATGTTATAACTATAACTAACTGCTTACTATGATTCTTTCTGTATTCACAATAAATGTGGTATTTTGCCTTTTTCCCTTTAATAAGATCCTGCTGGTTTTTATTTTATTGGTACAACAATTTTCATTTGTACTGTCTGCGCTAGTGCTTTTTATGTAGCCTGTTGTAAAACTAGGCAAATATGTAGATGAGCTGATGTACCCCCAGGAGGACCTCCGCATACTCCCAGTGGTACGCGTACCCCTGGTTGAGAACCACTGTGTTACCACAGTACAAATGGATAATCAAACTCTTAAACTACATCCCTTCCCGCACCCTCACCTCCACCCCCACCGCAACCCGACAATCCATACTTCTGAGGTTGCCGAGTGCAAAGCTGCAGGCCATCTAGATCCAAAGGATTTAATTTGGGGGTGAGGGAGTTGCTGTCCCAAGCAGTGGCTCTAAAAGTGTAGCCCAGGTGCTTTAAATAGTGTTAGCTGTTTGGAGCTTTCAGATGGAGCTGCTTTCATATTGATACTAAGAAAAATCTCATGCTCTGTAATTGGCATCTGTGGCAGCATCATATGATTGTGAATTTCAGCTCAATTCAGTCCTTGCAGAGACAACTAGAACTACATGCAGAGCATGGGCAGTGGGTATAATAGGCCATGGAAGGCCTTTCCCTCCCTGGCTCTGCCGCTGACCCACCACACGACACTTGGGGCGCGGTGGCCCCGGTCCTTCCCCAAGACCCCACTGTCTCCTCCACCCCCCCCCCCCGGCCCCTGCTGCTCACCGTGTCCTTCCTACTCGAGTCGGAGGAGAAGGAGGGACGTGGAGTGCCAGCAGCCAGTGGACTGAGCAGACTTGGCTGGGGGCTGGGGCTGGCGGCTCGGTGGACGGGGAGGGTGTCTTCAGGGGCAGGAGGAGCTGGCACTAGGGGGCTGGCGGCCCAGCCCAGCAGACACTCAGATGCCTGGGGGACTGGTGGCTTGGCCTGGCACTGGGGGAGGCCACCACTTGGGGAGGCTGGCGGCTTGGCCTTGTCCAGTGCTGGAGGAGAACGGCAGTTCGGCCCGGCGCTGGGGGAGGCTGGCAGCTCGGCCTGGCCTGGGGCTGGGGGAGGCCAGCAGTTTGACCTGACTCTGGCAGGGAGGCAGTGGTCGGAGAGGGGCTGGAGGGGCAGAGGCCAGCAGCAGCGGATCGGCCTGATATGGCTGCGGTGGGTGGGCTGGGGCTCCTCTGGTCATAGAATCATAGAATAACAGAGTTGGAAGGGCCATCTAGTCCAACCCCCTGCCCAGAGCAGGACCAATCCCAACTAAATCATCCCAGACAGGGCTTTGTCAAGCCTGACCTTAAAAACTTCTAAGGAAGGGGATTCCACCACCTCCCTAGGTAACGCATTCCAGTGTTTCACCACCCTCCTAGTGAAAATTTTTTTCCTAATATCCAACCTAAACCTCCCCCACTGCAACTTGAGACCATTACTCCTTGTCCTGTCATCTGCTATCACTGAGAATAGTCTAGATCCATCCTCTTTGGATCCACCTTTCAGGTAGTTAAAAGCAGCTATCAAATCCCCCCCTCATTCTTCTCTTCCTTAGACTAAACAATCCTAGTTCCCTCAGCCTCTCCTCATAAGTCATGTGTTCCAGACCCCTAATCATTTTTGTTGCCCTTCACTGGACTCTCTCCAACTTCTCCATATCCTTCTTGTAGTGTGGGGCCCAAAACTGGACACAGTACTCCAGATTAGGCCTCACCAATGTCGAATAGAGGGGAACGATCATGTCCCTCGATCTGCTGGCAATGCCCCTACTTATACACCCCAAAATGCCATTGGCCTTCTTGGCAACAAGGGCACACTGTTGACTCATATCCAGCTTCTCGTCCACTGTCACCTCTAGGTCCTTCTCTGCAGAACTGCTGCCTAGCCATTCGGTCCCTAGTCTGTAGCGGTGCATGGGATTCTTCCATCCTAAGTGCAGGACTCTGCACTTATCCTTGTTGAACCTCATCAAATTTCTTTTGGCCCAATCCTCCAATTTGTCTAGGTCCCTCTGTATCCTATCCCTACCCTCCAGCATATCTACCACTCCTCCCAGTTTAGTATCATCTGCAAACTTGCTGAGGGTGCAATCCACACCATCCTCCAGATCATTTATGAAGATATTGAACAAAACCAGCCCCAGGACCGACCCTTGGGGCACTCCACTAGATACTGGTTGCCAACTAGACATGGAGCCATTGATCACTACCCGTTGAGCTTTCTACCCACCTTGTAGTGCATCCATCCATTGCAGGGCCCCCTCAGAGTCAGGGCTTCTTCTTTTACAGGGTGGGGGGGCGGGGCCTTGGACAGAAGGGGTAGGGCCATCAGGCTAGCCTCCCCAAAGCAGGGGTTCACCCGCTGCCCATGATGCCCAGTTCTCTCAAAGATCCCTAAATGCCATTACACCTCATATGGGAGCCATGGCCTATGATTGGGGCACATTACTGAAGCTATTCAAATCATTTAGAGAACTGAAATATATATTTACGAACTGAAGCAGAAGGATTTTACTGTTGAATCATCATTACTGGGTTTGGGTTTTGGGGAGACTGTCTGGTTCTTACTGATATTTTGTTAAGTGAGACAAGTTCAGCAGAGCCAAATCTTTATGCACATCTGCATGAGAAATGTAGCTCATAGCAATACTATACAATAAGTGTCCCATAGAATGAGTAAACTTCAATTTTTATTATTACAAGTCCATTGGTCTTTAGGTTCTGGTGCGACTGTTTTCTTTGGGCCATGGAGTGCTCCAGGGGATGTTGTTACAGTTTTCCACAGTTGAAGAGGTTTCCACTTTGGAAACCAAATGGTCTGAATTTCAGCTTCAAACGTTGGATTTTTGGGGACTGTGACTTAGCTAGCAACTTATTATTTTGGGTATCTATTATTTATATAGCATTCATGACATTTGGAGACAAAAACATTGGAGATAAAAATGTTTATGTTTTTAAAATCCAGCTGCAATAAACACATAAGGATTATAATAAACCCTCTAAGCAATGATTCCTGTCTCCTATGTCACTCCTAAGTTCCTGACCCTGCCTCACACAATGGTAATATCTCAAATGGCAAAGGAAGGAGCAAACCCTTAAAGTAACTGGACAATTGTGAAATGCATTAGGGTGGGGGTGGGGGAAATTTCTTTCTGATCCTGGTCATGATAGCATTATACCCTGAAGCATGAAATCTCATTACTCCTTATCTTAATATTCCTAACTATCAATAGAATGATTAGTTATAAAGTTATCCAGCCACTTCGTGGAGATTATCATCCTTGGATGAAATGTTCTTATATCTGTTGCTACACACTGTAGCAGTGCAGGAGCTGAAATCGTCCTGTTTTTTTTTTTTATAATCTGGAGCACACAAACCTTGTTGCAGACTTTAGAATGAATGAGCATGATTAGTTGATAATTTGCAGCTCAAGTTCTAGAAGACTGGCAATATGTTAAGTATTCTATATGTCAAAGGAATGAATGAATGGTACTCATGCAAGATGGATGGTTTAGAATTTCAAATGCCAACTGTCAGACAATATGGGTTGTACTCTTTTGGCCATGCATTTCTTGATGACAGAAAAGAAATGACTATAAAGGTTTTATATTACACTTTTGTAAATTATATAATGAATGTGAATGGCTGTGTCTGGTGTTGTAGCCTGTGGACATTGGGAAACTTATTCTGTGCAATGGCAATATAGAGGACAAGATTTAGCTCAAAGGAAATACTTAATTTCAACATGAAGCTCATATTTCCTTATCTTAGAAACAAGAAAATTGTTAAAAATCATTTTTAGTCATCTTACTTTGAAAAATGCATTCACTCCTATCCTGGAGGGTTTGGACGCTAAAGATAATCTGGATATCGAACGACAGCCACTGTTATGTTTAGACATATTTATGGAAACTTATTAAAAGTTGTGGACAAACATAGAAGAAAACAGGAAACAACGTGCTTTCACCACAGTTTGAAAAAATTCTTAACATAATTGTCCTTTTTGTTAATACCATCTCGTCTGTTTCAGCATAAATGAGCGTTCTCTTCCTTATGGAATTTGGAGGCAGTCTAGTGTTGGTGCTGTGAGGCTCCAGGACTAAGCCCTGTCCCTCACTGCAGGCCAGCCACAATAGTGCATCCAAACCTATAAAACACTCCAATACCTGGTTATCTGCTGTGACCAGGGTCCTAGTGAGGAGCCGGCTATGGCGACTCAATTAGGGTGAACTGCAAAGAATGGGTCAGGCAATCCCCATAAAGCTGGTGGATATCCCAATACTTAGATTTACCAAGACAGCATAAAACAGCTTCTTTATTACCTTACTCGTTACTCAGAAGTCCAAACAACACAGTTCCCTTAAAGTGATCCAGTCTCAGGCTTCCATCCAGGTATCCACATCAAATATGATGAAAATTTCTGTAAATCTTATTTCATCATATAAAACAAAAGGTTCTGCCAATTCCAAAGGATCGGACACATTACTTCCCAGGTTACTGAATGTTTCAGATGTTACCCAAATACACACTACAGCCAATTCTTATTAATTAAACTAAAATTTATTAAAAAACAAGAGAGAGAGAGTATGGTTAAAAGATAAATATACATACAGACATGAGTTCAATTCATTGAGGTGCAGATTCATAGCATAGATGGTGAGCTTTGTAGTTGCAAAGAGTTATTTCAGAAATAGTTCATATGTTATAGTCCAATATCCGAATATCATATTCAGGCCATATCAGCATAAATAGGACCTTAGTCTTGCGACTCAAACTTCCCCGGATGAAGCCTAAGCAGATCTGAGATGACAGAAGCAGGACCCAAGGGTCTTTTTATACAGTGTTCTAGCATCCACTTGACCACACGGTCCTGGTTAAACAATAGGCTTTTGATGTAACCTTTTGCTTTCTAAACACCATCAGTAATTAGTTACACAAATTAACATAGGGTAATTTATCCATTAGGCAGTCTATTACAAACTTCAAAGAGACATATAGAGAATGACATTATTTTATCCAAGATTCATCCAAATGTTAATATTCCCTTTTGATCTCTGAATCAATAGTTATAATGACAGACAAGAACTGTCTGTTTATGGGTAGCATCTAAGATACACACAATTAGTATTCGCAAAAAGAAAAGGAGTACTTGTGGCACCTTAGAGACTAACCAATTTATTTGAGCATGAGCTTTCGTGAGCTACAGCTCACTTCATTGGATGCATACTGTGGAAACTGCAGAAGACATGATATACACAGAGACCATGAAACAATACCTCCTCCCACCCCACTCTCCTGCTGGTAATAGCTTATCTAAAGTGATCATCAAGTTGGGCCATTTCCAGCACAAATCCAGGTTTTCTCACCCTCCGTGCCCCCCCCCCGCCACCCCACAAACTCACTCTCCTGCTGGTAATAGCCCATCCAAAGTGACCACTCTCTTTAAAATGTGTATGATAATCAAGGTGGGCCATTTCCAGCACAAATCCAGGTTTTCTCACCCTCCCACCCCCCTCCAAAAACCACACACACAAACTCACTCTCCTGCTGGTAATAGCCCATCCAAAGTGACCACTCTCCTCACAATGTGTATGAAAATCAAGGTGGGCCATTTCCAGAACAAATACAGGTTTTCTCACCCCCCCACCCCCTTTTTTTCAAAAAAACACACACACAAAAACTCACTCTCCTGCTGGTAATAGCTTATCCAAAGCGACCACTCTCCCTACAATGTGCATGATAATCAAGGTGGGCCATTTCCAGCACAAATCCAGGTTTTCTCACCCCCACCCCCACCCCAAACTCACTCTCCTGCTGGCAATAGCTCATCCAAACTGACCACTCTCATTACAATGTGCATGATAATCAAGGTGGGCCATTTCCAGCATAAATCCAAGTTTAACCAGAACGTCGGGGGGGGGGGGGGGGGGGGAGAAAAAAACAAGGGGAAATAGGCTACCTTGCATAATGACTTAGCCACTCCCAGTCTCTATTTAAGCCTAAATTAATAGTATCCAATTTTCAAATGAATTCCAATTCAGCAGTTTCTCGCTGGAGTCTGGATTTGAAGTCTTTTTGTTGTAAGATAGCAACCTTCATGTCTGTGATTGCGTGACCAGAGAGACTGAAGTGTTCTCTGACTGGTTTATGAATGTTATAATTCTTGACATCTGATTTGTGTCCATTTATTCTTTTACATAGAGACTGTCCAGTTTGACCAATGTACATGGCAGAGGGGCATTGCTGGCACATGATGGCATAGATCACATTGGTGGATGTGCAGGTGAACAAGCCTCTGATAGTGGGGCTGATGTTATTAGGACCTTTGATGGTGTTCCCTGAATAGATATGTGGGCACAGTTGGCAACGGGCTTTGTTGCAAGGATAGGTTCCTGGGTTAGTGGTTCTGTTGTGTGGTATGTGGTTGTTGGTGAGTATTTGCTTCAGGTTGGGGGGCTGTCTGTAGGCAAGGACTGGCCTGTCTCCCAAGATTTGTGAGAGTGTTGGGTCATCCTTCAGGATAGGTTGTAGATCCTTAATAATGCGTTGGAGGGGTTTTAGTTGGGGGCTGAAGGTGACGGCTAGTGGTGTTCTGTTATTTTCTTTGTTAGGCCTGTCCTGTAGTAGGTGACTTCTGGGAACTCTTCTGGCTCTATCAATCTGTTTCTTCACTTCCGCAGGTGGGTATCGTAGTTGTAAGAATGCTTGATAGAGATCTTGTAGGTGTTTGTCTCTGTCTGAGGGGTTGGAGCAAATGCGGTTGTATCGCAGAGCTTGGCTGTAGATGATGGATTGTGTGGTGTGGTCAGGGTGAAAGCTGGAGGCATGTAGGTAGGAATAGCAGTCAGTAGATTTCCGGTATAGGGTGGTGTTTATGTGACCATCATTTATTAGCACTCTAGCGTCCAGGAAGTGGATCTCTTGTGTGGACTGGACCAGGCTGAGGTTGATGGTGGGATGGAAATTGTTGAAATCATGGTGGAATTCCTCAAGGGCTTCTTTTCCATGGGTCCAGATGATGAAGATGTCATCAATATAGTGCAAGTAGAGTAGGGGCGTTAGGGGACGAGAGCTGAGGAAGCGTTGTTCTAAGTCAGCCATAAAAATGTTGGCATACTGTGGGGCCATGCGGGTACCCATAGCAGTGCCGCTGATCTGAAGGTATACATTGTCCCCAAATGTAAAATAGTTATGGGTAAGGACAAAGTCACAAAGTTCAGCCACCAGGTTAGCCGTGACATTATCGGGGATAGTGTTCTTGATGGCTTATAGTCCATCTTTGTGTGGAATGTTGGTGTAGAGGGCTTCTACATCCATAGTGGCTAAGATGGTGTTATCAGGAAGATCACCGATGGATTGTAGTTTCCTCAGGAAGTCAGTGGTGTCTCGAAGGTAGCTGGGAGTGCTGGTAGCGTAGGGCCTGAGGAGGGAGTCTACATAGCCAGACAATCCTGCTGTCAGGTTGCCAATGCCTGAGATGATGGGGCGCCCAGGATTGATGGAAATGGCCCACCTTGATTATCATGCACATGGTAGGGAGAGTGGTCACCTTGGATGAGCTATTACCAGCAGGAGAGTGAGTTTGTGTGTGTATGGGGGTGGGGGGGTGAGAAAACCTGGATTTGTGCTGGAAATGGCCCATCTTGATTATCATGCACATTGTAGGGAGAGTGGTTGCTTTGGATAAGCTATTACCAGCAAGAGTGAGTTTTTGTGTGTGTGTTTTTTTGAAAAAAAGGGGGTGGGGGGTGAGAAAACCTGTATTTGTGCTGGAAATGGCCCACCTTGATTTTCATACACATTGTGAGGAGAGTGGTCACTTTGGATGGGCTATTACCAGCAGGAGAGTGAGTTTGTGTGTGTGGTTTTTGGAGGGGGGTGGGAGGGTGAGAAAACCTGGATTTGTGCTGGAAATGGCCCACCTTGATTATCATACACATTTTAAAGAGAGTGGTCACTTTGGATGGGCTATTACCAGCAGGAGAGTGAGTTTGTGGGGCGGGGGGGGGCACGGAGGGTGAGAAAACCTGGATTTGTGCTGGAAATGGCCCAACTTGATGATCACTTTAGATAAGCTATTACCAGCAGGAGAGTGGGGTGGGAGGAGGTATTGTTTCATGGTCTCTGTGTATATCATGTCTTCTGCAGTTTCCACAGTATGCATCCGATGAAGTGAGCTGTAGCTCACGAAAGCTCATGCTCAAATAAATTGGTTAGTCTCTAAGGTGCCACAAGTACTCCTTTTCTTTTTGCGAATACAGACTAACAGGGCTGTTACTCTGAAACCTGACAATTAGTATTACTTCTAACAATATAGGTTTGCATTTCAAAGTTCTAGCCTAGTTAGCATGAGTGGCCCTAATTATCATTCGCATACCTTTCTAACATGACTTTAAAGGTGGGCTTTGGGTCATTCAGCCTGCAAGTTGTTTAACCCTTTCTAGCCATGCATTACATCTATTTAAAAAAAAACACCTTAAAATTATATAAGTAAAATTTATGGGAACTATGGGTGAAAACTCCCATTGACCTCAATGGGGCCAGGATTTCATAGAATCATAGAAATGTTGGACTGGAAGGGACCTCAGTAGGTCATCTAGTCCAGTCCCTTGCACTGAGGCAGAACTAAGTATTATCTAGATCACCCCTGACAGTTGGTCGTCTAACCTATACTTAAAAATCTCCAATGATGGAGGTTCCACAACCTCCCTAGATAATTTGTTCCCGTGCTTAACTACCCTTGCAGTTAGGAAATTTTTCCTAATGTCTTACCTAAATCTCCCTTGCTGCGATTTCAGTCCATGACTTCTTGTCCTGTGCTCAGTGGTTAAGGAGAACAATTTATCATCCTATTCTTCATAACAACCTTCTACTTGCAGTCATGTTATCATGTCCCTCCTCAGTCATCTTTTCTTCAGACTAAACAAACCTGTTTTTTTCAATCTTTTCTCATAGGTCATGTTTTCTAGACCTTTAATAATTTCTGTTGCTCTCCTCTGGACTTTCTCCAATTTGTCCACACCTTTCCCTAAGTGTGGTGCCCAGAACGGGACACAATACTCCAATTGAGACCTTATAAGCGCTGAGTAGAGTGGAAGAATTACTTCTTGTGTCTTGCTTGCAACACTCCTACTAATACAGCCCAGAATGATGTTTGCTTTCTTTGCAACAGCATTACACACTTGACTCATATTTAGTTTGTGATCCACTATAACTCTCAGATCCTTTGCAGCAGTACTCCTTCATAGGCAGCCACTTCCCATTTTGTATTTGTGCAATTGATTATTCCTTCCTAAGTGTAGTATTTTGTATTTGTCCTTATTGAATTTCATCCTATTTATTTCAGACCATTTCTCCAGTTTGTCAAGATCATTGTGAATTCTGATCCTGTCTTCCAAAGCACTTGCAACCCCTCCCAGTTTAGTATTATCTGCAAACTTTATAAGTATACTTTCTATGCCATTATCCAAACCATTTATTAACATATTGAACAGAACTGGACCCAAGACAGATCCCTGTGGGAGCCCACTCAATATGCCCTTCCAGCTTGATTGTGAGCCATTGATAAGTACTTTCTGAACATGCTTTTCCAGCCAGTTGTACACCCACTTTACAGTAGGTTCACCTAGGCTACAGACATGGGTGGAGACAGAGTGCTTTGAATCAGCCTTGTCTTCACAGATAGCAACCATTAAATTGAAGTGCTTCTTTGATGCCCCTAAGTAAGACATGGACCTCAAGCAGGAGGTGATGATGCAAAAATGTCTTTGTGCTGAGACAAAGTTAAGGATCATTCAAACCTGTATTGCTATACGGATCAGAAACATGGATCCCTCTTACAGGGAGAGTTGGAGTGGCTAGAGGCATTCCACCGGTGCTGTCAGCAACAAATTCTAAGCAGAAAGTGGTTTCACTTTGTGCAAAATTTCAGTCTCGCAGAGATCTGACATTCCTTCAGTCGTTCATTATACTCAAAAGTGGTGTTACATGCTCTTTGGCCATGTTGCTAAAATAGAGAAGAACACCCTAACATACTGTGTTCTCAAACTCTACATTGATGTTCAAAGGGGTGCATGCCCTGAATTTACCTGGCACCACTCTCCCGGGAACCCCAGAGATTCATGGATTTGCAGGATTGAGCCAGATCTGGGAACTTCACTGCTTGATGCCTGGTGCAATTACATCAACTGTGGTCACTGTGGCTGGTACAACAGTCCTCAGTAGACTGTGTGTGTTTGATGACAGTTTGATGTCCAGACACGCTGCCAGTTGTGGAGAGGCAGAGAACCTGACAGTACCGAGAGAAAGTCCCTGTGCAAGAGAAAACACCTAGCAAACAGCCCTTCAGGGTGGGAAGGCAAAGAAGAAATTATTTAAAACCTGATTTTTATATTACTAGCTGAATAAAATCACATAACAGCCCCTTAAGAAGGGATTGCTTGCTTTTGCCTTTTTAGACCTAGAATTTATGGAGTTTTGCAAATTTTACCCCCCAACAGGCTGTGTAGGGTCGTCTCCTTGGGAATTCTGGTTCCTTTGGTTGAGCTTTCCCAGCAGACAAGGTCCCAACATGCCAGTTGAACTCAAAGCCTTGTGTTGTGACAAAGCAAAGGTGGCTGACTAGCAGCAGTCAGTGCATAGCTCATCCTCAGAAGCTTCTGAAAAGCTGCCTTAAAAATATAGCATGTCTTGGATTTGGTTCAATGTTTGTAGGACTACATTGCTACTGCAGGGGTGGGGCATAGGAAGCCTACAAAAGAGGGTCTATACTAGAGGGCAGAGAAGATTAGAGCCTCAGTTTTCTGGCGATTCCTCAGCTGACTGGAGGGAGAGAGGAGCCAGAAGCTGAAATGAGATTGCCATTGTCAACCCCCCCAAAAAATTAATACGATAAAACAAACTGGTCCAGAGAAACTGAACTGCCAGAATGTTCCACTACTGCAGGCAGAACTTTTGGTGGCTTGCTATGAGAAGTGGGACTTAGTCCTAGAGCCCCCAGCAATGGCACCTGATTGCCCCTGAATTCCATAGGGAAGAGATAATAGCACATTTGTGGAAGATGAATGAAGAAGCTGTGCAAGCCAAAATAAAGTCTTACGGGCAAGCACAAATCTGCTTGGGTTATTAAATGGGTTGGTTAGATTGGACATCTTGATGGTCTTTTTACTCTCAGTGTTAACTGCACTCATGTATGTACACCAGGCAGCGGAGGGAACACTGTGATCTGCACTCCAAGCATTCTGGTCTATGCACCAGCAAAGTGTTAAACTGGGATGGAGGAAGGAAGGTAACAGTAGTTGTACATAATTTGGCCCAGTATTTCAGTTACAGTAGCACTGACAGTAAACCAATCTGCACTCTACTCTGATTCTTCAGGTTTGTTTCTACACATATCAGGACTCCTTTTTTCTTAATACATATATCAGCTAAACTGAATACAGGACATATTGCTCACTGTCCAATGGCCCAAAGGGAAATGCATGAGGATCGCTTACAAACACTCAGAGTGCAGTTTTGCTACATCTACATTGTTTAGCACTGAGCAATGAACCATGAAACATCCCTGCAGAAAGTATGGGTCAAGTTCTCTCTACATTAGACAGAAGAGTTTTATGTTTAATATTCAAATTTATGATTTGCTGTCTAGTGTTGCTTTTAAAACTTGTATCTGGAGTAAAATAAAGCTTCATTTTGTAATGTTTTCTATTGCAGTCTGTTTTCTTCTAATCTCACTGAAACCTGATCTGAATAACAGGAAGCAGAAATAATGAGAAAACAACTGTATGTTTTTCTTTTTAATAACATCTTCCACTAATTTTATTATTTAAAACGATCTTTACTTTGCTTTTAAGTATTGTTATGCAAACTCTCAAATGTTACAGTTACTGAGATACTTGACTTTAAAAACATCACCAGTGAAATAATAATTTCCATCACCAGTTCAATTACTTCTTTAGACTTAGGGAGAAAAGAATCATTCTTAGAATTTGCATTTAAATTATTCATTTAAAAGATTTAATATAATGGGCAAATGGGCAAACTATTAAACCATTAGAAAAAAGGCAGCTTAGGATAGGTATAACGGTTACATGTGCCAAAGTCTATAAAGTTTCTGTCATAGTCTGAAGGACAGGGTTTACTTGATATCACACAGGAGTGCCACTCCTCTCAGTATCCAGTGATCTGGAGATACGGTTGTCCTCAAATAGATCACAGTGATGTAGGTCAGATCCGTCCTCCTGGGTTTCTTGTAAATAGGACAAACATAGAGTTTGGGATCCTTGGGACCAGTTGTGTTAACAGCAAATATGTGCACCACAGGGAGTATTGTGAAGAGAATCTTTGGTGTAGGTTCAGTGAGTTTACTATTACGTCTGTCCCAGCCTGCTCCATCCAAGTACAGTCCGTAAATATAAACCCCTTCCTGTGTGGAGAGTGAGCAGATATGTTATGCATATATGTTATCTGGTTTAACTTACAGAACGAATAATTAATTTAAACCTGTCAAAATAAGCCTGTGTATTATAGTTAGAAGGATCTGCAATAAGAAAAAAGGGAATTTATAATTTAACATTAAATAACTTGAAAAACCTTCAGAGAATAATGTGATTGAAATGAGTGGAGATTAGTTAGTTGAGTAAGTGAGTTCACCAAATAGAAGATACTACCTAACATTCATTCTGAAGTACTTTACATAAATGATAAAAATATATGCCATAATTATTCCATGGCTGAAGAATAGATACACTTTGATAGGTGCACCTTTGTCCCATTTTTTAGCAAATAGCACAGATGTTTTCAATTTCAGTTCAACACCGAATACAAGAGATAGTTAGTGTAGCTTAGTGTGAATATTTGAATATTTCTTTAATAAAACTTATATTTATAAGCTGCAAAAGAGAAAGTAAGAATCCTCACATTTTCTGTGATTTGTCTTTAACTTGTAAAATGGATAAATACTGTGAGGCGAGTACAGTGTCAACTTTTCTTCTAGCCATTTGAAATGCCTTAAGTATGAAAAAATATAGATTAAATACAGAATTGAATACAAAAATATCTTCATATGTCATACATACAGCAGGGGATGTTGTGATTTCTTCTTTAGATTGCTTTAAAACTTCATTATGTATTGTAACTGTATCTAATGCCCAGCCTTTATGTGCTCGAGTTGCTTCTTGTCTCATTGCTGTCAGGAATCCTGAAAAGTCAAGCCACAGGATTTAGTGTAACTCATCTGAGCAAAAGAACTGACAAAAAGGTGGATGGGGTCCACCTAGTGGACACTCCTCAGGCTACTGGATTGGACCCAAACGTGGCACATCTGCTCTTGGCTTGCTGGGGCTAGGCAGAATTTAGGCACTGGCTCTGGGCCTTTAGGGACACACATCAGGTACAGACCCTATGTTTGACACCCCTCTTGGCAGTGAGGCTCTGCCTAGGTCTTGAAACTAGTGCCAGTTCTCTCAAGCCTCCGCAGTAGCTGTTGCATGCTCACAAAGTTCCACCAAAGCTATGGACCCTTTGGTTCACTATTTCCCTCTTTGGGGATTATTGGACAGAATGAGCAAATAACATACAGATTCTAAAAAGGAATTTCTAAACACACACAATTTACTCTTAGACAGCACAAGAGCTATACAGATCTATGGAAAAACAACCTGGATTCCTGGAGGTGTTGACAGATGGCACACAGTTAAGGGCAATCATAGGTCTCATATTCAAATGACAGCATCTTTGGACAGCTTGGATACTTTAAATCCTTGGCACCTCAGGCTGAAAGGAAATGAAAAAGGAGCCTGATCTCCTTGTGGATTTTGTATGCTTGATGTAAGTCTTCAGTGCTTTTTTGATATTTAGGGTGCACCACTGCTTTTTGGCTGGGTGCTGTTTCTGTGGGCAGAATGAAGGAAGTCTTAGGGTCAAAAGGATGGGTGGTTACAACTTTCAACAGCAGTGGTAGGTCCCACTTAGGGAAGATCAGTCTGACCAATGGTCTGTCCAGTCTGATTGCTCTGAGAAATCTGGATACCTGAGGATTCTACCAAGAAGCCCAAGGATCCTGCAAAGAGTATAATACTTAGGGCTAATACCTGGTGTGCTACGGTGCTGGCTGAAGGCCTTTATCTGCACCTTCCTGAAGAAAGCCAGAGTGGCCAGAATTCCAGGATCCCTTGGATCAGTGTTGTTCTCTTGGCACCACAGACTGAACTTGGTCCATAGGTTTTTAGCATGGAAATTCTCCTCGATGAGAGCAGAGTCCTGATCACTTTGAAAGATAGGCCAAGTGCAACTAACACTTTCCTTTCAATAGCAGGACAATCTGGGACTGAATGCAGGACGGGCCTTGGAAAAAACATGTCTGATATTATCATCTAACTGTGGTTCCATCTTGAATTCTATCAGATAAGAGAACCAGGGTCTCCTTGGCCAGTATGAAGCTAGCACTATCACCCTTGCTTTTTCTCACCTTGTATTTTGGATCATCTTCCCTACGAGAGGGAAGGGCAGGAAGGCATATAGCAGGCCTTGCAGCCATCTGTGCAACAAAGCTTTTGTCCCCATGGACTAAGGGTTTGTTTCCCAGGTGAAGACTTCTGGCCATTTTGCATTCTTGCATTTGGCAAAGAAGGTTGATAGGGGAGACCGAAAGTCTGCGAGATGAAAGTAAAGACTTCCTGGTTCAGGCATTACTCCAAGTAGTTGATTTTGCATCTGCTGAGCCATCTGCCTTTTGTTTCTGCTCTCTCTTTGTGTGTCTCACCTTTAAGGAAGGGAGAGTCTCGTTTACCCATTCCATTGTCTCCACTATTTCTGCATGTAGAGCTATGCTCCTTGTTCCCCCTTGGTTGTTTAGGTATGCAACCATGGACATGTTGTCTGGTTGGACCAAGATGGGATTGCCCTGTAGGCAGCTTTGGAATCTTAGCAGAGCTAGTTTGACAGCTGTGACCTCCAAGAACTTGATGCTGTGGTTCCTTTCCTGGAGCTCCAGATACTCAATATTGTTCTGGGTCCCAGAAGTGCTCCCTATTCCTTCAGACTGGTGTGTGGTTGTGACAACCTGCAGACCTGGAAGGCATATGGGACATTCTGTGGAACTGTCCATCATCTTAGGGGATCCAGCATCAGGTTGGGAACCAGCACCTGGTGTTGCATTCACTCCGGGGAATGGTCCCTGTGATGAGCTATATAAACCCTACACTGGAATAGAAAGGGTAAAGGAGCAGTTTGGGCCCATGTGGCTCCACCCTGCCACACCTGCAGAGTTGGTCCAGTTGGAGGGGGAGCTTAAAAGACAGCCAGATAGCTCAGAAGGGGGCAGACAGGATAGGTCCTACCTTGGGAATTCCTGAGAAAGGGCCCAGCTGAAGCCCAGCTGCAGGAGTGAAGTCTACAGGCAACAGCTACCCCAGCCCCTAGGGGAGGACCAGCCATTCCCTAAGCCCTACGGAACCCTTCACTCCATTGTCTGGTGAATCATTTGTGAGGCTTTCTGACCCCAACCTGGACTCGGTGGGTAAGCTGCAGGAAGTGACCAAAGGAGGCAGTTCTGAAGCACTCCTGGGTGTTCGATATCACTGCCTTTCATAGGGCTCCTGGGTTGGAGCCTAGTTGGGAGGGATGGCCTGAACTCCCCTATCAATTCATTTCCTGCAAAGGGCCCCTGAGCTAAGGGGGATAGAGACATTGTAAGCTCTGAGACAGGGTGTGCAGCCCCCAGAACCCTGTATGTAGGCTGAAGGCTCTTTTGTTGGGGATGTTGGACTTACGTATTTTGTTGGACTGTTACCCCACCATCACCAGAAGGGGGCAGACTCAACTTGTGACCTGGCCAGAGGGCTGAGTTACTGTCTACTGGAAAGGAGACCACCACTGTGCCAGAGCCACCACCTGCAGAGGACTCTAGAGATGGAGGAGAATCATGATCCAGCCACCTAATCATGATTTGGTACCACAGGGTGTGCAGCTCCTCAGAGTCCCACACTCTCAGAAGAAAGGCCGGGACACACTCTGTTAGGATATAGATATTCAGACCTGTCTGTAAAGGCCTATACTCTAAGAATTTAGGTGTATTCTTATCACTTGCCTAGTTATAGAGGTATAAAAGAAAGAATCAAAATCACTGTCTGCCAGTGTAAGGTCCTTCTCTTATTGTGACAGTCTGAGGCCCTGTGCTTAGGCTAAGGCCTTTGGCTAAGCAACAGAGGCAACCATAAGCTGGGAAGCGACCGGTCACATCCTCACATTCCAAACTAGTCACACTGAAATAAAGTGCTATTGGGCTGTTAGGAATACAGTCCTGTCCTGATAATGCCTATCGCCTCCAGAGAAAGGGAAGTGCCTAGAAAATGTAAAAGGAAACTTAGTTTCCTGTCTGGCAAGAACTCACTTATCAATAGCTGGGATGTGAAATCCTCATTTCTTCGTTGTTCTATCACTGTAGCCCCCATTTCCCTATTGTTTGTCTGTATAATCTCTGGTTCTGTGATTGTTTCTGTCTGCTGTATAATTAATTTTGCTGGGTATAAACTAATTAGGGTGGTGGGATATAATTGGTTAAATAATCATGTTACAATATGTTAGGATTGGTTAGTTAAATTTCAGTAAAATGATTGGTTAAGGTATAGCTAAGCAGGACTCACATTTTACTATATAGTCTGCAGTCAATCAGGAAGTATGTGTGTGGGGGGGGGGAATGGAAACAGGGAATGGGAGTGGGGGGGAAATGGGAACAGGGAATGGGGGTGGGGAAATTGGAATCATGTTTAGCTAAGGGCAGGAATGGGAACAGGGACACAGGTAAGGCTCTGTGGTGTCAGAGCTGGGAAGGGGGACACCAAGGAAGGAAACTGGAATCATGCTTGCTGGAAGTTCACCCCAATAAACATCTAATTGTTTGCACCGTTGGACTTCGGGTATTGTTGCTCTCTGTTCATGCGAGAAGGACCAGGGAAGGAAGTGGGTGAAGGAATAAGCTCCCTAACACACTTGATATGTGATCTTACCCATGTGGAGACTCATATGTATGAGACCAGAAGGCCTAATGTCTAAAGATATTGAGCTATGTTTGGCTTCATTCACTTGTCCAGCATTGATATTAGATCCTGGATCTTCTGGAATCAGTCTAGTGATGGGTAGATCTTTGTCACCAAAATGTCTGTCTCCATTCCCAGGTGAATTACATTTCTCAGGTGAATCAGGGAGCTTTTCCTTGTGTTACTGCAAAGCCATGCACATGGAGGAGATTCAGAATCTGGGTTGTGGCAGTGTGTGCCTTACTGTGACTACTACCAGACACCTAAGACTCTGGGTGGAGAGGGGAGAATAGAAAATTTATCTTAGTTTCCTTGGAAGCTTCTGCTCCAGATTCCCCCCTCCTGTCCCACCAGGGTACTTAGTCCCTTCTTGGATACCCTGGGTGTTGGTAGCAACCAATGGACTGCTGTGATGGCTTTGACAATGAGAGAGTTGAAGCCTCTCTGTCGTCTCAGCTATTAATTTCTTGAATGTTTCCATCAATAACTCCTCAGCTGTAAGTCTGGATGCACTATCACGAGTGTATCATGACATCCTAATAGCTACCAAGTTAGCTGCCCTGAGTTCCTAAAAGGATGGCAGTGTTGTCAAAGGTTACTAAGAACGGAAGAACAGGGAAAAGTTTGGAAGGAAAGATGAAAACTTTTAGCCATGTTTGGTTTATACTACCAGTGAGACAGCTACATGGAGATGTCATAGAGGCAGGTTGAAATGCAGCCAGAATAAAGGAAGAAAAGGTCAACAGTCCAGAAAAATAGATTTGTGAATCACTGGCTTAGAGTTAGCAGTCAAACCTGTGAGAATGGATAAGATTACCCAGGCAGAAGAAAAGGTTACTCACCTTGCACAGTAACTGTGGTTCTTTGAGATATGTGTCCCTATGGGTGCTCCGCTCCAGGTGTATTTGCACCCCCTGTGCCTCAGATTGGAGATTTTAGGGAGCAGTATCCATTTGGCTTGCACATGTGCTCTCCCAGTCTCATGCCCTTCATCAGGGCTAGATAGCACTGTGCAGGCAATCCACCCTGAGTTCCTTCTCTATCACAGAGCTCATTGGTAATAACTCTGAAGCAGACGGGAGGAGGATGGGTAGTGGAGCACACACAGGGGACACACATTATCTGCAAAACCAGAGTTAATGCACAAGGTGAGTAACCTTTTCTTCTTCTTCGAGTAGTGTGTCTATGGGTGCTCCACTCTAGGTGACTGCAGCAGTGCCCCTAATAGAGGGTGGGGCTTCAGAGTCAAGTCTAGGATTGAGGATAAAACAGTGGAGCCAAATATGGCATCGGATGCTGAGTCGTGGGTGACTGCATAATGTTCAGCAAATGTATGAGCAGAAGTCCAAGTCACTGCTCTGCATATTTCTGCGACTGGAATGTCCTTGAGGAAGGCTAAGGAAGTGGAGAGAGATCTCGTGGAGAGAGTTCAAACTCTAGAGGGAGGTTGAAGGTTGTGAGTGAAACAGCAATGGGTAATGCAGTCCGATATCCATCTAGAGAGTCTTTGTTGAGCCCTGGTCTACACTGGGGGTGGGTGGAATCGATCTAAGTTACGCAACTTCAGCTACGTTAATAATGTAGCTGAAGTTGACGTACTTAGATCGACTTACCATGGTGTCTTCACCCCGGTGAGTCGACTGCAGCAGCTCCCCCATCGAGTCAGCCTGCGCCTCTCGTGGCGGTGGAGTACAGGAGTCGACAGGAGAGCGCTCGGGGATCGATTTATCGCATCAAGACTAGACACGATAAATCGACCCCCCGCTGGATCGATTGCTGCCCGCCAATCCAGCGGGTAGTGTAGACATACCCTTAGAGATGAGGATCCCTTTGATCTGTCTGCAATGGAGAGAAATAGTCTGGGAGATTTCCTGAAGGGTTTACTCCTAGCCAAATAGAAGGCTAATGCTCTCCTGCCATCAAGTGTATGTAAAGCCACCTCCCTTTTGTCCCGGTGCGGTTTCAGAGAAAAGTCTGAAAGGTGGATATGCTGATGTATATGGAAGTCTGAAGATATTTTTGGTAGGAACCTGGGGTGCAGTCGTAATGTAACCTTGTCTTTGCTATTAGAGCACCTATTTCTCCCACTCTCTGAGCAGACGTAATGGACACTAGGAATGCAGTTTTCGTCGAGAGGTGTAGAAGAGAGCAGGTGGCCAGGAGTTCAGAGGGAGGCCTCATAAGACACCTGAGGAAAAGGCTGAGGTCCCATGCCAGAGTAGGGCACCAGATTTGTGGGAAGAGGTTACTCATATCCTTGAGAAACCTTCTTGTTATAGCATGGGCCAAAACAGAATAACCATCTATCTTATGATGGAAGGTTGTGATGGCTGTGAGAGGCACTTTTATGGAGATTAGCAATAATCCTGACCCTTTTAGTTCTAGGATTTACTCTAACACAAGCAGTAGTGGAGAGGATGTAGGAGTAATGTGTCTTGACTCACACCAGAGTTGGAATCTCTTCCACTTTTGAATATACGTGTGATGAGTAGTTTGTTTCCTGCTATGTAGCAGCACCATTTTTAAATCCTCAGAACAGGTCATTTCCTACCTTTGGAACTATCGAGGAGCCACACCTGGAGTCGGAGAAACTGTAGATGGGGTGCTGGATCCGACCAGCATCCTGAGAAAGGAGATGAGGAACAGGCTGGAGAGTGATTGGTAGGCAAGTCGCCAGTTGAGTAAGGTATGGAAACCATGTTTGTCTTGAACACATGTGAGCTATAAGTATAACCCTGACTCTTTCTTTTCTTGTCTTGAGAAGGACCTTGGATTTTAGAGGAATTGGTGGAAAGGCATAGAAGAGACCTGTGTTCCAGTGTAGGAGAAAGGCATCTCAAAGAGAGTGATAACTCAGGCCAGCCCTGAAGCAGAACTGGGAGCACTTCTTGTTTCTGGCTTCAGCGAGTAAGTCTATCTTTGGGACTCTCCAACGTAGAACTATGCTGTGAAGAATGATAGAGTATATTTCCCATTCATGATCCTGGGAAATTTCCTACTGAAAGCATCTGCTGTAGTGTTCTCTATGTCCAGGAGGTAAGCTGCTGAGATGTTGCTGTGGTAGCAGATATACCAATTCCAGAGTTTCACTGCCTCAGCCCAAAGGGAAGGTGATCTTACTCCTCCCTGGTGGTTTATGTAAAACATATGAGATGTTGTTTGCCATAATCTTTATATGTTGACCCTGATCAGTGGTAGGAAATGTCTACAGGCATTCCTGACTGCTCTGAGTTCCAGTAAATGATATGTAGTGTGGATTCAAGTGGGGACCACTTGCCTTAAATAGCATGGGTGTCCAGGTGGGCTCCCTATCCCAATAGGGATGTATCTTTTGTCAATATTAACATTGGGGTTGGCTGAGTGAAGGGAACACCTGCGCAGACATTGTGAGGGTCTTTCCACCAGTCGAGGGAGGTGTTGACTGACAAGGGCATCGATAAAAGTTTAAGCTGTGTGTGCTTGTACGTACACTGTTCTGAGCCATCCTTGAAGGCAGTGCATGTGGAGTCTTATGTGACTTATTAAAAAGGTGACCACTTCCACGTGTCCCAGCAGTTGAAGACAGTTTCTGGCTGAGGTCTGGTCTGATCTGTTGAGATTAAGTTGGCTAAGGTACTGAATCTGTGTGAGGTAAGGAAAGCTTTGGCCTCTACTACATCTAGGTAGGCCCCTATGGATAAATGGAGTTAATGTGGACTTTTGGATGTTTAATTGTAGTCCCAGTTGGAGAAATAGGTCCATAGTCTTTTGTGTGACCCTCAAATCATCATCAAAGGAGTGTGCTTTGAGCAGGCAATCAGCTAAATATAGGAATATCGTAATTACTTGTTTGCAAACGTGTACCAGTGCCACAGAAAAGACCTTTGAGAACACTCTGGGTGCAGATGATGGACAGAATGGGCGCACCTTGTTGTGAAAGTGGTCTTGTCCCAGAGTGACACTTAGAAACCTTCTGTGGGATGAGTGGATTGTGATATCAAAGTAAGCATCTTATAGGTCAAGGGCCAAGAACTAGACCCCCTGGCCTAGAGACGGGATTATTGCTGCCAAAGTAACCATCTTAAAGCATTGTATCTGAAGGGCTAACCCCGAATTAATATGTATGTAAGATCTTAACCACAGTCTCTGTTAAGAACTTTTCATATAGGCCCAAATACCACAGCTTGGTCAGAGGCCTGGGGCCTAGCTAACAATGAACAATATATGGCTAAAGAAAACCTGGGTGAACAGGAGGCAACCTTGCTTTGTTTCAACTAGATAAGCAGAGTCAGCATAACACCAGATGGTGAGCAGTAATTGCGTGTCCTTATCATGAGTTACAGGCACACAATGCACTGAGAGGAGCCTCAAAGTCTACTCCCCGGTGCAGGAAGGAGATACAGACAAACTCCCCAAATGCCAACCAGAGTTCAGGGAGAGGCCTAACATGTCAGTATGAAATATGACATCCTCCCTTCCACAGATGTATCCTCCCTTACAGATGCCACTTCTAGTTCTCAGAAACAAAATGGTGAACCCTAAGATAATATCTATTGACTGTGCTTTTCACTGTCTTTTTGCTTTAAACCCCCAGGAATGTACCTGTTGGCCAACCAGAAGAACTACCTCATTCCGATAGACCCCAAAAATCAGGATTTAACCTACACATTGCAATAGGAAAAGTTTGAGGGAAAACACCTGTGTATTAGCAACATGTTAACCTGAGCTATGGGCAGAGTCATTATGTAATCTTTTAGACTATTGGTTTATTGTGCTAATCTTGTCTGGCTGCTAGAACCTATCCAGGGGCTCGGGAACTCCCACCCCATCTCTTCTCTCCGCCCATAAGCACCCTATATAATCTATTGTAATCAATTGTTTAGCAGTGTCTCGCTGAGCCTGATAAGCAAAGTGACACTCTGCCAGTGCTGTGCGTAATAAACCCTTGTGCTTGACTCTGTACAGTGTCCATTTCTGTTCCTTCAGATGACGATGAGGATGGGATGCAAGTTTGTGAACTGATTGGGAGCCAGAGACTGACATCCAAAGAGAGGTTAGTATGTTGAATTTACCACCTCATTAGGCTAGGGATAGAAGTCTCTCATCCCTTTTAGACACATTTTGCTCCTGCTTTTTAAAATTTAAGTGAAAAGGAACCTAGACACATGTAATCCAAGCATAGGGGTTAAAAAGGGGTACCAGTTGGGAAGGGAGACGAGTATCAGAGGGTTATATACTGTTTAACTAAGGGCTGTGTTATGGAGCACTTGGACAAACCACCAGCAAGCGAACAGCCATGAGTTAAGCCCAGAACTGGCTGGGTACGTGAGCGGTAGGCAGTGTGAACTGGTGGTCCCACTTCCTCGTTGCACATAACATTGCACGTCCTGACAGAGCACCCTCCATCAGGCATGTGACGTATGTACCCTCGAACAGTACGAGTCTCCAACAAGGCCAGCAATTGTGTGTAAATTGAGACCGCGGTGTTCAAGGGGGGAGAAGGGGAGAAGGGACGTACATCCCCTGGGAGGAGGCAATTGAGGCAGCTGGGATCTCTGTGCCATCTGGGATTTACTATAGCTCCTTTTTTTGTGCAAGTGTGTAAACTTCCAGCGAGTGCAAAGTGGCTCTGGAATTTTTTTAGTGTATGGAGGGATTCATCTGCCTCTTCTGCAGATAATCTGGATGCTTTGAAAGGAAGGTCCTCCACAGTGGACTGGACCTCCCTTGGAAAGCCAGAAAGGTAAAGCTGGGAAGCCCCTGCAGCACCGCTGCTGTTGAGATGGAGCAGGCAGCTGTGTCAGTGGCATCTAGTGAAGCTTGCAACAATGTCCTCGCGAGAAGTTGACCAATAGAGGACAGGATATCAAGATGTATGAAGTGGTTGAAGGTGCCAATAGTGGTTGAAGGTGCCTTGACTGAGAAGTCAAGAAAAGATTTGTCCCTGGTGGAATATTTACATAATAGGTTTTCATTACTACTGTTTATTTATGTAATATTGCAAATGTATGTGGCACTTTACAAATCAGAGAGTAAAATATATTATCTGACTCAAAGAGTTTACATTGTAAGAGTGGTAGCTTAGAATGAAAGAGAGAGGGTTCCACCTCCTACCTATAATGAACCAATCTGATCTAGATTAACAAAACAAGCCAACAAATAACATCTCTCTACGATGTACAAAACTGGTTCCCTTACAATGTACTCATATCTGTTTTTGCTACTGTGCAGTTGCTAAATTACCTGTTGCGGCAGAATGCAACTCTCCAGTACTTGTAACTTGCAATTTAAAATTAGATGAAACGTTACAAGTCATAAGGAAACCAGGAAATAAAAATATATTTTCTTTGGAAGCTATGTTATCAATTTTTGTTACATTAGGTCCATAACCCAGACTCCTGAATTGAAGAAAACAACTACTCATTATTTCATCTACCACATTCAATTACATATGTAGTGAAATGCATCAAACTGTGATTAAACATAATACACTGTACTATAAACATGAGCAAAATCCTGACAGTACGCACCTTGTGGATTAAAGAACCCAGTCATCCAAAACACATTTGGTCTCCCTTCAAATATCCAGGTATGGAACTGAGTATTTCTTTCCAGGAGTTCAGTAAACCAGAATCCAAGTGTTGAAGAATCCCAAGATACCCTTTTCCACAGTTGAGGAATTCGAGCATCATACATATTATCAAGTGCATCTCTCAAATTCTGAAAAAGTGAAAATAATAATAAATGAATTACCTGTAACAGCTGAAATGTGTTAGTTATAAAATGAGTACTTTTTTATGAGAAAGACGCATGTACTCACCTCACTCATAATAATGGTTCCTTCTATGGCTAACTTAAGATCATTCAGACTGTTTCGGAGTATTGTAATAACCTTTTGCATTCGGTCAATTTCTTGACGAAGAAAAATATTCATAGAATTAAGGTGTCCCATCTTTATTAAACGGGCTTTCACCTAAAATATAGGAAGTGTAGAGAAAACAAGTCAATTACATTTTGAAGTTTTGCAAGTATTGTTGTATATGGTAGTTTAATGCTTTTTTAGTACTGAGAAAAATAAATGAGAGGCCTGTGATTTGGGATTGTGGAAACACAACCCAGTGGGATTTTTAGAAGGAGGAAGGGGGACGCAAGGGAAGTCAGTAAATATTCTTATTGACTCCATCTTTTTCTAAGAGATTCAGATTCTGACAAGAAATAATCAAGGATCTTGTAACAGCTCCTTAGATGGCTGAGTTATCATCAAGATATGGTTTCTTAGATCTGCAAAGCAGGAAGTTAGGCAAAAAGGCCCTGGTGAAATTTGAGGAAGGGGAACATTTGTGACAGTGAAAGTAAGCAAAGACAGTGAAGCACATGGGTTCATACAGTCCAATAGCTGAAGCCATGACTGAAGAGAAGGTTACTCACCTTGTGCAGTAACTGAGGTTCTTCAAGATGGCTGTCCCTGTGGGTGCTCCACTTTAGCTGGCTTGACATCCTGTGCTTGTAATTGGAGATTTGTGGTAACAGTGCCATGCTGGATATAACCTTAGGTTTGGATTGACCCGTGACTAGACAGTCATCCAGGTAATGGTAGACCTGTACTCCTAGTCTCCTGAGGAATGCCGATACTACAGCCATACGTTTTGTGAACACTCGAGTGCTGCTGACAGGCTGAATGGAAGCATCAAGAACTGGTAATGCCAGTGTTTCACTATGAATATGAAGAACTTTCTTTGCCCATGGTATATTGATACTTGAAAGTATGCATCTCTTAAATCAAGGGTGGCATATCAGTCAACAGGATCCAGAGAGGAAATAAGGGATGCCAGGGTGACCATGCAAAACTTTATCTTTTTGAGATAGTTGTTGAGCCAAGACAGGTCTAAAATAGATCTGAGGGATCCCTTGGCTTTCAGGATTAGGAAATAATGGAAGTAGCAACCCTTCCCTCTTAAATTCTGTGGAAACTCCTCTATGTCTTCAACCTGAAGGAGAGTTTGAACCTTCTGGACCTGAAATTCTTTGTGTGAGGTGTCCCTGAAGAGGGACTGGGAAGGAGGGATAGAAATAAACTGGAAGATCTATCCCACTTCCACAGTGCTTAACCCCCAACATATGGGACCAAGCACTGAGGAAATGGGAAAGGTGGTTTACAGACAAAAGAAGAATGGGGTCTGGCATCCTGGGAACTGGTACAGCATCTCTGAGTGTTCCATCAAAATGCCTGCTTGGAACAAACTGGATGTCTAGGAGGGGCAGGCATTGATGCAGAAGTAGAAGGAGGAGGTAGTCTATGCCTATAACCTCTACTCTTCTTTTTCTGCAGATCCTGTTGGACAGCTGGAGCAGAATACTGAAGGGGTTGCTGAGACCTGAATTGCTTCCTGGAAGGGACTGGGATGTGCACCCAAGGGACTTTAATATTGCCCTCAAAGCCTTTATCCCATGGAGCTTAGCATCAGTCTGCTCCAAAAGGAGCAAGGATCCCTCCAAGTGATGGTCCTGCCCAGTCTGTTGGACCTCCGGCAGGAGCCCAGAGGACTGTAACCAGGAGCTCCTATGCATGGCCACTGAGAAAGCCATAAGCCTGGCTGCTGAGCCAACCACATCCACAGAAGCTTATAGTGAGGCCCTTTCCGCTGACTTTCCCTCATCCACTAGTGAGGAGAACTCCTGCCTAGCATCCTCTCGGGGCTTGTTTTTAAATTTTAGCATGGAGTTCCATATGTTAGAGTCATACCAGCCCAAAAGTGCATGATGGTTTGCAATCCTGAGCTGGAACCCCACAACAGAACAAACTTTCCTATCAAACATGCCTAACTTTTTTGAATCTTTTGATTTTAGGGTTGTGCCCAGATGCCCCAGGCTTTTTCTCTCTCATTGGTAGCAGATACTACCGGGGGAAAGAGGGAAAGGTGTACAGGGATGAGAGTAAAGGAACTCATAACTTTGAGCAGGTGCATAATACTTGTGCTCGGCCCTTTTTGAAGTTGGGGAAAGGGATGCAGGAGTCTGCCATAGACCTTAACTGAGTCCATAATGGTCTCATTGAAAGGCATGGCCACTCTTTAAGGACCTGCAGTGGCTAAAATATCAACCAGGAAATTAGAGGATTCTTTTACTTCTTCCGCCTGTATGTATATCCTTAAGGAAACCCTCTAACAATTCCTGGTGCACCTTATAGTCATGTGGGGGAGGCAACATGTTCCCCCCAACCCCACCCCGAGACTGCTTCTTTAAGGGAAGAGGAGGAGGAGGCCAGCACTGCCTGTGGATGCCCTTTCTCCCTTTCTTGATCTTCACGGTCCTGTTGAGCTGGCTCTTGCTGTCCAGTACTTGGCTCAGTACCAAAGTCAGGGACAGTTGCTACCTGGTGGGTAGGTGTGCACGCCATTCCAATGCCACTAAATAGGAGTTCTTGGAATAGGATCTGGAAATAGGCTCAAAGCCCCCTGAATTCCAAAAGGCCACTGGATAGGGCATAGGCACCCAATGACCTCCTGGCCAACCGCTTGATGGTACTCCTTTGACCAGATCCCTTGAAGGGTAGAAACTTCTGGAGGAGGGGTAGTGAGAGTGGCTCTGAGAACAGGAAATGTAGGACCTGACCTCTGACTTGGAAGACAATGATTCTCTTTCTGCTGGCCCTGGAGGCACCATTCCAGATGGTGCTGGTGACTGGTAGAGAGGCCTGCAGAGAAGGCGGGCGTTACAGATTTTCCCTTTGATGGTACCGAAGAATGAGCCATCAGGAGTACGTAAGGCTGGCATGGTTCTGAGTGCTGTAGTGATTCTGCTGGTTCTCCTGTGTGCACTGGCACTAATAGTGTCGACTCTTGTACTGCCAGCAATACAGGCACGAACAGAGCCAGGAGGTTCCTGGCAGCCTCAAACACTTCCAGCATGGTCAGTACCGAGACAGTGTCAGTATGGTGTGATGCCACAGAGGTGGAAGGAGCTCCTTCTGGTTCCAGACTCAATGGAACGTGCCTAGGCACTGGAGTCAATGGTGCCATCTTCGATGGTACCAAAGCAGAGGAGTGCTTTACCACCACAATCTACTCCTGTCCCCGTGCCTAGCTTCAGTGTCAGGGATCTCCCCCTTTTGTCAGTCTGCTTTTTATGCCTCTTATTAGGCACTGGGGATGGTGAGCAGTGCTGGGACTCAAACATGATAGGAGGCACTTGGTGCCGAATCTGACCAACCTGGCTCAAATGGGGGGCTCAAGGCAACCTCCATGAGTAGAAACTTTAACCTGGCTTCACAGTCTCTCTTTGTGTGCGGCTTAAAGTCCCTACAAGTTTGGCAACACTACCCCAGTAGGAGTTTCCTTGAGGCACTTCAAGCAACTTGAGTGCAGGTCACTCCTGGACATAGCCTTAATGCAGGGCTTAAAGCCTGGTAACTAAGGCATCCCTCGGCTCCAGGAACCAACCGAAATCCTCAGATGGGGTAAAAACTGAACTAACTAAACAAACACTAAACTATTTACAATAAAATACAGGAGAACACAGTCCACTGAGAGCACTTGCAAAAACAAGAAGAGCAGTTCCAGTGACTGTCACAGGTGATCTGAAGGAACTGAGAAGGTTCGGGATTGGTTGGGCCCTTTACATCAGCACCAGCAGCATGCAGCAGCAGAGGGCAGGGGTGGCAGGTTTGTAGAAATTCTGGTGGTGCTCAGAACCCGCCCCCCCAAAACTCCGCCCCCCACCTGCCTAAGGCTCTGGGAGGGAGTTTGGGTGGGGGAGGAGGTCTGGGGTGCAGGCCCTGGGCTGGGGCATGGGATTGGGGTGCAGGACGGGTGAGAGTTTGGGTGCTTGGTGAAGGCTCTGGGAATGCAGGAGGGAGTTTGGGTGCAGGCTATGGGAGGGAGTTTGGGTGCAGGCTCTGGGAGGGAGTGCGGAGGGCTGGGGTGCAGGATCTGGGAAGGAGTTGGGGGCAGGAGAGGGTGTGTGGTAAGGAGGTGAGGGTGCAGGCTCTGGGATGGAGTTTGAGTGGGGGAGGAGGTCTGGGATGCAGGCCCTGGGCTGAGGCAGGGGTTTGGGGTGAAGGACGGGTGAGAGGTTGGTCTCTGGGATGGAGTTTTGGTGGGGGAGGGGTCTGGGGTGCAGGCTCTGGGATGGAGTTTAGGTGCTGGGTGCAGGCTCTGGTGGTGTAGGAGGGGGTGGGGGGTCTAGACTCTGGGATGGAGTCTGGGTGTAGGCTCTGGGCTTGGGCAAGGGGTGGGGGTGTAGGAGAGGGTGAGGGGTGCAGGCTCTGGGACAGAGTTTGGGTGCAGAGGTGGGAGGGTGCGACACTTACCTGGGGCTCCTAGGCAGGGCGAGCTGGGAGTCTCCATGTGCTGCTACCCCCAGGCACCGCCTCCGCAGCTTCCTATTGGCTTCAGGGGTACTTGGGGGCGGGGCACAGACCCACCCCATCCAGGGGCTGCAGGGCGGGGCCAGTAGCCACGTGGTGCGAGCAGGCAGGACACCGCTCAGATCTGCTGCGCTGCTGGTGGTGAGTGAGGGCCCCGGGCTGTTTTAAATGGCCCAGGGGACACGTGGGGCAGAAGACGGGGCTGAGGGAGAGACCTGGCCTCAGACATTGCTGGAGCCGGGCCCCGGGTCAGGAATATTTCTGGTGCCCAGGCACCACGGGCCCATAAAACTCGCCGCCCATGGCAGAGGGCACTTGAACCACTCAGACAGGTACCACTAAGAGAAAAATTTCCAGTGACGATGTGCAGGGCATGTGCACACCCAAGAATGGAATGCACATGTGCAATCACTCGAAGAAGAAATAAAAAAAAAACAGACTAGTTTACCTCATGGGGTATATAATCAGGAGGCAGTTTGCCCAGCATATCTTCAGCTAATCGGAATACAATGGCTTCACGAGTTTCTCCAGCTCCACCTCCACTTTCCTTAGGTTGAATATTAGTGATGGTGTTAAGAACACTGGCTGCGGTGTTACTCTGATATCTGAGAGGAATATTAAATCATTAAGAATATTTCATAAATTACATAGCTTCTTTACAGCTAAACTTTATGCTTTGTAGAATCATAGAAGTAGAAAATGGAAAACACCTATTAGGTTATCAACTAGATTGTGAACTCCTCAGGGTAGAGATTGTTTTCCAGTGCTGAGCATACTGAGCATGCAGTAGGGTAGGGGACCTTTGTGTGACCTCAGATTTCTACGTAAGGAATAGGAGGAACAGCAGGTTCCACAGGGATATTATTCCACTCTGTTAACAAGAGGGTAAGGAGAGAGCAAAGCCTTGAATCTTTTCCCTCAATGTGCTGGCTTGAAGAAGGGAAGGATTTGTGGCCAAGAATTACTGTCCTTGAGCTGTGTTATAAATATAAAGGGAAGGGTAACCACCTTTTTGTATACAGTGCTATAAAATCCCTCCTGGCCAGAGGCAAATCCTTTTACCTGTAAAGGGTTAAGAAGCTAAGAAAACCTCGCTGGCACCTGACCCAAAATGACCAATAAGGGGACAAGATACTTTTAAATTTGGGGGGGAAGGCTTTTGTTTGTGTAATACCTTTGCCGGGAACAGATTAGGGATGCAAGCCCTTCAACTCCTGTAAAGTTAATAAGTAATCTAGCTAAAAAATGTATTAGGTTTTCTTTGTTTTGGCTTGTAAATTCGCTGTGCTGGGGGGAATGTGTATTCCTGTTTTTGTGTCTTTTTGTAACTTAAGGTTTTGCCTAGAGAAATGTTTTAAATCTGACTGCCTGTGAGATTATCTTCCATTCTAATTTTACAGAGTGTTTATTTTATCTTTGTTTTGTTCTTCTAATAAAGTTCTGTTTTTTAAAAAATCTGATTGGGTTCTTAGGGTCCTAAGAAGCGCAAGCTGGTCTGTGCTCAACTTGTTTATTCTCAAGCCTCCCCAGGAAAGGGAGTGTAAGGGCTTGGGGGGATAGCTGGGGGAAGAGGAACTCCAAGTGGTCCTTTTCCCTGCAGCATACCTTGTGCCTTGGAAAAGTTTTTAACCTAAGCTGGTAAAAATAAGTTTAGGGGGTCTTTCATGCAGGTCCCCACATCTGTACCCCAGAGTTCAGAGTGGGGAAGGAACCTTAACAGGCTGCTTCTTGGGGAGTGAGGTGGGGAAGAGCTATGCATACTGTTCCCATTACACAAGGCTAGATGTAAAGGCCCTTATTAAATAGTAAATCCATTCTTTTACAAGGCACTACAGGATTGATGGTAAAAATTTCTGGATTTACAACACTGGCGATTAAAATCCCTTATCTACAGAATAGATACAGCATGTGCAGTGCTAGTGTAAGGTTATGCTTTGAGACAATATAAAGAAGTGAATAAATATATGCTATATTTGATCCAAAAAGAAGGTAGTCAATGCCAGCCCTACAACACCAGTACAGTCACAGAAGTACTTTTGTTATACTGCTACGTAGTCATAAGGATGTACAAGAGAGAGTCTGAATAAAACCAGTTTATTACCAAGAGAAGTCTGTCCTGGTGTTGCAGGGCTGCCATTGCCTATCCTCCAAGTCAAATACACATGAACTTGTACACTGACTCGGAGCATAACTTTACATGTCAGTTTTGCCTATCCACTTTCAGATGACACCCATCTCCATCCACTAGTTTGTCTCATATATAGTTATATAAGAAATAAAACTAAAGATTGTGCTGAAAGATGGATGTATGTGAACTCTCAAAGCAGCTAAGCTTTTTTAGAAATTATAACATTGGAGAAAATAGCTATAGCAGTTCAGCATAAACAGTTTGTGAATAAAATTTAAAAAGTCTATAAATGAGAAAAACTAGGAGAATTACTTGTTATTCTGTTTTTCTGAAGATATCATTTAGACAGAAATACTTACTTTTGTGTCTTAGATTCTTAGTGCAAGTTTTTAAAGAATTCTGACTCCTAAGAGTAGTGGTACAAGGTTAGCGTATGAGTCAGGACGTCATATGTCATTCCTAACAGGTTATAAGTACCACTATCCCAACATTGCAGTCAGTTCCTTTACATGCATGGAAGATGAAGCTCTGATGATGTCAATTCAAAAAATATTTTAAAAATATAATACATTGCAAATATAAAAATTAAAAAAATATAAAAATATGTCCCGTCCCCAAATCAAAACAAAAGGAGAGGTTACTCACATTGTGCAGAAACTGGAATTATTAGAGACATGTCCCCCACAGGTGCTGCACTTCAGGTGTGTATGTGCTCCCATGCACCATTGATCGACAGCTCCATGCGTCTTTGATCGAAGATTTTTTGTAGTGGTGCCTGTTTGGCCTGCGCATGCGCCTTAAAACATCCTCATGCACTGTACTGAGGCTATATAGGGCTGCACTGGTGACCCAACCTCAGTTCCTTCTCTACTGCAAAATCCTGCAGAGGAAACTCTGAAGCAGAGGGGAAGGAAGGCCAGTAGTGCAGCATACACAGGGAAACACATCCCGTAGAACTCCAGTTACTGAACAATCTTTCCTTCTTCAAATAAGGTATGGCTGCTTCACTTTAGATGACTCCCAAGCAGTATCCACACAGGGAGGAGGAAGCTGAAAGGCAGAGTCTAACACTGATGACAGAACTGCATTGCCAACTGCCGCCTCTGATCTAGAGGCATGAATCAAAGCATAATGCTTGGAAAAAATATGCATTGGAGTCCAGGTTGCAGCTCTGAAAATTTCAGCAACTGGAGCATCTTGAATAATGCCATAAAAGTAGATTGAGACCAATGAGATAACACTCTAGAAGGAGGTTGAATGTTGACAGAGTCATAACATGAAATAATATACCCAGAGATCCACCACAAAGGTCTTTGGGTGGAGACAGTGGATGCTTTGGATCTGTTCACAACTGAAACAGTTTGAGACACTTTTGGAACGGGTTGGTTCTGTACAGATAAGAGGCTAATGCCTTTCTAATATCCAAGGTATGGAGGGCATTTCCCTGCTTAGTCTCATGTGGTTTCAGGAAAAAACTAGGAGATGACAGTTTAGTTAACATGAAATTCAGAAGACACTTTAAGTAGAAACTTAGGATGTGGTTGTAATGTGATCTTTTCTTTGAAGAATTTTGTAAAAAGGGGGATCTGTCATTAAAGCCCCCATTTCTCTGATCCACCAGGCAGAAGTGATGGCCACCAAGAAAGCTGTTTTCCTGGATAGGTGCAGCAACAAACATGTAGCTAATGGTTTGAAAGGATGTTTCTTCAGGCAATTAAGGACAAGTTTTAAGTCCAATATTGGAGTAAGCTTTCTAATCTGTGGAAAAAGATTCATCAGCCTCAGCCCGCATCCCAAGAAGGATGAATTTGATGTTATAATGATGGTAGGAGGAGCCTGAACAAAAGGGACTCCCATACAAACCTTGGAGAGGTCCTTCCACCAACTGCGTGACTCCAGAACCCAACAAGGACACCTGTTTGTCCAGACTGTGTTTGTTCTGTACACAACCTGTCCTGAGCCATCCCTGGAAGCACTGAAGGTATAAATTGTATGTTGGGTTATGAAGGTACAAGCTGCCATATGACCGAATAGTTGAAGACAAATTCTTGTCAAGGTTTGAGAACTTATCTGATTCTTTGAAATGAGATTTTTTTTTAAGGATATGAACCTGTCCGTAGCAAGGTAATGCCTGATTGTCACAGCATCCAGAGAAGCTCCTGTGAAATACTGCTGTCAAACTTAACTTTTTAACATTGAGTTGGAGGCCTAAACTGTGAAACAGAGACCAGGTCATTTGTACTGCCAATAGGACCTCTTGGTAAGACTGATCCCTGAGAAACCAATCATAGAGATAAAGGAAGACAATCATGAGTTGACGTAGGTAGGCAGCAACAACCACCATGATCTTTGAGAGTACCTTTGGTGCAGAGCAGAGACCAAAACAAAGCACATGACACTTGAAGTGATAATGGTTAACCGTAAAATGAAGATGCCTCTTGTGAGAGGTATGAATTTTGACATGAAAATACACCTCCTGAAGGTCAAGAGTCAAAAACCAATCCCTGGAAAGTAGGGAGGGAATTATAGCTGCAAGGGTCATCATCCTGAATTTCTGCTGTTTCATGCTGTTGTTTAGATGTCTGAGTTCTAATACTGGTCTCCATCTCCAGTCTTTTTGAGGACCAGAAAGTACTTGGAATAGAAACCCTGATCCCTCTGCTGAACTGAAACTGGTTCTATGACCAGTAAATGTGGAAAAAAGCAACCGATTGTGCGAAGGGTCCCTAAAAAGGGATGGGGTGGGGGAGAATGGCAGTGACAAGGACGGAATAACCAGATGTTATGACCTCCAAAACATGTTTGTCAGATTGTATTCTCTCCCATGGAGGTTGGAAATAGGAACGATAGTATCCAAAGGAAGGAAGGAGGGAGGATAGTGCAGCAGTAGATTCCTATGGAGTGGATGGTTCGGGCTCTCAATCAAGCCATCAAAACTAGTGGACCTAACAGGCTCTAGTAAAACCTAATTCACAGGGAGCACCACATGTGCAGAGCTAAAGTATGTAAAATGTCCAGGAGCTTATGATGAGAGTCCTGGATCTCTTCTAGAGGGACTTGAAGTGTATCTGTGATACATTTCATCAGCTCCTGGGATTGTCTAAAGTCATCTGCTATGGAAGGTGGTGATGGCACTACAGACTCACCTGGTAATGACAAGGAAATACTTGGGTGAGGTATTACTTCCCTGTCACCCCTTGCCTCCTGCTTCTCAAAGATCTCCTCCACTGGCTCTTGTTGGCGAACTGGGAATGAGGGCTCAGAGGAATGGGTCTGCCTATGCATCCTGTGAGAGTGACTTGGCACTCTTAGGAATTTTGGTGGTGCATAGGGGTCCCAATAAGACCACTAGGGTGGCCCATAAGGCAAGGGAGGAGGCATCCACTGTTGGTCACCCCAGGTAGATGGGAGACAATGTCATCTGTCCTCCATTCTCTCAGAATAGGTAGGAGAATGCTGTCTTGCCTAACAGACAGGAGAACCCTGAATTAAGATCTATAAATCAGAAGATTCATTGTCATCAAATTCCGGGTGTGGGTGGGTGGGTGATAACTGTTCACCCTGAATGGTCGACATCAGGGTAGAAGGAGGTTGACCCAGAAGATCTTGATGCGGAAAGGTAGAAGCAGTACATAATGGAAATTCTGGCTGATCTGACACAACAAAATCATTTGAATATCTAAACTCCTGCAGTACCAATTCATGTCCCATGGAAGTTGGTGAGGAATGGATCTTATACCTGGCCAGCACATGGGTGTCTCCCAAACACCAGCAACACCAAGATTGTCCATCACTAATCAGGACAGCCTCCTAGTAGGAAAGGACCATATTGCTGTTGTACAGTTGCTGCAATGGAGACATCCCTAGGACATGCAGTATTAGTGACAGCCTTGCCTCTGATTGCGTAAGCCTTAAACTGGCCATTCCCTATTTCATGCTGGCCAGGTTATAATAATTGGAGATGCATTTTGACATCTATTTTAACATCTCCCATTGTTTCTTATGACACCGATTTGCTGGGCAGTGCTGGGACTGCCCAACAAATCGGTGTCATAAGAAACAAAAAATTGGGTGGACTTTCTAAAGACTCTAATCTGCCCCAAAGAGAGCCCCAAGGACCTTTTTATTATGAAGAAGGGGATGCTGGCATAGAACGAATGCAGGCCAAGTAATAAACTCATTAAGATGCAACTCCAACTTCACCTTGAAGAAAAATATCAGATTGGTCCACAGCATCACCTTATCCATCTTTATATACCAAATTTTACAAGGTAAGTCACCAGAGGCTGATGCTCACTCACTCTGCTAGTTGGAGTCTCTAAGAAAAAGATGCACCAAGAGGAGGATAAAAACCAGTGCTGGGGAGAAGTGAAAGATTCCAGAACAGAGCTATACGCAGCTTAGGTCTCTCTAGGAATCCCTCTAGCAGCACCAGAGTCAATGCTCATTTTCTGAGTGAGTTCTCTTTAACTCCCCCATTACAAATCCAAAGTAGTTCTCCCCAGGACTTATTTCAGCTCTGGATTGGAGTAAATCACAACTCATCTTGGTGGACCATTTATCCAGTTGTAGGGGGTCTGAATGCATTGGAGCAGGAATGAAAGAGGAAGATAGCTGCTTCTCTTCCAGCTCCTTTCCTTCTATAGATGTACCTGGATCAGTGGACTCTAAGGTGGTGTGCCATTCTCCTAGGATTCCTGTGATATTGGCACTGTGATATACTGTGGTGATGGGACCATATAAAAATCACAATAGTGCATATTTGTGCCTTCAGTGACTGCACAAAATGGCTAAGAATCTGCACCTTAAAACGGAGGATAAAGAAATGTGCAAAACCATGCCCTGAACAAAAATTCTAGACAATATTGGGTTCATAGAACTAGATCACATTTGAATACCAGGTGTTTAACACTTCTTAAAAAATGAAAATGAAACATTTGAGCAGTTTATAACAGCCCTAGAAACAATGAGTATGAATATCTTGCAAATGACATAATTCATGACAGAATTATAGGAACTGCAAGGAAAAATGATGATTCATTATATCTTGTTAGAGATCATATGATATTAGTTGAAGAAAATAAAAATCAAGATGTTGCATATATTGTTTGTGAATCAAAAAGGGAATAAGTGAAAGACAAAAATTAAAACGGAGTGGGTACTAAGTGATGCCAAAAAGCCACTTTTAAATAATGGAATTATGGAAATATACAAGAGAGATGGCAACAAAGGTTACTGTTACATCAAAAGGCATACTGTAAAGAAAGTGTCACCCAAAGAATTATTTGGCAAAAATGTGTATAGGAGCAAAAAAGGTGTATGAATTGGAAGCATGGAGCAGCAGAATGCAAACATTACCAACTTTTTATCATTGAATTGCATGGTATCTGTAAGTGAATGCACATATTAATATAAACATGAATAATTTTACAATACACAGGTTGGCTAATGTTAGCAGAATTCAAAAAAGACTTCTATGACTTTACTTTCATTGTTTTTGAAAGGAAGTGATTGCTTTAAAAGAATAGGTAAAATTGTTATTAGAGATAAGCCATAAAGCTGCTAGACTGCTCTCAGTCTATATGTACATTACCACAGGGGGTATTTTGAAAAAGATGTTTTTAAATTGAAAACTGTGGCTTTCAAAGAGTCCATAAAAGCTTCCTTAGGCAGTGGACTCCACGCAAGCCCAAGAGTTTCCCTGCAAAATGTATGCTTTTACTCAAATATATTTGATAGGGCTCTGACTGTTTTCAAAAATTAAAAGAAAAATCCTCAGCGTCATAATGTTTGAGACCCACTTACGTGATGTTAGCATTTGGGTGAAGACCAAAGACTTCTGGGCTATCCATGGCAGGGAGGGTCTGAATGTACTCCTGATACTGATCCAGAGTTTTGCATACTGGGATTTTATATCCAGTGTAGAAACAAAATGTGCTCTCAAACATCTTTTCACTGAACCACACCTGTGCAAAATAAAGAAAAGACACACTTAGAGAAATCAAAACTTTGGATAACTTTGCCATTTCATACAGGGATTTCACCTTGCATTTATTTTCTTCAGTCTTCTTGAGAAGTTAGAATTATAGTTGGGCTAAAACCAGTCATTTTACTCTAAAACAAAAATAAGGCTGTGTCATTACAAAGTGATTCCTTCAAAAGTTGAGTTCAAGTTGGGTAAATTATTTTTCTTTATTAAAAAGTGTGCATGCTCCTATTTTAAGAGGGCTATTCAAGGAGGAGGATCTCATGGGCTAGGAAGGATAATTTGTATACTTTACCCACAAGGCAAGGCTTTTACAAAGTAGAGTGTTGAAGAGATAAAAACCCACCAGAAACAAGAGTTCTGACACTCTAGATGATTCTCTTCATATAATGTAATTGCAATATTGACTTAAATATTCACTTCATGAAATCTAACTGCAAAAATCACAAATCACATTATATATTTTAGTAAAAATGAATATTGATACTGTTGCCAGATTTTCTTTATAATGACAAAACTGTATTTTCAAGCTCTCTTACTCTTGCAAAACAATTAAGAAGACGCTTATCATAATCATCAGTGACCCGACCTCCATATTGCACTTCTCCAATCATGTATCGTACTGTGCTCCATGATATACCCTAGATACAAATAAAATAAAATACTGTAGTTACAATCAATATCCATCTATGGCAGTGGTGTCCAACCAGTAGGTTTGGGGGACCCTGGTAGTCCTTGAGGCTCTAAATTGTGACCCTCAAGAATGACTGTGTTTAGAAGATAAAATTTAATCACAAATTTCAAATATATTCCCTGAACCATGTCCTATAATTTTTAAACTCAAGTATTAGAATTGGTCCTGTCATGACATGGAGGCTTTGCCTCCCCAAAAACCTCCCACCACCTCCTTTGTAGTCCTAAAAGCAGATATGGTGTGGTTTGGAAGCCCTTTGAACAGCTGTGGTCTCTTCCTCCTTTCTCAGCCACTCTCCCACTGGCCTCCTGATGCATTGCAGAAGATGGCTGTTCCACTACCTGCTTCTGTGCACTACACCTTGGGAGCCTAAGGAGAACAGGATAGAAGTTTGACTTGTCAGAACCTAAGGGAATGTTCAGCAAAGGATGGTTTCCCTCACTGACACAGCCATCCACAGCACCCCAGGAGAGGGCAAAATAGGAGAAGATGAGAAACAATAACCAATTATAGCTCCTGGATTCTCTGCCCCAATCCCATCACAGATTTGAGCAGTCTGAGGATTGCTCTTATTTGTACTGGCTCTCTGTAGTCCCCAAGAGACTATATACAAATTGGGGATAATCAGAGTTCAGTGTGCTCTAACTATTCCCCCTTTCTATCCAAGAGACTGTGGAGAGGGAGGTGTAGGAAACAAACATGCTCTATGCATGCGAGAGACTCCTCTGTGCTAGAGAAAATCCCTGCAGGGGATTTGTGGATGATTTCACTGCCTAAGCATCACAAAAGGAGCAGAGCATGGTAGAGATTCTACCCTGAACTGTTGCCCTTGCTCTCTTTGAAACAATAAGGTAGGCCTTACGGATGAAAAAGTTGGATACTATGAATCAAAGGAAATATTAGAAATACTCAGTTGATGAAGTCTTAAATGGCATTTTTAATTTTATTATGAACAAACTGAACCAATTTGACTGAAATGCAAGTAACTATAGACATGTAGTTTATCTGCATAGTTTCTTTATGTTCTGTAATATAATATACTTAAAAACAGAAATCAACATTAACCAGTAATTGTTCAAAGGCAGTCATATTTTAAATAGAATGCTGAAATTGCAAGATCAAATTCTGAAGTCTCTAACCAGAACTCATATTGTAGTCCATGGGAATATGGGCTGAGTAAGAACTGCAGAATTTGACCTATAGTGACTGATGAGAAAATACTTAATGCTTTTTCAATTAATTTTAATTTTTTTTTTTGCTACAGTTTTCATGTGGATAATAGTGTCCGTACTAGACTGACTGTGCTTCAGAATTGACATTTTGGTCACTATTCGTATGACTGAAAGAGTAAGTATTTTTCACAATATAAACAGAACTATATGAATTAGAAGCAATTATAGATACTGTTCACATAAATATGACTCACTTTCTTGATGTCACATTCATCTAAGTGATTCTGTATAAACTGAACACTGGCTGTAAAGTCAGCAGAGTTGAATTCATAGGGAATATTCCAACCCAAAGGGCCAAACTTGCGTCGTTCCTTAAGAATACCATTGAAAACAAATAGTCAGTCTGTTTTCTTTAAATTTACTCACTGTGTTGTTTCATTATTATTTCTGATTAAATTAAACTGGAATTAAAGATTATAGTCAATAAATGACCCAGTCCAAATACCCCATTATGCATTCCTTTGTGGCATTAATAATTAAAAATGGGTTTCAGGTGCAGCATATTGGAACAACATGTGAAGGAAAAACAACAAAAACATTTATCACTACCCATCCCAATCATCTTAATAGCCCTGGGTTTTAAAATCTCCTATGTCTCTATTGCTAGATCAGGATGATAGAGTTTGTTATGTTAAGTACTATACTTGGCCTAATTTTCAGACATGATGAGCACTTGCAGTTCCCACTGACTTCAATAGACTCAGCACATCTGCCAATCAGGATATAATCTTTCTTTTTTTCTATATATGGTCTATTTGCTAAAGGTAGTTTTAATTTTTCAGTTTCATATTATGAAGTTGCAGTGGGGGAGGTTTAGATTGGATATTAGGAAAAACTTTTTCACTAAGAGGGTGGTGAAACACTGGAATGCGTTACCTAGGGAGGTGGTAGAATCTCCTTCCTTAGAGGTTTTTAAGGTCAGGCTTGACAAAGCCCTGGCTGGGATGATTTAACTGGGAATTGGTCCTGCTTTGAGCAGGGGGTTGGACTAGATGACCTTCTGGGGTCCCTTCCAACCCTGATATTCTATGATTCTATGACACTGAGTTGCTCAAGTGCACTTAGCTTGTCCCTTTTGCCTTAATTCCTTCTCTGATGCCTTTCAAAGTTCTTACCACTTTTACACATGGTATGGCTACCCGTCTACCTCCCTTATGTTATCTCAGATCCTTCATTATTAATGTTTCAGGTTAACATTGTATGCTTCTTTGTAAATGTAAGTGTAAATCTACCCGTAAAAAGAAAAATAGTTATCTCTAAAATATGGAGAAGTAATCCTTAGAATGAAGGCATTATAAAACACTGAACAGCCTCACATCCCTCACAACCACATTTTAAACTCCTCATGTGGTGTAGGCCTGTGATTTGCTGACAATCTTCTTATATGGCTCCTAGGAATCTCAGATATGTATTAGTCTGTTATTTTTATTCCTTTGTGTGAACATGTACATTTGTGCCCTCCTTGTAAATGGCTGTTGCATGCTATTTTGCTCCTTCTAAAAACTGTCAAAAATGTAGAAGCAAAGAAATACAACAAGATAAAGACGGAGCTGTGGAATACTGTACTTACATTTTTTAAAATCAGAGATAGCACATTTATTAGGCATCTCAAACAACATAACTTCCCAGTTAGCAACAGTAAATGGGTAAAACCCTGGCCACACTGAAGTTAATGGACAAAACTCCTATTGACTTCAACATGCCAGTCACCTAATACGTTGAAGTGTGGTTATGGTCAGAAAAAAACTATGTAAAAATTGGTACCTTACTTATCAGATCTGCTGCCTATGTGTACTGAGAGTTATATATATTGACCTAACTGGAATTTTCTCTACCTTGAAATGGATTTCTGAGAGACCACTAATCCATGGCTTCTCTTCTCTCTACAGGTGATTGACAGACAAGCTGGACTACAAGTTGTCAAGAACAGTATCCCTGATGAGGCCATGGCACACTTGGTGGCTGAGCTTCATGACTTTGTCCTCACCCACAACTATTTTAGATTTGGGGACAACTTATCCTTCAAGTCAATGGCACCGCTATGGGTACCCGCATGGCCCCACAGTATGCCAACATCTTTATGGCGGACTTAGAGCAACGCTTCCTCAGCTCTTGCCCCCTAGCACCCCTCCTCTACTTACGCTACATTGATGACATCTTCATCATATGGACCCACGGGAAGGAGGCGCTTGAAGAATTCCACCTGGATTTCAACAATTTCCACCCCACCATCAACCTCAGCCTGGACCAGTCCACACAAGAGATCCACTTCCTGGACACTACAGTGCAAATAAGTGATGGTCACATAAACACCACCCTATACCGGAAACCTACTGACCACTATACTTACTTACATGCCTCCAGCTTCTATCCAGGAAACATCACATGATCCATTGTCTAGAGCCAAGCCGTAAGATACAACCGAATTTGCTCCAATCCCTCAGACAGAGACAAACACCTACAAGATCTTTATCAAGCATTCTTAAAACTACAATACCCACGTAGGGAAGTGAGGAAACAGACTGACAGAGCAAGACGGGTACCCAGAAATCACCTACTACAGGACAGGTCCCACAAGGAAAATAACAGAACACCACTGGCCATCATGTACAGCCCCCAGCTAAAATCTCTCAAGCACATCATCAACGATCTACAACCTATCCTGGAAAACGATCCCTCACTCTCACAGACCTTAGGAGACAGGCCAGTCCTCGCTTACAGACAGCCCCCACAACCTGAAGCAAATACTCACCAGCAACTACACACCATACCACAGAAACACTAACCCAGGAACCAATCCCTGTAGCAAACCTCATTGTCTACTCTGTCCCCATATCTACTCTAGTGATACCATCAGAGGACCCAACCACATCAGCCACATCATCAGAGGCTCATTCACCCGCATGTCCACTAATGTTATATATGCCATCGTGTGCCAGCAATGCCCCTCTGCCATGTACATTGGCCAAGCCGGACAGTCCCCACGTAAAAGAATAAATGGACACAAATCGGACATCAGGAATGGTAACACACAAAAGCCAGTGGGAGAACACTTCAATCTTCCTGGACATTCTATAACAGATTTGAAAGTAGCTGTACTTGAACAAAAAAACTTCAGAAACAGGACTTCAAAGAGAAACAGCAGAACTAAAATTCATTTGCAAATTTAACACCATTGCAAATGTAATACCATTAATTTGGGCTTGAATAGGGACTGGGAGTGGCTGGCTCATTACAGAAGCAGCTTTGTCTCTCCTAGAATTGACACTTCCTCATCTATTGTTGGGAGTGGACTACATCTACCCTGATCAAATTGATCCTGTCAACACTGGTTCTCCACTTGTGAGGTAACTCCCTTCTCTTCATGTGTCAGTATATTTATGTCTACATCTGTAACTTTCACTCCATGCATCTGAAGAAGTGAGGTTTTTATCCATGAAAGCTTATGCTCAAATATATCTGTTAGTCTTTAAGGTGCCACAGGACTCCTTGTTGTTTTTGACAGACAAATGACATCAGTAAAATGAATTAGATGAAAATGTTGTTAGTGCACACTGGAACCAAAAGCAATTTGCCTAGAATTAACACACTAGTGGAACTGGTTAAAATAATAGTAATCAGGTAAGTGTATGGATTACTAGTGGTAGTGAAAAAATCACTTTTTGGCAGCAAGTTGCTGTAGAGTTCATGGGCTTTGCTTAGGTCAATAGGGTCAAGAAGACCACAAGAAAGCTTCTCCACAACCATGCAGCTTTGCCTTTTCTCTTCATACTTTTCACAGCATTCTGAGAATGAGGGGGGAAAGAAGGGAAGGCACAGAGAACTCTGCAATTCCAAGGAACAGACTGTGTCTATTCCTAGTAGATCCCTGTTACTGTAGAAGAGAAGTAATTTGCAGCTGTGGCTTGTGTTAAATAAGCCTATTACTCCACATATCATGCAAATCAGATGAAATATTTCTGGGCTAATGCTACATTCCCTAGGATGCACACTGGAGTGGCTGAGCCAACCTACTATGATTTTGAATTTCCCAAAATTCAAATATGGATTGTGCTGGGAACTAAGCATTTCTTTTCCTGTTCATTTCAAGATGGGTACCATCTTTCTGAGTATGGCTATGTTCTCAGTCCCTCATTAATTATTGAGATAAGACCTCACCTCAGAACTGTCCGAACAGACAAAACTGGATTCTGAAAAATCTGTCTTGAAATGTAAACATGCCAAGTAAACAGCTTCCATTTCCAATATGCTAATATAAAGGTCTTTTTTATTCCCTGACTTTGTCTTGCACAGACCCGTGGCTTAACAATCCTCTGAAACCTTTTCTGATACAAATTCACATAACTCTCCTGTGTAATGAGGTAAGATCCCAAATAGACTAGAATCTTTGATGGTTCTAAAACACTCTTTTGAAGATTCATGATAAACCCCAATAATTCATTTGTAACCACAATCTGAACTTTTGGAAGAGATTTATCATTTATCAGCCAATCGTCTAAATATAGAAAAACATGAACATCCCAGGGCAGACACTATTGCAATCAGAATCTTTGAGGAAATTTTTGAGGCCATACCAAGGCTGAAAGGGAGGACAGTGTACTGAAAATTTTGGTTGTTGATCTTAAATGTTGGATACTTCTGACAAATGTAGCAGTACTTATATGGAGATATGAGTATCGCACAACTGTGGATACTAAAACTTTTCTTTGCTGCACAGCTTCTATTATACACTAAAGAAATTCCTTCTTGAATTTGCTATGCTCCAAAAGCCAGTTAAGCCATTTGAGAGTCAAGATTTCTGTGAAGTCTTCTGAATGCTTGGGCACTTAAAAACAACAGCAGAGAAAGTGCTTTCATTCAGCTCATCTGAAGGGAAAGGAAGAAAGGCATAGATATCTTGTAGATGATAAATATATTAGCATCACTCTTTATAACATTTCCTGAGAAGTGAGGCATATTCTATATAGTAACAGTTAGAATGACAGAATCCATTTGTCTAATGGTATGTTTTTCCACTCTGAAAAAAAAGGATAATTCTGTCCCCAAAAGAATGAATGGGTTCAGAGAGCAGCAGGAAATCAGTGTGGATTTACTAGGATGAGGACCTTCCAAAAGCCTTCTGACCTCTGTCCCGCTGATATTTATATATAGTTCCCTGAGCTGCAAATGTTAGATGTATAATGTTGGTATGATTGTCTGAAGAAACTCACTGGTTCTGAACAGAAGTGTTGAATTTGGGACTTTCTTTACTTTGCTGACAAAAAGACTCCAGTTAGAAAGAAAACCTCTTACTGCTTTATCTAAGTCATTATCAAAAAGTCCAACTCCCCAAAAACGCAAGGAAGAGAACCTTTTCTTTATTCTGAAACTTGACAATCCATTGGGAAAGCCAGAGAATTATGTGAGCCACCACTTCACTGGACACAAACGGTGGGTCTGATTCAACTCCATTAAAATAAATTAAAAGACTCCAGCTGATTGGAATGGGAGTTGTTGGATCAGGCCGCTTACAAATTTTGAAATATCCACAGTATTTGTAACATCAGCTACAAAGTCATTCGTTAAAATGGCATGAATTTATTTATTTATGTATTTATTTAAATTTTCTCCTGCATGGTCAGTGCCTTCTCAACCAAATGACAAAGAAGCTTTAGAGATGTTCTGGATTCTCTACCCCCTAAATGAAACACCTTGTTATTATTATAATACTATTATTATTTGTATTATCATAATAACTCGGGATTCTAATCAAGGATCAGGGCCTCACTGTACCAAGCACTATACAGACATGTAATAAAGAAGACAGTCCCTGCCCCAGAGAGCTCACAATCTAAATAACAGAGAAGATGCAACAGGAGGTCAAAACAAATAGATTGGGGAATGGTGGGAGGATGCAATAAGAAAATGAACAGAATTGAGCAGAAAACCAGAAGTTACAGCTCATCAACTGTCCAATCATGGCTCTTTCCATCCTTCTGTCACTAGTTTTCTTACAACATTTAGAGGGAGACTAGCCTCTGTGGCCTGAGGGCCTTGTTGAGGCAGCCTACCAATACCAGATCTAAGAAGGCAAAAAAAAAAAAAAAAAAAAAAAAGCAAGCAGGGACACTGTCAGATGGCTGAGAGTAGCATGCGGAAGCAATAGCTGAATCTAGAGCAGTGCTACTCAAAGTGGTGGTCCGCAGATCAATGCTGGTCCGTGAGCCATCGGCTGCCGGTCTTCTCTTACATTGGAAAAAAAAAATGCCGGTCCCCCACATCAGATAGCTTGAGAAGCACTGATCTAGAGGACACACACAGTGGCTGTGGAAGAGGAAGCAACTGACACAGTGGGTTTGTAGGGAGACAGCATATTTGTGATAAAAAGAAAGTTTATCTACCTTATTAGACCTTGCTGCTGGCTGGGTCTTTGGCTGGAAGTCTAACCCTGCACATTTCAGACACACATGGAAAAAATGGTCACTAATTGTTCTGTAACTGTTCAAGATGTGTTGCACATGCAGAAAAGGACCTGGGGATTACAGTGGACGAGAAGCTGGATATGAGTCAGCAGTGTGCCCTCGTTGCCAAGAAGGCCAATAGTATATTGGGCTGTATTAGTAGGAGCATTGCCAGCAGATAGAGGGAAGTGATTATTCCCCTCTATTTGGCACTGGTGAGGCCACACCTGGAGTACTGTGTCCAGTTTTGGTCCCCCCACTGCAGAATGGATGTGGACAAAAATTATTAGGGGCCTCGGGCACATGACTTACGAGGTGAGGCTGAGGGAACTGGGGTTATTTAGTCTGCAGAAGAGAAGAGTGAGGAGGGATTTGATAGCAGTCTTCAACTACCTGAAGGGGGTTCAAAGAGGATGGAGCTAGGCTTTTCTCAGTGGTGGCAGATGATAGAACAAGAAGCAATGGTCTCAAGTTGCAGTGGGGGAGGTCATTTGTGCATCCCTTGAACAGGCCTCTTTCATGTCCCTCAACCAATCTGGAACCTCTGCTGGACACCAAGGGTGAAAACTCCTCAAGAATGGAAAGCGATGCCTCCTATCTTGGGACTGAGACACATATCAGCAATCTCTGATTCTGAAAATGAGCCTGAGTCATCTAATGTGTGGGATGGGTGGTATGTGTGGTCATGTTTGGTGCTGAAGACTGCTGTTGAGACTCTAGAGATGACAGTATCAAGGGGAGCACAGTGGGTTTGCCTCTGGATGGCACTGGGCAAGGCGGTGCAGGGATATCCAAAGGTGGCTATGGTACCAGAAGCTGGCCTCTACCTGCATGTAGATATGATGCAGACTGAGTGTTTGTTGGTACCAGGTGAGATGTATCCTTTACTGCTGGAGATGCTGATACTCTGAGGCACCCATATGCCTCTGGGGTTATTGGTACTGAGAGGTCCCCTGTATGCTGCTGTTGCATTAAAGACGTTGATACTGCAGAATGGGTTGATCTGCTAGCAGCAGTCAGTCTCAATCGAAGAGGCACACATGCTAGAATTGATGATCCTGCCTGAGATCCAGTGGCACCCAGGAATGGCTCTTCTCTGAAGATACTCTACCCTGCTTCCCAGACTGTTTACTGGTTGACAGTACTAGGGACCTTGATATCTTAGAGGATGAGTCCTTCAAAGTACCCTGCTATTTCTTTTTGGTACCAGGGAAAGAGAGTGGCAATGCCTGGAGGGGTACTTCTGTATGAAGCAGAAGTGGACAGTGCCTGCCTCGAACAGGAAAGCTATGATGGTGGACCCAGGGCAGCCTCCTGGAGAAGGTGACATAGCCTCAGCTCCCTAGCCTTTTTAGGCCAGGGCTTACAGATTTGGCATCAGTCTTGGACATGACCCTCGCCAAGGCACTTTAGACACTGAGAATGAGGTCACTCACCAGCATGGATTTCCTGCAGCCAGTGCAAGGCTAAAGCTAGGAAACCAAGGCATTCCCTGGTACCAGGCATTGGCACCCAGAACAAGTGGGAACTGAATTATGAAAAACAAACCACCAAAACTGAAACTTACACTAAGCTATGAACAAGTCCCAAACTATATACAAGAAGAACAATGTTACCAAAAGGGAGAACAGTAGCAAAAGCAAGCTACCATGTTCTGACCTCCGACCACGGCTGGTAAGAAGGAACTGAGTGGGTTGGGGCGGTTCTGGCCGTTTACACATTGCACAGCAACATGAGGCACCACCTTGACAGGTACTGCTAAGGGAAAAATTTCCAATTCTGGTACACTGGGCATGCAAACACCTGAAGTGGAATGTACATGTGCAATCACTCAGAAGAACTTCTGTTTCTTGTAGCTGATCAGGGAAGACAGAGCTGTCAGTAAATGTCTTCATATTTTTTCTCTGATTTTTCAGGGATGGTTTCCAGACATTTTGGGGGAACAGGGAGAGGTAGGCGCTCCTAAAAAGAACTATACATCAATATCTGCTTCTCACTGAAGCATTATGGAAACTAGTTCCAGGGTGCATTAAATAACACAGACCCCCTGTAGCAGGAGACTTTTCTTTCTTGTTCATGTGTCTGCCTGTAAATTCAAGTGTGGAGTGAAAAGGAGGCCTTAGTATTGATTGCTAGCTACACACGACAAATACATTTTTATCTCACTTTAATCCCATTTACACAGCAAAGTCAAAGTAGCTATGGGAGAGTCAGCTGAATTCTTTTATGGCTTGCACACACATTCATAACATTGTTGACTAACCATCAGAGGACCCAACCACATCAGCCATACTGTCAGGGACTCATTCACCTGCACATCTACTAATGTGATATATGCCATCATGTGCCAGCAATGCCCCTCTGCCATGTGCATTGGCCAAACCAGACAGTCTCTACGTAAAAGAATAAATGGACACAAATCGGACATCAGGAATGGTAACATACAAAAGCCAGAGGGGGAGAACACTTCAATTTCCCTGGACATTCTATAACAGATTTAAAAGAACAAAAAACCTTCAAAAACAGACTTCAAAAAGAAACTGAAGAACTAACGTTCATTTGCAAATTTAACACCATTAATTTGGGCTTGAATAGGGACTGGGAGTGGCTGGCTCACTACAGAAGCAACTTTCCCTCTCGTGGCATTGACACCTCTCATCAATTATTGGGAGTGGACTACATCCACCCTGATTGAATTGGCCCTGTAACTCCCTTCTCTTCATGTGTCAGTATAATAATGCCTGCATCTGTAATTTTCACTCCATGCATCTGAAGTGGGTTTTTTACCCATGAAAGCTTATGCCCAAATAAATCTATTAGTCTTTAAGGTGCCACCGGACTCCTCATTGTTATTGTTAACTAAGTTACAGCTATGGAATCTCTCTCACTGATGATGTTGTATAACCAAAAAGACAATGGCCTGACATTCAATCCTCGGGGTGAATCTGCTGTTCTGCAGGTTAGAAACACCATCTTTTTATATGTAATCTAAACAACTTTAATATGAAAACTGTTGAAAGACAATGAACATGTCAAAAAAGCTAATGTTGATAAACTTCATACCACCATTATTACAGAGTCACTTTCAAAGTACAACCTTATTTTAAAAGTTCATCATGAGAGTAAGTGTTAACTATACATAGGACTAAATTCTAAAATAGCTATATCTGTATAGAATATTAAAACAACATCTAAATGTTCATTCAATTGCAGTTGCACATGCTTTCAATTTTCAACTGACATCACATAATAGCTGTGAAAAAATAAATAATTATCAGTCATTGTATTTACTAGAGTCTATTTATGCTTTCAGTACTACAGTAAAATAGCATTCGAGCAGAGAGCAGTATGTCTTCAATGACCAGAAAATAATAAGGACAAAAGAGCTGCCCATCAGGACCAGCCTTAAGGGTGGGTGACAGGGGCGACTTTCCAGGGAACTGTGGTCGGGGTGTGTGTGTGCTGTGATCAACCCCCCAACTCCAAACACAGCCAGCCCAAGGCCCCTTTAACTCCCGAGTGCTGGGCTCAGAGCCAGGGAGGGATAGGGCTGGGGGAACCCCAGCCAGAGGCTCCTATTGTGCACTGGGCTATAGCTGCTAGTCCCAGCTGGGCTGGGGGGGGACAGGACTTCCTCTTCCCCTGCATGGGCTGCACCTCGGGGAACCTCCCCTGGCTGCAGGAAGCTCTGCACCCCCCGCCCTGCTTCCTGCCCCCATTGCAAATGCAGGGGGAGGAGTCACTGCCGGGGGAGCTTCCCCCAATCCACCCAACCTCCGTGCACCTGGACTCAAAGAAATGGCGCCAAAATACAAGTTCGCCCAGGGCACCCTTTTCCCTAAGGCCGGCCCTGCTTCCCATTGTAGTCAGTATAAAAGAACTAGTCCTAGGGGATTAGACTGAAAAGGCAATTTGTTAAGATACATCAGACTTTCACCTTCATGTCACTAATACGAATTTCTCCTTAGATCACTTGTGACCAAAAGAAGTTAGCCTAAGTAACAAACTGGTAGTCTCAGATTAGTTTATAGTGGACAGATATTCACCCAGCAAAAAATTATGGCCTACATTGTCAACAAGAATGCTGATTTTTGTCAATCTCAGATAGGAAATTATGGATTTTGTCACACTCCTAGAGATGGTCCCTCTGAGGTCAGGGCTGAGATACGCTGCAAAGTGATTTGCATTCTCTGAATGAAGGTATAAATTACACCAATTTAAACTAATTCTTGCTTCCCTTGGACTTAGATTCACCTCTAAATGTGACTACAGTGATGTTTAGAATAGAAAATTATGTCATAACCTCAGAGGCAAAGTTCCAGGTTCCAAAACCATTAACTCCCAAAAAGTGTAAATGAATGAGGATGGGGCAGAGAAGAAAATTTCAGCAATGATAGCAAAGAGAGAGGACAATTCCAGGGTTACAAATCACAAGATTTCAGATTAAGAAGAGTATTGGTTTTGAGTAGAGCCTAAACAGAGCCCAGTAAGCAGTTTCTCCTTCTAACAGTTTAGTTTAGAGCTTAAAGGGAAATAAGACATTTCTGTTCTGCTAGCAATTTCTCTCTGAATTCATTACTCATGAACTAATGCACCCCACCTGTGGAATTCAAAGGTGGCCCAATATTGTGCAGGAGGCCCAGGACTACGCTCTGCTCTTCTGCTCAGGCCACCAGAAGAGTTCTTCCATAGCTATAGAAACACTCCAGCAACCAATTATTAGCATTAAAACAACTTGATATAATGTATTAAATTACCCTTATGATAATTTCTCCCTTTAGAGAAAGATTTCAATTTATAGACATGTTATTTACAAGACTACCACAGTGGGCTGAATTTGAAGAGAGGCTGCTAACAGAAAGAAAATAATCAGCTAAGGAATTTCTAATTCTGTTGCACAGCTTCTCTCCTCATTCATTACTCAGGGGAGGTAGCGAGCAGTGAATCCCAGAAGTAGGGAGGGAAAGTATAAGCGGAATTTAATTATTATAGTAGAATAATATGCAGCAATGGAAGTTTCTCCCATATAAAACAAGAGCTTTATAAACTAAGAGACAATGTGGGAACCAACCCAGTAGCATTTTCCTACCAAAGGATACCATTGCAGAGGAATGGAAACTTACTTTGCAAGTCTTCCTCAGATGAGGCCTTTTTCCCCTAGTGCTTCTAAGGACTTCTGTGAATAGTTTCCCAGATGCCTGGCATGCCAACTGGTGCCAAGTTTTTACATCTTGCCTGCAGCAACCTTGAGGCCCTAAGACCTTGCCATTTTGGAATGAGATGAACAGCATACAATTATCATATGTACTCCATATGCTTGAGATATATCTTTAGAGCTCTAGGAATGCCCATTTATGCCACAACCTTCCAAGGGTTAGAAAGAAATGATGGGAGAACTATTTCCTAGGAATTGCAGAAAGAGGAACTTATCTTGAACTGAAAGATTTCTGGAGCTACAAGAATAACCTTTTCCACATGACAAAGGCAGTGTTGATGGTTGTACGGACATAGGAACTAATTCCAAAACTTGCCGTTCAGAAGTCATGGCAACCAGAAAGGCCAGCCATAGGGTTTTCTAATTGGTCAATGTGATTAAATTTAACACATGACACTCATATGGAGGATCCAATTTGCCTGACTACAAAATGTTGCTATGGTTGGTACCCACGTTTCTACAGTGCTTGGTTACAGGATTCCAGCCAAACCTCCTGCAGAAACTCTAGTGTAGCTGAGATTACCAGACCTTTGGGATTATTATAATATTTGTATCACAATAGTATCTAGAGGTCAGGTCCCCATTGTGCTGGGCACAGCACAAAGAGGCATTCTCTGTCCCAAAGACCTTTCTGTTTCCGCTCACACCAGAAATGTAAATTTGACCATATCCGTAAATGAATATCCTGGCTGAGTTCTGTCTGGATACCAAACTGTATCAGAGGTTAGTGGAGAATCCATGCTGTTAACTGTAGGTGTTCCCGGTCTGATGTATGAGTCCATGCTCCTAGAGGTCTGGTGTTTTCTGCAGATAATGTGGCGTCCTTGGCTATCTAGCAAGTACTAAAGGCCGTCTGGGCCAGTGAAGGACTAAGAGTAGAATCACAAACTCTCCCTTTTACTCTCTTCTGTGTCCTTTCGGTGAGTTGTCTTAAAAAGGCTGTAAATTCTTCTGTACCCAGGAAATTATTTCTACTGCCATGAGAAGCTTTGACCCCTGGTTACACCCTGGTTTCAGAAGGGTTATAAACACTCATGCCTCTGCAAGTACCATAATTGCTCACTATGTGGTTTCTTGTACTTTCCACTGATGCAGATAGTACTAGTTACCGTCATAGACAGGATACTGGACTCAGTGGACCATTGGTCCAAACCCAAATGGCCACATTTGCGGATTTTCCTTTCTCCCTCTGCTCCCTTAAGATACACTCTGACAGAGGTATTGAAATGAACTGAAAGGATGTGTACAATGAGATTCTGGAAATTTGTCTACCAGGGAAGCTTTCTTTCACAGTGAGTATGCAAGGTTCTAGATTTCAGAGGGGTAGACTCCTCGTTGTTTTTTCAAGGATCCAGAGTCAAAGTTGGATTTTTTTTAATTTACCTACCTAAAAAGAGGCATTGGATGTTATCCAAGAATGACGCACAATTTTGCATTGCATCAAGTTCATGGTTCTAGGTCCTCAAAAGTAATTTCAGCAGGTGCATTTTGAGAAATCCACTTGGAGCAGATGAAGCTGAAGCATGGCACCAGCAATCCTAGCCACTGGAAATAATTGGCTAGTGATGACCTCTCAGGAAATGATTGATGCAATGAAGGTTTTGATCTTTGCAAATCTTCATCATTATGGTAAAATTACAGCCAGATCCATGTTTGTTTTGGCATCTGGGTGAATAATCCTTCATATTGAACTCAAAAACTCTTGATTTTGAAGAACCAGTGGCTATGAATCCTTTTCAGCAGCTGTTCATTTATGAAGAAGTCTGTTTCTCTGGACAGTGTACTGATTGGCATGTTATCTATGCATGAGTGTAGATCTGTAGCATGAAACCAGTGCTTTGCTGTGATGATCACCAGCCACTTAAGTTTCTTGGTGCAAAGAGTGGATCAGAAGGCAGACTCTTACACAGCGATAGGGTGCTCTTCTACACAAATGTTCTTTGTCTTTATCATGCTGAGGATTTGTTTTGGTTTGGAGGAAAATATACCGGTGTTTCTTTGGAAGCATCTGCTCCAGATTTTTCCCTCTGCCAGGTTAACAGTCCCTTCTTGAATACCCTGGGTGTTGGTAGCAACCAATGGATTGCTGTGCTAGCTTTGACAGTGAGGGTTGAGGCCTCTCTGCAATCATAGCTAGTAATTCTCTAATGTTTCTCCCAATAGCTGCTCACCTGCAAGTGTGAGTAGGACAAAATATACGTTTAAGATGAGTGATGTCTATTCACAGGTGTAACATGGCTTACTTGTAGCCACCAAGTTGGAATCCATTGCTCATCACAAATCACATTAAGGGTTTGACCAGGACAGAACATGAGACATGTCACTACAAGCAAGGATCATACCTCTCTCGACAATGAGGCACTTGTTTGCCACAAAGTAAGTTTTCTTTACTAAATATATGAAACAAAACACTTTCATCTGAAAGGCTAAAGTTGAGGCTTTAAAACTGCTGTGCAGTTTGTCATCAGTCCTATGGTCTATGGCGTGTTTTGGAACGAAGTCCCTTTCTGAAAGTGTGACTATGTCTTTCATTGGTGGAGCTACTGCTGCATGAACCTTACACTCCCAACATTTATAACTTTTGTTTTAGTTTAACATTTGGATTAATCAGGTGCCCTCACTTGGAGTCTATGATGCCCTCAGAGGAAGCATCAACAGGAAATCATGTATCTGATAACGCTTGATGGGGAATTCTTTGCAAGCCATTGACATCCTGTACTGGAAAAGTCCTGTCGGTTTAATTTTTTTTATTCATATGTGTGTGGTATTTCTTCCCCTGGCTGTTTACAGGGGATGAAGTAATATACTATTCATCCTGGCACGAGGACTACACATTCAGAGGAGGGGTACTGGTACACATACCCTGATTGTGGAAGTATCTTCGTAGATATCCCCAGGAGCCTGAAAGGTTGCCTGCCTACTCCCACAGGCTGGTTAGCACACAAATAAGTACAGTAAGAGCAATCTAGTACCACTCAGGGCTTTACTCAGTAAATAAGGATTATTTTGAACATGGAAAGGGATTTCTCACTTACCTCCCTGTAATCCCACGATGATGCTCCTTCATGGGGAGTGAAATCATCATGTGCCTCTGTTTTGGTCACAGACTGCGTGAAGTGCTCCTAAGGCTTTAATGTGGAGCCAGCCTATGATATACAGGAGGAGTGGAGACAGAGACCCTTTCTCATCTTTCAGAGTTTGAGCCCCTTTCCCTGGCAGAGGGTTTATGGATGATGATCAGAAGGCACAACTCTCATTCTGCTGCTGCCTCAAATCTGAGTTCTCTCCCTAGCAGAGTGAGGGTCCTCAAATTGAAAGCCAGACAGGCCAAATTTCCAGTCACCTGCAGCTTGAAGCAGACTTGCACAGGAAGAACGGGCTTCTTTGCATGCCCAGACATATTGTGGGGGGCTGGGGGTGGGGCAGGAACTATGACACACAGCACTGAGAGAGAGATTCTGGAGAATAGACCCAGCTAATACTGCCTCAGGGAATGGAGGCAGTAAAGGAGAAGGGATCAAACCCCTGAATTTCACTGCCTTGCGATGGACACACTTGCTTTAGCCTTTTCGGGCATCTCTGGGATTTGCAGGCCTTTACCCTTCAGTATCATGAAAATCCCCTGATTCATACTGGGAGGAAGGGGAGAAGTGTAGGATCCTTGCTTCTTTCCCCAGGGACCTGAGGACCCACGCCAGTATCTGTGATGATGAGGATGGAGTCTCTGGATCCTTTTAGGATCTGCCTGTCCCTCCAACCCAAGTCTGTTGTGGGATTTAGCTTCCTCCTCATCCTTTAGACTCCATCCCAAAAGCTCAGAAGCTGCTGATAGGGCTTTTCTGTATTGGAGTGAGGGTTTTTCCTCAGGGCAGGGTGAGGACTTGACATGCTGGTCAGAATGTGAACCCCCATGCCCTGGCAGGGCAAAGGTCAGCTCACAGGCAACAGTCAGGATATAATTCACCCTCTGTAGAACCTGTAATTGCTGCCTCACTTACGGAACACTGCTTTAAATCAGGTGTTTGCAGGACAGTTCTGCCATGCCTGAGTGGGGGCAGGGGATTCTACCTGGGAGATGTTGCTGTGGCAGATCCAGGTGGTTGAAAGCACCAAGCTGCTAGTTACCTGATCCAGGGGAGGAAGAGGAGGAAGATTATAAACCACAACTGCACAAAAACGAATACAAGTAAAGATTTAAAAACAAAATGGTTGGGAAAAACTGAATCACCCACTTGTTCTACCACTGGAGGTAGAAAGTCTGGTGGCCTGATCTGAAAGGTGGAGCTTCATCTTGGTGCCTCTCGCAGCAGCACTGGACTGCTTTTGAATTCCACAGGTTAGGGGCATTAGCCTGAGAGTAATGAATGAGGAGAGAAGCTATGCAACAGAAAAAGCTATTACCAGCAGGACAGTGGGGTGGGAGTAGGTATTGTTTCATATTCTCTGTGTATATATAAAGCCTGCTGCAGTTTCCACGATATGCATCTGAGGAAGTGAGCTGTAGCTCACGAAAGCTTATGCTCTAATAAATTGGTTAGTCTCTAAGGTGCCACAAGTACTCCTTTTCTTTTTGCAAATACAGACTAACACGGCTGTTACTCTGAAACAGAAAAAGAGAGGCTTAAAACTGGAGGACTAAGATACTTGCTCTATGCTTCCATGTGAAAGAGCAAAATATTGAGGAGAAAGAACATTGAAAGGTTGATCCTTATTTGCAATGTCTGACAGTTCTTTTTGCCTACTTGCTTCCTAATAGGTGGAGATATAATGTCTGTCAGGATACCTTCTGTTTTAAGATGCAGAAGAGGAAACGTGCACCAGAAAAGTCAAAACACCAAACTGAACTTGTGGGGGTGGGGGTTTGACAATCTATTTAAAAATATAGCTGCATTTTTCAGCATAACTAGTTACATAATTAAGCAGTCAAGTTTAAGTTATGCTTTTGTTTACTGAGTTATGATTTATTTAAGATGACTAATGCTTTTTCTGAATGTCTTAGAAATCACATAATTTGGTGATAGACTTTCATTTGAAATAATCCTATTTATTGAAAAAACTGACAGGCAAGAAGAAGGCATTTTCTTTTATCCTGATATTGTATATATGTGACTTTCAGAGGTTTCACTTTTGAAAACTTATTTTTAATATTAACAATTAAAGGAGTTTTGTGGAGAAAATGTTCACATTTTAATCTAATTAACATTTGTGTTGAAGCTCACAAAAAGGGTTTCCATAGTTGTTTACAATTCTACTTTCAGTAAATCTAGAATGAGTCCATTGACTAGAGTCACTCCAGATTTATGCAGAGTAACTTAGAGCAAAATTTGCCCTGTGTTTTAGGTTGCAAGGACAGGTATGTGAATTAAGGATTGAAAGAACAGTTAGATACCACTGAAACTGTGAAATATGCAAATAACCTCAATGAACAATTGGGGTTGCAAACAATTTTCCTTCTATTCTTCTTAAGTCAGATATTATTTACTATGAGGAAATAAGGCAGTATTAACCCATAATAGTTTAAGAATGAGTATACTGGTTCTTTGTAAATTTTCCTGAATTACTGAGTACAGTATACTTATCTATGGAACCGTTGTGGGATCAGCGGATAGTGAGTTTAAACACAGACCAGTGCCTATATAAATATGGTGACTGACACTCTTTAAATACCTCATCTGGATGGATGAATAGCTACAGTATTACCAAAAAGTTCCCGCTCCACTGGCTGAATAGGCCTGGGATACTCCAGCACTACAGGTACAGTATCTCCATGAGGCAGCATGCAGCATAGCTTGCTCACTCAGCGTTCCTATGAGCTGGAAGAGGAGTGAGGAGCAAATACGTGCATAAACCTGCCTCCCTGATTGGGACCTTTAAAAACTGCGTCCATGTGCCACAGCAAGAATATCAGCAGCTTAGCTGTGTTCTACACTACAAACTTATATTGGTATAACTATGTCGTTCAGGGGTGTGGAAAATCCACACCCCAAAGGATGCAGTTATACCAACAGAACTCCCAGTGTAGACAGCACTATGTCCACGGGAGGGCTTCTCCCTTCAACAAAGCTACCGCCTATCAGGGTGGTGGAGTACCTACACCAATGGGAGGAAGGCACAGTCTTCACTAAACGGTAGAGAGGTGCAGCTGCACCAGAGCAGCTCCACCGCTGCAGCACTGTAAGTGTAGATGAGCCTTCAAAAGAGACCTTAAGGTTTAATTCATGTTTATAAAGTTCTTTGAGATCTGTGGATAAAAGGATCTATACTCAGAAAGTGAAAAACGTTAGAATATAAATCTCACAACTACTATATCTTTAAATTACACAACATGGGCCGAGTCCTGCTCACACTGAAGTCAATGGAGGAAAATGTCTATTGACATTAATAAAAGCAAACAAGGTTTTAAATTCTCAGAATATAAAATATGCCTGCATCTTAAGAGACTAAATCAGTAAGGTACATCTGAAAAGGAGTCCCCAGTCCTGCAAAATGGATGCACATGGAACATGAAATAAGAGACTTTCATATTACAATAAAGATACAAATATCTACTTTTTATCAGGAACCCCAGTGAAAAAGACTCCACTTAACATGAAGTTGAATGCAAAACCTATATGAAATACCTGGACAGTGGAATGTAGGAAAGCTACAGTGTAAAGCAGAGGTTTCCACATAGGCATATTGCTGACATCTAGCAGGTCTTGATTAATTCCTGAAAACGTTCTTTTCAAACCTGCACGTACACCCTGGGGAGGTTCATTTGTGAACTTTATAGAAATCTGTCATGTAAAAATGGTGAAACAATTAGATTTACTTTCTTAAAATAAAACAAGGGTCTATCTAAAATGTTGCAACTTGTAAAGTTATGAGTCATAGAATCAAGACATGTGTAGCTGAGTTCAGCTGATCAGAAACTACACAAAATGAATGTATATTGGAACCAGTAATTTAAAGTCCTAGGATGTACAGTATTTTCAAAATGTTAACATGTGACTTTTGAGAATGCTTCAGATTTTGCAACATAACTTCCATTCCAGTGCCATATTTTTAGCTTCGAATTTTGTTTGACTAATTATTTCATTTTCATATACCTAATTTAGATAAATTCACTTAATGATATTAGGTCTAACTAAGTATTGAACAAACCTGTAGCAGTGTAATTGGGAACTTGTCATGTGGCTCAGTGGTTATCCAAACTCGAAAGGTCTCATCAGGAATCTCAGCAGTAATAACTGTTTCCAGTAGTTCATCCATGAAATCCAGGCCTAGGTGACAGTTCTGAAGTAACACCCAGCCCCCCTGTATAAAAATAATTTATGAAATAATTTTTAGTCAGTAAACCATCTTGTGATTTTTAAAAAAAGAAAAAACACCATGTTTACGTTAGAATCAGATTTGGTCACATACATCTAATTACTCTGAGTTTGTAGAGGTTTGGTATGTTTTTTGGCAACACAGTATCATTCCATTTGGATATTGACATAGATGTAACAGCTAGCAAAAATAAATTTGAAGTTATTTTCATATGCTATAGTTCAGACAGAAAACAAAATAACTGGACACAATGTAAAAGTAAAGTAGCAGTGCCATCAAGTGGCAAAAGTAAATAACAGAAAGCCAAACCCGGCATTCCTTAACCCAGAGAAACTTCTATTGACTCAACTGCATTATCAGTTCAAAAAGTCTCCAAAGAGTGAAAATATTCCAGTTGAAACCCAACACACACATCTTTTTTTCTTTTTAATTATCTGTAAGTTAAAGAGTCTAACGTTACTGTAGAGAGGATGAGGAAAGATTAAACATTTTCACTGATAACCTAAATTAATCTCCAGTAAGAACATTTGGATGAAATTCAGCCTTGTGCAGAAGGTTGCCCAAATCCTATGGATCCCTTAAGTACCACAAAAGCTGTATTTCAAGGGTTGGCAACCTACACAGGAATGAATTTCTTCTATTTGTGAATTAAAATAATCAGTCTTTTCAGCCTCAACTGTGTTATTTGTTAAGAAGAAAAAGAAGCCTAATACAAATATCTGAGATTATTAAATTAATTCCAGTGACCTACATGGGTTTTATTGTAATTTATAATGTTACAGTTGCTATTTTGTGTTAGTTCATTTACATACAAATGAACATTTGATGAATAAATTTAATTAAAATATTTATCACCATTTCATATATTTTGGCCAACTGAAATACAGTGAAAATAATTAAATATATTTCTTTTCTTTTAAGAAGTCTCTACTAGTTTGGGAGGAAGATGCTTAATTAAACTCTGTCACTCTTCTAAATTATTATTATTATTTGTATTACTGTAGCATCTAGTACCCCAAGTCATGGACCAGGACTTCACTGTGCTAGGCACTATACAAACACACACACAAAAGATGGTCCCTTCCCTAGATAAAACTGGTTTGATTTTCAGAAGTTTTCTATTGCTATTGCTGATTTTCTGTGTCTAGTGCTGCACTGCGTTTTCAGCATTGGATATAAATACACTAAACTGATGTGGGACTTTTAAATATTTCTGACCGTGAGATGAGCATGTAAAACCCAGAGTCAATTTTACACAGAAACTGTAGGATACAAGGGTACGGGTATAAAGGGCATGAAAAAGCAACACAGAACCTTAACTGGCATTTCAGTGTTCTTTCATACCTGCTGCATTGACATCTGAGTTAGCTTGCGTGCATGAACTTCTTGTCCCTGACCCATAGAGATAGTCCTACATTCTACAACAGATGGAACACCATGTTGTTAATTAATGTATAGATGTTAGCTTCTTCAGCTAAGAACAAGTGAAATTAAAATTACTAGTTCAAAATGATATTGGGAAAAACTCCTGAAAAATGGAATGGAGCACTATTTTAACATACAAATATATACATTTTATTCCTGTTTATTCAGTTTGTATGCCTTCAATATTTAATTATTTCTCAATATGAGCGTAATTTTTTATAAATATTAAAAGTCTAATGAAGCACTTGAAACTGTATATTTAACAGACATACTATGTATTTATAATGGAATAAATATGGCTCATATTACTGTTGTCAATGGGAATTTGAACACAATAGTTTCTCCTAATGACATGCAAAGCAAGATTTTCAAGAAGTTTAGATGTGCAACTAGCAACCAGATTTGCAGGCAAAATTACAACTGTCCACACAAATCAAGTAACTGCACATTCTAATGTGACTAATTAGCATAAATGTATTTAACCACTTGTCCATGCAACTACTCAATTTGTATGTACAATATCACACATATTGTAGACACAATATATACACAAAAGTCTAGAATTTTTTTAAAGTACCTTTTTGTTACAGAAATAATTTCATGAAAATAAAAAAAATGGCAGATTATCTTGCTATCTGCAGCAAGAAATATTTAGAATTGTACAATCAAGAGACAGCACTCTCAGCTGTGCAAAACTCAAGGGCTTGTCTACATGCAATGTTACTGCGCAGCAAGCCAAGGTGTGAATCTACAGAGCACTAGCTTGCCACACAGTAATGCCCTGTGTAGAAACTGCTATTGCACACTAAAAGTTCTGTATAGCGTGCTTGGATATATTGCTGTTTGAAATGATGGGACATCAAAGTGCACTACAGAACTTCTAGTGCACTACAGCCGTGTCCACACAGGATGTTACTGCATTGCAAGCTAATGCAATGTACATTCACACCCTGGTTTGCTGCGCAGTAACATCCTGCGTAGACAAGCCATAAGACAGAGTAGGTATCTATCATAAATACTTACAATTATAGAATGAATAATGTCATGGATTGGAAGGAAGATAACTAATAAGCAATGTAAACATTGAGAACATATTACTGAAGAATGATCTTCAGCACTGCAGTATTTATTTAAACTATTGATTACTTTCTTTCTCCATCTCTAGGAGAAAGTTCAGGGACAACTAATGGTAAGGCAGGTTTAACAAAGCAGTTTTCTAGAATAAAATCCCCGAAGTTATATTTCCTTTTTATGATGAGAATGAATAACTATGTTCATACCCAGTTTAAGTTTCCTTGCCAAGGCATCAATCTGAATAGTTGGGTCAGACCCCATAGACAAGAAACAGATAAGGGGTGTTCGTGTATCACTTTCTTCCCAAGTCTTCTCTAAATTTAAAATGACTGGTTCTGTATATTTCTCTTCCAGCGAATCAGCAATATACTTTCTGGCTTGGGAAAGGGTGCGATCTGGGCACCAAGACCTGGGAATACACATATGTAGTGAGCTACAAATTCAGTATCTCTTTCCTTTATTTTATTTCATTTCAAGGTTATGGAGGGAAATTTGAGACTGTGAGATTATATAGGAGACAAAACATGTTAAGGAAACATTGACAGTAAAATAACTTAAAATATTCTATTCCAAAATACTTTGAACTAGTTCTTTTTAATAGACCTTAAAAATGGTTAAGTTTTCAAACTCAGCGACAGAGGAGTCATTAGTAAAAAAAATTTTTTTAACACCCCCCCCCATTAAACTTGCATTTACAAGTTCCTCAATGTCGAAGTGGAACAAGAAATGTGATATACTAGAGAGCACTGCTCCATTCATAGTAAACAGACTAGATATACTGAAGCCATGTTACTACACGCTGTATCAGTTGGATTGGTTCAGTTGTGAAACTAAAGCTGTGTCAAGAACTCGCTAATAATGAGAAACGCAACTTTAATTGTGTAGAGACTCATACTACATAATATATAATACTCCTGAATGTATACGTTTTTATACAGGGCACAGCTGGCAGTGCTGCTTACACTTACGGTTGTCCACTTTCCATTCTAAGACCCTGTTTTCAGTTGCTCATAACTTTGCATGCTTTAACTGTATGGACTGAAATTTTCCATTCTGGGTAACTGTCTCAGGCTGATTTTTTTTTTTTTTTGAAAGTTTCAGCAAAAGCAGTTCAGCCATGTCCAAGAACACAATTAGGGGAAAATAAGTTGTTTTGCTCATATTAAAACAAATCTTAAAACTGTTTAACTGAGAAACTGAAGTGCCTGCATGCTTTGACATTTAGTAGAGCAGCTTCTATTTGTGTCAGAGGGGTGCTTTTTACTGTTCTCACAAAAAAAGCATCCTAATCTGGCCAAGTTACAGTAGATCTCAGAGTTATGAACACCAGAGTTACAAATTGACCGGTGAACCACACACCTCATTTGAAACCAGAAATATGGAGTCAGGCAGCAGCAGAGACGAAAAACAAAAAAAGCAAATACAGTGCAGTACTGTGTTAAACGTAAACTACTAAAAAAATAAAGGGAATGTTCAAAAAAAGATTTGACAAGGTAAGGATACATTCTGTGCTTTTTTCATTTAAATTAAGATGGTTAAAAGCAGCAATTTTCTTCTGCATAGTAAAGTTTCAAAGCTGTATTAAGTCAATGTTCAGTTGTAAACTTTTGAAAGAACAACCATAATGTTTTGTTCAGAGTTACGAACACTTCAGAGTTACGAACAACCTCCATTCCCGATGTGTTCATAACTCTGAGGTTCTACTGTATAAGCCTTTGAAAAAAGTTTGCATATGCTCAATAGGGATTTGTTAGAGTTTGTTGCCTAAGCAACTTTAATTTGGCCCCTTGTGCACATGCATTATGATACAATCTTCAATTAGATTGTCACATACTATTTTTCCATAGCACCCCTGCCTCCTTCACTGCACAGGATGGACCGTCTCTGGGGGTGAATAGAGGTTGTGTCATTAATGCTGTTGTTTATAAGATACCTGCCCCAGCTGCTGCAAAAGTTGGAAGGCATGTATTGAATGAGACAGTGGATTGTATGTAGAGAAAGGCTGGATTCATTGTTAAAGCACCTGAATACTGCCCCAGAGAAATGGATACTATCCCTCCCTTAGCCACAGAGCTCCGATGTACTACAAGACAAGTCACTTAATCCAAACTTTTCACAGGTGGTCAGTAAATGTTAGTTCATTTTCTGGGTGCCCAACTTGAGCACAAGTGCTGAACACTCCCAGCTATAACTGATGCCAATGGGAATATGGTGCTTTGAACAAATAAAATAGTACATAAAACTTAACAGAGTTGCTCACTTTCAGAGTAACAGCCGTGTTAGTCTGTAGTCGCAAAAAGAAAAGGAGTATGCATCCGATAAAGTGAGCTGTAGCTCATGAAAGCTTATGCTCAAGTAAATTGGTCAATCTCTAAGGTGCCACAAGTACTCCTTTTCTTTTTTCAGAGTTGCTCACTGAATCCTTCTTTTATTACCACTGTACCTTTCATTTTTTGAGTTGAGCTGCAATCTTTCTTTCTTAATAGGATAGATACAAATTAATTATTTTAGAAAAAACAGATTTAAAAAAATTAAATCTTTTTTTAATTTAAATTAAATATGGTTTTATTTTTAAAAACTAAACCTACTTAAAATTAAATATGAAACTGACAAACTATATTAAGGCCTAAGCTTATTCTAATATATTAAAATAATTTAAATTAAATTAAGAATAATATTAAGCAGTACATATTTGCTGCCCAGTTTTAAAGCACCTGGAACCAGTTTGCTGAAGTGCTAAACCCAGCTTTTGTCAATAATAGCCTCTTCTGCAGGTGCAGAGAGTATTTTTTTCATTCAGTTTATTCAGCTAATTCCGTTCAATAATTAGTTCATTCAAAGTTACAAAACCAATTTGGAGTTGAAAAAACTCAGGAAAGCTTATTTTCCTCTTTCAATCTATTAATCACACTAGATGTGAGAGGCTGAGATCTACTGTCCTTCTAAAATCTTGAAGGACATGATGATCAGAAACAATCAGTTCAATTAATTAACTACTGATAATTCTTCCTTTGTTTAATAAATCAATTAATTTTAAATGTAAAACATGTTTTGATAAATGTTTAGATAAAGTTTTTTCTTGTGTATCCAGTACTTTTAAGGTAGTTTTATAAACTAAAAACAATTAAAATGCTGTTTTGGTGCATTAATTGAATTTAAATTTCCATCCAAATAGCTCTTGACACAATACACATAAAATTATTTTGTAAATACAAACTACATCATTCACCATTAAACATTCACCATAAACATTAAGATCCTAATTGCTTAAATAGATGTCTATACATAAATTGTATCCCCTTGGTTACCAAAGGACTAAAATTTAATGTAAAGGCTGTGTTTATTTGAATATAATACGTTCTAATACTTACCAACTAATGAGATCAACCTTTCTTTAGAAAAATAACTAAAAAGTACAAATACAAAACACGATTAAAATTGATTATTTATATCAAGATTTCCTGCTTTCTGATTTAAATCATGATTAAAATTGGTGATTTTTATTTAAAGCAATCCACCCTATTTTTTAGGTTTATGTTTTGTATCGGCAGTTTTAATTAATCAGTGTAGTCAGATAATGGTATTTTTAATAACCCCATCTCTTTTTAAAATCAAAAAACCCTTCATTTTTGAAAATTAGTTATTTTGAAAACAAAAAATAAAAATAAAAATTATGATCATTTTCACAAAAATAAAAAAAAATCATTTTGAAAATATATACAATGAAAATTATTTTAACATTTTCAATAATTTTTTTTGGGGGGGGTTCCATAAGCTGTATTCTCCAGCTCTAGAGTTCTCTTCCTATTGCTGTTTAGCATGGTGATCCTTCCTTAATATTGAAGGTAAAGTTGAAGAAAGGTATTTTCTGGAAAACTATAAACTATATACTAGTAGATGATTCCAAACAAAGAGTTTCCTTTTTCAGTGAGTGGCTGTAAAGTCAGTGAATCTTAATAGTTAAATATTACTGCATACCATATATAGAAACATTATACAGTGCATATTCTATTAACTACAGCACAATGATACACTTCAATATTTTCTGCAATGGTTTTAAGAAACTTATCTCAGTAATGAACAGTGCTCCAAAATCTATGATGATTCTCACCTGATAAGCAAAAGTTTGCGACAGGTATCTAGTGAGTCATTGTATCCATCAGGAATAACTTCTTCTTCAGGAGCATCTTTATCAAACCAACTTTTCCACCCCTTCTCATTACGGGATATCTAAATTTATTACATGAGTAAACACATAAATAAACTTTGCCGATAAGAAAATGTACACAGTAATTTTAGAAAGTTATGTTTTAATAATATCCTTCATATTATTATGCTAAGTAGAATATATGTCACATATATGTCTGTAGTACTTCTGGAGATATATGTATTGTGATATTAAGATGTTGGTGACAGATCTGTTTGAGCTTACCCTGGCTGACCATCCACCAAACTGCTGTGAGGGGAATACAAGCCTCTGGGTCCCTGGATCACTAGATATTTTAAACCTACAAGGCATGAATGGAATCCAGCCACTACCCCTATCTTGGGGACCCTAGACACATTCTTGGGGGCACAGACCCTTTATCTATCACCCAAAGGTGAGAACTGGAATCTGCTGTTCAGCTGCCAAGCCCCTGGATGCAATGGTGACCCTTCGGACTCTCCCATATTTTAAAGACACCCTCTCACAGAACTCCATCTCAAGGTGTGAATTTTCTTGTTTACTGTTTAACTCTCTCACGAGACTTTTGTAGTAACTGTGAAGCGGATAACACATACATATTTTGCACAGGATTTTAACATAATTTCTCTTTTGAACACAAGAGAATACAGAACATTTAGAAAACAATGAACATCTTAACTGCAGTGCCCCTTGGGAGAGCATCTTGGCTTAGGAAGGAAGGCAAAGTCCCTGCCATATGTAGGCCCTTACATGCTGCAGTGCTTCTCTCTCCTCTTGAGTTAGAGACAAAAGGGCCAAAACCTCTAATGCTCCCTGTTCTTGTGTATTTCCCTAGTTTATGTGCCTCTTTCTAACACCTGGCTTCTTTTATTCTGTCTTTTGGTAACTTTCTACTGCTCTCCTCTTCCCCTCTCCCTTCAGACAAGGAGGAAGTATCTTTTCCATTTGGATGCAGTTACTCTTTCAAATAACTACTGTGGTCAAAGCACAATTATTTAAAGTTAAATACTTTCCTATCATTCTCAGTGTGAGGAAGACATGCTTTTCAGGCAGGTAAGGCATAGTGGATACACATACAGAGAGAGAGAGGCAGTCATGATCAGCAGTTTTGATAGTAACTCATGATAACTTCATAATGTCAACCAGAATTCATAAATTGTATAGACAGATTCCCAAATCGTATACTGTAATATTAATGGATTGCAGGGCTAGGAAGGATCACTGTGATAATCTAATATTAAGATATTAGAAATAAAATATTGTGATATTAAGATATAGTCTTCAAATAATTTGTTTTAGAATAGATTACTACCCAAACAGAGAATTATATTCTATGTAGGAAGCTAGGAAGTTCATCTGTTCAGCAGGCTGATTCTACGCTACAAGCATGAAGGAAGAAGAGTATTATAATTGATATGTCTCTCTTAATAATAAAATACTAAGAGATAATAGCTAAAACTGTCACATGTGCCACTATGGGCCAAATGGTCAAAGATGCCCAAGTCAAAAATAACAGCTGATGCTAACCTACAGCCAGCATATTATGCAGCTTTTGAAATGCCAACTGAGAATAAGTCTGACCAGTGAGTGATCAAACCTCTCCTAAAATATCTGTCAAGAGATATAAAGGCTAGAGTAAGACCACGATGATGGTCGCTATATAAAAACCTAAAAAACAGAGACAGAATTGGGATCTGAATGGAGTGACTAAATGTACGTCTATACTGCACGCTTCTTTTGGCAGTGTGTTGTGTACATTTGGACATAGCAGTGTAACCAGTGAGGCACAACTTAGGCAAGTAGAGTAAAGCATGCCTGAAGGGTGTGGGAATGTACACAAGTACATACCCTACAGGGCTCTCTACTCAGCTATGTACTTGCGTACATTCCCACAGCCTTCAGGCGTGTCTTTACTCTAATCATCTAAGCCATGCCTCCCTGTCTACACTGCTATTTTTAGCAGAGTAGTGTCCTGCTCCTTCCTTCCTGCTGGAGTCTTTACCGGTAAAAGGAAAAGTTTCTGGCAGCAAGGAAAGACTCTGGCAGGCGGGGAGACAGCAGGGAAAAGCGTGGGCAGCTCCCCACTGCTGGAGCCTTCCTCCACTGCAGGAAAAGACTCAAGCAGCAAGAGACAGCGGGGAAAAGCTCCACCAGCTGCCCACTGCGAGAGCCCTGTTCCACCACAGGGAAAGACAGCAGTAGAGGGGAATGGGTCTGGTGAGGGTGAGGGGAAATCCCCACTGCATCCCTGCTCCCAGAGACTTTTCTCAATGTAGTGAAAGGCTCCAGCAGCAGGGGTCTGATGAAGTCTTTCACAGACACGTGCATACAGCTTGCTTTTCACTGCATCATGTAACTACGTGTACACTACATACCACTGACACTGGTGTGTAGTGTAGACATAGCCTGAGAGGTGAAGTCTTCTACAGCAAAGCTTCTAAGATCAATGCAAGGAAAACAAGAGGCATGCTGAGACTTGTATATATACTGTATATGAAGAAAGGTCTGGCTGGCTCACTAGGCATTGGACAGTCTCAAACTTCAGAAGTACTGTATCTCCATGAGGCAGGGGGAGCACAGCTTGCTCACTCATAACTCATACAGACTAAAGGAGGAGTGAGGAGCAAATGTGCATAACTCTTGTCCATATGGGGGCCCCTCCCAATCTGGCATTGCCTGGAACCAGAAGTTTAACAACAGCTCAGAAATAGCTCTGTGTGTATGTAACTGCCATGTAAGCCAGAGAAATGCAGATCTTATAACCAAATAATTGAACTCTGAATTAATCTCTCTCTGTTTGTAATACTAAATATTACATGGTTGTTTCTCAGTCACATCTAGAAGTAGTAGTAGTGGGGAAAAGAATAGGGTCCCTGCTTCCCCAAATTTTGAACTATAGGGCTGGACATCCCCACTAATGGTACCAGACACCATCCTGCCTCAGCATGACATTCTGGGCATGAAGTAAGCCTTCCAGGCACAGCAGGTACTTTCCCAGAAACAGATGGGAGCAGTAGCAGCAGGACAGGGAAAGGTCCCCATCTCCACCTCAGATCTTCACAGCCCAAAGACATCAGCAAAGGTAGCAGACTATTTTCTAAAATTTGAATTCTCCACGTTTCCTGTTTGCCCCAACCACCTTCCACATCTCCCTTATAATCCCTTCACTGCTAGATTCATACTTCTTGCCTTCATGCGCCTCTGCCTTCCTCCTCCTCCTCTCCTTCTTCTTTCCTCCGACATTCATCCTTTATATCCCTCCTTCCATTACTTCCTTTACCCCTAATCCCTTCTCACTCCAACTTTACACCCCATATACAAAAATATTAAAAATAAGTAAAAATAAATGAATATTTTTGAAAAGGGAAAGACAGAATCAATGTGCCCATCACTATTCATATCACTTTGCTTCTATGTTGTGCCCCCTTTCCCCAGCCTTCTTCTATTTTTGTCTTTTTAGAAGATAAGTTCTTCAGGGTAGTGATCATGTCTTAGGGGTCTATACAGCATCTAGGATAATGGGACCCCAATCCTGACTGGGACCTTTGGGTATTAATACAATAAAGATAAATAATTGTAACAACACCACCACCACCTGATTCATAATTTCTGCAAATTGTGGAAGTTTGCTCAGTTCCACCAGATTCAGCCATGTCATGTCAAGAATCCACCGGAATGGTTTGGGAGGGCAAGCTTTCAGATCCAGCGCTGCACCTCCTGGAACAGAATATTGTTGTGATGAAATACACATGAATCATGCTTGATATTTCTGTTCTATTGTGCTGAAATATGCTTTGGAACTCAGAGAATTATTATTGCAGTGCAGGAGGAAAAAAGGGATGGAGAGTTTTTCTGCTCACATCTCTCCTGCTTCTTTTTAGATTGGAAGAGGAGGATATCATCTAAGATTTCTAAATGTTTTAAATGTGAGCAGCTATGTTCACTCCTCCAAGATGTTCACTTGCAGATTAAATTTCTATATCTCACTTTCTGAATGCAGGGATCCCTTTAATATATTCACCAGTTCAGTTTGAAAGTATATGTTGGTAACGTAGTATGAAATTATTTATTTTGGAAGCTCATGCCCTTAAATCTGAGAACTTCCTGCTAAGTCCTAAAGAAAGTATGTATTGTTACTGATGAGCAATCAAAAATGTTATCCCTGTTCAACCTCTTGAACAAGAATATATAGTGGTTGCACTTAAGAAGTTATCTCTGTTTTGAGATATCACCTATGTTAAGAAAGGGAACTGCTCTTTGAAACAAGTAGTATCTTTCAAATTAAAGAAATTTTTCAAGAGTGACTATTATATACTCACTACAATATAATGTAGCTATTACCACAACCAGAGCAGAACAGTAAGTGTACACAGCCAGAGCTGACACCAGCTGTAAAGACAATTGACTTAGTTTTAAATATTAATTTTGTATAATTAACTTGAAATATTTGTTCATATATAGGACATATTCTTAGATCCATGTCACAATCCTTCAGATCTAGAATTTACCATCAGTTTTCTTAATTTTTTACAAGGGGTACCCTGCACCTTGCTGTTTTGAATATTTATTTTATTACAAAATGATTTATTGCACTAACATTATTTTAGTGCACAGGAAATTCTTTGAATAATTAAAATTCCCTTTTATCTATGATGATGCAGTGTAGATTTTGCATTTACTTGTAAGAAGAGAAATATTCCTTTATGAAGAATTTCTCTCAAGACAGTCCTTTTTGTGACTACTATAGAAGTAAAGATAAAATGGAATCTTATAATGTCAAAAACAATCCTTCACCAGCAGTGGTTACATGTTCAAAGTACAAACATTAACCAACTAATCCATCAGAGTTTACAGGAAAGCCAGGGAAGGAGGAAGAAACTTGCAAAGGTAGAAGAAAGACTATCCTGAAGAGCCTAATCCTGCATGAAGATCAACATAAGGCCCAGATAAGGAGGGTTTATTATTTCCTGGCTATTTGACATGTAACTGAAGGAAAAGTGGTACAACCCAATTGTTACAGACTGGGAGAGGGATCAGGATACAGAATATAATTTCTTACCATGATTTCCTTTTTGTTAGCAGCTTCTTCCTTGATTTTCCATAAATGTGCAATGCTTTTTCTCTGTAGATTTTGAAGGTATTCCACTGTTGTTGCTCAGGGGCTCAAAAACTACCTCTATCCCCCACTTTAGGCCACGAGAATGGGAAAATTTATGATTACTTATCTGCAAATTTTCCTTTCCTTGAAGGGATACGTCTGTGGCTATAGGGGGCAGAATCAAAGCTGACTGAACAGCTGATGAGGGACTAGACCCCACCTTCTGGAGACCTCCACACCTTAGTTTTGAGATGCTTCCAAAGCTAGCCCCTCTGGACCGTGAAACACAAAATGAATCTCTTGTCCTGCATCAGCACCTTGCAAAAATAAGTTTAACAGATCTCCCTTTTTCAGGAAAGTGCTGGATCTGTGGACTGATCTCTTCGAAAAAGCAAAACTTCTCAGATAAGCAACCACAAATGCTCCCATTCTCTCACAGAGCTAGGTCCACCAAGCCTCAGTGTGAGATTTTGTCAGCAGAGAAATGACCAAATTGTCTGTCAGAGAAAGGATTCCTTTACTCTAAGGAATCACCACAGCGTGCAAGACTCACTTGCCAAAGGCTGCAGTGGCTGATGACTATCTATCTTGTAGAACTTGGTAAATGTATGCAGGGATGATCAAGTTGAAGCTTTACAGATTCATCTGTAAGGGGCCTGCCATTTCTCAGTCCATGATATAACCACTGTTCGTACTGAATGAGCTCTGGAGGATTGAGTTCTTTTACTCTATACACCTCAGCAATGCATCAATGTGTCCAGCGAGAGACTGATGATTTAGATGCATTATTACATCTTTGTTTTGGCTGAAATACAACCAGCAAAGCTGCTGTTTTTCTTATGTTCTCTTTTGTTTTCAGATAACACTTTAAGGCCCACCTTACATCCAGTAAATGCCATAGCTGCTTCTTTGGGTGTGAAGGATGCGGACAAAAAGAAGGCAATGAGAACTCTTGTGATTGATGAAAAATTAAATTTATGTTTGGAATAAAGATGGGATCCATTCTCAAAACTACTTTATCTTTGTGAAAATGCAGCAGGATGGAACAACTAACAAAGCGCTCAACTCTGACACTTTTCGTGGTGAAGCGATAGCGATCAAAAAGATAATTTTGATAGTCTAGCAATACAGTGAAACTGATTTTACAGGTTCAAAGGGCACCTGCATTAAGGCATCAAGCGCAATGCTCAAATCCCAAGATGGAACTATATGCAACTTAGGAGGATGCAATAGTTTGTCCTTCTGGTGGGAAATGGAAGATTTTCTGGATACACTCAAAATTGCAAACAGTGCAGAAACATGTACTTTTAAGATATTAGTCTGCAAACTGAGGTCAAAACCATCTTGTAAAAACATGAGGTACTTTGGCTATATGATGCTGAGTGTCTCTACAACAGGCTTTGAATTTAGACCAGATCCTTGAGTAAGCCCCATTTGTTGATTTTAATCCTACATGCTAACATAGTTTCAATGAGATCAACAGAGTAACCCTTTGGTTCTAGAAACTTTCTCCCAAATCCCAAACTGATAGATTTAACTTGCTTGGATCCTGGTGAAGAACTGGACCCTGGGATAACAAATCTGGCCTTGGATTCAGGAACAATGGTGGCTCCACTGACATATTCACAAAATCAAGAAATGAAGGTGTCCTGGGCCAGTGTGGGACCACCAAGATCACATCAGCTTCCTCCTTTCTGATTTTCTGTATTACCCTGGCAATGAGAGGCACTGGGGAAAAGCATAAAGGAAGCCCTTTGGCGACTAAGCCACAGGGCATCTATGCCTAGGACTCCTGGTCTCTTCAAAAATGGTCTTAAAATTATAGTACCTCTTAGACTTTGCTTGATGCTTGCATGATTACTATGCCACTGTAGAGGAAAGCCTCAATGCTTTGGCAATTTCCTATATGAGAAGAGGGGCAGAGGAGCCAGAGGTAAAATGAGATTGCTACTCCTTGAGAAACAAATAAAAACTATACAAGCTGGTTAGGAAGAGCTGAACTACCATCTTGTTCCAGAGACATAACTTCCGATAGCCTAAAACAGAAGATAGAGCTTAATCTTGGAGTTGCTCACAACAACCAGGGACCACCTCAAATATCACAGGGAACAGGCAAAGCCCAGTTGTGAAGAATCATGGTAGAAGCTGTGCACCTAAGAGCACACTTTGAAATAATGTAAATCAGAAGATAAAAACAAAGTTTACTTTCTACTATTTATAAGTTTAAAAAGCCCAATAACTCACCAAAGGAAATTCAAATTATTATTATTTTAAATACAACACCTTTTTTAATGTTTTACCTTTAATAAGTGCTTGGAACTCTTTGGCTTTGACCTGCCCTCTCTGAAGATCAATTTTTAGTGTCAGAAGAAGGGTAAAAAGAAATTTGTGGTCTTCATAAAGGCCTCTGACAGAATATGTAAATGTTTCAAATGTAAGATACTCAATAATATTTGAGATTCTTTTCTGCGGCAAAGGAGACTTTTCAGATCTAAAGCAGGAAAACAAAATACAAAGCAATAATGTAGTTAATATAAATGTTAACTGGAATGGAAAGAGAAAAATTTCAAAGATAGAGAAATTTATATATTCTTACCTGGCCATGGACTGATCAAATAACTTTAGGAACTGAGCCAGTGAAGTCTGGTACATGTTATTGACCATGCTCATTTCTGTGATAAGAAAATAAAGAATGCTTCCTCGAGTAGCAGCAGGTCGATATTCCTCTTGTGCAGTGTTAATCTTCACTTGAGTTTCTGCTGCCACATATAACTTTTCAGATACTTCAGCAGCTGTTTGCTTAGTTATTCGCAGTACACCAATCAAAGATTCATCATCTACTAAAGAACCTAAAAGGGCAAATATGAAATATATTTAGAATAGATTTTAGATTTTTCTATATGTAGAACTCAAAAATGAAAATTACAGAAGTTATTTACTTAAACTGAAATGATTTATTGAGTTTCACAACTTTTAAAAAATGCAGGTCGAGCAAAACAAATACAAACGTCAAAATACCTAGTTTTGTATTTAGTATGTTAGAGAACTGCACTGATGCTGATGCTGAAGATTTGACTGTACTCATGCAAGCTACAACTGTGCAGTGTGTCTGCTTTCACATGCATACAGTTTACTACATCTACACACAGCACTCGTTGAAAGAATTTCAGGTTCTCTGGATTGGTTGCACTGAAAAAAATCAATGAGACTTAGTCTCCTAAATTAGTTAGGCACTTTTAAAATGTTGCCCCTTATTCTGCAGTCCCTAGAGCAGATAAATTCAGAGTAATATTTAATTAAGGCCTTGTCTACACTGGAAAACTTTTTTGAAAGTTTTTCTCACTATAATTATACAGGTATTACTAAACCAAAAGAGTAGGTCCATGCTGGTTTGTATAAAGTGACTTAAGCTACATCCCTTGTGAGTTATAGCACAAAGTGCTCCTTTTTTCAGAAATATCCACACAGCACTCTGGGTAGATATTCCAGGATGCAGTATTACATAGCAACAGGGACTCCAAGCGTTGCTGTCACGGAGGCGGGGAACCCAGCGCACCAGAGCTCTGCCTGGGATGGAGTCCGAAGGGGCAACCAGCGAGCCATAATAAGCAGTACTCAAAAACAGCTCATGAATATATAATTAGGGACTTTCCAAAAAGGTCATGCAGGGCAGACAAAACTGGCCTGAAGCTGGTTATAGCCGGTTTTCCATGTCCTACAGTGACCTGGCGGCCCCGAGAAAGCAGAAGTTCCCTAACTAGGCTGTAACAAAGTCTTCCGCAGTCCCTTACACTCCTCCCCTCGCTTTCTCGAGCAACATCAGGGACCATGAGGACACGGTGCGGTGGGGAGACCGTGCACAGCAGTGGGAAACTAGACTACGGCCACAAATACAGCAAAAATACAAGCCAAGGAGGCATATAAGGCCAAGGAGGAGACCTTGGACAAGATGGGCGGCCCAACCCCGTAAAGTGGAGAGCCAGGACCAAAGCCAGGCGTCCCCTTGCTGCTGGCGGATGCCCTCCACCAGCTGCCAGAGGCGTTGTAAATCGGCTTCAGTGGAAGGCCCTGTGTCCGTTACATTAAAGCAGCACATGCCAGGAAACTCCTGGCATGGATGGCCGTGTTGGAGCAGTAAATAATCAACAGCTAGCCTGTTCTGCAGCATTCCCTGACGTACCTCTCCCAACTCGTGTGAAAGGAGTGCGAGGTCAGGTTGATGGCTTTCGCAACCGTACAAGCAAGGTGTTCCACCGCATGATAATTATGCGCCACCAACCCAGGAATGACAACCAATGAAAAAGCAAGAGCCGCAGCCTCGGCCTCGGAAAATAACCTTACATCAGCTTTACACGTGAAGTCAAGGGGGATGGCATCTCTCCTGTGGCGGGCAGGGAACTGTGAGGGGTGTGGAAAGATGAGGGGGGCCACTCGGCCAAGAGCACAGGGGCCCCCTGAACTATTGGCTGGGATGTAGGTATAAGCGATCTTGCCACATAAGAGAAACCATCCTGTTGGCAGTTTCATATGCTCATATGCAAATGAAACATTAGTACGTTCATTACAAATCAAATCCATATTCGTATGCTCTGCTGCAACATGCCTGGCATTCACAAAGGACATACAAGAGGAGGCAAAAGTGACATTGGCAAGGCGAAAAGAATACATGGACGTGTCTAAATCATATTGGGCTGGACCCAAGGCATACAAATCCGTATAAGTAATAGTCTTATTCATTGTCTTAAGTAAGGAGTAGTGCTGCACAAGGGCCGGTGCGGTACAGACGCCAATGAAACAGGTCTCCATCAAGGCTCCCATGGCATATATACGCAGTAGACAAAACGATGTCGCGTTCACAGCACTTTGGGCTAGTACCAACCAGGCGTTCATGGCTGAGGTGGCAGCTCCTCCAGCTGTGTTACTCATAACAAGCGCTGCGACAAGCGGGAGAGCTAGACCATGCAGAGATGGTCTTCTCCCTCTGGGAGTATGTACACCCATCCTTCCCCAGTGGTGAAGACGACGGCGGCTTGTGGTTCACGTTGCGGTAACGTCCACCACATGCTAGTTAGCATGTGCCACTCGGCCTCGCTCAGGACACTGGTTTCCAGACCGATGGGAGGTAAAGGAACAAGTTTACACAGGGCCTCCCCTCACTCCCAGTGCACTGGTTCTGTTACCACGTTGGCGCACGAGAGGGCGCCTAACCAGCAGTCCGAACTCAACCAATACGGGGGATAGAATCTCATGCCGGAAACCAACGGGTGTAAGGAAAACCAGACATGGTGGCTCACATTGTAACTGCGCTTGGGCGGGCCAAGGGCTCACCTCTTGTCCAGCCTGCAGGGTATAGGGGTGTGGTGCATATAGGGTTATGAGGCCCGGCGTTGGGTCAATCACACCCCGTGCCTGTATCAAATTTACCCGTAGGAGGGTAGGTATGGTAGGGGGAAAAACCAGCCGCTGGAAGGGTGTCTGGCTACCTAGTGAGCAATTGTTCAGTAGCCAGACAGCCTGTTCCAGCACCCCAGACCATCCGCAGAATGTATGGGTGGGGGCAAGGTGACGGATCTGGTCCTTCAAGAGCCCTTTCAGGCGTTCGATAAGGCCACTCGCTGTCGGCGTGTAGGGCAGATGGTAGTGCCAATCCACTGCTGCGTCTGCAGCCCAGGTTCGCACTGCCTGGGCCGTGAAGTGGGTTCCTTGGTCACTCTGCAGAGTGCGTGGAGACCTGTAGCGGGAGCACAATTGCTGCAGCGCAGCTAACGTGGTGGCTGCGGCAGCGGTTGCACTAGGATACACAAATAAAAGGCAAGTATATATATCGACAGCTGTGAAGGCATACTGCTGGCGTCACTCTTGAGGCAAGGGGCCGATATAGTCCACTTGCCAATCCTGACAGGGGCCAGTAACTAGATAAATTTTACCGGCTGGTCCCAAAAGGGCGATGGGCGCCAAGCGGGAGCAGACCGGACAACTGGCATGGACAGTTCGACACGCCGCCAGGGGTAGGGAGACGCCTTGGCGGAGGGCTGTAATTTGCGTTGCTCGGGCTCCTCGGTGGCCTCCCTCCACATGGTACCATTCCGCTAGCTGCAAGGCCTCTCCTCGGGCCATATCGTCAGCCACCGCATTCCAGTGGGCCTCGGAGGTTTTCGCCTTAGTGTGGGTGTCCACATGTCGCACAGCCAGAGGGGCCTGTCGGGTGTAGCGTAGCAGTTGCTGCCAAAGCGGAGCTCCCCATAGGAGCTGGCCTGCGACTTCCCAACCCTTCGCCTCCCATGCAGTTATCCAGGTCTGGAGACCCTTATACGGTACCCAGCTGTCTGTATATAGGTAAACCCATGGTGGGGCGCCCTCAATCGCAAGGGTGGCGGCCCGCAGTTTGGCCCACTGGCTGGAGCCGGCCATTCCCCAAGCCATCGCAACTATATCTGCATAGGGGGTATAGGCTATGGCCCACCACTGCCGGGTTCCCTGAGCTGTATAGGAGGCTGATCCGTCCGTAAACCATACATATTCCTGCTCTCGGTGGACACGTGGTCCACCGGGGGGGACCTCCCCTACTGGGGAGGAGGGCACGGGGTCTTCCACTGGGGGCAGCTCATCAGTGCGGGAGGGTACATGCTCAAAAGTGACAGCCCCCAATAACAGGGCATGTGGGGTGGAGAGGGAGGGCCAGCCCAGCAGCATGCACTGTTGCAAGTAATGCTTCTGCTTAAAGTGGGTTGTGAGCTGTGCAACCCCTGTCTGCATTTGGGCCGGCTCTGCCCATACCCAGTGCCCCAGAGGAATGGGCATGCGCATAATGACCAGTGTGGGGCCTGTTATGCGCTCGGTATCTTGCAACGCCCAGACCACTGCCAGGATCTGCTTTTCCAGGGAGGTGTATCTGGGTTCAGTCCCCCTCAATGTACAGGACCAGAACCCGATAGGTTCCTTTTGCTGGGCCCCTACCTGCTGCCATAACCCCCACGAAACCACGTCTGCCACCGTGGTGACCTCGAGCTCAAAGGGGACCCCAGGCTGCGGAGTGTGGAGCCGAGCATGAGCGTGCAGGGTCAAAAGGCACTTTGATGGCTCTGCTTCCATTGCCAGGGCGCCGCCTTTTGTACCACGGCCTGCTAGGGCTGCATAAGGAAGGCTAAATGGGAAATGAAGGCACGCCAGAACCCAAGTAGACCAAGGAAGGCTTGCAACTCTTTCTTTGTCTGGGGTGGGGGATAACGCTGCACCGTTTGTTGTACTTTCCGGGGAATTTGCCGCTCTGGCCCCGCCCACATGATACCCAGATAGACTACCGTCTGCGTGGGGCCCTGGATTTTATGCGGGTTCAGAGTCCATCCGCGCGCCTCCAGGCCCGTAACGACTGCGTGCAACGTATCCGCCCCCAGTTCACGGGAGGGGCCAGATACCATCACATCATCAATGTAATGATAACACCGGGTCACGTCTGGCAGCCCTAGGTGGGCAAGGTCTGCACTCACCAACTGATGGCAAATCGTTGGGGAGTGCTTCCAGCCCTGCGGCAAAACACAGAAGGTGTACTGACGAGCCTGCCACGAGAACACAAACTGTTCCTGACTGTCAGGAGCAATGAAGATGGAGAAAAAGGCATTAGCGAGGTCTATGATGGCATGCCAGGGCAGGGCAGCTGCCGTGATACGCTCTATTAAGGTCACCATGTCCGGCACGACAGCCATCAGCAGAGGGGTGACCTTATTCAACTCGCGATAGTCAACTGTCATACGCCAAGTCCCATCTGGTTTCCACACTGGCCACGGGGAACTATTGTATGGGCTTAAGATGGGCCGGATAATCTTGGCTTCTAACAGCGCACTAATCGTCTGGGTAATCTCCTCCTCCCCTCCAGGGAGGCGATACTGTCGTTTTGATACTACAGCTGTGGGGGGAGGCAACACCACGGGCTCCCAATGGGGGGCGCCCTGTAGGATCATCAACACCCGTACCTCCCGGACCCAAGTCGCGCTTACATACTGGGGATGTCCAAACGCGAAGAGGCCGTACTGGTTATCCACAGAACAACCCCACAGGACGTCGATGCCCAGTATGTATTCTCCAATAGCAGCTGCCAGAACCATGGCCTGGAACGGAGGAGCCTTCCCCAGGGTAAGGGTGACAATAACCTCATATGCCGGGGTCTCCGCTCCTCCGAGGCCTTTTACGACAGTGGCTCGGCCCTGGGTCTGCGTGGAGTGCAAGATGGTGACTTCCGCACCCGTATATATCAATGCCAGAACGTGTTGGATTCCGTTCCAGGCAGAGCTCCAGTGCACTGGGTTCCCCGCCTCCATGACAGCAACACTTGGAGTCCCCGTTGCGGGTGTGTCACTTACCTTCATTAAAGCCAATAACTCACTGCTTTGCTGCATGTAGGCCTCGTTCTTTCAGAGCACTCCTGATAGGCCTGCGGCCTAGCACGGAACAGTCACTTTCATGAAAAGTTGCACAGAGCTTACCCCAGAGCTTCAGTGTTGGACCAACAACATGCAAGTTCCCCAAAATATGAAGAAGCATGTGGCCATCATCCTACCAGATCTTGCAGTTCATCAACAGAAAGGGGTATTCCTCCACATAAGCCCTAGAAATTTATCACCCTAGCAAGTTCACTAACATTAATGTGCGTAGTCTGGAAAGGTCAATAATGCTGGGATTTGGGGAAATTCACTTATGCATCTGAGGAAGTGAGCTGTAGCTCACGAAAGCTCATGCTCTAATAAATTGGTTAGTCTCTAAGGTGCCACAAGTCCTCCTTTTCTTTTTGCGAATACAGACTAACACGGCTGTTACTCTGAAACTTATGTTTTATGTAATGAAAAATGGAACTTTTGCTCCCAAACCACTATGGACATTACTGGGGTGGTTCCAGCTGTTGTTCTGGGAGGCCAAGCTTACCCTCTGCTTCTCTGACTTATGAAGCCTTTTATGGGACACTTGTATAAGAGAAAGGAGCTGTTCAACTATACCTGGAGTAGCAGCATAACGACTACAGAGCATGCATTTGGAAGAATAGAAGGAAGGTGGAATCTCATGACAAGGCTGAAGACCCCTGAGAGATACCTGTCTTGTGTTAAAGGTGCTTGTTGTAGTAATATCTACCAGACATGGTGATGTGCAGCCAGTGCCCAGAAGAAAGTTTCTAAATCCACCTCAGTAGATGCTAATGTGACAGATTATTTTAATGTAGCACTTAATACTTACTGGATGAGGTTCTCTCTGCAGTACTGTCAACCTGGCTCGCCAGCTAGGTCTCTAGTGGTGTCTGCAGTTGAGTCTCTGACTGGCTGTAAGGAGCGTTGAAGAGATTGTAGCTGTCCAGGGGAATATCCTCCTGGCTGGGATCCATGGTTGCCTGTGTGGTTTCCAAAGGTGACTGCTTCATTGTGGACCAAACTGTCCAACATTTACCAGCAGTTTGTTGTGGCCTCTTGGGTAAAAATCTGTTCTATTCTATTCTAGTTCTTATATTGCACTTATCATTGTAGTAGCTGAATGCCTTCCACTGGTGCAGTGAGCAATGTGGCATGCACACACACACACACACACACAAAACTATCTATGTATACTAGAGAAGGCAGGGAAAAAGAAATGGCTCCTGAGAAAGTTCTCATCTCCTGAACAGACAAGGTTTAACCTTATCGTAGAAAGTTCCATTGTGTCAGAGAAATGAAGTTGTCAACCAGAATGTTCATCCCAGAGCTTAAGGCAATCTTTTATATAACCTGGGCTCAGGCCATGCAGCACCTTGAAGATAAGACCCAAGACCTTGAATTTGATTCAATATTCTGCGGAAGCATTTCACAGTATATAAGTGTACTAGGAGCATTACAGAGGTATGATTTTGTAATTCTGCCCTAGCTCCTTGTCTTTGATGCATCCTGGGAATACTCCGCCTATATTTGCTCTGCTAAACACCTGTAGCTCTTTGTATTCCAGTGACTATTGGAAAGACTGAACTCGGTCCTTATCTGTCTCCAGAGGTCACAGCAGGATCTCCTAATATAAGCACACACAAGCATGATGGCTATAATGGGCTTTGGGGTCTGTGAACTTGTCACAAGCTGGATTTGCAAAGAGATGCACTTAGGTGAGTGCTGGTATTTAAAGAGTGGGGACATCCAGTCAAGTGGACCCCAAGCAGTAGAGAGTGCACAGGTAACCTAATAGACCAATCAAAATGAGAAGCAATCACAGAAGCATAGAAATGTAAGGGTGGAATGGACTTCAAGAGCTCCTGTGCTGAGGCAGGATCAACCTGTTCTTAAAAACGTCCAATGAGAGGACTCCACAATCTCCTTTGGTAACCTATTCAGTACTTACCTATCTTTATAGCTACAATATTTTTCTGAGTATCTAATCTAAATCTCCATTGCTGCAGACTAAACCAACTACTTCTTGTCCTACCTTCATTGGACACGGAGCACAATTGATCATTGTCCTCTATAACAGCTCTTAACATATCTGAAGATTGTTATCAGGTCCCTCCTCAGTCTTCTTTTCTCAAAACTAAACATGCCTAGTTTATTTAAACCTTGCCTCATAAGTCAGCTTTTCTAAGCCCTTTATAATTTTGTTGCTCTCCTTTGCACACTCTCTCTCTCTCCAATTTGTCCACATCTTTCTTAAAGTGTGATGCCCAGGCTTGGACATAGTATTCCTGCTGAGGTTTTACCAGTAATGAGTACAGTAGATCAATTATCTCCCACATCTTACAAACATTCCTGTTAATACATTCTAGAATGATATCAGCCTTTTCCACAACTGCATCACATTGTTGGTTCATATTTAATTTGTGATTCAATATAACTCACAACTCCTGTTCAGTATTACTACTGCCCTGCCAGTTATTCCAGTTATATGTATTTATGCATTTGATTTTTTTCTTCCTAGGTGTAGTACTTTGTACTAGTCTTTACTGAATTTCATCTGATTGATTTCAGACCAATTCTCCAATTTATCAAGGTCCTTTTGAATTCTAATCCTGTCTTCTAAAGATCTTGCAACCCACCCACCTTGATGTCATCTGCCAATTTTATAAGTATAGTCTCCACTGTTATCCAAGCCACCAATGAAAGTATTGTAGGGACAGACCCTACATATGTCTTCCCAGTTTGATAGTGAATCACTGATAACTATTCTCAGAGTAGGTTCTTCAAGAAGTTGTGCACCCATCTTACAGTAATTTCATTTAGACCATATTTTCCTATTTTGTTTATGACAATGTAACGTGAGATTGTGTCAAAAGCCTTACCAAAAATCAAAATATATTATGTTTACTGCTCTCCTTCTATTCATTAGGCAGTAACTATCAAAGCAAGTTATGTTGGCTTGGCCTGATTTGTTCTTGGCAAACCCATTTTGGACATAAGTTACCACTCTATCCTCTTGATGCTTACGAACTGATTCTTCAATAATTTGTTCCAGGATCTTTCCAAGTATTGAAGTTAGGCTGACTGGTCTGTAATTCCCCAGGTCCTCAAAGCAGTGTGGAAGGGCAGTAGAAGGATTACCTGCAGTGCCACAGCTGTTAGGAAATGGTGATGTACCTATATGAAGTTTTCAGTACTATGTCTCATTTAGAACTAGAATCAACTTGCTTCCATGAAGATTAATTATAGTGGGATAAGACACAAGATAATGCAAAATATCATTTGTGTTTGGATGCAAGGCAGTTTATGCAAATAATAATCTGAAGATATACTTAAAAAATCCTTTCCCCTATAGACAAGGGCTCAATGTCCTTTTCTCTTTGTTCTCTTTTTCAGATATCAGGAGAGTGGGACATGCTGCTGGCAACTCCCAGGAGAGTCAATCCACTAAGATACATGTGCATAGTGAGTCTAAAAAATGATTTTGGCTTTTATATCCAACCAGGACAGGTATTTTAAAGAAATTTTAAAAAGCTGCTCCATAATCCTGTGTTTTTATTGCACAATGGACTGGTATAAATGTGCCTAGTTGCACTAACTCCAGAGCTACACCAGTTTCAGCAGCTGAGTACCTAGCTGAAGTAGTTTTGTCTCTCTTCCTGCTATAACTGCACTGTAGGTGTTAAACCCCCACTTCTCCAGCAATGTAAAGGGACCTTAAAAGGCATGCAAGTGATTATACCCCATTTAAGATGCCTTTAGATTACGAGAGCAATATAAAGTGACTTCTTCCTTCAATAGAGGCAGTGACATACTAGCTAAACAGTTTTTTCCTTTATGGAAGAGCTATCTTCCCTCAAAAGAGACACCTATAATAAGCACCACACACACTCCTGATGTTCCTACCAAGTCACCACTAAGACTTAATTGTATTCTTCATCTACATACAATACTGAAGCACAACAGATAAGGAGTCAGGGTTCTGATATGGTGATCCTCATTTAGCTGTAACACTCCTTCAGACTTAAAGAGAACAGGTCCTGCAATAGGACAAAAAGGGAAACTAGTCCCCATGTATGGTACACAGAGCCAAAAGAGTTTCCACAGCCTCATTAATTTATTTGGGTGAGGAGGATCTCCCTGGAGTGGAGATACAGATGTTCCAGGGCCTCTGGGGCAGGATTCAACACCGAAACTATTCCACAGCATCAACACCAGCTTCAATGGCAGATCTTTGGATTTCTCCTTCTCTGACCTCCCTCATATTCCCTTTCACCAAACCATACCTCTATGACAGGTTTCAGAGGAACAGCCGTGTTAGTCTGTATTCGCAAAAAGAAAAGGAGTACTTGTGGCACCTTAGAGACTAACCAATTTATTTGAGCATGAGCTTTCGTGAGCTACAGCTCACTTCATCAGATGTTTACCGTGGAAACTGCAGCAGACTTTATATACACACAGAAATCATGAAACAATACCTCCTCCCACCCCACTGTCCTGCTGGTAATAGCTTATCTAAAGTGATCAACAGGTGGGCCATTTCCAGCACAAATCCAGGTTTTCTCACCCTCCACCCCCCCACACAAATTCACTCTCCTGCTGGTGCTAGCCCATCCAAAGTGACAACTCTTAACATAATCAAGTCGGGCTATTTCCTGCATAGATCAAGGTTTTCTCACATCCCCCCCGCCCCCATACACACAGAGTGAGTTTGTGTGTGTATGGGGGCGGGGGGGATGTGAGAAAACCTTGATCTATGCAGGAAATAGCCCGACTTGATTATGTTAAGAGTTGTCACTTTGGATGGGCTAGCACCAGCAGGAGAGTGAATTTGTGTGGGGGGGTGGAGGGTGAGAAAACCTGGATTTGTGCTGGAAATGGCCCACCTGTTGATCACTTTAGATAAGCTATTACCAGCAGGACAGTGGGGTGGGAGGAGGTATTGTTTCATGATTTCTGTGTGTATATAAAGTCTGCTGCAGTTTCCACGGTAAACATCTGATGAAGTGAGCTGTAGCTCACGAAAGCTCATACCTCTATGAAACTTTACTCTGTGCAAGATGGTAAAGATCCCCTGTGTGACTTCACCAGATCCGGCTTCTCCCCAGTGGAACTATACCAGTTCATGCCCATACATATATAGACAAGCATGTCTAGAGGGTTCATATCAAATGCTAGACTAGTCACCTTCTTCCACTTTCCTTAGATGAGCTTTTGATAAAAGGTAAGTGTGGTTTAATATACTCCTTCTTGCTTTGTTTATGGTTCACATAAAGGCCCTTCCATATTGACACTGATTAGTTTTACTTTCCCCACAAAAATCCCTGTTTTTATTCATTAATATATAACCTTTAGTTGCGCTTAGTTTATAGAGAAGATTGTCTTCCAATTCTTTCATCTTCCGCTTATTAAAAGTTACATCTTCCATGAGTTTAATTCGCTCTCCCTCCAACTCCTAGTGTCAGAAATCAAGAAAATGATACAACTGTTTATTGACTATACCACTGCATCATATTTAAAAAGCACTTGTCCATACTGCAGCATACTAGAGCTTATATTTTATTTCAGTTATTTTATATTTTCCCCATTTAAATAAATGTTATTTCTATAACGTTTTTTATTTCTTTGTTTGAGTAGCATGCTTTTCCTGTGTTTATCCAGCTTCAATTATCTTAATAAATGCCAAATTGCAGTATACAATTTCTAATGCTGATACTAGCACATTGACAGGCCTCTTTTCCACAAGTTCTCACTCTTAAGAGAAAATTCACAACTGTGTATTTCTGTTTAGAAGTTTCCTTTCTGAAACTTACTAAAACATTAAAAAAGATTGACAGTTTGCCCTTCTCTACTTGCATTTTTCATCCCATATATTAAAGTTAGCTAAACAAGTACCACTATTGCACAATTAGTATTGCAGTTCTTTGTTCATCTTGCTAGCTTACCTGTTTCTCAGTAAGAATTACTCTTTTCAGTAATTGATTCTCAAGTCCCTTCATTGTAACAGTGAAATCAATAACTGATGTTTTAGCATTGATCTCAGGTGTGAAAGCAGGATTGGGTAGTTTTGTAGTAATATACAGTTTAAATGTAGTCATCACCTCTACCTCCTTATCACCAACTTTCACCTGAAGAAAAAGTTCACAAGTGTCAAGTGACAGCAGATGAGTTTGATTTTAACCAGTAAAGCTAATTGACTGACTGTGTACAAACCATGGAAACATTTACATCATTGAAATAACAAAGATTGCAATTAGTATATTTTAGAGTAGTAGCCATGTTAGTCTATATCAGCAAAAACAACAAGGACTACTTGTGGCACCTTAGAGACTAACAAATGTATTTAGGCATAAGCTTTCGTGGGGTAAAACCCACTTCATCAGATGCATGGAGCGGAACATGCAGTAGGAAGATATATATACACAGTACGTGAAAAGATGGGAGTTGCCTTACCAGTGGGTGGTCAGTTCTAATGAGACAATTCAATTAAAGTGGGCTATTATCAACAGGAGGAAAATCACTTTTGGAGTGCTAATCAGGATGGCCCATTTCAAACAGTTGACAAGAAGGTGTGAGTAACAGTAGGGGAAAATTAGTCTGGGGAAATTAGTTTTTAGTTTTTGTAGTGACCCTTGCACTCCCAGTCTTTATTCAGGCCTAATTTGATGGTGTCCAGTTTGCAAATTAATTCCAGTTCTGCAGTTTCTCATTGGAGTCTGTTTTTGAAGGGTTTTTTTTTTTTTTTGAAGAATTGCCACTTTAAGTCTGTTGTTGAGTGTCCAGGGAGGTTGAAGTGTTCTCCCCCTGGTTTTTGAATGTTATAATTCTTGATGACTGATTTGTGTCCATTTATTCTTTTGCATAGAGACTGTCAGGTTTGGCCAATGTACATGGCAGAGGGGCATTGCTGGCACATGATGGCATATATCACATTGGTAGATGTGCAGGTGAACGAGCCTCTAATAGTGTGGCTGACGTGGTTAGGTCCTATGATGGTGTCCCTTGAATAGATATGTGGACACAGTTGGCAGCAGGGCTTGTTGTAGGGATAGGTTCCTGGGTTAGTGTTTTTGTTGTGTGGTAGTTGCTGGTGAGTATTTGCTTCAGGTTGGGGGGCTGTCTGTAAGTGAGGACTGGCCTGTCACCCAAGGTCCGTGAGAGTGAGGGATCGTCCTTCAGGATAGGTCATAGATCCTTGATGATGCGCTAGAGAGGTTTTAGTTGGGGGCTGAAGGTGATGGCTAGTGGCGTTCTGTTATTTTCTTTGTTGGGCCTGTCCTGTAATAGGTGACTTCTGGGTACCCTTCTGGTTCTGTCAATCTGTTTCTTCACTTCACCAGGTGGGTACTGTAGTTTTAAGAACGCTTGATAGAGATCCTGTAGGTGTTTGTCTCTGTCTGAGGGATCGGAGCAAATGCGGTTGTATCTTAGAGCTTGGCTGTAGACAACGGATCATGTGATGTGTTCTGGATGAAAGCTGGAGGCATGTATAGAGGTCAGTAGGTTTCTGGTGTAGGATGGTGTTTATGTGACCACAGCTTATTTGCACTGTAATGTCCAGGAAGTGGATCTCTTGTGTGGACTGGTCCAGGCTGAGGTTGATGGTGGGGTAGAAACTGTTGAAATCCGGGTGGAATTCCTCAAGGGCTTCTTTCCCATGGGTCCAGATGATGAAGATGTCATCAATGTAGCGCAAGTAGAGTATGGGCATTAGGGGACGAGAGCTGAGGAAGCGTTGTTCTAAGTCATTTCCAAAATTCCCTAAAAACTGCATGTGTGTGTACAAGTGCAAGGAAGTTTAAGCAGTGGGTATGAGCTCCCTTGTCATGCACACATAGGCTTACCTGGGCTACTTCAAAAACACTAACCCTGGGGAGAGTGGGTTAGTGAGGAGGTATCTCCACCTCACCACTATTGCCTACCCTGCTCTGGCAACTCAATCAAAATAGCAGCAAAGAATGTTTAAACAGTTTTATAGGAGACAATTCTCATTACCACCAATAATTTGGACTACAGCCTCTGTCAAGTAGTCTTTAGCTTCCAACGTAATTATACATACTTACATTGAAAATTAATAAAGATAAAAATACCCCAAAGACAAATTGTTTTGGTCATTTAAGATTAAACAGGATACAATTATTTTAGTTGGGGATTCTTCCATTTTTTCTCCTTTTATAGTTTATAAAGGTAATTTTCTTGGTCTAGAGAAAGTCGCAGTGGTGGGGAGAACTGCAGAGGAAAAATGGTAGCTATAATGTATGCTAGAACAAAGTAGATGGACACTTCCCTCATTTCCATTAGGAAATCAAAATGGTCTCTCTGTGCTGTTATATAACTAAATTAAGGGGAAAAGAACTGCACGAGTCATTTGAGCACAAGAATAAAAAGACACAAGAGGAGGACAGATATTTCTTATTACTAGTAAAGCACACTCCAAAAAGTTAAAGGTCATGCATCGTTATGATCACCCCACTGATGAAGATAGTTAGATGTCATTTCTTCTGAAGCCTGTTGTCATAAATATAGAGGAAAGAATAGCATAAAATCCCTCCTTGGCAGCTGTACTGAAGGACCAATGAGGAAACAAGATACTTTCAAATCTGGGGGTGGGAGAAGGATTTGTTTGTTGTTCTCTTTGTTTGTTCCCTCTCTGGACAGGGAGAAGCCAGGCAGGTACAACATTTCCTGAAAATATACCTGCAATATTCCATCTAAAATTACAGAAATTGTAAGTAGGGCAAGGAAATGAGTTAGGTTATCTTTTGTTTTAGCTGTGAATTTTCCTATGCTACAGAGGTAGTTTTATTCCTGTTTTTGTAACTGTGAAGCTGAGCCAGAGGGGAATCCTCTGAGTTTTAAATCTTTTTATTTACTCCGTAAAGTTACCTTCCATCCTGATTTTGCAGGTGTGATCCTTTTATTTTTTTCCTTATAAATAAAGTTATTCTTTTAAGAGCCTGATTGGGTTCAGTGTCCTGAAGACAAAGGGTCTGGTCTGTGCCCCCGTTGCTAAGGCAATTGGTTGGTATATTGTTCTCAAGTCTCCCCAGGAAAGGGCGTGAAGAGGCTTGGGGGGATAGGGATTCCAAGTGACCCTTTCCTGAATTTTTGTGTAAATTATTTGGTGGTGGCAGCAATACCATCCAAGGACAAGGAAAGGAATTTGTGCCTTGGGGAAGTTTTAACCTAAGCTGGTAGAATATAAGTTTAGGGGGTCTTTCATGTGGGTCCCAGAGTTCAGAGTGGGGAGGAACCCTGACACCTGTTAATTCTATTCTTAGTGGAGGCTAGTTGGGCATCACTTAAAAATCAATAGAAAGCACACCCATTCAATAGGATTAATGCAACTCACTGCTGACTTGGAAGCCTCAGGAGTGACCTCTAATTAAACTCAGATTCCTCATACACCATCATGTTACTTTGCTACTAGATCAACATGTCATCTCAAACATCACATTTTATTATTTAAGTTTGCTGTTTTTAATGAATTTTTATTACCCCATAGAAAATAAAATATGTTCCATTTAGTAAAGCTTTAGAAAGCTAAATAAAGAACTATATTATTCAACACAAAATAAACACTATTATAATTCTTCTGTTAGGTAACTAACCTTGAAAGAGGTTCCTGATTTAATGAAATTCTTTTCTAATATATTATCCAGTGCTGGATCCAACTCTTCACTTATATCCTCAATCACTAGTGATCTTCCCAATGAAAGGCTGTCCTCTAAGTGCGTGCGGAAATACTTGTGGTTCAAAGTTGTCACCTTTGAAAGGAAACAGTTCATTATTATAAATACAGAATTATGTGTTCAAAGTTCTTTTCGAAAACCACAGGATTTACTAGCAAAATTGCTTTGCTTGCTTTTGCATTTAAAAGACAGCAACATGTTCATTTGGCTTAGTGTAGCAATCAGTCTTCTTGTGGTAAAAATATTTTGTCATGTATACAGTGAAATGTATTAATACAACTTTGAATTAATGAAGATGATTCAAGAGATTGGTTGTAATGGGATATGGAGCTTTTCACTACTAGGTTTCAGAGTAACAGCAGTGTTAGTCTGTATTCGCAAAAAGAAAAGGAGTACTTGTGGCACCTTAGAGACTAACCAATTTATTTGAGCATCAGCTTTCGTGAGCTACAGCTCACTTCATCAGATGCATGCTGTGGAAAGTACAGAAGATCTTTTTATACACACAAACCATGAAAAAATGGGTGTTAACCTTCTGTAGTGGTATTCTCTCCCCCCACCCCACTCTCCTACTGGTAATAGCTTATCTAAAGTGATCACTCTCCTTACAATGTGTATGATAATCAAGGTGGGCCATTTCCAGCACAAATCCAGGGTTTAACAAGAACGTCTGAGGGGGGAGGGTAGGAAAAAACAAGGGGAAATAGGTTACCTTGCATAAGGACTTAGCCACTCCCAGTCTCTATTAAAGCCTAAGTTAACAGAATCCAATTTGCAAATGAATTCCAATTCAACAGTCTCTCGCTGGAGTCTGGTTTTGAAGTTTTTCTGTTGTAATATCGCAACATAGCTATTCAGGGGACACCATCACAGGGCCTAATAACATCAGCCACACTATCAGAGGCTCGTTCACCTGCACATCCACCACTGTGATATATGCCATCATGTGCCAGCAATGCCCCTTTGCCATGTACATTGGTCAAACTGGACAGTCTCTACGTAAAAGAATAAATGGACACAAATCAGATGTCAAGAATTATAACATTCATAAACCAGTCAGAGAACACTTCAATTTCTCTGGTCACGCGATTACAGACATGAAAGTTGCGATATTACAACAGAAAAACTTCAAAACCAGACTCCACCGAGAGACTGTTGAATTGGAATTCATTTGCAAATTGGATACTATTAACTTAGGCTTGAATAGAGACTGGGAGTGGCTAAGTCATTATGCAAGGTAACCTATTTCCCCTTGTTTTTTCCTACCCCTCTCCGCCCCCCAACGTTCTTGTTAAACCCTGGATTTGTGCTGGAAATGGCTCACCTTGATCATCATACACATTGTAAGGAGAGTGATCACTTTAGATATGCTATTACCAGCAGGAGAGTGGGGTGGGGGGAGAGAAAACCTTTTGTAGTGGTAAACACCCATTTTTTCATGCTTTGTGTGTATAAAAAGATCTTCTGTACTTTCCATAGCATGCATCCGATGAAGTGAGCTGTAGCTCACGAAAGCTTAGCTCAAATAAATTTGTTAGTCTCTAAGGTGCCACAAGTACTCCTTTTCTTTTCACTACTAGGTCACCAATATAAGTCTGATGCAGATAATTGAAGAATTAAGTTGTTACCATGTTTCACCCAACCATTTGTTTGTTTTCAACTCTGCTACAGCGTCACTATTCTGTGCCCCCTTACTAGGTTCTCTGCTTTAGCCCTTAAGTGTGGCAACAATAAGGAAACTCAATAAACTGTAAGAGTTGGCAACACTAGCTTAAGCCTTTTAAAAACACTGGCTTCCCTACCCAAGCTACTTCAGCTTACTTTGCTTAGCTATTGTTTCATATTAAGCTTTGATATCATTGTGATCAACATTACTTTTCATGTTTTTTGATAAACTGACATCTTAGCTTGAGGACTTACATTTTAATAACTTTGGGCTACCTAGGTCCTTGGCCTGTGTGCCTGGTCCTCATCACCTTGACCTCAACTTACTCCAACCACATCAGCTCTAATTATGAGTTCCTTCTCTGGCTCCAAATCTCTTTCTGCATCAGTTTTAAACATTTTGTCTACACTTTCAAGGCTCTGCACAATTCTACCTCTGCCCATATCTCTTCAAAGGCTGCCTACCTTGCTTCTGTTCAGACTCTATCCTCTGCCAATACTGCTTCTCTCACACTCCTTTGTTACCCCTTTCACCATGCTGCCCCCTCAACATAGAATTACCTCTCTGATCTTGTATACCATACTAACTCCTTATTAAAAAAACCCAAAAGGGTTTATTTAAAAAAAGGAATCAACATGGTGTTGGTAGTGTGCTTTCCCAGTAATCCTGTAAATTAATCTGTGTATCCCTTTCTCTCTCCCCTTTTCTGTTATTAGTTTTTTCCCCCATTACTCTGTCTATATTTGTCTGCATAATGTCTAGCATAGTACTATTTAAATAAAATCAACAAACTAAAAATCATGCACTTCTTTCTCTTTTGATTGTTTTCCTTTCAGAGATATTCTGAAAAGAGTAAAGAGACCAAAAATATGTCCAGATAGGTATATTTGAAAGAAGGAAGCTTACCCATCATTGTTCTGTAAAGATGTGCATCCTTATAGACTACTACTCTCCCTCCCTCCTACCCAGACAGCTAAGACTTCTGTGATTTGCTCTTTTTACTTTCTCTTTAATTTCCGGATTCTTCTGCAATTATTTCCAACTCCTGTTTTAAAATGAACCAGCTTAACTAAATACTTACTGTAAGCAGCCTGGACACATCAGCAGGAGCAGCATGTACCAGAACTTTGAGCACAGGGAGCACCCACTGGGGCTTTGTGAAATAAAGGGTGGGAATCTACCAGAATAGATATTTTTGTGGGCAACTAATCTTTTACCTAGTAAACAGGGAGATATTCAGTCTGTATATTTCGAAGCTTAGTTATTTTATCCTGCATTGACTGTGTTAGTATTTATTCAATATTCTATATTGTAGTTCTCAGAAGCCCCATCAGAAATTGACTGTTCTATGTTATGTACATACGAACATATGTGGAGATACACATCCTGCCCCAAAGAGCTTACAGTTTAAGATGACAAGGGTAGAGGGAGAATGATACAATTATATTTATTTAAAACTTTATTACTTACTTGTAATTCGTTACCCTTTTCTTTCTGTTTAATCCAGGTTTTTCCTTGAGTTTGTGGGTCTATCAAAAGTGGGTATCTGGTTGCCTTAGTAACAATTATACCATTCTGAATTGAGAGTTCATCTCCTGGCAGCCCTTGCAGATTCCATTCACTAATCTGGGTAAAGGAAAATAATCAACATAACGTAATTAATTCTGAAACTTTGGGCCAAATGTACAAATATGGGGATAATGGGTTAGCCTAGAGATATCATATAGTGCTGACAAAAATATTTCAATGTGCAAACCAGCATCAGCTGGTTGGGAAACTTTGCACTTTAACTACCATTTTTCACATTTTATTATGCTCTTTAAATGTAAAAAAATTGGGTTTTCAAGGCACAATGGACATGACATTTTCACAGGGAATCCTTTGCATCCATTCTTTGAGGATCTCACGTGATATTGCTTTATCTGTGGCCAACAGTAATGGACATGGGTCACTTTGAAGCCCAACAGTAATGGATTCCCAACATGGGCAGAGACAATCACACTACTATAAACAATAATTTCTCCTCTACCCTAAGGACTGGGCTCTTACACAGTTTTTCTCCCCAAACACCTTTTTAGCTAATTTTTAAACTGTATTTTTCTGCAACAAGATTACAAACCGAATTAAGTGAAAATAATTTATAATTAGAAAAACATTATACAAATTTGACTTGCACAAACTGACTACAACTATGCAACCTCTTTCTTATGAAATTATGTTGCACCTGTAATGAAAATTCTAGTATAATAGAACCTCAGAGTTACGAACACCAAAGTTACGAACTGACCAGTCAACTGCACACCTCATTTGGAACCAGAAATACACAATCAAGCAGCAGCAGAGACAAAACAAACAAACAAAAAACCAAATACAGTAAACTACGGTGTTAAATGTAAACTAATAAAAAATAAAGGGAAAACACAGGGCTGGATTTACACCTTACAAGCCCCTAGGCACAGCATCTTCAGTGTTCCCGCTGCCTACAGCTGACCTTCATGTTTTCTTTAAAAAATGAAACTTTTAATCCACTTTTTACTTTTAGGCACCCCTAGAACGCCAGCACCCTAGGCATGTGCCTACTGTGCCTAATTGGAAATCTGGCCCTGGGAAAGCAGAAATTTTCTTTGCATAGTAAAGTTTAAAAGCAGTATTAAGTCAATGTTTAGTTGCAAACTTTTGAAAGAATGACCATAACGTTTTGTTCATAGTTACGAACATTTCAGAGTTATGAACAACCTCCATTCTCGAGGTGTTTGTAACTCTGAGGTTCCACTGTAAATAAAAAATGACAGGGTGTTGACTTTCATTACTTGACATTTCAGCACAATATACTTATTTTTTGTACTATTTGGTCACAGACATGTTATCACCAGTATTAAATATAGATTTGGGATCAGAAATCCACAGCCAGACAATGTGGTCATGACCAAAAGTTACCAATAAAACAATACTGTAAGTACAATGATACTGTGAAACATTCACATCAGGATGATATGGGACTGTGGCAAAGTTGATACTCCAACATATCCACTGCTGGTTAGCTGTGGCATTGCAACAACTTTTGCTTCAGTTTTTCCTCACTGTCCTTAAGCCTATTCAAGCCACAGAAGTGTTGTAGCCCTCTGGTTAGAACACTTTATAGAGTCCTGCCTCTTTTAGGGCCTCAACGTCCTTTCCCAGAGTACTAAAAAATGTACAAAAAACAAGCCTTCAGCCAAGCGAGCACCATCTCATCAGGCATGAATCTGCTGAGGTAGACTGTCCTTCTGTGCTTTAACCCTGCCCAAAATCCAGGGGCTGGCTCACTCTTCTCCTTACTCATGGGTTCAGGAGACCCCAATTAGGCTTCTCTAGCTGTGAGCTGGAGGCCTCCCTGGTGTTCTCCCCTTTCTCCTTCTCAACCTTCCTTCAGGCTGCTTCTCAGAGAAAGAAGGAACTGCCCACCCTCTCTTTTCTGGGTTTACTCCTCCCAACTGGGCTCACCCAGCTCTTGATGGAAACAAGCTCTGATCTCCCCCAGCTGGGCTTTATTTCTAATTAGTCCTGGCCCACCTTCCAAATGTGAGAAGGCAGGCTAGTCTCTCAGGCTGTCATCATTCCAGGCTGCCCTGGCATGCCCATTTGCAGGCAGGCATATGTTGCAGATCAGCCCTTACTTGATTTTTCTTTCACCCACGGTACCAACAAGTCTAAATGGAATGTTAGACTCTAAAGAGCACATTCTTGTGGAGCATCTCATTTATTAACAGAAAAGCCAATGCAACCCACAAACAAAACTTTCACCCCAACATTTCACCTGGGTGACTGGGTCATTATTAATTCATCTGTTCCCCAAATGAGTCAAGTGTTTGTCTCTACACAGGCTCCTTCCCAGGGGTTTTCTCCATTCCAGTCTTTGCCCCTGGTGTTAGGCTTCTTGCCTCTTCTGGAATAAGAGCCTTCTCTGGATTCAGGGGATGTCCATCCACTTCTCCAGGAACAGCAGGTGATCCTTAGCAGGCTGGGTTTCTGGCCAGTGTCTGGAAGACCACTGGCTCAGACAAGGCCCTCTTGGATGGCCACTGACTCCAGCCCCCATCTAGTAAGCTCTCCTTCCTAGGACCACCTCTTTCAGGCTCTCCATTGTGATAGGTTCCCCAAAGAGCTCATCCTCTAGACTTCCTGTTCAGGCCTCTCCTAGGAGCTCCTCTCCACAGGATCTTCCGATCTCACCTTTGGGGTTCCCTCTAATTGAGCTTGGGTAACCTTTATTAGGTCCAGCCTAGATGCTAGTTTACTAATCAGACACCTGGGGCAGTCAATTACTCCCAGGTAAGGCAGTCACATGCAGGGCCTTCATAAGGCAGTCACATGCAGACTAGGCCCTAACTCCCCATAAAAGGCAGCTGCCCCCATGACCCAGACACACTTTCAAGGCATGGGTGGAGGAAACATCCCATCACAGCACCCATACCCAACTTGTCAGTAATGTCTATCACTTCTAGTTGTCTACTATATAGGTCTGTCTAATTTATCCGTCTATACCTTACTCAGTACTGTGATATATGGGAGGAACCAACCAGTAACAACTTTGTCAAGCTGTACCATATTGATGAGCAATAACAGAGAAACAAGCATCAGTGATTACACTTCTGTCCTAACTACACTTTCTCCAACATTAAGAATTATTTGTACCAATACTGGACATAAAAATTCCAAAGAAAAATGTTAAGCTGTGTGTCCATTTGCATGCAAGGTTTGAGAATAATCTTATTTTTATAGTAGTAAATAAATCAACAGTGTATAAAGCTTACTGTTGGTTGATCCACCAACATTGAAATGAGGTTCAAGTTTTCAGTAAAAGGGATTTTCCGGACTTTCAGCTCTACTTCCCATAAATCTTTAAGCAAAAGGTTCCTGAAGATCTGATTAAAAGGGCCACAGTATGAAAGGAAACCTGTGCAGAGTAAAACATCTCCCACAAGTCTAGAAAAGGGATAAAATCACAATTATGAGATAATGTACCATTTGTATACCATGCAGTTAAACCATGACATTTTGAAATGTGTATATCAAAAACAGTTACTTACCAGAAATTTGTTCTTTGAGAACTGCCTCTGTGCATTCACACTTTTGGGACATAGTTCCCTTGGCATTGAGCTGAGGAACTGCTTTGAAAATACATGTCCATTGGAGGGTGCATAAACAGTCTTGCATGAGAGTGGCATCATCATTCTACACTATATGTGAGTTCATTCCCTGATCATCTCAGTTCCTTCAAACTTGAGCACAGAATTCTGATGTATTAATAAACTCTGAGGCAGAAAAGAAGGCATGTGGGTAATGTGAATGCACAGAGGGGACTCTCAAAGATCAACAGTTACTAGTGGGTAAAGTCTTTTTCAGTCATATTTCTGGCTGAAGTTATAGCAATAATGAATACCATCGTAAAAGATAAATAATATAAAGAACTCTCAGCCAAAGATTCAAAAGGTGGCACCTAAACCAAACTAAGATCCCAAGGAGGGATGGGATTTCTCAAAGGGGGATACATATTAGATAGCCCTTTCATAGACTTCTTATCTGTATTATGCACAAACAGCATTTTGCATTAACTAAAAAGTGGCAAGCAGAGATAGCTTCCAAATTAACTTTCAAAGGTGAGTTACATAACTCCTCAATTTCTAGGTGTATCAAATATTCTAAAATACAGGGTATAGAACTGAAACAGGAGAATCAGATTTTCCCCTTTTGCAAGCCATAAATCTGGTCCATTTCAAATGGTACCACCTGGTAGTCAGCTTTCTAGAATTAAGCAGTACATTCTGCACCAACGAGGTAGCTTCTCAAACTGAAGGGCATAGTCATTTTCTATAATTTCTAGGACCCACTGTCCAAGGTAAAAACCTTAATTTGGCTGATAAATGAGCTAGCTTGTCTTGAAGCAGACAAAGGAAAGGGCCTTGCTGATTGGTTCTTGACTCTCAATTCTCACATCATATCTGAGGCCTGGTGTGCAATGAAGATGACAGGGAGGCATCAGATTGCTTAGATTTAGACCTCAATTTAAAAGATCTCTTTTTATGCAGGCTCTGGAATGACATAGCCTGCTGGGGCTGTTATTGACTCCTCTGAATTGACAATAAATAAGCCAAAGGAGATTGTGGATAATACTGTCTCTGATAACAGAAAGGGGTAGAAGATCTCCTCCCAGTAAAAGTAATCAAGCCCAAAAAGCAGGCCAACAATCTTGTCTTCTCCAGCTTGTCCAGCAGCAACTCATCTGTCTTTTCACTGAAAAGACCATCCCCTTTGAAGAGATTTTCCACTTTAATTCTAGAATCCAGAGCCAAAGAAGAGGAACGAAGCAGAGCATGTCTCCTCAGAGTAACTGCAGAAGCCAGTGTTCTAGCAAAGAATCTGAGGTGTCAAACAAACTACAGAGAGAGTTCTTTGCCACATTTTGATCCTCCACTGGAACTGCATTTGCCAAATTCTGTTTGTCATCTGGCAATCCTGTACGAATGGTGCCATCTTTTCCCACAGGTGGAACTGATAGCCAGCCATAATAACTTGGTAATTTGCCACCCTAATACCAAGAGAGGAAGAAGAGAACCACCTTTCTACCTATGTAATCAATCTTCCCCGCTCTGTCTGCAGGGGAAGAATGTGCCTGTCCAGATCTTGACCTGCTGCTCGCACCAATCCCTACCAGTGAATTGGTGCAGGGTGTCTATGAACATATGAAAACCCCTCAGAGAGTATCTGAAATAATTTGTCTGCCTTCTTGGCTGTAGGCTGATAAGACTGTTTCATCCACTCCTGCCTCTTAGCAGGCTGGATAAAACATTGGTAAGGACATCATATTTTTGGAAGTAGCCCCAAAGAATGTCAAACACCTAATGAGATGTCTCCTCCAGGCACTGAATGCAAATCCAAAGTGGATACCATATGGTCCACTAAATCATGAAACGGCAGAGTGTTCCCAGAACAGGAGGAAGCAGAAGCCACTCCCACATGCTCATCTGGTGACAAATCAGGATTATAGTCTCCATCAGCATACTCCTGTACGAAAAAAGAGGCGCTATCTTCTCATCCTCTTCTTCAGACAGAATACCAGGCACCACTATCTGAGATGCAGATGCAGCTGGTGGAATCGGATCTAGGAGTTCTCCATCACTGGATCCTTTACAGATGAAACATCACCTCTCCATCCGTACAGAAGACATATGAAAAATTCCAGTGGTGACCCCTAATAAGATCATGGATTCCAGGATTGCCAGTCTTCCCAGCAACTGGGATTTGGGAACAAACCTGCAGGTGCAGGATCAAAAGAAGTGCTGAACCAGGAGGAAACAGATCTTTTTATTCTATCTAGATACAGATCTGGCCTCAGATCCACAACGGAATGCACAAGAGACAACAGACCCAGGGGGAGGGCAGAAACAAACAGAGAAAACTCTTCTTGGAGAATGGATAGGAGTCTTAGGACGAGGTACAGGCAAACCAGGAGAAAGGCAAACTATCTCTTCTGATCTTCTTTTCTCAGGCAAAGGAGATGCCAAACTCAGAACTGGCAAAGCTTATCTCTTTATCAGGACTCTCGGATTCTCACTCAGATCCAAGGAACACCCAGAAGCTGAACAGTGCACCCAGAAGCTGAACAGTGCACTTTTACTAAAGTAAAAGTCTTCTTCAGAACTAGAAGATGGACCCAGAACCAGAGCAAGGATTATGGCCAGAGCCAAAGACTTTGGATGGCACAGGATCCAATTAAATATCCAAATCCATCTTATTGACTCCTGAAACTGAGACCAGAACCAACCTTGTTTTTGTGACTGTAGAGGTTCTGTCAGAATTGGATGTAACTGATAAATCTGACTTGTGGGATCTGGCACTGCTAACAGTGGTTGTCTTTTCCCTAGACAACTTCTCCTTTGGTACTGAGACAGCCAGAGATGACAATGTGGCCCTTGGTTCCAACAAAGGCGGCTTCAAAGGCCTGACTGCTGGAGCAGTGGGAACTGCAGCTGGACCCGACAAAGGTTCTGATTTCCTGGAACCCTTAAACTGCTTTGACTTACTGAAGAAGTCACAGGAGCTGAAACTGGTGTCCTAGACCTTGGATCCAATGACTGCCCAGATCCAAAGGGTTTAGCTTCAAGAACTTCCTTAAGGAGAAGCACCTGTAATCTCTTCTGCCTGTCCTAGGGAGCTTTGGGTATAAAAGTCCAGCAGATGGAACACCCAGAAAAGAGTGGTCCTCTCCCAAGCACTTGAGTCACCTAATGTGGACATCAGATGTCAGGAAGACAGCAGGGTATGAAGCATATCTCTGGAATCCCAGCTTCTTCTTCTCTGGTTCTTCCATAACCTGGAACTGATCTAACAACCTGAACTCATTACTGAAGTACAACCCTATGATTGAAGGAAAAAACACGGACCTGAATGGACCAGAGCGCTTCACTTCCATCTAGGCAAGCACTTGGAAGGAATTGAGGTGGTAAAGGGTGCTTCATCCCCTTATCTAGCCTTATGTTCAGAAGTGCTGAGGGGAGAGTGGGGTATGAGAACACTGTAATGGACAACACATGAAAAAGGTTCTACCATTAGGCACCATTAGACTGTGCAATACCCATAAGTGGGAATATGAAGATGTGACTACATCTTTCACGGTTGGAGCTACTGCTGCACCAATCTGAGACTCCCATAACTCATGAAATCTCTTTATATTTAACATTTGATTTTAATCAAAAGTCCTCATTTAATTTGTACGATGTCCTCAAAGGAGGTGTCTATGGGAAACCATGTATCTAATAAAGTTTGAAGGTGAAATCAGAATGGCATGAAACAAATAAAAATTAAAAATATAAAAACAAAATGGTTGGGAGAAAAAGAACTGTCAATGTGTTCTTCTGTGAGAGGCAGGAAATCTCGTGGTTTAATGTTGGGGCCACCAGCAACAATACTGGACCACCTCTGAATTCCACAGATGGGAGGCACTACACATTAGTGATGAACAAGGAAAGAAGCTGTACAGCAGCATACTTCAAAACTTTTAGCCGAGAGCCTCTTCCCAATGCATAATAGGCATTTTTCAAGCCCATCTACAGCAAGGAACACAGCTGCACAAAAGGAACACTTCTTATATCCTATTTTCAGAGATGAAACCACCACTTTAAGGTAAGGTCTAATGAGACCCCAAAACAGCAAAGATCAACAAACAGCTGAAAAACTCTAAAATTTACTCTAAGACTGAGTGTATACTGTACATAAATATCTGAACTAGTTGTGAACTATTTACAATTGTTTTATGTAAAATAACATGAGAGAGAAAGGAAGGATAATGTCATGAACAAGACTTAGATTTTCATTACTCAATCGAATGATCATATCAAATAAATGGGATAAGCCTATTGCTACTCATTAACAGTTTTAATCCTGTGTAGTTAGTTGATTACATTTTTTATTTCCATAAGAAATAATTTTCTCCATAGATTCATAACCTTTGGATACCTGTGCCTGCTGGTGTACTGACCAGAAAGACAGTGAGAATTTTAATTTCAATAAGGTTCTAGCGTGCACTCTATTAGCCTCTTCCAATTATAAGCAAGTCTCCACCACATTTATTTTAAATCTAAGCTTTCCGAATGTACCTATTGCCGTTATATCTTGGTATCCTATACATAAATTACATCCTGAAAAACTACTTTAACAGTACATTAAGGTTGCAAAATCAGAACTCAAAAGTTAGGACATGCCAGAATTAAGGTTGCCTAAGCAGACAACATTATGATACAATATTTAATTGCATGGTCACGCACTATTTCAGTCCACTAAACTTCCAGCCTCCCTGGGCTGTTTGGTTCACAGACTGCCAAGCTGCCTTGCTCCCAGGCTTCCCTACACTGAGGCTCTCTGGGCAGCCCCCTGTCTAAAGCAGTGGTTCTCAACCAGGGGTACGTAGACCTCTGGGGATACACAGAGGCTTTCCAGCGGGTACATCAATTCATCTAGATATTTGCCTAGTTTTACAACAGGGTAGATATAAAGCACTAGAACAGTCAGTGCAACCTACAATTTCATATGGATAATGACTTGTTTATACTGCTCTATGTACTATACACTGAAATGTAGTACAATATTTATATTCCAGATGACTTATTTTATAACTATATGGTAAAAATGAGAAAGTAAGCAATTTTTCAGTAATAGTGTGCTGTGACACTTTTGTATTTTTATGTCTGATTTTGTAAGCAAGTAGTTTTTAAGTGAGGTGTAATTTGGGGGTATGCTAGACAAATCAGATTTATGAAAGGGGTCCAGTAGTCTGGAAAGGTTGAGAGATACTGGTCTAGAGCCCAGGAGTTTCCCTTGTCACCACTCACAGGTTTCCCTCCTCCATTCCCCCCTACACACTCCTATCATCAACGTGGGGGGGTTTCCTTCCACCCCCATCCTCTTCCATCATTAACCTAGGAGTTTCCCTCCCACCCCCTTGTCAGCCCAAAGGTTTTTCTTCTTTCTTCCTCCCATCTTATGACATAGGAGGAAAGAGCAGCAATGTGGGACAGGGAGACTGAGATGGGCTGTGGCATTAGTACATTCCTGAATCAGAATATTCCCTTTCGTGGGACATTCCAAGGCCTGAGATTTTGCTCTAATTCAGAATGAAAACACTCAGACACCTGGAATTTCCATGCAATATACAGCATATAACTAACAAAGTTTGTGCAGTGTAAATTACCTATGGAAGGGTATTTTATTGCCAAATAGTGTCTTTGTATTTTATAGACATCTTGCTCTTTTGTTGAACAGATACTATACCTGTTAATCTGCGTTTTAAACTCCTTACTTTGCTGAGTCCATCTAACTTTCTCTCCACTCAATCCATCTATAAGTGCAGAGGCTGCTTGCATCTTTCTCCTGCACACATCTGCATCATTCAACAGGTCCTAAAATTGGACAAGTTTTCCAGTCTCATTAAATATTCAAATTCTATTATTCAAAGACCTTTACTATATTTACAAAATTTATAAACTATTTTTTCTCAAGAATACTTACCCTATGCATGGAGAGATCAACCAAAAAAAAAAAAAAAAAAAGGAAAACTGAAGAAGTCGAGATCTGAGTCCCCTACTGGATCTTCAGAAGGCACTAGACCCTGAATGAACATGCAGCTTTTATTGGTTCCTGGTCCCAGTGTTTCACACAAGTGGCTTTTAAAATAAACAGGTTTCCTAGCTAAGTTTTAAAACCTTCAGAATTAAACTAAGATAAGCAAAATGCTGTTGCATTAAAAATCACCTTTCTATAAAGGGCAAGTAGTTCCTGAGCCATTGCATCATAAAGAAGAGGGGTTAAATGAAGCTCATTTGTAGTAATTACACATTATTCTCCAATTTATCTTTCATTGTATTCTGAAAAGATTGAACCAGTAAACACAAACTATATAACGCTTTAAAGTTTCAGTGTGCAAACCATTTTTTATATTCATACAATATTTTTATCTCACCATTTTCTCCTTCATTGCTGCATCAAATTTTGCCTGTACTTTATCCAGTTCAGCTTGTTTCTCATCTAATAATGCCTGAGCCGTGGCTAACTCTTCATTAGCTACTTTCAAACGTCCTTCTTGTTTTGCTAAATTAGACTAAGAATAAAGCATGGTTAGACAATAATGGCATACAACAGAAAATCTGTTATTTCAAATCTACTCCATTGTTAGTCAACCGGGACAGGAATACAAATCTGTGCACAATATCATTATTAAATAAACACCATGAAATATGTATTTTAAATTATTTCCTTTTCCAAACAATGTCACTTAAATCCATATTTTTAAATCTCTACTTATGATATTTGTATTAGCATAATAATGTAAGAAATTGGCTTCCTGCTCCAGGGTGCCAATTTTAAAATAATATTCTGGTCTGGGAAGATGTCAGATGCCTCACTGAGCAAGACAGAGGCATGTTGAAAAGAGCACTACAATCAGACTCCTGGAAAAGAGAACATCCCTGGGGCTTTGTTGTTCAGCTCTGTTTTACTTTATTTTTATAATTCATGTTTTCTGCAATGGCAGCTAATCATGAGTTTAGGAGATTTGTCAAGGATAACCTAACATTCTTGAGAATCATAGCCGTAGGCCAATAAGCCACTCAATTGTGGCCAAGTAGATATTTTTACTAATGACAGGGAAACTTTTTAGTCATTTTTCTTTAGATTATCAGCCTGCAATATACTGTTGCTCTTCCCGGATGTGATATTTCTATCAATGACTGCAAGATTACTGCTGAAGTTTTGAAATCACTGTGCAGTTATCCCTCCATATTAGATTCTAAAGAATTTTTAGAAAAGAAGACCTGTAAGCTGGTAAGCTATCTCACTGGCGCAGAAAGGAACCAGTCTCACACCCAAGTCCATTTCAGGTCCTTGCCTCAGGGGACAATTGATTTTTCAAACACAAAACTCAAGAGTAACATCAAAATAAAGTAACTCCTCTGATCAACGAGGGCTGCGGCACCAGAAGCTTTTCCCTTGCCTATCTCAACCCCTGGAAAAAAGAACACTCTTTCCTTAAATTCCCTGCTGATATATATGACATTCTTTCCCCCATTTTGCCTGATTACAATTATTGTCTTAAGAAGAAAAGGAGTACTTGTGGCACCTTAGAGACTAACAAATTTATCTGAGCATAAGCATAAGCTGTAGCTCACGAAAGGTTATGCTCAAATAAATTTGTTAGTCTCTAAGGTGCCATAAGTACTCCTTTTCTTTTTGCGAATACAGACTAACATGGCTGCTACTCTGAAACCTGTAGTTATTGTCTTGTGTCTCTAGCTTTAAAGTATTCCTCTTGTGGGTTTCTGGCTTTAGTATTATAGCTGGAGCACAGTAAAAACAGGCAACTTTAATTTAATTTACTGAGATGGTGCTTAATACTAAAGCTTTTGGAGCAGAAGCGCTTGATACTGTGTGCCACTGGTTACAGCAATGAAAGAAACTTCTAGGGAGCAGACTGACTGGAGGCCTGGATTGGATCAAGATTACTAATGATTTTGCTCTGTAAGCTAGACCAAACATTATGCCATGCGGGAAGTCAAACGAAAACCCTATTGTTCAAAAGAGATGGAACTGATTCAGCAAACTGATGCTAAATATCAAGGCCATTGATCAAGGAAAGGATCATGCTAAAGTAGCATATTAGTTCAGGATTGTCACTGACAAGGGCTCTGTAGTCTCTGCCAAAAATGTGATATGAATCAAATTACTTCTTTTCCTTTTTTCAGATGTTTTTGAAGATGATCTGGGATCCATGATTAAAACAAGAAAAAGCAAAATCGCTCACACAAATGTCATGCCTAAAGTCACTTTTATAAAGAAGATTTTGAAATTTCTTTCTCAATGCCCTCAAAGCCAAAAGAAAACCACCACTATGGGAGTGTCATGGCATCCCAAACATAAATTGTGTTCTTTGTCAGGGAAATTTTGCATGCATAAAATGCACCTTTCAAATCCTGATTTCTTATCACTTTTAATTATAATGGTCTAAAGACAAATAGGTCTGAAGAAATTAAGATTTCTAAAATAACAAAATTGGCTACTCACTACTAAATTCAGTTAAATTAAATTAAGAAATAAACAAGAAAAAGCCTTCCTCCTATTTTGAAGGAAACATGGAGAAAAGAAACAATTTCTTTTGAAAATCCAGCAGTCCCAAGATTCATAGGGTATGTCTACACAGCAAAGCAAAACCTGCAGCTGGCCTGTGCCAGCTGACTCAGGCTCATGGGGCTCAGGCTGCAGGGCTGTTTCATTGCTGTGTAGACATCCCGGGCTCATGCTGGAGCCTGCGCTCTAGGACCCTGTGGGATATTAGAGTTTTTAACATTTCAGAGACCTCCCTGGCATGTAGCAGATACAATTTCATGCGGGAGGTTAAGATTACTCTGGGTCTTTGATGGAGGGAGAGTGAAAATCCATTTATTCAACACATGACTATTTTCAGCCAATTTAGAAGGTTTTTTTCTTATTCATAACAACTCTTGATATGCCATTTTTAATGGACCAACCCTGATAGTATATTTCTGCTACAAAATAAAACAGTATATGTATTTAAATTCACTAATTGCAAGTATCAAAACCAAAGATTATATTTTACCTTAAGAGGTAACACTTCTCTGTTAATTCCATAAAATGTTGCCATGGCTAGTGTCCAAGACAGGAGTCCTGCCACATTACCACAGACCTTTTTACCATTCTCAAAAGTATAGTCCTCCATGTTAAAATAAGGCTGTAGTAATTCTACTGTTTCTTCATTGATACTATCCTTAGCAAATTGTTGGAGACTCTGCAGGAATGGACCACTCATAAGCTGCAAAAACAAAACAAAAATCAGCTTTAGTAACTATTTGATATTCTACATTGAAAAGTTCAATCTTTCATGATTGAGTAATGTTTGGAAAATGACCCTAAAGTACAGAAGGAGCAATCTGTTGCACTTAATATGAAGAGGAGAAACTTTATTGTACTAACTCCTCCTACATTTTTATTTAACTAGTCTTTCAACTGTTTTAAAATTAAGAGAGGTTACTTTCCAGTAACTGTTCCTCAAGAGTCACCTCTGTGCAATCCAGCTTGTGGGACAGTGGCCCCTGGTGATGAGCTCAAACTGCTCTCTTCAAAGACATGGCTTTTGGGGGGTACATGAGTGATCCCTCATGGTAGTGAGCGATTGGTACCCCCATCTATTTAAGTAAGTGCAGTGCCTCAATCATCTCAACTCCTTCTCTTGAGCCACTGAGATTTGTCTATATGAAGAACTCCAAGGTACAGGAGACAGTGGGTGCAAAGTGTGAATGCACAGAAGTAATTCTTGAAGAAATTAAGGTTATTCACCTATAACCAGAGTTCTTTAAGATGACCTCTGCACATTCACACTCTGGGAATGTACTGGCGGTGCAGCTTGGACAATAGAACCTTTTCATAGTAGTGCCTGTTGGACAGCTGGAGCACAAGAGCAGTCATCTACTCCTTGTTCCTGAACAAAATAAGTAGTTTTTAGATGGAGCTTGATAAGGTTATGAACATGATTATATGATATGATTGACTGTGAAAGCTTGGGGCTGGCTCAATGACTCAGAAGGTCCCTTCCAGTCCTACATTTCTATGGATGTTCTGAGAGAGAGGCTATAAAAGGAGAAGTGCCCTGGCCCTCTCCTTTCCTTCCATCACCTCCTCAGATCTACAGTTACAAACAGGACTCTAAGAAAGAAGGCAAGGAGGGCAGGGTGTGTCAATGTTCAGAATCCATTTTGAAGAACTCTGATTAATGGTGAGTAACAGTCATTTCTTCCTCAATGCCTCTGCACATTACCACTCTTGGAATAGTGTGATAAGCAGTACTCCGGTCTCCAGATAGTGGGACCCTGAGTCTAGTTAAGCAACTACTGTAACAGTGCCTTACTAAACTGAGAGCGAATCTGGATGTCAGACTTAGGGAGTAGTGTTTTGTAAAAGCAAGAACTGAGCTTTGTTTCTAACTTTCCTCTATACAAAACCTAACCCACTTAGACAGACACTGTGATGTAACTGATTGTCCTTTATTATTATCCCAATAAGAGATAAAGCATCTTGATGATTTCCTAAATTCCAGGCACCAATTTAAAAAGAAAGCTAAAGCTCTCTTGGCATCTAAGGGTGTAACTTTGTCTCACTCGAATGAGACTGAAGTCTGTGAAAAATGCTGACAAATTAATGGATTGGTTGAGATGGAATTCTGTTACCACCTTGGGAATAAATGTAGGGTGTGGGCATAGGACCACCTTATCTATGTGGAAGACTGTAGACGGTGGGTCATTCATAAGAGCTTGTTTGCTCTTACAAAAGATGTAATGGCCACAATTAAAGCTTTCTTCACTGAAAGGTGAAATAAGGAACATTCTCCCAATGTTTTGAAAGGAATTTCATGATCTTAGTAAGTACAAGGTTGAGATCCCATGTTGCTTGGTTCTTCAACTGGAGGGTAACATTCATTAGCACCTTCATGAATCTCTTAATTCTGTCATGGGTGAATATAGTCTTGTTATCAGTACATGGAGCACAGAAGTAGTTGCTAAGTGCACCTTTACAAGTGATAAGAAAATGGCCCACCTTGATTATCATACACATTTTAAAGAGAGTGGTCACTTTGGATGGGCTATTACCAGCAGGAGAGTGAGTTTGTGGGGGGTGGGGGGGGCGGAGGGTGAGAAAACCTGGATTTGTGCTGGAAATGGCCCAACTTGATGATCACTTTAGATAAGCTATTACCAGCAAGAGAGTGGGGTGGGAGGAGGTATTGTTTCATGGTCTGTGTGTATATATAATGTCTTCTGCAGTTTCCACAGTATGCATCCGATGAAGTGAGCTGTAGCTCACGAAAGCTCATGCTCAAATAAATTGGTTAGTCTCTAAGGTGCCACAAGTACTCCTTTGCTTTTTGCGAATACAGACTAACACGGCTGTTACTCTGAAACCTGTCATTTTACAAGTGATACAGACAGTCCTATGGATTTTAAATAAAGCAGATACTCCAACATAGAATGGATGGAAACTAATGCTGGGTCTATGTTACCTGGGACCAACATAGCTACAACAACACTGCATACATATTATTTGCTCAGACAGAAAAGTTTTTCCATTTAAGGTCATAGCATCTGTGGGTTGACTGTTTCTGGCATTTAGAAGGATATTTCCAGGTCTGTCAGATCCCTATGGCTCATATTGTCACCTGAAGATATTGTGGGTCTGGGTGGGAAATCTGACCATTCTTCTGGATCTGTGGTTATGGGGAGAGACAGGTTCCTTGTAATAGTTGTAGAAGGTCTGGAAACCACAGCCTTACCATTGTGGAGTCTCTGCTTTGGGTGGGAGCTAAGTCACTATACACCTGTCTAATTCAAAGCCCCATGCCCTGACAATGCGAGGATCAGCATCTTATGGTAACAGGACATAGGTCTTGGTATCAAATCTCACACCTTGGAAGAGCAAGGGTTGGTGGCTTCTGGCTGTACCAGAGAAACCAGATGGTTAGAGCCTCAATGCTCTGCAATTCCTCACCTTGGGAGAGGAACAGAAGAGCTAGTTGCCAAAATGAAGTCACTACTGCATGAAAACTAATACAATTTAAAGTATTAAACTGAATTATCAATTTAAAGTATTAAAATGATCATGAGAATCTGAATTTCGAATTTGGTCAACTGCCAGAGGCAGAAAATTCTGGTGGACTGAGATGAAGGATGGAGCTTAGTCCAGGAACCTCTATCAACAACACTGTACCACCTTTGAATTCCACAGGTGGGTGGCATTACTCATGAGTGAGAAATGAGGAGCGATGCTGTGCAGTAGAATGGGGACATTTAAACAAGGCTCAGGAGAAGTTGCCAGAAGTGGTACCTGCCTTGAGAGAACAGGGAGCAGAAACCTGGGCTCCTAATGATGACCAAATCACGAGCTGGGCAGAAGGGAATGAACTCAGTAGCTAAAGCCCAAGACAACGGGGAACTAGTGCTCCCAGTCTGGTGCCACTGTCATGGACTTTGCTATAAGAGACCACTATGCCTGCCTTAAAAGGGAAGGGAGCTTCTTGTCAGCCTTGAGAGAGAACAAGGATGAGTTGGACGCATCACAATTTTAGCATCATGAGTCTACCACTGAAAGAATCTGGGCACAGCTATTAGAATTCCAAATTATCTTGATAAATTAGGGAATTGGTCTGAAATAAATAGGATGAAATTCAATAAAAACAACTACAAAATATTACACTTAGGAAGGAAAAATCAAACAACTGGTTAGGCAGCAGTAGTGCAGAAAAGGATTTGGGAATTATAGTTGATCACAAAATGAATATGAGTCAACAGTGTGATGCAGTGTGAGCCAAATATCATTCTAGGATTTATAAGCAGGAGTGTCATATGTAAGACATGAGAGGTAACTGTTCTGCTCTACTCAGCACTGGTGAGGACTCATCTGGAATAGCGTGTCCAGTTTTGTGCATGAACAAATTGAAGAGAGTCCAAAGGAGATCAACAAAAGTGATAAGAAGTTTGGAAAACTTGAGGAAAAACATGTTTAGTCTAGAGAAGAAAAGGCTGAGCCAGGACATAATAACAGTCTTCAAATATGTAAAAGGTTGCTATAAGGAGATGGTGATCAATTGTTCTCCATGTACACTGAGGGTAAGTTTACAGCAAGGGAGGTTCAGGTTAGATATTAGGAAAAACGTTCTAACTATAAGGATAGTTAAGCACTGCAACAGGTTAAGAGGACGTGGAATTCCCATCTTTGGAAGTTTTTAAGAACAGGTTAGACAAACACCTTTCAGGGATGGTTTAAGTATACTTAATCCTGCCTCAGCATGGGGAGGATGGACTAGATGAACTTTTGAGGTCCCTTCCAGCCCTACAGTTCTATGATTCTATTATCTATGTTACTGTTTGCTCATAAAAATGGTTGACCTCTTCAGGAGGCACCAAGGCAGAAGATAAACCGAAGAAAGCATAGAAGTCAGTCTGAGAAGGAGTGCAGCTGGACAAGGAGACAGTATCTTTGAAGCTGATGACTAGTCATTTTGTCTAGCATGTTCAAACAGCTATGAAAAAACCTATTGGTCCAATGTATTCAATAAGTAGGAGCAGAGTTCAGATCTCTCAGCTCCCAGTTCCATGACTCAACCATAAGGTCAACTATACTATCCATTCCCTCCCCCATGCTTTGTGATGTTTAGTTCTTCCAGTAAACCTAATCTTCATCTGGTATGCATAGCTCCATGGAAGTCAATAGAGCTACACTGGTTTACACCAGTTTAAACTCCTCTCTGTTCTCTTTTCATTCCTATTTTATATTGTAAGCCTTCCAGGGCAAGGGTATTGGCCAACATTTTCAAATGTAGGTACCTTAGACCTGGTCTACACAAAGTTTTTTTACTGATCTGACTATGTCAGTTAGGTTTTTATTTATTTTTTTAACCAAAATAGTTATACCGATAAAACCCATAATGTGGACGCAGTTATACTAACATAAAGGTTTCTTATATTGGTATAGCTTCTTTCCATGTGGGAATAAACTTTACCAGTATACACATTTATACCAGTATAACTGCATTCACACTAGGGGGGCTGTATCTGTTTAACTATACCTGAACATCTAAAGCAGTTCAACTTTTGTCTGTAGACAAGCCCTAAATAAAAATACCCTGATTTTCAGAGGTGCGAAGCACCTAGAGTTCCCAATAAAATTAACTAACTGGTTCAATGTCAGACAAAATTAGAGCTACAGAAATACTACATTTCCTCACTTATTCTTTCTTGCAGTTTTACTCTGAAGGATTGAACAAAGCCCTTTATGTGTCTGTTCATCAAAACTTTAATCAACACACTTGCCACTAAGGACATAGCAAAATTTGTGTTATCAAGCAGAATTTGTTTGCATATTTATGCTGCTCTAAAAGCTTATATTTGTGTTCATGTTTTAAGGATGTATGTCCCTATTTTGAATAAAGATTTAGCACCATAAAACATTGATATTCATTTTTTTTATTGTTTTAGAAAATGTTCAAGACTTGCTGCCTGGACATTCTACTTACTTTTAGTGACTCTCCCCAGGATGGTTTGCAGCAAGCCTTTTCTGGATCCTGTGTCACTGCGTCTATTTTCTTTTGGAACAGTAACAAACAGCAATCCATAATTCTCATGATTAGATGAGGGGGTTTCGCAAGTTTCCGAACCGTAGCAATATCCACTGGTTTGATAGTCTATATCGGGGGGGGGGGAAAGTGGACTTATTGCTTAGTACCATTTCATAGATTTTTTCATTCAATATCATATTAATTATTATTATTATTCCAATTTTCATTTTTGTGCTTGAGGGAAGTTTAATTTATGAACATACAGTATATATGAGTTATTGGGATTACTTTACTAAACTTTATAGTTCTATGCCCCGAAGCTGATTTAAAGAAATATATACTAAACACCTATCTGTTTTCTCCATCCCCCTGTGAAAATCAAAATTAAATACAAATAATACAGGCATTATGGAATTAAGCTGTTATATTTAACAGTGATGAAAAATGAATTGTAAATTGGTGTAACTTAAAGTGTAATGTTCCCGGCAGAAGAATATAGAAAGGCAAGAAAATGGCTTGCGTGGGCATTTGGTAAATGGAGTCATTGAGAAGGCATTAAAGTCCTGTATTGCTGCTCTTTGGCTTTCTATTAGTGTCACTTTGAGACCACTGCTTAGATAGATTTCTCATTTGAATAAATATTTATCTGTAAATGAAGTGATGTGATTAGACAAATATTGTGTCAACATATCAAAACCAGCAGCCTAATTTGTGCCAACAAAATATATGCATGCTGCTATTTGCAAAGCAAAGAGGTAATTACATCTACAAAATGGAATTTTCAAGATGCATGCAAGAGTTTTGAAAGTCTGGCCCTTCCTATCACCAATGTGGACTTCAATGTTTCTGAGTGGATAATGCTTGATTTCTCTTGCTTGTGATTGACTGAACCCTTCTCTTGGTATAACTATTAGTAACTGGAGCAGGAGATGGATTGAATCAATAAGACATACTGATGCTTTTATCTCTCTACGCCACTTCCTCCTTTCTCCATGATTCTCTGCTTGACAACTGTTCAGAGTACAGCAGAACAAATCAATTAAGATCTGAAATGCAGTAATGCTTCGTCATTTGTTAACTTCTCTTCTTATGATCCCTCTGACCTACTTTGTTCCTTTCTCTTTAGTTCCAGAAAAATATACATAAAATCCATTAATGGGAGAGGGAGCATCCATCCTTCAGACTCCACTTTTGCTAAGGAAATATGGAAAGATGTCAGTGATCTAACAAGATAATGAAAAGCCATTATTCTCACACTAAGAGAATACTTTCCAAGTCAGACTGGAAGGCATTCTAGATTCTACTGACACCTTTAAAAAAATGGTTACTAACCTTCCATAACTGCTGTTCTTTGAGATGTGTTGCACATGTCTATTGCACTCTTGGTGTGTGTGTGTGTGCCCCCACAGAATTGTGGGCAATTTTTCCATCAGCAGTAGCCATCGGAGCAGCTTGAGTGCCCTCTGTTGCCATGCATTACAGCATGACAGTATAAAGGGCCCAGCCACTCCCGAGTTCCCTCAGTTCCTTCTTGCTGGACAACTTTGATGCAGAGGAGGGCAGGTCATGTAATGGACATGTGCAACATATCTTGAACAACAACAATGGAAGGTTACTAACCATTTTTCTTCACTGATTGATTGCACATGTGCATTTCACACTCAGTGACTCACATGTCATAAAGTAAGAGGAAGGATCGGAGATCATGTACACACAGACTGGAGTACAACTCATCCAAATTTAGCACTGTCTCTAGAGTAATGAGTGATGGCGTAATGTGATGAGAAGGTGTGAATAGAAGACCAGGTTGCTGCTATACAAATTTCGTGGACTGGGACATGAGCAAGAAACACCACAGAGGCTGTTTGCTATTTTGTGTAATGTGCTGTCACACTGCTGCCAGATCATAACATATACGAATGCAGAAAGTTATCCAAGACTAAATTCTTTGTGTTGAGACCTGGTGACCCTTCACCTTGTCCACAATGGCCATGAATAATTGGCTTGACAAACAGAACTGGTTAGTCCTGTCCATGTAGAATGCCAAAGGTCTCCTAATATCTTTGGTGTGCAGGCATTGTTCCTCCCTATTGGTGTGTGGTTTTGGGTAAAAAGTAGGTAAGTAAATTGACTAGTTAATATGAAAATTAGACACCACATTAGAGAAAAATCTTGGATGACTGGGAAAGTATACTTTATTCTTAAAGAAGGTTGTATAAGATGGTTTGGATGTCAGAATACACAGCTTGGCCACCCTTCTGGCTGAAGTGATAGCTACTAGGAAAGCCACCTTCAGAGTTAGTTGCAGGGAGGAACATGTTGCTAGAGGCTCAAAGGGTGAGCTGTCCCAATGGATACCACTGAGGGAAAAAATTCTGACTGCGTGGGGCATGCGCACATCAAGAGTGCAATGCACATGTGCAATCACTCAAAGAACTTTTGGGAAGATTTACATCTAAGCCTTTATACTTGTTAACTGACTAGATGGAAGCAGGACCTGAAGGGATATTTATTTCTCTCTCTTAAAGCAGAGATATGGATGCACTTGGAAGTAAAATATGGACTCCACAACTGTTAACAAAAGGCTTGCGTACTAAAACTGACAAGCTCAAATGATGGCTATGAACATGCGGTGAACCCTTGTCTGGCTGGTATTAGCTATTCTTTAATCATAGAAGACAACACCTGGTAGACTGATGAAAACCTACAAACTTTACTCACATTCAATGCAGCTTCTGCTTCTTCTAATGCTGGTCTAGCTGCCTCCAGTTTGGTCTCTGCTACCACTTTCTCTGAATCAATTTCATCTACAATCTTTTGTGCTTTGTCCTTCACACCTTGGACTTCATTTTTTACTTTAGCTGATGCCTCAGCACTTACTGTAACTTCTGCCAGCACCTAGCATTAACAATAAATATATAAACAAATAAAATGTAAAAATATGCAAATATGAGAACAAATGAATACATTTGCAAATATAATGAAATCAGAATACAAAAGGGCTGTTTCTTGGTTAATATTAGCTACACACGGTACATATATAATTTTACTATGGAATGTAAAGTAGCAAAATTTCATGGGTAGAGGTGACGAAATTGATATTCCCCTGTAATATCTGAGTGGGATCTTCCACCAATTTAATGATAAGAGGATTTCTCAAGGGACCTGCCCTCTCATGTCAATGTGCTGTTTGTTTGGAAGGTAGATGGATTTCAACCACCCTTGCATGTAGTGAAGGTGATGTCTGGTATGCTGTGTTACATATGTGCAAGAGGCCATGTAATGTTTTAGACACATTCTTACCAGAGTTTGAGGACAGTTTTATAATTCATAACAAGATCTGTCACAACTTTGAAACTATCTTGAGGTAGGTATGTTCTTGCTGTAGTAATGTAGTAGAATCTAGAACTGCCTGTAGGAATTCTATCCTCTGGGTTGGCACTAATGATGATTTTTGTTGTTGATGATGGTGAAAAGCTGACAGAACTAATTAAATGAATCTTTCATCTGCTGAGGTGAACTCTCTCAAATGAGCCAATCACCAAGGTAAGGATAAACTTGTATTCCTTGTCTTAGATTAGCCACCATGACTGCATTTGGTAAAGGTTCTTGGTACTGTGGACAAATCAAACAATAGGACTCTCTATTGAAAAGGGGAGGTCCTCACTTGAAACCTCAAGTATTTCCTGTATGCCAGGTGGATAGTTATATGAAAATACACATTCTGCAGTTGAGAAATATGAACCAGTCCTGTGGACCTAGGTATGGGATTATAGGGACCAGGGTTACCATTCTGAATTTGAATCAACAAATAAAGGCACTGAGCCATCTCAAGTCCAGAATTGGGCACCATCATCCTTTTTTTCTTGGATATTAGAAAATAATGGGAATAATACTAACACTACACATATACTATACACTAATACTAACAAATATACAACTAGATAGATTAAATTGCAAAATACACAAGAGAACACTGCTAGAAGTTCTGTCTCATAACCATTGTTGGTAAAAAATGGAACTGAGCAACAGTTGGCCCTGCTCCGCCCTCTATGCATAGAGCCCTGAAAATATGTGGATATCCGTTTTATATCCGCAGACTATGTTTGCGGATTGATGCGGATCCTAATTTTGTATCTGTGCAGGGCTCTATCTATGCATTAGAAGTGGGGGGAGGAGGGAGCTGCACAAGGACACAGAAGGCACTACCCCAGCAGACATTGCTGACCAAAAGATTCTAATCTCAAACGCCTGGGGTGCATGCACACCCGAAGTGGAATTTTCTGCCAAACTGCTTTTAGAGGCAGGAGTATGCACATTTCTATGTCCAGGTATCAGCCACTGGTCCACAAAAGCCAGCTTGTCACTAAAACTTCCAGAGAAAGTTTCCAATGCTGGAAATATAATTAAGAAATTATGATAATAATAATAATAATAATAACATGAAATATAATTAAGAAAAACACACAAAGGAGGATTGTTCTGAATTGGCAGAGGGTCATTCCAATTAACAGGTAAGATAAACTTGATCTACTTTCATAGAATGGCCCTTCTTACAATCTGGAGAGAATTACTGGGAAATGGCAAGCAGGAAAATAACAGAGAGAGGGTACACAGTAAAAAACAGTCACACCAAGTGACAAGCCATATAACAGCCACCATCTGAGAATCATAGAAAAGTGAGGCTGGAATGGATCTCAAGAGATCATCTAGTCCAACTTCCTCTGCTGAGGCAGGACCAAGTAAACCAAGACGATCCCTGACAGATATTTGTCTAGCCTGTTCTTAACCCCCACCTCCCAATGATGAGGACTTCACAATCTCCCTTGGAAGCCTATTCCAGAGTTTAACTATCCTCATCTTCATACAAAGACTTTCAACTGATCTGCCTCGCACATCCTTCTGGACCTCAGAACAGGTGTATATATTTGTGACGTTGCAGTCCATGTGCTTTATGGAAATATGCTTATGAATATGACATAACTGGAATATGCTTTACACTAAATATCCCTTGTATGGTGTCATTAGAAAGCTTGTAATCTAATAAGTGTGTTCATCCTATTTGTTTGCATGTATTATTTCTAGATCTGGAGTTAGGAAAATAAGATATAAACTTGTATCACTGATGTAAACATATTAAGTGGAGGCCATTAAGGGTGCTCCAGAAACAATCAGCTCTAAATGGCCTTAGTTACTTGAAAGCCTTCCTGTGTATGTGTGGCCAGTACATGGGGAATGGAAACTAGGGGTCTTACAGTGACATGTGACCATGTCACTTTATAATGAAATCCATCTTAAATCTGGTACTTTTTCATTTAGAAGGAGGGGTGGGGACCCACAGAGACAAAAGATTCCTGCCTTGTGCCAAAGCTATAAAATGGGTTGGAGCAGGACAAAAGGGCCAGCCAATCATGAGAAAACCCCTGCTTACCACCTGAGATGTCTGCTGGAACTAACAAGGACTATACCGGGGAAAGGACTGGGCCCAGACTAGGGAGGAGTCTAGTCTGTGAAAGAAGCTTATTGGAACTTCTCTGAGGGTGAGATATTACCTGTAATCAGTTTCTTAATGTATTAGACCTAGATTTGCGTGTTTTTGCTTTATTTTGCTTGGCGACTTACTTTGTTCTGTCTGTTATTACTTTAAATCCTGCTTTTTATACTTAATAACATCACTTTTGTTTATTAGTAAACCCATAGTAAGTTATTAATACCTGGGGAAGCAAACACCTGTGCATATCTCTCTATCAGTGTTATCGAGGGCAGACAATTTATGAATTTACCCTGTATAAGCTTTATACAGGGTAAAATGGATTAATTTGGGATTTGGATATGTAGCAGATCGCTGACTCACCGGCATAGTGCCTCCTGCTGGTCATCTGGGAATTAGCTCAATTCCACCACCTGGAGCACCCCCTGCTGGCCAGTGACTTGCCTGCTGCAGGCCCCCTCTTTCCCTCCCAGACCCTGGTGCCCTTTACCTTGGGGTTCTGCTCAAAGCAGTACCCCCACACCATGGATCTCCCCTCCCAGGGGAACCCCCATCCCTCTATACCCACCTTGCCTCAGGGGTTACTGCCAGTCATCATCTAGACACTTTCCCTGGGGCAGACTTCAGTTTTTAATGGACACTCATCATTGGCAAGGGGGTTGGACCAGGTGCCTCTGCCTATCCCCGGGCTGCACTTCTGCACCTCTTTAGGCTTTTACAAAGGCCTCAGCCTGGGGAGTTGCCAGGCTGGAGCTGCTTTTGCCCTTCTCTAGCACTGCTCTGCTTCAGGTACCCTTGTACTCCCAGGCAGCTAGGCCCTTCCCACTCCAAAGCTGGAGTGAGACTGACCCAGCACCTCCCTTAGCCCTTATATCAGGGCCCACTGTGCCCTGATTGAGCTAGCTACACTTGAGGCCAGCTACTCAGTCAGCCTCTTTCAGCTGCTCTTAATCACTTGTCTAACTGGGTCCCAGCCACAGCCCTCTCCAAGGGCTGCTTTTAACCCCTGCTCTTCTGAGGTGGGGCAGCTGCACCTTCTATACCAATTGTAGAATACTTGGTCAGTCACTTTGCTGTGAGACTAAATATATATATATAAATAGTAAATGAAACAATGAATTCACACTACTGTGGCTCTTTTGTGAATGTTGTTGCTGATTTTGCTACTGAACCATTGAGGTCTGATGATCACTGCTGTAAATCTTATCCTCAGTCTTGAACAAATTTTTTTGGGGATAATGGAGTTGGATTTGGGGTTTTGTTTTTGTTTTTTGACATAATCCAGACAGAATATGTCTGCATCCAAAGGAGGCATTTGATTATGTCACATCAACTCTGGCATGTTTAGCGCTTGAGGAGAGGGACAGATATTGCAGCAGAGTGAGGTCTTGAGGAAGCTTCTCTCTTTTTCTCTCATGTTCCACTTCCCTCTCATGCCAAATAAAGTTCAGTCTGTCCCAAAAGTCGCTCCACTTTTGCAGATGTTTCACAAAACTGTCATAGGGACTCAGTAGTTCTTTGCTTGGCCTTAACCAGACTCTATCTACAAATCTCACAAGCTCTGGGTCTTCCCCAGGAACAGAATCAGACTATACAATGAAATGCAATGTGTTGTAGTCATGCTGGTCCCAGGATATTAGAGAGAAAAGGTGTCAAGTAATATCTTTTATTCAGTTCAATAAAAGATTTTACCTCACCCATCATGTCTCTCTAAGGAAATGAAAGGCATACTGACCTTGTGTTTTTCTTCAGGCAGCTGTTCCAGGGATCTAATCCCAAGTGTAGAAATTGTACTTGGACATTATTGTGTGCTATTATCTTAATTACTTCTATAATACTTATATATGCAAATCACTTTATAGACAAATAAAAAATGAAGTCCTGGGCTCAAAGAGCTTTGTTTTGTTTTCTGTTTGGTGTTTTTTTTATTTATACACACATATGCCTCATCCCCACCCCCCAGACACATGCATGGTTAGTTCTGTGGCTAGGAGACAGTGAAGAAAATAAGGCAAGGAGTAAAGAAAGATGACTGCAGAGAGGTAAAAATGGGGCTAATTTGATAAACAGAAGACCATACTGCAGAAGAGTAGTTCTTGTATCCTAGATAGTCCAACCTTCTGGATTCTCTGTCTCCAGACACTGATCAGAAATAGTTCCTTTTTCTGACTTATCTAAGACTGCCAATTCCACAAGTATCCCTTGGTTTGTGGGAGAAATATTTTGCCATTACATTTAAACTCCAAAATGTCAAACAGTCTGTACAATTTTTTTCCTGAACTGCAAACTCCACAAATCTTATAATTATCTGGTGGTTAAATGGAAGCAATGGAAGCATACTGTTGTCTTGTGAGGTGGAGGAAGAGGGCCTAGGCTTTGGAAACAGCCTTAGAATCATCAACATATTCCTCTTCTCCTTCCTCTTTAACGTCAGTTTCCAAGAGACCATCACCAAGGCTGATAAGTAGTGTAGAGTGTCCTTGAGAAGAGAAGATGCTACATCTGCTATTACGCCAGAATAATTTGATTCCCTATAGAAACACTTTCATTAAAGTCAAATCAGGCTCCTCTGTGGTCTCTTTGCTGAGCATCATTTTTAAAATTATGCTTACATGCACAACCCACTGGACCAGCATTGTGCAAGATCACAGGGACTCTTTACTTTGTTGTTGCAAAACAAGAACCACTCAAACTTTTATTTTTCTTTCTGGACCTCCTATATTAAAGCTGAGACAAACCACACAATGAAACAGAATTGACTAACACTAAAAAGGTCCAGCTATTGAATATTAACAAATTATCTTAATTTAATACATATAACTTAACTAAAAATTAACTATGAATAACTCTCAAACCAAGCTCTATTACAACAAAGAGCACTGAAACAAGCAATGAGACCTGCTGCTTACAGAGGAAAGAAACTAGGGAAAGCCAGGCCCGGCATTTATATAGTTTTTCCACCATCTCCCTCCCCAGTGGGTTCCACCAGGGCAGCTTTAGTCTCCGTTGGGGCTCCTCAGGAGCCTCACTGGCAGGGCTACTGTGGAGCCTGTGCTGAAGCAGCATACACAGCTGCCCTTGCCACATCTCCTCCTTGCACAGGAGCAGGCTGTTTTGGGTTACATCCATTTCCTGCAAGTTCCTTGACAAAGAGGATGTTGTGGACCTTTTACACTACTACAGTTCTCCCACACTATTTTTTTTTTTGCCACCAGTGGACATTAAAGTGAATCTAGATCACAAATATGTTTAGCAAATAAGTACGTACTTTATCTGCCTTTACAGAAGCCAAAGCCAATTCCTTTTCTTTCACTGCCAATTCCAGAGAGAGTTTGGCAACAGATTCACTGGCTTCCATCAGCTTGGCGAGACCTATCAAATATAAGATAATCATGGCAGTTCAGAAAGGTGGAGAATAATGCTATATTTTTGATAATTTCTAACTCTTCTCCAATCTGCCCCCTCACAACCACCCTCCAATTACTCCCCTCTCTCATTCACCTGCCCACTAGCTCACAGTCTCCTACCCTGGGCTTCTCATCCAATCTTAGTCTCCTTCCCCTTCACTCTTCTCAGGGTCCTTGTCCTAATGCCCTCTCTTCTCCTCCCCCATCTCCTAGTCCATGTATTCTTGCCCAGCCAATTTCAACCCCAGGTCCCAGTTTCTTGCACCCTGCCAGACTCCACTTCAAGTCTCTTCTCCGCACTAGGGCCTTTTTCTCAATCTGCTCCTCCCACCTTTCCCCAGTCTGGCTCTTGTCCCCACTTCATTCAAGTTGGGCACCTTCCTCCTCTACGTTGTCTAGATGCCAATGGGGTGACATTGAGAGAACAGAAGAGACACTCTCCCTGCTGTCAGTTCCAATGCCCAGCCTCAGCAGCCATGAGCTGCAATTGCAGGGAAAGTCCTGCTCACCCCCAGTAGCCCAGGGATGGCAAATGCACACTTCAGTTACATGCAGGAGCTGAGATAGGTTGGAGCATGTTAGTGCAACTGGAATCTTCAGAGATTTTAGCAGCAAAGCTCTAATAAATTCCTATTAAACATACGCAAACTATGTTTTTTTAAAGTGTTATAATTTGACCCAATTTGGGACACTTTTCATGGGAACAGCAAAGGGCACATCCCTGATACAAATGTAACTCCACATGCTGAATTTCAAATCCCTACTCCAAAGCATGGGGGACTAGATCTTCTCAATGAAATAGTTGTAAGAATTTTTTTAATATGGCAAAATAATTTATTTTTTCTAATCTCATTCTTGCAAACAGTGGACCCATTTTGACTATAACTTTTCAAAAAGTTCAATCTGAGTGTCACAGGGCAAGTGCACTCTGTCCCTCCTTTGGGGTGGAGGAAGGGGCATTATAGCCTCGCGGCTGACTCTACCAGACCACCCTTTGCCTCAGGACGGTATGGCCTAGTGGCTAGAGTCGATATGACTGCCCTTCCTCACAGGGCTGCATGGCCTAATGGCCAGAATCAATACAGCTGCTGTTCCCTGCAGAGGTAGATGTTCTAATGGCCAGAGTCAATATGGCTGCCCTTCTACACAGTGCTGCAAGGCCTAGTGACCAGAGTCCTTACAGCTGCCCTCTCTTGCAGGCTGGATGGCCTAATGGCCAGAATCAATATGGCTGCCCTCTCCTGCAGGGCTGGATGGCCAAATGGCCATATTCAGTATGGCTGCCCTCTCTCACCGGGCTGGATGGCCTAATGGTCGGGGGTGGGGGAGGCGTGTGGCCGGGGTAGAGTCCCTGTCAGAGGTGAGTGTACTCAAAACTGGGTCTGCGGGGATCCAACCGAAACACGCTGACTTAGTTCCTGGTCATCATAGAATATCAGGGTTGGAAGGGACCTCAGGAGGTCATCTAGTCCAACCCCCTGCTCAAAGCAAGACCAATCCCCAACTAAATCATCCCAGCCAGGGCTTTGTCAAGCCTGACCTTAAAAACCTCTAAGGAAGAAGATTCCACCACCTCCCCAGGTAACGCATTCCAGTGCTTCACCACCCTCCTAGCGAAAAAGTTTTTCCTAATATCCAACCTAAACCTCCCCCACTGCAATTTGAGACATTACTCCTTGTTCTGTCATCTGCTACCACTGAAAACAGTCTAGATCCATCCTCTTTGGAACCCCCTTTCAGGTAGTTGAAAGCAGCTATCAAATCCCCCCTCATTCTTCTCTTCCACAGACTAAACAATCCCAATTCCCTCAGCCTCTCCTCATAAGTCATGTGTTCCAGTCCCCTAATAATTTTTGTTGCCCTCTGCTGGACTCTTTCCAATTTTTCCACATTCTTCTTGTAGTGTGGGGCCCAAAACTGGACATAGTACTCCAGATGAGGCCTCACCAATGTCAAATAGAGGGGAATGATCAAGTTCCTTGATCTGCTGGCAATGTCCCTACTTATAGAGCCCAAAATGCCATTAGCCTTCTTGGCAACAAGGGCACACTGTTGATTCATATCCAGCTTCTGGTCCACTGTAACCCCTAAGTCCCTTTCTGCAGAACTGCTGCCTAGCCATTCGGTCCCTAGTCTATAGCGGTGCATGGGATTCTTCTGTCCTATGTGCAGGACTCTGCACTTGTCCTTGTTGAACCTCATCAAATTTCTTTTGGCCCAATCCTCTAATTTGTCCAAGTCCTACAATTTGTCTAATTTGTCTAGGTCTTACAACTGGATCAATGACTACTCCCCCTAGTCTACTTCCTACCCTGTCTTCTAGTGGTATGGTCCATGTGTCTCCTGGGTCTCCAGCCTGTGGAGCTTCTGACCGTTCCAATGCCTCCTGGGTGTCCACGGGTAGCTGGGTATCTACCCAGGTCTCAGCAGGCTTAGGCCCCCTGGTCTGGGGCTCCAGCAGCTCCTGGGTGGGAGGTTGCAATGTGTCTCCTCTCTCCTCACCAATCCCTCCTGACTGAGCTGGGTTACCTCCTTTTATACTGGCTCTCAAAGTGGAGCATGTTCAGCAGGGGCGAGGGGAGTGGCTTTCTTTGCCCACAGTATGGGGTTAACCCCTCTTGTACAGTGCAGGGCATGTGCACCCCGTCACACTGAGGCAGACACCCAGCATGGAAAATTTCTGCCCAAACAGTTAAAGTATGGCAAAATTATAAGAAACTAAAAACACAGTCTTATAATGGGAAGTGTCTGGCGACCTTAATAATAGGCAGCACTGCCAATTCTGCCTACAGTAATCATAGAATCATAGGGTCGAAGGGACCTCAAGGGTCATCTAGTCTAACCTCCAATTGAATGAACTTATGGCTTTTCTTTTTTCTTTTTTAAAATACTACAAGCACTAGGTTCAGGCATAAAAAGCATGTAACCTCCCTCACACTTCTGCCTGTCTCAACCACTTCTCCAGCCACGTTCAACACTGTACTAGGGTAGGAGGCAAACTGACAGTTTATGCCGAATTCTCACTGCTAATGCAGAAACTTCAGAGAAAGGATTGGAGTGGTTTTGAGCTGCCTCTTCGACCCTCAAGCCAATCAGTCAGGTGTTCTTTCTAGACATTTTCAACTTCCCTTTTCTGTTATAAAAGCTAATTTGGGAATATTAAATATTTATGTTTAATAGAGGGAATGCTCATATAGATGATTAAACTAGTTTTAATGCTGTATTTGTACCACTCTTATCATACCAAGGGACTTGGCCAATTGACGTTACTACCACATACAGTACTCTGAAGTAACCATCATTTGAATTATAAGGTTTAACATACACATTTCAGGTTTGGGCTATTTGACTGTGATACAAAAAGGGAGTGATCCTAAATGATCTGTGAATGAGAAGCCCAACCATAAAACAGAGGTCATCTGGGACCATATCTAAGATTTATTTTTATTCCCTATACATCTTACCTATTTGCATGCGTTCAGCTTGTTCATTAATGTTTCCTAGCTTTTCAGAATAAACATCTTTGTAACCATTTATGAAAGAGAGATAAGATTTGGGTGTAACATGAGCTCTTCGTCGATATCTGAAAGGCAGAAATTTAAGAAAATTATAATTTAATATATAACTTTCACATAGTATTCATTGGAGATCTAAATAGCCGCACTAGTGTCCAGGTCTTCAGTTTCAACTGAATTATTTTTTAAAACACAGACAGCAAATATTATATGGAAAGAGAAGCATTTCATGCAGTCAAAATGCAGCATCCCTTCACAACGATAATACTTAATGTCACCTTTTATGTGCAATTACATCTGTCCTTATCCACACAAGCTATATTAAAATTTCTTGTACCATTTTTTATTCTTATCCTACAATGGGAATAGGGTAATGAAGTTGCCACATACTTGTGATTATTATGGATGGCTTTTGAATTTATCAAATACCAACTTCACTTCTGTATTAATAAACTGTAAAAGACAACTATTTCTTCATATATTACAATGCCATAAACATTATTCCATAAATAGTAATAATATTTTTTGTGGTTGCTCAATTTTTAAATTTGTACAAAATGTTACCTTTGGAAATAGTTCTCACAGTTCTCAGAAACTATATCATGAAAGAGGCCCATAGTTTCTACTACTTGTGCTTTAACTTCAGAAGAACAAACAATATTAAATTCTGAAAGGAAGTAACTGGCTACAGCAACAAGGGCTTCTTTAGGCCACCGATTGAACCAGTCCATAGTGCAGCCTGATATCAGACCAGGAAATTTCAAAGAACGTGCGCGGAACTTCTCACCAACCTAACAAAAGTAACAGTTTTAAAACAATGCTTAATATAGTGTGTGTGATACCATATCTGATTTTATCCAAAACATTAACATGTACATAAAATTTAAGCATTTTTTTCTCATTCTGTTTTACCATTATAACATCATGCATAGCTTTTACCCTGTATCTGCATCCTATTCTTTTTTATTATCTTGATATCCTCAATAAAATTAATAAAACATTAGAAAAAAACTCATATTAAAGATGAATGCTACTTAGTGTTTTAAAACTTCAGTTAGTTGTACATTAATTTCAATTAAAAGCTTGACATCCACTCACACCTGCTTTGAGGGCTCTTGTTTTTCCAGCAACAAACAAGGACTTCAGTAAAACCTAAAATACTGAAAAACTGCATTCACTGCTTGATATATGCCCTGACTCTTCAAATTATAAACCTTGAATGATCACATCATGTTTTATATGGGAATGTACCCACAGAAATAAACAAGATAGTTACAAAAAGAAAACTCACTGGAGAAAAGCAGAGAACAGCATGCAAATTCTTCTTTGACCGTGATATAAAATACTCATAAAGATTATCAAATGTAGGAGGAAATCGAGGCAGCTCTTTTTTCATCACAGATATTAATCCTTGTGTAATTTCATCCAGCTCATCCCGAGCAAATAAATTGGAAATCTTTGTACAAAACCAAAATGCATAAGAAAAGAAATTGCATTAATTTAACTGAATGATAATATATTTTATAATTGTAATCTATCTTTCCATCTATCTGTCTCTACACACACAGAAACAATTTAGATGAACTAAGGGCCAAATTCTTCCCTGATTTACACCCTGAGCAACTTCATTAAAGACAATGGATGTTAGGGAAAAATAAAGCCCTAAACTAGCAAGGACACCCTTCGGTAATGGTGGCCTTTTAAATACCCTCTTCACTTATTTTCTCCCTAATGCTTACATAATCTGTCCAAATCAATTTCACATTGGAGCATGGCTGCATGAGGAAATACTGTACTTTTATGAGCATCAAAAGGTATTCTTGCAAGAGTACTGACGTAAATCCAGAAATTTATATTGAGATTCGGTTGGGGCCCCAAATGTCCCAAATTTGAGATATTTGGGATTTAAATCCTTTCTAGCCCCATTAATTATTACAAAAATCAATGGCAATCAGGTGTTAAGAGCAAATATTGAAATTTTTTACTGCTAAAGTATACTGCCATTTTGAGGATCTAACCTCTCCTGAAGATAGCAGATTGTTAAGATATTCCAGAAATGCTTCATCTTTTATTTCATTATCAGTGAAAATGAAAGTGATGCCTTTTCCTTCTGCACCCGCTACTCTATATAGAAGTTTCAGATCATCTGTCAGATTGGAAACATTATAGGATCTATGAGGAAAAAGAGAAATTACAAATTTGCTTAATACACAATACAGAATCTTAGCAATTTTTCAAATTATATTTAATATATAATTTGTAGAACAAATCATGACTATAATATCCACACACTTCAGCGAGGGGAAGATCCATCTCCCCGTGAAATAAACTGAAAGACTCAGGATCAATTCAGGAAAGCATTTAAGCACGTGCTTCAGAGCTTTGATGGGTAGTTATGATTTGCTGAATTAGGGTCCTAGTGAGTAGCCACTGATGCATAAATGAATCAGAGTGTAACAATTTTTTTGTTTACTGTTTTTAAAGACAGTGTTTAAAATAAAGATTAAAATACTTACATTTCCTCAAAAACATCAGGTTCTAGTTTTGGAGAGACAAATAACACAATATTTTTTCATTTCTTACCTGGTTAAAGTTATCTGAAATATTCTGTATCCAGCTATAAAAGAGGCCAATCTTGAAAGACTCTGTTTTCCAGAACCACCAACTCCTACAAGTAAAGCATTTCCACATGCAGTCCGAATTATTCGTGAAATCTATACAGAAAAAATACAAGTAATCTGTGCTGTGTTTAGCTAGTTATAAAAGATTAGCAGAGTTATATATCTGTTTTACTCCAAATATTATCTGGGAGAGTACTTTTGAAGACCTTTCCCATAGAGAAAAATAAGGCCCCTTCTTCCAAATAAAGCAATAGTATCTGAAGAGATTCATGTGACTTAAGTGAAAGGGCTGCATTTTAAGAACATAGCTTCTAATTTATGAGTTGCATGTGGGATTTAAAATAAATATGTTTAGGATTTCTGTTTAATTGTAGATTTAAGATTGAAATTTTCCAAGCTTAATCTCCTAATGAGTGGGACTTTAAAAGACAACACCACAAAAGACACTTTTAATTAGCAGAAGAGTGAAAAAACCCACACATCTACACTTATAGAAACGTTTGCAATTTTTTTTCTAAAAACATCTCTTGATTAAAAGGTAGAGAAATGAAAATAGAGTATGGAAATATCTTTCACTGAAAAGAAGAGCCTTTCAGTGCTCTGGTGAAAACTCGCTTTCCTTTGACCAAGTTATGAGCTTTCAAGAATTACAGTCTGTCCATATAGGTGTGCGGTAATTCTCCAAAAAGGGCCATATTTTGGAGTTTAAAGTACCCACCCTACACACACCGACATTATATATAATTTAAAATCTTATATTATGTACATTTAGATGAGGTATAATGTGGAACTGCCAAAAGATATCATAAGCCAGTAGGTGAGGTGAAACAAGGATACCCAACATGAAAAGGTGTCATTTTTTTGCACAGTTCCAGAAACACTGCAGCATGACCATGACTATAGTTTGTACTGTTTAAGTTAATTTCAATACCTTAATGCGGTGTTTAACAAAAAGCTAACAAATGACAATGTATTAAAAGATGATTATTAGTTTTGCATGGGCAAATACTTTTTCCCCAGAAATAATGAAATTGTTTAGCATGTGGCAAAAATGGTAAATATCGAAATTTTGCAATATACTAACATAAAATATTTTCACATCACATATTCTTAATTGTCAAAGTATCTCACAAGTGATTATAATAGTTTTCTATATTTTCAATTGAAATTTGCCCAACAGATCAGGCTCACACTTAAGGTTGTGTACCAGTAGCAGTAGATTGCATCTACATAGGTTGTACTGCATAGTGGGTTGAAATAAATGTCCATGTATTCCTAATGTAATGCTTCTCCATTTGTAAGCTTTTGTACATAATATGTAGCATCTAGTCTGCATGATAAAAGGTTTTAATTTGTGACTCTATCCTAAGGGCTTATCTACATAGGGAAATAGCCCAGAATAGGTATTGTAGAATAATTATTTCACAATAACTATTCCATACTAGCTCCCCATGTGGACACTCTTATTCCACACTAAAGGTACATCTATGCTGCACTCTGCTTTTGGTGGTATGTAGAGTACATACACTATCCACACCCCTAGCATGGGAACAGTGTTGATGGTGAGGCACTGCTTAGGTCAGTAGAGTAAGGACATGCCTGAATCCTGTGGGTATATACCAGCGTATGTACCCTACTCATCAAAGCAGTGCCTCCCTCATCTGCACTGCTATTTTTAGCAATGTAGTGTCCCCCTGCCTCCCTGTTGCTGGAGTCTTTCCCTAAAGCAGAGAAGGGCTCCAACACCAGGAAAAGTTCTGGCAACTCCCTGCAGCATCAACCTTTCCCTTCCACAGGAAAAGACTCCTGCAGTGCAGAGCTGCCAGTAGCTTTCCAGGCAGTGGGAAGAGGTTTTGGAGGTGGGAGGCAGTGGGAAAGGCTCTGGCCAGTGGAGATATTGCCCAAGAGTGCCTTTTTGCAGTTTAGCTTTATCCAAAATGGCACTCTTAGTACTATAGTGTACACATGGGCAGTGAGTATGGAACAGCTATTGTGGTTTAAATTCACCCTCTAGCTTATTTCACAATAGCTTTCCCATATAGACAAGCCCTAAGACTGCCATTTTTGCTGTTTGCAAACAATGAAACCATAACTCACTGTTATTGTATAATACATCTGCCTTCAGTGCTTCCTTCCCCTACCTGACAATTCCAAATTCAAATGGTCAGTTTAGTTCTACTATTCATGTAACTCATGAGGTCCAGTCACCTAAATTAAATGTATTATTAAATGCTGTATAAACAAAACCTTAACAAGATGTGTCATTGCATCTTTAAAAAACACCAAATCAAGAAATGATCCCCTAACGGCTTCATTGTATTGCCTCTGGTACATTTGCAATTTTTCACACAGAAATTCAAAGCTTGGGATCTGAAAGAGAGAGAAAAAAGCAAGAAAAATAACAATATTTATAGATAGTCCTAGCATATTAGTGTAACTACAGAGGTAAAAACACTTATCTGAATAAAATTATGTAGACAAACTTTTTGGCAAACTCCTTCACTGAATTACTTCCCAGTTACCTGAGATCAATGCATCTGCTGCATCCATAGACTCTCTCTTTTAGAATTGTGTCTCATAATATAATCAGGAACTGTTAACAGCATTTAGAACTAAAATAGGCTTGCAGGCTCTGACATGGCACATAAACTGCATCTTTACAAGGAATCCTGCGGTCGGTTCCTGGTTTTTTCACTTGTTCTTATATCTAGAACACTGGTATTCTTATTAGTTCCTTCAGGATTTATTTGCTTGTGGCTTATTTATATTGGGACAGATTCTCAGCTGTGCTGAATTTACACTTTGCACTATTGAGGAAAGTAAGACGAAAAGGTGGCTCAAAGCCACGTTTTCAGCTCCCCTGATTCTTGGACAGTTGTGGATTGAAACAGTTCTGCAAGTAATTTAAAACATCTTAGGGGCTCAATTTGCTGAGTCACAGAGTTGAAGAAGACTAACCCGTCTTTGTGGAGGAGTCTCTGGAGTGGTCTCAGCTGGTGTAGAGGAATGCAGAGACCAACAACTCATCTAAACTCTCAACCCCCTGTTCTGGCAGACTGATGGCTAGAAAAAATGGCAAACATGAGCTTGAAACAATCATGGCAGTATTCCCCTTTCATGGCTTCTGAGAAGGTCTCATTACAGATGAAACAACTCTGAACCTTTGGCTTGTTCCATTTGACCTGCTCCACCATGATGGGGGAGGGAGAATACATGGAGAAAAATAACTTGTTGGGGGGATCTTCTTTGAAGAACAAAGCCCAAAAATGTTGTCCCCTAAAGGAGAACAGAGAGTAGGGGAAATAATTTTCTTGTTGCTGCCCCAATATTAGCATTAAAAGTTAGGATTGCAAAGGATACGGAGAATGCTGAAAGATCACTGGCACAGAAGTGGTCCACCAGTTTCAGGAAGATAGGTACAACCAAAATGTCTCACACTACAGAAGGGTTAGGAATCAGACATTTGCTAGAAATTCAATCTAAAATTTCTTTGCTTAATTTCACCTATAATTCCTAATTATATCTCCTTGTATGAGTCAAAAGAATCCACCTCCTTCTTTGGGGTTTACACACTTCAAATACTTATGCACAACTATATTGTCTCCGTCTGTTGGCCAAAGTAACCATATGCAAATGTATTTTTTTAAAATCTTTCCTCATAAATCAATCCCTACATTTATAGTGCTCTTTTCTGCATTGATTCAATTTTTTCAACAACTTAATGATAATTAGATTGCCAAAACAGAACACAGTATTTTAGGTGCAGTTCCAACAGCCATACATGGAAAGGGACAAATGCCTCCTCTGCTTTGAGATGTGAGGTTTCTTTATATACTGCAAAAAATTATGTTGGCATCTCACAAGTAAATTTGCAGTCTACTGTCAACCCAAGTCTCTTTCATCATTACTGTTTTTCAAGAATCTCCCCCCACGGATCTGTGTATTGGATTATTTTCCCCAGATGTAGTATGTTTGCATTTTTCCAGAATGGATCTTATTTTATTACTTCTTTAAATGGGCAAAACCATCACCTAAGTGTAATATCACAGTTTCAGCCCATAATTATGTTGAAAATTTATTTGTGCATACAATACATGGTCAACCCTCAGGCCTGCCTGTAATTTTCCTTTCACTTAGGTGTATGATTGGTTTTACACTCTTAAATGCCACTTAATCAAAAAGTTTTAGGGCCCAATTGGTATACAATTGCCTATTTTACATGTACATTCAGGCACATTATTTTGAAAACACAGCCTTGCGTGAAAATATTTCCCATAGAAGTTCAAACTGACTTACATTGTCTAATGGAAGCTACCACAAAAAGTTGCTAAGTCAATTTTTTCTAGCAGGGGAAAAAATGCCAGCTAGAAAATTTGCTGCCAAACACAGATAAACTATACTAATAATTAAAATGTACTTAAAACCAACAAAGAAAAGTTACATTTGAACTATAACACATTAAAAAAGCATCAGACACAAGTAGCTCCAAGTCATGGGCAGATGGGGAAAAAAAAGTAAAACTGAGGTGGAAAGGAGGCTGAGCATCCTTTTATTTAGAAGGTCTTGCAGTGACTGCTTCAAGGCTTGAGAAGGTACCTTTCACTTCGCGCTTCAACACCAACCTCCTGTTTGACCTTGACAATGACTTTCTTTACAAATGAAGTAAAACACGCGGCCACTGCTGCTCTTCCTGAATTAACATTATCTTGTATGTCATGAAAGAAGAATCTCAAATTGTTTGTACCAACCCCAAAAGAAAATAGTGATTTTAGATCCTCTATTTATCCTTCAGGATTTAAAATTTCACTGATATTCTTCAGTGCTATCTTAAAGGGCATGCTGCGGGCTGCACAGGAGCACACAATCCTGTTGGTTCTTAAAACTGTTTCACTAATTCTGTGTAGCCGAAATATGTCATTAAGACTGGAGAACAGTGGAGTGAAGTGGAAGAGAATGAACAGCCTATATTTATATCAGGTGGATTGTTTACCACATTTTAAATTGCTTTTTAAAGATGTAGATTTACATGATTAACTGTAAACTAATTTGACCAACCTAATAATGTATTCCCTAAACCAAAATTTGTGCATTTATTTGATAAAACTTTCAATATGATCCCAACAATATAGTACATTTAATAAGTAAAAAAAAAACCCCTTGAATGCCTAATTTTTAAGGTGTAAAATAAAATACCATTTCATAAACTTTTGGTGCTTCAAATACAAAATCTTCAGGTTCATCACCAGTTGGTTCAGGCATATCCTGTAAAAAATCTACAAAATATGGTTCAGCCTGGAGAATTGATGCTAATCCTGGATCCACATGTTCCTCAATTGCTTTAGTAGTGGCTTTATCAAACCAAGCTACATCTTCATCATTAACAAATCTACAAGACATAGATTAATACAATTTAAAAGAATGGAAAAACTTTTTAGCTAAAAAGGAATGAAAATAGTTAAACACTGAAATGACTCAAGTAAAACTTTAGCAAAACACAAATTAGATAATGATAGCCACTGAAATTTAAGTGCCACTATGTTTTACAAGTACAGTAGTCATATCTCTATAATACAGAATAATTTAGCTTTCTGACTTTCATCCAGTTAGGACAGAACATTTAATTTATCAGTTAAATAAGGGGAAATGATTCACTGATAGCTGTGCTTAATCAAAGCCCTACCTTTTCTACCCTCTTAGTTTGGGATTCAGTACATCTAAAGTCATGATGCCACCTCTCAGACAGCAAGGAAACAAAAAAATAGTGAAAAGAAGAGGGGATATACCTGTGTAGGCTGATTTCACAACTTGTTCCTTCAGACTGCTCTTACACCAAAATCCACAAATAGCAGAGGAAAGGCAAACAAAGAAGAAAGAATAGAGAGGAGAGGAAGGGAGGAATGCAGGATGGGAGAAAACAGAGAACACTGATACAGTTACTGATGAGGAATTTTACCTAGTTAAACCTTCTCCTTTGATTCTATCCTGCATATGGATTCAAACAAGCTAACAGAATTAGCAAGCAGTTACTTTAGTAGAGGGAGTGTGATTTCTTAAGAAACAGCTAGGAACACTCTGCTCAGTGGTGGTAGATAAGAGTGTGAGAGGTTCTAGAAAAGGGAAAAGTGGGCAGCTAAGAACAACTCTGAATCACAGATATTTAAATGTGCTGATATTCACAGCCTTCTTTTCTCCTCCTTCTCAGAGATGAAATATTGGGGGGTGGAAAGAACAGGGCAACCCCAAATCAGACAGCTGTGAGCAAAGCTCTGTGCTTTTGGACGAGGAGGCAAAAATATTGAAGAATTGAGGGGTGGAGTCAGCCTGTATATAACCCCTAAATCTCATTATTAGTCTACTAGCATTCTGACAGATGGCACCATAACACTAGCTGTGTTGAACCCAAAGCAGGGTAGGAGAAGACAATACATGAACATTATATAAATACATTCATCTTTCATGTCCCTTTATGTACTTTGGTATTGTCCAATCAATGCAGAATGTGAACATATTCAGTAAACTGATATCACATAAATTGCATGCCAAACGTAAAGTCTTTCGCTTTATAGCTGGCTCTCTCTAAAAGGGTTTTATTTTGAAGCTTCATGGCATTTATGAATGGATATGGTCCTGACTTCAAATTCAAATTGAGTGTCATCTTTCTTCTTCCATTAAACAAGGCACTAATGTCTGTACAAATATATACTTTTGTTTCTCATAATGTGCAGCGGTAAGCATAATTTAGGGCACAAAGAAATCTATGAACAGATAATGTACTCTACAATTGATTTATGTTGAGTAGTCTTTCTCATACTATGGGGGCAATGAGAGTGTCTGGCTGGAGCAGGAAACTCTTGTCTTACTTCCATTTATGTAAGCAGTGTCAGGATGAGCTCCACCCTGATATCTGGTGGTGAGGTATGGCAAGTTGTGGAAAACAACTTCAGGGGCCCATCTCATTTGCATAGGCACACCCACCCCACCTAGCATGAGGCCATAGCTGCCCAAATGGTCACTTTGGCTGCTGTGGGATCCCCAGTGTCTCTGTTATTGGGGCAGGAAGAATAAATTGTTCTTACCCTGATTATGGGAACTGTGCTTGGAACTGTACTCGACCTTTTGTTATGATGGAGGGACTCACTATCAACTAAGTAGCACTCGCTAGGCAAGGGTCATGGGTTCCAAAACTCTGTGAAGGGAGAGAGGCTTGAGACAGGTATTAGTACCTGGTGGTGTGGGCCCCTTTGTGAGGGCGTGAAACATCAATTGCACCTCTGTCTCTCTCCACTGTGGAATGTCAGAGCTAATTTTGGGTCTATTAAGAGTCTTGCTACAGGTACTGTGCTGTATTCACTTTGGCCTTATGGTGCACCAGCACTATGGCTCCCACTACTATGAGCTGAAATCACTGAGCACTGTGTCAAGTAGTGGGGAGCTGGAAGATCTAGAGTGCAGTGGTGCTGTTCATGGATAGGCTGGCGGAGAGTTTGTGAGATGGTGGAGCAGAGCTGTGCAGAGCGGAGCCGTTCGTGAGACGGTGGAGCGGTTCGTGAGACGGCGGGGCGGAGCGGAGCTGGGCAGGGTGGAGCGGAGCTGTGCAGAGCGGAGCCGTTCGTGAGACAGCGGAGTGGAGCTGTGTGGAGCGGAGCTGTGCGGAGCGGAGCTGTGCAGAGCGGAGCCGTTTGTGAGACGGCGGAGTGGAGCTGTGCGGAGCGGAGCTGTGCAGAGCGGAGCCGTTCGTGAGAGAGCAGAGCGGAACAGAGCCGTTCGTGGAGGAGCGGAGCCCTGTGGGGCAGTCAGCTTCAGGTTACGTAAGGTGCCCCTTACCTCTTCCCCCCCCCACACACAGGCACATTTTTAGCCAGACTGGAGAGTAACACTCTGCAGATGAACTTTTGAACTCTGAGGCTGGACTTTTTGGACTTTGGGTGATTTGTGGATTGCTGGACTCAAGAGACATTTGGGTTCTGGGACTCAAGAACCCGAGGGAAAGGATGTGGCCCAATTTGCTGGGGTGGGTCTTTGCTCATGGTTTAGTTAATGAACACTAGTTGTGGTGTTTCCCCAATTTAACGCTGATGTCGTTTACCTCATGTTATTAAAGATTCTCTGCTACACCGAGACTCTGTGCTTGCGAGAGGGGAAGTATTGCCTCTTTGAGGTGCCCAGGGGGTGTGTAAGATTTTCCCAGATCACTGGGTGGGGGCTCAAGCCAGTTTTGCATTTGCTTTGATGAGAGGGAACCCCTGCGTACTGAACTGAACCCGGCCCTTGCTGCTATCAACTTGGCCTGGCAGAAGGGTTACATTTATAATCCTGAGATTAAGAAAATTAAGAAAATGCAAATTGCTGCATAGAATTTTAGATTTCCTCTATGAACTCCCTCAACTCTGCTGGAATCTTGTGCATCCAGAGGGGCGATAGGAACTAAGCAGGTTTTTCCACTAAGTGATTCCTCCTACCCCCTAAGAGCTACTGTGGCACCAGCACTGAGCTCAGGGAAACTGTCTGCCTTCCTCCACCCAGAGTTCTCCCTTGCTGACATTCAGACAGTGTGGAGCTCCCTAGGGAGAAGGGAGAGGCAGCAGCCAATGGATTCAGGACATTTCTGGCAGAGACAGAGACTCATGGTGAAGCATGCTTGCTATATAAGGGGCTTTAGATAGAAACTATTAGAGGGATCAGTTCAAGTGAGAACAGGTTCAGAAAATGGGATGGGAGAAGAGATGGGTGTCAGAAGGACAGCCTGGTGCGTGGACTCAAGAGGGACCAGGGGAGAGAAAGGGGACAGGCTCTGTGAATAGGGACACAAGGAAAACAGGCTGAGGGAATGGGGGAAAGAGAGGCTCAATGTGTAACTTTTAACTTTTTGTGTGTGTTTTAGCTATCATTTGCTGCAGTCTACATGCCAATGTATATTTAGCCTGTTTTTGCTTCATCCATATTACCAGAATCCTGTCGTCAGTATTTTGGAAAGCTCCAGCTTTTATAACTTTATTGCCTTCCTTATACCAGAAGATTATTGGAATATAAAAATTAGAGCCTGCCTCCACTTGACTACCAGAGGCAAGCATTGTGAAGGAAAGGTTACTCACCTTGTGCAGTAACTGGCATTCTTCAAGATGTGCATTCCTGTGGGTGCTCCACATCAGATACCCTGCGCCTTTGATCAGAGATTTTTGGTAGCAATGCCCATTTGACCCACACTTGTACCCTACATATCCTCGTGTCCCATACTGAGGCTATATAGGGCTGTGCAGGCAAACCACCCTCAGTTCCTTCTCTACTGCAAAGTCCCACAGAGGAAACCCTGAAACAGAGAGGAAGAAAGGTGGATAGTAGAGCACTCACAGTGACACAAATCTTGAAGAACTCCAGTTACTGCACAAGATGAGTAATCTCCTTCTTTGAGTAGTGTCCCTGTGGGTGGTCTACTTCAGGCGACTCCATGGCAGTAACCCCTTACGGAGGTGGGAATTTTGGAACAGAGGTTATCACAAAAGTAAGAACTGTGTTGCATACTGAAGCATGTGATCTTGCAGGTGAACCAAAGCATAATGGGTGAAAAATGTATGCACTGAGGATCATGCTGCAGACCTGCAGATTTCAGCAACTGAATGTCCTTAAGTAGGGAAATGCTGTAGACTGTGCTCTAGTAGAATGCACAATCACTTGTAGAGGAGGTGCAACCTCAGCCAAACCATAATAGGCAATAAACGCATCCAGAAATCCAGTGAGAAAATGAAGTCAGAGGCTCCCTTAGACCTATCTGTAATACAAATAAAGAGTCTAGGAGACTTCCTGAATGCCCTAGTGCTGTCCAAGTAAAAGGATAATGACTTCTTAACATGTAATGCATGAAAGACAGATTCCTGTGTAGACTGATGCAGCTCAAGAAAGAAAACAGAAAGGTGAATAGTTTGGTTAATGGCCACTAAAATCCATCTTCAGAGACAGATGTAGCAACAGGCACATAGTTATAGGCCCTAAATTAACCTTGATGGCACTCATAGAAAGGCCTGATGTTTTCAGTTCCAGCAGCTAATCCAAGACAGTGTAAAAATGACGACAGGTGAAAGATGAAGCCGGTTATACCAGAGATGATATAGTCTCCATTTCTGAAGGTAAGTGTGTCTTGTAGATTCCTTTCTGCTACTTAAAAGTACATTTTGTACTCCTGATGAACAGGCTGCCATTAATCCCAAGAACCACTGAGGAACCATGCTTGTACTTGCAGAATGTTCAGACTGGGGTGAAGCATCTGACCTGCATCCTAAGACAACAGCCGAGGTTTGGTAGGGGAGCTGCCACAGAGGGTGAGGGGTGAGTATGATGAGGTAAGGAAACCAAACTCGTCTTGGTCAAGTTGGTGCAATCAAAATTACTTTGGGTTGGTCCAGTCGGATCTTGATGAAGATCTTTAAAAGCAAAGGAATTGGAGGATATGCATAAAAAAGACTTTTTGTAATGAGGAAAGCATCTGCTAGAAACTGGGGATTGAGTTCCCTCTGGAATAGAATTTCCTGCACTTTGTGTTGGCTGCTGGGGCAAAAAGGTCAACCTCTGGAAATCTCCACAAAAGAAATATTTTGTTGAGGACTTGAATCCAACTCCCATATGTAATTTAGGGACATATTTCTGCTGAGGTCATCTGCCATGATGTTTTGAATACCTGGGAGGTAAGATGCTGAGATGACTATCTGGTTGGTTATGAACCAGCTCCAAAGTTTTATCCCTTCAGAGCAGAGTGGGGCGGGGGGTGGGAACACGCTCCACCCTGACGATTAATATAATACACACAAGCTATGTTGTCTGTCATGATCTTGATGGATTTGTTTTTTACAAGGGAAAGAAAGTGGTCTCAAGCATTTCTGACTACTATTAACTCCTACAGATCGATGTGCAGCATTGTTCCTATTGTGACTACTTGCCTTGGACTGTGTGAGGATCCAAGTGAGCCCCCCCATCCCAAAAGGAAAGTGTCTGATATAACACGATGGTAGGGGGATTCTGGCTGAACAGGACTCCTACACAAATCTTGGAAGGATTCTTCCATCAGGTGAGTGACTGTAGGACCTGGCTGGGTATAGATACCTGCTTGTATAGACTGTGTTTGTTCATACACAAACTGTCCTGACCACCCCTGGAGACACTGAAGGTGCAACCTGGTGTTTTGTGTCACAAAAATGCAAGCTGCCATGTGTCTCAGCAGTTGCAGACATGCCCTTGCTGGAACTTGAGTATGGAGTTACACTTTTTGAATAAGATCCTTTAGAGCAAGGAACCTGTCAGGAGGGAGATATGCTCTGCCTGTTATTGAATCCTGAAATGCTCCTGTAAAGAGTATTTTCTGCATAGGGGGTCAAGATTGATTACTTGAGATTCATCTGCAGGCCTAGCCTTCGAAATAGTGAAGTTGTTGTTAGAACTGCCAACCACACCTCCTGATAAGACCAACCTCTGAGGAGCCACTTGCCCAGGTAGAGAAAGACAGTTATTCCTACATGAGAATATAGGCAGCTACAACAGCCATTATTTTTGAGAACACCCCTGGGGCAGAAGGCAGACCAAAGGGTCAGACCAAGTATTGGTAATGATTGTGATTGAATGTGAAACAAATAAATCTTTTCTGAGAGAGATTAATTTCTACGTGGAAGTAGGCATCTTTGAGGTTGAGGGTCACAGACCAGGCCCCAGATTTGGGGAGGTAATTATAGCTGCTAGGGACACCATTCTGAATTTCAGATATCTGACATGTTTGTTCAGTTGTCTGAGATATCATAGTGGCCTCTGCCACTCTTTTTCTTGGGTATCACTAAATATCTTGAGTGGTATCCTTGTCCTCCGTCTTGAAGTGGAACTGGTTCTATGGCCCCTAGACTTAGGAGCATTGAGATATCCTGTGACAGCAAATGATTCTGAGAGGGGTCCCTAAAGAGGGATGGGGGTGGGAGGGCAGGATGGATGTAAATTGGTTAGTATAAACTGATGCAATGGCTTCCAAAACCCATTTGTCTGATATTATAGCCTCCCATGCCCAAACTGAAAAAGGGGAGTTGTGTCATGCAGCCAAGAAACCTTAATTATTGGGAGGTTTGGACTCTTGACCAAACCATCCTAACTGGAGTTTGGACAATATTGATGGCTGAGATGATGCAGCCAAGGTAGTTGCAGGCTGCTTTTTAGAAAATCTTGACCTCTTAGCTGGTAGTTCTGGTGGCCTATGGAAGGCAGAAAATTGTGCCAATTTTCTCTTATTTGCAGGTGTTGCCCCAGAGTCCTTCATGGTATGAAGCAAATCGTCCAGGAAATCTGTGAAGAGCTTGTGACCCTCAACAGGTAAATCTTCCACCGTGGATTGCACTTCCAATGGAAAACCACACAACTGAAGCCAGGAAACTTGTCTCATTGCTCTTGTGGTGAAAATATATCTAGCTGCAGTGTCTGCCACATCAAGTGAAGCCTGCAAAGATGTTTTTGCCAAGAGCTGACCTTCCTTTATTATGGCACTAAACTGTTCTTGGTGTTTCTGTGGCAAATGGTCAATAAAAATATTAAACTCATAGTTCAGGTAGTCATATTTTGACATCAGTGCCTGATGATTAGCTATCCTGAACTGTAATGGCACTTATGCTCTTATGGGGTGACTTTTTGGGTATGTTGCCTGCCTAATTCACATGACCAGAGAATTTGGTGCTGGGTGAGAAAACAAAAACTCAGAATGCCTGGCCAGGATGTAGTATTTTTTTAATCAGCTTGCTTGCATGTAGTGGGGACTGTTGCTGCAGTTTGCCTGATGGTCTTGGCTCGGTCAAGATGGGCTTCATTAACTGGCAGTGCCACTCAAGCTGAAGCAGAAGCATGCAATATGTCAGGCAGCTTGTGATGGGAATCTTGGACTTCTTTGAAGGGAATTTGCAGGGTCTCAACAACCTGCTTCATCAAGTACTGGAACTGGCAAAAGTCATCAGCTATTGATGGCGGTAGTGGCATTACTGCCTCATCAGCTAATGAAGAAGGATATATTTGTAAGGGGGATAACCTCTGTATTCACTCCTGCCTCTTGCTCCTCAGAGGTCTCCTCTGCTGACTCACAGTGCAGGAGGGGATGGATGATACCGGGTAACGAGGCCTTCTTTATTCCTTATAGGAGTTAATTGGGGCCCTGAGAAATTACTGGCAGTACATTGCCCATGGATTCCAGTACAGCCAATGAGGAGACCATAAGGCATGGGGGGAGGTATCAAGAGTTGGTCATCTCAAGTGTTAATAGGCAGGGATCTGATATTCTGCCTTTCTTGCATCTGCATCAGGGAATAATGTCTCCCAGAGTAAACTGGAGAGCCTTGAACAGAAAGTTTTGAGTCTGAGCTGGACTACTCCTCCACATATTGTACAGGAGGTGAAAATCCCTCTTCCTGGATACTAGAAGCTGGAAAAGAGACAGGTCTCACAAAACAGGAGTGATTGGTGACCAAGCAAGCCTTAGGATCAAGAGGTGTCTGGAAGTTTCAAGGAGGAGATATTCAGGCTCATTAGGTACCCTAAGGTCGTTCAGATATGGGAACTCCTGTGGTACTAGCACAACTGAACTTGCTATGTACACCAATGATGTTCCCAATGCTGTTGTCTGGGGCATTGGTGTCGGTACCAAGGGGACTGTGGATTCCATTGAAGCTGCTCTCTTGGTGACAGTCGTCTTCAGTACTGAGCCCTTTACCGTTGAGGTATGGGACTTAGTTGAAGTCCTAAAGTGTTTCATAGTACCCAAAGTGCATAGAGCCTCACTAGCACCTCTCTCAGGGCCTGAGGTCTCCAGTGACTGAGTTTTCTTTGAGGAGGAACTCTCTGTTCTGCACCTCTTATCCCCCTTCTTAGACTTGGAGCAGGAAGCTCTCAGTACTGCTGGTGCAGTTATCGGCCTGACTCATGGAAAGTATCAGAGACCAGAACGTTGCTGCTCTCTTTACCTTGAAAAGTCTTGGTGACCATGACCTTGACTTCAACGGGGCACTGACAGAAGAGGAGGGTCCCTGTAGAGGGGGGTTCTCTGCACCTGAAGCTGGTCTTAGGGCTTGCTACGTTATTAAGAGCCTGTATGTTATTTCCCTGTTCTTATGGGATCTTCCCTTTAAAGAAGTGCATATCTTGAACTTGCTGAGTAGATGAGCGTCTCCAAAAAAACATATGCACTGGGAATGCTCATCACAGCTTCTGCACAAGAGAGCCACCTTTTAAATCCCAGGGAGCTTGGCATCCCAGACAGAAGAAAATTTGTTTGAACCCCTCAAAGGGGAAAAACAAAAAATGTATATAATTTTTTTGGGGAAATAAGAAAAAGCTAAATTAACCATTCCAATAACTATAAGGTACTAAACCTACTACTAATAAAGAACTACTACTAATATAAAGAGTAAACAGGCACACACTAAACTCTGTCTCTGGCCGAAGGCAGATGAGATGGAACTGAGGGCCATTCACCCTCACAGCCCTATATAGCCTAGCTACAGGCTAATAGGACATGTAGGGAGCATGCACAGGTCAAATAGGCATTGGTACCAAAAATCTCTGATCAAAGGCTCAGGGCTCATGTGCACCTGAAATGGAGAACCCACAGGTACACTACTTGAAGAAGAATCTTGTTTTTTGTACATCAGAAACTCTTACACTGACTCAGGCTAAGTGTGTGTGAGAGAGAAAGAAATAGATTTTTTATACTTTTGGCTTTGCCAGAGTGGAAGTAGATATGTAGCAGTGTGTGAAATCTATTGTGCTGAACAGTAATGTTTATATACCCAACACTTTAGCATAGATAAATTCATCTTATGAAGATATGATCTGAAAATATGGCTGATAAATGTACAAAAGAAGATACAGGGCATGTACCATTTCAAGACCTCTGAGTTTAGGACTAATTAGAAAGAAAGACAAGACAGAGTTTATTCTTTATTACACACTGTTTCCTGTTGTGTCTGTAGCAAAACATTACTACTTTCACTTTGTAATATATACATGAAGAAATACAACATATATACAACTGTTTATAAAAAGTTAACATTTATTCATAGTTACTAACCTACGGTATTTGAAATATGAAAGAATTTCCCTCGGGAATTAGAATAGGAAACAACTACATTATCTGAAAAGGAGTACTTACAGCACCACAGGTACTCCTTTTCTTTTTGCGGATACAGACTAACATGGCTGCTACTCTGAAACCTGCATTATCTGAGATCTCAGTAGTAATTGTGGGTAAATGTTGATTTTTAATTGTGATCACTATACTCTAGCTCAGGGGTGGGCAAACATTTTGGCCTGAGGGCCACATCAGGGTTGCAAAACTGTATGGAGGGCCAGGTAGGGAAGGCTGTGCCTCCCCAAACAGCCTGACCCCCACCCCCCTGCTTCTTGTCCCCTGACTGCCCCCTCCCAGGACCTCTCGCCCCTAACCACCTGCCCAGGACCCCACCCCCTATCCAACCCCCACTGCTCCCTGTCCCCTGACTGCACCAACCCCTATCCACGCCCCCACCCCCTGACAGGCCCCCCAGGACTCCCACACGTCCCCTGACTGCCTCCCCGAACCTCCACCCCATCCAACTGCTCCCTATCCTCTGACTGCCCCCTGGGACCCCCTGCCCCTAACTGCCCCCGGGACCTCCAGCCCCTTATCCAACCCCCCCACTCCCCGTCCCCTTACCATGCCGCTCAGAGAAGCAGGAGCTCTTAGCCCCACCGCTGCGTTCCCCAGCAGGAGCAGTGGGCCAGAGCACTGGCAGCGTAGCGACCTGAGGCTGCGGGGGAGGAGGGACAGCAGGGGAGGGGCTGGGGGCTAGCCTCCCCGTCCAGGAGCTCAAGGGCCAGGCAGGACGGTCCCACGGGCCGGATGTGGCACGTGGGCTGTAGTTTGCCCACCTCTGCTCTAGCTACAATTTTACTATGATTCCTGAGTGTAGGCACATAGGAGTGCATGGCTGTCCCTCACTGTCAATCTCTGAGGGAGGCCACGCTTCTTTGCTGTCACGCACCTGGAATGGCAGTCTGTACAAGGGGGAAATTAGCTGTCTCTAGGGCTCCAACCCACAGGCAGGGCAGAGCAGTGAACAGTCCAAGGCCCAGGCCCTTAGGCAGGGGTGAGCACCAAACACAGTCTAGGACTCAGGCAGTAAACTGACACGGGCCTCCAAGGGTGGGGTGGCAGAGGGTAGGGGGAGACAGGCCCACCCGACTCCACCATGTCCCAGCCCAGGGCCCTAACAGTGGAAGAGTGGGGATCAACCTGCAACACACTGAGCTTGTATCAGGCCAGCACTCTACCAGAGGGTTGTCTAGTTTCCCTGGGCTACTTCCTACTCTCCCCAGGTATGGTACTTCAGTGTGGTGAGTGTCTGGTGTCTCCTCAGGGTACACCGCCAGTGGCAACCCCAACAGTTCCTCAGTGTTGGCTGGGTCTGGCAGCTTTGGTAGCTTGTGCGAGTCCTCAGGGTAACTGAAGTCTTCTGCATCAGCAGTGGGAAGAATGCATCCGTCTCCTCTGGCTGCTGCTTCCCAGCTGAGCTATAGGGCCTGCCTTTTACTCTTCCTGTTCCTGTCCCACACCTCTGCTTCCGGCGTGATGAGTGTGGCCTTCCTGGTTCCACTCACCAGGGGGCATCTGGCCGTCCCTCACTGTCAATCGCTGAGGGTGGCCACACATCTTTGTTATACTGAGCTAATGCTCCTATTCTTGAAAATAGTGCCATGGGACCTTTAATAACTAGACCTCTGTTTTATGAATCATTTGAACATGCCCAGGGGGAAAGGGGCCATTGGTTTATTACAGGGCAGTCAAACTCATTCTGTGGAGAGGACTAAATTACATTTTAAATTATGATCTGTGGGCCAGTGTACAAATGTAGGTCATCATACTACCTTCTTTTCACACCAGCCCTCTCTTTGATGTCAAGGAGAGGTCTGCACTGAGATCCAAGTTAGAATATGCTCTTTGGTGTTATTCAATCCAATTACTGACCTAGCCCATTTAGACCTAAGTTGATATTTGTTGGGATAAAAGCACAAGGCAGGATGGTTGCAGAAAAATAAAACATCTTTAAACTTGGCCCTATATTGCTGATTTTCATCCCTGAAGAAAGAGCAAGAGTATATGACCATAAATATAATGGTCTCCCAATACTACTAAATATTGTAAAATATATAAAATTACAGAATTATTAAATCAACACCAAAGACATACTCTAACATGGATCTCTGTGCAGAGCTCTCCTTGACATCAGATGGAGAGCTTCTGCAAAAAGAATTAATGGTCTCCCAATAGTACGAAATATTATAATACATACAAAATTATAGAATTATTGTACCTGTCAGTAATGACTCTATTGCACTCATTTTTAAAAAGTGCCATAAGGGTAGTGACATCCTCACATTCTTCTGCTTTGATAGTTAACATTCCTTGCCAAATTCTGGAAAGGTCTCGAAGATTGAAGATATAATGAAACTTGGATGGTGTGGGCAGCATCTTTACCTAAAGCCAAAAATATAGTTATTGTTCAAACTCAAAGACATCTAAAAGGAAAGAAGAGTAATACACACTGAAAATAATAATGATACTTGCTTTCATATATCGCAATCTGGGCCTCCTCCTTCTCCCAGTGAAATCAGTGGCAAAAATCTCAGTGGGAGCAGGATTGAGCCCTGTATGTAAAATGTCAACACTTAGAACATGTAACCAAAAGTTCATATATTTTTTGGTTTTCATTAAATAAAACTGATAACTTACAAAAGACATCTCAATCCAACTTCTAAAATATATTGATTAATGTCTTGGTTGTGAATAGTCCTCGCAGATACAGAGCTATCAGGATGACTTGATGCCAAACACTCCAGTTCCAAAGGCAAACAGATTCCTGGCAGAGGGGACAACTGAGCTTCTCCTTGACTGTTCACATGGATCATCACTGTCATAGAGTCTGCCATACTGTCAGTCCTTGTATCATCAGAAGAAATGCTGGGCAGACCAAACAAATCATTCTGAGTTCTGACACCTTTATGCAAAGGCATTCTTCAAAGGTCCATAGTTCCTCATATTTGATGATGATCCAGGTAACCTCTCCACCCAAAGGTAGATATTCCCTTCATCAAGAGGCTAAGATTGCTGATGATGAAGGCACTTCAATTCTAGAATCAGGCACCATCTCCCTTTTTTCTTTGTGAAAACAGCGTGAGTAAAAACCCCACCCATTGAACTGCAAATGAACATGTTCCACTGCTCTGAGAGGTAGAAGTCTGTCCACCCTTTGGAGTAGGTCTCTTGTGAGAGAGGTCTCTCAAGAAGGACAGAGAAGTGGAGTGAAGGTAGGGAATCTGAAATGATAAAGAATACCCCAATCTGAAAATCTCTACGACCCAATCGTCTGAGATGATGGGGTCCCAGACTCCCTGAAAATAACAAAGGCAGTCTCCAAAAGGGGGCAAAAAAGAATATAGATCTTCCAGATGTTCTACAGAATGGCTCTTGACCACAGTATCAAAATTGCTGTTTCAAAGTGGATGCAGGGTTTGTAGCAGAAAACACAGAGGCAGAAGGTCTCTATCTCTGAAATCTTTGTCTCTTCCTTGGTGGCTCTGAGACTCTCTGCTGAGTGTATTAATATGCAGAGGGACTCTGTGGAATAACTCTGAGGCCTGGCTTGCTTTCTCTTAGGCACTGGCATGTAGACTCCCAGTGATTGAGACTAGCCCATGAATGTTTCAGGATCCATGATCCTAAGTCTGTGCGTAAAATAACAGGCCCTAGACTCCCTCACAGACCAACAGAGGTAATATGAGTGAGACCTTGGTGAGTGGACAGGGGACACCTCACTGCTGTGTTCAGAGACTGAAGAAAAGGAATATTCCTCCTCCAGGGATGGAGGAGGACTAAAGAGTGATCTCGTCAGTGGTGAAGAAGTGCTGGGTACCATGGCAGTCGCTGGTCCATAGGAGGAACCTTTACTACAGGGCACAATATAGTTGGCTCTGTTAGGTCAGTTGGTACCACAAATGACTTCAGTGCCGAGAAGGTCAGAATTGAGAGGAGTGGAAAAGAGATAATCAGCACAGTGTCATGGTTGCCGAAGGTCATCAATACAGAGTGAATTGACATCAGTACCACAGAACTGGTACCAGGCACAGCCTAGAACTTATCCTGAAATAGTACTGTCAGTCAGCTACCAGTCTTCATCAGGGTGTCAGTGGGACACATTCCAGGCCATGAACCAGCCTTAGAGGGAGTGAGGTGAAGTGAGCTATTTTTCCCCCCACTAAGACCCAGAAAAGGCAACTTGCACTTATGTTCTACAGAGGAACAGTGCTCCTTCCTACGACGATCAGAAGATTTTGCCAAGGAGGACTTGGCAGTCTTGCTAGTCTCTGAAGCCAAGGTTTTCTTAGAAGAAAAGGCCTGGGAACTAGGGGTTGAGTCAGAACTAGCAGGAGCATTCCTACACAAAGGCTGTTCAGGCCCAGGGAGTTATTTTCTCTGAGGTAGGCCTAAAAAAAAAAGTCCAAAAGAAAAAGTCTAAGGCGAGCCTTTCTCGTTTTCTGCATTCTTTTTGAGAAAAAACAGCAGATAGAGCATATGTCCTTCCCCACAGCAAAAAAGGCATCTTGAGTGACAGTTGTTTCGTGGCATAAATGCCTCACAAGATGGGCGATTCTTGAACCCAGGGGGCCTTGGTTGAGTCACAAGGGCTAAATCCCAATACCAGGAAAAATTTCCCTAAAACTATGAAGAAACATATAGGGTTTTTTCTTTCTTTTGTTAAAACCAATGTGTATACCTACACTATTTACACTAACTAACTGACAAACACTACCCTAATTATATTAAGACCTAATTTACAGAACTAAGTATTACAGAAAAATTTTCTGGGTTACGCAGTCTGCAAGAGAAACAGACATTGCTAAGGGTTCTATCTCACAGCCATGGGCAGTAAGAAGAAACAGAATAATGGTTGGGCACAGAGTAATTGGTGGGGGTGTTTACTCGGGGTGCAAGCATGGCCCCAAGCATTTCTGGCCAAAAGGATCTGATCTTACATACATGGAGCACATGCACCAGAGGTGGAATACATATGGACAATCACTCGAAGAACAACCTGAGTTCTGTTCTTGGATGTCAGAGAGGAGTGTAGTCTAGTGGTTAGAACAGTAGCTATAGACTACATAGAGAAACACAGAGGTTTGACAGTTTCTTTCTGAGAACCAGTGTAGTGTCGGCCATATAAGCAAGCTGGTATCTATGCCCAGCTCTACTATAAATTACTTTGTGCATCCTTTTAGTTAAATGTGTCAAATGGAGTAGTTGATATTTGACCTCCTCTTAAGGTATAGGTATGCTCAATAATCAAGGCTGTGAAGTGCACAGAAATATAAACAATAGTGAGCAGAACAGGTAAGATTTGAACTCGTGGTCTCCTGGCTCTCAACACACTGCATGTTTAATTCAGCTAAAGTATATTTTGAGGGGGATTGTTCACTTCACCTTTTCCCCCATACAAGGAACCTGATTCAGTTGAAATACACTACACTGAAGAGCACCCTCGTCCCAGGAATGCATCATTGTACTGGAGTCATTAAGGGTCGATATGGATTTGCTGAGCCCTTCTAAACACTTAGCTCCCTTCCATTCCCTCTCCATTCTGCTGTGTCTCTTTTCCTACCTCAAACATCCCCACACTCTCATATCCTCACACACCTTAGAGAAAGTAGGGGGAGATCTCTTTCTCAATTTCATGAACCCCTAAACTTGCTGTATTAAAACTGCAGGAAATCCCATACACAAAAACTTTGTTTAAAAGGTTTAAGGTTGGTTAAGTGTGACTTCCTGTGATGGGGCGCCTCCACTCCTATCCTCTTTGCTTCAGACTACTCAGAGACCTTCCATTTTGTAGATACCCCCACGCAGTTTATTTATAGTGGTTCACGCCACCACCTTTACATACTAGGGCAGCTGTGGTATTTATGTTATCCAGTTTCACTACCCCTTCTCCTGAAAGGGTGGAGGGAGGGGTTAAATGTATCTCCACCTAAAGAACGCCTTTTTCTTATGCATTGCTAACCTCTTCCTTCCTTCTTTCTTTTCTGTTGTCCACCCACCTTTTGGTCTTCCTTCCTGTGCTCTTTTATCCAGTCTCCTTGTTAATGGAGTAGATAGCTCGTTAACTTCTCAACCCCAATCTGATCAGATAATCACAAATTAATCTCCCACATCAGCCCTATCTGGGGCTTAACTGATTAAACAGTGACCAAAGTGCTGATTCAGTTGCTGGTTCCCAGCACTCTATCACACACCTCTGCACCTTGCCTGTTAGAAAGGTGTTTCATTCCCTTCGCTCTCCTCACTTTACTGGAGGCACTGTTTGGCTTCAATCTTTCTTTGCTCCCAGGATAGTCACCTAGAGTCCCCTTGTAAGGGGTGTGCATTCTCCACCCACAGAAATCACATTTGGTGGATGGAAATTGCCCTCATAACTCCATTTCAGCCCACAGGTCCTTGCACTGGGGGCAACCTGGGGGGCCAGGTTTTTCGTTCTCGCCCCTTTTATTTTGTGGAGGGGTCTGCTTGTGCTACTGTTCCTCCTGGCTACCTGTGGTCACTTGTTCTCCCAACAACTCCATACTGCTCTTGGGGTCCCTTCCTTTGTCATTCTAAAGCAGAAAATCTGAAACTGCTTGACCACTATTAACAAATTTGGGGTTATTTTCATTCCCTGAAACCATTTCCTTGTTTTTCTTTTTTCCTTCTCCCTTAATTTCCCTTTCTTTATTCTCTCTCTAGCATGTGTTCTTCTGGATAATATTTTCCAACCCTTCTAAATTTAACAGCTCTTCTCCCTTTCCTGTGAATTTCACTCCTTCCCCCTGGGATGCCCCTTTTGCTCACCTAGTGGGAAGGGGTTCCAGCCAGTGCCTTACACAAGGGGGTGGTGCAACCCATCTACTCCCCCCAAGCCACTTCCATTTAAATTCCAGTGAACATCCAGGGGCATCTGTGCCATAGGTTAGAGTTTCTTATCCCGATGTATACATTCGGGTGTCACTCTTGCTCTAGGAAATATCCAGTGGGGTTTCACCAGCTCTCATCTGATTAATGAACAGGCTGAGATGGCAGTGTCTACCAGATCCCTTTGATACCTCCTCCCCAATATTACAGAAATGGTAAGTAATTTCCTTCTTTTTCCCTTCTTCGGAGTCCTGGCTCAAACCCAGAATTTTGTAAACCCACAGTCCAAGTATGGGCAGTCTCTTTTTATATGTCCCTGATGCCCATGTGGTAACACGCAAGAACCTGAGACTCCATCAGTGTTCCCCTGGGCTCCTTCTTCTTGGCAGCCTTTCCGAATGTAATTTCTCCAGTCTTCCTCCCTAGATCCATCCTCTTAACCTGCCACCCCCTCACCCCCTGGTAGCAAAGTCCACATCTACAAACTGTCGTATTAGTTTAATTGTTGCATGTAGGGTAATGGGTTGATGCTGATAGACTCATACCCAGATATTCTCTGGGAGAGGAGGACTGTTCAAGAATGACAACATTCATAATATTGCCCACACCTTGACTGTCTGGCCTCAGTGAACAAGTGTCTCAGTCTGTCAATTTTTGGGCAAATGCCTGGGACCTTAACCCCCAGTCTATTTTGCAGCTGGACATTTTTGCCTGTACTTTTCTGTCGAAAGTCCCACCCAGTCTAGGATGGCTGCCTTAACAACTTCATAATCCCTTGCTTGCTTGCCACTGAGAGCCATATAGGTGACCTGAGCCTCCCCTGTTAATTAGAGCGCTAGCTGTAGGACCCAGGTTCCCTTGTCCCTACATCTGCATCTACAGCCACACTCTCGAAAGTAACTAAAAATGCATTGGGGTTATTCACAGGGCCAATCCTGCTGAGGTCCACCCTCCACCCCGATTACCGCTCCCCGTCACAGGGCTCAAACCATTTTGTAATAGTTGTTGCTGTACCTGGGCTCACTCCCTTATAAATTCCTGAAGACTTTTTTGTTGCTCAGCTTAGGTGAGAAAGAATATTCTCTCCACGTGATGGGACTGCTGGAAGGTCTGGAAAACCTTCTGCATTTCCTTCTGCTGTTCAACCAGCCACTGCAATGCCTCCTCCATCTCCCAGCCTGCTGAACCTTTACACCAGCTTCCCCATCAGACTCTCTGTTTGTCCAGATAAAGGCTGGATCCCAGACAAGCTCCCACCTGTGATAGAATTCCTCCACTCCCATCCTCTTTGCTTCACACAAATGGCTCAGAAATCTTCCCTTTTGTAGGTACCACCAAGCAATTTATTTATCGTGGTTCACACCACCACCTTTATATACCAGGGCAGTCATGGTATTTACAATGCTATCCAGCTTCATTACCCCTTCTCCTAAAAAGGGAGTAAAGGTGTCTCTGCCCAGAGAACTCCCTTTTGTCAGTCAGTCCCTCCCTCCCTGCCACCACCCACCTCCTTCTGCTTCCTCCCACCCAACCTCTTGGGCTTCCTTCCTGTGCTCTTTTATCCGGCCTCCTTGTTAAAGGGCTAAGTAGCCCATTAGCATCCCAGTCCCAATCCAATCTGGTAATCAGTAACTTCTCTCATTAATTAGGCCCTTGCTGGGGCCTAACTGGTTAACCAGTGACCAGAGTGCTGGTTCAGCTGCTGATTCCCAGCACTCTGTCATATTTCCTGTCACAAGGCAAAGCTTTTTAAAAAAAAAAGAAAAGAAAAAGAAAAAAGAAATACCAAATTATGAGACACCTCTTACCTGTACCACAATGCCTACACAGCACAGTTCCACATTAAGAAAAAATAAGACAATAAAAAACAAACTCGACATTGTCATAAGGAACTTCCTTCTGCCTCCAGCTGCTAAGGGACACACTGCACAGAACACATTAATCTCCCTCACAATATAATGCAAAACCTTAATCACAACTCATGCTGCCCCCACAAATACATGACCCACTACACACTTAACTTGTGCACATATGTGGATACTGAATATTTGCTAAAGTTGCTGAGGATGTAATTAAGGTTGTGTGCTATATTGTGAGAGAGATTAACATGCTATCTGAAGGGCTTCCTTATCATTTGGCTTGGAGGCAGAAGAAAGTTCCTTGTGATACTGCCTGTTACTCAGTGGAAACTGTGTCCCATAACTTGCTGTTGTCTTGCTTTTTAGTATTAGAGTTGGGTGGAATGTTGTCAGATCTAATCACCGAATCCCTCTTAAATTACTCTTTTGTTTACAGAATTTACATTTGTACTACCAAGGTCAGAAATAGGCCCAAAGATTCATTGACTGCCAAGGTGGCATGTTCATGGTTCTGTTTCTCCTGAAAGGTTTGTTAATATAAAACACATTTACAAAAAGGCAACTGCATTCCTTATAAGGCTTCAGATGTCTGAAACCCAATCAGCTCCAACAGGAGAAAAATAGAAATCTGAACTCACATCTTGGCAGGTGAGAAAGAGGGAAAGATTTTCAAACATACACAAAATCTATTAAAGATTTAGGAATAATATTATTATTATTTATTATTAAAAGTATTTCTAATGAGTTCAGATGCATATTTCCAGTTCACACTGTCATGTATTTGAAAAACTCTGTGTACAAGCATATGAGAGTAGAATCTGGCCCACAAAGAAAATGGAAATGACTTAGCGATGAAGGTATATCATAATCAGGGCACAGATTCGACCTCTATCACATATTGACCCCTCTTTCATGGTGCCTTCTTATCTTTCAGAATTATAGAATTACAGAAATGTAGGGCTAGAAGGGATCTCAAGAGGTCATCTAGTCCATTCCCCAGCACTGACATATACTTGCACCATCCCTCACAGACGTTTATCTAGCCTATTCTTAAAAACCCCCAATGATGGGAATTTCCACAATCTCCCTAGATAATCTGTTCCAGTGAAAAACGTTTTTTTCCCTAACATTTAACCTAAATCATTCTTGCTGCTTACTATACCAATTCTTCTTGGCCTACCCTCAGTGGACATGGAGAACAATTGATCACCATCCTCTTTATAATAATCTTTTATATTTAAAGACAGCTATCCAGTCCCCCTTCAGCATTTTCTTCTCTAACTAAACATGACCAATTCTTTCAACTTTTCCACATAAATCATGTTTTCCAACTTTTTGTCATTTTTGTTGCTCTCCTATGGCCTCGCTCCAGTTTGTACACATCTTTCTTAAAGTGTGGTGCCCAAAACTGGACATAATGCTCCAGCTGAGGCCTCACCAGTGCCAACTAGATTGGCACAATTATATCCCGTGTCTTACAACAGTTGTTAATGGGTTCCCACCACAGTCAGGAAGAGGGTAAAAAGCTCCTCTAGGCACAGTCAATCCCAACCTGGCATACATGTGAAACCTGCCAAACCTAGAGATGGGATGATCCAAGTTTAGTAAAGGGTCGCATTCAGAGAGCAGGGGCTGCTTACTGGGAGAATGGCTGAAGAACGTCTGCAAGCTGGATCTTCTGGAGAAGCAGAAGGACATACTTTACTCTAAAAGAAAAGGAGTACTTGTGGCACCTTAGAGACTAACCAATTTATTTGAGCATGAGCTTTCGTGAGCTACAGCTCACTTCATCGGATGCATACTGTGGAAACTGCAGAACCTTAGCTCATGCTCAAATAAATTGGTTAGCTCTGCAGTTTCCACAGTATGCATCCGATGAAGTGAGCTGTAGCTCACGAAAGCTCATGCTCAAATAAATTGGTTAGTCTCTAAGGTGCCACAAGTACTCCTTTTCTTTTTGCGAATACAGACTAACACGGCTGTTACTCTGAAACCATACTTTACTCTGTTTTTCCTTTTTGTTTAGAAACCAAGTTGCTCAGCCTGCTTCTTCAGACACAATGAGGTTCGGAGCCCAGACAGCAGAGAAGGAAGTCTGTGATGAGAGAGGCTCCTTTCCTCACACCACAGGAGTGCCCTAGAGGTCATCCCAGAATGACATTTACCTTTTTCACAGAAGTATCACATTGTTGAGTCATATTCAATTTGTGACTCTTTGTGGGGGATAGAGTGACAATGTGTGTCACTATAACACCCAAATCTTTTTCTGCGGTACCACTGCCTACCCAGTTATTGCCCATTTTGTATTTGAGATTTCCTCCATAAATGTAGTACTTTTCACTTGTCCCTATTGAATTTCATCTTATTTATTTCAGACGAATTCTCTAATTTGTCAAAATCATTTTAAATTCTAATCCTGCTCTACAAATAGCTTGTAATCCCTCCCAGATTGGTGTCATCTGCAAAATTTATAAATGTAATCTCCACTCCATTATCCAAGTCATTAATCAAAATGTTGAACAGAACTATATCCAGGACAGACCCCTGTGTGACCCTGTTTGATATGTCCTCCCAGTTTAATTTAATCTATACCATATTAATGGTATTTATATGCTTATGAGAATGTCAGATCAGAATGGGAATGTGTCAAAAGCCGTACTAAGGTCAAGGTATGTCATGTCTACTACTTTGCCCTTACCCACTAGTCTGGTTACACTGTCAAGAATGAAATTAGGTTGGTTTGGCATGATTTTTCTTGTTGGCCATTAATTATCACCTTATTATTCTCTAGATGGTTACAAGTGGATTGTTTAATAATTTTTTCAATACCCTTCCAGGTATTGAAGTTAAGATGACTGGTCTATAATTCCACTGGTCCTCTATTTTCACCCTTTTAAGACAGGTATTATGTTTGCCATCCTTCAGTCCTTTGGAACCTCACTTGTCTGAGTTCTAAAGATAATCGTGAAGTATTTCAGAGATATAATAAGGTGAATTTCAACAGGCCCTGCCAACTTGAATATATCTATTTTATCTAAATATTCTTTAACCTATTCTTTCCCTATTCTGGCTTGTGTTCCTTCCCCCTTGTTAATATTAATTACGTTAAGCATCTGATCACAATTAGCTTTTATAGTGAAGACTGAAGCAAAAAAGGTATTCAAGATGTCAGCCTTCTTTGTGTCATCTATTATTTGCTCTCCATCCCCATTAAGTAATGGACCTACACTTTTCTTCATCTTTCTGTTACTTCTAATGTATTTATAGAACCTCTTCTTATTGCATTTTATGTCCCTTCTCAGTTGTAACTTATATTGTGCCTTAGCCTTTCTGATTCTGTCCCTGCATGCTTGTGCCACTCTTTTATGCTCATCCTTAGCAATTTGTCCTTGCTCCCACTTTTTGTAGGATTCCTTTTTAATTTTCAGGTTATTAAAGAGCTCCTGAGGGAGCCATATTGGTCTCTTACTAGAACTAAGCTTTAATTTAAAAAAAAGTAAGTTTCTAGATCTTTTGGTTGCTGAGAGTGTCTTGAAAATGTGAACAGGGTATAACTGATGCAATGATGTATACTTGCTTTTGCAGAATCTGAAATAACTTTTAGAGGTGTGAACTACCCCATTTATTTCAATGGGTGCTAACTCAGATGCTCAATATAAGAATGTTTACTTTCTCTTTGATAAGCAGTGAAAGTCAGTACTTTTGGCCTGACCTACACAAATTTTGTACCAGTATCACGATTTTAGTTAGGGATAACTTAATTTTTTTTAACCAAAATAGCTATACCAGTGTAAAATACCTTTATATTGATATAACTGTGTCCACACTAGCAGTGTTGTACAGCTTTAACTATGCCAATATAGTGAAAATGGTACAACTTTTGTGTGTGGAGAAGCCCCAAGAAAAAAGAGGAAGGATAAAATTATAAAGAGCTGCATAATCTATTGTGAGTAACAGCTCATTGGTGCCATGAGTGAGTGGACTTGGGGAGTAACACCACTTTCCCCCACCACTTTGCCCTAACCCAAAGAGCCTAGCACAGTCTAGTGGAGCATCTGAGACCCCTCTAAGAGGAGCCATGGTCATGAAGCCCAGTGGAGCATATGAGTTTCACCAAGGGAAAGCCCAGTACGAAGAGCCCAGCAGAGCAAGCAGATCCCATTTTGGGAAAGCCAAGCCCAAAGGGCCCAGCAAGCATTCTTGATCACATTTGGAACATTTGCGTAATCTACTCTGAGTGGCATCTCATGTGGGTTGATCTTATTTTTGAGCATAGTTTGGAAGAGCATCACCCACATTTTCTCACCTCATTAACCGCTGATCACAGTGGGTAACGACTGTGGGTAGTTTTATGAAACATATGTTTTTAAAATTTTGAAATAAGCACCTAACTTATGGTAATAGGCACCCTGTTAATAAATAGTGAATACAACTCCATTATTTCCTGTATTCTGTACCTTAGTCCATTGCCACAATATTCTGCCTGCTGGAACTAATTTCTTTATCATGTCACATATTTCAGGATTGAATTTTCTGCATGGATGAAAGTATCCACAGCCAATTATTCCTGAAAAATAAGATGCAATATACAAGTTCACAATGATTGTAAGATATAATTCATTCTTTCCTAAGAAAGAAAGGTTATTTACCTTACAGTCGCCATGGTTCATTGAGATACATTGTCTACATAGATTACACTTCTGGTCTGGTGCACAGGCCCCCCATTCATGTGAGATTGGATTTTTTTGGCCAGCAGTGTCTATTGGGGCTGTGGCTGTGCTCTAGATGGCCTTGCAAATACACCCTAGAAGGACATAAAGGGTGGAATGGACCTTACCATCTTTCAGTTCCTTTACCATTACAGAATTCAAGTGATATAGGACTCTGAAGTAGCAGAGAAGGAAGGTGTGTCAGAGAATCAATGGGAACAATACATCTAAAAGAACTGCAGTTACTGTTAGGTAAGTAATCATTTTTTCTTCTTTGAGTGATTGTCAACATGGATTCCACTTCTAGTGACTAGCAAGCAAGGACCTCATAATCAGAAAGTGAGTGCTAGGAGTCCTATTTTAATAATGGTTGCAAGACAGGTCTGCCTAAGAGGACGTCAAATCTTGAGGTCTCAGCTAAGGAATAGTGCTGGATAGAAGTGTGCACTGATTCTCATGTAGCTGCCCTGAACATTTCTGAAATTGATATGCTTCCCAAAGAAGCCGCAGAAGTTGCCTGAGCCCTGGTGGAGTGGGCTCTAGGCTAATTTTGCTAACTCATAGCACGATCTAATACAGTTAGATATCATTTAGATAGTCTTTGGGTGGATATTGTCTGACCTTTCATCCTATCAGCAAATTCTACAAACAGCATGGGAGAGTTCCTGAAGGTCCTGTTCTGTCAAGATCACATGAAAGAGCCCTAACCCCATCAAGGGTGTGAACTTTGGCGTCCCCTTGTTTAAGTGAGGCCTGGAAAGAAAACTGGACAGTGAATCATCTGATTCAGATGAAAATCTAAAACAACCTTTGGTTAAAATTTAGGGTTAAGCTTCAGGGTCACTTTGTCTTCAAGGAGCACCATGTCAAGTGGACCATCCATGAGGACCTGAATCTCCCCTACCCTTTGAGCTGATGTTATAGCTACAAAAGGCCCTTTTCATGGATAGACAGTATAGACAGCAAATTGTTCTGCTGAGACTGCATTAAGGTCCCCTGAAGGAGAGGGCCCCTGGACTGCGGAAAATGTACGAATAAGATCCTTGAGAAATCTAAGCAATTATAGGGTGATAAAATATGGTGGAGGACAGTGACTGGGTATTGTTGCTAAATATATACGTATGGAGCTGATGGATAGCCCTAAATGCTTTAGTGATAGCAGACAGCCCAGAATAGTAGGTACGGGGCTTCTAAGGGAGGTAAGTGGCATTATAGAGCCAAAGAGAGAATCTCTTCCATTTGGCTGAATAGGTCAGTCTAGCTGAGTCCTTTCTGCTGTGTATCAGTATCATGGATATCAGCAGGAGCAGCTTCTTTTGACAGTAATTGATCAGCCCATATCTATGTTGTCAGATGCAGTGATGCTGGGTTTGGGTGAAGGATCTGACCTTTGTTCTGGAAGATCAGATCATATCAAGTAAGACAGGTAATGTTATCAGAGGGTGAGTTGACAGGTTAATTAGCTGTCTGGACCAAGCTGGGGCTAGCACAATCACTACTGCTGAGTCCTGCTGAGTACCCTAAGTATTAACAGGGATGGTAGATAAGAAATTGGTGGATAAACAGAGACCATGAGACAAGCAAAGCATCCAACAGGAAGCCTGGATTCAGGTCTTCCTTTGAACAGCATGTTTGGCATTTCTTGTTCCAATCTGAAGCAAACAGGTCAACTGTCAGGTATCCCCACCTGCAAAGCTGCTCAGTAGGATGGTGTCTTTGACAGTCCATTTGCAGTCATTTGCAAATTGCCTGCTGAGCTGGTCCATTATGACATTCTGCAAGCCTGGTAGTTGCAGAGCTACTTGTGTGATTCGGTGACGAATGCACTAGTTCCAGAGATGAACAACTTCTTGGCAAAGTGTGTATGTGTGGGTGGGTGTGGGGGGGAGGAAGGAAGGAATGTGCTCTTCCCTGTCTGTTGACATAAAACATTGTTTTGTGTTGTCTGTCATTATCTGGACTTTTAGTCAATGTACCATGGGAAGAAATGTTGTGCACACTAGACAAATAGCTCTAAGTTACAGAAATTTTATTTGAAGGTGAGTATCTGCAGGAGTCCAGAACTCTTGTGTCTGTGAGGAGTCTAGGTGAACTTCCCACCCAAGTATGGAGGCAGCTGTGACCAGTTTCTTGGTAGGGAGGGAGGAGAAAACAGTACTCCTTGCATACCTGGAAAGGGTCCTTCCACCAGTTTAATGATACAAGACTTTTTGAGGAACCTGAACCCTCATGTGCATGTGATGTCTATTGGGTAGATACACAGATTTCAACCACCCTTGCATGGAATGTAGGTGATGTCTAGCATGCTGTATAATGTACGCTTAAGAGGCCACATGAACCAGGTGTCTAAGGCATACACTTACAGACATTTGTGGGTAAGCCTACAGCTGGCTGATGAGATCTAGTATGGTCTTGAGTCTTCCCTATGGCAGATAAACTCAGCTGATGTGGAATCCACCAGCACTACCTCAATCAACTCTCTTTTCTGGGTCAACAGCAATAATGACCTTTTTTTGTTTTTCCTGAGACCCAGTGTGGTGAAAAGATGTAGGATTTTGTGAATGGAACATTCACTTCCTTGAACACGGCAATCATGGAGGTCTGGGTATATCTGACTCCCTTAGGTCCTTATATAGGCCACCATGACTGCCATGCACTTGGCAAATTCTCTGGTATGTACAGCTGAAAGACCAAAGGGCAGAAGTCAATACTGGTGGTGGGAAGTTCCCACTTAGAATCTCAAGTATTTTCTGTGTGCTGAGTGAATGGATAGGTGAAAGTATGTTTCTTAGAAACTGAGAACCACAAACCAGTCTAAGAAATCTAAGGATACTGAGCCTAGGGTTACCCTCCTGAATTAAAAATGGTAGATGAACTTGCTGATAAACCTCAAATCAAGGATTGGATACCAGCTCCCCTTCTTCTTCAGGATAAGAAAGTAATGTGAGTAAAATACTTTCCCTCTGAACTGCAGAGGCAGGTCTTCCAGTGTGATGAGATTTAGAAGGGAGATGTTTCTTACTTTAATAATATCTCATGAGAGGGCCCTCAAAGAGGCTAGGAAAGGGGGGAAGGAGATAGGAAGAGACTGAAATTGAATAGAATCCCCACACTGATCACCCCTAAAACACAACTGTCTAAGGTAATTCAATTCCAGGCTTTCTAAAAATTCAAAAGCTGGTGTCAAAAAAATAGAGGGAAGGGTATAGATACTCAAAAGTCTCCGCATGGCTCTTGAAGTTGGCATCAAACTTACTGCTTTGAGGTGGACATGGGATGTGCAGCTGCAGAGGAAGAGACAGAGGGCCTTCTATTTCTTCCCCAATGGCTTTGATGATTTTAGTGGTTTGTAATAATAGGTCTTTATCTAGAGTAACTTTGTGACCTGGCTGCTTTCTACGGGCTGGCATGTAAACTGCCAGGAACTGAGAGTGGCTCTCAAATCACGCAGAGAGTGCAGGTCTTCATTGGTTCTAGCGTTGGACTGGTAACAACTTTTTAATAGGAAGTCCTCACTTATCTCAAGCTCCTTTGGTATGCCTGAAAATTGTAACCATGAAATCTTGAACATGGCGATGGATGTAGCCATTGATTGTACTACAGTGGCCAACATATCTAATGCTATGTAGTGATGTATGAGTCACCAATTGTCCCTCAGTTACAAAGATTTCAGTTTCTCCCTATTTTATTGAGGGAGTTTTTAAATAAATTCTGATAGTTTGTCCCTATTAAGACAATCAAACTTTTCTAGGAGCTCATGGTAATTTGCAATATGAATTTGCAGATTTGATGAGTATTTTTTCTTGCTAAATACATTTTTTTTCAAATCATTATCTTTTGGAGTTGTTTTTGGGCATCCCTGCTGTCATGACCTTTCTTGCATTGATGCTACTATCACAGATCAAGAAAAAAACAGTTACTCACCTCTCGTAACTGTTGTTCTTCGAGATGTGTTGTTCATGTCCATTCCAGTCAGGTGTGTGCATGCGCATGTGCCTGTTGGCTGGAATATTTTTCCCTTAGCAGCATCTATTCGGTCGGCCTGGGCACCCCCTAGAGTTGCGCCCTCATGGTGCCTAATATATAGCCTTGCCGACCTGCCAACTCTTCGGTTCCTTCTTCATAGCTACTCCAACAGAGGGGTAGGAGGGTGGGTATTGGAATGGACATGAACAACACATCTCGAAGAACAACAGTTACGAGAGGTGAGTAACCGTTTTTTCTTCGAGTGCTTGTTCATGTCGATTCCAATCAGGTGACTCCCAAGCAAATTCAGGAGGTGGGGTCAGAGCTGTCCACTGATTGGAGTACTGCTCTACCAAAGGCCACATCATTTCTGGCCTGTCTAGCAATCGCATAATGCACAGCGAAAGTGTGTATTGATGACCAAGTCACCTGCCCTGTAGATTTCCTGGGTGGGGACTTGAACCAGGAAAGCTGTTGATGAAGCTTGCTCTCTTTTAGAGTGCACCGTTATTGGGGGCGCTGGGATACTTGCTAGATTGTAGCACTCAGTAATGCAGGTCACAATCCATGATGAAATGCGCTGTGTCAAAACAGGCTGACCTTTCATCCTGTCCGCTACTGTGACAAAGAGCTGTACCGACTTCCTGAATGGTTTTGTCCTCTTGATGTAAAAGGCCAGCATTCTGCGGACGTCGAGAGTGTGGAGCTTCTGCTCCCTGCTACTTGCATGAGGTTTGGGGTAGAAAACTGGGAGGAAAATGTCCTGGTTTATGTGGAACTGCGACACAACCTTCGGGAGGAAAGCCAGATGGGGGTCTGAGCTGAATCTTGTCCTTAAAAAATATGGTGTAGGGCGGCTCCAATGTTAGAGCCCTGAGCTCAGACACCCTCTGGGCTGAAGTTATCACCACCAGGAACGCGACCTTGTAGGAAAGGTAGAGCAGGGAGCATGTTGCTAGAGGCTCAAAGGGGTGCCCCATGAGCCCAGAGAGGACCAAGTTGAGGTCCCAAGCAGGAACCGGTTGGCGGACAGGTGGGTACAACCTGTCGAGGCCCTTCAGGAAGCGGGTGACCAGGGGGTTAGCTAAAACTGAGCGGCCCTGTACCCCCAGATGGAAAGCCGAGATGGCAGCCAGGTGCACTCTTATAGAAGACAAGGAGAGACCTTCTTGCTTCAAGTGGAAAAGATAATCCAAAATCTGGGGCACTGGGGCTAACGCTGAGCTGACCAGACTGAAAATATCTTCCACTTGGCCAGGTATGTGGAATTGTCCTGACGGTTCTGCTGCTGGAACCTTTGAGGAGGTTGTGCCAGGGTTGACGACGGGGCCAGAGGCAAAGGCGTTGGGACTGTAGGCGCCAGGGGCAGATGCGTAGTGGAAGGCGGTACAAAAGTGGTGGAGGCCACTGAAGATGCCACTGACTGAGGGCCCTGGGTTCCTCCCTGGCTCAGGTGATAAGACCAGGGGGTCCAGAAGGGCCACTGAGGCGGATTCTACCACTGCGGAGGCCACGCATGATGTTCCCTTCTGTCTCTGCCCGACCTCTCTCTACGGCTTCTGCTCCTACTCGAGCGATAGGAGTTGGGCTCTGACTCTGAGGTCTCAGACACAAGACCACGGCGGAGCTGATCTTTGATGCCTCAAACGTCAAGAACTCGGGGAGCAGGAAGGCTCTCTGTCGGAGCGAGTAGGCACCGATGGACAAGGCGAAGGTGTGCGCCTCGACATCATAGCTGGCTTCCCTTTAGAGTGCACCAGAGGACGCGGCTCCGTCAGCACTGAGGGTTCCTCCTTGGCAGGCGAGAATGGTGCTGTTAGGTGGAGGAGGTCTCGAGCAGCCTGGTAGGCTTCCGGCATGGACAGGAGCTGCAGCTGCTGCGTAGGTACCAGTGATCGAGGTGGGGCCAGACTTGACTGCTGCAGCTTGGCAGCAGTCGACACGGCCCCGGAAGGAGATGTCGAGGAGTGGCCCACCTGGGGTCACACATCTCGAGGCTTAGCTGGAGGAGAATGGTTGCTGGCTTTTTCTTCTTTTGAGGCACCGGCAAGTGGGAGCAGAAAGGCCCCATGACGGGTCCTGTGAGGAACCATGGTGGTGCTGGGTGTCCGTGGAGGAGTCCTTCCTTGGTGCTGAACTCGCCGACAGCACCAGGGCACTCTGCGTCAGGGACGACACTGTAGGGGTCAGGTCTTTCCAGCCCGGGTCGGAGTGGGGGCATAGGACTGCCTCCATGAGGATCACCTTCAGCTGCTGTTCCCTTTCTTTAAGTGTTCTCGGGCAGAACTTGTAGCAGACCTTACAACGATCTTTCTGATGGGTCTCCCGCAGGCACCGAAGACACGACGAGTGCAGGTCACTTTTCGGCATGTGCTTGGCGCAGGCCATGCAGTTCTTGAAGCCCGGGGACCGCAACACGCCACGGCGCTGGGGCCGGAGTGGGGGAAAACCCCCAACAACACTATACTACACTAAACTATTAACAGGAACACTACTGATAACTAACTATATACAATGGAAGAGAGAGGAAACTTGCTGAGCAAGAGCCAAGGGAAGTTCTAGCCACCATCACTGGCGGCAAGAAGGAACTGAAGGGGTGGAGGGTTGGCAGGGCTATATATTAGGTGCCATGAGGGCGTGACTCCAGGGGGCTCCCAGGCCAACCCGACAGATGCTGCTAAGGGAAAAATCTTCCGGCCAATGTGCATATGCACATGCACACACCTGACTGGAATCGACATGAACAAGCACTCGAAGAAGAACTGGTGCACATAAAAATATTCATACCAAACTTAAGGGACTTGATGAGCCCGTCTGCCTTTGTAGAGATAGGTGTCACAGATGACAGGGTCTGCCATATATTTCTTATTGCTTCTAATAGCCCCTCATTAATTCACATGGGTAATATTTGGGGCATAGAAAAGCGTAGAAGGTCTAGACGCTTATGTGATTTCCCTTGCACTACCTCCACAGGCATTTCTAATGTATCTGCCATTTGATGCAAAAGTTCCTGAAACATTTTGAAAACACCAAGTTGAATGGAAGAAGGGGACATTACTGCCTCGTCTAGTGAGGAAGAGGGGATGGCTACTGATATCAGGTATTGCTCCATTTGCAGGTGTTCTTTCTCACTTTTTTGGTCTTTCTGATATACAGTGAGAGTCTGTGCCACCTGTTCCTCTTAAGCAACTGTATGAATTTTGAAAGGAGGAGAGATTTAACCCTAGAGAGAGCTGTAGAGGTAGAACTCTTCACTGGTTGCATCCCTCCAGAGGCCCAATAGGGCCAAGATTGCACATTATAGGGGTGAGGGACTTGGGGCCATGGGGTGAATCCCAGGGTAGGTGTTCTTTCCTAGAGTCCATAGGTCTCTATGCTGACAGTGACAGCTCCTAGATTCCAATCAGACTAGCATGGTAATATGAATGGGAATGAGGAGAGTGGTGGGGGATACCTCCCTACTACAATTCAGAAGGGGAGGAAGAGTAAGAGCACTCCTTCTCTGATGGTGGGGCAACCCTAACCAGAGTCCTGGAGTAAGCTTGAATCTCTCCCACCACCAGAACTGGAGAGGTGACCAGTATCGTAATAGTTCTGGTTACTTGTGCCATATAGGACACTCTCACAGGTGGGGATAATAATAGTGACTCAGGTTGTCCAGTCACTGTAAGATCACTGGGTACCAAAAAAAAGTCAATGCTCAGAAAGTTGGTGCTGAAAACATCTGTACCACAGCAGTAAGTACCAGAATCATGGCACTGTGTGTTCATACCAAGAGATTGGTAACAGCTAAGTGCAGACCTCTTCCTGAGACACTACCATACATGTTTGGTGACTGGGTTTTATCAGGGTATCAGAGGGACCTGATTTGGGCCATGAAACACCATTTGGCTGAGTAGCCCAAGGAGATCTCTGGCTCCTTTTACTGGATCCCAGGAAAGGTGACCTAGGCCTGTGCTCACTCTGGGAATGATGTTCCATCCTACCCTTTTCAGATGACTGGGTGAAGGAGAACATAGCTGTGCTGCCAGTCTCAGTGAATGACTGTTTCTTTGATTGAGCCAAGGAGCCTGGAGTTGAGCTGCAATTCACAGAAGTACTAGCCAAGGAAGCCTGTTCAGGCCCAGTAGGCTCTTTTTTCTCTGATTCTGAGGAGGATCTCATTGAGCACTCCAGAAGAAAAAGTATATGATAGGCCTCTCTCACCTTCTACGTTCTCTTGGAGAAGGAGAAACAGAGTGAGCATCTATCAGGGATATGCCCCTCTCCAAGATAAAAATGGCACTTCAAGTCCCATCATTAAGCTAAATAACCGCATCATAGGAGGGAAAATTTTTGAACTTCAGGGACTTCATTTCAATCATAGTGGCTAAATTCCAGTACCAAGGAAGTTCCTAGCCCTCATAAAAAGCTTTTTTATATATGTATGTATAGCAAACAGGTATAGAAAAGAAAACAATTACACTAATTGCACTAATATCACTATTTACTTATATCTATGTATCGATTGATAGATAGATATACACAAAATCAGTAAAGTCTCAGAGTGCAGAGGAGTGGAATTGTAGGAGTTCCATCTCACAGCCATGTGTGGTAAGAGGGAACTAAGGGAAAGTTGGGTCCATTCCACACTTTATGCGCTCAGGTCGGGGGGGGGGATGCAAGAGCACTCAGAGCACAAGTGCAGCCCCGACGGACACTGCTGTCCAAAAGAATCTGATGTTAGAAGCATGGGGTGCATGCACACACGAAGTGACATTCATGTGGATAATCACTTGAAGAAGAAAAAATAGGTACAAACACAGCAATTAGTCGTGCAAATATTTCTATACATGCCTAACATTAGGCACATGAGTAGTCCTGTTGACCTAAATGGGACTAATCACAAGCTTACAATTATGCCCACAAGTATGTATGTATTATTTACCTTATTTTTAATTCATATATGCAACAGGAAAACCTTAAGTTTCTTTCAAGTGATAATGAACATAAAGGTTGTCATAAAGAAAGAGGAAGATAAGTGATGTTAAGGAGACAGAGTTAATGTTAAAAATAAGATAATATAGGAGCCCACCAAATAAAAGCACAGCAGAAGATAGCAGAGCTGAGGGAGCTGAACTTGCAGGAGTAACTTCCCTGAAGGGTAAAATTTTCCAGAGCCAAGGAAAAAATGGAACTCAGTGTCTCTTTTGTCCTGGCTACTTTCTTTGCCCTAGTGAGCAGTCTTTGTAGTATACATTTTGCTTTGTTGAGCACAGAAATAGAATGACTGTAATACCCCAATAAAGTGTCTAGCAATAGCCTTGCTAACATCACTGGTCCTGATTCTTGGATCCAACTGAACTAAGTTTGGCCCATGACCCACAGAGTAGGAGTGTAGTGTGCAAAGCTGGCTTTATACTACCTTTGCAGCACCCCAGCTCTGGGGCCCATTCAATCCTAACTTAATCAGTGCAACTTCAGGACTGTTCTAACCTATGCCCATTTATCTATGGCCTCAATGGGCTGTTCAAGCAGCCAAAACCAGCTGAAGTATAGAAACACTCCAGCTGCAAACCCTCTACCCCCAGCCATGCCCCTATGCTGGAGGTAGCACAGTGTTGAAGTGCAGAGCCAATGCACCTGCATTCAGAGAGTCCCCCTAGGCTGGAGGATTTCCCAAGTAGCCTGTTAAGCTGGCCTTATGTTCCCTTTGCATCCTAAGAAAAGTTGGGTCTACTGTTTTTTTTTCTACTATTCATGTGAATTAGTAGGGATTTATGGGGGCAGAAGGAAAGATGAAAATCATGACTGTTTGCAAGTCTATTTTCAATAAACAGATTTTGAAAAGTATAATATAGAATCCTTCTTGTTAACATGCAATTTTCATTTTTGTAATTCTAAATTCTATTCTGAGATCTGAAATTTATTCTGTATCCTACCCAAACAAATTCCACAAATGACACAACCAGATCATACCTGCCAAATCCAGACAGCTATGAAAAGGGACGCTTGGTGAGAATAATAGGTACAGAACCTCTAACTCAGCTGAAGACATTTGACTGGGAGAGAAATTGGAAAGGAAAAGAGTGGAAAAAGGACAGATAATTTGCTAAAAGACAAAGGCATTGCTCAACTTAAAAATGATATGCTCAGATGTAAATAGAATTATGAGTTAGTGAATTAAAAACTTTAACAACTAAAATCCTGGGTTCAAATTTAATTATTTAGATTAACTTAAAAGGCTGTTTACCTGCAAAGTCCTGAGTTCAGGGTTCTCTATTTTTTAATTATTTATTTTTTCAATGAGACTAATTGCAAAGTAAGGTGTGACTCAAAATAAGCATAAATGGCAGAATCTAGCCCATAATAAATAGTTTAAAACAGTGGCTCTCATCCTTTCCAGACTACTGTATCCCTTTCAGGAGTCTGATTTGTCTTGCATACCCCCAAGTTTCACCCCACTTAAAAACTACTTGCTTACAAAAATCAGACATAAAAATACAAAAGTGTCACAGCACACTAAGACTGAGAAATGGCGTACTTACTCATTTTTACCATATAACTGTAAAATAAATTGATTGGATTATAAATATTGTACTTACATTTCAGTGTATAGTATATAGAGAAGTATAAACAAGTTGTCTGTATGAAATTTTAGTTTCTTTGCTATTGCTTTTTACATAGCCTATTGTAAACTAGGCAAATATCAAGATGAGTTGACATACACCCTGGAAGACCTCTGTGTACCCTCAGCGGTATGTGTACCCCTGGTTGAGAACCACTGGTTTAAAAAACCAAAGAGTAAATTGCATCTCGAATCCTCCTGCATAGGTGGCTGCGTGGAACACCAGCAAGAACTTAATTCCTTGTGATGCTCCTCGCACAGGGGGTAATCCATCCAGTGCACTGGGAGCTAAGATGCCTGTTGTGAACAGCACCAGTGCAGGGAGCTATGCTCCTTACATGGCTTTTGATGTTAGCAATATCATCAACTATTTTAGAGGAAATTATATTGGTCATGTATTGTGAGGTCAGAGAGGAAAGCATTAATTAACTGTTAACTTTTCTTAACATATGTTTGTTCGTAATTCAGAAGCCTACACATATATTTTGTTAGGGTGGAACTCACCTAATTTCAGAGGGCCTACACCAGGTCTTCACCAGGGACTTAAGAAGTGAACTGGAGCTTGAATGGGCCCTTTCCAATATGACAAATTTCACTCTAACTGATTTGGGAACGGAAAACTTTTAAAAAGATTTATTGTGTATTTAAAATTAGAAGTAGTATTTAATTCACCTTTAAGTCACAAATCAAATGAATCTGACTGTCTCATTCTAATGCAAGGCCCAATTCTCCTCCCACTTGCACAATTTTATACTAATACAACTCCAATTACTTCATTGGAGTTACTCCTGATCTAAATTCATGTAAGAGGACAATCAGGACACAAGTTTATAAATTTTACATGTATTAGTCTACAGTAAAATAAATCAAAATAACTAAAAAATATGAATACCAAAAATTTTGTCTATGGATGCATTCGATGGTAGTGTGCAATTAAACACAGTAAACTGCCTTTTTAAACGCTGTGGGATATCATTACGGCCTCCTCCAGGGTGTATCATAGCTGCTACTAACTGTACATCAACAATTGTAGTGAAGTCTCCAGGTTTATCTAAACTGTACATTCCTTCCATTTCCATCATCTGACGAACTATTTCATTGGTTACCTACAAGATTATAAAACAAATATTAATTACCATTTCAAAAGAAGAAAATGGAAATATGCTCATCTTCTAATTTTCTTTCTTCTTGCAATCTCTCCTCTACTCCTCAGAGAAATTTGTTTTTATCTTAGTCTAGATACAGACCACAGCACCTCCTACATGGCAAACCACCAGAAATTTTTTTTCAGAGCTTTAAGATATTACTAAATGTAATAAAAACACTGTCTTACTCACTTTGACCAAATAAAGAAGTATTATCTTGTGGTTAAGGCACTGAACTGGTACTCAGAGAAGATGATGAAGTGAGCTGTAGCTCACGAAAGCTCATGCTCAAATAAATTGGTTAGTCTCTAAGGTTCCACAAGTACTCCTTTTCTTTTTGCGAATACAGACTAACACGGTTGTTACTCTGAAACCTGTCAGAGAAGATGGGTTCAGTTCCTAACTCTGCAGCAGACTTCTGTGTGGCCTTGGGCAAATCACTTAATTTCTCAATGGCTCAGTTTCTCATTTTGAAAAATGGGGAAAATACTGCTATTTGCTTTCTCCCAACCTTTCTCTATCTTGTCTATTTAGATTATAAGCTTTTTGGGAAAAGACAGCTTCTAAATATATGAATGTACTGTGCTTAGCAAGTGGATCCAGTCTTGTCTGGAGACCTAAGCTCTACCATAATACAAACAATAAGGTTAAAATTAGCTACATATACTGCCCATGAAATATCTTCATGCTAATATTTATATCAGTTGGTCTTCCCATTTGTTGGGATGTTCTGGTGAAAAGATTAATAGAAGGAAATTATTAGATGAGTATATTTAGTATTCCCCAGCATAATTTCTCCATTAATCATTGATGAGGAAATGTATCCATCCAATAGGTTACTGGTGACCTTGGGAAGTGAGTGTGTCCTAAATCCCCTCAGGAGCTGAGTTTCCTAACACCTATATGTTTCCACAAGGCAATATCTTACGTATCTGGTTATGGAAACTTCCATGACTTCTTTCCTTTGCTTTTAGGGTGCCAAGAGACATACTAGGCTGTGGGTCTTTCTTATGTGTGTGTTCAAGGAAAACAGATTAATTGTGCTCTTTGCACATCTGTGTCATGCCATCTGTTTTCTGTGGTGTGAACTGGCTTTGGATAAGCACAGTAGAATGAGGAGAGTACAATATCTAGGGAAAAGTGGAATGGAATATTCTTATTTTAAATAACTCTAGGAGCAATACTAAGAACTACTTTGTCTGTGTACAAGATACCATATGGCTTTCCCACAAATAATACAGAACTTTTTTGCAGAAATGTATGGTTTACTAAAACTGACTGGTCCTGTCAATTTAATGTCAGGCTGAACATTTGAATAACATGCTGTTTTGGGGATTATACTGCTTTCATTAGAGCTTTTAAAAATATGACAAAGTTAAGGATAATATATGAAATATGACTCCTAAGTCCAAGATATATCTTCAGAATATCTATTCTACTCCCTGATGTTTATTTAATAATTACACCATAATCATATGACTTTTCTATGATTTACAGTTTAATAAAAACACTGCATTGTAAAAAGGAGTCAAATGTTTACTGTATATGAGAAAAAATCTGACTTATAAAATCTGAGATTCAAATATTTTTGTTAAATACTACAAAATATATTTTAGTCATATCTTCTTATATGAAGTTTTCTTCTATACCTGATCTCCCCATTCATTAATTATTGGCATATTAATGTCATCAATAAACACGGTCATTCTTCTCCCGCCTGGTGGTCCATAAGTACTTCCCATGCGTTTGTCCACATAACTCTCTATTGTCCTCTGAAGAAAAAAGAAAAAGTTTGAATTTAGTATCTACAATACCAGCATATTTTTTAAACATTTTATATTTATATTTGGAAAGGGTTTTTTTAAAATGTACTGCGTGTTGCCTGAGATAATGGAAAATTTCTTATCTGAGAATTTTCTTTTTGTCAGCAGTTTCTTGTCTCATTCTTCGCAAATAGGCTGTCTCTCTCCCTCATGGAACTCAAAGGTAGTCTGGAATTATTCCTGGAAGATTCAGGACTAAAACCCCATTACCTCATGCCACCAGAAGAATTTTTCCAAAGACGTAAAAAGACTCCTAACAACTGATTATTAGCATTAAGATGATAATCTCAAATTATATTAATGAACCTTAAGGTGTGTTGAGGTCTCCCTTTAGAGAAAAAAACAATTAGTTTTGAATTGTATTTTGGTCATTTAACAAACTACTAGGGTGGTAGATTGAGGAGAGGAATTGCTAACAAAAAGAAAATGATCAACTAAGACATTTTCAGTTCTGGTGCACAGCTTCTCCTCTCAAAATTCACTAATGGGCAATAAAGAGTAAGGAATCACTAAAGCAAGATGAGAAAGAATAAACTAGAATTTCAATTATAAATTACAGTGGAATAATAAGCCAAAGAGGAGGTTACTCACCTTGTGCAGTAACTGATGTTTTTTAAGATGAGTGTCCCTGTGGGTGCTCCACTCCACTCCCTGTGCCTTCGCTCTGAGAGTTTTACAGCAGTGCCCATACGGGCCGCGCATGCACAGTGTCTGCCCAATGTGCTGCTGGTGCCTCAATAGTGTGTGTGCATCCTGGACTCCTCAGTTCCTTCTCTACAACAGAGCCTACTCCAAACTCCGAAGTAGAGGGGAGGAGGGTGGGTAGTGGAGCACACACAGGGACACTCATCTCGAAGAACACCAGTTACTGCACAAGGCGAGTAACCTCCTCTTCTTCTTTGAGAGATGTCCCTGTGGGTGTTCCACTCCAGGTGACTTAAAGGCAGCATTTCTGAGGATGGTAGGGACTTGGGATCTGGTAAAAAAGCCATTGACAGCACAGCTCATCCCACCTGAGTGTCCATCAGGGGTCCCTGTGTGAGAGCGTAATTTTTGGCAAAGGTGTGCTCTGAAGCCCAAGTGGCAGCCTTGCAGAAAAGGGCAACAAAAATTATTAGGGATATGGAGTGACTTCCATATGAGGAGAGATGAATAAGCCTGGGACTTTTCAGCTTGGAAAAAAGACGACTAAGGAGGGATATGGTCTATAAAATCATGACTGGTGTGGAGAAAGTAAATAAGGAAGTGTCAGCTACTCCTTCTCATAACACAAGAACTAGGGATCATCAAATGAAATTAATAGGCAGCAGGTTTAAAACAAACAAAAGGAAGTATTTTTTCACACAACACATAGTCAACCTGTGGAACTCCTTGCCAGAGGATGTTGTGAAGGCCAAGACTATAACAGGGTTAAAAAAAGAACTAGATAAATTCATGGGGGATAGGTCCATCAATGGCTATTAGCCAGGATGGTCAGGGATGGTGTCCCTAGCCTCTGTTTGCCAGAAGCTGGGAATAGGAGACAGGGGATGGATAACTTGATGATTACCTGTTCTGTTCATTTCCTCTGGGGCACCTGACATTGGCCACTGTTGGAAGACAGGATACTGGGTTAGATGGGCCTTTGGTCTGACCCATTATGGCCATTCTTATGTTCTTATGTCTGCAAGTGGGATGTTATGCAGAAATGCTATAGAGGATGACACAGATCTAGTAGAGTGTGCCTTGACTGAAGTTGGAGGTTGTATGTGCTTTAATTGGTAGCATAGGTGGATGTAGTCTGATATCCAGTTAGATATTCTTTGGGTGGATATTGATTTGCCCTTAGTGTGTTCTGATATTGAGATAAAAAGTTTAGGGGAAGCTCTCAACCGCTTACTTCTATCCAGATAAAAAGATAACACCCTGCAAACATCAAGGGTGTGCATTGCAGCTTCACAAGGATTCACATGCAGTTTAGGAAAGAAGGTTGGTAGATGAATAGGTTCGTTGAGGTGGAAGGACGAATGCACCGTAGGGAGAAATTTAGGATGAGTTCAAAGCGTGACTTTATCTTTCAAAAAGATAGTGTACAGAGGTTCAGCCATGAGTGCTCCAAGTTCTCCCATGGATGTAATTGCCATTAAAAATGCAGCTTTCATGGATAGGTGCAGTAGGGAGCAGGTTGCTAGTGGTGCAAAAGGTTTGTGCATCAGGGCTTTGAGGACCAAGTGTAAGTCCCCTGGCTGAGTGGGTGGTCTAATGTCCAGATACAGGGTTTGGATGTCCTTGAGGTATCTCTTTGTGATAGGGTGGGCAAAGATCACTGTGTCATCGATTTTTTGGTGAAACACTGTGATTGCTGCTAGATGTATTTTTATTGAGCTAAAGGAAAACCCGGATAATTTAAGTTCTAGAAGACAGTCCAGTATAAGTAAGAGAGGGGCAGAAGCAGGAGAGGTGTGCCTGGTGGAACACCACGTGGTGAACCTAGTCCATTTATGAAGATAGGTAGTATGTGTAGATTGTGTCCTGCTGTGTAACAGCACCGTTCGGACTTGTTGGGAACAATCTTGTTGGGTTCAGTAGAGAACCATTGAGGAGCCATGCCTTGAGGTTGAGCATCGCTATATTGGGCTGGTGTAATTAGCCCCTGCGTTGAGATAATAGGTCCGGAAGGGGAGGGAGCGAGATCAGGGCACAAGCGGACATTGTGTTAGAAATGGGTACCATGCCTGTCTGGACCACGTAGGAGCTATTAGGATGACCGTGGTCCTGTCTGTTCATATCTTCTGTATCACCCTGTGGTATTGGTGGGAATGCATTCAACAAGTTGTCGGTCCATGTGATCATGAACGCGTCCCCCATGGAGTCCTTTCCCAGACCCACTCTGCAGCAGAATCTGGGGCATTTTGTGATGGTCGCAGTTGCAAATAGATCCAGTTGAGGATAACCCAACTGTGGGAGATGCCGTGTAAGATAGTACTGTTTATCTCCCATTCGTGGTCTAGGGGAAAAGATTGACTGAGCTTGTCTGCTGTGGTGTTCTGCTACCCGGACAGGTATGAGGCTGAGATATGTATGTTGTGTTGGAGGCACCAATTCCAAAGTTTCCTAGCCTTTGTGCATAGTGAATGGGATCGAGCTCCCCCTTGTCTGTTTATGTAAAATGTACATGCGATGTTGTCGGTCATCACCTGATTCTTTGTTTCTTGAGGAGTGGGAGAAAGTAGAGACAGGCATTTTGGACAACTCAGAGCTCTAGAAGATTTATATGTAGCATGGTTTTTGTAGAGGACCATAGGCTCTGAGTCGTGTGATGTCCCATGTGTGCCCCCCACCCAGTGAGGGAGGCGTCTGTCATGATTATAAGTGAGGGAGAATCCTGCGAGAACAGGACCCCGGAGCACATGTTGTGTGGTAGAGTCCACCATATTAGTGAATACTTGACCTTTGGCGGCATAGTTAGTAGTCTGTTTAGTCTGTGCACGTTTGGTTTGCAGATGGTGGCCAACCAACCTTGTAGGCACTGCATGTACAGGCGTGCGTTCTTGACAACAAAAGTACATGCAGCCATGTGGTCTAGAAGTTGCAGGCAGTCAGCGGCTGTCACCCATGGGCTGATCCTCAACTGGCCAACAAGATTCTTTATGGTGTAGAGTCTGACAGTAGAGATGCGAACCCCATTATCAAGTCTAGGTGTGTGCCTATGAATTCCAGTTGTTGGGTTGGATGTAGTTGTTTATATTCATTTGCAGATCAAGATTCTGGAAGCAGTCAATAGTCATCTGCATGAATAGGATGGCTTTTTCGTAGGTGTGTGACTTCAGCAGGCAATCATCCAGGTACAGAAAGATTATTATCCCTTTTTTTCCTGAGATGTGCCGTTACCACCGCAAGAACCTTTGAGAAGACCTGGGGTGCTTTGAGAGGCCAAAGGGTAAAACCTTGTACTGGTAATGGTCTGAGCCCAGGGCAAATCTGAGAAAGCATCTGCGGACAGGGTGCATAGTGATGTGAAAATAAGGGTCTTGCATGTCGAGGGCTGAAAACCAATCTCCCAGCTCCAGCACTGGAATTATTGCTGTTAGGGCAACCATCTTGAATTGTTGCTTCTTGACGAACATGTTTAGTCGGCTGAGGCCAAGAATGGGTCGCCAGCTCCCACTTTTGTTTTGTATCAAAAATAGTGGGAGTAAAACCCCTTCCCTCTGTGCTGAGCTGGCATTGTCTCCACAGCACCTAATTGCAGAAAATGTTGAACCTCTTGTCAGAGGTCGTGAGAGGGGTCCCTGAAGAGGGATAGGGGTGGGTGGGGGGTATGGACAGGAAGGGGATTGTATAGCCAGAGCGGATGACTTCTAGGGCCCATCCGTCTGCAGTGATAGCTACCCAGTTGGCACAGAATGGGAGCAGAGAGTGCCCAAAGGGGTGGATGGTTTATATGAGTGCTAGAGTAGGTGGGAGGTCTTTGTAGCGGGGTGGTCACCCACTCCTGCCTTAAAAGGCTTAAAACAGCCCGGGGAGAGGACTGTGGCAGAGAAGGAAAAGCGGGGCTGACTGGGGAGCGTACGAAGGTACCTGAGGTGAAGCAGGGCTGGGGAAGGCCAGAGGAGCTGGGAGGCTCCAGACTGGAAAAGCCCCAGGCTGCAGGCCTGGCAGACGACCTAAGACAGGGTACTGGGGTTGCAACAGTGCAGCCCAAGGATAGGCGGAGGCAGCAGGTCCAAACCCACCCTGCCTATGATGACTGGCTTATACAGACTGCCGTCAGCCCCAGGGAAAGGGGGCTAGATGGTGACTGGCAGTAGCCCATAGGCTGAGGCAAGATGGGGATAGAGGTTGGGGGGTTCCCCGAGGAGGGTAGACCCAGATCTGTGGGGTATTGCCTGGAGGGGAAACACCCCAGGTAAAAGGGCACCGGAGTCTGGGAGGGACACGGAGGCCAGCGACGGCAAGACACCGGCAGAGGGTGCTCCAGAGCTGGTAAAAAGGGCTATTTCCCAGAGAGCCAGCAGCAGGAACACAGGGGTGAGTCATTGCCCCGTGACAGTCTTCTATACCCTCGACCAAGGCTTCAAATCTGCTTATTAGGAGGAGGAGGTTGAGACGCTGCTGGTGTTGGGGGGTCGTGCCATTGAGATCTATTTCTCTGGCGTTGGTGCTGCTGATGGCCTTTGATGTTGTTGTGTGTGTGCCGGATATTGTGAGTGTTAATAAGGCTGATATCTGTATTGTCTCCTTCTTGTGGCAGGTGTGTGGATGCCCCGACACCTCAGTGTAGCACGTGAGTCTTTCATGGTGTGCAGCACTTCATTAGTTTTGGCTGCAAACAGCTTCTCGCCATTGAAAGGGAGATCTTCTGTGGCGTTCTGTATCTCCCGTGGGAATGAGGATGAGCTCAACCATAAGGTTCGATGCATGACCACTGACTTAGCGGTGGAGCTTGTGGCTGTATCAGCAGTAATCAAATGTGGCCTGGAGAGCCGTACGAGATATCATCTGCCCCTCAGAGACCACAGCTTTGAATTGTTGTTGTTTTTCTTCAGGAATGTCATTAATAATTCCATGACTTTTCCATAGTTCCTGTGCTCATACTTGGCTAATACAGTCGCATAGACTGCACTCTAACTTGTAACATGGAAAACGAGTAAACTTTGTGGCCGAATAAGTCCATCCTCTTACTGTCCTTATCTGATGCAGTGGACCAAAAATGTTGCTGTTTGTTTCATTGATTGGTCACTTCAACTACCAGTGAGTTGGGTGCTGGGTGTGTAAAAAGGAATTTGAATCCTTTAGAAGGGACATAGTATTTACGGTCAGCTCTCTTGCACATTGGGGGTATCATGGCTGGGGTCTGCCATATGGTCTTGGTGGGTTCCAGGATAGCCCCATTGATTGGCAATGCAATCTTGGAAGAAGCAAAGGTTTATAAAATGTCGGTTTGCTTGTGTTAAGTCTCTGGCACCTTCCCAAGAGCGATTTTTAGCTTGTTAGTGACTCTTTTAAATAAATCTTGGAAATGTGTAAAATCATCTGCCGTTGTTGGTGGCAGCGGCATAATAGCCTCGTCTGGTGACCAAGATGAATTGTTATTGGGTAGAGAGGTGTTGGGTGCGACATCTTCTCCCTGTAGAAATGTAAGTTCCTCCTGTACAGCCATAGCAGTGTGTGAAGGTGGAGGAGAAGATTGAGCATCCTCCTTGTGTGGGCTGGGATGACTTCTGTAATGTCTTCTGTAAGAACCCCAGGGACTCCAATAGGGCATCATTGTCCCAGGAAGAATGAGCAGGACTGCTGAGCTCCGTCTCAGGCCGGGACGGTAGAGAGGGAACTGAGTCTGGCCTGCGCATGCGCTATTGAGGCACCGACAGCGTGCGAGGCAGGCACCACTCGTGCGCGGCCCGTACAGGCACTGCTGTAAAACTCTCTGAGCGAAGGCACAGGGATGCACCTTGACCTGGAGTGAAGCATCCACAGCAACATCTCTTGAAGAAGAAATACAATTACGCCTCTATAAAGCAAAGGCTTTTTAAATTAGGGAATTATTTGGGAACCCATGTAGCGTCTTCTTCCCAAAGGATGTCTATGCAGAGGAATGGAAACTTACTTCGCAGAGTTTGATATATGCATTTTCTGAAGATAATGATGCCACTCTACACATTTACCCTGAGGCTCACACATTTTTATTTCCAGCGCATTAGACTAGGGGGTGCCTGGATTCCCTTTGGAACATTTCCCAGATGTCTAGTAAGCCAAATGACACAGGATTTTAGCATCTTGCTTGCAGCAACTTTGAGGCCCAAAGGCCCTGCCATTTTGGACTGAATAAGAAACAGGTTATGATCAGCATGTGTACTCTGTATGCTTGAGATATATCTTTAGAGCTCTACAAACTTTCAGTTATGCCCCAGTCTTTCCAAAAGATGCTTGGGAATTGGATAAAATGACAGGAGAACTATTTTCCAAGAAGCATAGCAAGAAGAATTTACTTTGAGCCAAAAGGATTTTTAGATGCATAAGGATAAACTTTTCCTCATTAGAAGTGCAACATGAGTTTTTATTTAGATAGAAGTATTAATTCTGAAACCTGCCTTTTGGAGGGGATGTCAGCTAGAAAAAGAGGCCACAGTCTTGTCTAATCTGGCCATTCTGATGAATCTTGACACCTGTGAATATTCAATTGAGAAGTCCAATGTGCCTGGACACAGAATGCTGCTAATCTTGGTATATGTACCACTTAGGGATTTTCCCAGAAAGGAGGAAGAGCAGTAAGGAGACCCTTCACCTCTTTGAGATTCTGCACCCCTGGCTGAGTGAGGGTCCTTGAGACTGAGAACCAGTTAGGCATAATTCCTATTATACTGCTGCCTGAAATCTGAGCCACTTTTTCTGGCAAAGCAGGGGTCCATGAGCTGAGAACCTGAGGCAGGACTTCCCAGAAATAACAGCCTTCTCTACATACCCAGACAGACTGCAGGGCCACAGAGCCTGATACAGAGTACCGTGAAAGTATCCTATATGCATTCCTTCAGTATGGGAAAGTAAAGAAGAAAAGATCTAAACCCTGACTTTTATACCATTTTCTCATTAAAGTTATGAGTTAGGTCTTTAAAAGAGAGTGCTTAATTTTGGCTTTTCTGGGACCAGAGCCCATGGAGTTTGCAAGACTGACCCCTGGAGCAGGCTGTTTGGCATCCCCTTCCATTCAAGAACCCTTCGAAGGGGAATCCTTGCTCCTATTTGAGGCTTTCCACCATGGTGTCACTGCTTTGAGCACGGAGACAGCAGCACCAGCTAACTAATTCAGCTCTGGCAGTTGCCCTGGCAGTGCAGGTGTCAGTGGCTTGCCTAGCATTTGCCCTCTTGAGCACCTAAAATGCTCCCTGCAGTACCTGTTGAACTTGATTTTATGCTTCCATAGTTTATCAGCAGCTATGGTTGGGAACAAAGGGAGTCTGCTAGAGCAGTGCTGCACCAGAGGACCCAGAAGATTTGAGTCTCAATGCTCTAATGATTCCTCAACTGAGGAAAAGGAGAGAAGAGCTAGAGGCTGAAGTTAGATCATTACTGTAAAAAAATTAATGAAATATAAAGTTAGAAAACAAAGTGGTTGGGAGAAACAAAACCATTAAGTTTTTCTATAGGATTTTCTAGTGGTCTGTGGGTCTTAGTCCTGGAGCCCCTAGTGAAAACAGCAAATGGTTTCAGAGTTCCACAGCAAAGAAGCACAGCCCATTCATGAAGAATGAAGAAACCTGTGCAGCAGAATTATCAATTTACTGTAAAAGTGATTTGGTGTGGAATTGTCCAAAGTGCCTAAGGGCTTGTCTACAGTACTGTGCAGGGTCACTCTAAGATACGCAACTTCGGCTACATGAATAGTGTAGCTGAAGTCAACATACTTAGATCTACTTACCACGGTGTCTTCACTGCGGTAAGTCGACAGCTGACACTCTCCTGTTGACTCCACTTGCGCTCCTCGTTCTGGTGGAGTACCGGAGTCAACGGGAGAGCACTCAATGGTCGATTTATCGCGTCTATACTAGACACGATAAATCGAACCCCGCTGGATAGACTGCTGCCCGCCGATGCAGCAAGTACTGTAGACAAGCCCTAAGTGATTTAGGAGAACAAGACCCATTGACTTTCATAGATTCCAAGGACAGAAGGGACCGTTGTGATCATGTAGTCTGACCTCCTATGTAACACAGGCCAAGAAACTTCCCCAAAATAATTCCTACAGCATAAGTCATTCCTAAATCATTTAGGAGCGTCTGAAAATCCTAGCCTTTATCATCAGAACTTTGAAGTACATTTTAAATATTTATACAAAAAAAATACACTAGTACTGTGTAAGATCTATGATCTTACCTGAAACATAAATGGTTCTGTGGCAGAGGAAAAGTTTAAACTTTTTGACAAATGTTCTTCAGGATCATATTTTTTCAAATAACCTTTAATCATTACAGTCTTTGCAGTTCCCTGTTCTCCTGTGAGCAAAACTGCCTGTAATAAAAATTTTAGAAAGACAGATATTATAAAACTGCTAATTAAATGACTTACTGTATAGAAAATTATTTTAAAGCAAAGGATATTTAAAAACAATAAACTTCGGTATTGATTTATTACTGTAATTAAGCTGGCGGCCTGTCTGTGCTACTGTATGAATTGACAAACTATTAGGTTTCTGTCCCTTCTGGTTTCCCTGACACAAATTAACTACTGAAGTTCGGCTGTTAGAGGGAAGGAATGAAGGGAAAAGGGTACTGGAGAAAGTTTTACAAATGTTATCCAGTAGTCTCAGTTTATCCCATTTTTCTGATACGATCATTGCCAAAGTCTCCTTAAAATGGGCAGTTCAACCTCCAAGAAATGGCTGTGGGGAGGACAGCACTGGATTAGTCAAAGCAGTCAGGGCCAGCCTTGGGGAAAATGGCACCCTGGGCAAACTTATATGTTGACACCTCTAGCCCCCATGGGTGCCCCCATGGCTCCCTACCCTCCATCTCCGCTGTCCTCCAAAAGTTCCTCAGGTGCCCTACCCCACACAACACCTCTGGCCCTGCTGCCTCCTCCCAGTGCTTAATTTATATTGAAAGAGTTGCAGGAGCTCAGCCCCAGCACAAATTAAGCACTGCCTGGGCAGCCACCCACCTCTGAAGGCAACGCCACCACCAGCAGCAGCGTAGCAGTAAGGGTAGCATGGTATATGATGTATTGCCACTCTTATTTCTACACTGTTGCTGCGGCTTGTGATGCCTGGTGCTCAGCCTGCAGTTCAAGGCAGGCTCTGTGCTGTCACATGAGGGCTGCATCTTGCCAGAACCCATGGCCATCCTGCAGCCCTCTGGGAACTCTTGGCTCACCAGGAGCACCATTTCAGATTTGGTGGGGGGCACAACTTTAACCTGAAAACTAGACTTTTTTGCAGATAATAATTTAGAAATTAGCTGACAGGAGCACTGCATCTAAGTCCTATATAAAGAAAGAAAACATATATCGAAACACCAATTAAAGCCCTATATTAAGTTTATATGTAAGTTTAGAACAAGCAAGAGATAATACAGCAAAATATTCCCAATCCCAAACCTTGAGGTATCAATTCTGGAGCTTTAACATAGATATCAGAAACACAAGTTTGATACTTTGTACACTATATTTAGGAGAAATAAATAAAATCTGCTTAATTTCAGTAACAATCTGTGTTACTCCCACTTTATTTTAGTCAATTGTTTTTCACTCCACTAAAAATGTATTTACTTAATTTTAACATATGCATTTAAGGTTTTATTTTCTCTTTTATTAAGAACAGGAATTTATTTATCTAATTATTTTGGCATTTATGTTTATTGATCACAATCATGTGTGTGACTCACTAACATTTGACTCCATCATTAATATTAGTATCAGACTTGGAATCACATTTATTTTTGTACGAATATTAAGTTATTTTACAGATATAACTAAAAATAATATTTTAAAATAAGCGTCCTTCATCTGCACAGTGTCTAAAATTATGTGTTTAGCTAATATTTTTTAAACTGGCATTGCTAAGGTGAGTACAAGCAAAATTTACATTCTAAAAGGATACTATTATTTGATTGTACCGCTTTAAGTAATGAATGACAAAGTACAATATGGCAATAAAAGTAATAATGATAATTACTACAGCAAGTACAGGTAAGGCATTTTAGAACTCACTACTCAAAGAATTAAATTTATGCATAAGCAAGAAATAAAATTATGAAATACACAGACCAGTCAAAACACTAAAATATCAATACTGTAATCCTTAATGAACTTTGAAAGAATAAAATTACAGAGATTATAAATCCCTTGTGCATTTCAACAGGAAGTACCAAGAAGTAACAACAACAACAACGTCTGTGTGTGTGTGAGGGACAGTGCGTGTGTGTTGAGGGAGTGTGACGTTATTGACTTGAACTGGGACCGTATAGAACATTGTTGCAACCAAGGTCCTGAAGTGGCACCAAATCTTGTATAAAGGGGGTCAAATAAGGTATCTAAGACAGGTTATGGTTTGCTGGTTAGGATTATGCTATCTGTTTGCATGTATCATTTTTGTATTTAAAGATATAAGTATTGGCTCTATACTGTCTGTATTCCAAACTTATGCTATGATTCTGGGTGACACCCCAGACAAGTTGGTGTCAGCTCTGCCTAGCCTGCTTGATGGCCCATTAAGGACCATCAGCTATACATGTGACCACTGAGAGAAGGCAGACATGCCTTGTGACTCAGCAAGATATGCAGGGACCTGCCTATGGACAGACCTCTTAGATTTTTCCAGGCCATGTGATGGACAGCTTGTCTTTGGAACAAAGAAAGAAAGACCACATGGCAAGAGAATATAAAAAGCTGCTGCAGCTCCTCCATCTTGTCTTCAATCCCACTTCTTATCTCTTGAGGAACTTTGCTACACTGAAGCTTTGAACGAAGGACTGAATGACCCATCCCAGCTATGGATGTACTCCAGAGACTTGATTTGAACCTGCAGTTTATTCTATCACTGCTGCAAGTCTGAACCAAGAACTTTGTCATTACTGTATGTAATTGATTCCATTTAACCAATTCTAGCTCTCATCTATATTTTTTTCCTTTTATGAATAAACCTTTAGATGGTAGACTCCAAAGGATTGGCAACAGCGTGATTTGTGGGTAAGATCTGATTTGTATATTGACCTAGGTCTGGGGCTTGGTCCTTTGGGATCAAGAGAACCTTTTTTCTTTTACTGGGGTATTGGTTTTCATAACCATTTGTCCCCATAACGATTGGCACTGGTGGGGATACTGGGAAACTGGAGTGTCTAAGGGAATTGCTTGTGTGACTTGTGGTTAGCTCGTGGGGTAAAATCAAAGTCTTCTCTGTTTGGCTGGTTTGGTTTGGTTTGCCTTGGTGTGCACAGAAGCCCCAGCCTTGGGCTGTAACTGCCCTGCTTTAAGCAATTTGTCCTGAATTGGCACTCGCAGTCGGGGTCCACCAGAACCAGCCTCGTTACAGGGAGTGTGTGTGTATGTGTGTGTGTGACACAGAGAGTGTGTTGGGGGGAGTGTGTGTGTGTGTGTGAGAGAGTATGTTGGAGAAGCGTGTGTGTGAGAATGTGTGTTGGGGGAGTGTGTGTGCACGTGTGTGTGTGAGAGTGTATGTGTGTGTTAGGGGGAGTGTGTGTGAGAGAAAGTGTGTACATTGGGGCAGGAGTGTGTGTGTGTGTGTTGGGGGGAATGTGAGTGTATCTGAGTGTGTCAGTGCACTGTCTCTTTAAGCAGAACATTCAGGAGCCTCAACAGCAGTGGTGACAGCACCCACTGCCAACCCCGAGGCAACAGCACAGACATGCTCCTCCTGACCCCCACCACAGCTCAGCAGAGACCAAGTACATGGGTGGGGACAGAGGGACACCCCAACATCAGTGCCTCCACCCCTGGCTTTGCACAGCAAATAGGAGGCAAGCTCCAGGTCTCGAGTAGCTTGGCCAGGGGCAGCTCCATGGGCTTCAGAGAAGCTATCTGGCTGGTCCAGCTGACCCTCCACCCCCTGCAGCTCGGTCCATCTGCCCTCTCCAGACACTGATAAGAAACAATAACCTTAATGTTAGCTAGTGAACTATGTCCAGTAGGGCTCATCAGGCCCATAAACTTGTAGACATAAAAATAAATGTTGTCCCTTGGCTATGACTACTGAACTCATAGCAGGGATGTAAAATTGTGGGAGCTGCTGCTAGAAGAAAGGAAATTATTGTACAATAAATTTTCCATTCTGAAGCCCAACATTTCCCACAAGTCTGTTGTGTGTGGGATATAGCAAACAGTGAAATGTAAGTACAGAGGAACCAAAAAAACAGACTGAGATAAAGAATTCTCCACCTGAAAGTAAATGCCTGAAGAACAAGTTATTTTTTGATCACAGTATACAGCTCCTTCCTTCAGAAGAATGCCCCTGCAGAGAATATTAAATCCACCTTATAAGGTTTAATAAAGGTTTTGATAGAAGCCATCTTGCTGCCATGAAAATTTCCTTAGTTGAAGCACATGCTCTTTCTGTTCATGATGTGGCTAGAAATTTAGTACAATAGGCTCTGATTCCTTCAGGAATATGTTTCACATTATTTGAATGAGCCAGAGATAGCGTGGATGCCTGAAGACCTTGGCACTTCTGGTGAAAAGGAACAAACAAGAAGCACAATCTTCTTCTTAAGCTGGTGCACTTGAGGTAGATCTTCAGTGCTCTACATACATTCAGATTATGCCATTGCTCTACAGTAGCATACTGTGGATTTGGACAGAATAGTGGGCAAATAACTGCTGGTCATGCCTGGACAGAGGAATTCACTTTTGGTAAGAAAGATTCTGTAGTCCTTAGAACCTGCATATACAGAGCTGCTAACTCCATAAGCCATCTAATGGATGTGCCAAGAGACAGGTTTTGACAGATAAATAGAGTGGTGTAACTCTTAACAGTTCAAAGTAATAGGTGATTACGGTTTTTTGCACCAGTGATAGATCCCACTTAAGAAAGACTGACTAGACCTTTGGCCAGACTAACCTGGTTGCTCTGAGAAATCTTGAGATTTGAAGATTTTCAGATAAGGAACCAGAGGACTCTGAATATAAGACACTGCTGTGGCTGACACCTGACATGCTCTGGTGCTGGGCCAAAGTCCCTTGTCTATACCATACTGAAGAAAATCAGGAATTGCTAGAATTCCAGGGATTGTTGAGGTTTCTGATTTTGTTTAGTTTTTGACAACATAAGATCAACCTTGACCAACCAGAGTAGTAGGACTTAAGCGCTGAAGTTTGTCTGAAGGCCAATAGAGTCCCAGTCACTTTGGAGGATAACCGCAGTATAATTATTGCTTCCCTCCCAATAGCCATGCTGCCAGTTGGAAATGGCCTGGATTTGGATGGAGAATGGGACCTTGGTGAAGGATGTCCAGTCTCACTGGCAGATGCACTGGAGATTCCAGTGCCAAGTCTACTAGATTAGAAAAACACGGTCTCCTCAGCTAGTGTGGAGCCAGAACTATCACCTTTGCTTGCTTTTGCCTTATCTTCTCAATCACTTTCCCTAGAAGTGGAAGAGGTGGAAATGTGTAGAGCAAGTCCTTTGGCCACCTGTGTACATCTGTGCTTAGTGACTTGATAACTGTTTTTCTGCTCAAGTATTGTGCCAGCTTTCTGCTCTTCCAACTTGTAAATAGAATGAGTGCCAGGAGGCTGAATTTCTGTGAGATCAGATTGAAGACTTCCTAATTTAAATACCATTCTGAGTTGTTGACTAAGCATGTGCTAAACTAGTCTGCATTCAGATTTCCTTCATGTGTATTGCTCTTATGGTAGCCAGGTTCCCCTCTGCCCATTCTATTATCTCCCTCACTTCCAAGTGCAGGACTGAGCTCTGAGTTCCTCCTTGGTCGTTGATGTATGCCATTGTCATGATATTTTCTGACTGGAGCAGAATGTGATCCTCCCGAAGGTGGCTTTGGAACCTCTGGAGGACTTTCTTTATCACTTTGAAGTTGAAGAAGTGGATGCTCTTGTTCCTGTCTCTGGAGGTCCACGTGCTCTGCATTCTGTTGTGTTGAATAACTTACAAAGTGTTGTGGTATATTCTCCATCAGTGGCAATTTTTAAATCAAGATTGGATGTTTTTTGAAAAGATATGCCCTAGTTCAAACAGGAATTATTCTGAAGACATCCTATGGCCTTTGTTATGCAAGAGGTCAGATTAGATGATTACAGTGTTCCTTCTGACATTAAAATCTATAAATCCTGTGGGAGGCTTCCACCTTTCTAACTGTTGTGTCCTTGTGAAAATTCCCTTCCAATGGGATTAGAATATTCTTCATAAATGATACCAATGTAGCATCTACATTGGATAGTTCTGTGATGTCATTTGTTGTCTCTTGCATTTTATAAAATCCAAATGCATGTCTAATTATATGCTTATTTTCTCAGCCATTTAAAGAATTGTCTCTCTCAAGCACAGACAAGTGGTCATCCAGTCATCCATCTCAAGCAATTCTGTGTGGAACCACTCACCAGAACACATGCAAGATTGGGTGCTGATTCCAAACCAGGTACTCAAATCTCTGAGTTTGACAATCCCAGGGAATATCCACAGGGGTCTTTCTATCTGCCCTCCAGATCATGAAGTACATACAACAGATGCCAACCTGCTGTGCTAGGGGGCATATCTGGGACACAACACAACAGCGGAACAACTAGCACCAGACCCATTGCCAGCACTGAACCCAGTACTTGCAACCCCAACACCAGAGGGCCCCACTGAACCTGAACCGGCAGCAGCCCATAACCCAACACAAGAGCCTCAGCCGGAGCCTGAACCCCAACATAGTGCACCAGCGGAGAGCGGTTCACAGTCAACGGAAACAGCCCCATCCCCTACATTGCTTCCAGAGGGACTAAGCCTCGGTCCACAATCCAATGAGGAACTGATGTCTCCAGCATCAAGGGAACAGTTCCAGACCGAACAGGAAGCAGATGAAAGCATCCAGAGAGCTTGGATGGTGGCACGGAGCAACCCACCGCCTCTCAGCTCTTCTAATCGATCCAGGTTTGTTGTAGAAAGAGGACTTTTATACAAGGAAACTCTTTCTGGTGGACACCAGGAAGACTGGCATCCTCAGAGACAGTTGGTAATTCCAACTAAGTACCGGGCCAAGCTCTTGAGCTTAGCCCATGATCATCCTAGTGGCCATGCTGCGGTGAACAGGACCAAACACCATTTGGAGAGGTCACTCCACTGGGAGGGAATGGGCAAGGATGTTTCTACCTATGTCCGGTATTGTGAGGTATGCCAAAGAGTGGGAAAACCCCAAGACCAGGTCAAAGCCCCTCTCCAGCCACTCCCCATCATTGAAGTTCCATTTCAGTGAGTAGCTGTGGATATTCTGGGTCCTTTTCGAAAAAAGACACCAGGGCTAAAAGTGTGTGCCAGGCACTAGCAGACATTTTTGCCAGGGTAGGTTGGCCCTCCAACATCCTCACAGATGCAGGAACTAATTTCCTGGCAGGAACTATGGAAAGCCTTTGGGAAGCTCATGGGGTGAATCACTTGGTTGCCACCCCTTACCATCATCAAACAAATGGCCTGGTGGAGAAATTTAATGGGACTTTGGGAGCCATGATACGTAAATTCGTATATGAGCACTCCTTATGATTGAGACCTAGTGTTGCAGCAGTTGCTCTTTGCCTACAGAGCTGTACCACACCCCAGTTTAGGGTTTTCCCCATTTGAACTTGTATATGGCCGTGAGGTTAAGGGGCCATTACAGTTGGTGAAGCAGCAATGGGAGGGATTTACACCTTCTCCAGGAACTAACATTCTGGACTTTGTAACCAACCTACAAAACACCCTCCGAACCTCTCTAGCCCTTGCTAAAGAAAACCTACAGGATGCTCAAAAAGAACAAAAAGCCTGTTATGATAAACATGCCAGAGAGCGTTCCTTCAAAGTAGGGGACCAGGTCATGGTCTTAAAGGTGCTCCAGGCCCATAAAATGAAAGCGTCATGGGAAGGGCCATTCACGGTCCAAGAGCGCCTGGGAGCTGTTAATTATCTCATAGCATTCCCCACCTCCAACCGAAAGCCTAAGGTGTACCATATTAATTCTCTAAAGCCCTTTTATTCCAGAGAATTCAAGGTTTGTCAGTTTACAGCCCAGGGAGGAGATGACCCTGAGTGGCCTGAAGGTGTCTACTACGAAGGGAAAAGTGCTGGTGGCGTGGAAGAGGTGAACCTCTCCATGACCCTTGGGTGTATACAGTGACAGCAGATCAAGGAGCTGTGCATTAGCTACGTGCTGACATTCTCAGCCACTCCAGGACTGACTGAATGGGCATACCACTCCATTGACACAGGCAATGCTCACCCAATTAAAGTCCAACCTTACTGGGTGTCTCCTCAAGCTAAAACTGCTATAGAATGGGAGATCCAGGATACGCTGGGTGTAATCCGCCCCTCTGGAAGTGCATGGGCATCTCCAGTGGTTCTAGTTCCCAAACCAGATGGGGAGATACGTTTTTGCATGTACTACCGTAAGCTAAATGCTGTAACTTGCCCAGACAACTATCCAATGCCACGCACAGATGAACTATTAGAGAAACTGGGACGGGCCCAGTTCATCTCTACCTTGGACTTAACCAAGGGGTACTGGCAGGTACCGTTAGATAAATCCGCCAAGGAAAGGTCAGCCTTCACCACACATGTCGGGCTGTATGAATTTAATGTACTCCCTTTCGGGCTACGGAATGCACCCGCCACCTTCCAAAGACTTGTAGATGGTCTCCTAGCGGGATTAGGAGAATATGCAGTCGCCTACCTTGACGATGTGGCCATATTTTCGGATTCCTGGGCAGAACACGTGGAACATCTACAAAAAGTCTTCGAGCGCATAAGGGAGGCAGGACTAACTGTTAAGGCTAAGAAGTGTCAAATAGGCCTAAACAGAGTGAGTTACCTTGGACACCAGGTCGGTCAAGGAACTATCAACCCCCTACAGGCCAAAGTGGATGCTATCCAAAAGTGGCTTGTCCCAAAGTCAAAGAAACAGGTTCAATCCTTCTTAGGCTTGGCTGGTTATTACAGACGATTTGTACCGCAATACAGCCAAATTGCCGCCCCACTGACAGACCTAACCAAAAAGAAACAGCCAAATGCCGTTCAGTGGACTGAAGAGTGTCAGAAGGCCTTTAACCAGCTTAAAGAGACACTCATGTCTGACCCTGTACTAAGGGCCCCAGACTTTGACAAACCGTTCCTAGTAACAACAGATGCGTCCGAGCATGGTGTGGGAGCAGTTTTAATGCAAAAGGACCAGATCAAGAATTCCACCCTGAGGTGTTTCTCAGCAAGAAGCTGTCTGAGAGGGAAAGCAACTGCTCAGTCAGTGAAAAAGAATGTTACGCTGTTATCTTCGCTCTGAAAAAGCTACGCCCATATGTTTGGGGATGGCATTTCCACCTGCAAACCGACCACGCTGCGTTACAGTGGCTTCATACCGCCATGGAAAATAAGAAAAAACTTATTTGGTGGAGTTTAGCTCTCCAAGATTTTGATTTCGACATCCAACACATCTCAGGAGCTTCTAACAAAATGGCTGATGCACTCTCCCGTGAAAGTTTCCCAGAATCAACTGGTTAAATTCGTCCTTGAGATGTGGAAAATATTGTTAGTCTTTATATACTTGGTAGTATTTTTAGAGGTGCATGTGTCTTATTAACTCTGTTTTTTCCTAGAGCTCCAGGAAGAAATCACAGCCAGCGTTTCACCCTATCTGTGATTTGGGGGGGCGTGTCATAAATATAAAGGGAAGGGTAAACACCTTTAAAATCCCTCCTGGCCAGAGGAAAAACCCTTTCACCTGTAAAGGGTTAAGAAGCTAGGATAACCTCGCTGGCACCTGACCAAAATGACCAATGAGGAGACAAGATACTTTCAAAAGCTGGAGGGGGGGAGAAACAAAGGCTCTTTCTGTCTGTGTGATGCTTTTGCCTGGGACAGAACAGGAATGGAGTCTTAGAACTTAGTAAGTAATCTAGCTAGATATGCGTTAGATTCTGTTTTCTTTAAATGGCTGAGAAAATAAGTCTGTACTGAAAGGAATGTAGATTCCTGTTTTTGTGTCTTTTTGTAACTTAAGGTTTTGCCTAGAGGCATTCTCTATGTTTTTAATCTAATTACCCTGTAAGGTATTTACCATCCTGATTTTACAGAGGTGATTCTTTTTACTTTTTCTTCTATTAAAATTCTTCTTTTAAGAATCTGATTGTTCTTTCATTGTTCTTAAGATTCAAGGGTTTGGGTCTGTGTTCACCTATGCAAATTGGTGAGGATTTTTTATCAAACCTTCCCCAGGAAAGGGGGTGCAGGATTTTGGCCACCTGTGTGTGTGGGAGGATTTTGGGGGGAAAGACATTTCCAAACAGGCTCTTTCCCAGTTATATACAGGTTAGACGTTTGGTGGTGGCAGCAATAAAGTCCAAGGGCAAAAGGTAAAATAGTTTGTACCTTGGGGAAGTTTTAACCTAAGCTGGTAAAAGTAAGCTTAGGAGGTTTTCATGCAGGTCCCCACATCTGTACCCTACAGTTCAGAGTGGGGAAGGAACCTTGACAGCTCTCTTCCAGGTGTGACACCTCCTCTTGCGGTCTCTCCTCTCATTGTCCTCTCTGTCACTATGTGGCCCCTTTCTCACTCCAGGAGCTGCAACCCTCCGGGCAGGTTACCATGGCGTTTCCCCTTCCAAGATGTAGAATCTCACTGTCCAGGCACTGCCACTCTGTCAGTGGCTGGTAGGAGTACACAGGCCCACACACTTCTCCAGGTTCCAACCCAGAGACCCTACAACATGCAGCCAAGGTCTGCTCAGTCCCCAGCTTTGCTGCTCTCTCCCTGGCTGCTTCCTATCTACCTCCCACAGGCTTTCTTCTCCATCTTTCTCTCTCCTGGGAACACTCTATCCTCAGGGCCATGCTCCCAGGGTTCTAACTCTTTCCCTAGGTTCCCTCCTTTCCTCTCTAATGCACAGACAATGACTGCAGATTTCCACACTGCCCCCATTTCTGTTGCCAGCTTCCTGGCTTTATATTAGCCCAGCCCACACCTGTTTAGATGAGCTTCATCTTCCAATTAGGGGTTGCTTTTCTGCCCTAAGCCACTCATGTGTGGCATATTATCCTAACTGGCCCTTTCTCAGCTTCCTTAACCCTTACAGGGCTGATGTGGAGTGAACAACCCATCACAGTGGCATTGGATCAATGCCTGGTTTATCTTTTTGTTATGAACTGCATGTACTATTATTGCAAACCCTCAGAGTGTACGATAAGTGCATTTTACACATTGAAATTAAATAAACCATATTACTACTCCAAATATTTATTTATTTCTAGGTGTAGTTCAAGGTATTGATTTTGCTCTTGAAAGTTTTTTCTGGTTTAGATTGTTACTAAATGAGAAGCATTCTCTTCCTTTGTACTTTCATGACAGTTGGGATCAGCTATTGCTTTCCCATTGAAAGAACTTCATATAACCAAAGGTGGTGGTAAGGTGTTTTCAGCAGATGTCCCTTGACTCTGAAATCCACCTTCCCAATTCATCTAAGAGAGCACTAGTCTGTTGATACTGAGAAACTGATGGTAAAATCTCCTTTAGCCTTTTTCCTGAGAGGAAAAAATGGCAGGGATTATTTGGATTATATTTAACATTTTTTTTTGTGTGTGTATGACTAATTCTATTGATCTTTTACATAATGAGCTTTATTTTAAGTGTTTTATGTGGACGAAGAGACGCTTGTGAGTGGCAAATTTGTAGATAATGAAAATAATGTAAATACAATTAAATAAATGTACAACCTGACCAAATCTGAGTAGAGACAGAGAATATAAAGACGGATTATCACATCCCTGTTTTATGACAGGAAGCCTCTTTATGTTACGCCATATATATTAGCTTTGCAATTAAATAAGAAATAGTGTACTTACTTTGTGTTGCTTAGCAATTGTTTCTACCAAAAACTGAGTTCTGACATTGTCTACATTTGGAACCAGAATAGATGCATAATCTGGGATACTTTCTGTTGGATAAACGTATTCCTGAACTCTTTTATTCCAATGTTGCCAGTCACCTAAAGAGAGCAACAAATGGAGAATATAGTACCTAATAATACTCTGTCTGCATTTAGTAGCTCCACTAGTCAAAATATTGTGTTTTCTCCCCTCTGCAGTAGACCCAAAGACAGCTCAGCAGCAGGTAGTTCAGTAGCAGAAGGAGCTGTCTGAGGAGTGAAGTTGTCAGACTCAAAGAGAAGCCTTTAACTTCTGTGCCTCCTACCAAGAGAATAAGGAAATGCAGGGTATGTAGGAAGGCTTCAAATTTATTCCATGTCTCTGCCACAAACCAAAAGGAGATGGTGAGCTAACCAACTCTTTCTTGGTGCAGCAACTTGAAGCTATGATTGGAGAAAGGAATAACTTTTAAAATGCTACATTTTTAAATGTGTTCCCTACACTGTTGGAATGGGAGTTTGCAGCTGGGGTTGGCTAGCTTCTTGGTTCTTTGATATTTCTATTTGTTGCCAATAGACAGAGCCTCACATCGCCCAACTGGTCTAAGATCTGATAAAATATTTTCTGGTTGAGGAATCATTCCAACAGATCTACTGTTTGTCTGCTTAACCAATTGGACCTCATGTTCAGGTTTCCTTTTGTATTTTTATGAAGGTGTTAATGGCTGCCATCAAGAGGATCTTTCAGCTAGAAGGTCACAACCCCCCTTAAAAGCTGATGGGTGTGATAACCACCCTCCTTCAGGCTCAATGGATGGAGCAATTATATGCCCCTTTACTAGAGGTGGATTAAGATTTATTGGGGCCCTATGCACAAAGAACATTTGGGCCCTCCACATCCCCCCTGTCATGGGGCCCCACCCTCTCTGCCTCCCCTTTCCACCATGGCCCTGCCTCCTGGCCTGTCCAAAAGCTGGGTGGTGGTAAGGAGCTGCCCAGGAAGCCCAGCACACTTTCAGAAGCCCTGCGCCATCCACCTGCCATGAGTGGTGCGCCATAGGGAGCATTTGTCCCTCACATGGTCCTCACAAAAGCAAATCAAGCCGCTTTAATGCCTTTCTGTAACAGGGAAAACAGCCCTATGCGTTCCACACTGCTGGAAATACCTGGTGGATTTACCTACTAAATACTATGACCAATTAACCTAACTATACTACACTAAATACTATCTATAACTATGTATGCTACAGGAATTTTGAAATGCTAGTTAATCAAAGCAAATGCTATGGGTGGGCTTCAACTCTTGCCATGGGGGTGAAGGAATTGAGAGGGAGTGGGTGGACATACCCCTTTTATACTCTCATCTCAGTGCATGAGGAAGTGGCATATGCATTGCCTAGTAGTACTACTAGCAAAAGTCTTTGACTCGAATGCATTGGGTGCACATACACCTACAGTGGAATGTATATGTGCACAATAAGTCAAAGGAGAACCAATACTGTTTATTTTAGAAAAAATTTAAAAGATAAAGTAAAATTAATCTAACAGAAATAACATGCTCAAAAATTACCTATGCTGTAGACTAATTAAGGTACCTCAATAGAAAGAATCCATGAAAACTAAATTAAAAACAAGAGGTATAAAAAATTATTACTAATCCAGAAAAGACCTCAACTCCTCCCCACTGTATACCTCCACATACATAACTTGCATTCAGATTCCATAAGATTAGTGTTCCAATAGGGTCTTAGCAAGAAAGGAAAGCTCTGACCATGTGACCAAATAATATGTAATTATAGAGTACTTTTATATTTTGAACCAACCTTATTTATTTGAAAATGTCATTAATTATCAAAAAGAATGTCAATGTGTTTTCTCTTACCATAATCAGTAACATGAAACTCATACATTGTTTGATTGGTGTTTTTAGGGATTTCTGGCAAATCTAATTTGCTATCATTTGCTCGAATGAAGGCTTCCAGTTTATCCCTGCTATCCAACTCCAGAAGAGCACCTAAACTCCACATTAATCCAAAAGCAAACAATTTATGAAGATGTGCTGGAGATGAAATACCGCCTTCTTCCTTTGAGGGAATCAAACCCTCCAAAAGATTAATAGACTGGAAATATACAAAAAACAGCATTAAGAAAATATGACAGTCAATTTTTAGCTTCATATATATTCAGACATTAAAAACTCATTTTGAAAACCAGTCAAGGTTGCTAAAGGACAATGTCAAACTCAAAATTATAACAAGGAAATACAGAGTAAAGCTATATATATAACCATGGGTAAAATTTTCAAAGGAACCTAAGTGACTTAGGAGCCCAAGTCTCATTTTCAAAAGTGACTGTCTCCCTGTAAATCAATCAGCTAGATTTTTAAAGGTATTTATGGGGATTAAATTCACAAAGAAATCTTGTCACCTAACTTTTAGGTGACTAGAGAAACACTGGGATTCACAAAGCTTGTGTCAAGGTTCCTCCCCCACTCTGAACTCTAGGGTACAGATGTGGGGACCTGCATGAAAACCTCCTAAGCTTACTTTTAGCAGCTTGGGTTAAAACTTCCCCAGGGTACAAATTAATTTTATCCTTTGTCCTTGGAATAACCACTGCCACCACCAAACTCTAACTGGGTTTACTGGGAAACATAGTTTGGACACGCCTTTCCCCCCAAAATCCTCCCAACCCTTGCACCCCACTTCCTGGGAAAGGTTTGGTAAAAATCCTCACCAATTTGCATAGGTGACCACAGACCCAAACCCTTGGATCTGAGAACAATGAAAAAGCATTCAGTTTTCTTACAAGAAGACTTTTAATAGACATAGAAGTAAATAGGAGTAAAGGAATCACCCCTGTAAAATCAGGATGGTAGATATCTTACAGGGTAATTAGATTCAAAACATAGAGAATCCCTCTAGGCAAAACCTTAAGTTACAAAAAAGACACATAGACAGAAATAGTTATTCTATTCAGCACAATTCTTTTCTCAGCCATTTAAAGAAATCATAATCTAACGCATACCTAGCTAGATACTAAAAGTTCTAAGACTCCATTCCTGGTCTATTCCCGGCAAAAGCAGCATACAGACAGACACACAGACCCTTTGTTTCTCTCCCTCCTCCCAGCTTTTGAAAGTATCTTGTCTCCTCATTGGTCATTTTGGTCAGGTGCCAGCGAGGTTACCTTTAGCTTCTTAACCCTTTACAGGTGAGAGGATTTTTCCTCTGGCCAGGAGGGATTTTAAAGGGGTTTACCCTTCCCTTTATATTTATGACAGCTTGAGTTTGGCACCTAGGCTCCCTATACAATGTATGAGGAGAGACAGGCATCTCCGAATAGGATTCACAAAAGCCAGCATGCTATGCAGCTCCACGCCTAAGACAGGGTGTGCTAAGCCTCACCCTTCTCTTGGAGATGGGTACCTAAGGTCAGGCTGCAGAAAGGCACCTCCTCTGCTTGGGATGCTCAGCAGTAAACCCTGTTCTGGCTTTAGGCACCTACCCCATTTCAGCAAGAAGCCCAGGCAGATGGCGAGGAGGAGGTGGTAGTGATGCCCATCTAATAACTTTTAACCCAGTGATTAGAGTACTCAGCGGGGATGTGAGAGATCCTTTGTCCAAGTCCCCCCTCTACCTGAGGGGCAGAAGAGAATTAAACTAGGATCTGCTTCATTTGAGGTGAGTGCCCTAACTATTGTGCTATAGGATATTCTGATATAGGGCTCCCCCATTCTTTTCTGTTGAAGCTGTTCCACTGTGGATACATAATAAAAGAATTATTGGCCCATACAACCTATCCTGAAAAACAATCCCTCACTCTCACAGATCTTGGGAGACAGAGCACTCCGCACTGACAGACACCCCCCCAACCTGAAGCAAATACTCACCAGCAACCACACACCACACAACAAAAACACGAACCCAGGAACCTATCCTTGCAACAAAGCCCGATGCCAACTATGTCCACATATTTATTCAAGTGACACCATCATAGGACCTAATCACATTAATTACGCCATCAGGGGCTCATTCACCTGCACGTCTACCAATGTGATATATGCCATCAAGTGCCAGCAATGCCCCTCTGCCATGTACATTGGCCAAACCAGACAGTCTCTACACAAAAGAATAAACGGACACAAATCTGACATCAGGAACCATAACATTCAAAAACCGGTAGGAGAACACTTCAACCTCTCTGGCCACTCAGTAACAGACTTAAAGGTGACAATTTTGCAACAGAAAAGCTTCAAAAACAGACTCCATCGAGAAACTGCTGAGCTTGAATTAATATGCCAACTAGATACCATTAACTTGGGTTTGAATAGAGAATGGGAGTGGCTGGGTCATTACACATATTGAATCTATTTCCTTAAGTTAAGTATCCTCACACCTTCTTGTCAACTGTCTAAATGGGCCATCTTGAGTATCTCTACAAAATTTTTTTTCTCCTGCTGACAATCGCTCATCTTAATTAATTAGCCTCTTACTCCAGCTTTTCATATTCTCTGTATGTGTATATATATATATCTTCTTACTATATGTTCCATTCTTTGCATCCAATGAAGTGGGCTGTATCCCACGAAAGCTTATGCTCAAATAAATGTGTTAGTCTCTAAGGTGCCACAAGTACTCCTGGCCCATCATTATCATCTAGCCATTTTGTGTAAGCTCACTATATGTTCCATTCTTTGCATCCGATGAAGTGAGCTGTAGCTCACGAAAGCTCATGCTCAAATAAATTGGTTAGTCTCTAAGGTGCCACAAGTACTCCTTTTCTTTTTGAAAATAATTTAGATGGCAATATCTGTTCTACCTGCATAATGTAGTTACATTCTAAAAGCTCCATTTTTGGATTAAGGTTTAGTTTCATGTATGTATATGCTGCTTCAAAGATTCTGTCATATAAATTCTGTAAAATATCAGCTTCTTGAGGTGTACGTTTCTTTAGCCATGCCTGCAAAATAAAATAAAAAAACATAAAATTTGTCTACATACAAAGTACAACAAAATAAAATTAATAAGTAATACCCTTCCCCTCCGTCTTAACCTTACTTGTAAAATTGGTCTCCAGTTGAGGGCTGAAGAACTGATGTAGACCATGCCCATTCTAGAAACTGTTGCAGGAGAGGCATTCTCAATGTTGTGAACCTCAAATAACAGTTTACACGTAGGAGACATAGGAATTCTATCACCATTAGCTAGAGTCAGAGTCTTGTTATCATCCAAAACAGAATTTAGATTCTCAATCCAAATTGCATCCACAGGACCATCTAAAATCAGAAAGATATTCTCACCTGGAAACAATCAAAACAGAAATAATTCACATTTTTACATCAAAATGGGAACAAAATATATTCAAAGGAGGATATTTTAAATAGCTAAGCTATATGTATAAAAGGAGTTACTTACCTATAGTAAAGTTATTTACCTATACAGTAACTGGAATTCTTTGTGATGTGCTGTCCATATGCATATTCCACTTATGATGTGCAGGCACTGTTGATCAGTCTTTTGGCCAGCAGTACCTGTTATGGCCACACATATATGCCGAGGGTCCTCATGCCCCACACCAAGGGCATAAAAGAACAGAATGGGTCAATCACCACACAGTTTCCTTTCTGCTGCAGAATCCTAGTGATACAGAACTCCAAGGTAAAGGGAATAGAAGGCAGGTCATGGAATATCGATATGGTCATCACAACTTGAAAAACTCCAGTTACCCAGGTAAGTAACTTTCCTTTCTTTTCTGAGTGATTGTCCATATGCATATTCTACTTATGGTGAGGCTCAGAGTCTTAGGAGAATAGGGATTGTAACAGTCTTACCAAATGCAGCATCTGATCTGGAGGTTTCAGTGATTGCATAATGCATCGTAAATGTATGAATAAAACCTCAGGTGACTGCTTTACGTATGTGCATACTCAAAATATTCCTCACAGATGCTGCTGAGACTGCCTGAGGGCTGGTGGAGTGAGTTCTGAGAGAAGCAGGAGGTTCCACTTTGGCCACTTCAAAACAGGTTCTCACACAGTGAGATAGGTAAATTTCTTACTTAGTCATTTTATTTCTACTCGCAATGTCTGCCACAATTGTGATACATACGGGCTAGTCTCCTCCTGTCTACATTTTCCAGAGGCAATTCAAAGCTGTAGCACAGCTAATGCCAGCCATGCCCCTTCTCCAGCCTGCTGCCAGATGATTCGTTCCAAAGCTGTGTAAAACCGACAGACTATGATTAGTAACATTAATTTCAATGAGAACTATGTACAGTAAGCTATGGACTAAAGCAAAACTATCAAAATTAAATACTGTCCCTAGGAAGCCAGGCAGGGAGGGTAGAATTGGGAAAGAAAATTAGGAAATTTACCATTCTGCAGCCCAACATCTCCCATAATTTTGATATGTATGAGAAGTAGCGAGCAGTGAAAAGAAGTAGGGAGGGATAAGAAAAACGGAATGAGACAGGAAAGACCCCCAGAGTTAATTGCCTAAAATGGCAATGCTATTACTAGACCACTACCTGCAGCATCCTCCTGCCAAAGGAGGCCTCTGCAGAGGACAAAATGTCCACTGTACAGTGTGTAATAAAGATATAAACCAACAACCATGTTGCTGCCCCGCAGGTCTTTGTGGTGGAAGCATAAGCTCTTTCTTCCCACAAAGTGTCCACGGATCTTGTGAAGTGTGCCTTGATGCTGTCTGGAACAAGAGCATCTGACACATTCTATGACTCTATGGTGCATGGCTTGATCCATTTAGCTACCAATAGCTTAGATAACCTGAGCCCTTGGCACTTCAGATGAAAGTGGCCAAACAAGAAGATCAATATTCTGATCACTTAGGTGCACTTGATATAGATCTTTAGTGCTCTTCAAACTTCTAAAGTGTGCCACAGCTTTTCTGTCAGGTGCTATGGCTTTGGACAGAATGAAGGGAGGACGACTCCTGTGAGGCATGGAAAGGTGAATTCATCTTAGGCAAGGACAATTCTGGGATTTTTAGCATCACCTTGTCATCATGGAACACACAGTGGGATTCCTGCATGGATAAAACTGCCAGTTCAGAAACTCATCTAGCAGGTGTGAGGGCGACCAGTAAACAGTTTTTGATGGATAGGTAGAATGGAGATATTGATGTCAGAGGCTTAAAATGGTGTGTGGTTAGGGCTTTTAACAGCAATGGTAGGTCCCACCTAGGAAAGATAGATCTAACCACAGGTTTAGTTAGTCTGACTGGTCTGAGACATCTGGATACCTCAAGGTTCTCTGTCAAGGAACCAGAAGGATCCTGCAAATAGGATACTACTGGTGCTATGAAGCTGGGCTGAATATCCTGGTCTATGCCTTCCCTGAAGAAAGTCCAAAAAAAAAAGTGGAATAGCAGGATCCTTAGCAATTTTGTTGTGTTCTTGATTCCATTAGTTAACTTAGTCCAGATGGAGGAGTAGGCCTCACGTTGACCTTTGGTATGACTGTGAGTTTCAGGGAGAAGAGTACTAGTGGAGGTACACACAGAAGCATATCCAGATGATGCTTGATGGTAACATACCATAACCAGCCCTGCATACACCAAAGATGTAGTCTGTGTGTGCTCTTACAACTTGCATATCTGCTTATTCGTTTACCTTTCCCAGAGGTTTCACATTCTTCTCTGTTCACATCCTGGAAGGATAAATGCAGCAGGACAGCTATCTCAGGTGAGGATTTAGAATGCTGGTACTTGCTTTTAGGCTTGTCCTTTACAACTTACTCAGGATTATGCAACATTTTTGCACCAGGTTTCAAACATTTCTGGAGGGAAAAAACTTTTGCTTCATATTTTTTATTGGTCTGCTCAGAGCCTGAATCTGAGAGCTCCCCTTCCTCAGTGGAGGAGGAAGTGTTTGAGTCAGAAGACTCTTAGGTTATTTTATTTTGGCCATATAGGGTCAGACCAATGATCCATCTTGCCCAGTATCCTGTCTTTCAACAGTAGCCATTGCCAGGTGCTTCAGAGGGAATGAACAGAACCGGCAATCATCGAGTGATCCATTCTGTATCCTCCAGTCCCAGTTTCTGGCATTCAGGGGCTAGGGATACCCAGAGCATGGGGTTGCATCCCTGATCAGCTTGACTAATAGCCATTGATGGACCTATCCTCCAGAAACTTATCTAATTCTTTTATGAACCCCGTTATAGTTTTGGCCTTTATAGCATCACCTGGCAATGAGTTCTTCAGGTTGACTATGCATTGTATGAAGAAGTACTTCTTTTTGTTTGTTGTAAACTGCTGCCTATTAATTTAATTGGTTGACCCCTAGTTCTTGTGTTATGTGAAAGAGTAAATGACAGTTTCTTATTCACTTTCTCCACACAATTCATGATTTTATAGACCTCTATCATATCCCCTCTTAGTCATCTTTTTTCCAAACTGAAAAGTCCCAGTGTTTTTCATCTCTCCTCATATGGAATCTGTTCCAGACCCTTAATCATTTTATTGCCCTTCTCTGTATCTTTTTAAATTCTAATATATCTTTTTTGAGATGGGGTGACTAGAACTGCATGCAGTATTCAAGGTGTAGTCATACCATAGATTTATATAGTGGTATTATGATATTTTCTGTATTATTATCTATCCCTTTCCTAATGATTCCTAATATTCTGTTAGCTTTTCTGACTGCCATTGCACACTCAGTGGATGTTTTCAGCGAACTATACACAATGACTCCAGGATCTCCTTCTTGAGTGGTAACAGATCATTTAGACCCATCATTTTGTATTTATAGTTGGGATTACATTTTCCAATGTGCATTACATTGCATTTATCAACACTGAATTTCATCTGCCATTTTGTTGCCCAATCACCCATTTTTGTGAGATTCCTTTGTAACTCTTTGCAGTCAGGTTTGGACTTCACTATCTTGAGTAATTTTGTATCATCTGCAAATTTTGCTACCTCACTGTTTACCCCTCTTTCCAGATCATTTATGAGTATGTTGAACAGCACTAGTCCCAGTACAGATACCTGGGGGACACCACTATTTATCACTTTCCATTCTGAAAACTATTTACTTCTGCCCTTTTTGTCCTGTCTTTAAACCAGTTACTTATCCATGAGAGGACCTTCCCTCTTATCCTATGACTGCTTACTTTGCTTAAGAGCCTCTGGTGAGGGACCTTGTCAAAGGCTTTCTGCAACTACAAGTCCACTGTATCCACTGGATCACCCTTGTCCACATGCTTGTTGACCCCCTTAGAGAATTCTAATAGTTTGGTGAGGAATGATTTCTCTTTACAAAAGCTGTGTTGACTCTTCCTCAACACATCATGTTGATGCATGTGTCTGATAATTCTGTTTTTTACTATAGTTTCAACTAATTTGCCTGGTACTGAAATTAGGCTCACTGGTCTGTAATTGCCAGGATCACCTCTTGCGATTTTTTCAAAAATTGGTGTCACATTATCTATCTGCCAGTCATATAGTACATAAACTGACAATCTGCAGTCCCAAACTGTAAACTGGCCAACTAATAAGATTTTTGACTAAAGAAATCTCATCACTTTGGCTCCCAGTCTTTCGGCGTGGTTTTGAATTGTTGCCTGGAATTCTCATTTGAGCTGTCATCACCAGGGAACCATGCACCAGGTAGGAATAAAAGAGTTCATCTCTCTTAGAGGGAATGTGATATGTGTCTGATTTTCAGAACACTGAAGCTGCTGAAGTGGGAATCTGCCAAAGAATTTTTGCAGGGTCTATAATGGCCTCATGAAACAGAGATGGTCCATCCCCTTTGAGGGTAGTAGAACCCTCAGAGAACCCCTGTTCCATTGTATGACAGGAATATGGATGTATATGAGGGCCTATGAAATGGCAGAATCAGATCCTGGGAGAGAGGAAGTGGTCCTGGAGGAACAATTAGTGTATGGGAAAAATCCTGTGCTTCTGCTCCTTTTAGGTTCTGGGACCAGGATTCTTGTTTTGCAGGGTGCAGCAAGTCTCTCCTCTCTCCCAGCCAACAGGACAAGCCCTGGAAAGGAGGGCAGCATACTAATCAGAGATGGCTCCCTGTTACAACTTATTAATTGGAAACAGCAGACAAGGATTGGATAACATCAATGAGTTATGAGTAGGCTCCTGAACCTCTTCCAAATGGATTTTAACTAGTCTTGAAAACTCTTGAAATCATCTATCTGTAGCATAATGGGAGAAAGCACAGCCTCATCCAAGGAAGACAACATCATTATGGTAGGTCCCAATAAGTCAGCAGAAAGGATTGGCAACTCCATAGTAGGATCTCAGATTGAGAAGCCTGTTCCTGCAAAATGGGTAGATCCTCCAGTGCCAGGTATATTGTTATTAATGTAAAGCACATTAATTAGGATAAACAGTGGTACTGGAGCAAGTGATGAAGGCTGCAGTACTGGAGCAGCAGAAGTAGATAGCACCAGAGTTGGAGTTACAGTAGTTGGTAACAAGCTCGGAGAGAAGGAAACATGAGATGACACTGTACTAGACACTGTTTTCGCCTGGTATTTCAGTGCTGAGGCCACATGGGGCAGCAAAATCTCTCTTGAGTGGAACAGTGCATTTGAAGCCACTTTCTTTTCTGAGGAGAGCCTGATTGGAGAGCTGCCTCTCATATTTTCCCCATGCCCCTTCTTCACAGCAGGAACACTATCAGTCTTTCTCAGATTCTGGGCTAAAGAAGCAGCTGATGGGATTTCAGATGTTGTAGACCTCTTATTCCCTGGAGCACTCCTATAACTTACCAGGTCATAAATAGAAGGGTCAAAGGACCCCAGCTCTGAAGATGGTTTCATGGATCTGCCCATTAAAAATATTTGTAGGTGAGCCTCCCTAGATTTTCAGTTCTTATGAGTAAAGGACCTACAAATTGTACAGTTGCCAGGAATGTGCAATTCTCCCAAACAAAATAAGCACTTTGGAGTCATAGAATGATAGAATATCAGGGTTGGAAGGGACCTCAGGAGGTCATCTAGTCCAACCCCCTGCTCAAAGCAGGACCAATCCCCAATTAAATCATCCCAGCCAGGGCTTTGTCAAGCCTGACCTTAAAAACTTCTAAGGAAGGAGATTCTACCACCTCCCTAGGTAACACATTCCAGTGTTTCACCACCCTCCTAGTGAAAAAGTTTTTCCTAATATCCAACCTAAACCTCCCCCACTGCAATTGAGACCATTACTCCTTGTCCTGTCATCTTCTACCACTGAGAATCATCTAGAACCATCCTCTTTGGAACCACCTCTCAGGTAGTTGAAAGCAGCTATCAAATCCCCCCTCATTCTTCTCTTCTGCAGTCTAAACAATCCCAGTTCCCTCAGCCTCTCCTCATAAGTCATGTGTTCCAGACCCCTAATCATTTTTTTGCCCTTCGCTGGACTCTCTCCAATTTATCCACATCCTTCTTGTAGTGTGGGGCCCAAAACTGGACACAGTACTCCAGATGAGGCCTCACCAATGTCGAATAGAGGGGAACGATCACGTCCCTCAATCTGCTGGCTATGCCCCTACTTATACATCCCAAAATGCCATTGGCCTTCTTGGCAACAAGGGCACACTGTTGACTCATATCCAGCTTCTCAATGTTCATCATTCATGAGCATTACTTAAAACTGAGAGACTTAAAAGAGGCCATCTCAGTATCAAGAGTAAAGATAATTTCCTTAAAAAATAACCCAAGCTAAATACAAATAACGTACGAAATGGGCAACAAGCTAACTACTACTGATTATAAAATGTATATACAAAGACAGAGAAAAGGGGATAGGAGTTCACTGAAGTAACAGACTGACAGGTTTAAGAGTAGCAGCCATGTTAGTCTGTATCCGTAAAAAGAAAAGGAGTACTTGTGGCACCTTAGAGACTAACAAATTTATTAGAGCATAAGCTTTCGTGAGCTACAGCTCACTTCATCGGATGCATACTGATGAAGTGAGCTGTAGCTCACGAAAGCTTATGCTCTAATAAATTTGTTAGTCTGTAAGGTGCCACAAGTACTCCTTTTCTTGTAACAGACTGAGCAGCTCTGTCTCGAAGCCAGGAGGTGGTAAGAGTAACTGAATAATGGTTGGCCTGCTCTGACCTTTCATGTTCTCAGTGTGGAGCATCAAGAAACTTGGAGTGGATGTTCAGCCACAAGGAGCACTCATGGCCATAAAGACTCCAATGTCAGATGTATGAGATGCATGCACACCATAAGTGGAATATGCATATGGAAAATCAGTAAAAGGAGAACTCTTGTCTTCCAGTAGCATTGACTCGACAAAGCCCCACTGTAGGAGTTGAATACCTATCCAGGGAACCAATTTTGAAGCAGTAGCTGGCCATTGGGGGATAGATGCATGTCTTCTAACCCCACATCACAAAGGCAATTATAAATAACCCAGACTTTTTAAACTGTTCCTCTCTGCCTCTTGAAGCCCAATGGAGTTGGGCTCCGAAGTTAAAGGGAAGGAAAAGCAAGGGTCAGTGTGGCTCACCAGAGGAATACAATCAGCAAACAAGAGTTACTGTAAGTAAGAAACCTTGTTCTCTTCTGGCATTGCCTCCACAGTTCCATTGTAGCAGACTGGATGGCACTGAACTCCCTGAACTTGGCTGAGAAGCACCGCTACTGTAAATCAACAGCGATTTAAACACTTTTCTCCCAAAACCAAGTATCTGCCTTCATATAATATCCTATATAGTTCTAAAGGCCAAAATTTTCAAACTTGGGTGCCTAAAATGGGGAAACTATCTACATTTAAGCAGCTAAATAAAAGTGGCCTGGTTTTTACAGGTGCGGATTACTCACCGCTTCCACTTCAGTCAACAAGAGCTGTGGGTGAACAGCAACTCTAAAAAAATCGGACCACTTTTATTTAGGTGAATATATATGGATGTAGGTGCCTAATTTTAGGCACCCAAGCTTGAAAATGTTGGCCTGTAATTCTGTTTATGATATTACCATTGTGGAAGTAGATAAAGCGAATTTGGATGCAGGCCTCTGGAAAGAACAGGAGTCAGGCTAACTCTAGCTTTAATAATGCAAGATGTGTAGAAGCGGGGATAGTGTGAAGCAACTGGAAAAGAACTGTGAAAGAGGCTGTTGTGACCTTGTATTAGATAAGAACAGAATGTAGACTATATGAGAAAAATAAGATATCATGAAGGAATATGTATAAACAATATGCAGCTGTTGCTTATTATTGTCTGTAATAAAGGTATAAATACTTGCTCTAATTGTTTATCTTTAGAGAGACCTGCCTAGGTGGGGGAAACCCTGTGCACTCTATCCCTCTGTGCAATTGCTTGAGATAATAAAGTGTATCTGACTTGCTGCACCCAACCTAAGAGTGAGAACTGTGTTTTTCTCAGACACCGTTAATTCCAAATTTTAAAACAAAAGTTGCAGAAACTAAGATTCCCTTCCTCCATCAAAAATATTTCATAGTTTCAATTAGAGATCAAAAAACATATTATTAGGAATAGAAATTTTGCAACCATATATTCTATCAAAGTAATTAACATTAAAATAGAAAATACGTTATTTTAAAGCCACTAAAAACTAATCCATACAAATCTTGATTATAATTTTACAAAAGCAAAGCATAATTCATATTAACAGTGCTGAACTGGAAAGTTGGAGTGACTGGGCCTCTGAAGCCCTCTGTAGCTCCATTGTCATGACCCTATTCACTCATTCCTATGTCAACAGGGCTGCAAAGGGTTCCCTGTGCAGCTGCAGGAGCTATTCAGCAACAGAGTGGCCTCTCTTGCAGCCGGTGGGCTCATCCCCTGCGTCCTCGCACTGCCAGCTGGAGGCCCCTGCTCTATTATCCCAACCTCCACATGTCCTCTGCAGCATGGATCTCATGCTGGGAGACAAGGAAGGGATTTGGATAATGCAGAGGTTCGGATAATAGGGTTTCGGATAAATAGGAATATGCAGTATATAAAAAGCAGAGTTCCTGGGAGTGAGTTGGGAATGAACAGAGCTGCAGTCACTTTTCCAGTCTCCAGATAGGTTTGGTAACTATAGCCTTCCTTTCTGTGTTGTGCTGTATTAATATTTATCAAAGATTATTAATCAAAGATTGATTCAGCCTGATTATTTGACCTCTTATTAATAACAGACCTGAACTCAAATCCCTCATCATAACTATATTTCTTCATTCGAGAGAGTATGTTACCACATTTGCAAATATTAGATACTTTTTCAGCACAGCATGGATGAGATATTTTGATCATATCACATACAATATATTTGCATACCCTTTTTAGCTTTTAGTGTTTTCCTCCACAGTGTAGAAAAGATTCCATCTGTCCAGTCATTAGTTGCAGTATCGAGTTTGCCAAACATTTGAGGAGCAGTAATAGCTTTTGGGTTCATACGCATTTCTCTATGAGGACGCCCACACTCTGTCATTGCCTTCATCAGCATAGTTATAACTGTTGTTTTTCCAGATCCACTGGGTCCAAGTATCATCAGCCCATGGCGTACTTTATAAGTTTCATATAACTAATAAGAAAAAAGTGAATAATTTTGAAAAATTCATTCTTATTTTAAAAGGCTTATCTATTCAAGGGATACTATCATAGGACCCAATCACATCAGCCACACCATCAGAGGCTCGTTCACCTGCACATCTACCAATGTGATATATGCCATCATGTGCCAGCAATGCCCTTCTGCCATGTACATTGGCCAAACCGGACAGTCACTACGCAAAAGAATAAATGTACACAAATCAGACGTCAAGAATTATAACATTCAAAAACCAGTCGGAGAACACTTCAACTTCCGTGGACACTGAATTACAGACCTAAAAGTTGCTGTTCTTCAACAAAAAAACTTCAAAAACAGACTCCAACGAGAAACTGCAGAACTGGAATTAATTTGCAAACTAGACACCATTAAATTAGGCTTGAATAAAGACTGGGAGTGGATGAGTCATTACACATGGGGAAACTATTTCCCCATGCTAATTTTTCCCCTACTGTTACTCATACCTTCTTGTCAATTGTTTAAAATGGGCCATCCTGATTATCACTACAAAAGTTTTTTTTTCTCCTACTGATAACAGCCTGCCTTAATTGATTAGTCTCATTAGAGTTGGTATGGCAACCTCCATTTTTTCATGTTCTCTGTATATATATCTTCCTACTGTATTTTCCACTGCATGCATCTGATAAAGTGGGTTTTAGCGCACGAAAGTTTATGCCCAAATAAATGTGCCACAAGTACTCCTTGTTCTTTTTGCTGACACAGACTAATACGGCTACCACTCTGAAACCTGTCAAATACATTCGTAATTGCTACTCTTTGTGTAATGCTACTGACTAACCTGTAGCTCCTAAACTGATGAAAACCAAATGTGTTTATTGTGAAACATAGTTTCTTGAGGGGAGTCCTGTCTGACATCTTCAGAGCAGCTCAAAAATAACTTTACTATAACATATTTTTAAAAGAAATTTAATGCTATTCACAGAGAAAAATGAATGTGAATACAAACAAGGTATAGCAAGAGAATAGTTAACCACTGCAGTTCTAAATAATGTAAATGTGTAAAGTACACATAAACAAAGAATACCTCCAGTTTTGTATCCTGATGATCACAGGAATTTCTGTTATCACAGGGAGATTTCAATGGCAAAAACAGTTGGATTTAACCAAAACGCCTCCCGCTCCCCCCCAAGATTTGGATATACCACATGATGGTAATACTAGCCCTTATATCATCAATATTAACTGAATACTTGTTTACCTTTTGATATTCTGTGTGGGGTAACATTCATTGCTTGAGACTTAGTTTTAGCCCTAATCTTTTTAAGACAGGACAATGTGTCATCCATCTTGGTACTAAAATAAGACTCTTTTAAAGACCTAGCCAAAATCCTGGCCTGAACTTCAGAGCCAAAGGTCAAACTAAACAGCCAGTAAAGATATTTTATCATAGCCATAGTCACATTGTAAATACTGAATCTGAGACACCATAAACTGCCTGGGACTCAAGTCCTTTTGCCTGTTTCCTTAAGAGGCTACCTAAAAATCTCAAGAAGGAGACTTTTTCTGTGAGGTAGTCTCAGTCATAGCTACCCATAGGAGCCGGGAAAGGGAAAATTACTTATTCTATAATTTACTTTCTAGTGGCAGCATCTCCCACAATTCATTATGAATAGGCTATCCCTTTTCCCTGTGGAATTTGGCAGTGGTACAATTTTGCTCCCAAGGCCTCTTGGAGAGTTATTCCCAAACTGTAGAGATACTCATATAGCTGTCAGTTAAGAACATTATTAACCGTAAAATTGAACTAACTTTTACCTATATACATAACTCATACTCCAAAAAAAGAATCAATTACTTAATCATGGGGAATGTTACCACTAGAGAGGAAATTATTGGGTAAGAAAATTTCCACTCTAGCACATAGTATCCCCCACAATCTGTGACAAATAAAAAGCAGTGAGCAGTGAATTATGTGAATTGGGAAGGAAAGAAACAGTTTGGATATCCAGAGCACTTGGCACATTGGATAAAAGAAGGCAAAGAAGAAGCCCAATCTTCTTGTCAAGATGATGTGCTTAAGATAGATCTTTAGTGGTCTAAGAACACCAGATTATGCCATAGCTTTTCGGTACAATGCTGTGGCTTTAGACAAAATAAGAGAAGGTCATCCTGACCTCCTGAGAGGCATGGAAAGATGCATTCACTTTTGGCAAGAAAGTCTTTACCCCCTTGTCATAGTACACATAATGAGATTCCTGCATGGATAAAGCTGCCGACTCCTAAACTCATCTAGGAAGCATGATAGCAACTAATAAACAGTTGTAGGTTCCATTTAGAAAAGACTGGTCTGACTGCAGGTATAGCCAGTCTTATTGACTTGAGAAATCTTGAGATTTGACGATCCTCTGCCAAGGAACCAGAGGACCCTGCATATAAAGATGCTACTTGTGGCCAACACCAGTCAAAGGTGCTGGGCTGGAGCTCCTTGTTCACACCATCATAAAGATAATCCAGAATAGCTTGAATACCAGAATTTTTGTTGTTTTCTTGGCACCCTGAGCTAAACCTAGACCAGATATAGGAGTACGCCTTTAGCATCAAAAATAATCTGGAAGACAGTACAGTCCCAATTATTTTGGCTATCAACACTTACCTCTCAATAGCCATGCTGTTAGTTGGAGATGGTTTGAGTTTGGATGGAAGATAGTACCTTGCTAATGGATGTCCAGTCTCACTGACTGATACAGTGGGGATTCCATTGCCAGGTCTACCAGATCTGAGTAACATGATCTCCTCAGCCAGTGTGGAGACAAACCCTTACCTTCTTCTCATCTTATTTCCTGAATCACCTTCTCTAGAAGTATAAGAAGTGGAAATGTATAAAGCAAGCCCTGTTAGAGAGACCCTCTGTCCCCAGTGATCTGGGATCTGCTTGTCCAGTGAAATACTTTGGCAGCTTTCTGTTCTTGTGACTGGCAAACAGGTTGACCACTAGAAGGCCATAATTCTGTGAGATCAGGTTGAAGAATTCCTGATTCAGACACCATTCTGAATTGTTGACAGCATGTTTGCTGAGCCAGTCTGACTTCTGGTTCAGTTCTCCTTTGATGTGTATTGCCTTATGGAAGAGGGATTCTTCTCTGCACAGTCCATCTTATCTCAATTGCTTCTACACCCCAAGTAGAGCTCTGAGTTCCCCCTTGATTGATGAGGTATACCACAGTGGTAGAGTTGTCCGACTGGGTCAAAATGTCCTGGGCCTTTATGGTAGCTCTGGAACCTTCATATGGCTAGCCTGACAGCTCTGTGCTCCTAGAGTTTGATGGTCTGATTCCTTTCAATGGAGCTTCAATTGCCTTGTGCTATTCTGTGTCTCAGGTGTGCTCCTTTCCCCACTAGCCTAGCACCTGTTTTGAGTACCTGTGGTTGTCAAAGGCACAGGGGGAGACCCTTGCAGGCATTCTCTGGGATTCACCACTAGTTGAGGGAGTTCAGTACCATGCTTGGGACCAGCACCTGATACTGCATACGTTTCAATGACTGGATCCTTACTTTTAGGATAAAAGCCTGGAGACACCGGATATGGGACCTTGCTCATGGGGTGAATCCTATGCACAAAACCAGAAGGCCTAGTAGTTGGAGACACTAAGCTATGGATGACCTTGTGTTCCTTACCAACATAGATATCAGATTCTAGATTTTCTGGAATCTGTCCTTTGGCAGCTCATTATCTCTCTCAGCCATTTGTGTGTGGTCAATACAGACCATTCTCCTGAGAAGCTGCAAATTCTACCTCCTAGATTCAGATCTGGGCAGAAGCACATTTACTCTTTTTCATAATAAACCCTAGGCAGTGGTGGTACCACTTCTGGCTTTGCTTTCTGATCTGCGATTCCAGGGTTTTCCCCAGTGAAATTAGAGCCTGCTGTCTTTCCTCTGATACTTTTGTGAAGAGGGTGGACAAAAGGAATATTTCTCTGTGTTAGTGAGCTTGTAGACTCTCCTTGATATGCTACATGGGGTGTGGAGGCACTGCTTCAGTTTGGCACTGTCTGCCATCATCTTACACAACTTTTCCCCAAACAGGAGAGAGCCTCTTGTGACACTACTCTATGTCAGCAACTTGTGCCAGTACTGATATACTCACTATACCTAACACGCTTGTCATGATATATTCCCAAAAGGTGGCATGTAATATATCATTGTAAAACTAATAGCTCACTGATTGTTACTATTCTTGCATGATGTATGTTGGAGGTGTGTACAAAGAGTTATGGATGTGCATTAGAATTATGTTCAGCAAGCAATACATAAATCCAGTCTGCCCTAGAAAATGGAATGTGTATTTGCTTGGCTGACCAGCTTGCTGTCAGGCAGAGAAAAAGAAGGCACATTTACAGAAATGATAAACAGAGCCCTCAATCTAGCAAGTGAGGGAGATTAGCCTTTTGCGGGGATCTGAACCGCAAATTATAAGAAATTGAATCCACTGATCATATACAATATTACTGTATTATAAAAATGTATCAAGTAAGGTTTTTGTGAAATCTAATGACACATTTGCGATTAATATTACTGTAAAAATGTATTAATCATATGTGAGGAATAAAGTCTGTGATCAAACAAAGGGAGAAACAGGTTTCCTCCCAGACAGGAGGGAAGGCAGCTATCTATCTGTCTGTCTCCACTTAAATTAAGCAAGGTGTGATCAAAAACATTGGAAGCTTCATTTACATACAAATCAACAGGGGAATGGGAAGTCTACAGGAAGGGAAGAATAGCATGAGGTCATGAGTCTGGGGACAAATCAGCGAGTTTGGGAAGATATAAGGAGAGAGAAGAGAAGGTTACTCACCTTACAGTAACTGAGGTTCTTCGAGATGTGTGTCCCTGTGGGTGCTCCACTCCAGGTAACGGTGCGTCCCGGCGCCGTTGATAGGAGATCTTCGGTAGCGGTGCCTGGTCAGGACACATGTGCTTAGCTGCTGTCTCGCGGTCTCTTTAGAGTCTCACACCCCCCTCGATTCCTTCTCTACTGTGGAGATGTCAGAATAGTACTCCAAAGAAGAGGGGAAGAGGGTGGGGAGTGGAGCACCCACAGGGACACACATCTTGAAGAACCTCAGTTACTGCAAGATGAGTAACCTTGTCTTCTTCTTCAAGTGGTGTCCCTGTGGGTGCTCCACTCCAGGTGAACGTGAAGCAGTACCCACTATGGCTGGTGGGACTTTGGAGTTGTGGCAGTGACCTTGTAGACAGTATTGTGTGGCCTACGATGGTGTCTGCCATGGTATCCTGTGTGATAGCATAATGTTTGGCAAATGTGTGGTCAGATGTCCATGTGGCCACCTTGCAGATATCAGTAATAGGTACGTCATGGAGGAAGGCAACGGATGTTGACATCGCCCGAGTAGAATGAGTTCTGATGCCCTCACATGGTTGGGCATTCTGAGTTCGGTAACTGAATCTGATGCAGTCAGAGATCCACTTGGAAAGTTGTTGCTTAGAGATAGCCGCACCCTTCGATCTCTCGGTAGTGGAGACAAATAGCCAAGGGGATTTACAAAACGGTTTAGTCCTGTCTAGATAAAAGGCGATTGCCCGTATGACATCGAGGGTATGTAGAGAAGCTTTGTGCGGAGTCTTATGAGGTTTGGGCTAGAATGCAGGTAAGTATATCGGTTGGTTAAGGTGGAAGGTGGACACCGCCTTAGGGAGAAATTTAGGGTGGGGTCGCAAGGTAACTTTATCTTTAGAGAAGGTTGCGTAGGGAGGGTAGGCCATCAGGGTGCTTATTTCCCCTACTCTCCTTGCTGATGTTATGGCAACCAAGAAAGCTACCTTCAAAGACATGTGGAGAAGGGATGAGGTAGCTAAGGACTCGAAGGGAGGTTTCATAAGACCGTGAAGAACTAGGTTGAGATTCCAGGCGGCTGCCGATGGATGAATCTCAGGGTAGAGATTTTGCAGGCCCGTGAGAAAGCGTTTTATTGTGGGGTGGGCAAAGAGTGACTATCCGTCCAGCAAATCATGGAAGGTGGTGAGGGCCACGAGATGTACTCTGATGGAGCTGAGCGAGAGACTGTCCTGTTTTAGTTTCAAAAGGTAGTCTAGGATTTAGGGAGGGTCACGATGTGGGGCGTCAAGCGTTTATGGGAGCACCACACGGAGAAGCATTTCCACTTTTTCAAGTAAGTTTTATGAGTGGAGTCTCTTCTACTGTGCAGGAGGACATTCCGGACTTGCTCAGAACAGTCTAGTTTGGAACCATGAAGGAACCACGCTGTCAGGTGGAGTTTCTGGAGCTGCGGATGAAGAAGCCAGCCGTTGTCCTGAGAAAGCAGATCTGGTCTGTTGGGGAGAGACCATGGAGGATGGATGGACATGCGTAGCATGTAAGGATACCATGTCTGTCTTGGCCAAGCTGGGGCAATAAGTATGACCTAGGCCTTGTCATCTCTGAATTTGCATAGAACCCTGTGTATCAGAGGAATCGATGGAAAGGTATACATGAAGGAGTTGTTCCACGGGATGAGGAACAGGTCTCCTAGGGATGCAGTCCAGAGTCCCACTCTGGAGCAAAATAGGTGGCATTTGCAATTCTGGGTTGTGGCAAAGAGGTCTATCGATGGGGTGCCCCAGTGGGAGAAGAGCTGTCATAGTATCATGGGATGTAATTCCCATTTGTGTTCCTCAGAGAAGTATCTGCTGAGTGTGTTGGCAGTTGTTTTGTGACATCAGGGTATGTATGAAGTGGTAATTTCTATGTGGTGTTGTATGCACCAATTCCATAACCAGATGGCCTCCATGCACAGGGAGTTCGATCGTGCTCCCCAGTCTGTTGATGTAAAACATACATACTATATTGTCTGTAAGGACCCAGATAGATTTGTTCTTTATGAGGGGGAGAAAGTGAAGGCAGGTGTGTCTGACTGCTCTGAGCTCAAGGAGATTTATGTGCAGATGCGTCTGACAGGGACCAGAGGCCCTGTGCCGTGTGTCCCCCCAGGTGCACTCCCCATCCGATCAGGGAAGCATCCGTGGTGAGCATGAGTGCTGGGGAGTGCTGCTGGAAGGGAATGCCCATGCAGAGGTTCTCTGGTCTTGTCCACCATCGTAGGGAAGCTAGTACATTTGTTGGAGGAGTTAGCATCATGCAGAAGCTGTGTCTGCTGGGTTTGAAGTTGGAGTTGAGCCAACCCTGAAGACATCTCATGTGCAGCCTGGTGTACTTGACCACGAAGGTGGTGGCTGCCATGTGGCCAAGAAGCTGGAGGCAAATTCTTGCCTGTATCCTGGGACGAACGGACAGTGTGAGTATGAGATGTGTAATAGCAAGGAATCTGTTGTGTGGGAGTGAGGCTCTGGTTCAAATTGAGTCCAGGTGAGCTCCGATGAAATCGATCTGCTCTGTGGGTGTCAGGGTGGATTTTTGAAAGTTTATTTGCAGACCTAAGCTGTGGAAGAGGGAGATGGCGAAACAGGTAGCTCGTAATGTCTCATCGTATGAGCTGCCTTTGATGAGGCTATCGTCTAGGTAGGGGAAAAGCATGGTTCCGTGTCTGTGGAGGTGGGCCACAACTACAGCTAGGGTCTTGGAGAATACTCTCGGTGCTGTGGAGAGTCCGAAAGGGAGTACCCTGTTTTGAAAATGGTTGTGTCCGAGTGTGAATTGCAGGAAGTGTCTGTGTGCTGGATGAATGGATATGTGAAAATAGGCATCCTGTAGGTTGAGGGCTGTGAACCAATCCCCTTGTTCCAGCGTGGGTATTATTGTGCCCAGTTGTGACCATCTTGAATTTCTGTACACGTATGAATATGTTCAGTCTCCATCCCCCACTCTTCTTTTGGGTCAGAAAGTAGTGGGAGTAGAACACTTTTCCTCGATGTTGTGTCAGCACAGGTTCCATTGCACCTAGCTATAGAAGAGAACCACTTCTGCGTGAAGTAGGTGCTCGTGAGAGGGGTCCCTGAAGAGGGATAGGGAAGGGGGAAGGGTAGGAGGGTAGGATATAAAAGGGATGGAATAACTGGACTGAACTATTTCCAGGACCCAATGGTCCTGTGTGATCTGCTGCCAGGCATGGCGGAAAACCTGGAGGCAGTGGCCAAATGGGCAAATAGGTGGTGGAGTCAAGGGGTGGTTGCACAGACCCTCAACCAACACTTCATAATTGTTGTTTGTTTCCCGATGGGTGGGAGGTAGCTGGTTGGACCTGGTTTTGTCTGCACCAAGGAGGTCTAGCGCAATTCCTGGCTATATTGTATGGTCTGGGCTGGGGCTGGTGATGTTGTGTGCGTGGACTCTGATAAGGTTGATACCATTGTCTCCTGGGAAGTGATAGGTAGATGCCCAGGGTGCGCAGGGTTGCTCTAGAGTCTTTCATAGTGTGAAGGACTTCATCCATTTTTTTGGACCTCATCTAAAGGGATGTCCTGGTTGAGTGCCTCCCTCTTGAAAAGTTCCTGGAATTGCTTAAAGTTGTCCACATTCTGTGGCATGAGGTATGAGGGCTCCGTCTGGAGCTAATGGAGAGTTAGGAGTTGGTGAATCAGGGTATGGTTCATAGCCCACCTCTTCGGGGGGGGGGGTGCAGGCGCTCTAGAAGTAGACGGAGCTGGAGATAGGGGCGCAGAAAAAGCTTGTGGTCTGGTGGAAGAATCATGAGGACGAGTGGCAGCAGGAGCCAGCCAAGGGTATCACTGAGGACAAAGCATGGGATAAGAGAAGTGAGGTCCTGCCCACAGGGGAGCAAAGTAGGGAAACTGAAGCTGGTGCTTGTGAGCCATGACCTGAGGTGTAAATGGTTCCGGTGGAGGAGGAGATGCAGACGGGGAGAACTCCACCTGCTGCTGCATATCGGGATTGCTGTCAGTGAAGGTAGCCGGGTCAGGTAGGGAGAGCAGCTGGTCAAAGAGTGAGCACGGTGTGTCAAGGAACGGAGAGTCAGGCTCAGGGGCCACTGAGATGTCCTGATTTAAGAATTGCTGCTGCTCCCTGGGCTGTGATCTTGCTGAGCGTGATATGTGCTCAGAAGCCCGTACTGACTTCTGTTTTGCTTTCACCAGTGCCGCAGGCTGTTTGTAGGCACCCTGCGGGAGGTCCACTCCAGCTGCTGGAATGGTAGGCAGGCTCAGTGCCGACGTTCTTGTCAGCACTGGGTCTATTTTCAGTGCTGAGGAGACCGGTGCCAAGGAGACCTTCCTGCTAAGGGAATTTGGGTCCCTGACACTGCACTCCACGGGAGCTGTGGCTGAAGTGCTGGGACAGTCAGAGGCGCCTGCCTTCAGCGCTGTCAGCACTGAGGGTAAGGATCTCGCAGAAGATCCTTTACCCTTTTGAAAGTCTCTGGATGGAGACAGTTGGGCTTCCTGCCTCTTTGCTTGAGAGGGTGAAGCTGCTCTCCCAATCGGTTCAGACCTGGCCGGGGAGCATGAGGGAGAGGGTTTGTTATTGCCCATCTCCACAGGTAGCTGTAGGGATTTCTCCATCAGGAGCATTTTCAGCAACAGGTCCCTGTCACGACGAGCCCTGGTTTTCAGGCTGGTACAATGGACACACTTGGCAGGGACGTGTGTCTCGCCGAGGCACTTCACACAGCGTGAATGTCTGTCAGACCGTGGTATAGACTCTTGACAGGAGGCACATTTTTTAAATCCTTAAGACCCTGGTATTATTGCACTAGGAATGCCAGGGGAGTGTGTCTGAATGAGAGATGAACTTGGGGAAAAAAGGGTTTTTTTGTTTTTGTTTTTTTTCAAATAGGTAACTGTTCAAAGGAAGGGAAATAACTGTGATGTTTCTAACTAACTATTTCTATGTCTTTGTACTTTTTGTTTCCTTCAGTGACCAGGGAAGAGGTTCAGCACTGCCCTGAGTCCTGTCTTCAGCTGAGGACAGTTGAGAAGGAACTGAGGGGGGTGCGGGACGCGTGCGCTCAGGCAGACCCTAACGAGACCGCGAGACAGAAGCTGAGCGCGTGCGTCCCGACCAGGCACTACTACCGAAGATCTCCGATCAGTGGCACAAGGACACACCGTCACCTGGAGTGGAGCACCCACAGGGACAGCACTCGAAGAAGTGCTGAATTGCACACACAAGAAGAAGAAATCATCCTGGAATAAATCACTGAACAGACACAAGGGGTCAGAGTTCTTGAAAACTGAGAAAGATGGATTCTTCAGCTGCAGGGATGAGGTCTCTGAGAACTGAATATAGGTGAGAAACCAGATAAGGCAAAGATCTTTCACTTAGAAAGACAAGGAAAACCAGCACATTATACTTCTGTGTAAGTACCTGACTAAGAGAAAGTCAGACATTGCTAGAAAGAAAAAAGAGACTGGTAAGAAATATACCTAGAACCAAGCTGCAGCTTGTTGAGTAAAGTGTTAGGCACTAGAAAGTGTATTTTACTTTTGTTTGCTTGTGACCATTTTGTCTTTATCTCTTGTACTCCCTTAAAGCCCCATCTCTTTTTGTTAATAAACTTTTTTTTAACTTTGATCTAAAACAACGCAGTGCTGTATTTGAATTGAAGTAATTATTAACTCCACTTAAAGTGATAAACTGCTTTTGTTTCTTTAAAAGGATGAATAGAACTTATTACTCCTCTGAAAGTTCCAGGAAAGGGCTGGACATTTCAGGGCAGACAATTTGGGGGAAATTTGGGACTAGGGGTGTGATGTGGTCAATTGACTAGCAGTAACAAAGGCTGGTGGAGACCAGACTTTGGTTGTGGTGTAACAAGCAGGCTGCTGGAGTCAGCTTTGCTGAACCAGGCTTGCTTAACATACAGACACTTAGGCCTGGGATACACTGGGGGCGGGGAAGGGGTTTCGAACTAAGATACGCAACTTCCGCTATGCTATTCGCGTAGCTGAAGTCGAAGTATCTTAATTCGAGTTACCTGGCCGTCCTCACGGAGGTAAGTCGATCGCGGCGGCTCCCCTGTTGACTCCGCTTACTCCTCCTGCCGAGGTGGAGTACAGTCATCGATTCGGGGATCAATTTATCGCATCTAGACGAGACGCAATAAATCGATCCTTGATAAATCGATCACTACCTGCCAAGCTGGCGGGTAGTGAAGACATACCCTCAGTGTATGCTTGTGTGCTGGCTGTGAGCATCCAGGCAAGGAACTACAGCAGCAGATCATTTTAAGGAACTCGGAGTTATGGGACAAGCAGTGACACAACATCTCATTTGTCTGAATTGCACCCCAAAACATGACACCTTTGAATTTGGATGAGCACAGGATGTGAGTGTCATGGGGGTCTGCAGTCTGGAGGTGTAGCCAAATGAGGTTGCTGGCTTCTGAGCTGGAAGTTGTGGCCCTGACTGAGAATCTCATTGCATCCACTGAGGCATTTACTACAAAGGCTGTTGCTAGGGATATTTTCTTCAGGGTAGGCTAGAAGTCAGGATGGCCCTTGTCTTTCATTGATTTAAGGTCATCCGGCTTGAATTCTGTGGTTCTCGCAAAGCAGCTAATGGCCAGGGATGCTCTAATGGTGGCTGAGGAAGCCTCAGAGTGGCTCTCACTTTTTTGGCAGTTATTTCTTTGGGAAAAAATCCCGCTTTGGATGGGATTATCGTATCTTTTGCTAAAGATGTCACTACAGTATTGACCTTTGGTTTATTCTGTGATGGCTTGTTTGAGCTCTTACATTTCATAGTATCTAAGTGTTTATCCCACTAGGTGTTTCTCATTCCTCACTGATTATGCCCACAAAGGCGGGGTGCAGCAAGATGGCTATATCATGCAGAGATTTGGAAGGCAGGTATTTACCCTTAGTCCTGTCATCATGTGCCTAAATGGCAGATACAACCTTCTGTACATAATCTCAAATTTATCAGGGAGAAAAAAAACCTTGCAGCTTTTTTCTATGGCCTGCTCAGAGCTAGAATCTTAGAGTACTCCTTCCTCAGCAGAGGAGATGGCTCCAGAGTCAGAGGATAAATACCATCTAGATTTGTCCCTCCCCCACTTTTTAAATTCTTTTTGGGGATTTTTGGACTTTTTCACCTACTTTGCAGGAGTTGTCACTTGGCTGCGACTGCATAGGATCTCTCTTTATTTAGTGTCTTGATCTTTCTGGATATATCTCCAACTGTGTCCTCCCCCTCAGGGTCCCACTTCCCTGTCTGGGGAAGGGAATCTCATTACTTGAGTCCCCAGATTTGTACTGGGAAGCAGGGGAGCTCTGTAGGAACCCTGCTTTTTCCCCCAGGGAGCTGTGTACTTTGGTGGGAGGGTGGACATGGTGCCCCCTAAGGTTATTTTTCTTCCAGCTCACCTCTGCCCTGGGACATACCCCCTGAGCTGGCCAGATGGTGTCCTCCTCATCCTTGGATTGTCTCTGTGACATGCTCTGTATTTCCTGATTAGGTTTTTCTGCACTGGAGTTGTGGCTCCTTGTGGGAAGGCAACAAATCCGACTCTAAGACCCTGCTCTGGCATTGTGAGAGTTGGCCGGCTGTGATCAGGCAGAGTATAATTCACCCTCTGAAGAGCCCATAATTCCTGCCTCACACATGGAACATTGTTTTGATTTAGCCTGGTGTTTCCAGGAGAGCTATGCCATGCCAGGGTGGGAGACGGGGGGAGGCAAGGAGTCCAGTACAGAGGTCCTGAAGTAATGCATCTGAGTGGCTGATACCACCAGACTGCTATTTATATGATCCAGGAGAGGAGGAGGAGAAACGGAAATTTAATGGTTGCACACAACTACTCCAAAAAATATATATTAAAGTCAAAGCTGGCATAGGAATAGTTGGGAGCAAAGCAAACTATCACTCATGGGCAACATGTGACCTGCCATTGTCGTATGCTATCCCCCGGTCCCGCTGCTTCTGCCAGAGGCCCCACCACCCCTCTGCCTCCTTCCTCGCCCCTTCAGCTCCCCTCCCTGCTCCCCATGGCTACTGGCCCTGCCGCCCCAGCCCCGGGCTGCCCTGCCCAAGCACCCCCAGCCCCACAAGCACAGGGCAGGAAGCCCCAGCGCCTCCAGCCTCCCCCACCCCCAAGCACAGTGCTCCACGGCCCCAGCCCCCCGAGCACAGGGCACTGCAGCCCCAGCCCTTCCCAGCCCCCCCGAGCACAGGGCACCGCGGCCCCAGCCCTGGACACTGAGGTCCCAGTGCTGGGTGGCCCGAGCACCTGGCTGGCAGCCCCAGCACCCTGAGCCCTGGGCACCACGGCCCCAGTGCCCCCAGCATCCCCGAGCACAGGGCAGACAGCCCAGGCACCTCCAACCCCCCCCCCACGAGTGCCAGGTGCCATGGACCCAGCCCCCAAGCCAAGCACAGGGCATCACAGCCCCAGCCCCCACAGGCACAGACCAGGCACAGCTCCAACACCTCCAGTCCCCCCAAGCACTGGAGCACCCAGGCACCTCAGCTCCAGCCTCAGCACCCCTAGTTCCCCTGAGCAAAGGGTGGGCAGCCCCAGCACCCCCATCCCCCACCCTCCCCCCGAGCACTGGGCACCTCAGCCCCAGCCCCCAGAGCGCCGGCTGCTGTGGCCCCAGCCCCCCAGAGGAGTGGGATCTGCGGCCCCAGTGCAGGGCAGCCTGAGAGCCAGGCAGCACAGCTCCAGCGCCCCCAGCCTCAGAGTGCCGGGCAGTGCAGCCCCAGTGCCTGGGGGCCCCCCAGCACTGGGCAGCCCCAGCCACCCCAAGTCCCGGCTCCCAGCCATCTGCCTTTGTCCCATCCCCAGCCTCAGCATGTTTCCGGGAAGAGGAGCAGCCTGTCTGGGCTGGGGCCAAGGGAGAAGCAGCAAGCAGGAGGGGGCCTCAGGGCAGAGTGTGGGCAGGGCTGTTTGGGGAACCTTAGCCTCCCCCAGCCTACGATATGCACTGCCCATGATATCACTGAATTGTTGTGGAGGCAGAAGATCTAGATATAAACCAAAGAAGGGGGAGTGATCAGCTGGGGCTGTGTTACAGTGTTGAACTGATCCTGGAAACAGGAGACAGGAGGGGAATAGACCCATATATCTGAGAAGTGCTGGAGATGCTGGGCTGCAGAAAAGGATTTCTTACTTATCTCTGTATAAACCAATTATGGTATAACTAGATTGAAATGGAGCCCTTCTGTGGCTCTGTTGTGAGTATATACTCCTTGTGCTCAACTGTTCAGTTAATGAAAACGGGTCAATGACCCTTCTCACCTCTGAGACACAGATCCCTATTCCCTGACAGATTGAGAACCCACAGGCTCAGAATCAGAAAGGCACAATTTAATCCTAGAGCCCTCAGAAAGAACTATGGACTACTTCCAAATTCCACAAGGAAGAGGCATATCCCATTCATTATGAACTGAGGAGAATGCGATGTGCAAAAATAGATTATTCACATACAGAATTCAAGAGCATCTATTACGATCTATAGCTTGTCTGAAGGCTTTGAGAGATAAGATGCTCTACCTGAATAAGCTTAAGATTCCAAGGTGGATGATTAATCAATCCTGTCTCTTCAACCTGGTTGGATACTGCAGCCTGTAGTTCAGCATATGTACTACTGTCCAACTGTAGCCCAGGGAAGAGGTCATTGATGAGACTAAGAAATAAGGGCTCATCTTCATCTACCTGAAAAATGAAAAAATGAAAAAAATTTAAAGCACAACTAGGCATAGTAAAGTTTTCTTTTCTCATAAGTCAAAATGAATCATTATGTTACAATAATGAGCATTAAACAATTTAGTAGCTGATTTCAAAATAACATGCTGATTATGCCCCTAAATTCAGGCTACCAAAAAAGAAGGAACATCATTTAAGCAGATGCACACCAACTTTTGAGTATGCCTAATTATGTATATTTTAGATGTGTACCCATGTACACAAGTATGCATCATTGAGCAGGCTTACTATAAAGAGCAATCTAGTTAAGTGAGCACTCAAGTTAATCTGTTCATTTATACCACGTTCATCACCTCGTGCACACTTAATTTAGTAAGGAAAACAACATACTGCCCATGCACAGCACAGTAGTGTTTTGTTTATGATCTCAAGCATTTTAAGCATTGTTTTCAAATTTGATAAGCACATTCTGCTCATTGAGCTACTTGCCAGTCTGAATTTTAAAAATGAAGTTTAGGAGTGTTTGAGATTTTTTAAAAAACCATATAAAAACTGTCAACTGTGAAAAAAGGCAGGACATTCACCCATACACTACTGAAATCTTAAACTGACAGATTCTCACCAGTTTAGAGAGGTTCATATCCCTTAGTCCTCTCATAACAGTACTCAATTCACTGTCATCTGGTCTGGCCCTCTTTTGAGCTCCAAGAGTCCTTAATACGGAAAGGATATTCCTCAGCCCAAAGTCATAATGAACCTAAAAAGGGGGAAAAATAGCTTACATACCAATAATTGGAAGTCTCCAGATTTATTTCCTCAATAGATCTATACTCAGTTTTGTGCTAAGCCATTCAGGCCTGGGCCTATTAAAAAAATTAGTCAAACTAGTGTTATCTGACTCAATCAATGCACAATGACTATAGCATGAGTCTACTCTCACCGAAATTAGTGTAAATGAAGAATGATTTCATTTAAATAATTAAAAAAAGAGAATTAGGCCTTCTCAGCAAAGTTCTCTTCTGGTGTAAATTGGTGCCGCTTCAATGATTTCACCAGTGTTCATAATCTCTAAGGCTAGGCTATGGTACTTACACTGTAGCCCTGCCTAGTGGGCAGGACAGAACCATGCCATTCAGGAGGAGCACCAGTGAGATTATACTTCAGATTGCTCCCTCTGATGCACTTATCTCTCCCCAAAGTCTAGTATAGGGGAGTATTGTACTCAAAGAGTAGTTATCAGTGGTTTGCTGTCAAATTGGAAGGGTATGCCTAGTGGGGTCCTGCAGGGTCATTCCTGGGTCTGGTTCTATTAAATGAGGTTACTCAACCTGTGAAGTAACTGAGGTTCTTCGAGATGTGTCCGCCTCTGGGTGCTCCAGTTGTAGGTGCGGCAGTACCCCCTGCATCTGGGACTGGAGATCTTCATCAGCCATGCACATCGGACAACACATGAACACCTCCCCTCTCTTGCGCAGTGCATGTGACGTATATATAGCGGTGTATGTCCAATAGCCTCCAGTTCCTTCTCTGCCACAGAGAGTATGCTTTTTTTGGCTATGAAGCAGATGGAAAGAGAGCGGGTAGTGGAGCACCTATAGGGGGACACATCTCAAAGAACCTCAGTTACTGCACAGAGTGAGTAACCTTCTCTTCTTCTTTGAGTAATGCCTCTATGAGTGCTCCACTTGTAGGTGACTAGAAAGCAGTGTCCCTAATTGGAAGACTGGGGCTTTGGAGTGACATTTACTGTCAATGATAGGACAGCATGTCCTAGATTAAACTTGATAAGTTTATGGAGGAGATGGTATGATGGGATAACATGTTTTTGGCAATTAATTGATCTTCAACTATTCATGGTAAATAGGCACAATGGCCTGTGATGGGATGTTGGATAGGGTGGGATACGAGTTACTACAGAGAATTCTTTCCTGGCAATATAAGTAGGGACATTGCCAGCAGATCTATCGTTCTCCTCTATTCGACACTGGTGAGGCCTCATCTGGAGTACTGTGTCCAGTTTTGGGCCCCATACTACAAGAAGGATGAGGATAAACTGGAAAGCGTCCAGCGGAGGGGAACAAAAATGATTAGGGGACTGGAACACATGACTTATGAGGAGAGGCTGAGGGAACTGGGATTGTTTAGTCTACAGAAGAGAAGAATGAGGGGGGATTTGATAGCTGCTTTCAACTACCTGAAAGGGGGTTCCAAAGAGGATGGCTCTAGACTGTTCTCAGTGGTAACAGATGACAGAACAAGGAGTAATGGTCTCAAGTTGCAGTGCGGGAGATTTAGGTTGGATATTAGGAAAATCTTTTTCACTAGGAGGGTGGTGAAACACTGGAATGTGTTACCTAGGGAGGTGGTAGAATCTCCTTCTTTAGAAGTTTTTAAGGTCAGGCTTGACAAAGCCCTGGCTAGGATGATTTAATTGGGGATTGGTCCTGCTTTGAGCAGGGGGTTGGACTAGATGACCTCCTGAGGTCCCTTCCAACCCTGATATTCTATGTTTCTATGATTGGAAAAAGTCAAATACAGTGCCCATCTTTAAAAAAGGGAAGAAGGAGAACCCAGGGAACTACAGTGCCCAAGGCTAATGTAGTGCCCATCTTTAAAAAAGGGAAGAAGGATGATCCTGAGAACTACAGGCCAGTCAGCCTCACCTCAGTCCCTGGAAAAATCATGGAGCAGGTCCTCAAGGAAACCATTTTGAAGGAACTGGAGGAGAGGAAAGTGATCAGGAACAGTCAGCATGGATTCACCAAGGGCAAGTCATGCCTGACTAATCTAATTGCCTTCTATGATGAGATAACTGGTTCTGTGGATGAAGGGAAAGCAGTGGACGTATTGTTCCTTGACTTTAGCAAAGCTTTTGACACCATCTCCCACAGTATTCTTGCCAGCAAGTTAAAGTAGTATGGGCTGGATGAATGGACTATAAGGTGCATAGAAAGCTGGCTAGATTGTCGGGCTCAACGGGTAGTGATTAATGGCTCCATGTCTAGTTGGCAGCCGGTATCAAGTGGAGTGCCCCAAGGGTTGGTCCTCGGGCCGGTTTTGTTCAATATCTTCATAAATGATCTGGAGGATGGTGTGGATTGCACTCTCAGCAAGTTTGCAGATGACACTAAACTGGGAGGAGAGGTAGATATGCTGGAGGGTAGGGATAGGATACATAGGGACCTAGACAAATTGGAGGATTGGGCCAAAAGAACTCTGATGATGTTCAACAAGGACAAGTGCAGAGTCCTGCACTTAGGACGGAAGAATCCAATGCACCACTACAGACTAGGGACCGAATGGCTCGGCAGCAGTTCTGCAGAAAAGGATCTAGGGGTTACAGTTGATGAGAAGCTGGATATGAGTCAACAGTGTGCCCTTGTTGCCAAGAAGGCCAATGGCATTTTGGGATGTATAAGTAGGGGCATTGCCAGCAGATCGAGGGCATTGCCAGCAGTAGGAAAAGTAGAGGCAGGTATCTGGCTGGTGAATCTTGCCCACATGCTCAGGGTTCAGCTGATTGCCATATTTGGGGTCGGGAAGGAATTTTCCTCCAGGGCAGATTGGAAGAAGCCCCGGAGGTTTTTCGCCTTCCTCTGTAGCATGGGGCACGGGTCACTTGTTGGAAGATTCTCTGCACTTTTAAGTTTTTAAACCATGATTTGAGGACTTCAATAGCTCAGACATAGGTGAGAGGTTTATTGCAGGAGTGGGTGGGTAAGATTCTGTGCCCTGCGTTGTGCGGGAGGTTGGACTAGATGATCTTAATGGTCCCTTCTGACCTTAATATCTATGAGTCTATGAGGAGTGTCCATGGTGGCATCATGTGTACTAGCTTAGTGATGGGCAAAAAATGTCTGTTGATGTCCATGTGGTCACTTTGCAAATTTTAGCAATAGAGACATTATTGAGAAATGCTATCAAGGTGGATAATGAATGTGTGGAATGTGCTCTGACTGTGGTAGGAGGTTGTCTATTGTGGAGTTCGTAAGATAAATATAAACACTGCCAAATCCACTTTGAAAGGTGTTGTTTAGGTATGGCTGTGTTTCTAGATCTTTTGGTGGTGGTGTGACAGATTTCTGTTACCAATCTGCCTGAGGCGTCAGGTGATCAGGTTGAAGCCGCAGGATTGTTTGGGAGGAGATGATGGAACACACCAAGTGTCTAAGTTATGAAGCTTTATTAAGAAAATAATAAAATAACAGCAGAGAGCGATGGGTGCTCCCCACATAACTCAGAGTAAGGAAGAAAGCGTTAGTGCCCCTAGCCCTAACCCACTTTCATACTCACACCCACAGTAGCCGAGGCTGGCCAGGCCTGGATGTAACAGAAGAAGAAGAGGGGGAGGGGTGCACAGGAGTTCTGTTGTGTGTGCACAGGTCATCCAGGGTGCGCTGCCAAACTCCAATTTGCTTTAGCTCAAGGGAGGGTTTTAAACCTTAGGGTTCTTTGCGGGCATCTGGGTCTGGGACTTCTGCCCCCCCGTGCTCTTTGTACTGGTCTGAGCCGGCCTTTTGTGGCTTCTTTGGTTTTCCCCAAACATTCTGGCTTTAGGGATGCTACATCAGTTGTTTTCCCCCTCGTTGGCCTTCACTGTCTCACTCGGTTTTCCAGCTGCTGCAGGTTTATGCAGTTGAATCTTCTTTTTTTGCGGCTGGTCTGAGTTGGAATCCAGGTCCGTCCCGTCTTTCTTGGCAGGCCACCGAGTGTCAGTTGTGTGCTGTGGCCTTGAGCTGGAGCCAGCATCTTATCTTTGGACCGAGCTAGCTGAAGTGTTGAGTTAACCCGTTCTCTGCTCTCTTTCTCCTTCACCCTTTGGACTCTTGCAGCCTGCAAAAGAATCTTCCACTCCCCATGCACACCTTTCACCCTTCCCAGAATACTTTGCAATGCCTACAACAGCATTAGCAACATACAGTGCTGATCTGCCTTCCCAGGGAACCTTCTGATTGGGGGGACATGGGGGTGTGACAGTGGAGAGGAATAACTGCGATGATTTTCAGAAAGGTTTAGTCCTGTCCAGGTAAAACGCTAATGCTTGTCTCACATTGGAATGTGTAGAGCTGCCTCTTGCTGGTTACTGTGAGGCTTTGGGAAGAATCAAGGAAGGTGTATTGTTTGGTTGAGATGGAAAGGTGTGGGCATAGCGTAACTTTATCCTTGTAGAAGGGTATGTATAGTGGATATGCCATAAGGATCGCAATTTCACCAACTTGTCGGGCAGAAGTGATGGCAACAAGGAAGGCCATTTTCGTTATAGATGCATGTAAGAACAGGTTGCTGTTGGTCAAACAGGGGTCTAGTCGGAGGAAGTAGGATGAGGATGAGGTCCCAGGCAGGGTTTGGGTCTCGTACGTGCGGATAAAGATTTTGAAGACCCTTTGGAAAGCGTTTTTTGAGCAGATGTGTGAAGACAGAATGACTGTCTATGTGGCAGTGAAAAGTAGTTATTACTATCAAGTGTACACAAATGGAGCTGATAGATAACCCTGATTGTTTAAGGTGTAGCATATATAGCCCAGAATAAGTGGTAGCAGAACGTGTGCTGCATCGACTTGGAAGGGGGCGCACCAGCATTGAAATCTAGTCCATTTGTAAGTGTGTCTAGTCATTTCACACCTACTATTCAAAAATATCTGTTTGACTGTGTCTGAACAGGTTATTTCTGAATCCTAGAACCACAGATGAGCCAGGCTTTGAGATGGAGCATCTGTGGATTGCGATGGAAGATGCATCCTGAGAAAGAGAGATCAGTTGGTATACCATCATGTGGAGGAGGTAAGTATACCAGAATTGTCATGGCCATGTTGGAGCTATAAGCATGACATGAGCTTGGCGCTCCTGTATCTTGCAAAGTATTCAGAATAGGAGGGGAAGGGGGAGAGGCATAAAGAAGTGGTGCATCCCACATTATGAGGAATGCGTCTCCCATAGATCAGTGTCCCAGTCCCACTCTGAAACAGAATTGAGGGCAGCAGGCATTGTGCTGTGTGGCAAAGAGGTCTATGGTGGGGTATTCCTATCAGTTAAAGATGTGCTGAAGTGCTTGCATGTCCAGTTCCCACCTGTTTTCATGGGAGAACTTCATGCTCAATGTGTCTGCAGTGGTGTTCTGGTGTCCAGAGAGGTACACTGTTGAAATGGTGATGATGTGTTTGATACACCTGTTCCATAGTTTGAATGCCTCCAAGCATGAAGAGTGGGACCTCACTCTGCCCTGCCTGTTGATGTAATACATTCAGGCAAGATTGTCCATCATGACTCTGATGGTAGGGTTTGAGCAGAGAGAGGAAATGTCAGCAGGCATTGTGTAATTCTAGGAGACTGATGTGTAGGGCAGATTCAGTTAACAAACATTGGCCCGGCACTATGTGATCATGGAGATGTGCTCCCCAACCGATTAGAGAGGCATTGGTTGTTAGGATCATGATCAGTGTTGGTTGGAGGAAAGGAACTCTGACACAGATGTTGTTGGGCTGTGCCCACCAAAGCAGTGAGTACTTGACTCTCATCGGCATGGATAAGAGCTTGTGGAGGCTGTGTTTGTGGGGGAGATATACTGTACAGAGCCATGCCTGAAGATATCACATGTGTAGTTTTGCATGTATGACCACGAAAGTGGCTGCTGTCATGTGGCTTAAAAGTTGGAGGCATGTTCTGGCAGAGATCTGGGGGCAGACTTGTATGTTGGATACCAGGTGTATTATAGCCAAGAATCTGTGAGGTGGTAGGAAGGCTCTGGCTTGTATGGCATCCAACTGTGCACTGATGAATTCTTGTTGTTGTACCAGCATTAAAAGTGGATTTTTCTCGGTTCACAAGGAGGCCTAGCTTTGTGAACAGATCTATTGTTATGCGGACAGCTCAGAGAACATCAGTCTCGGATGGGGCCTTGAGGAGACAGTCGTTCAAGTATGGAAAGATGAGAACTCCTTGTTTCCTTAGGTAGGCAGCAACTACACCTCAAGGATCTTGCAGAGCACCTGAGATGCCATGGACAGTCCAAAAGGCAGTACCTTATACTGGTAGTGGTTGTCACCCATGATGAATCAGAGAAATCGCCTGTGGGCAGGGTGTATTGTAGTATGAAAGTATGCATCTTTGAGGTCAAGGGCCGAAAACCAGTCCCCTCTTCCAGTGCTGGGATAATACTGGAGAGGGTAACCATCTTGAAGTGTTGCAGTTTGACAAACTTCTTTAGATTGCAAAGGTCCAGGATTGGTGGCCAGCTGCCAGATTTCTTCTGGATCTGGAAACAGTGGTAGCAGAAACCCTGTCCCATGTGCTGAGAAGGAACCAGTTCTATGGCTCTCAGTTGCTTACGATGGTTTATTTCTCCCTATAGAATGGAATCATGAAAGGGGTCCCTGAAGAAGGACATGGAGAGGGGGTCACAGGGCAGGATGGATAGGAAGGGGATGGAGTATCCTTCTCTGATTATCTCTCGAACCCACCTGTCTAAGGTGATTAGTCTCCAAGATGGGAAAAACAGAGCTAGTCAGTCGCCAAATGGTTGGACTGCCAAAGATGGTGGGAATGACTGAAATAAGGGGAGGCTTCTTTGGTCCTTGATCACTCCTTTAAAATTGTTACTTCATTGAGGGGTGAGAGAGGTAGCCCCTCGAGGAGTGGGCTGCCTACGTTTGGTAGCTGGCCTTTGTCTTGGGCACTGACTGTCATAGTGTTATTGAGGGATGTACTGCTGTGGTCAGGATTGTGGGGGGAGATGATATTTACCCAGGCATCTCTTCAGCACAGGTGGGTAAATGCCAAGAGATTGGAGTGTAGAGAATCGTCTACTGTGGTTTGCACCTCTTTAGGAAAGTCTCTTTAGGAAAATGATGCTTGCCTCATGACCACAGCAGTCGTGATGGACTGGGCAGCAATGTCTGCAGAGTCTAACAAGGCTTATAGGCCTATTCGGGCTTGAAGGTGTCCTTCCTATATAAAAGACTGGAATTGCTTTTTCTTAGCCTTCGGCAGGTCATGGCAGAATTCCTCCAGTTTAGAGTAATTTAAGTAATTACACTTGGCCATGAGAGCTTTGTAGCTGGAGATTCTAAATTGGAGCATTGCTGATGAATATGCTGTGTGTCCAAATAAGTCTAGGTGTTTCCAATCTGTTTGGATGACTAGCACAGGATTGGTATTGATGGCCTCTCTCTTGTACTGCATTGGCCACCAAAGAATTTGGGCTGGAGTGCAAGAATAGGTTTCAGAGTAACAGCCGTGTTAGTCTGTATTTGCAAAAAGAAAAGGAGTACTTGTGGCACCTTAGAGACTAACCAATTTATTTGAGCCTAAGCTCTGCCATGTACATTGGTCAAACTGGACAGTCTCTACGTAAAAGAAGAAATGGACACAAATCAGATGTCAAGAATTACAACATTCATAAACCAGTCGGAGAACACTTCAATCTCTCTGGTCACGCGATTACAGACATGAAAGTTGCGATATTACAACAAAAAAACTTCAAAACCAGACTCCAGCGAGAGGCTGTTGAATTGGAATTCATTTGCAAATTGGATACAATTAACTTAGGCTTGAATAGAGACTGGGAGTGGCTAAGTCATTATGCAAGGTAACCTATTTCCCCTTGTTTTTTCCTACCCTCCCCCAAGACATTCTTGTTAAACCCTGGATTTGTGCTGGAAATGGCCCACCTTGATTATCATACACATTGTAAGGAGAGTGATCACTTTAGATAAGCTATTACCAGCAGGAGAGTGGGGTGGGGGGAGAGAAAACCTTTTGTAGTGGTAAACACCCATTTTTTCATGCTTTGTGTGTATAAAAAGATCTTCTGTACTTTCCACAGTATGCATCCAATGAAGTGAGCTGTAGCTCACGAAAGCTTATGCTCAAATAAATTGGTTAGTCTCTAAGGTGCCACAAGTACTCCTTTTCTTAGTGCAAGAATAGAAATTCCACATCCTTCGCCAGAACATAATATTTTTTGTCACTGTGTTTTCAGGTCAGAGAGATGGATGCTGGGGTCTGCCACAGCAGCTTCATAGGGCTGAAAACAGCCTCCTTGATCAGTAGTATGGAGCCATCCAGGCCATGTGAAAATTTAATGGCTGGAAACCCTCTTGGCTATTCTCTCTGGACATATGCATTGCAATCTGTTTGGTGCATGTGCATGAGTGTTTAGCATGGGCTAATCGAGACAGGCTAAGTGCAGGGGACTGGACTAGATGACCTATCGAGGTTCCGTCCTGTCCTGTGATGACAGTCATGGTTGGAGCCACATGTTTGTGCAAAACAAATTGGTAGAATATGGGCACTCTATGAAATGCTATTTTTGGGGAGGGCTTTATTTTGGGAACACATTGCTCAATTGATCCCAAAGTTAGATCACTAACCCTATCCCATGCCACATAAGGCAGAGCTCATTTCAACACAATATGAGTAAGCATGCAGATTTCAGGGCACTTAAAAGCTTTGTCCTTTAAACAGGACGTACTAGACAACCCCAAACATAGCAGAACTGGTGCACCACTATAATACTTATTTAATGCCTAGCACATGGGGTCCAACCTAGTTGAGGCATTTAAGTGTTACTGTAATAAAGATATTAACCTAAAATACTAATAATTTCTTGTTGGTTCACGCACAGATCCAGCATCAAATCCATGTGTGTGAATCTGTGCAGGAGACTTAAGGAGAGTGAAGAACCCAAATTATTACAAATTATTACTGATAAACAATTATTACAAAATATGTATAAATCTGTTTAAAGGGGAGAAAAATAAGATTGCTCTTTGCTCAAAGGTTCTATACACTTTATAAAGAGATTTTTTGTTTGAAATATATTTCAACTTTAAAAGAAACATAACATTTATATTCCAATAGAGATGTGCTCAGATCAAAACCTAAAGGAAAAATCGTATTGTAAATACTGTAAGACTAGGAAACACACCTGCTTAGTGAGCTGCTCCTCGCAAAGTTTGTAAAGAACGAAGAATTTTTGAGCTAAGACCACATTATCAATAAACCCACAGCTTGCAAGCTTAACTCTCATAATTATCTGAAATATAACATAGCATTAAGAATTTGATTAATTTTTCTGAAATTTTTGGAAGGAAAGGAAAAAAGGGAAAATGGGCTAATTTTTTTTAAATATGCACATATTTTTTAAAAATGTATCTCAAATAAACTTAAAATATTTTGTTTCTCTTTAGCCAAGTAATTAGTTTTACCTGTCTATCTGGAACCATCATGGACACAGTTCTAAATTGAATTTTTAGATTTTCTGGTAGCTCCTGACGGCCGGCATACCCAGGATTCTATACATGAAACATATATTGTACAATATTCTTACTTACAGTATCTACAATAAATGTTTTTAGTGTTCAGAACAGTTACTTAAGGAATGTTAATGATGACTTAAATATTTAAGACCTGATTCTGATCCAGATTACTGTAGATTATGGTGAGATCAGAATCAGTTAGTTTATTGTTTAATTATTAAAGATCATGAAAGAAATTTTGACCAACAGCTACAATTGTAAAAGCATTGCTATAGTTATGGTTGAAAATGCATTTTCATTACAAACCAGTTTTCAAATGCATACGATTTTATGGAATAAAATATATATTGGGCAAAACTTTTTCTTCATTAGCCTTACTCCAGAATATTTTAGTTAAATTTAATAAAAACCTATCCAATATTTGAGTTCTATAAATTTGCAAAGGTGCTTTTTTCCTAATGTAAGAAAATATTCATTTTTTCCATTTAGATAATTGAAAAATGGATATTTAAGTTGCCAAAAACACAAATGCCTTTACTTGTTTGGAGAAATTTAATTTTCAAAAAGAGAAGTTGAAAGCATGAGAAATTTATGTGTTGTATTTATTTTTCTACTGTTCAGAAGGTACAGTACTATATTGTGGCGCTCCAAATATATGCAATAAAGCAACTTTTGAATTACTAGACATTAATCTAAATTCAGGCTGTCAAATGATTAAAAAATAATCAAAATTAATCACGAGATTAAAAAAATAGTCATGATTAATTGTCATTTTAATTGCACTGTTAAACAATACTAGAATACCAATTTAAATTTACTCTAAATATTTTGGATCTTTTTCTACATTTTCAACTATGTTGTTTTCAATTGCAACACAGAATACAAAGTATACAGTGCTCACTTTATATTATTATTTTTTATTACAAATATTTGCACTGTAAAAAAGATAAAAATATAGTATTTTTCAATTCACCTCGTAAAAGTACTGTATTGCAATCTCTTTATCATTAAAGTGCAATTTACAAATGTAAAATTATTTTTTTAGGGCTGTCAATTGCATTTAATGCAAGCGATTAACACAAAACAAACTAATGGTTTTTTAAACTATCATTAATCATACACCTCTGTTTTCACCCTCTTCACTTACTGTACTTCATTGCTTGGTGGATACTTGCACAGTTTTATTATGTTCTCATGGTTTGGAGTGATTAAATATCAGAAAAAGTTAATGGAGCAAAGCAGCAAAAGTTCAGGTCTTTTGAATGGGAAGTTTAGTTTAAAAAAACTTCCAGATGGTTCTCTGGATAAAAAGATGGTTATCTGTAGTTTTTGCGAGGCTGAGTTCCAATACCATTGAAATACTTCAAGTCTGCAGTACTACCTATGCGCTAAACATGCTTTTGCCTCTAGTTCTTCTGCTACGGATAACCCACTGACAGCAAATGAATCTCACCAGCTGCAACAGAGTACACTTAGAGTTTCAGGATCACTACAAGCTCATGGATCCAACTAAGTGCAACAGCTTAACCAATGCTATTAGAAAGTGTATAGCTATGGACTGCAGACCACTCAACATTGTAAACACAGAGGGCTAAGGGATGTTATTCAAACTGCACCTGCCAGTTAGTCATACACCTTGTGCTCCCGAGGAACCATTACATCAGAAATACATGACCTATATCACAACATGATTATGAAGTTGGAGCTTCTGAAAAATGCACTAGTGGTTGCTTTGACTGATGATCACTGGACGTCCTTGAGCAATGACAGCTATCTTGGAGTCACGGTACACCTGACTGATGCTGCATGGAAACTGCAGTCATTTGCTTTAACAGTAACTCATAAAACTGCAATTAATCACAACTTTTAAAAATCTAATTAACTTGTTTTGCATTAATCGCTGGCATTTACTGTGATTAATTGACAGCCCTAATATAAATAAATATACTGAGCTTATCTCAGTCTGATCTCATATAATACTGCTATGGAAAACCTAAGAGTGCCTGTACCTTGATTAAATAAGCTGAAGCATCAGAAGTAGGGCTGTCAAGTGATTAAAAAATACAAAGCGTACAGTGCTCACTTTATATTTATTTTTTATTATAAATATTTACACTTTAAAAAGAAAAATAGTATTTTTCAATTCACTTAATACAAGTACTGTAGTGCAATCTCTTTATCATAAAAACAGCAAGGAGTCCTTGTGTCATAAAAGTTGAACTTACAAATGTAGAATTATGTACAAAAAATAACTGCATTCAAAAATAAAACAATGTAAAACTTTAGAGCCTACAGACCACTCAGTCCTACAGCTTGTTCAGCCAATTGCTCAGACAAACAAGTTTGTTTCCATTGCTGGAGATAATGCTGCCCACTTCTTGTTTATAATGTCATCTGAAAGTGAGAACAGGCGTTTGCATGGCACTGTTATAGCTGGCGTTGCAAGATATTTATGTGCCAGATGCACTAAAGATTCAGATGCCCCTTCATGCTTTGGCCACCATTCCAGAGGACATGTGTCCATGCTGATGATGGGTTCTACTAGATAATGATCAAAATCAGTGCAGACCAACTCATGTTCATTTTCATCATCTGAGTCAGATGCCATTACCAGAAGGTTGATTTTCTTTTTTGGTGGTTCGGGTTCTGTAGTTTCTGCATCGTAGCATTGCTCTTTTAAGACTTCTGAAAGCATGTTCCACACCCCGGCCCAATCAGGTTTTGGAAGGCACTTCGGATTCTTAAATCTTGGGTTGAGTGCTGTAGCTATCTTTAGAAATCTCACATTGGTACCTTCTTTGCGTTTTGGCAAATCTGCAGTAAAAGTGTTCTTAAAATGAACAACATATGCTGGGTCGTCATTCAAGACTGCTATAACATGAAATATATGGCAGAATGCAGGTAAAACACAGAGCAGGAGACATACAATTCTCCCCAAAGGAGTCACACATTTAATTAATATATTATTTTTTTAATGGGCGTCATCAGCATGGAAGCATGTCCTCTGGAATGGTAGCCAAAGCATGAAGGGGCATATAAATGTTTAGCATGTCTGGCATGTAAATACCTTGCAATGCCAGCTACAAAAGTGCCAGGTGAATGTCTGTTCTCACTTTCAGGTGACATTGTAAATAAGAAGTGGGTAACATTATCTCCTGTAAATAGAAACAAACTTGTTTCTCTTAGCAATTGACTGAACAAGGAGTAGGACTGAGTTGACTTGTAGGCTCTGAAGTTTTATATTGTTTTGTTTTTGAGTGCAGTTATGTAACAAAAAAAAAATCACATTTGTAAGTTGTGCTTTCACAATAAAGAGATTGCACTATGGTACTTAGATGAGGTGAACTGAAAAATACTATTTCTGTTATTTTTACAGTGCAAATATTTGTAATAAAAATAACACAGACTCTGTGTTCTATATTTAATTGAAATCAATATTATTGAAAATGTGGAAAAACATCCAAAATATTTAATACATTTCAATTGGTAGTCTCTTGTTTAACTGTTAGATTAAAACTGTGGTTAATCAATAGCCCTAATCAGAAGCAATGCCTTAAGAAAGGAATGGATCTAGATCCTACATCTTCCTCTTCGGTTTGAAATACTTTTAAGGGTGCTGAAATATTTTGGGTAGTTGTTGCAAGAACCTCTGGTGTCAAAATACCACAAGAATGTATGTTGTCACAGAATTTTGCCTGAGAACTTGAAAGAGAAAAAACTGGTAACTACCTTTCTGTAACTGTTGATCTTCAAGATGCGTTGCACACGTCCATTCCACCACATATTGTTGGAGATTTTTCCTTTACCAGTCCCTGTCAGGGCAACTTGAGCTCCTTCTGGTACCTTGTACCACTGCAGGCATAAAGGGCTACGCTGCCCCCGTCCCTTCTCAGTTGTTAGTACCAAAAACACTCCGATAGAGAGGGGAAGTGGGTGGGTTGTGGCATGGACATATGCAACACATCTCAAAGAACATTTACAGAAAGGTAGGTAAAAACGGTTTCTAACCTTTTCTGTAACTGTTGTTCTTCAAAATGTGTTGCTCATGTCCATTCCAAAGTAAGTGTGTGCACACGTGTGCACCGTCGCCAGAAGTTTTTCCTTCAGTGATATCCGTCGGGTCAGCTCCTGTGACCCTGGAGTGGCACCCGCTGATCCTCCATCCCTTCAGTTCCTTAGTGCCAGCAACTCTGACAGAGGGGTAGGTGGGGGGGTTTTGGAATGGACATGAGCAACACATCTCGAAGAACAGTTACACAAAAGGTAACAATTTTTTCTTCTTAGAGTGGTTGCTCATGTACACTCCAATGTAGGTGACTCCCAAGCAGTTACATTTGAGGAGGGCTTGGAGTTCATTTACATGCTGATTGGATTACTGCTCTGCCAAAGCCCGCATCATCTCTGGCTTGCTGAGTGATAGCATAATGTGTCACGAACGTGTGTACCAATGACCATATCGCTGCCCTACAGATGTCCTGTTTCGGGACCTGTGCCACAAACGTGGCTGATGACGCTTGTACCCTTGTAGAGTGTGCCATCAGTTTAGGAGCTGGGCCCCCACCAACTCATAGCAAGTATGGATTTCACAATCAGATTCTCTGTGTTGAGACTGGGTTGCCTTTAATTCTCTCTGCGATGACCACAAACTGTTCCATGGTCTTCCTAAAGGGCTCGGTCCTCTCTAAATAGAAGGCGAGTGCCCATCAAATGTCCCATGAATGGAGCACTGTTTCTCCCTGCTAGCATGGGCCTTTGGGTAGAAGACTGGAAGGAATATATCTCGATGGCTATGGAATTGAGAGACCACTTTTAGCAGAAAGGACAGGTGGGGTCGTAGCTGCACCTTGTCCTTGAAAAAGACTGTGTATGATGGCTCAGAGGTGAATGCCCGAATCTCCAAGACCCTTCTACCTGAGGTGATAGCCACCAAGAATGCCACCTTCCATGACAGATAAAGTAATGAGCAGTGTTAGGGGGCTTATTCCTTCACCCACTTACTTCCCTGGTCCTTCTCACATGAACAGAGAGCAACAATACCCGAAGTCCAAAGGTGCAAACAATTCAATGTTTATTGGGGTGAACTTCCAGCAAGCATGATTCCAGTTTCCTTCCTTAGTGTCCCCCTTCCCAGCTCTGACACCACAGAGCCTTATACCAGTGTCCCTGTTCCCATTCCTGCCCTTAGCCAAACATGATTCCAATTTCCTTACCCCCATTCCCTGTTCCCATTTCCCCCACCCACACACCCACCCCCACTCCCTGATTGATGGCAGACTATATAGTAAAACTTGAGTTCTGCTTAGCTATACCTTAACCAACCATTTTCCTGAAATTTAACTAACCAATCCTAACATATTGTAACATGATTATGTAACCAATTATATCCCACCATCTTAATTAGTTTACACCCAGCAAAATTAATTATACAGCAGACAGGAACAATCACAGAACCAGACAGAGATTATACAGACAAACAATAGCAAAGTGGGAACTATAATGACAAAACAATACAGAAGTGAGGATTTCACATCCCAGCTATTGATAAGTGAGTTCTTGCCAGACAGGATGCTATCAAACTAAGTTTCCTTTTACATTGTCTAGGCACTTCCCTTTCTATGGAGGTGATAAGCACTATCAGGACAGGATTGTATTCCTAACAGCCCAATAGCACCTTCTTTCAATGTGGCTAGTTTGGAATGTGAGGATGTGACGATCGCTTCCCAGTTTATGGCTGCCTGTTGCTTAGCCAAAGGCCTTAGCCTACGAACAGGGCCTCAGCCTGTCACAGTAAGAGAAGGCCCTTACACCGGCAGACAGTGATTTTGATTCTTTCTTTCTTTTATATCTCTATAACTAGCCAAGTGAAAAGAATACACCTAAATTCTTAGAGTATAGGCCCTTACAGGCAGACCTCAATATCTATATCCTAACAAGCAGGATTGCCAGTGGCTCGAACGGGGGGCCTGTCAGTCTGTTGTGTTGTGTTGTCCATGAGGATCGCTGCCTGGTTTCCCACTAACAAATTCTGAGAGCCAGGCAGGCTAGGTGCACCACCCTTAGCTCCCTCACACTGATGTGCAAAGCCAGCTCTTCTTGTGACCAAAGGCCTTGGTCCTGAGGCTCCCCAGATGGGTTTCCTATCCCACATTCGAAGCGTCCATGACTAGGGACAGCATGGGAGCAGGTCTTGAGATGGGAACAACCGCACACACGTTCTCTGGGTCCTGCAACATCGAAGCGTTGAAATTATCGATGGGGGAAGGGAGACCACCCTGTCCAGATGATGGTGGCCTGATGTGTATACTGATACTAGCCATAACTGGAGCGGCATTAGCTTCAGCCTTGTGTGCTGCACCACATAAGTGCATGACGCCATGTGACCCAGCAGCTTCAAGGACGTCCTTACTGTACTAATGGGGTGTTCTGCCACTTCTTCTATAAGCATCCCTATTGCTTGAAAGTGTCTCTCCAGAAGAAAGGCCCTGGCTCAGGTGGAGTCTAGGACCGTGCCAATTAATTCTATTCTTTGGGTTGGTGAAAATATCGATTTCTACTTGTTTATCAATAGCCCCAAGTCTTGAAAGGTTAACTGTATCAGTTCTACATGAGTTTCGACTTGGTTCCTGGACTGGCCTCTAATCAGCCACTCAGCCAGGTAGGGGTATACTTGCACCCAACTCCTCAGGAAGACCACCATAACTGACATGCACTTGGTGCTGCTGATAAGCCAAAGGGTAGCACTGAACTGATAACGGTTTTGGTCCACCACAAACTGTAGATATTCCTGTGTCCTCAGAATATCACAGTGTGAAAATGTGTGCTTTAGGTTGAGGGTGGCAAACCAGTCCCCTGGATACAAAGAGGGGATAAATCGAGGCCAATGAGACCATGTTCAATGTAAGCTTTTACTTGAAGCTCTTGAGGTTACACAGATCCAAAATGGATCTTAGGTCACTGTTGGTCTTTGGGATCAGGAAATAATGGGAATAAAACCTCTGCTCCTTAGCTCTGGAGGAACCTCCTCCACTGCTCCTGCCCTTAGAAATGACTGCACCTCCTGGGCCAGAAATCTCATGGGAGAAGGATCCCTGAAGAGGATGGGTGGAAAGGAGGGGAACAACTGAACTTTAGGATATATCCCACTTCTACTGTGCACAACACCCAATGGTCAGTGGTAATGCGGGACCGTGCCCGGTCCACAAATGAAGGGAAGATATGATCCAGGTAACGTCCTGGTACGCCATCCCCAGGTGTACCCTCAAAAGGCCATTTGCCCAAAGAAGAGGGAGCCTCCTTCAAATGGTAGGTCCTGGATGGTTTTCTGGACCTCATATGGAAGTCCCAAGGCCTGTAACCAGGAGCATTGTTTCATCACCAACGTCAAGGCCATGACTCAGGCAGCCACATCTGCCCCATCCAGAGCCACCTTGAGGGATCCCTTGGTTACTGCTTTCCCCTCCTCCAATAAAGCTGCAAACTCACCCCTCAATTCTAGAGGCAGGAGCTCCTTGAACTTTTCCAAGGCAGACACAGAATTAAACCCATAGCAGCCTGCCATAAATATAAATGGAAGGATAACCACCTTTCTGTATACAGTGCTATAAAATCCCTCCTGGCCAGAGGCAAAATCCTTTCACCTGTATAGGGTTAAGAAGCTAAGGTAACCTCGCTGGCACTTGACCCAAAATGGCCAACGAGGGGACAAGATTCTTTCAAATCTGGAGGCGGGGGGAACAAAGGGTTTGGGCTGTCTGTGTGATGCTTTTGCCGGGAACAGATCAGGAATGTGAGCCTTACAACTCCTTTAAAGTTAGTAAGTAATCTAGCTAGAAAATGCGTTAGATTTTCTTTTGTTTAATGGCTTGTAAATAAGCTATGCTGGAGGGAATGTATATTTCTCTTTTTGTGTCTTTTTGTAACTTAAGGTTTTGCCTAGAGGGATTCTCTATGTTTTGAATCTGATTACCCTGTAAGGTATTTACCATCCTGATTTTACAGAGGTGATTCTTTTACCTTTTCTTTAATTAAAATTCTTCTTTTAAGAACCTGATTGATTTTTCATTGTTCTTAAGATCCAACGGTTTGGGTCTGTGTTCACCTGTACCAATTTGTGAGGATTATTATCAAGCCTTCCCCAGGAAAGGGGATGTAGGGCTTGAGGGGGATATTTTGGGGGAAGACGTCTCCAGGTGGTCTCTTTCCCTGTTCTTTGTTTAAAACGCTTGGCGGTGGTGGCACACTGTTCAAGGACAAGGCAAAGTTTGTACCTTGGGGAAGATTTTAACCTAAGCTGGTAAGAATAAGCTTAGGGGGTCTTTCATGCATGTCCCCACATCTGTACCCTGAAGTTCGGAGTGGGGAAGGAACCTTGACACAGCCTAAGAGGGCCTGATGGTTGGCTATCCTCAGCTGGAGGCCCCCCATGAAATAGACTTTCCTTCCAAATAAATCCAATTTTTTTACATCCTTGGCTTTTGGGGATGGCCCCTGCTGTCCCTGCTTCTCTTTTTCATTCGCCACAGAGACAATCAAGGAGCCCAGTGGCAGGTGAGTATATAGGAACTCAACCCTTTTGAGGAACGAAATACTGCCTCTCTGTTCTCTTACTTGTATCAACATAAGGGTTTACCAAAGATTCTTTATCAGCTCCAGAATAGCCCCATTCAGGAGTAAGGCAACTCACGACGGCCCTGAGGGTGCCAATATGTCCACAAGGGAGTGAGCAGCCTCAGCGACTTCTGCCTGAATGCCCAAGTTTTGGGCCATCCTGTGTAGAAGCTCCTGATGTGCCCTACAGTCATCCTCGGTGGGCACCACAGCAGCCCCCACTAGTGCCTCATCTTGGGAGGAGGAGGATGAAGCCGGTACAGGGACCAGACCTGGAACCGTCTCTTCTGTAGATGGGTCCCGTGAAGGTGTATCACCACCAGCCTCTGCACTGACCTCGGCACCGGGAACTGCTGATCCGAGGGGGACTGTGGGGGAGCTCACCCTTTAAAAGTCGCCAAGTATGCGTGTTCTGAATGGGGCCCTTGGAGCTGTTGGAATGCCCACGGGTTCCAAATTGGCCACGGCATAGGTATTTGCCATTGAGTTGGTGGCTATGGTGTTGATGTCAACCTCTTAAACCATGTCTAACACTCGGTGTCTGTAGCCCAACTATGTTTATTCCCCCTTGAGGCACAGGATTCAGGAAAGTCTGATTCTGATTCAGGAAAGTCATTCCTGGGTGACCACGGTGGTGCGGTGCCAGTCAGCACCAACGAGCAGAGGTGTGGGGGCAATGAGCAGTGCGGTGCCGAAGTGGGTCGGTGCTGGGAAGTAGAACAGTGTCGCAGGGTAGAGCACTGCTGCGACATAGACCAATGTCGTGAAGTGTATCGGTTCCACGAGGTGGAGTGGTGCCATTTGGGGAAGAGCTGTGCCATTACATCATAGCCGGCTTGCCCTTGGTACGCACTTGCTTTGGTGCCATAGCCTCTCTCGGTGCTGGGGTTGCTGTTGATTGTTCATGCTGCACTGGAGATGGTGGCATCGGGAAGAAGAGTAAGTCCCTCACTGCGTGGAATGCCTTTGGTGTTGATGGTAAAGCCAGAGCTGAGTTTCCCCAGTGGCTCTCCCTCAGCGGGGAAAGCATTTGCATTGGACTCAATGATGCCCTTCCTGGCACTGGAGTCAACGAAATATTGCACTCTACTGCTGCATCATAGTGGCCTGGTGCGGGTTACACCCTCTCTGAGCACCTATGGCCCTCAGGCCTTCGGGTCAGCAAGTGCCCATGGTTCATCTTATGCTGTTTCTTCTTCAGCACCAGCAATGGTGAGCGGTGCTGAGGAGTTGGTGCAGGGATCATCTTCTTGTGCACTGGTGGAGAATAACAGGGCCAGCAGTACTTTTCAGTGTCCTTCCTTGGTGCAGAGGAGGAAAAGCAAAGTTGTGACAAGGGACGCCAGGGCGCTCCTAACCAACCCTGAGGCGGTCAGTGCCAATTCCCCTTGTGGCTCTGTATGGGGATGAAGTGCCACTTCAATCAGAAGGAACTTTAACCTGTTGTCCCTCTCCTTCTTGGTCCTATGTGTAAAGTTCTTACAGATGCAGCACCTCTCTTGAATGTGTCTCTCCGAGGCACTTTAGGCAACTGTCATGTGGGTCACTCCCCGGCACCAGTTTGTGGCACGGAGCACATGGCTTAAAGCCTTGGGATAGAGGCATGTCCTGGAGCCGGAGCAGGTGAGCCCCGTGTGCGGGGAACTAAACCTATACTAACTCAGTTAACTACTGTTCTAACTACCAACTAATGTAATAACTATATACAATTTTCTATTTACAAAAGTCCACTGAAGGAAGCACTTGCATGACCAAGAGACCAGTAATGTTCCAGCGACTGTCATGGGCGGTTAAAAGGAATTGAAGGGGGAGATGGTCTGCAGGCCCCTATATACCATGCCATGAGGGTGCCACTCCAGGGGGTGCAGGAGCTGACCCGATGGACACCACTGAGGGAAAAACTTCTGGCGACGGTGCACGTGCATGTGTACACCTACATTGGAATGGACATGAGTAAGCACTCAAAGAAGAACCGTTTTTCCTTCTTTGAGTGATCGGAAGTGTCCATTCCACTGTAGGTGACCCACAAGCAATTTGAACTACCGGAACATGGACTGAAGGACAACTTGGCCTAATCTGGCATTGTCCCTTGATTGATGAGAGATGGCATAGTCAGAGGCAAACATAGAGAGCAATGCTTTTTTTGCCTCTGTTTTCACTAACAAGGTCAGCTCCCAGACTGCTGCGCTGGGCATCACAAAATGGGGAAGAGATGGCCAGCCCTCTGTGGAGATAGAGGTGGTTAGGGACTATTTAGAAAAGCTGGACGTGCACAAGTCCATGGGGCCGGACGAGTTGCATCCGAGAGTGCTGAAGGAATTGGCGGCTGTGATTGCAGAGCCATTGGCCATTATCTTTGAAAACTCGTGGCGAACCGGGGAAGTCCCGGATGACTGGAAAAAGGCTAATGTAGTGCCAATCTTTAAAAAAGGGAAGAAGGAGGATCCTGGGAACTACAGGCCAGTCAGCCTCACCTCAGTCCCTGGAAAAATCATGGAGCAGGTCCTCAAAGAATCAATCCTGAAGCACTTGCATGAGAGGAAAGTGATCAGGAACAGCCAGCATGGATTCACCAAGGGAAGGTCATGCCTGACTAATCTAATCGCCTTTTATGATGAGATTACTGGTTCTGTGGATGAAGGGAAAGCAGTGGATGTATTGTTTCTTGACTTTAGCAAAGCTTTTGACACGGTCTCCCACAGTATTCTTGTCAGCAAGTTAAGGAAGTATGGGCTGGATGAATGCACTACAAGGTGGGTAGAAAGCTGGCTAGATTGTCGGGCTCAACGGGTAGTGATCAATGGCTCCATATCTAGTTGGCAGCCGGTATCAAGTGGAGTACCCCAAGGGTCGGTCCTGGGGCCAGTTTTGTTCAATATCTTCATAAATGATCTGGAGGATGGTGTGGATTGCACTCTCAGCAAATTTGCAGATGATACTAAACTGGGAGGAGTGGTAGATACGCTGGAGGGGAGGGATAGGATACAGAAAGACCTAGACAAATTGGAGGATTGGGCCAAAAGAAATCTGATGAGGTTCAATAAGGATAAGTGCAGGGTCCTGCACTTGGGACGGAAGAACCCAATGCACAGCTACAGACTAGGGACCGAATGGCTAGGCAGCAGTTCTGCGGAAAAGGACCTAGGGGTGACAGTGGACGAGAAGCTGGATATGAGTCAGCAGTGTGCCCTTGTTGCCAAGAAGGCCAATGGCATTTTGGGATGTATAAGTAGGGGCATAGCGAGCAGATCGAGGGACGTGATCGTTCCCCTCTATTCGACATTGGTGAGGCCTCATCTGGAGTACTGTGTCCAGTTTTGGGCCCCACACTTCAAGAAGGATGTGGATAAATTGGAGAGAGTCCAGCGAAGGGCAACAAAAATGATTAGGGGACTGGAACACATGAGTTATGAGGAGAGGCTGAGGGAGCTGGGATTGTTTAGCCTGCAGAAGAGAAGAATGAGGGGGGATTTGATAGCTGCTTTCAACTACCTGAAAGGGGGTTCCAAAGAGGATGGCTCTAGACTGTTCTCAATGGTAGCAGATGACAGAACGAGGAGTAATGGTCTCAAGTTGCAGGGGGGGAGGTTTAGATTGGATATTAGGAAAAACTTTTTCACTAAGAGGGTGGTGAAACACTGGAATGCGTTACCTAGGGAGGTGGTAGAATCTCCTTCCTTAGAGGTTTTTAAGGTCAGGCTTGACAAAGCCCTGGCTGGGATGATTTAACTGGGAATTGGTCCTGCTTTGAGCAGGGGGTTGGACTAGATGACCTTCTGGGGTCCCTTCCAACCCTGATATTCTATGATTCTATGACCAGGTAACTGCATTACTAATATCCAGAATGGGAATCTTAGCCAGAATGGCTGCAGAAGTTGCTCTCAACCTGTTTGAGTGCACCATCACTCTATTTGGAGGTGTAACATCGGCCAATTAGTAACATAAATTAATGAAGCTGGAAATCCAGGTAGAGATCCTCTGGGTGGAGACCATTTGGCCTGTTACTCTATCTGAAATGGTTACAAAGAGTTGAGATAAATGGCCTAGAACAGTCCAGGTAAAAACCCAATGCTCTTCTAATACCTAGAGCAACGGTTTTCAAACTTTTTGAGCTGAGCCCCCCCATTTAAGTTACAATTTTTGGTTGTGCCCCCACCCCGAGCCAAGACAAAAATAGACACAATACCTGTCCCTTCCCCCTCGGGTTTTCAGGGTGGGGGAAGACACAGGCCAAAGCCTCTGGGGGCAGAGCCAGCACTGGGCACGAAGGCTGCTGGGAGCAGAAATCGGCACAGCTGCAGCAGATATTGACACTGACCCACAGGCTGTGTGGCCTACTAAGATGAGTCAGGTGGTGGAGGTGGTGCTCCCTCCCTGAATCCCGCCACACAGTACTCCCAATCAGACCTCAGAGATCAAGGAACTTAATTCCTCTCTAGACTCCTGCTGTAACCAGTCAGTAAAGTCTGATACCTTGTGCCTGTTGAAGAAATCATACTTGGAAAGGAGTGCCTGGTAGTTGGCAATTCTAAGCTAGAGCCTGACAGGTGAGTAGTTTTTCCTTTCAAAGAGATCCATTCACTTGAGTTCCCTTTTCTTAGGTATTGCCTTGCTTGCTCTTGGGCAGTGGTAACGACAAGAGATCTAGGTGTGGATTAGTATAAAAATACTGAAATCCTGATGATGGTGTCTGGTACCTGTTCTCTTCCTTTTTCAAAGGCAGTGGAATAGATGGGGGTTCTTCAACAAGAGCTCTGTTGTCTCTAACCGTCCTTCATTGATTAGCATAGCCAGTGTTGCTGGCATTGAGAAGTGCATGGTAGCTAACAATTTGAGAGATTTGTCGTGCACCACATCAAATGTTTTTTCTGATGTCACAGCCCTTCATCAAAGGAGGTCTTGAAATGCCCTGCAGCCATCAGGAAGTGATGGAGTAGATGGGACCACAGCCTCATGAGGTGATGATGATGAAATGGCAACAAGGGTGAGTTCAGTAGGCAGATGGAATTCCTCATCAGAAATTTGTAATAGCTAAGTATTCGCAACTGACATCTGGGATTGTTGTTGCTGAACCCTAAGGGGAGGCAGATCTAGCCCTGGAAAGGACAGAGGAGGTGGGTTTTCATGTTGAAGACCCTGTGGTGCCCAGTATGGCCATGCATGGGAGCCAGAAGTGAAATGAATGAGGGACTCTGGTGTAGGATACCAAAGAAGATGTCCATCTTATATCTCCTGTGTCTACTAGGGTAGCCTTGTGCTCTGGAATCTCTATGAGATGCATTAAGATCTTGGGGAATATGTGAGAGACCTCTCTCCCACAACTGCAGTCTGAAGCAGATGTGGAAAAGTACTAATTCTCTACCAGTGGAGGATCTGATTTGGTAGGAGCTCCAGGGCCTGATGAAGAATGCTTGTCAGTACCAAGGATTGTATCTGGTACCAAAGACAATAGTGGTGACTCAGAAAGGGTGGATACTGCTAGATTCACCCACTACTGTGAATTTCAGTGTCAAGACAGCTGGTACTGTGAACAACATTTTGAGGATGACAGCACTGGGTGGAAGTTGCTGACAATGATGATAACAATATAGCTGGTACTTCTAGAGTGAGCTCCGATGTCAGTATTGAGAGCTGTGAAGCTTGTGCCAGAGACAATGGCTAATATTGAAGTACAGCAACTAGAGTCTTTATGAGTGTCTGAATGATTGAATTTACGCCTTCTACTACCCTTGACTAAGGAGGAACGAGGCAAACTCTGCCTCTTTTATTAGAGACCTTGTGCTTTAGAAGAAGTATTCCGTGTCCTACCACTAACACTCAGTGATGAATACTTAACAACAGGAGCAGCCAAGGAGTGTGTTTCATGGGAGCAGGAGTCCAGAAGCTGGCTGCAGGGCATTTCAGGAAGACTGCTCAGATATGGGTTTATCCTGCATATCTGGATCAGAGGCAGGCCTCATAAAACTTTTTTCTCAAAAAGTCTAATGGACAACTTATATGACCATCACTGAGGGATACAGTTGCCTCACATGAGAGGCATTATTTGAGGTTTTGCTCATCCATAAAGGCTGAATCCTGGTAGCAGGTAACCAGAAAAAATTTACCTGTAACAGCTCACAAAAGCTTATGCTCAAATAAATTTGTGAGTCTCTAAGGTGCCACAAGTACTCCTTTTCTTTTTGCGAATACAGACTAACATGGCTGCTACTCTGAAACCAATAAACCTATAGTAATCCTAAACTACTAAAACTATTCTAAAGTGTTAATTATATACAATGAATTTGTTTTAGATACAGTAACTCCTCACTTAATGTTGTAGTTATGTTCCTGAAAAATGCGACTTTAAGCGAAACAATGTTAAGCGAATCCAATTTCCCCATATATGGGGGGGGTTAGGTTCCAGGAAAAAAATTTTTTGCCAGACAAAAGACCACACACACACACACACACACACACACACACACAAAGTATAAGTTTTAAACAAACAATTTAATACTGTACACAGCAATGATGATTGTGAAGCTTGGTTGAGGTGATGAAGTCAGAGGGTGGGATATTTCCCAAGGGATGCCTTACTGCTAAATGATGAACTAGCAATTGGCTGAGCCCTCAAGGGCTAACTCGTTGTTAATGTAGCCTCACACTCTAGAAGGCAGCAGGAATGGAGAGAGAGAGAGAGAGAGAGAGAGAGAGATGCGGATTTTCCTTTTAAGTACGCTGACCCACTCTTAAGAACACTGCCTTGTTAAGTTAATCAGCAAGCTGAGACCACAGCTGCTGCCAGGAAGCTCCCTCCACCCTGAGTCCTGTTGCATAACCCCCTGCTCTACGGAGATGGGGTAAGCGGGGTGCAGGAGCAAGGAGGAGGGGGACACCCTGACATTAGCGCACACACACCCACCCCGCACAGCAAGCAGGAGGCTCGGGGAGCAGCTCCAAGGCAGAGGGCAGGAGCAGCACTTGGCAGTGGGAGGAGGGTTAGCTGAACTGCTGGCAATTGATAGCCTGCTGGGTGGCTGCTGCACAGGGAACTTAGGGAAGCGGGGAGCTGATAGGGAGGCTGCCGGTCCACCCTGGTTCCAAGCCCCCACCAGCTAGCTGCAACGGGCTGCTCTTTCTGCAAGCAGTGGACAAAGCAGGCGGCTGCCAAACAAGTTATAAGGGAGCATTGCACTACTTTAAACGAGCATGTTCCCTACTTGATCAGCAATGTAACAACGAAACAACGTTAACCAGGACGACTTTAAGTGAGGAGTTACTGTATGCATGTGCACAAGACAAAGAAACACTGGCTTACAGTTCCATCTTGCAGCCATGGGAGGTAAAAGATAGCTGAGGGTTGTTTGGCCCCACTCTGACCTTTATGCCCTCAGCTGTGTGTGTATGTGTGTGTGTGTGTGTGTGTGTGTGAGGAGAAGAAAGGGTCATGAGGACACTCAAAACACATGCACAGCCCAACAGACATTGCTGGCCCAACGAACTATTCCAAATAAATTGGTTAGTCTCTAAGGTGCCACAAGTACTCCTTTTCTTATTCCAATCTTGAGTGCTTCGGGATGTATGCATGCCAAAAGCAGAATATATATGGAGAAGCACGTCAAGAATATTTTATTGCATTCTATTAAAAATTAAGACACCCCATCCCCCCCCACACACACACAAGATCTGTGGCAATCTTTTTAGAGGACTAGCCATCACTATCATGAAATAAGGAACAAAACTATTACTACATTAATAGGTAATTCACATTCATGATTCATTATACGGAAGGAAGCAGCATTCATTTACGCAAAAATATCTGGGCTTTGTTTTGAAAAAAAGTTCAAACAACATTTTCAGGAGATAGTGTGGTGGTAAGTAATTGTATACTTATTGTTTGCAAAATCAGTACTATGTACATACCACAATGTAATTAACAATATGCATTGTTTTCAAGTTACTATGTTATTAACTTGTATAATTTGTCTTCTCTTATCAAGGATTACCAAATTACACTCTTCCATTCGTATATTTACCATTGTAAGAAAAATTCCGAACTCTGGATTTAAATCTACAATATCTCCATCAGAAAATATGAACTGCTTTTTCCTTTCTTTCCTTGCTGTTAAAATAATATAAATTTGTTGTGCTGCAACTGATAAAACAGGTAATTCAATTCTGTTAAATTCATCGAAGCATCCCCAGGAACCTGACTGCGCAAGACCTACAATGGAAAAGGAAAATGTGGCTGATGACGGTTTCTGGAAATGATTCCCCCACAAGCCTAAGCTATTTGGTCGGCACCTCTCTTCCTGCAAATATTGCAGGCAGTTCTTTCAGTATACAAACTTCTTAACAGTGAAACGCAATCAGAATAATTGTTTTTAATTCTTCAGGGAATTGCCAGGTCTTGGATACAGGTTTTCCTACAGTTGGACCCATAATTCAGTATAAAGATTAGTTTCTTAATTTAAAAAAAAATGAGATTTGGGTTCTTTTTATCTGCCTTCTATTTTTTGAGTCTTCAGTGTGCACTTGGGTCACACTTTCAAGCTTTCCTCTGCAACCATGAAGTCTAGAAACTTTTACTACTTTTTTTTTAAGTTAAAGCTAAGATTCTCATGTAATCACTTGTCTCCAGTATCTGGGACTTTAAATAGAACACAATCGCAAGACTCAGGATAAAATTGTGAGAATAAAAAAGTGGACCGTGTAATCAGGATTATTGGTATGTAATCTATCTTTCTAAAATCACTCAGTCACACTTTCTGCATCTTTTTTCTGATCAGAACTTCAGAAACTGAACAGTACATTTTTACAGCTACATGGCTTCCCTCTTCCTCAGTATCTACTAGTATTCCTGTCCTCTTACTTTCCCTTTCTGTAAGCACCGCTCCCAAATTTCAGACTTTCACCATGAATAACTTCATATAGATTTGTAAATGAAATTTTTTAAATTGTATGTTATCTATTTATGGGTTTTATATGTCTGCCTATTACTGCAATATCTAAGTACCTTCCATATTAAATTAATACCAATATTGAAATTCCTAGTGGACTTCTTGGAGTCTGACTCTTCTTTTGGGGGTAAAATCTCTACTTTGGCTATGACATTTTCATTTTATTTTTTTATTTATCTGTTTGTTTCAGGGTGTTGGGTGTTTTTTTTCTGTGGGCAGAGTGTTTGGGTAGATGAGGGTGTCAATGTTGTGAATGTCATTCTTGCTACAGTAGATATGGTTTTGGAAGAGGAAAATTGTGCAGTATTTCCTAAAGCTGGCAACACTTTAGATTCACCTAATCTCCTGTGGAAATTCATTCCATACCCAGATCCCCTCAGCCAAGAATGTTTTCTCTCCAGCTCTCACACACTTCCTCCTGGCCTTTGCTATTGTAATTTAAAAAAAAATTACTAATCTCTCTCTCTACAATATTCACGGAGTTCCAAAAAGACAGTATCTTGACACTTTTCCATTAAACGACAAGACTCTAACATCCTAATTATGAAGCTTTCAAAACAAAATTATTATAGGCAGGGCTGGTAGCACCACCTATTATTAATGTTGCAGACACTGTAAAGGCCCAGTTGTCAGTTGCTTACAACTTTGCCACACCTTAATTTGTTTGGGCTGAAATTTTCCAGGCTGGGTGTTTGCGTGTCTGACTATTTAAGAAGATTTCAGCCATTTCCAAGAATAAGGTTAAAGGAAAAGAAACGATTACTCACCTTTTCATAAGTGTTGTTCTTTGAGATGTGTTCCATATGTTCATTACACTGTACATATGTACAGGGATGTGCAGGAGAGTTTTCCTTAGCAGTACCTGCAGGGCGGCCAACCCTGTGCCCCGGCATCCCACATCCTCCGAGTTGAAGGGATAAAGGGTGGAGCCGACTAGCCCATCCTTCAGTTCCTTTATACCAGAATCTTAGAAATTAGATTCCAAAGCATTGGGGAAGGAAGGTGGGTTGGGTAATGAATATATGGAACACATCTCAAAGAACAATAGTCACAAAAAGGTAACTCTTCTCTTCAAGTGATTGTATATGTCTGTTACACTGTAGGGGACTCCTAAACCATTTTCAATGGAGTGGGGACTAGGAGTATAATTGGAAGAGGGGTTGCAGGACCACTTTGCCCACATTCACATCTTCCCTTGATGCCTCAATAATTATACAGTATCTAGCTAATATGTGGTCTGAGGACTATGTCGCTGCTCTGCAGATGTCCACGATATGGATCTTTCCCCACAAACACTGAGGAGGTGGTGCATGCTCTAGATGAATGCTCTAACACAGAGGTCCCCAAACTGGGGGGCACTGCCCTCCCCAGAGGGTGCCAATGAATGTTCGGGGAGCTCAGCTGGGTCCCGGGCCAGCACCCATGGAGGGCAGGAGAGCCACCCAGCTCTGCTCCTGGCCCCTGCCACTGGCCCCGGCTGCTGACTCCACAGCCGGGGCCCTGGCCCTCAGCCAAGACTCCGCTCCTGTCCCCAGCTGTGGACCAAGCCTTGGCCCCCTTACCCATGTTCACATCCCCCCCCTCCCAGCCCCAGCTTGGGGGAGGTGGGAGAAGGGGCACAGACTGGAATGGGGGGGCACAGGTAAAAAGTTTGGGGATGATTGCTCTAACAGCTTCTTAAGAGCACAGTACCCTTGACAGTGTAGCACATGACAACATAGCTGGTGATCCATTTGGTGACAAGATGGCTTCTCATTCATTCTGCACAAAGTAAAAAAAGTTTAGAAAAGACCTGGAAGATCTTTGGTTTATTCAAGTAATAAGCCAAGGCTCGGTGAACATCCGAAGTGTGGTGCTTCTGTTCATCTTTGTGAGCATGTGAAAGATGACAGATAAGTACACTGACTGATTGAGATGGAAATCAGATGCTACTTTGGAAAGAAACTTAGTGTGTGAGCTAAGCTGCACCTTGTCCTTGTATAAATGGAGGATTCGTTGTCAGGGTACACTGTTCCCCTACTGTCTTTGCAGTGGAGATGGCTATTAAAAAGGCCGCCTTTGCTGAGAGGTGTAACAACAAGCAGGAGGTTAAAGGCTCAAACAGAGGTCCCATAAGAATTGACAGTACTAAATTCAAGACCCACAGTGGAGTAGGATCTCTGATGGTGGGAGCAACTTCTCTAGAGCTTTTAGGAAGCTGGTAGTCATAGGGTTAGAGATACAGTCCTGCCCTCAATTTCAGCATTTTATGCCTGTATTGCGGCCAGATGTACCTTGATGGAGAGGACTGCCAGACCTTTAAGGTGTAACAAATAATCCAAAATCTTTTGAATTGTAGATTGTGTAGGAGACACACCATGACTAGCTGCCCAGTTAGAAGAAACTTCCAATTACTAAGGCAAGTAGATCTCTTGGGTGGTTTCCTACTATTGAGCAGGACGTTCTAAACTGGTACTGAGCAGTGCACCTCCTCTGGGTTTAATTGCTGAGGAAGTAGGCCATGAGCTACAGCGACTGAGGATTCAGGTGCAACACCTGCCCATGATTCTAGGATATCAGATTTTTTTATTAGAAGTAGGTTCTTGAAGGGATGGCTTGTGTAGATTGGAGTACCACAATGTCCTTGGCCAATCTGGAACAATGAGGATAATTTTGCCTTGTTCTTGCTTTAGCTTGACAATAACCATGGGGATTAGAGGCACTGGTGTCTACATGTACAGCAGATCCTTGTCCAGTGGGAAGAGGAATGCATCTGAGATGGACTTGGGACTGTGACCTATACTTGAACAGAATCAGGAACACTTTCGGTTCTGGAGAGTTGCAAACAAATCTACTGTAGAAACAACCCCTACTTGAAAAATTGATCTTAGAGTAGCCAGCTGGAGAGACCATTTGTGATCCAAGTTGAATGACTTGTTCAGGCAGTCTGCTAGGGCATTCTGGACTCCTGGCAGGTGAGATGGTTTGAGAGTTAGCAATGTAGAAACCCATATCCATACGTAGAAACCCACAGCTTGATTGCCTCTTGAGACAAGTTGCCTGATATGGCACCCTCCTGTTTGTACACATAAAAACACTACTGTGGTATTGTCAGAGAGCACCAGGATGATTGATTTGATTCTGTCCTGTATGCGTGGAAGAAACTAACACACTCTGGATATTGCACGTAACTCAAGAACATTTATGTGTAATTGGACCTCATGAGAGACCACAAGCCATGACCCTTCAGATCACCCAAATGCACTCCCCACCTCGTGGTAGAAGCATCCATCATCTGATTATAGAGGGGAGAGTTGGTGAGAACAGGACTCCCCTACATGCCAGGATTCATCCACCAACCCCTTGCCTGGAATAAACACTAGCTTGTCCAGATAGTGCATATGAGGGCAGTAACTGATCTGAGCTGTGTGTGCAAGCCTCTGAGATGCAGTCTGGAATAGGGGAGGGAGAGGTCACAAGTCCATGCTACCATAGGTCCCAGGAGCCTGAGATAGTTCCTCACTGAGATTTGGGGACTGCTTCTGAATGGCACACAGGGGTCTCAAAGAAGAAACAACCTGGGTTGGAGCTGAAATCCCCAGAACTGTCCCAATAAATTCTATATCTCTGGAGAGCTTGAGGATCAATGTCTCTTGTTCACTTCCAGCCCTAGGTATTGGAATAGAGAGAGCATCCAATAGATACTTCCTTCCACTTGTTGACAGGAACAACTCCATAGCAACCAGTCATCCAGGTACGGATACCTTTGGACATCCCAATAGTGGAGACAAGCTGCTATCACCATGAATCTAGTGAAAGCTCTCAATGCAAATGATAGGCCAAAGGGTAGAACTGTGAACTGGAAGTGATCTCTTTCTATCATGCACCTTAGGAATATTCTGTGGCCTGGGTAGACTGCCACAAGGAAATATGCATCTCACAAATCAAAGTCAGCATACCAATCACTTGGCTCTGATGAAGGGATAATAGGTACAAGGAAAACCACAAGAAACCTCAGGTTCTTGATGCATTTGTTCAAGTTCTGAAGGTCTAGAATTGGCCTGAGACTTGTTTTGTTTTGGTTATAGGAAGTAGTGGGAGTAGAAACTCTTGTCCTGGTACTGAGGGGTCAATTCCTTTGTAGCTCCCAAGGAATAAAGAGTTTGCACTTGTCTTAGTACAGAGTTGGTTATAGGTCCCTGAAAAGGGACAGGGAAGGGGGGCCAAAGAGGGGAAAGAAAGAAACTTCAGGGTATATCCACTTTCCATTGTTCTTAGCAGCCACTTGTTTGAGGTGATGGACTGCTACGCACATAGGAAGTAGGAGAAACAGAGATCTGATCTGACAAGTAGGCTATCCTTGACAGAGGAGTCAAACAAGTTCCTTTGAAGCCTGCAGCTGTCTGGATGAAAATGACCACAGAGGTAGATGGAGTAGGCCTCCTTATAAGTTGTCTGTGTTTGTACCTGGACTGGTCCAGGTGTCTGGGTGGGTAATACTGCTGTTTCAGCTGAAACTGATACCGAAACATAGTGCTTTCCCAGGCTGGCATATAAAGACCAGTGACTTTCGCACAGCCCCGGAGACTTTCAGTATGTATACTTCCTCATCAGTCTTAAAGAAAAATAAAGCACAGCTTTCGAAGAGGAGGTCTTCAAGAGTCTGCTGCACCTCTACAGGAATCCCCAACAACTGAAGCCACAACAAATGGTGCATGACTATGGCTGTCACCATGACCCTTGCAGCTAAGTCTGAAGCATCAAGGAAAGTCTGAAGAGCAGCCTGGAAGATCAAACGACCCTCCATCAGAAGGAACTGAAACTTGTTCCTACAGTCCTCAGGTTGCTTGTTCAGGAATTTGAACATAGCAGCCAAATTTGAATAGTTGTATCAGGATAAGAGAGTCTGATGGGTAGCCATATGCAGATGTACCCCTGCAACTGAATAATACCTTTTTAAAAAAATAATTTTTGTTTGTCCTTTTCTTTGAGGGAAGCTTTTGCTCTACCTTTGTTGTGGTCTTTCATTTACTACCTACCATTACCAGAGAGCCTGACATGGAGGAGTTGATAGAAGTGTCCGTATGTCTGGGACAGAACTTGGCATTTATGTTCTATGCACTTTGCCACAAGCATGACTGATGAAGGGGTTTGCAATAGGGATTTAATGAGCTGCATTATAGTCTTACTTACAGGAAGGGCATCTTTCCATGATATAGCTGGGTGTAAAATTCCCATGAGATTATGAGGATTCTGCTCCATGAGCTCCATCTGGATACCAACCGATGTAGTATCCATCCTTTTCAGGAGCTTTGGGTAGAGCTTAATGTCATCTGGTACCAGAGAAGACACTTCAACACCAGAGCCTTATCCAGTGACAAGGATGAGATATTCAAAGAAGGCAGGGTAGAAAACTCCAGAGGCTGATCTTGCACCACAAATATAGATGGCAAGTCTGAAGCAGGTTGTGGAAAGTCCCGCTCTTGGGTGTATGGCAGCTGCTTTGTACTGATCGAAAGCGACTTCTCTCTACCAGGTGGGAAACCCTCCCTTCTTGGCGATTTGTTTCTGTAGAGTAATGAGGAAGCAGACCTTGTCACTGGAGGCATTCTTCAAGGCACCCATTAGGGCCAATAATGGGGCTGATATGGTATCAGACTCCAGTTGTGCCTAGACCAAGCACTCTAGTCTTTCAACCTGCTCTGGGCAGGATGTTTGTGAGAGCAGGAACAAGGCCTGGAGGATGCCCTGAACTCCCTGAAGTGGGAGACATAGGAACCCACTTCACACTCCAAGAAGGGTCAGAATGCTCCAAAGGCAAAGGCAGTATGGTATCAGCAGGTGTCATCAGAGATCAGGACAGTGAAATATGATAGGACTGAGATACCAGTGGCAACATCAGGGGCTTCCAAGCTATTGGTACCGTGCACTGAGGAAAAGCACAACCTGCAGTCTGGGCGAAGGAGACTGAGGAAGACTGTATCTGACCTGTGGTCACAGTTGCTGTAACAGACCCCAATGTCAGTGCTGATGTCTGCACTGCATGTGACAGTCCTGACAAGGTGCCGTTAGTTTGGATGAGCAGTGAAGTGTTACCAAGAGGAAGAGCAGATTTTTTGCAGCTATATAGGCCTCTGGCATGGTCAGTACCAATAATGTCCACTGCACCATCCAACAGCAGCGATGGTGGATCCACTGTTGCCACTGATGAAGTAGCCAGTCTTGATCATCCTGGAATGGGTACAGAAGTCAAAGGCCATGCTCTATGAGAGCCAGTATGGGGTAGTACCAGGGAGTGGCAAGCCAAAAGGTGTGGCTAATCTCTGGGCAGAAAAATCTCACACTGAGGACTCTGAGAAAGTTGAAGCAGTCTTCTTTTTCGGATTTGGAGATCAAGAGTGGTCCAATCATTTACGCTTTTTAGAGAACTGCCCTAGCAAAGAGGATAAAATGGTTATTTACCTGTATTACAACTATTGTTCTTTGAGATGTGGTTCATTTATGTATTCCACACAGGAATGTGTGCACCCCCAGCAAGCTGGAGTCAGAGAGCTTTCTGTTAGAGCACCCACCAAGGTGGCACAGGCACCCTGCACCTCCTCATGGCCCCTTCTAAGGCTATATAAGTGTGGTGCCACCCCAAACTTCCCCTCTCCCCTTATACCCTCAGTTCTTTTACATTGGAAATGTGTCTGAAGACTCCAGTGCAGAGGGGAGATAGGGTAGGTGGTGGAATACACATGTGAACCATAATTTGAAGTACTACTACAATAGGGCTAAATAATCATGTTTTCTTCTTAGAGTGGTTGATGGATGAAGCTTCAGAAAATACACAAACAATGGGACAGAGGAGCTGAGCAGATGCATATGAAGGTAGACATCTTCCAGTCAAGGGTCAAAGTATGGGTAGATGGCACACAGGACTAAATGCTCAGGGGGCTAGTGGGACTCAGGGGGCTAGTGGGAAGGGATTGGAAGATTAACATGTACAGATACTTCGGATTGGCTGTGACTGCATGTTTTCACTGCAGTTATCTCAGGTCACCAATAACTGGGATAAGCTAACTTGTGATCATGTAATTAAAGATTATAATGCATACTCAAGGAGCTGAACACAGGCAATTCTGGCATTTCTTAGCTTTGATTTCTTGACTTTGCAACCCTGATAATGTTCTTTTAACTTTGTGTGTAATACATCTATTATTGAAAAAGACTAAATGAGTATTTACCTCAGGAAAGCATATTTGTATGGCTAGGCATTACTATTTAAAATGACTAAGAAAGTGAAAATGAGAATACAAGCAAAAGGTTGATTCTATAGCCTGACAGAGCAGTCACCCAGGATATGGGACACCCAGGATCCAATCCCTCTGCTCCAATGATTCATATATTATTTACCCACAATGCAACAGCTTCAACAGGAGAGATCGAAGGACTCCCTATATTAGACTTATAGCCCAATGGTTAGAGCAGTCACCTGACAGGCAGCAGATCCTGGTTCAAATCCCTGGTTCAAGAGGGGACTTGAACCAGGGCTTTCCCACCTCCCAAGTGAGCACCCTAACCACTGCGCTAAAAGTTATGAGAGAGGTCCTACCCCTCCAGCTATTTTGTGTAAGCTCATCTACTGGGGCCTGATCCAGTAGGCAGGCTCTGAACCAGATGCGGGCAAACTGCGGCCCATGGGCCACAACCAGGCCACAGGACACTCCTGCTTGGCCCCTGAGCTCCTGGCCTGGGAGGCTCGTCCCTAGCCCCCCCCCCCCATTGTTCCCCCTCCCCCTCAGCCTCAGCTTACTGCACTGCCGGCACAATGCTCTGGGAGGCCGGGCAGCACAGTTGCAGAGCCGCAGCCTGACCCGGTGCTCCGGCTGGCGCGGCTGTAGTGCTGCCAGCCACCGGTGCTCCAGGAAGCACAGTAAGGGGGCAGGGAGTGGGGGGGTTGGATAAAGGGCAGGGGAATTGGGGGTGGTGGTCAGGGAGTGGAGGTGTGGATAAGGGTCGGGATGGTCAGAGGTCAGGGAATAGGGGTGTTGGATGGGGCAGAGGTCCTGGGGGGGCAGTCAGGAAGGAGGGGGGGTTAGATGGGGTGGCAGGGGGCAGTCAAGGGCAGGAGTTCCGGGGGCGGTCAGGGGACAGAGAGAAGGTGTGGTTGGATGGGGCAGGGGTCCCGGAGGGTAAGTCAGGAATGAGAGGGGGGGTTGGATGGGGCGGCAGGGGGCAGTCAGAGGTGGAGGATCTGGGGGTGTTCAGGGGACAGGTAGCAGGGGGTGGTGGATGGGGTAGGAGTCCCAGGGGGGCCGTCGGGGACAGGGGTGGTGGACGGGGCAGGAGTCCTGGGGGACCCGTCAGGGGGCAAGAAGTGGGGTGGGGGGTTTGGATAGGAGGCCGGGGCCGGGCCACGCCTTGCTGTTTTGGGGAGACACAGCCTCCCCTAACCAGCCCTCCATACAATTTTGGAAACCTGATGTGGCCCTCAGGCCAAAAAGTTTGCCTGCCTCTGCTCTGAACACATCTATCGGATCTGGCCCCTCAGAAGAGTTAGGCTGCTGAATGCCCATCTTCCCCTGGTTTGTGAATCACTCCAGGGCTTAGGCAGGAGGTAGGATTTGGATGCCCACAGGGAGGCAGCAAAGCCTATGCTCAGAGGCAGTCACAGGTTAGTAGTGAACTTCTACCCATTTTCAAGTGATTTAGGCTCTTAGGAGCAAGTAGAACTCCTAAGTGCCTAAGGCACTATTGAAAATGGGGGTTAAGTGCTTGTAAAATTTTATCCTATTTGACTATTATAATTTAATAAAAAAGTAATTTGTTCTTTGTTTCTCAGTACATGCAACATGGAAAATCTTACCTTTGAAAATCCTACCCAAGCCTCTGAAGTCCATTTGATCAGAACAGTTAAATACTACTACATATTTTCCCAGAGCCTTTCCCATGTCTTTTGTAGTTTCTGTTTTACCAGTTCCAGCTGGTCCTGCTGGAGCTCCTCCCATGTTCATTCCCAAAGCCTGAGCTAAGGTTATATAGCATCTGTAAATGTTAATTCAAATGTATAATTAACTATAGATGAAAGTGAGAAATAAAACCTACATGCATATAACAAAGAAATAAGTATGGGCTATAACCCTCACATTGAATTGTACCTTACTCTGAGAGCAGTCCCAATAATAACAGTAGTACTACCCACATGATAAGGTACTACTCTACATGAGTGAGAGTGGCAGAATATAGCCTTTAAATGTTAATGTCATAAATAAATCTTAACCTGATTCACCTACAGACTATAGGTATTAGATGGGGTACAATGTATGCTACCTAAAAAAGAAGCAGTAAACAACCTGCAGTATCACAATAAAGAATGTTCATTATCAATTATCATAGCAGATAGTTTTTGAAGAGCAGATTCTGCCATGGTTGTTCATGTTAAGCAGTACCTCACAGGTATATAGTCCCATTAGGCTAGATTGACTTGACTAAATGCCCATGCAGAGGAGAAAAAGGGATTAAGAACCACCTCCAAAGCAGATGGGTGAGGAATGGAAAGTCTTGGCTCAGCTCCGTCAATATGCCAGTCAGCATATCTGAGCCAGCACAGTTCAGGGGGTGTTGTAATTTGTGGCTAGTACAGGACAACAGTAAATTATTATCCTCCTACCCTTCCCCCACTTCCAGGAAAAGGGGGAGCAGGGAGGGAATTGAGCCTCAGAGATATTTCTCTGAGCCACACTGCCTCCTGGGACAACTGCAGTTAAAGACACAATCCAACCTTTTTTAAATAAAAAGCTAACTTGTGACTTTGCTTTGCTTGGCCAAGTTACACTTCACGGGGAGTAAGGAGGCCACCCAACCCCACTGCTTGATTTACCCAGACTTGGGTCTGTTGTAGAGCACAACCCCTGTTCTCTGGATATTCCTCTCAGTGAGACAATGGATGGGAAAGTGTGGAGAGAGACAGAGTGAACAAAGCCTTAGGTCAGAACAGGTATCCATACACAAGAAATAAATAAGATGCACCTTTTCAAGGGCTGCAGTAATTTACACAGAGGCCAGGGAATGACTGTGCCTCTCTGAATCACAATTCCTTTGTAAAACTACTCCTATGGAGGAGCAGTTAGGTATAAATCACCCTTGCTCAGGGCCAAGACTAAAAATTTAATCTAAATCCAAGTGAGCAGGATTCCATGAACTCTCTAGGGTTGAGATAAAGAAAATATAGGACATTTGAACAATTAAGGGACAAAAGTAGGTTACTGGCGTGTTAGTCCATGAGCCAGACAACTTTTTGGTACCACCTGGGTGGGCAAATTCCCACTTTAAAAAATATTCTTGCATACATATTACATAAATATGTGGTGGACCTTTCTGCATGGTATTTTAAAGGTGGAGGTATGCCTGTTTCCACAGTAACAGTACTACTAAGCAGAAACACTGGGTGAACAATGGGTATAGGCAATATTTTGACTAAAAATGAATTCATCTTCATCCAATTTTGGGTAATTACTTTTTTTACATTACAATAATGAATACTATGAAAAATTGTCTTATTTGCATAATCATTAACATGGCAACTACCAAATACCTAATAACGGAGGTCATGCTTCACATGAAAAATTATTTGATTCTGCACAGATTTCTCGACTTAAAATCAATTTTTGGTAGTTTTTGTATAAAATAAGGTACTGTTTGCTTCAGATTTGACTGTGATGCTATTGTGATTACTGAATGAACAATTTAATCTGATTCAGAGGTTCCCAAAAAAGCATTCACAAACTGAGTAAAAGGTCTAAAAACATGTGTCTGATATGTGATGTGGAGGCTCCTTTCACAGGACTGACCAAACCAAGAGACCTGGAATCATGAAAGAATCTTTTAAGAGACAGAGATCCAAAAATGTGCCACCATTATGCACTATAAAGACACCAATGAAGCAACACACATTTTATCACCTAAACTGCAGAAAGATCTTTATACACAAGAAAACTCTGCAACAGCATGAAAAAGAGGCAAAACCTGTAGTTAAGAAATTGGTCATGAATCATGCAAATCAATAAGGGGAATGGGAGCATCATCCACCAGAGCATACAAAAAAGTCTGTATATTTTATGACAAAGGTATCCATTTATGTGAAAGGGACCAAGTCCTGAGAGTCACCGTGGCGAGCAGTAGATCTCAGGTCAAACAGGAATGTACAGAAGAGAAGAGAAGAGAAGAGAAGAGAAGAGAAAGATATTGGTTGTTACATCAAGGGAGATGGTAGCAGCAGAAGCATACGATCACAGATCTTGTTAGAGCCTACATAAGACCATCAGAAAAGCAGAAGTTTTGTCAAGGTGAAGATGATGACAGTGTATACTTTATGAAAGAAAAAACATATGATAGTGAGAATAACTGAATAGCCTAATTTGTTTTCAAAGCCTCATATTGTATTAGTGGTGAACATGCCAGAGAAATTGGTGGCCAATATGAACTCTCTAGGTATTGAAAAAAAAATCAAGTCTCAAACATTTGGAGAACACTGGAAGCAGAATTCAGTCATAGCCTGGAGATATCAGATAATGGCAAACTTATGGTGATACCAGAAAATTTATCTAAGGCAATGTTAGTCAATGAGAATCTAAGAATGGCCTCTGAACTGGATTCACTTTTGACAGAAGACTAGGATCAGGTTTCGAAGCAATGTGCCATGATCATGCAGTTAAATGTGAAGGAATCCAAGATTGATTAACCATGGAACTAGACTGTTCTCAGTGGTAGCTGATGACAGACAAGGAGTAATGGTCTCAAGTTGCAGTGGGGGAGGTTTAGGTTGGATATTAGGAAAAACTTTTTCACTAGGAGAGTGGTGAAACACTGGAATGCGTTACCTAGAGAGGTGGTGGAATCTCCTTCCTTAGATATTTTTAAGGTCAGGATTGACACAGCCCTGGCTGGGATGATTTAGTTGGGGATGGGTCCTGCTTTGAGCAGGGGGTTGGACTAGATGACCTCCTGAGGTCCCTTCCAACCCTGATATTCTATGATTCTATTCTATGATTCTATGGCATCTACAGCCAGAGAGGCTTGATAATTATTACGCACCAATGCCAAAAATCTCTCATGGACTTCCTGCAGGTGTTAACAGGGGACACAAAAGAGAGTACAAAGATTCATACAGTCTATTTTCCCCAACATTATATATATGACATTAGTGGAAGTTTGCAGAACCCTGCAAAGCACTTCACTACTCATGGTAACAGGATATCCCCCACAAGCAATATGGAGTTGTTTCAGGCACTCAACCAAATAGATCATGGATATCTTATAGTCAGCTGGAGGAAATGGACACTCACCTCTGTCTGCAGAAGCTGGTTAATGAGGAGGAATCAGGTTTGTCAATACCATCCAACATTCTGCCCTGCATCTCTACAACTTTGGCATATGATAACAGCAACAGACTTGATTAGACACACTCAGTGATTCAGGGACATCAAAGATTAAATGTTATTGCAGTGTAGCCTCAGATATGAACTACTGGACAAGCCAAGATGCCTCCATATGCAGAGAAAGTCAAAAACAACAGCATCACTCCTCCACCACTACTGCTTACTCTTTATAATGCTGGTAACTGAGTTGGCCCTTCTGGATGGAACCAGTGGAGGTACACTATGAAGGGGCCATTCACAATGCTCATGTTAAGAATGAAGTATGGTCTCTGCTCAGGCAAACAGATGTAAATAACCAATCAGCTCCTGGATTGACTTCAGTATCCAAGCATGCAACAAGGTCAGTATGACTCAGGACAAGGTTGGATATTTGCCAGTCATGAATGCACCACTGACTAAAAAATCTTTTAGATGTCCACAGACTAAAAACTCCTTAATTAGACTCTGAAAATACTGGGAAAAAATCAATTTATATTTTACGAAGTGTGTGTCTTTGACGAGGCATTGTATGCAGAGATACTGTGGAAGAATGAGAAAAAAATGATAAAATTCCAATCTATAATTATCAGAATGGGAGCATTTCATAAAATATGCAATATGATGTCAATCACTGGGAAAAGATTCCAATGATTTAGGAGTCCAGTATTACTGCTGAAAGTTCCATTGGGATGTACTGGAAGGACCCAAGCACCACTCAGCTGTTAGACTACTCAAATCAGTGTAGGAGGCCCTGATGAGATTAGTCAGGAAGGGCATTTATACCTGGATGGAGGACCACCACTTGATTGATTTACAAATCCTCAATGACACAATCTGGATGGAGAAGCTATATGGCAACATAAACCAGTTGAATGATATCCTCAACCATTCATCCTGTGTTTGGATTTCAGCTTTTTAACACATACCTGAACCATTTGAGTAATGAAAACAGCGACTTATCAACATTCTGGATGAGTTAAACTGATATGGTTGTTGTGGTTCCTGGCCTTTTTCTCAAGCATCCAGAGAAGGTGACTGGGTTTCTTCACCTAACCATGATCGGAGTCATGATACCTTAGTGGTTTGGCTGATGACAAGCAGAATTAAACAAGATATCTGCTAGTGTTCTTCATACAAATGGCATGGTTGGAGATAGAACATCCTGAGGTGTGTGATCATTTCAAAATCGGAAGCTTCTCTGTACAGATGGAGTAATGAAACCCTTTGGAAAAATTCCTGTAGATCAGGCCATTCAGGAGACTGTCAATAAGGACACACAGATAACAGATGGGACCAAAGAATTAAGTCCTCAGTCTGGGGCAGTGAACAGGTATTACCTAACTGTGGAGTGCAGAGATACCTATTTTTAGAAAACTAAGGCAAACAGTACAGATCCAGACACCTGGCATATCTCATGCAGATCTTGAGCCACCCAGGTTAGAGAGAGATGAAAATGACGTCAGTCACTGACAGATACACTGGAGAAGACCTGGGTCAATCCCTTTGTAGAACTAAATTAATTAGTCCGTCTCTTCACTTGTTCTGTAGCTCCTGAAGATGTTAGCAAGGATCTGTGTGACAGGGCTCACTCGCTCTGCACTGGATGCTGAAGGGTTAACTCTACATTGTGGGCTGAGGAAACCATGCCCACTTCACTCTATTAGGCATGCTCCAGGTGCAGTGGTATAAAAGAGAGCAGCTCACCTCAGTTGGGGCTGACTGCTGGGGAGGAAGGACGTATTTTGCTGGCTCCTGCCAAGGATCAGCTGATGCCCAAGGCCGTGGGAGCCCAAGACACCGCAACCCAGGCAGACACCAAGGTACCTATGGAGACTTCACTGCATCCAGAGTCACCAGGGACAGCACAGAGAGAGAATCTGGCAATAACAGAGATGCCCAGACCAGGATAGTGGGAACTATGGTAGGAAGCAGCCAAGCGGAATTTGATAGGTGCAGGGGCAGCCCATCCATATAGGTGAACTAGGTGGTCACCTATGGTGCCAAGTTAAATGGGGCACCAAATTTGAGCGAAAAAATAAAAAAAAAATTAAAAAGGTGAAAAAAAATACAAATAAAATAACGAAGATTTCATTATTTCAATTCCTGTGTGCATACAGAGGAAATATGAATTATAATTCATTTCTCTACATTTGAGAATTTATTAATATGTCAAATCTTTTATTTACTGCAAAAGTAAATAATATTTTACCGAATTTTTTTTTCAATTTGTGATGTAGGGTCAAGATGACCCACTCTGCAATTTTGATTAGCAATAACTCAGCCACAATGAAACACATCTGCCAGTGGCAAGAGCTGCAACGCCAGTGACACCTAACTCGAATATACATCAAGGTTGCATAGCTGGAAATTCATGTAGAACGGAGATATTGCGAGTTGATACATGTCAAACAGTCATTTTAACACATGTCACAGGTAGATGGTTAAGAATTGAGCAAATACTGTAGAAAATTGTGTTTCTTGGTGCCAAAGAATAAAGAATAACATCTTTCAGCATTATATATCCAAAATGTGAGTGAGTATCTTTAAGTGTTCTTAAACCTTAGCGTTATTATCGGACTGTATAATTATGAATTTTTCTTTGTTATAACTGGTTCACATGTAATAAATAAGGTCCATAAAAGAAAAGTAACAGCGTTAACGCTTAATAGACTATGAAAGTGATGTCATCACACTCCAAGCGGGTAACCGTGAGGAAGTGGATTTCTTTCCAAACAACTGGTGTCAAGTTATAATGTAGAAAAAGGTCATTTTGTTTCTGTGTAAATGCTGTAGCTAACTGTTTTAATAGGTAAGTGAGTGTATGTTACTACTCATTGAACCTTTAAGCAGTGAAAAGACGTGTTGGGATGGCTGCACTGTGGTTTAAATTGCCAACCACATGGTGGGTGTGTCAGCCATCCTTAACGCTATAATGCTTGCAGTCAGGAGCACAGTACATAACAATATTCAAATGCCCCATGGCAGAAACAGGAAAAAGAAAACCCTCAGAAGCTGAGTATTGTAATGAAAGGCTGAGAAGGAAAAGGACCAAGCAAAACAGCAGGGATCCTTCCTGAAATATCTTCTCTTTAATCCAAATAAAAAAGGAAGCAGTTCACAGCATCCAGATGAAGGAATTTCACTTTGAGATGAGGGTAGCTCACATCCACAAAAAGGAGTTTGGAAATTCAACATGATAGAAACTTACTTCTAGATGAAGGCAGCTCAGAGCATCAGACTGATATGGAAGTGGAGAAAATTTATTCACCTTCAGAGACACATGAAGAAATTGAAGTAAATGAAGTAGAAGGAAGAAAGGATGAGGAAGCTACGAACAAGTTACAGTATGGGGACCCAGCTTCCTGGCCCAGATGTGATGACAGTGTGCAGCAAATTCTCGTGGAAATGGACCCGAACAAGTTCATGAATTTCCCTTCCCTGAGGATGGAAATAAAAGAAAATTCTCTGCTCAGCATTACAAGAGGAAACTCATTAATGGGGAAGAAATTCATCAAAACTGGTTATAATATTCAGTGTCGAAGGACTCTGTGTTTTGCTTTTGCTGCAAGTTGTTTAGAAATCAAACAATTGGTATATCACTTACTGAAAATGGTTCGAAGAACTGGAAAAACATATCTTCAATTCTCTCTTCACATGAAAGAAGTACAGAACATTTGGAATCTTTTCAAAATTGGAAAGAACTTGAATTACAATTGAAAAAAGAAAAAACTATCAATCAAAATTTACATGTGATCAAGGAAAAAGAAGAATATTGGCAACAAATATTAGAGTGTCTGATTGCTGTAGTGAGAGTTCTTGATGTGCAAAATTTAGCATTCCGCGGCTGTGGTAGAAATGAAAAATTATACACTCCAGGTAATGGAAAATTTTTAAAATTTGTTGAATACCTAGCTTTGTTTGATCCAGTCATGAAGGAGCATCTATGTAAAATAACTGATCATGGAACACAGGTTCATTACTTAGGAAAAAATATGCAGAATGAACTGATTCAAATCCTAGGAAATGCCATTAAAAAGAAAATTGTAGAAGCTGCCCATTCTGCAAAATACCTTTCAATAATATTGGACTGTACACCAGATGTGAGTCATGTTGAACAAATAGCGATGATCATTCATTTTCTTGATTTGGAAACTCTGCAGATGAAGATAATGTTGAAGTGCTCATAAAGGAACATTTTTGGGGTTTCATACCACTGAAGGAGACGACTGGAGCATTTATGACTAAAATTATTCTACAAGACCTTGAAACGACATCATTATCTATTGAAAACGTACATGGCCAAGGCTATGATAATGGAAGTAATATGAAGAGTAAAGACAATGGTGTGCAAAGGAGAATGATGGAAATCAATCCTAGGGCCTTTTTTGTTTCTTGCAGTGCGCATTCTCTGAATTTGGTTGTCAATGATGCTGCTAGATGCTGTCTGGAGGCAAGCAGTTTCTTTGACCTGGTGCAACACGTTTATATGTTTTTCTCAGGCTCAACATGCCATTGGGAGATTCTGACTCGCCATGTGAATTCTCTAACTGTGAAACCACTTGATCAGACAAGATGGGAGAGTCACATTGATGCTTTGTAGCCTCTTCGCTATGAACTTGGAAACATTTATGATGTCCTAACTGAAATTTCTGATCATACTACCAAAACAAAGGTTCAAAGTGAATTTCTACTTTGCAGTCTTTGATACTGCTATTCACTTGTTTGATGAAAAACAGATGCAGCAGACAGAGTTAGTGTTTGGCTTTCTATATGATATCCACAGCTTGCAAAAGAAACAGCAAAACAGATAAGAGAATTTTGTATAAAACTGGAGTCGGCATTGACTCATGAAAATTCAAAAGACATTGATGCTACAGATGTGTAGTGAGCTTCAGGCTTTTTCAAGATGACTTAAGGAACATTCCACTCCTGAAGAAGTACTGAAGTTTGTTTGTGAAAATAAACCCATAGACAGCTTTCAAAACATTTTTATAGCTCTACACATTCTTTTAACTTTGCCGGTTTCCGTAGCTAGTGGGGAACGTAGCTTCTCAAAGTTAAAATTGATAAAAACATATCTGAGTTCAACAATGGTGCAAGAGAGACTTGTTGGACTTGCCACAATGTCAATAGAACATGAAATAGTTGGAAAACTGGATCTAAAAGAACTAGCGACTGAATTTTCAAAACTTAAAGCAAGAAAAGCCATGTTTTAAGAGCACAGAGTGTTTTTTATTTGGAGTGTTTTGTAAATACAGGTTAAAGTTCATTGAAGAGTTTTCTTATTTCTTTCTATATTGGATGTGGTGGTAATGGCAGTTAAAGCAGGATAGCGTAATGGATGATTTTGGATTTGTAGTAATAAAAATTATAATTAACATTTTAATGCATTTTTATTTGAAATCACACTGAACTATCATCTAGCTGTTGTGTACAAATCTATTCTGAAAATGTCGTGTCTCTATTTTATCTGATCTCAGAAACATTGGCTGGACAGACGGATGGACAAACCGAATAATTAACCCTCTGTTTAAAAAAAAAAACGGTTAAAAACACTGAAAGGAAAAAAAGGGGAAAATATTTCCCAGTTTACTAAAAACCTCAGCCTAAATCTGCCCTTGGGTTTGGGGGTGGGGGGTGCCGATTGCATGGTTCACCTAAGGCACCAGTTGCTGGCAGCTAGTCTAGGGCTGCCCCTGGATAGGGGCCTGATTAGTGAACTGGAATTTTTGAGTCAGTGTGTTTTGGTTGGAAACCCCTCCTCCCCCTCCGACTCAGTGGCATGCACCCCTGCCATGACCAGGGCCCTGGGCTGGGGTCCGGCGGAGAGGGAGGGTCCAGACCGCCCTACCCAGGCCACCCCTACCCCTTTCCTGTGCGTGGTGGCCCCCATCTTGGCTGACCCTAGCCTCTAGGCCTTACTGCCCTGCTGACAAGGGTGAATTTACTGACTGGCCACTAGGCCTTATTGCCCCTGTCTCCCTGGGGCAAATCTACTGACTGTAGCTGCTAGGCCTTACTGCCCCGCTAGGAGGGTCAGCACTATAGACTGATAACTGGACCTTACTGCCTGCTAAGAGGGGAGAACCTACTGACTTTGGCCATTGGGCCACACTGCCCAGCTATTAGGGTGAGTATATTGACTTTGGTTTAGGAGGCTGTGTGGGACACACTTGCCCCGCACTTGACGGGTTTTCCCCCCAACCCTGTCACAATCTCTTACATGCAAAGGAGAAAAAAGAAGGTGCATATATAGCATTCAGACATAACAGACTAGAAACTGTGCAGCCAACCCAGAACTCCTGTGATAGGCTGCCAAAGCAAAAACAAAAGACATTCAGTGATAAAGAAATCCAGGAAAACAAAAGTCTCAAATAAGGAGATTATATTAAAGGTGGATCACATATCCCACATGCATCAAATAGGAATCTGGACATAAGGGAAGTACTGCAGCACCCCTTAGGACCACTGCCCCAGGCTCTCACCATCTTTGATGGCACCATGAGGAAGACAAATAAAGCAGCCCTGACAAGGAATCTTGAGGAAAAGAGTTGGCATAATCCCTAGCCCATCTGCTTACACCATAGATGGAATGTCTTATACACAAAATAAATATTAAGAACAAAACATATGGTGATCTGTCAGAGAATGTGTCAGCCTTGAAGACTACAACTGACAGTGACAGGATAGATGTGATCTCCAATATGTTCAGTTACAACTTTTAGTGGGGTGGTTTAGTCAGCCAGTAGATTTAGTGGTCTGGGCTGCCAACCTCAGTCTCTCCCTCAGTTCAATATGACTTGGGCCCTTTGGTTGAGGTCCCTGCTGGACCAGCCTCTTTACCTGTAACCCCTTGCCCTGCCCTTCTGGAGGCCAGGTATAAGGGGTCCCAGCCCAGGGCCCTAAAAGTGTTGAAGCTTGGGATGGCCTGAGATCAGCCCCTCAAAATTTGGCCCATTGGCCACGTCCTACCACACCTTGTGTCTCAGTTTGGCATATGGTTGCAGTCCTTGCCTCAAACCCCCACCATCTAGGACTGATGACTGCAGCCCTCTGTTGCCCTTGCCTCGCATTCTACCTCCTTCTTGGGTAGTGTCAAGGGGTGGGGAGGAAGACTCATAGCTGAACCCCCACAGTAGCGGTTTCTTCTCCTGCTGCTGCAGAGTAGTGCTCCTTCAGGAAACGGCTTCTGTATTTTCTCTCCCCCACCCCCTATCCCTGGCTGCCAGAGCTCTCTTTATACTGGTCTTTTCCTCAGGAGCATGCTCAGCAGTACCTGAGGGGATGAGCTTTCCTAGCCCAGTCCTGCTCCGGTCCTTCTCCTGTCTCAATCTTAGTGTGGAGTGTGTAAACCCTACCACACATCTCCATTAAAAATTCAGAGATGGAAAATAAAAGAGCAGACCCTGAAGTTCTATTGAAGAATATTGGATCTTCTGGCCTGATACAAACACTGGAGGTGTTTTCCTGAATGTTCTACCAGCAAGACTTCTTTCATCAAATTCTTATGTGATGAATGGAAAAAGCCTTATTTCCTGGAAAAAACAGGTGAGATAATGTATATGACATACCAGGAGTACTGTATAACAAGCTTACCAAACTTTCTGGACTTGTCCTCTTCACAAAAATCACACACACGGATAATGTTACATGCAAAGCATGCATCAAAGAACCATGAAATCAGTTATTACTGTATCTGAGGACACTGATGTGCCAATTCTTACCCTTGCTTTCTTCAGAAACATTGGCAAAAATCTATGCCAGATCTGACATAAAAAATCAAATAAGGTACATAGATGTAACCAAACTTGGCATCACATCACTAAGAAAATAAGTCTGCTCAGCCCTGTTGGGAATGCATGCATTCACTGGTATGATTCTGTTAGCACATTTGCAAGATGTGGGAAAGATATTGGTGTAAAGTTAAATCACCAGAAAAGAGTACATTTACTGAGCACTGGCAGAGTTAGGGTAACAGAGGTCTTATATAAAGACCTTTCAACACCATCTTCAGGAATTCACCTGTACAATGTATGTTGCTAAGTCAAATATCACAGAGCTAAATGAGCTAAGATACCAGAACTGCTAAGAAGGGAGATGTTGAATATGGCCTGCTTCCTCTGTGCAAAGACTGCCTCTACCTGAATGTTTTGTGCCAGTTATGAGGCTGCTGTCTAGTGTAGGAGCCTGGAGTAGTATCCAGTCATAACCAGCCATACCATGGGGCATGGCTGGGTCATAGAATCATAGAATATCAGGGTTGGAAGGGACCTCAGGAGGTCATCCAGTCCAACCCCCTCCTCAAAGCAGGACTAATCCCCAACTAAATCATCCCAGCCAGGGCTCTGTCAAGCCTGACTTTAAAAACCTCTAAGGAAGGAGATTCCACCACCTCCCTAGGTAACCCATTCGAGTGCTTCACCACCCTCCTACTGAAAAAGTTTTTCCTAATATTCAACCTAAACAGCCCTTACTGCAACTTGAGACCATTACTCCTTGTTCTGTCATCTGCTACCACTGAGAACAGTCTAGATCCATCCTCTTTGGAACCCCCTTTCAGGCAGTTGAAAGCAGCTATCGAATCCCCCCTCATTCTTCTCTTCCACAGACTAAATAACCCCAGTCCCCACAGCGTCTCCTCATAAGTCATGTGTTCCAGCCCCCAATCATTTTTGTTGCCCTCCGCTGGACTCTTTCCAATTTTTCCACATCCTTCTTGTAGTGTGGGGCCCAAAACTAGACACAGTACTCCAGATGGGGCCTCATCAATGCCGAATAGAGGGGAATGATCACGGCGCTCGATCTGCTGGCAATGCTCCTACTTATACAACCCAAAATGCTGTTAGCCTTCTTGGCAACACAGGCACACTGTTGACTCATATCCAGCTTCTCATCCACTGTAACCCCTAAGTTCTTTTCTGCAGAACTGCTGCCCAGCCACTCGGTCCCTAGTCTGTAGCGGTTCATTGGATTCTTCCATCCTAAGTGCAAGACTCTGCACTTGTCCTTGTTGAACCTCATCAGATTTCTTTTGGCCCAATCCTCCAATTTGTCTAGGTCCCTCTGTATCCATATCCTATCCCTACCCTCCAGCGTATCTACCACTCCTCCCAGTTTAGTGTCATCTGCAAACTTGCTGAGGGTGCAATCCACGCCATCCTCCAGATCATTAATGAAGATATTGAACAAAACTGGCCTGAGGACCGACCCTTGGGGCACTCCGCTTGATACCGACTGCCAACTAGACATGGAGCCATTGATCACTACCTGTTGAGCCCGATGATCTGGCCAGCTTTCTATCCACCTTATAGTCCACTCATCCAGCCCATACTTCTTTAACTTGCTGGCAAGAATACTGTGGGAGACCATATCCAAAGCTTTGCTAAAGTCAAGGAATAACACGTCCACTGCTTTCCCCCCATCCACAGAGCCAGTTATCTCGTCACAGAAGGCAATTAGGTTATAAAGGCATGACTTGCCCTTGGTGAATCCATGCTGACTGTTCTTGATCACTTTCCTCTCCTCTAAGTGCTTCAAAATTGATTCCTTGAGGACCTGCTCCATGATTTTTCCAGGGACTGAGGAGAGGCTGACTGGCCTGTAGTTCCCCGGATCCTCATTCTTCCCTTTTTTAAAGATGGGCACTACACATTAGCCTTTTCCCAGTCATCCAGGACCTCCCCTGATCGCTATCAGTTTTCAAAGATAATGGCCAATGGCTCTGCAATCACATCCACCAACTCCTTTAGCACCTTCGGATGCAGTGCATCCAGCCCCATGGACTTGTGCTCGTCCAGCTTTTTTAAATAGTTTGGAACCACTTCTTTCTCCACAGAGGGCTGGTCACCTCCTCCCCAAGCTGTGCTGCCCAGTGCAATAGTCTGGGAGCTGACCTTGTTCGTGAAGACAGAGGCAAAAAAAGAATTTAATACATTAGCTTTTTCCACATCCTCTGTCACTAGGTTGCCTCCTGCATTCAGTAAGGGGCCCACACTTTCCTTGACCTTCTTCTGGTTGCTAAAATACCTGAAGAAACCCTTCTTGTTACTCTTAACATCCCTTGCTAGCTGCAACTCGAAGTGTGATTTGGCCTTCCTGATGTCATTCCTGCATGCCTGAGCAATATTTTTATATTCCTCCCTGGTCATTTGTCCAATCTTCCACTTCTTGTAAGCTTCTTTTTTGTTTTTAAGATCAGCAAGGATTTCACTGTTAAGCCAAGCTGGTCGCCTGCCATATTTACTATTCTTTCTACACATCAGGATGGTTTGTTCCTGCAACCTCAATAAGGATTCTTTATAATATAGCCAGCTCTCCTTTCCCCCTCATGTTATTCTCCTAGGGGATCCTGCCCATCAATTCCCTGAGGGAGTCAAAGTCTGCTTTTCTGAAGTCCAGGGTCTGTATTGTGCTGTTCTCCTTTCTTCCTTGTGTCAGGATCCTGAACTCAACAATCTCATGGTCACTGTCTCATGTAGAAGGGTGAGCTGACAACAGAATGGATGAAAGGCTGGCCTGCCCCTGAGGTAGTCTTGCAGCTGAGAGCTTGTAAATGCATCATAGAATGCAAATTACCTGATTGCCAGTGCCTTACACATGGACTCAAATGCTCTCTAGCACATATTTTGCAAATGTGTGATAACATGGATGTGACACTATGGAGGACAGTTCAGATAACGAAGATGAGGATACAAATGGAGAGGACATTCTAGTCAGCTGCTGAATACTGGATTGTTAGTGGGTTAACCTTTCATATTATTATGGGCTTGATACATCATTCAATATAGTTATGGCAGAACATACAATAATATTAGTAGCATTGAGAAAGCATCAACAACACGGAAAGATACATTTCTGTTAATTTTGTAGTATTTAGATGGGGGAGTGGAATTAATTACATGTTTTGTATATAAAGAGTTGAAATTAATGTCTTCAACATGATACCAAAATGCTCCTTTTTGCTTACTACTGAACAATGTGTTGAATAATATAATCAAGTTTGTTTCCTTTCACTTAAGTCATTACATAACAAATCTGCTTATTAGGAATTTTTTCAAAAATTGATAGCTAACCAGAAAAACAAATAAAACCTCTAAATGGGCTCAGTTCTACCACTAAGTTATTCTTCAGAAAGATCCAGCATAAATCTGTTGACACAAAGCTGTTTAAAATTCAGGAAGAGATTTTTTCCCCACCCAAATTGGCACCAATGTGCAATTTTCTTATTGTTTAGTTCATAATTATGTACCTGGAGTTCCAGGAGAATACTTGACTGCAATTTCACACTCTTGGGAGCGGTACCATCAGAACCACTTATCAGGAAGGGGCTGTGCAGATGCCCTCTCACAGATTTGGATGTTCAAAGTAAGATTACATAATGGACCTAAGCACTAACAGGCCTCAGTTTTTCCAACAATTTGAAACATGTCTTTCATGCCTGATTTCAAGTCACAGGAGCAGGAAAATCAGTTAATTGAAGATATGGCAAGGGATAATGGAATACCAAGAGCTAGAAAACTCTGTGACTAAGGGAAGTGACTTCAATGCTTGTACACGAATGCAAGGAGTCTGGGAAATAAAATGGAGGAACTGGAACAACTAGTGCAGTAGGTCAAACCGGATATTATAGAAACATGGTAGAATAGCACTCAGATGGATGCACAACTGGTTGGAAAAGCATACTCAGAATCGTTATCGATGGTACAGAGTCAAGTGGAAAGGCCACATCAAATGGGGTCCTACAGGGATCTGTCCTGGGTCTGGTTCTATTTGGTATCTTCATATATGATTTGAATACTGGCATAGAGAGTCCACTTATAAAGTTTGCAGATACCAAGTGGGGAGGAATTGAAAGCACTTTGGAAGACAGGATTAGAATTCAGAATGATGATTGACAAACCAGAGAAACCAATTAAAATAAATAGGATTAAATTCAAAAAGGACAAATGCAAAATACTACACTTAGGAAGGATCAACAGCACGAATACAAAATGGCAAATGACTGCCTAGGACAGAGTACTGTAGCAAAGGATCTGGGCATAGGTGACAACCCCAGCATCCCCGGCTCCACCCCTGCCCCTCCCCTATTTCAACCCCTTCCCCAAAGTCCCTGCCCCAACTCCGCCCCCTCCCTGTCCATATTGGACTCCTTCCCCAAATCCCCGCCCTGTCCCCACCTCTTCTTCACCTCCTCCCCTGAGCACGCTGCATTCCCACTCCTCCCCTCTCCCTCCCACAGATTGTTACGCTGCGAAACAGCTGTTTTGCAGCAGCAAGCACTGGGAGGAGAAGCGGGGACGCAGCACACTCAGGGGAGGAGGCGGAGGCGAGCTGGGGTAGGGAGAGGAGCGGGGAGCTTGGCTGCCAATGGGTGCAGAGCACCCACTAATTTTTCCCCGTGGGTGCTCCAGCCCTGGAGCACCCACAGAGTTGGCACCTATGGATCTGGGGGTCATAGTGGATCACAAACTAAACGAGTCAACTGTACATAAAAGATTGTTATCAAGAAGAGGGTGAAAAATTGTTCTCCGTATCCACCAAGGACAGAACAAGAAATAATGGGCTTAAATTGCAGTAAGAGATTTAGGTTAGACAACAGGAAAAACTTCCTTCTGTAATGGTAGTTAAGCACTGGAACAAAATTACCTAGGGAGGTTGTGGAATCTCTGTCATTGGAGGTTTTTAAGAACAGGTAGACAAGTCGGGGATGGTCCAGATAATACTTGTGCAAGGGACTGGACTAAATGACCTAACTGTGGTCCTTTCCAGGCCTACATTTATGATTCTTAGAAAAAATCAGTAACTAGTCTTCAGCTGTAGTGAGGGGTTTATATCAATTCATATTGGTTTACATTTTCAAGGTAATCTTCACAAGCAAAAGAGCTGGAAACTGTAACTTAATGAAAAGATGTATTTTTCCTTTAGATTTTTATGTCCCATACCCTGTGAAGGAGTGATCAACTCCCATCAGGCACATCCCTGGGTGGCAGCTAGGGGAACATCCCTGCATATGCCAGACAATTGCAAAGATCCTAATAAGGAGTCTCAGAACAACTGGAGGCATCTCTCAGCAGGATGTGTTGGGTCTCTGGTGGAGTGGCTCCTTCCATGAAATACCACACTGGTCCTATGAAAAGGACATCAAGGTGATTAAAGATCACCTTAAAATAAGTCTTGCTGGGGCAGATGAGCTCACTAACCTAGGGAGGCAGCTCAGCTAGAAGAAGGGGAAGGTGATCCATAAAGCTTGTCCAATAGATATGCTCATGTGAACTAATGTCCAGGTCAAGTGTACCTCAGAGTGAGCTCTGCAGGTGATGTACAAAAGCCTTACCTGACTTGTAACCTGGACTAGGGCTACTAAATTTAAAGAAGTGAGTAAGCTGAGCTATGCAAGTTGGACCATGGAAATGCTAACTGGAAGAAGTTTGGAGCTATGTGAGGTCTTAGAGAAGAGTAAATCTGACATGTGAACAAGAGACTAAATGGAGAGATTGTAAAGTTCAGATGCTGGAGGAGGGTTACAAAAATCTACTATTCAGTGAGTTCAACCTCCTGAAATGGTGTTGGAGTTATTTTGGATGAAACTATGCAGAGGCATGTGATAGACGTTACCAGAATGACCGATGAGTGTTAAACTGTGGTGAGAAGAAGTGACTATCCACACAGTAAATGGGTATGCACCACAGTTAGGAGATGATCAAAAGGTAAGAGGAGTTTTTCAATGAATTGTTGTGCTTTATTGGAAACATACCACACATACCACCCAAAGGTCAGGCTTGAAAAAGCCCTGGCTGGGATGATTTAGTTGGAGATTGGTCCTGCCTTGAGCAGGGGATTGGACTAGATTTGTGCCAAGAAGAAGTACAATTGATGCCATAATTGCTGTATGAATCCTCATGGAGTAGCACAGAGAAAAGAAACAGCAACTGGGCATGGTCTTTGTGGATTTGGAGAAGGCATACAATTGTGTACCAAAAGAACTAGCTTGCTGAATGTCCATCTTATTGAGGATATGTATAATGGTGACTACTGTAGTCAAAACCAAATGGAGCTACAGCAGAGAATTTCTAGTCGATATTGGCCTGCCCCAGGGGTTAGCATTGTGGTTTTTTGTCTGTAGTTGTCTTCAAAGGAAACCACCATGGACTATGCTGTTCGTTGATAAGGACATAAGAATGGCCATACTGGGTCAGACCAAAGGTCCATCCAGCCCAGTATCCTGTCTACCGACAGTGGCCAATGCCAGAGAGAGTGAACCTAACAGGTAATGATCATGTGATCTCTCTCCTGCCGTCCATCTCCACCCTCTGACAAAAAGAGGCTAGGGACACCATTCCTTACCCATCCTGGCTAATAGCCATTAATGGACTTAACCTCCATGAATTTATCCAGTTCTCTTTTAAACCCTGTTATAGCCCTAGCCTTCACAACCTCCTCAGGCAAGGAGTTCCACAGGTTGACTGTTTGCTGAGTGAAGAAGAACTTCCTTTTATTTGTTTTAAACCTGCTACCTATTATTTCATTTGGTGGTCCCTAGTTCTTACATTATGGGAACAAGTAAATAACTTTTCCTTATTCACTTTCTCCAAACCACTCGTGATTTTATATATCTCTATCATATCCCCCCTTAGTCTCCTTTTTTTCCAAGCTGAAAAGTCCTGCCTCTTTAATCTCTCCTCATATGGGACCTGTTCCAAACCCCTAATCATTTTAGTTTTCCTTTTCTGAACCTTTTCTCATGCCAGCATATCTTTTTTGAGATGAGGGGACCACATCTGTACGCAGTATTCAAGATGTGGGCGTACCATGGATTTATAAAAGGACAATAAGATATTCTCTGTCTTATTCTCTATCCCTTTTTTAACGATTCCTAACATCCCATTTGGTTTTTTGTCTACCGCTGTATACTGTGTGGACGTCTTCAGAGAACTATCCACGATGACTCCAAGATCTTTCTCCTGATTAGTTGTAGCTAAATTAGCCCCCATCATATTGTACGTATAGTTGGGGTTATTTTTTCCAATGTGCATTACTTTACATTTATCCACATTAAATTTCATTTGCCATTTTGTTGCCCAATCACTTAGATCTTTTTGAAGTTCTTCACAGTCTGCTTTGGTCTTAACTATCTTGATGACTTAGTGATGTGCACAGAAGATTGCTAGACCCTGCAAATCAAATTTGAACAGTGGCAACAGAGTTTTCAGTAGAGAGGATTTAGAGTGAGTATTGGTAAGACTGAGGCTATGATAGCTTAGGCAGGAGGACCCACAATAAAAGGATATTACAGGCAGAGAGCTTAGAAAAGTGAAAGAACTGAAATACCTAGGATCAGTGGTTGGTAACAGTGGTGTCCTCCTAAGTGATGCCTAGCATTGTTTCAAAGCCACAGTATAAATGGTGGGAGTTGACCCCAGTTCTCTGTAATAAAGAGATGTCCATGAAGGTAAAACTGTAATTCAACCCACTCTAATGTATGGAACAGAGACGTGGCCAGCCACAAGAAAAGGAATCACCCACCACAGAAATTAAGATGTTGAGATGGTCAAATGGTTCAATGTTCTGTGATAAAAAATGAAATGAGGTTGGGAGGTGCCTAATGCAGATTGTCCCAATTGAAGACAGGTGAGTGAGCTGAGAATACATTGGTATAGACATATCCAGTGAAGACCCAAAAGTTACATTGGTAGGAGGATCCTTGCAATGATCATGGATGGAAGATCACCAAGGAGGAGGCCAAAGACTCAGTACATGGACCAGATATCAATGGACCTTAGAGAGAGACCAGTTTTCATGACAGGCAGGTGCACAATCATGAGTATTGGAAGAAAGCTACAAAAATTGCTGACCGTGAATAGGGAAGTAACAAGAAGGAAGAAGAGATTTCTAGGTCCCCCACATCAAATTGTTGAGCCAAGTCTAGGAGTCTCTTGGGCCTCAAATACCAATTCTACCATCAAGTTATCATTATATAATATAATACTTCCTAAATGATAACATATTATACTAATATAAACACATTTCTGCTGTTAATTAAATCATTGTTGAGAAGAGTGAAGACATCATATTTCTGTAGGAGTTATAAAGTATGTAGATTAGGGAGAGTCTATTTTATTAAACGAAAAAGAGGTGTGGATGCCTATTTAAACACACAGGTAGACATTCATTACATGTTCTGGAACACAATGTACAATTTTACATTTACAGCAGTCCAGAGTATGACTCTGTGGAGATATTATATAAAAGAAGCCACTCTGCATGTTAAACATTTTTTGGGCTTCTCCCCCAACCTCAAGAAAAACATTGTTTCTCACCTATCAGTCAGAGGAGTTATAACCAGACGATCAGTGCATCCCAGAAATTCATTTTGGTAAATAAAATCAACATTTGTAATGGATACCCAAACTTGATCCACATCTTCCTTAAAATAAAATCGACTCTGCTTTAGCCATTCAAAATCAGTTACTGACTTGATATGCATTTTTACCTTAAACAAAACGAAAAATAAGCCATAAATTACAGATGCACAGTATCCCAGTATTATGTCTTATATAACGAGTAACTGCATTAGAATAATAAAGATAGAACATTTCACTATACTTGCATGATCACCTGTTTCAAGCTTTGGTAGGAGTAAAACTGAAAACATTTCTGCACTGCATAAAGAATTTATTTTTAAAGTTTATAATTCAGAAAATGTTCTGATAATTTGAATCCATATACGAAACCTATTATTCACGTACAGTAAAGCTCCCACTGCTTTAACAGGAACACACAAAGCAAGACGATGAGGGACAAACAAAATACTGATATCGTAAATCAGCAGCTGATGTGTATAACTGGCTTAAAAAATTGTCATTAGCTCTGTGCATGTCCATTCCCCTTGCATTGTTTCAGAACAGTCTGAAGGCCAAGCTGCAACTGTCATAAGGGCCAAAATACAGCAGGAGGTCAGTGTGACACAGGGATGTTTTGGCCTACACCTCTTTTCTCCAGAGATGCTTTTTTCCTTCCTCTTGCTATGTGCACAGTAATAACAGTAAGGACATATGTACACTGCAATCCAAAGTGTGGTTGCAGAACGCTTAGGCACACTTACACAGTAGCTTTACCAAATGGCATTGGAACAATTTTTATAGTGGGGGTGCTGAAAGCCATTGAACAAAACTGTAAACCCTGTATATGATGGAAACCACTTCAAGCCACGGGGTGCTGCTGCACCCAGCATCCCTGACTTTACTTGGGCTAGCATGGATAAAAATAGTAGTGTAGACGCAGCAGTATGAGCTTCAGTAGCTGCAACCACACTTTGGATTGCAGTGCAGATACACCCTAAATGGTATAAGAGCCCCTATGTCAGCTTCATGCCACTGCAGAATCCCCTCAGTAAGTGGGCCTGTTAAAATGGGTTTACAAATCGTTCATGCCAGAGGAGCAGCATACTTCAGGCTAGCCCACACAGGTACAGAGGACTTACAACATATTGTTATGCTGGTGGTGGGGAGGGTTGGACAAAACCTCACCGAAGTTGGTAGGTGTAACTGCTGCCTTTCATTCATTTTAAATGAAACAATGAAATTCCGAAATTTGAGTAGAAGCTGAACCATGTGGCCCAAAGCTATTTGCTGGTGACCGATATAGCAAACACAGGGGCTGCTGTTTTGATTGGGTGAGCTCTGTGCATCTGTGTGTGAGAGGAACAGCAGAAACAGAGAGAAGGACACAGAACAAAGAAGCCCCAGACACAGCCAGAGAAGTCCTGATAAAGTGACACTGAGGAACAAACGCTAAGAGACTTCTTGGGTAAAGTCCTGGCTGAAAAAGGCACGGAAATATGAGCAAAGAAACTATCTCCTGTATGATATCTGCTATGTTCATGGAAACAGGACTTTGTATATTCTTTATAAATTAACAGGATTGCATCAAAATACCTTCTACATTAATTTCTCCTCCTAATGGAAACTGACTAGATCATGAAAATTAGCTAAATGCTTGGGTAAAAAAGGGGTAACAATCTTACTAAGCAAGTTTATTCAAGTCTTAGAAGAGAGTCTACTTATAAATGGAATCCTCCAAAATTAACATTCTTAGTAGTGCTATAATATATACATAGGTAAACCACAATTATTGAAGACTGATTATCTCAATTTTGGATTATCCAACATTTGTTTCTTCATCACAAATATTTATTTCATAAACTGAAATGGTTATCTAAAGTTTTCAGATATCATGTGAGACATTTGGATAATCAAGGTTTATTTTGTGTATACACAGGTGGAGTACAAACAGATACCTATGGTTAAGGTTGTGATTTTAAACTTTTTCTTGTAAATATTACAAGAATATACAAATTGCCTAAATATTCTAGTCCAAAATATCATTTTGTGAAAACAGAAAAATTAAACCTCAGTCAATGTTCCAATAATTTGAAAAAAAACAACAACAAATAGTGCAGGCATTTATGGGTATAAAAAAAGAATGTAAAACCCCACAAGGCAAAAAACCCAACTTTTGCCATTATAACAAAATTGAATGACAGTTCTAGGTTCTCAGCAGAAGGGATCAAAAACTTTACATTTGGCATAGCATAGAGATAGTTAAAATGTGTGGGTTTTTTATGGTCTCAGACATAAGAATTTAAAAAACATCTCTACTGCAACATTAGCCTGGATACAAGACTGATACAATTTTTTAAAATAATTGTATACCAATATTCTATTGACACTGACCTTTGTGTGTATAAATACTTTGTTTCACACAGCAGATAGATGCATACTGAATGAAATAATGCTCAAATTTCAACTTTCTAACCCCACTCATTTGGTGCTAGCCCTGTTTAAAAATTGGCATTTTTCCTTCAAATAGATTTATTTCCACTATCCTCCTCAAAAAATGAGTATCTAGAATATGTGTATATGTGTTTTTGTATACCATGTGTGTGTGGGCTTACTTTCATATTTCTATGCTTTTGTGTATTTGCATTCAGGAGCCATGCATCATTTTGGTAGCCTTATCTGTTTTGAACCAACATTTTGTGTGAATTTCCTTGTTTTTTAAACGGACACTGTTCCCCACAAGCCATGGGGTCCTCTGCTTCCCATCTCTGCTAACCCCCAAGTCCATTGGCTCCTGTGGCCCCTGGATTTCCAACCCACTGTGTTCCCAGTACTCCCTCTCCTCAGCCTCCTGTTTTCCCTGCACAGCACATGGTCCTCATTCAGCCTTGTCCCTATCCCCATGGGCCCCACTGCTCTATGTGTAGCAGGAGTGCTGGAGATCTGAAAAACAATGGATGGGGAGCCACAAAACATGCAACGTAGGAACCCATGAGACTGGCAGTGCCAGAGAGTAGAGCACAAGTGATGAATGCTCTCTGCTGTCCCCCAGCCACACACCACTTCTCTCTCATTAAGAAGGAAATTACTTACCTTAAGTAACCAGAGTTCTTTGAGATGTGTTGTTTACATGTGTTCTACTACTGGTGTGCATACACCTCATGCACTGGAGATCAGAACACTTTAACCAGCAGTGTCTGTTGGTCGCACCTGCTTCCTGATGTCCTCGAGCCTCTCCCTCCACAAGGGAACAGAGCAACAAACCAATCATCAGGTCCTGTGCAATTATCAAGTCCAGGCTATTGGACTCAGCAGATGTGGGGAAAGGATGGTAGGTCTTCGAACACAAACAACACATCTCAAAGAACTCCATTTACTAACCGTATTTTTTTCTTCAAGTGCTTGTTTACACATGTTCTACTTCTGGTGACTCTCCAGCAGAATGTAATAGATAGACTCGCAGTACCCTCCTCTAAATAAACAAAGACTGCAACACAGCACTCCCAAATTGGGCATCTGAATGAGATGCCTAAACGAGAGAGTAATGGCTAGTGAAGATATGTATTCTACTTCAAGTAGCAGCCCTACATATACTAGCTATGGGCATTCCCCTAAAACAGACTGCAGAAGAGGCCTGTGCTCTGGCAGAATGTGACATAACATGATCTGGGAGTTCTAAACTGGCCACCACATGACTTTATAGACTGTGACATCCAATTCAAGATTTTCTGATTTGAGGCTGCCTAACCTTGGATCTCTTCATAGTTAATAGCCTAGGGACTGCCTGAATTTTTATTTTATTTATTTATTTTTGGCTAGCACAAAACCAATCATAGAAATGCAGGGCTGGAAGGGACCCGGAAGTCATCAAGTCCAGCCCCCTGTGTTGTGGCAGGACCAAGTAAATCTAGACCCTCCCTGACAGGTATTTGTTCAATCTGCTTAAAAACCTCCAATGCTGAGGATTCCTTGGAAGCCTATTCCAGAGCTTAACTATCCTTATAATGAGAAACTATTTCCTAATATCTAACCTTGCTACAGACTATGGCCATTACTTCTTTCCCTACCGGTGGACATGGAGTACAATTGCTCACAATTCCCTTTATAACAGCCCTTAACTTATTTGACAACTGTTATCTGGTTCCCTCTGCCCCCCCTCAGTCTTCCTTTCACAAAGCTAAACAAATGTCCGGTTTTTTTAACCTTTCTTCATAATTCAGGTTTTCTAGGCCTTTTCTCATTTTTGTTCTCCTTTGGACTCTCTCCAATTTGTCCACATCTTTCCTAAAGAGTGATGCCCAGAATTGGACACAGTATTCCAGCTGAGGCCTCACCAGTGCCAAGTAGAGTGGGACAATTACCTCCCATGTCTTACATAGGACACTCCTGTTAATACACCCCAGAATATTAGCCTTTTTCACAACTGCAGCATATTGTTCACTCATTCAGAGCTCAGAGAACATTCAGAGTTTGTAACACAGCCTCAACCTTGGTTGTATGAGTCTTTGGGGGGAAAAGCTATGTGAATGGACTGATTTAAATGAAAATCATACCCTGAATTTCTTCTGAAAGTAATTTATGGTCACACTAACTTTATCGCTGTGAAAAATTGTATATGAAGGGTTCACATGAGCTTCAAATCATAAACCGTGCATGCCAATGTAATTGCAATGAGGACTGCTGTCTTCATAGACAACTGGAGTAATGGGCATGAGGCTAATGGCTCCAATGGAGGTCCCAACAAATTGGTAAGTACCACATTAAGATTCCAATATGGAGAAAGTGGTCTTATCAGAGGGGGAAAATAAACTTTCAGAAGACCTTTCACAAACATTTTAACATAAAAAAACAATAAAAAACAAAAACAAAACATTGTGGTCTTTATAACATGGCTGGCTGCATCCTGAGCACCCTGTAGACATCAGAGATTGCTCTGCAGCACCCTGCCTCAATTTCTTCTTCAGGGCCACTTAAGAAAGCCACACAGTCTCCCTCATCCAATCACAGCCCTTCTTGGGGTCTGTTTTTTGTTAACAAAGTTCCAAAAACAAAAAAAATTCCACCCAGCCTTAAGTTAGGCACTGCCCCTCTTCCCAAGGGTACTGTCCATTATTGCTCTCTGAGCATCTAGAGAAGATGCAAAGACCTGGACTGCCTGCCTTCTCCTAAAGGAAGAACAAAACGAACTTTCAGCTGCGTTTTCTTATTCAATCACAGCTCCCTTTCTTGGAACCACTGCAGGAGTCTCTCTCTCTCTCGCTCTCTCTCACCCCCTGAAGCTTCACTTCACAGTTCCCCTTCTAACTCTGCCCTCACTGAAACTCCCTTTGACTCTTTATAATATAGGTATAGACCCACCCTTTCAATTAGCTCATCTGGAAGCACCTACTCTAGTACAAGGGAGCTGGATCTATTTTCAACACAGGGGCCAGCCACCCTGTGACCATCTTGAATTGGTGGATGATGTGCAGAGATAGCACCCATGTAAGTATTTAATGAACTAAGCGACAAACCAGAGGTTACGAAAAATAGATGTGCAAGCATATGAGGGATTGGTGTCTCATGGAGAAAGATTATGTTGGCAAACCCAAAAGCAAAAACACTTCCATTTTGCAGTATAAGTTGTCCTTGTAGATGGTGAGTCTACCACCAGCCACACTGCAAAGCCAGAGAGTTTGGGGAGGAAGGGGAAGGATCATTGGGTATTGTGTTCGGTGGGGAGAAATAAGTGGTGCTGGTGATGTGGGGAAGGCAGGCTGGACTGCATGGAGTCCTGTCTTCCATAGCTATACCTAAGCCACTGGCTCCATGGTTAAAGGTTTTTCCTTCACCTGGTTCTTGCCCACCCCTCAACCCTCTTTGGTTCCTATGCCTCCCCGCTATCTATTCCTCTCTGACCCACCAGCTGTTGTGACCCTTAGCTTTCTGATCACCAGTGTCCTTGGTTCTTCATATCACTCAGTCCACTGTCAACTCTCTTCCTTGCTTCTGAGGGCTACCTGTCAGTCTCTCCAGACTTATGGGCCCTCTTGTTTTGTAGGGCAGGGAACACCAAGAGCAGGGGTCCAGTAGCCCAGCCTGCTTTTCCACCTCACCCAATTTCTCTTCTTCCTCCTTTCCCCTACCACAATCTTGTTTTTTCTCCTTATCCCCTCAAAACTTCCACTAGCCTTATAAAGACAAAGTAGCAATCCCACTCGAATACGTTTCCCATAGTTCATCAAAGAAGAGATCCTCTTCTGGCAAACCAACATACATAAGACTGGGACTGCCACTGACTGCCCTCGTCAGGCCAGTAGCAGCCTTATGGGAGTAGGAAGTACAGGAACTCTGATGGAAGGGGTAGAAGCAAAGTAGCCCTTTCTGTCTCCCTCCTTCCATCCCCTGGTTCCTCCACTCCTCCAGTTTCTATTCCCTCTCGGCTCACCAGCTCCTGAGATCCTGGTTCACTTGCCCAATCTCTTCCCAGCACTCTCAGCCCTATTGCTCCCTTAGTTGTTTCCATCTCCATAAGCCCAAGAACTCTGCTGTTTCATTGGCAGAATACTGCAGAAAGCTGAGAAGCCCTCAGAAGCCAATGAGCAAGAGAGTCATTGAATTGGGGAGAGGAAGAAGTAGCCCATGAGCGATGGAGTGTTGTGGAGCGACTATACCTACCGCCAAGTCTGTCTGAACCCCCTCCCAAAGCAACATTTCTCTTTTTCCCCCTCCCCACCCAAATCCCCTTGAGGGCTCCCACCAGCTTCATAAGGAATGTAAAGCTGCAGTCCTAGTCTGACAAACATCTTGGTTTGCAGTGGGTTAGCCATGTTGGTCCCAGGATATCAGAGAGACAAGGTAGGTGAGGTAAGACCTTTTATTGGACCAACTTCTGTTGGTGGAAGGTACAAGCCTTCAAGCTAGACAGAGCTCTGCTTCAGTTCTGGGGAAGAAAACGAATTGTCTGATTAGTATTTAGCTCAGACACTCCACTTCCTTCTCCAAACTTGAAGAAGACTCTGTGTAGCTCAAAAGCTTGTACCTTCCACCAAAAGAAGTTGGTCCACTAAAAAGTCTTAACTTACTTACCTTGTCTCTCTCAAACTTCCTTTGGTTCATTAAATAAGAATTCCCCCTGTGATGAATCAAGGGAAGCTGGTCAGAAATACAAACTGAACTATTCTTTTACCATCACCACACACCCATCCAATCCCCCTTCCCAGCTCAGATTTTCCATCACAAACAAAAGGTGAGTGTGTCAGAACCCAATTCCAAAAAGGAACATTCTAAACATGCTTTTGCCAAAATTTCTAAATCTTTTAGAGAAAAATAAGATGAGGAAGTTACTCACCTTGTGCAGTAACGATGGTTCTTCGAGATGTGTGTTCCTATGGGTGCTCCACTTTAGGTGTCTGTGTACCCCTGCACCTCTAATCGGAGTTTTTGGTAGCAGTGTCCTGTTGAGCCCACACATGTGCTCTCCCTCCCTCGTGGTCTGCCTCGAGGCTATTTAGCACTGCACAGGCGAACCCCCCTCACTTCCTTCTCTACCACAGAGCCCTACAGAGAACTCTGAAGTAGAGGGGAGGAGGGCAGGTTGTGGAGCACAAATAGGGACAAACATCTCAAAGAAACATCAATACTGCACAATGTGAGTAACTTCCTCTTCTTCTTTGAGTAGTGTCCCTATGGGTGCTCCACTTTAGCTGACTCTGGAGCAGTACCCACCACTGGAAGCTGGGACTTCGGAGCGGAGTCTTTTACTACAGAGAGTACTGTGGAGTCGAAGATGGTGTCAGCGGCCAAATCTTCAGTGATCGCATAATGTTCTGCGAAAGTATGGACAGAGGCCCCAATCATTGCTCTATAGATTGGGGAGATAGGGGTATCCGTATGGAATGCGATTGAGGTAAGAACTGATCTTATGGAGTGCATATGGACAGAAGCAAGTTGCACACTTGCTAAGTGATTAATGCAACTAGAGACCCATTTGGATAGTCTTTGAGGAGATATCACAGAGTTTTTGGATCTTTCTGTGGATGAAAGGAAGAGTTTAGGGGATTTCCTGAAGTCCTTAGTCCTGTCCAAGTAGAATGCTAATGTCCTTCTAATATCTAGCATATGCACAATTGTCTCCCAGTTGTCACAATGTGGTTTTGAGAAAAAACAGGGAGATGGATCTGTTGATTCATATGGAAAGTGCAGAAAAAGTAGGGAGAAACTTGGGATATGGGCTTAGAGTTACTTTGTCTTTAAAAAAAAAAAAGGGCCATGAATGACGGGTGTGCCATCGGGGCCGCTATTTCTCCTATGTGCCTAGCTGAGGTGATGGCAATTAGAAATGTTGTCGTCATGGACAGGTGTAAGAGAGAACAAGTTGCCCTGGACTTGGAGGGAGGTCTAGTCCAAGCCCTGAGAACTAGATTAAAGTCCCAGGCTGGAGCAGGTGGTGTTACATGGGGGAAGAGAGTCCCAGTGCCCTTAAAGAATCTATGCATTAGTGGTTGACCAAACTCCAAGTGGAAGCCATTTTCGCCATGAGATTTACCTTAAAGGAGCTGAGTGAGAGTTTAAAATGTGCAAAATCAGAGGGAGGAAAGATGAGTTTGGGTCTGTGCATTTGGAATCGTACAAACTTGGAATCGTTTCCATATTGTAGATAGGTATGTGGAGTGGTCAACTTGTGATTGTTTTGCAACACGTGTTTCAGCTTGTCAGAGGATTCTGCTTCTAAGCCTTGGAACAAAGAAAGATCCAAGCCTGGAGACGGAGGACCCATGGGTTGGGATGAAGGGTCAGCCCATTGTTTTGAGAGAGCGGGTGGGGAATGGGCTGATGTCAGAGGAACAGGAGGGCATATTGCCATCTGCATCAGGTAAGGGAGCCAGACTTGTCATAGTCAAGAGGGGCAATCATAATAACTCTCGCTTTGTTTCACTGAATTTTCAACAGAATCTTGCATAGAGTAGGAAACTGGGAAAAGACATACAAGTGGGCCCTGTCTGCTGGGAAGATGAGGGCAACTGCAAGTGAATGTTTCCCCAAACAGACCTTGGAGCAGTAACAAGGACCTTTCTTGTTCCGATAAGTAGCAAAGAGATCCATAGGCCGGGTTCCCCAAAGGGTGGCTATATCTTGAAGCACCTCTGAATTCAGTATACACTCACTGTCGTGAGAAAATTCCAACTGAAACTGTTGGTTGTCCCATTCTGTATCCCTTGTAGACAGACAGCTGAGATGAGCACACTGTGATAGGTGCATCAATTCCAAAGTCTGAATGCTGTCTTGTAGAGGGAGGGAGATCTGGCAGCTCCTTGGCAGTTTATACAAAACATACAGGTCATTTCTGTGGAAGACCATTTGTCCTGAATCTTGTTGTGTAGGTGAGCTCCCCAGAATATTAGGGAGACATGTCCCATGGTGGTGAATGTGGGTAGTGAGAGGAGCGCTCTCGCTCATACTGCATCAGGTTGGTGCTGATGAAGTCCAGTCACTGTACTGGGGTTAGTATGCCACTACAATGAAGTGAACCTTGGAGAATACCCTGTGTGGAGCAGTCTGTACCGATAATGATCCTGCCCCAAAGGTAAGCAGTAGGAAATCTGTACGATGGTTGTATTGAGATATGGAAGTTGGCACCCTGTAGGTTCAGGGCTAGAAATCAATCTCTTTACTCTAGAGCTGGTCCTAACTGCTGAGAAGTAAGGTAAGGTGGCTTTTGAGTGGCATGATAGGTGTATAAATGGCAGCTGATGCTGTAAGGTACCATTATTCAGGCCCCCGACCAGCTCATCAAAGTGCTTATAAGAGGCAGTTTGAGAGGTCATGGACTGGGGTGCAGACTGTTCTCACTTTTGAGCCCTGGACCTCTTACACTATGGTTCATAACAGCACTGAGATGATGAGTATTGAGAAGATTGTGATCTGTGGTGTGGTTGAGAGGTATATCTTCTCTTCTGTTCCACAGTGTAGATTCCTAAGGAGTATTGTGCGGTCCAAGAATCCTCCAGGATGTGGAGAGAAAATCTGTCTTCTCCGCAAAGAGTTTGGCCCTCCAAACTGGAAGTCTCTAGCTCTTTGGGCAATTTAGAGAGGTGGAGCGAACAAAAAACAAACAAACCCACAACCTACCTCAGTACCACTGTCATGGAGACCGGGCAGACAGCTGTAATAGCTACATCCAATGGTGTCTCTAGGACCAGTCTGGCTATTAACTGACCTTCGCTAAGAATGGTCTGAATCTGTTCTTTTTGTGTTTCCAGTAATGTTTCAGAAACATCCTGGGTTTCCCAACATTAAAAAAATTGTTTTGGCCATAACAGTTTGGTAATTTATTACTCTAAACAGTAATGTTGTTGATGAATACGCCATCTTGCGAAGCCTGATCATATGGAGTTGACTTGGCATTATGTTGCTTGCTTCATGCATTAACCACATCCACTATGATGGAATTGGGTTGCGAATGTTGAAAACAAAGTCTGCCTCTTTGGGTAGAGATATAGGGTTGTTTTTGTTTACACTCCGTTGCTGGTTGGTGCGATGGAGGCTGGTTCTGCCAGATGACTTTGGTAGGATCTAGAAAGAGCTCATTAATTGGGAGGACAGTTCTAGATGAGAAGGTAGTGTGCAGAATTTCCACCAACTTGTGATGTGTATCTGCCACCTCCTGTAAGGGAATCTGCTGCTTGTCTACCACCCTCTTGGTAAGATCCAGAAAGTTCTTAAATCTTCACCTAGTGATGAGGGGTGGGCAGCACAGTCTCATCTGGGAGAGATGAGGAGAAGTGTGCTGAAAAGGTAGCTTCCTCTTCATTCGCCCCCCCCTTCTTTCCTGTTCTGAAAAAGCTTTCTCCTGTCCTGGCTCAGGTGCTCTCCTGCCCTGGCTCAGGTGCCAGGCTGTAGCAAACCATCTGGTGGACTCTCCCTGAGAGACACCGGAGACAGTCGCGCCATGTGTGTGTATGTATCGCTGAAGAGTCACAATATGGCCTTGGGAGGGAGAGGCAGGAAGGCGGGCATGGGCGGCTGGCATGATGGAATTGGGGATGACCCTTGTAGTGTGGTGGTGGGCCACCATGAGGGGCCAGGGAATGATCTCCTGGCCAGTGTCAGATTCGTCAGTGTGTAAGGGTGCCACTGAATGGGGTATTGGCAGTATACAGCCCAGTGCTACGAGCGATTCTGGGTGCCGGGATGTGCTTGATATTGGGGTCCTGCTACCAACTAATGAGGATTGTGGTTCTTCCCCAATCATCAGGTCTCCAGGGTACCAGAGCCCATGCAGAACCATGGGTTCATTTGGTACCACAGAGGAGGGTCCGTGGTACATTGTCAGTACCAATAGTTGGGCAGAGCACTACCTAAATGAGAGTTTGCCCAGTACAAAAAGTTTGTTGGTGCCACTTTCTTAGAGATGGTTTAGTAATTGTCTCTCCCTGGGTACTGAGGCCACAGGTCTCCAGAGTATCAGAGCACCTGTGTTAGCATGGGCTCAGGTGGAACCACAGTGTCTGTAGTCAGTATCAATGGTTGGGAAGGTGCAGAACACTTCCTAGATGGGAGTTTTGTTGCATCAGGTACAAAAGGGTTTCTCTATGCCGCTCTTTTACAGATGTTACGGTAACTGTCCCCTCTCCTTAGGGGATGGTACAGTTGCCTCAGAGCATGAGGGGTGGAAGCCTCTGGTGTCTCCATGCGGAAGCAGAGCTGACAGCAGGGCTTCTCTGTGTCTCTCTTTTAGAGATGGTAAGGTAACTATCCCCTCAGACAGAGACAAACACCTACAACATCTCTATCAGGTTTCAGAGTAACAGCCGTGTTAGTCTGTATTCGCAAAAAGAAAAGGAGGACTTGTGGCACCTTAGAGACTAACCAATTTATTAGAGCATAAGCTTTCGTGAGCTACAGCTCACTTCCTCAGATGCATATCGTGGAAACTGCAGCAGGCTTTATATATACACAGAGAATATGAAACAATACCTATTCCCACCCCAAGGGACAGTGGGGTGGGAATAGGTATTGTTTCATATTCTCTGTGTATATATAAAGCCTGCTGCAGTTTCCACGATATGCATCTGAGGAAGTGAGCTGTAGCTCACGAAAGCTTATGCTCTAATAAATTGGTTAGTCTCTAAGGTGCCACAAGTCCTCCTTTTCTTTTTGCGAACATCTCTATCAAGCGTTCTTACAACCACAATGCTGAAGTGAAGAAACAGATTGACAGAGTCAGAAGAGTACCCAGAAGGCACCTACTACAGGACAGGCCCAACAAAGAAAATAACAGAACGCCACTAGCCATCACCTTCAGCCTCCAAGTAAAACCTCTCCAACGCATCATCAAGGATCTACAACCTATCCTGAAGGACAACCCATCACTCTCACAGATCTTGGGAGACTGGCCAGTCCTTGCTTACAGACAGCCCCCCAACCTGAAGCAAATACTCACCAGCAACCACACAACAGAACCACTAACCCAGGAACCTATCCTTGCAACAAAGCCAGTTGCCAACTGTGTCCACATATCTATTCAGGGGACACCATCATAGGGCCTAATCACATCAGCCACACTATCAGAGGCTCGTTCACCTGCACATCTACCAATGTGATATATGCCATCACATGTCACCAATGCCCCTCTGCCATGTACGTTGGTCAAACTGGACATTCTCTACGTAAAAGAATAAATGGACACAAATCAGACCTCAAGAATTATAACATTCAAAAACCTGTCGGAGAACACTTCAATCTCTTTGGTCACTCGATTACAGACCTAAAAGTGGCAATTCTTCAACAAAAAAACTTCAAAAACAGACTCCATCGAGAGACTGCTGAATTGGAATTAATTTGCAAACTGGATACAATTAACTTAGGCTTGAATAGAGACTGGGAGTGGATGGGTCATTACACAAAGTAAAACTATTTCCCCATGTTTATTCCCCCCACCCCCCATTCCTCAGACGTTCTTGTCAACTGCTGGAAATGGCCCACCTTGATTATCACTACAAAAGGTTTTTTCCTGTCCCCGCTCTCCTGCTGGTAATAGCTCACCTTATCTGATCACTCTCCTTACAGTGTGTATGGTAACACCCATTGTTTCATGTTCTCTGTGTATATAAATCTCCCCACTGTATTTTCCACTGAATGCATCCATGAAGTGAGCTGTAGCTCACAAAAGCTTATGCTCAAATAAATTTGTTAGTCTCTAAGGTGCCACAAGTCCTCCTTTTCTTTTTATCCCCTCTAGGTGCAGTAGTTGCCCAGAGTACAGCTCAGAGCAGCACAGCGCAGAAAGCCCCTTCTCAGGTTTCAGCTTCCAGAGCTTAGGTGCAGAACTGTGCGGCAGCTGAGCTCACAGCAGAAAGCCCTCGTGTGGAAGGGGAGCGGCGGCTGAGCTCACAGCAGGAAGCTCTGTGCCAAACCAGAGTGGCAGCTGAGCTCACAGCAAGAGGTTCCTCTACTGGTATTGTCCTATTGAGGTGGCCGCTCTGGGGAGTCCCACTGTCTGGCCAGCTACTCGGGTATCAGTGCCAAGATTGCCGCACTGGGGAACACCCCTCTGGCTGGCCAGTTGCTCGGGGATCAGTGCGGAGATGGCCGCACTGGGGAACACCCCCCTGGCTGGCCAGTTGCTCGGAGGAGCCTTTCTAGGGGGAGTCTGCTGGTGGCTTCCCTCCCCTCCTCCCCCTTCACCACTCGATCCCTTTTGAAGTGAAGGCTCCAGGGATGATCCGGGGTCAACACCCACCGGAGTCCCCTCCCTCCTCTATAGGGAGGAATTTTTACTTCAGCTCCCAGCTCCTGTGAGGCTGCAGTTTTTGGTGTTGCAGGTAAAGCACTTCTGTGAGGGTCTCCCAGGCACAGTGAGTGTCTGGCCATTACAGGAAATTACTCCTGGCAGGAGAGGCACGGCTTGGAGCAGAGAGAGCCAGGCAAGCCCCTGGGCAGGGGGTTGTCATCCTCTAGCAGGGAGGAATATGCAGAACATAGTCTTTACTTTTTTTTTTTTATCTGAAAAAGAAAATAATTATGAGTCTACTAGATGCCTGGGGAGGAGGGAATGCCCCCAGAGAGGAAAGGAAAGTGAAGTTCTTTTTCTTTTCCTCTTTTTAAACCAAAGGAATAAAATAAAATAAAATAAAATAAAATAAAATAAAATAAAATAAAATAAAATAAAATAAAATAGACACTAGCCTGAGTACTTTTAGGGAGAACAAATGTAACAAAACAAACACTACTTATGCTAATGACACAGATAAGGAAGGGACAACTGCTCATTCAGTCAGAGGCCAAAGGCAGTAGAGAAGGAAGTGAGGGGGGTTTCACCCAGGCAGTGCTAAATAGCCTCGAGGCAGGAGGGAGAGCACATGCCCGGGCTCAATGGGACATTGCTACCAAAAAACTCCGATTAGAGGTGCAGGGGCACACAGACACCTAAAGTGGAGCTTAGGGACACAACATTAGGGACACTACTCGAAGAAGAATCAAATAGTTTAGAAAGAATAAAAATTTGGAGACTAAATTCAATCATTAGAATGAGTGTAAAACAGATGGATTTTAGTCCTGTATTAAGCAAAAGTCTCACCACAAGCAAAAATCTAAATACAATCTTAACTCTAGAGAGAATAATGATGTTACCATATTAACACACACACAAATGCAGTTTGGGATTCTGCAGATAAAAGCACTATGTAGTCATTATAAGCACTAGGTATCATTGTGACAGAAACTATATTTGGCTTTCAGAAATTAAAATCTGTACTTTACCAAGTCATCAAAAATATCTCTCTGATGCACATGAATGGTAACCAGGGTTTCAAATTTCACTCTGTCGAAGCTGGAAAGATCATGTGTTGTCTGGCTGATAAGTGTATTTAGTATATCCAGAAATTTCTGATTGGTTACTGGCATGATTTTCCTGTCATCTTTTGCATTGTGTAGGGCTTCTTCTGAATCATGTGTCCACAACATCTGAATTCCCAGTAACCCTACCTATAAAATATAACAAGTAAACTGACACATTAATTAACATTTATTGTAAACCAAGATTTATAAGACTTTGGTACCTTACTTTCTAAGTATATCTTAGGGTAACTTACTGGAGGGATTCAAAGTGATTTCTCACTAAGGATTTCCCTGTTTCAATAGAAAGACAAATAGAGGGTTTCCAGGGTGCACTTTTCTATCAAATCATATTTCACAAACATTCAAGGAAACCCAGAAATAAATGTATACATTATTTTACCATAATCTCAGTCACATAGTGAGGTACACAGATATATTTGACATGATTCTCAGTTACATTTAAGGCCCTTTTATGCTGCTCTGGCTGCATAAGCATAAATTGGCTTTAAAATGGGTAGAAATGGTACTGTGAAATTATCTCATAGGCAGTGCAGATCTAGTGTAAGGATTTGACACCAGACCTGCTCCCAGCCCCTAGTGGAGGGGATGGATTGGGGAGATGTTTGGGTGCATGGCTCAAGTGTACAGCGCTACAATTATTTTCTCTTCCCTAGGACCATAAGAATCCATAGGAAACAATATAAATTACAGCCTCAGGGCTGCTCTAACTTACAACAAAGGCCCTTGCACAGCCTCAGGATACAAAGGAATTATATGATTTAAAACCACCTTTAATTCATATCCCAAGTATAAGCAAAATGGAGGTTAGTTACCTGTAACCAGGATTCTTTGAGACGGACTCTGCATATTCACATGCTTGAGATATGCCAATCACTGCAGCTTCTGGTCGCAGGGCCCATTAAAGCACCCAGCCTTTTCTCTTCTCCTCAGCATTTGAGTATGTTTCAGGGCAAGGCTATTGAAGGGGATGTGGTACTGTCACAGGGTGCATCGCTCACTTTCTTCTGGTACTCTGGTGATTAACTCAAGTCCAACGCTCCTCCCCGCCCCGCATCCATGGTTCACACACTATCACTCCACCTCTGCTGTCCACCTGCAGTCCCCCTCACAGCCCCAGAAACCACAGGAGCTAATTAGGGCTCCACAGAAGAGGGGAAGGTGGATGGGGAGCAGAATATGCAGAGTCCATTTCAAAGAACTCTGGTTACAGGTAAGTAATTGCCATTTTTTCTTCCAAGTGTCTTCTGTATATTCCCACACTTGAGATAGTTTGGCGAGCAATATTCTTTAATGGATGGAGGGACTAAGGGCCCTAATTAAAAAATGACTGAAGTACTGCTCTCCCAAAATAAGCATCAAATCCCAAATCTATAGTGTAATGTTTAGTAAAAGTATGACTCAATCTCCAAGTTGCAGCCCTATAAATTTCAACAAGCAGGACATGTCTAAGACATGCTAAAGTGGCAGCCATTGCTCTGGTAGAGTGTGGTTTAATTCTATCAGGGGGAGAACTTGAAGTTTTATAATGCTTCTCTATACATTGTCAGACCTATGTAGACAATGACTGAGCAGAAATAGCCCAGCCCTTACAATTTTCAGCAAAAGAAATTAACACTTGAGGAGGGATTCTGAAGTCCTTTTTCCTATTCAAGTAGTAGGACAATGCCCTTTTAGCATGCAAACTATGTAATCTAGTTTATGAGCATGTGGTCTAGGAAATTAAAAACAGGTTGGCAGGTCATCTCCCAGTTGAAACACAGTGTTGTCCTTCAACACCCCACCCTAAGGGTTTCCAGTCATCCCCTTTAGCACAGGAATTTGAGGGGCTGGGCCCCTGAACAGTCAAAGCCTTTGCCAGCTGGCCTCTCACCCTAGGTGAAGGCTCTTTTGATAACGTCCTTTTGGAGTGGGTAAGGTAAGCCAGGTTCACCCTCTTCACTGGGCTCTGGTCCAGGGTCCAATGTTGGGCAGCTCCAACTGGTACAGTGAGATGTGAAGCAGCTCCAGGTCCTCCAGGACCACTTCCTACCCCAACTTCCTTTGGCTTCCCAAAGCAAATCATTTCAGTTTAGTCTCTGACCCACAAGCTCAGTCACCGGCCTCTCCTTTGTATGTTTGTAAAGGTCTGTGGTGGTAGGTCTCAAGCAATGAGCTCCTGGGCAGTACTTTCCCCTAAGAATGGCCATCTGCTCGCTTCTGCTGCCCCTCTTTGAGCTTCCCTCCTCTCTGTCTTTTATAAGACCCAAGCTGGCTTTGAGAAGTCAACCATCCAAATAAGGTGTCATGAGGTGACCAGACCCCATAGTGTCCCAGCTGCTAAATGAAGAGTTGCCTCCTTAGCTTGGAAGGACTGGTGGCCCTGCAACAGATAGTGAGATAAAAAGGCTCTAGGTCAGGAGGGAGCCATGGCTCCCAGGGAATCTGAGAAACCATTGAGAACAGGATCCTTCAGCAACAGATTGTCGAGAAGCTGCCTAGGTAGCTGGACCTCCAGATGAAGAGGATCATAGAGCATGAGTTGCAAAATAGCGTACAATAGAGGTGTAGTAGGAAGCAGGAAGGATAGGGAGTAGTTCCAACTACTTCATATAGGGTTCATGTATTGGAACCAAGAGGAGTGGGCCTGGGTTCCCCTACTAATCCCAGCAGAGGGATTACTGAGTTTTCAGAGGGAAAACTGAGTTAGACTTGCCCAAACTGTACTATAAATGTACTATAGAAACTCTATGCATAGAAATTTCATGCTGAATAATGAGAGTATAGCAGTAGGAATATACTACTGACCACCTGACCAGGATGGTGATTGTGAATGCTCAGGGCGATTAGAGATGCTACAAAAGCAGAAAACCAAGTAATAATGGGGGATTTCAACTATTCCCATATTGACTGGGTATATGTCACCTCAATACAGGATACAGAGGTAGATTTCTAGACACCATTAATAACAGCTTCTTAGAGCAACTAGTCCTGGAACCCACAAGGAGAGAGGCAATTCTTGATTTAGTCCTAAGTGGAGCACAGGATCTGGTCCAAGAGGTGAATATAACTGAACTGCTTGGTAATAGCAACTATAACATAATTCAATTTAACATCTTTCTAGGAGGGAAAATATCAAAGAAACCCACCGCAGTAGCATTTAATTTCAAAAAGGGAAACTTCACAACAATAAGGAAGCTAGTTAAACAGATATTAAAAGGAACAATCAAAAGAGTGAAATGCCTGCAAACTTTTAAAAACCACCATAACAGAGGCTCTAACTAGATGCATAACAGAATCAAACAAAATTAGTAAGTGGACCAAAAAAAATACCGCCATGGATAAACAACAGAGTAAAGGTGGCAGATAGAGACAAAAACGTGTCCTGTAAAAATTGGAAGTCAAATGCTATTAAGGAAAATAGAAAGGAGCATAAACTCAGGAAAGTCAAATATAATTAGGCACGCTAAAAAAGAATATGAAGAGCAACTAGCAAAAGACACAAAAACAATAAGCACTCAAAGAAGACAAGGCTACTGCGGAGAAACTAAATGAATTCTTTGCCTTAGTCTTCACTACAGATGATGTGAGGGAGATTCCCTCATCTGACACATTCTTTTTAGGTGACAAATTTGAGGAACTGTCCCAGACTGAGGTGTCAATAGAGAAGCTTTTGGAACAAACTGATAAATTAAACAGTAATCAGAAGTCACCAGGATCAGATGGCATTCAACTAGAAGTTCTGAAGGAACTCATATATGAAACTGTAGAACTGCTAACCGTGATATGTAATCTAGCACTTAAATCAGCCTCTCTACCAGATTATTGGAGGATCGCTAATATAATGCTGATATTTAAAAATACACTCCAGAGGTGATCCTGGCAATTAAAGACTGGTAATTCTAAATTAAATACCAGGCAAATTGTTTTAAACTACAGTAAGGAACAGAACTATCAGACACACAGATGAACACAGTATGTTGGGGAAGAGTCAACACAGCTTTTGTAAAGGAAAACCATGCCTCACCAATCCATTAGAATTCTTTGAGGGTGTCAACAAGCCTGTGGACAAAGGTGATCTAGCTGATGTAGTGTACTTGGGCTTTCAAAAAGCATTCAGCAAGGTCCCCTCAGCAAAGGCTTTTCAGCAAAGTAAACAGTCATGAGATAAGAGGGAAAGTCCTCTCCTGGATCAGTAACTGTTTAAAAGACAGGAAACAAAGGGTAGGAATAAATCATCCATTTTCATAATGGAAAGAGGTAAATAGAGGGGTCCCCGAAAGATCTGTACTTTTCAACATATTCATAAACAACCTGGAAAAGAGGGTGAAAAGGAGGTCATAACATTTGCAGATGATACAAAATTACTCAAGATAGTTAAGTCCAAAGTTGACTGAGAAGAGTTACAAAAGGATCTTATAAAACTGGGTGACTGGGCAACAAAACAGCAGATGAAATTCTATGTTGATAAGTGCAAAATAATGCACATGGGAACAATAATCCCAATTATACATACAAAATGGTGGATCTAAATTAGCTGTTACCACTCATGAAAGAGATCTTGGAATCATCTTAGATGGTTCACTGAAAACACCTGCTCAGTGTGCAGAGACAGTCAAAATAGCTAACAGAATGCTAGGAATCATTAGGAAAGGGATAGAAGATAAGACAGGAAATTTCATAATGCCACTATATAAATCCATGGTATGCCCACACCTTGAATACTGTGTGCAGTTCTGGTTCCCCCAACCCAAAAAAGGTATATTAGAATTGGAAAAGGTACAGAAAAGGGCAAAGAAAATGTTCAGGGGTACAGAACAGCTTCCTAGGAGGAGAGATGAAAAAGATTGGGACTGTTCAGCTTCATAAAAAGAGACAACTTAGTGGAGGGATTGTGATAAAGGTCTATAAAATCATGGATGCTGTGGAGAAAGTGAGTAAAAGTGTTATTTACCCCTTTGCATAACACATGAACCAATGAAATCAATAGGCAGCAGTTTAAAAACAAATATAAGGAAGTACTTCTTCACACAACGAACAGTCAATCTGCAGAACTTGTTGACAGGGGATGTTGTGAAGGCTAAAATGATAACTGGGTTCAAAAAAGAATTATATAAATTCATGGTGGCTAGATCCATCAATGGGTATTAACCAAGATGGTCAGGGATGTAACCCCCTGTTCAGTTGTCTCTAAACCTATGACTGCCAGAAGCAGGGATTGGACGACAGGGATCACTTGATAATTGCCCTGCTCTGTTCATTTTTTCTGAAGCATCTGGCTCTGACCACTGTTGAAAGACAGGATACTGGGTTAGATGGACCACTGGTATAACCCAGTATGGCCATTCTTATGTTCACACCCCACCAAGATGGGGTGCCAGTCAACGAAAGCAGTTCCAGACACAGGGTTAGGCGAAAATACCATGCCTTCCTAAATGGGCTGCTAATGCAGACAGACACTTCATAAAGATCCTGTGTCCCATGGAAAGACCAAATGGTAGAACCTTGTACTGAAAATTGTTTTGATTGAGTGTAAACCAAAGATACTTGTGATGTGATGATATTATAGAAATATACTTCCTTCAGACTGATGGTTGCAAAACCAAACTAGAGTCGAAAGGGAAGGGATAATAGATACTAGAGTTAACATTCCGACCTGGAATTTCCTGCTATGTGTCTAATTTCCTTGAATCTAACATCAGTCAAAGTCCTCCATCTTTCTTTGATATCAGAAGATAGCAGGAATAAAAACCATGGCTTCTGAACTCTCTCAGGAATTCCTCTATTGTCCTGCTTGTATTAGAACATGGATTTTTGCTCTTAACACCCCTTTTTGAGAGGGGTCCCTGAATGGAGAAGTAGGGGTGGAGGGTTGGAAAGAGGAAAGTTGTCAAACTGAATGCTATAACCTTCCTTTATTATCTCTAAAATCCAGTTGTCCATAGAAAAGAGACAGATGGTCTTCAAAGGGTTAGGAAGCAGGTAAATCACAGATTGATTTGCACCTCTCAATCCTTATGTCAGATCTGTGAGCTAACATTTGACAAAGATTACATTAGTCTTCATCCAAGGTTTGAAGGATCTCTTTCTCTGTTTAGATTGTGAAGAAGACTGTTATCAGGGCCCCCTACTCTTTTCTCAAGACTAAATATGTGTTTCCCATATGCACATTTCATTAATGGATGCTGTGAAGGGATCTACAGACCCTACACAAAACACAGGCAGGAAAGGATTAAGAACCTTCCCTGCCAGCAGACTGCCAAACTACACCCCAGCTCAGCTGTGAGAAATGCCAATTATGGAGAGACACCCACAGCTGCATGACTAATGATGGCAAGCCCAACTACAAAGAGGGAGAAACAGTAAGAAAAGGAGCAGAAGAACTAGGGATTGCTAAGGAGTAACGGTTTTCTACCAGCCACCCAAAGAAGTTTCCACCTGTCTGCCTCTGAGAGACTAGTAACCCCTTTGGGGGGGGAAAGGGGTAAATGAAGATAAAAGCTCAGATAATCAAGAGCCTTTTAAAGACTCTTTTTTATGTTTATAGACTCTGCCTTTTTCTTGCTAATTTGATTTGAACAATTGTTGGCCAGGTTAAGAAGTGATATAGACAGCATGAAGTGGAACTTCTGCACAAGGCTGGTTTCATCACAGCTGACAGGTGTCCTTGCACTTCATGCACTCAAATTTGGAGTATTTTGGCCAGCAGTATCCATATGTCATTAAGATGTAGTGATCACCCTATGATAACTTCACTTTATTTTTTTCCCCTTTTCCCTACCCTCTCCAGGGATCACCTCCTTGTAGTGGTGGAGAGGCTTGTGTGTCTCAATGACCCCGAGAACAAGATCCAACAAAAAATTATTTCATACAAACAGATGGAGAAAGCTGCTTCATGTAGCTAGGGTGAGATTTTGTTTGAAAATATCTGTCCCTGTAATGTCCATGTCACAACATTAACATAAGGAGTGAGAGAATTCATGACAAGAGATAAGATCACTAGCTCCAATATGAAGTATGTAAGTATAAAGGCATAGTTTTGAATAATCTATTTTACACATAATCTATTTTACATATATAAAACCATTGTTTTATTAAATTGTTGTGTCATTAAGATGTAGCGATCACCCTATTATAACCGCACTTTATTTTTTTCCCCTTTTCCCTACCCTCTCCATGGATCACCACCTTGTAGTGGTGGAGAGGCTTGTGTGTCTCAATGACCCCGAGAACAATGCTGCCTGGAGTCATGTACTCCCTCAGGGTCACCCATGGCAGAACAGTCAAGGGTGAGGTTCCAGACAGAGTGTGATCCAAGAAGTCCCTAGCAGCAGAGCAGACGGAGGATAAATGCACAATGGAGATGAAACTGTTGTGTAATGTTACAACAGCTGTGAAGGTGGATGAAGGCTGCAGCAGATAGAGGATCTCCAATCGTCATGGTGTCCATGCCATTGGTTTCAGGTCCTCTATCTGTCAAGGATAGTGTGGTGATAGTTGTGCACCAGTCTCACCACTTTAAAAGAAGTCCCACACAGGCATCTTCCAGTTTTGGGGAAAACAACATTTGCACAAGTCAAAAGTCCAGTGGCGATAGGCAAGTGATGATGGGAACAGGACAGTGAAATCCAGAAGTTCCTAGTCACAGACCCACACACAGGAGGTGGGTGTGTGATACAGTCATCTTGCTCGAGGATTGAGGCAGGTCAAGCATCTCGGCAGCTGCATCCATGACTGAGAAGTCCTTTTTAAGATCCACTCTGCTCACCCCACATGGGGAGGAGGTTAGAAAAGGTACCCTAAAAATTGTCTTGCCTTTGTTTTTCCTGGCTGAACAGCTGCATCCAGCAGGATTACCACCTCAACAGTTGAAAATGAAAGAAACTTTTCAACTTTGGAACTTGGAATGTACATACCCTGATGGACAACTCAAACAGTGACCGACCAGAGTGACGTACAGGCATTATTGCTTGTGAATTGAGTCGGTTTAACATCAGTATTGCTGCTTTGTCCGAAACTAGAAGAGCTGATGAAGGACAGGTGAGGGAGGAAAAAGGAGGCTATACTTACTTCTGGAAGGGAAAATCTGTAGATGAACCCCGATTTCATAGAGTGGGTTTTGCTATAAAGAACAAGCTTGAAAGGTGCCTCTCTGAGGTAACAGCTGGCATCAATGAGCAGTTTATGACAGGTTTCAGAGTAGCAGCCGTGTTAGTCTGTATTCGCAAAAAGAAAAGGAGTACTTGTGGCACCTTAGAGACAAACAAATTTATTTGAGCATAAGCTTTCGTGAGCTACAGCTCACTTCATCAAATGCATGGAGCTGTAGCTCACGAAAGCTTATGCTCAAATAAATTTGTTAGTCTCTAAGGTGCCACAAGTACTCCTTTTCTTTTTGAGCACTTTATGACACTCTGAGGCTCACCAAAAATCAACAGGCAACTATTGTGAGCACCTATGCACCAACACTGGATGCCGATGAGAATGTAAAGGAAGATTTTTATTCTCAGTTGGAAACTATTTTATGAGAGACCCCTACAGAAGACAAGATCATCCTTCTGGGGGATTTCAGTGCACATATTGGACGAGAGTCAGACCTGTGGAAAGGAACAATCAGGAAAGAAGGAGTTGGCAAAAACAATTCAAATGGAATTCTACTCCTGACCAAGTGTGCTGAACATGAATTTATTATTATGAAAACTCTTTTCCGACAAAAGGAAAAGTTCAAAACATCTTGGAGACACCCATGGTCAAAGCGCTGGCATCTCCTCGAGAGTTCGTGCCCGAGATTGTAGTGGCGTACTTCTCACAAGAACAATGACAAGTGCTGATGACTGTTGCACTGATCATCGCCTTATTCGATCCACAATGAAAATTAAGATTGCTCCCAAATGGATGCTGCAAAAGAAGCAGGTCAGGCGCAAGTTGAAGGTTCAAGATTGAAGGACCCTATTAAGCATGACCACTTCCAAGCAGTCTTAGAAGAAAAGCTCCCATCAGAGTTTCCAGAAGAAATTGAGGAACATTGGATCCAGTTGAAAGCAGTAATCATTAATGCCTGTGAGGAAACCACAGGCTACCAAACCAGAAAATATTAGAACTGGTTTGACGAGAATGATACTGAAATTGAGCAACTCATCAACGAGAAGAAAATGACATTTCGCACTTGGCAGAACAACATAAATTGTAATATAAAAAGAGAAGCCCATGCCAAGGTTAGGGCAGAAATACAATGTAAAACTAAAGAACAAATGGTGGACTGAGAAAGCGCAAGAACTCCAACATCTCATGGACATCCACAATACATGTGGTTTCTTTAGTGCCACGAAAGCTGTTTATGGGCCAATTTGTCATGGTATGAATCCTCTTCGCTCTAAAGATGGAACCACACTTCTGAAGGACAATGAAGCCATCAATGCTCGCTGGAAAAAACATTTTGAAGATCTCCTTAACCGTAATTCTATGGTTACAGATGAAGTCTTTGAGCAAATCCTGCAATGACCATTTCGGGATGAGCTCGGAGACCCTCCCAATTTATATGAGGTACACAATTTCACCAAGCAGATGAAGAACGACAAGGCAGCGGGTCTAGATGGGATCCCTGCTGAAATCTTTAAAAATGGTGGACCAGAGCTAATTTGGCAGCTTTATCTGCTTATCCTTAAAATCTGGATAAAGGAGGAGATTGTCTCCTTCTTCAAGAAAGGGGATAAAGTGGATTATGGAAATTATTGTGGTATCTCCCTCCTAGTCTTTGCAGGCAAAGTTCTGGCGCAGATCCTTGCAACCTGCCTTCTGCCCCTATCAGAAGAAATCTTACTGGAGTCACAGAGTGGTTTCCGACCATACTGTGGAACTGTGAATATGTGCTTCACAGCACGGCAGCTGCAAGAAAAGTGTCAGGAGCAAAACTGACCACTATATATGACTTTTATTGATCTAACTAAAGCCTTTCATTCAGTGAATCGTTGTGCCCTCTGGACTGTACTTTCTAAGATTGGATGTCCTGATAAATACATTGATTTCCTAAAATTGCTTCATGATAACATGAAAGTGACTATTCTGAGCAGCACTGGCTCCCAGAGTGAACCTTTCAAAGTACAAACAGGAGTCAAACGGGGCTGTATCATTGCTCCAACCATGTTTGTGGTTTTTACTGCTGTCATTCTTTAACTAATTTCTGGGAAGTTTACAGCTGGTGTTGAAATCATTTACAGAATGGAGGGAAACCTGTTCAGGCTTAGCAGGCTGAAAGCGAAGAGTAAGATTTCCACAACATCTATTGTAGAACTTCAGTATGCTGATGACAACGCAATCTTTGCCCACTCTGAGGAAGATCTTCAAACTATCTTGAATGTGTTTGCCGATGCTTATGTATGTCTTGGTTTCACTCTTAATATCAAGAAGACTAAAGTGCTCCATCAGCCTTCTCCAAATGAGGTATTACATGCCCCATCTATCAAAATCAATGGGGTAGCACTGGAGAACGTTGATCATTTCCTCTATCTTGGAAATCATCTTTCATCCAAGGCAGATATTGATCCAGAAATTCAACATCACCTGAGCTGTGCCACTGTAGCTTTTTCTCGTTTACGCCACAGGGTTTTTGAAGATCACAACATTCGAACAGACACCAAGCTCCTTATTTATCAAGCCATTATTCTCCCAGCACTGTTGTATGGGTCCAAAACTTGGAAAACCTATAGACACCACTTGAAAGTCCTTGAGAGGCACCATCAACACTGCCTTCATAAGATTCTGAAGATCAAATGGGAAGACAGGTGCACCAATATTAGTCTTCTGGAAGTAGCAAAGACCACCAGTATCGAGGCAATGATCATCCATCAGCAATTCCCCTGGACTGGTCACATTGTCCGGAATCCATATCATTGCCTCCCAAAACAGGTTATGTTCTCTCAGCTGAAAAAAGGGTATCGTTTTGGCTTTATTAGCCACCTGAGGACCCATAACTCCCATGGAAGATGATCATACCCGGTAACGAGTGATCGCCCATCATCATCATCATCATCATCATCTCAACTTTTTGAGAGTATAAACTTTTGAGGTCAGGGACTATGTTTGTATCACACCAAGCACATTTTGAGGACTACCTGAAACAAACAGATAAAATTGCCAACCACAAATTGTACAACCTCTGCTTTTCTCAGAAGGCTGCTTCTAATCTATACATATATGCATACATAGACATATACATTCCCCCCCTGTTCTTACCTGTGCTGGGAAGTGATAAAGGAAGTTAAGCAGCTGGTATCCTGGGTCACTAATTTGATAATATGCTGCCCTAATTACACAGTGTAATGAAGACTGTTGCATGCGCAACAGATCTAGCAACCAAAGTTCTACAGGTCCTTTTGCATTCACTGGAGTGTCCAACTGAAAAATTTAATAGAAGTGAAATGTACACAATTATATGTAGCTACCAAATCCCTATTATTTATTATTGTGTTATAAATGTTATATAGTTATTGTTTTGATTTTAAATATCAATAAACATGTTACCAAATATGTAGAATTTATTCTGATCTTTTTTTAAAGAAATCATGTAATTAACTATTAATTCATAATTAACTTAGTTTAACCATCTACTTCTGTGCATTCAGCAAAAGAATGGCTTCTCATATAATAAGGTTACTGAAAAAAATAAACAATGAAACATTTAAAATTAATGATAAATTGAGAAGAAATTAGCAGTATTACTGGAATTTTCTCTCCTTCTCTTGATATGACTGCCATTATGCGATCATAATCCTTTGGGTGAAACTCCACTTCATTTATATTGTCAGATACGGCAGGCATATGTGGCTAGAAGGATAATTTAGAAAGTAATTCAATGTAAACATTTAATATTAACAGACATATAAGAAAAATAACTATTGACTTGATCCTGCAAGGAAGTTCACAAATGGAGTTTTATACTGCACAGATTATGTAGCAGGATCATGTCATTATGCACTAAATGTAGAATTTTAAGTTACTTTCTGTGCGTTTGTTTTACAGTAAAATTTACAGTAAAATCTAAAGTCTGAGAAGCAGCTGAAAATCTTGCTCTGAATGAGGTTTTCAAGAAGAATTTGTTACATTTACAGTTTACTTTGCCTTTGCTTTTTGCATATTTTATTTATTTAAATATTTCTTTCAAAGCTTTTTTTGGTAGCATACTAACTTTATAATAGTCACTCAAGACTTACCTGAATGGTGTGTGAATCACTTGCTTGTCCAAGAATTTCAAGAAGGGCAGGATCAGAGATAAAGAAGAATCTGGGAAACAGTAGCCTTTTCTTCTCTAAATATCTTAAATATTGTGCAAGATTTTAATTACAAAATGTATTCTACATGAAATTGTGAATCAGACTGTGAAATATTACATCATTTAAAAAAACCCACCATTTTCTTCATCCTTCCTAAACCTATCAGTCTAACACTCAATTTAGAAAAAGATTTAAACAAATGCTTGAGTATACCTCTATTCAGGATAGCACTTTAAGCATATGCTTAATTTAAAGCTCATAGTTAAGTGCTGTCCTGAATAGGGCAGCTTTCACAAATCAGGGCTTAAAATATCAAAAGCCATAGCTCACTGCCACAATACTATGTGCCAGGGTGAACTGTTTTAAAGCAAAGTAATTTAAATCACCAATTATAATCATGATTTAAATTGGCTATTAGGAAATATTGATTTAAATTATTTATTTTAATCCTGTTTTGCATTTTTACTTTTTAGTTATTTTCCTAAAGAAAGGATTATTCTTATTGGTTGGCAACCATTAAAACATGTTGATATGCAACTAAATACAGCCTTTGCACTAAATTGGTGCTTTTTTTTTGCTAACCAGGAGGATATTATATTTTATACACTTATTTAGCAATTATAGAGTTTAACATACATTTATTCAGATTCTTAATATTTACAGTTTTTATTGTGTTAGAAAATGGCAAATGACACATTTGTTATTTACTAGATTAATTTTTTACTCATGATTTGTGTCAAGCTGTGTTTGGATGCAAACTGAAGTTCCATTAATTTTTTAAAAAGCAGCATTTAAAATTGTTTTTATCAGTTGAATAAAACTACCTTAAATGTGCTAGATAGATTAGAAACCAGTAAGTTATCAAAACTTGTTTTGTTTTTTAAATTGATTTATTAAACAAAGGAAGTATTATCTGTAGTAAGTGAATTGAACTGATTCCTTCGGGTCAGCTGGTCATTCAAGACTTTAGAACTAGTAGATCTCATACTCTCACACTTCCATGCACAGTCCAGAAGAGAAAAACAAGTTTTCCTGCTTTTTCAACACCCAATCAGTTTCTCATCTTTGAACTAGTCATTGAACTGAACTAGTTGAAAAAAACTGAAATAAAGAAAATATTCTCTCTGTGCCTACAGAAGAAGCTGCTTCTTTCAAAAGCTGGTTTGACACTTCAACAAACTCTGTTTGCAGGTGCTTTGTCAGTGATTTCCATTAGTTCAGTGGTCTGATTTTCTTTAAAATTTCAGCAGCTAACCCATACTGCTTGAATATTATTTTTTATTTAATGTAAATGCTTTTACTATAATCTATTAAGTTTAGATCTTGATTTAGGTTGACAATTTCAAATTTAATTTTAAATGGGTTTTTTAGAAAGAAAAATGTGTTTCCATTAAAAATAAGATTTAAATTTTTTCATAATTGAATTTTTTCCACCCTGCTCTGTGCTAATGCCTAGAAAGAAAGATGCTTACCAATAACTGTAGTTCTTTGAGTAAATTCTGTTGTACAGATTCTTGTTCTTGGGCACAACTGGACCATCAGGGTATGTCTACACTGCAGTTAAACACCTGCTGCTGGCCTGGGTCAGCTGATTCGGGCTAGTGGGCTCAGGCTGTAAAACTGTGGTGTAGATATTCAGGCTCAGGCTGGAGCCCAGGCTCTGGGACTTTCACCTCTCAAGGGGTCCCAGAGCTTGGGCTACAGCCCTAACCCAAATGTCTACACCACAATTTTACAGCCCCACAGCCCAAGCCATGAGACCCTGTGTCAGCTGACACGGGCCAGTCATTGGTGTTTAATTACTGTGTAGACATACTCTCTGTGTTGAAGTCAGAAACATATGGAAAGTTGTGGCTATGTCCACACTTGGAACTAGGGGTGTGATTCCCATCCGACTTTGCAGATGTGTAGACATCCTAGAAGTAGGTTTCATCAAGTCAGCATGTTAAAAATAGTAGTGCAGCTGTGGTAGAATGGGTGGCAGAGAGCAGTGGCAGAGGCTAGCCACAAGTATGTACCTACCGCGTCCAGGCAGATGTGCACTTAGAGTGGCTATTCCATGTCACCGCTCACTGCTGCCTGTGATAAAGTGGCTAGGCTATTTTTAGTGGGCTACCTCGATGACATCTAGAGCAAGGATGTCTACGCAAGTTGGAAATGTCGCCTTCAACTCCAAATATAGACATACCCCATGACTGCTGGGATCACACACATGCCTTTCTGGCAACAAAGAATACTTATAACAGGATCACAGGCCCAGTGCAGCAAATCATTTAAACTGAATTCAGGACTTCAAGAGCTAATGTCCTGTGTTCATTTAGTTCCTTACATCAGAATCTATGTATGATACTTCAAAGAAGTGGGAAGGCAGTTTGGGTGTCTAAACCTATCTGAATATCTATACTTACTGTAGTAACACTTTCTCCTTTGAATGTTATTAGTACAGATTCCTATTCTTGGGAGATTATCTAGCCACCCAATTGCTGAAGGAGTTTTGAATACAAATAATAAAATGAAGATTGCAATACTGCTCTTCTAGAGACAGACTACAGTATATTAATGTGTGTGACAACCTTATAAAAATAACTTCTACTTTTAACACTTTTAGCTCTTTGATTTGTAATTAAAATAAAACATTACTGACTTTATATAACTGTATAACGTAATCATGTATTCAAAAAAATTTCTTACCCTGTAAGTGATTTCTGACACACCTCCAACTGTTCATGTAAATGAGGCAGAAGCTGTCCCATAGTCTCATCTCCAACACAACAGTTAACAACATTAGGATTCTCGTGAGCTCGTTGCATTATTTTTATCCATGATTTGTCAATGTTCTGAAAACGTTTTGCTTCCTAAGCATAATTTAAATCAACACGGTAACACATTCTTTTGTAAACTGGTATTTAGTTAAGTTTTTACAATATAAATATGAGTAAGTATTATAGATTTACCTGAGGTAATTGCTTTGCAATATCTCCCCCAACAAAAACAGCTTCAAGATAAACCCATAGGTTTTGAACCACCAACCACTCTTCAATGATATCACTGGAGGTGCTCAGTTTGTACACCCAGTTCTGAATATCTTTTTTAAATGGTATATTATATCTAAAACCAGGGATGAAAAATAAGAATAACTTTAAATTAAAGTATAAAGAAAAATATTTATAGAGGGAGTGAAACAAAATATGGATAAATTAGAGAACAAAAATGATCTTTTAAAAACTTGAATAAACAAATTTAATTTTATTCAAATGTATCAAGAGAATAGATTGCTATATGTTTGTGAGCTGAAAGAAGTTATCTGTAGTAACATTATTAATGTACCAACATCTACACAATACAGTAACATTTCATCCACGTTTATTGCTGATTAAGTGTCAATCTAATAACATGTATCAGAGGGGTAGCCGCGTTAGTCTGGATCTGTAAAAGTGGCAAAGAGTCCTGTGGCACCTTATAGACTAACAGACGTATTGGAGCATAAGCTTTCGTGGGTGAATACCCACTTCTGGAGCATAAGCTTTCGTGGGTGAATACCCACTTCGTCGGACAAAGTGGGTATTCACCCACGAAAGTTTATGCTCCAATATGTCTGTTAGTCTAAAAGGTGTCATAGGACTCTTTGCCACTTCGAATAACATGGTTGAAAATTTAATTATGGTGTGTTTATTATCAACATTTACAAAAATTAGCAAATCCACAAAAAATTCACTTAAGAATTACCTGTTACTAAGTAAAGAGCCCAAGATCATTAAACTGTCCTCCATAAGTGTAATAATTTCTGCTGATTCAGCTCCCTTTAACAGTAGCTCTCCTCTTGCTTTAAATGGTGAAAAACTCAAATTCTGGCCTCCCCAACTTTCAATTATTTGAGACAATTTAGCTTCAATATCCTTTTCCTTTATAGCAGATATACAGATATCCTGCAAAGTAAAAAAAAAACCAGTTTTTAAATCTTCAGTATCCAGATGTGAAACCTTTCCTAACACAGTAAAAGCTGTGTTATCTGAAAAGGAGGGTGGGGTGGGGAGGGAGAGAGACAAGATGCATCAATGCCCAAAGCCCCTGCAATGGCAGGGAAATGATTAAATGAGATATACACAGATAATCCTAGCAAATGATTCACACCCATATGCTGCACAGGAAGTTGAACCCCATCCACAAAGTTACTAAAAATCTCACCTCTGGGAACATTCCTTCTTAGCCCTACATATGGTGATCAGTTAGACCCTGAGCAGGTGAGCATGAACTAGACAAGCCAAGCATTTGAAATAGAGAATGCTCAGTGCCACCTCAGAGCCCTGGCACATGCTGCCCAGTGTTTCAGCTCCAGCCATGGACATCACTGCCACTTCAGAGGAAGGAGATTAAAAGAATAAATTGGGGAGAATCCCTTCCAGACACCTGCTGGTTGTTGGTGGAAAGCCTGAAGCAAGAGCTTAACGAACATACAATATAAATGGGAATTGAGCCCCAAGGCTACTGAGTCCTGCCCCCTACCATCACAAGCAACCCTGTCATACAATCACACTCTAAATCTGCCCAGCTCTCTCTTGAAATTAATTAGGTTGTTTTCCCCCACAACTCCCAGAACCTCACCCTTCCAATGGTTAGAAACTTTCTAATTTCCAGCCTGAATATGTTCATGGCCAGTTTATATCCATTTGTTTTGTACCAACATCATTCTTTAGCTTAAATAGCTCTTCACTGTCCCTGGTATTTAACACTTTAATGTATTTATAGAGAGAAATGAATCACATCCCCTCTCAGTGTTCTTTTTGCTAGACTAAACAAGCCAAGTTCTTCCAGTTTCTTCTCATAAAATAGATCATCCATTCCCCAGTCATCCTCATAGCTTTTCTCTGTACCTGTTCCAGTTTGAATTCATCTTTCTTGAACATGGGTGACCAGAATTGTACACAGTATTCCAAACAAGAACTTACCTTACCAGTGCCCTGTGCCTTTTTTCACAGCCACATCTCATTAATAGCTCACAGTCATCCTCTGATCACCCACACAGACAGATCTCTGTCCTCCTCTATAGCTTCCAACTGATGGGCACTTAGATTGTAGCAGAAATTCCTATTAGATTCTAAGTGCATGACCTTGCACTTTGTACTATTGAATTTCATCCCATTTCTGTGACTCCAGTCTCCAAGATTATCCAGATCTTCCTGTATAATGCTCCAATTCTCTTCTGTATTGATAATATCTCCCAACTTTTTGTCCTTGGCAAATTTCATTAGCACATTCCTACTCTGTGTGCCAAGGTCATTAATAAAAAGATTGAATAAGAATGGTCTCAAGACCAATCCCTGAGAAACTACACTAGTAATCTCCTTACAGTCTGATAATTCACTTACAGCATAACCCATTGCTTTCTCCCCCTTATCAAATTCCTTATCCACCTTACAGTGCTGTATTAATCCACATCTTCCCTAATTTAACTATTAATTTTCCATGAGGTACCATGTGAAATACTTTACTGAAATTCAAATATATTAGATTCACTACACTTCCCATATCTAAAAAATCAATTATTTTCCAAAGAAAGAAATCAGGTTATTCTGAAATGATATACCTTTCGTAAATCTCTGTTGCACTACATCCCTTTTACCAATTACCTCCATAAGTTTAATTTTTATTTCCTTCACTGTTTGTTCTAAAGCCTTGCATGCTACTGAGGTCAGAATAAGAGATCTGTAATTGTCCAGATCACCTTTTTTCCCTTTTCTTAAATATAGATAAAATGATAGCTAATCTCAGTCATATTGTACTACCACTGAAAACACAGATGTATTAGCAAAAAGAAAAGGAGTACTTGTGGCACCTTAGAGACGAACCAATTTATTTGAGCATAAGCTTTCGTGAGCTACAGCTCACTTCATCAGATGCATACTGTGGAAAGTGTAGAAGATCTTTTTATATACACACAAAGCATGAAAAAATACCTCCTCCCACCCCACTCTCCTGCTGGTAATAGCCTTTCTAAAGTGATCACTCTCCTTACAATGTGTATGATAATCAAGTCGGGCCATTTCCAGCACAAATCCAGGTTTTCTCACACCCAGAATCACAGTCGATGAATCTGGTTTTGATTATCCTTCCATTTAAATTTAAAATGAAGGAACTCATGATCACTTGATCTAAGGGCTATTTTCTACAACCAGCTCTTCTATGATGTCCTCTCTATTTTCCAAAACCAAGTCTAAAATTGCATCACCTCTTGTTGGTTTGGTTACAGTTTGATGAAGAAAATTGTCTTCTATCACATACAGGAATAACTGAGCCCTATCAGTATTAGTAACATTTATTCTCCAATCTATACTCAGGAAGTTAAAGTCTTCCATTACAAATCAATTCCCAATAGTAATAATATTAAAGAGATCTCTATCCATATCTAAGTCTGACCCTGGGGGCTACAGCAGACCTCTAACACTATCCCAACAAAACCTCTTTTACAATCCTTCTCCAAAGTGATTTTGAGCCAAACAGATCCAGTTTTGTCCATACTATCACTTCTTGTTTCTTTACACTTTACCACTTTGTCAATGTACAATGCTGTCCCACCACCTTTATCATTATCGCTAATCTCTCCTACATAGCACATACCTGTCAATACCTATATTCCAGTCATGAGTGCTATTCCACCATGCTTCTGTAATCCTACTTAGGGCTGTTGATTAATCACAGTTAACTCAAGGAATTAACTCAAAAAATTAATTGCAATTAAAAAAATTTAATCACAGTTTTAATCGCACTGTTAAACAATAGAAAACCAATGAAAATGTATTAAATATTTTTGGATGCTTTCTACATTTTCAAATATATTGATTTTAATTACAACACAGAATACAAATATTTGCACTGTAAAAATGATAAAAGAATCAGTATTTTTCAGTTCACCTCACACGAGTACTCTAGTGCAATCTCTTTTTCATAAAAGTATAACTTATAAATGTAGACTTTTTTTGTTACATAACTGCACTCAAAAAACAAACAATGCAAAATTTAAAGCCTACAAGTTCACCCAGTCCTTCTTCTCACTCAGCCAATCACTAAGACAAACAACTTTGTTTACATTTGCAGGAGATAATGATGCAGACACAGGTAAGTAACCGTTTTCATGTTCTCTCCACAGGTACTAATGCGGAGAGTGGACTAGATGATACATCTGAGGGAAGGGAACAGAAGAAGACTCCGCCGATTGGAAGGCATGAGATGCACTGTCCTAGGGTTGGGGGTTCCATGACCACCGCTCCCAAGAGAAGGAGGTGGGTGGTGGTGGTCGGGGACTCTCTCCTCAGGGGGACTGAGTCATCTATCTGCCACCCCGACCGGGAAAACCGAGAAGTCTGCTGCTTGCCAGGAGCTAGGATTCACGATGTGACAGAGAGACTGCTGAGACTCATCAAGCCCTTGGATCGCTACCCCTTCCTGCTTCTCCAAGTGGGCACCAATGATACTGCCAAGAATGACCTTGAGTGGATCACTGCAGACTACGTGGCTCTGGGAAGAAGGATAAAGGAGCTTGAGGTGCAAGTGGTGTTCTCATCCATCCTCCCCGTGGAAGGAAAAGGCCTGGGTAGAAACCGTCGAATCGTGGAAGTCAATGGATGGCTACGCAGGTGGTGTCGGAGAGAAGGCTTTTGATTCTTTGACCATGGGATGGTGTTCCAAGAAGGAGGAGTGCTAGGCAGAGACGGCCTCCACCCAACGAAGAGAGGGAAGAGCATCTTCGCAAACAGGCTGGCTAACCTAGTGAGGAGGACTTTAAACTAGGTTCACCGGGGGAAGGAGACCAAAGCCCTGAGGTAAGTGGGGAAGTAGGATACCAGGAGGAAGCATGAGCAGGAGCGCGAGAGAGAGCAGGGCTCCTGCCTCAAACTGAGAAAGAGGGACGATCAGCGAGTTATCTCAAGTGCCTATACACAAATGCAAGAAGCCTGGGAAACAAGCAGGGAGAACTGGAAATCCTGGCACAGTCAAGGAATTATGATGTGATTGGAAAAACAGAGACTTGGTGGGATAACTCACATGACTGGAGTACTGTCATGGATGGATATAAATTGTTCAGGAGGGACAGGCAGGGCAGAAAAGGTGGGGGAGTGCATTGTATGTAAGGGAGCAGTATGACTGCTCAGAGCTCAAGTATGAAACTGTAGAAAAACCTGAGTGTCTCTGGATTAAGTTTAGAAGTGTGAGCAACAGGGGTGATGTCGTGGTGGGAGTCTGCTATAGACCACCAGACCAGGGGGATGAGGTGGACGAGGCTTTCTTCCGGCAACTCATGGAAGTTACTAGATCGCAGGCCCTGGTTCTCATGGGAGACTTCAATCACCCTGATATCTGCTGGGAGAGCAATACAGCGGTGCACAGACAATCCAGGAAGTTTTTGGAAAGTGTAGGAGACAATTTCGTGGTGCAAGTAATGGAGGAACCAACTAGGGGCAGAGCTCTTCTTGACCTGCTGCTCACAAATCGGGAAGAATTAGTAGGGGAAGCTAAAGTGGATGGGAATCTGGGAGGCAGTGACCATGAGATGGTCAAGTTCAGGATCCTGACACAGGGAAGAAAGGAGAGCAGCAGAATACGGACCCTGGAATTCAGAAAAGCAGACTTTGACTCCCTCAGGGAACTGATGGGCAGGATCCCCTGGGAGAATAACATGAGGGGGAAAGGAGTCCAGGAGAGCTGGCTGTATTTTAAAGAATCCTTATTGAGGTTACAGGGACAAACCATCCCGATGTGTAGAAAGAATAGCAAATATGGCAGGCGACCAGTTTGGCTTAACAGTGAAATCCTTGCTGATCTTAAACACAAAAAAGAAGCTTTCAAGAAGTGGAAGATTGGACAAATGACCAGGGATGAGTATAAAAATATTGCTCGGGCATGCAGGAGTGAAATCAGGAAGGCCAAATCACACCTGGAGTTGCAGCTAGCAAGAGATGTTGGGAGTAACAAGAAGGGTTTCTTCAGGTATGTTAGCAACAAGAAGAAAGTCAAGGAAAGTGTGGGCCCCTTACTGAATGAGGGAGGCAACCTAGTGACAGAGGATGTGGAAACAGCTAATGTACTCAATGCTTTTTTTGCCTCTGTCTTCACGAACAAGGTCAGCTCCCAGACTACGGCACTGGGCAGCACACAGCGTGGGGAGGAAGTGACCAGCCCTCTGTGGAGAAAGAAGTGGTTCGGGACTATTTAGAAAAGCTGGACGAGCACAAGTCCCTGGGGCCGGATGCGCTGCATCCGAGAGTGCTAAAGGAGTTGGCGGATGTGATTGCAGAGCCATTGGCCATTATCTTTGAAAACTCATGACGATCGGGGGAAGTCCCGGACGACTGGAAAAAGGCTAACGTAATGCCCATCTTTAAAAAAGGGAAGGAGGAGGATCCTGGGAACTACAGGCCAGTCAGCCTCACCTCAGTCCCTGGAAAAATCATGGAGCAGGTCCTCAAGGAATCATTTCTGAAGCACTTAGAGGAGAGGGAAGTGATCAGGAATAGTCAGCATGGATTCACCAACGGCAAGTCATGCCTGACTAATCTAATTGCCTTCTATGATGAGATAACTGGCTCTGTGGATGAGGGGAAAGCAGTGGACGTGTTGTTCCTTGACTTTAGCAAAGCTTTTGACACTGTCTCCCACAGTATTCTTGCCAACAAGTTAAAGAAGTATGGGCTGGATAAATGGACTATAAGGTGGATAGAAAGTTGGCTAGATTGTCAGGCTCAACGGGTAGTGATCAATGGCTCCATGTCTAGTTGGCAGCCGGTATCAAGTGGAGTGCCCCAAGGGTTGGTCCTCGGGCCAGTTTTCTTCAATATCTTCATAAATGATCTGGGGGATGGTGTGGATTGCACCCTCAGCAAGTCTGCAGATGACACTAAACTGGGAGGAGATGTAGATACGGTGGCAGGTAGGGATAGGATACAGAGGGACCTAGACAAATTAGAGGATTGGGCCAAAAGAAATCTGATGAGGTTCAACAAGGACAAGTGCAGAGTCCTGCACTTAGGACGGAAGAATCCCATGCACCGCTACAGACTAGGGACCGAATGGCTCGGCAGCAGTTCTCCAGAAAAGGACCTAGGGGTTACAGTGGACGAGAAGCTGGATATGAGTTAACAGTGTGCCCTTGTTGCCAAGAAGGCCAATGGCATTTTGAGATGTATAAGTAGGGGCATTGCCAACAGATCGAGCGACGTGATCGTTCCCCTCTATTCGACATTGGTGAGGCCTCATCTGGAGTACTGTGTCCAGTTTTGGGCCCCACACTACAAGAAGGATGTGGAAAAATTGGAGAGAGTCCAGCAGAGAGCAACACAAATGATTAGGGGACTGGAACACATGATTTATGAGGAGAGGCTGAGGGAACTGGGATTGTTTAGTCTGCGGAAGAGAAGAATGAGGGGGGATTTGATAGCTGCTTTCAACTACCTGAAAGGGGGTTCCAAAGAGGTTCTGTTCTCAGTGGTAGCTGATGACAGAACAAGGAATAATGGTCTCAAGTTGCAGTGGGGGAGGTTTAGGTTGGATATTAGGAAAAACTTTTTCACTACGAGGGTGGTGAAACACTGGAATGTGTTACCTAGGGAGGTGGTGGAATCTCCTTCCTTAGAAGTTTTTAAGGTCAGGCTTGACAAAGCCCTGGCTGGGATGATTTAGTTGGGGATTGGTCCTGCTTTGAGGAGGGGGTTGGACTGGATGACCTCCTGAGATCCCTTCCAACCCTGATATTCTATGATTCTATGCCCACTTCTTATTTACAATGTCACCTGAAAGTGAGAACAGGCATTCGCATGGCACTTTTGTAGCCAGCATTTCAAGGTATCTACATGCCAGGTATGCTAAACATTCATATGCCCCTTCATGTTTCGGCCAGCATTCCAGAGGACATGGCTCCTTTTGGAGCTCTTATAGGATTTTAATTAAGTACCATGTTTTGTTTGCATTTCTTTTACCCCTTCTCCAATATACACTGCACACGTCCTGAGAAAATGCACATTCCTTCCATAGTTTAACCTCCATAACATTATATTAGCCATATTAATTTTACACAAGGTGTAACCGCCTCCCCCGTGCCCACAGAGTTTTCATAGACTCACACTAAAGCGACAGTCCACGGTATGCATCCGATGAAGTGAGCTGTAGCTCACGAAAGCTCATGCTCAAATAAATTGGTTAGTGTCTAAGGTGCCACAAGTACTCCTTTTCTTTTTGCGAATACAGACTAACACGGCTGTTACTCTGAGTCCGATCCCTAAGACCCACCCCAAGGCTCAGTGTTCCCATCATTGTTCCCCTTTTTCCAGTGCACACATACAAAATTTTCTTTTGAATAACATCCCTTGCACAGCGATTACTTTTTTCTACACAACTGTACCCCGTTTATACTTCCATCTTGTACAACTAGAGACAGCCAGGGGCAGCCAAGTTAAGTTTTAATAGAAACCCCTTACATTCCTTTCGTAATTTTGATTACATTACCCAATAGTTAAATAATTTTGAACAGATTTTTTTTTGCCTGCTGCCTGCAGCAGTCCCTTAAAGACCATTTCTGTGGGAAAAGGGCCCATTTTCTCTCAGAATAGCTGTAAAGGCTTCTGGGGACAGAAGCATAGTGAGTGGTGGTAGTAGCCACTCTACCTGACCCATTTGTATAATTTAATTACCAAGCTTCCATCCATCTGTGACTGCACAGAGTTGCACATACAGTTACATTTATATAACTGGATTTTATTATTAAACCAAAAACTTCCTTTTTGTAACACCACAACTGTTACCCTTTTAATATTTTTACAATAGTTACCTTTTACCATTTTTACAACTTTCAAATGTTTACTTTTCTCCAAACCCTGTATTATCAATTTTTGTAAAAGGTATTTGTAACTTTTCACTTACTTCTTTAAATCACTTACTCCTACATTTAGTTCTTTAAGGTAGTGCAATTTGTTTGTAACAACTTAGCCACCAAGTACAATTTTTGCCACACAGCTACCTTAACCTGTGCTGTCTTTACCTTGAGACTGTTCAAAAAGGCAGTAAAACATTTGTCTCTATGGATGCCCATGGATCTTTTACTCCAAAAAATTTCAGAGGAATACAGCAGACCTCTGTCATACTTTGTTCAAAAAACCAAAAACATTTTACATAAGTATTCAAAGTACCCTCCATTAAAACTTTAGAAAAACAAAAGTGTGGAAAGGCAGGGGGAGAGGAGGAGGAAGAGGTGGAAAGAAACCAATTAACCCTGTGAGGTCAGTTTAAAGTACAGGCTACTAGCAGCAAATTAAGTAAACTGAGAGAAGAAAGAAAAGAATATAGTTAGCTTTGAGCCAAGAGTAGGCTCCCTGGGTTGAAACAGTTGGGAACCCTTACCCCCAGGTTCTTATTCTGGTGCTGGGAGAAGAGTGGGGGTTGTTACCTACTCCTGAAAACCCTGCCATTTTTCACTTGGAAATCTTCCCCCCTTCCCCCCACTCCACTCTCCCAGGAGTTATGGTGTAATGGGAGGAAAAAGTGTACATGGATGACCAGGTTACTGCTTTGCAAATGTCCAGGATAGGAATCTGTGCTAGGAATGCCATTGAGGACACTTGCAATCTTACGGAGTTGTCCGTCAGTTTGTCTGGCAGCCTGTCAGATCATAACATGCGGATACAAGAAGTTATCCAAGATTAAATTTTCTGCCTGGAGATTGGAAGACTTTTCATTCTGTCCCCTCAGGCCACAGACAGTTGAGTGGACTGTTTGGCCCTGTCTATGTAGAACACCAGTGCTCGTCTAACATCCAATGTGTGTAGCCACTGCTTGTCTGTATTTGCAGGTGGCTTTGGGTAAAAAAAAGTAAGTACATTGATATGAAAATTTGAAACTTAGAGAGAAACCTCGGATGAGGGTGTAAATACACTGCATCTTTAAAGAAGACTGTGTACAATGGTTCAGATGTGAGGGTGCACAGTTCAGAGATCCTTCTGGTAGAAGTAACAGCAATTAGGAAAACCATATTCCACGAAAGGTGTAGAAAGGAGCACATTGCTCGAGGCTCAGAATGGTGGTCCCATAAGTTTAGACAAAATTAAGTTCAAGTCCCAAGGAAAAATGTGCTTCTTTAGTTGAGGGTACAATCTTTCCAGGCCTTCAAGGAATGTAATTTGTCATGTCATTAGAAAAAAAAAAAAGAGTTATCCACGTCAGGGTGAAAAGCTGATACTGCTGACAGGTGAACCTTGAAGTAGGAAGTCAGTGAGCCTTGCTGTTTCAGGTACATCAGATAATCAAGCATTTGTTGGATGGACAAATGCATTGGTGAGACTCTGGTTTGACAAGCCCAGAGAGACAACGGCTTCCATTTTGACAGATAGGTGGCCCTTGTGGAGGGCTTTCTGCTACCTAGTAAGATTTGGCAAACTTGCTCCAAACAAGCCTGCTCTTTGGGATTTCCTGGAGCTTCCAGGCTGTTAAAAGAAGGGATCACAGGTTTGGGTGGAGCAGCCAGCCATGATCCTGAGACATCAAATCCAAATGCAACAGGAGTGAGATTGGAGTCACCACTGAGAGGTCCAGTAGAATGGAGAACCAGTTGGTGGAGCCATGCTGAGGATATTAACAAAACATAGACGTTGGCCCACTTGATCTTTAGTAGGATCTCTGTGTAGGAGTGGGATTGGGGGACAAGCATAATAAAAAGCATTTCCCATCCAGGGTAGCAGGAAAGCATCTGTGATGGAATCTGCACTGTAGCCTTGTAGGGAGCAGAATTGGTGACATTTTCTGTTGTACTTGTTTGCAAATAGGTCTATTTGGGGAGTCCTCCACTGCTGGAAAATGCATATGGCTACATCCAAGCAAAGGGACTACTGGTAACTGGAGAAAGACCTGAGCAGGCAATCTGCTAGCTCATTCTGTACCCCTGGAAGGTAACGGGCCTCAAGGTTCAGTGAATGGGCTATGCAAAATTCCCATAGGTAAATGCTTCCTGACTGTGAGGCCTGAGTAGTGGGCAGTGACACCTACTGGTCAGAGCTGGAGTCAACAGTCAGGAATCTGCTGGGTCAGGATACCAGGAGGACAGGAGCCAGAGACAGACTGGAGATCAGAAGCACAAGACAGTAATCACAGTCAAGCCAATCAGGATATCAGGAGGACAGAGGCAGGTGACAAATCAGAGGTCAGAACCACAAGTCAGAGGTCCAGAGTCAAGCCACGTCAGGAAGCTGGGAAGTCAAGCTTGAGGAGCAGGAGCAGGAGGCACAAGATACACAGTCCAGAGCAGGGTGGATCTCAGTTGTTTGAACAGCTTCCTGTTCCTGTTGCTGGATTAAGTAAGGCCAAAGGGCCAATCAGCTGCTCCAGGACTGTGCCAATGGGACATCAGGGGTAGAGGCTCAAACTGAGGCTGGGCTTCATGGGTCCTGGGTAAGCAGTTGTTAGCAGGCAGCCCAGTAGAGGGGTGTTGCGAGACTGTGCCTGTGGACCAGGTTTGAGGCCTGTAGGTCATGACACTAACACAGGAGAGACGACTGAGGCCTGGTCTATACTGCCGATTAAATTGATATATGTTACATCATTCAGGGGTCTCAAAAAATCACCCCCTCAGAGCAATGTAGCTTACATCAACCTAACATGCAGGAAGGCCCTGGCAGCCACAGTTGCCTCCCGTGTGATTGGTTCTGAGATAGTGTTGGTATGGTGAGGTGCCACAGGTGTGACAGGAGCTCCTTCTGGCTCTGGAGTTGATGGAACCTGCCTACGGACCAGAATCAACGATGCTGTCTTCTGTGGTACTGAAGCAGAGGAGTGCTTAGACTGAGGGCATGTCTACAGTGTAAACTTAAGTCAACCTATGCTAGGTCAATTTACAGCCACTGCAATAATTACTACAGTGGTTCATGTCCACACTGCCCTTCTTCTGTTGGTGGTGTGTGTCCTCACCAGAAACTCTTCCGCTGACTTAAGAGGAGCAGTGTGGGGAGCTGAGAGCCAGGGCTCTCAGCTCTGTGCACAGCTCCCCTCCGATCGCCCATCTCCCCACTCCCCGCCAGCAACAGGGCAGCTGACTGGACAATGGGCGCAGATCTCCCCTCCGGAAGCCTGGCTCCCCCCACCCTAGGCTCAGATCTCCCCACCAGGAGCCTGGCTGCCCTTCCCCACCCCGAGGTTTTAGTTCCCCACTCCCCACTGTGAGCACAGCAGCAGACTTTGGGTGTGGAGCTCACCATTAGGCGCAGCTGTGCTCCCAGTGGGGAATGGGGAGCCCAGGGGGGCAGCCAGGCTCCTGGAGGGGAGCAGGGAGCTGAGAGCCCAAGCAGCAGCCTGGATGGGAGCGGGGAGCTAGGAACCTATTTTTAAGAATCTTCAATTACTTTGAATAAATAAGCACAAATTTTCAAGGGGAAAAAAAGATTTCTACTTTTGAAAGCATCTGAAATGCACCAACTTAGCCAACTAATAAAAAACCTGCAATATTTCTTCTGTTTTTCTTTGCTTGTTTTTCATTTGTTTATGATGTGTATACAGACCAAGAGAAGTAGAGATTTTTCTGAATTGGGTACTACATTCAATGTTGATTTTTAGACCTTTGACATCAAGAGTATGCCAAAAGAGTGGAAGGTTTTTGTTTCATTTTTTGTTTTGTTTTTAAAGGTTTTTTTTATAGGGGGCAAAAGTGATGGGGAAAATAATTTTTTGTAACTGGGTTTATTTTGGGAATAAAGAATTAACTCTCAGTACATCTTTGTCCTCATGAAGAGGTGAACAGCCGCTGTCCCCCAATAAGACCTTAACTTCTGAAAACGCTATTTACTGAAATGACTGAAAGGAGATAAGCCTTTTAAAAAGTCTAAGGGCACTTCTGAAAAGGGATCAAAGGGATGCTTCATCTGGATTTTTAATACAAGATTTTAATCCCAAGTGGGAATTCTCCTCATTGGTGTAGAGATTAGAAGTGAGGCAGCTCCAAGAATTCTTATGTCCGGAAGAGAGGAACATCCTGCACCCACTTGCATTTCTAGTGAGCTGGAAATGTTTATTATCTGGATTTTAAAGTCTGAGGATTTTGGCTCATATTAAGACTTACTATAAAAATTAAAAAAAAAAACATAGAAAGAAATAAAAGCTTTGCCCTTGTCTTGACTGGATCCTTATATGTTAATAACTTAGCTCTCTCTCTATACATATACAGCCTTACATATAGACCAGGCCCTGGGTATACTTTCTCAAGGCTAAAGATATGATAAAAGCATCTGAATAACCTATATTAATTATTACCTCTCAGATCTCATGTAGCTAGATTTAATTTCTCAAGACCCAGCAGTATGTTGGTGCAAGTGACCATCATTCTGATCCCAGAGCCCTGACAGATGTGACTGGAGATCGAATGACTTTGCACCCTGTGGCCACCAGCTTCTGAATCCTGTTCTCTGACAGAAATAAACATATGTGGAGGTTGACACCTGATTATTCCCAGAAGTAATATTGACCCATGTGGTGTCATTCTGCTCTTGGTGATGATAAATACATGTTGCTTCAGAACAGAATCTGAGCTGTGGGACCGCAGCTTTGTGAGCCTTTTCCAGGAATGGTGCTCTGAGCAGGCAATCTCAACGTTGGTATACATGAACCCTTTTTGCCAGAGGAAAACAGTGTTAACTAGCACTTTGGAAGACACCCTTAGAGGGGCAGGCAGACCAAAGGAAAAGCAGCACACTAATAACATTGTTATTGAAAAAGATCTGAGGATTTTACTGGATCACAAACTGAATAGGAGTCGACAATGTGATGCATTTGTGCAAAAAGCAAATGTCATTCTATGGTGCATTACCAAGGGCATCATATAAGAGATAAGCGTTAATTATTCCACTCTACTTGGCATTGGTCAGGCCTCAGATGGATTAATATGTCAAATTTTAAGCACCACACTTTAAGAAAGAGGAGGACAAACTGGAGAGAGTCCAAAGGAGAGCAACAAAAATGATAAAAGGTACATGAAAGGTTTAAAAACCTGGGTACACTTAGTCTTGAAAAAAGAAGACTGAGGGGGGACCCGATAACAGTCTTCAAATATGTTAAGGGCTGTTGTAAAGAGGATGGTGATCAATTGTTCTCAATGTCCACTGAAAGTAGGTCAAGAAGTAATGGGTATAATCTGCAGCAAGGGATATTTAGGTTAGACATTAGGAAAAACTTTCTAACTACAAGGATAGTTAAGTACTGAAATAGCTTATCAAGGGAGGTTGTGGAATCCCAGTCATTGGAGGTTTCTAAGAACACGTCAGACAAACACCTGTCAGAGATGATCTAGGTATACTTGGACCTGCTTCAGCACAGAGGGGATTGGACTAGATGACCTTTGAGGTCCCTTCCAGCCCTACATTTCTATGATTCTATAATGGACAACAACTATTTAACATACCATGCATTGTTTCAGAATAGTGTTTTATTTCATAATCAAAAAGTCCTTAAATGCATCATAAATATAACTTTTATACAATTAATATTTTGTTCTTTCCTGAAAATATAAATTGAAGGATCAAAAGCAATGTATGCACTTACCTCAATATCATCCTTATGTTTAAGAAGTGGTGCTTCCATGATGTTTCGAAGACAAAAAGAATCTGATTCCACATCAAATTGATGTCCTGTTGTTTCAGCAATGCGATTCCAATGTCTCTCCTTCATTGCTTTATTAGTCATCATTTCCAACAGTGGACATGACTCACTAAAATCATCTATTCTTTTCTTGAGGTCTAAAAATGCTTGCCAGTTTTTAAGTCCTTTGGGAAGTTTGCGGCACCTTTAATTCAGTAAATAATAATAATTGATACATTTGTACACTTCTTATATTGTTGATTTAATATTTTATCAAAAAGGACCTTGAAATATTTTAATGTATATTTGAAAAAAATAGGCGATTTAAAACAGACACCATTGTTTCACCAAAATTATTTTCTCAGTAACAATGGCTGAACAATTAGTCTGTTGACTTATATCAATTTCATTTAAATAGTGTACCAGTAATATCAGTGTCTATCTTTCCTGCAAAAATCATTGTAAGCACTGTTCTAAAAAGCATAATGTTATCCCTTCAATCCCACTCTCACACAGGTGGTGGATTAAACAGAACTCCAAGAAAGTAATCTTCTAATGCAAGTGCAAGATTTATTATCTGATAATTTTCTCTTAGCCATTTCTACCCTCATTCATTACTAATGGGTTAATTTGAAATTTGGAGAGAGATCAATATAATTGCTGAATGCTTCAGAACTAAACCTAATCCTTCAATTCAGGTAATCAGTAATATTCTTCCAAAGATGTAGAAACATTTCAGCAACTTCATTAGTAGCATTAAGACATACTTGGTATATTACAGCTAATTGTCAAGCAAATATGTCTGTCTAATTCTCCCTTTAGAGAAAAGAGGATTGCAGACATGACACACCCCTGACGTACTCCTGTTTTGACTTCAAAACTGAGCTCACTGTGTTCAAGACTACATGTAAAATTGAAATAGAAGCTTTTGATGACATTGATTATACGGAAAGGAATTCCATATGCACACAGAATGCACCATAGGCTGGTCCTGTGAATGCTATCAAAAGCCTTCTCAAAGTCTATGAAATTTACGTAGAGTTGCCATTGCCATTCTAAGCACTGTTCTATTATGTTTCGTAGAGTGAAGATCTAGTATGTGCAACCATGCCCTTTCGGAAAACCAGCTTGCTCTTTTCTAAGAATACTATCAACTGCCTCAGATATACGCTGGACTATGATCTTACACAGTACTTTGCTTGGCACAGATAAAAGTGTGATATCACGCCAGTTATTACAATCACTGAGAGTTCCTTTCTTTGGTATCTTCGCTATAACCCCATTGGTCCATTCATCTGGCACTTTTTCCCTTTCCCAGACTGATGTAAATAGAGGGGCCAGGATAGATGCTGCTAATTTAGGATTTACCTTGAACATTTCTGCATTCAAGTTATCCTTGCCAGGAGCTTTCCCATTTTTTAAGGATTTGATGGCTTGAATGATCTCTTCCTTAGTTGAGGTGTCTATGTTAATATCATGATCTTCTTCTGCCTCCTGGATGTTTGTTTCCTCTTTAGGTGGCTCCCTGTTCAGCAATTCTTTGAAATGCTCTGTCCAGCGCATTTCTTGTTCTTTTTCGGTTGTTAGTAGGTGTCCTTGTCTGTTCCTGATGAGAGTATTTGTTGGTGTCTGGCGTTTACCACTGAAAAGCCGCATCATTTTGTAGACAGCTCCTTGCTCACCACGAGCAGCTGCTTGTGTTGCCAGATTATCAATATAATGCCGTTTGTCCGCTCTCACATGGCATTTGACCTCCTGATGTGTCTTGCTATCCTTTAGCTTCTGGGATTTTGTGTCTAAAACTTTTTTCTTCAGGGCTCATCTGGTTTCTATGGCATTGCATGTGCTGTGTGTAATCCACTCCTTCCTTCTCTTCTGCCTGTAACCTAGACAGGCTTTACTGCTCTGTTTATAAATTGCTGTTACTTTGTCCCACTTCTTGTTAATCTCCTCATCTGCATTCCCCTCCTCTTCATCAAGGTCTGCAAGTGCTTGAAACCTGTTAGTTAACTGCAGAACGAAGGCTTTCTGTATTTCAAGGGACTTTAGCTTGTCAATATCATAACGTCTATGTCCCTTGTTTGGTGGACCCACACTTCTCAGTTTTAGCTTGATGGAGGCTGTCACAAGGTGGTGGTCGCTGCCAACATCTGCACCCCTTCTCACTTTCACATCTGTCAGTGAGCGTCGCCATTTGCCATTGATCATGATATGATCAATCTGGTTCTTACCTCTGCCATTTGGAGAACACCATGTGAGCTTGTGGATTTCACAATGTTCAAACAGGGTTCCGCTGATGACTAGTCATTCATGTTACAGAAATCAACAACACTTTCTCTGTTTTCATTCATGGTGCCACACCGATGTCTTCCCATTGGTCTGTCATTGTTTGTGTTGTCCTTACCGACCTTGGCATTCAGGTCTCCCATGACGATAGTTAGGTCATGGCATGGTAGTCACTCTAACTTCGCTTATAGTGTAAGGTAGAATTTGTCCTTTACTTCTTTATCACTGTCATTTGTCGGAGCATAGCACTGAATCAGAGTGATATTATGTTTCCCTTTCAGTCTGGCCCTCATAAGTCTGCTGCTGATGGCTTTCCATTCAAGCAGGGAATGCTTCACTCCCTTCTTCAAAAGGATGGCAACACCCTCATGGTGTTCTCCATCATCCTGTTCAGAAAACAGCAAAGTTTCTCCCAAGGCTGTTGTTAATCTTCCTGATCCTGTCCATCTGCTCTCGCTGACACCCAGGATGTATAAGCTGTAGCATCTCATCTCTGCTGTGACCTGAGCTAGCTTCCCTGTTTCGTACATTGTCCGTACGTTCCAAAAAACAAGTTTGGTTTTTGTCTTGGGGTTGAGCACTTCATTCTTCATGCCAGTGGCTTCCTTTCGGCTTTCAGCACTGGCAGTCATACGGGTCATTGACTCCTGAACAAGCAATTTAACACTACAATCATCATTGCTGAGTATGAAGCTTGGCTGAGATGGTGGAGTCAGACAGTGGAAGAGGGTGGATTGTCCAGCTGCTCCTCTTGCTGAACTTTCTGAACTCGAAAAAACAAATCTAGAGTTTGTTGTTTTGCTTTCCTTTTTTTTTTCTTGGTAAATTTCTTTATAGCAAGTCATTAGGTGACCAACTACCCTAATCACTTTGGAGCTGCATTCCCTGTCAGGATCGTCATCACTCAACCCTCAGCCCGCCCACTCCACCCCTTCCCCCAAGCCTCTACCCTTGACCCTCCTCTTCTCCCCCCCCCACCTGCTCCCCCTTTAATTTTCACTCTGCGTCGTCGCTCCTCCCCCCTCTCTCCCCTCCCTTCTGAATGCAGCAAGCCAGCTGATTGCCACCGCAGGAGGGAAGGGGGTGGCAAGCCGAGTCCTCGCTCCTCCTCCCTCCCTCCTGCCCAGGGCAATCAGCTGGCTTGCAGTGTTTAGGAGGCAGGAGGGAAGAATGAGGACTCGGCACGCAGGCTCCCACTCCCTTCCCCACCACCTCCTGCCCAGGGCAATCAGCTGGTTTGTGGTGTTCAGGAGACAGGGGAGGGTGGGGGAGTCTGCGCGCCGAGTCCTTGCTCCTCTCCCTTCCCTCCTGCCTCCTAAACACCGCAAGCCAGCTGACTGCTACGGGCAGGAGGCGGGGGGAAGAGGGGGATGGCGCTGATCCGTGGGGTCTGCCGGAGGGCGGGAGGCGCTGTGGGGTGTTGGGGCGGCATAGGGAGCCTTCCAGTTGTGGAGAAAGCAGGCAGCCAAACAAGGTAATAATGGAGCATTGCACAACTTTAAATGAGCATGTTCCCTAATTGATCAGCAATGTAACAACAAAACAATGTTAACTGGGATGACTTTAAGTGAGGAGTTACTGTACAGCCAGCTGTCCTGGACTCCTTTCCCACTCATATTAGCCTCCCAGGGGATGCTGCCCATCAGTTCGCCGAAGGAGTCAAAGTCTGCTTTTCTGAAGTCCAGGGTCCACATTCTGCTGCTCTCCCTTCCTCCTTTTGTTAGGATCCTGACCTCGACTTCTCTTGATCACTGCTGCCCAGGTTGCCACCCACTTCTACTACCAATTCTTCCCTGTTTGTGAGCAGCAGATCAAGAGGAGTATGACCCGTAGTTGGCTCCTCCAGCACTTGCACCAGGAAGTTGTGCCGAACACTCTCCAAAAACTTTCTGGGTGGTCTGTGCAATGCTGTACTGCTCTCCATTCCTGGTCCCTTCTTACGGAATCTGGTAAAGCGTATCCACCTTTCTTACAATTGGCTGTCAAGAAGATGGGGTATTCCATTTTGATTTTGCTGATTGCCATAAACCATTCAAAAGGGGCAGAGAAACCTTGTTTGAAGAAGTATTTTCAATTATGTCAAAAACAGAGTACAAAGTTTCCTCCAATGAAACTGAAGGCAATTTCAACATAGAAACCATTCTGCTGATTAATTCTTGGAATTTAATGGCATCCTCAGATGGTGAAGCAGCTTAGGCAATTCAAATGTTTTTGTCTGGAGAGGATATGCCCATAAAGTCCTGGTTGTGCAAAATATTTGTCTGTACAGGAACCTCAACTTCCTCTTCCTCATCATATAAAACATCTTGAATTAGAATAGGGGACTTGTCTCATTTTCAGATCCATTAGTGTAGGATCCAAACATCTCTGATCAGAATATTCCTTCAAGTCTGTGTGTCTTGAATTTGTGTAACTTAGATCTGAATGCTGTAGACCCGCAAAAACCTCTCTGGTTTGATGCTGAACCAGAGGCATGACTTTGGAAGAAGGTTGTATGGAAGGCCCAGAGCTGACCAATAAAGCTAAGGAATCCAGGAAGGTACTTGCCAGTCCTGCAAATTTGTCCAGTCCAGTAGTATGTGAGAGTCAGGGGGTAGATGTGCTTGTAATAGTCTGTGTCTAACAAAGGTCCTGTCATTGAAGTCAGTTCTTCCTCTGAATATGGATCTGAGCCTGTTCTTAACATTGTATTCTTAACATTGACACAGGAGATATCGTTCTTCTAGGAGAGCCAAGGTGTCCTGGGAGGTGGAGGCAACATAACCAAGGAGTCATCTAAGTTCCTCTTCTTCTCAGAAAGAGTGTGTGGAGACAGATCATTATCCAAGTCTTTCTTTGCTATAGAAATATCAACTGTACCCGAGGAGTACAGTTCTTCAGACACCTGTAGGGACCCTACATTAGATGCTATCAGTGCTGGTATAACATCTGGGCTGCAGATTTCCTTAGAACAGTCCAATGAAAGTGCTCAGTGTTCTTAGAATCCCCTTCCTTGTGTCTCAGATCTGAATGTTCATGATCTGAGGGAATCAATGAATCTCTGGAAAGGTGTTCTGACCTGGCTTTTTTCTTCCTCAGAACTGAGGGCCCTAGTTCCATAGAATTTTCAAGCATAAGTCATTTATCTTCCAAACCTGATTTCCTTGACTCTGGTACCTTCTTTGCAGCCAGGTCAGAGGACTTTGGAACTGGAGCTCATTGCCAAGACTGACGGTTTAAATAAATCTGTTAGTCTTTAAGGTGCCACTGGACTCCTTGTGGTTTAACCACAAAAGACTTTGTGGAACTTGAAGGACTTGGAGCCAAACCAGGCCTCTTGCTTTTATTATCTGAAACCTTAGACACCTCAGATCTGGAGGTTTTAACTGATAAGGAGAGCTTGGAATCTGTTTTACCTGTCCTTCCTAGCTCATGGTGTGAAAGTACATACATCAAGCAACAACAAGGAGAATGTCCTGCTCCTAAGCGAGCAAGCATGGGCATCTGACTCTGGAAAAACTGCCAGACATAATCCACATCTTTTAAAACCATGCTTCTTGATCTTTGGATCTGCAATAACAAACAGTAACTAATACTAACACTAAGTGCTAACTATCTAACTATTAAAAATAATAAACATGGCACCTATTGAATCCAAAGAAGGCTCACATCCATCCAGGCAGCAGTTAAAAGGAACTGAGGTGGGACTGGTAACCACTGCTATGCCCCCTTTTACAGCCATGCCCTCAAAACATGATCAGATGCTGAGGGCGGGGGCGGAGAAGGGCACATAAACAATCAGGCACTACTAATAGAAGCCTGCACCATTCAACCACACCAGTCGGTGCATATCTACAGAGTGGGAATATGCAGAGGACACTTGAAGAAGAAAACCCATTTCTTCACCTTACCCCTGAGGATCATAAGAATCCTGATTCATCATGGGAGGAAAAGGGCTTTGTAGAAGGCCTGCTTTTTTCCTTAGGGAACTAAGTACCCACTTCAATACTGGGGTGGAGTAGAGATACGACTTTGAATCCTTTCAGGAGGTTTTGTACTCCAGCCCAGTTCTGATGCTGGACTTACCCTCTGGGTTAGACAGATAACATCCTTCTCCTCCCTCTTCCCAAAATATTCAGAACCTCCAGGCTTTTCTATATTGGAGTCACAGCTCCTGAGAGAACGTGATGTCCTGACATATCTGTTCAACTCTGAGCCTTGTGCCCTGGCTATGCAAGGTTTGGCTAGCTATGAACAGGTAGGCTATAATTTGCCCTCTCTAGTGCCAGTACATGCTGCCTCACATAGGGAACACCACTTAGATTTAGCCCAACATTTGTGGGAGAGCACTGCCTGTGAGGAGGGCGGGCAGAGGAATCCCAGAAAGGAGGCACAGCAGTGACAGATCTAGGTGACTGAAACCATCACACTATCAAATACCCAATCCAAGGGAGAAAGAGAACATGGAAGAAAGATTATAAATTACTGCTGCACAACAACAAATACAAATTAAAGTTATAAAACAAAGTGCACAGGAGAAACTGAACCACCAATTTATTATGCTACCAGAGGCTGGACATCTGGTAGCTTGAGCTGAAGGATGAGGCGTTGTCCTGGAGCCTCCAGGAACAACTTTGGATTGCCTACAAATTCCACAGGTGGGGGGCATTAACCCATTAGTGGTGACAGAGGAAAGAAGCTATGCTGAACAAAAAAAAAATCTATTCTGTCCAATAAACCTAGCCCCCATCTTCCATGCTATATATTTCCTCACATAATACTGAAGCTAATTTCTAAAGCACTAAGAATAAAATAAATTAAAAAAATTAGAAAACTTTTTTGTGAGCAAACTATAACTCATTAGACTTCAAAGTATCAAAATATTTTAAATTTTTCAAGAATACTGGAGTAGTACACCTACTAATTATATAACAGGAACGCCTACTGTAAAAGGTGTTCAGTTTCTCAAGTTATTTTAGGTTGCCTATATATTTTAAGAATAGTATACAATGTTTCAAGAGATTCTCAAATTTTAATCTTATAGTCAATACTGTAAGCCGGTGAGCTAGCTCACTAGTCCAGGTAGGATCAAAGTAACACCTGAGTCTATTGTAGGTCCTTGTCTCTGGGCACAGTTTTTTGATTAAACAGAAAACTTGGGCAAAATACCCCAATATATAGTTCACCCAAGATTGTTTACTGTTCCCAGTGGCTTTTCCCTCACCTCTCTCGGTCTCTCCCCATCCTTGCCCTGAGCCAGGGATTTCTGCAGCAGCTTTTCTACTCCCTACAGTTCACTCCCTAAGCCATCTGTCTAGAAATCACCTAATAACTTGGTTCTTTCCCCTACTGTTTTCCAGCACAAAGCTCCTGTTGGTCTTTATAAAGAACAGGTAATCTTCCAGTTGTCACCTGAACCTAGCCCCACAACCTCAGCAAAGAGGCACCTGATTAGTAACAGTTGGGGCTGGGACTCATATCCCCTCAAAGGAGCCAGTCACCCTTTGACAAACACTATTAACAAATTTTCCAAATTTATCTATATATCAAGATGCTTTAAAGATACTAAGTTATTTGTAATGCAATTATCATTATTTATATTCAAATTTAACCTGTTAAAAAGTTCATATTAGGAGAAATACCTGTTTTGAAAGTCCAAAAGTTCAGCATTAATTTTTTCAATATCTACATCTGTCCAAAGTATCTCATAATACCCACTGATATTGTTCATTACAGTATCATATAATCCATATAATTTCTGAAGCAAGCCAAGCTCCTTCCTACAAGATAAAAATCATATCAACCATTAGAATCAGCTACTGAAAGACAGTGTAATAAATTCTGTTCATTTATTATGAGTACAGAAGAATAACTAAAATCTTTTTAGAATGCAAGCCTTTGGGGATAGAAAGCTGTGTCTATGTACTCTAGCGAAGAGAACAATAACAGCAATCAAGTAATAAAACAATGTGAAGTACTAGTATGAATAGCCCAATAATCAAGTTGTTTGATATTAATAACAATATTGCAAAAGTTTCAGGTAGACTAATTCGGGGCTTGCTATGTGGGGGGATGTTGGGGGACAAACCAGACTGATTTGACGCGCATTAGTTCACATGCAACAGGCAAGCCGCACTTTAATAGCATGCACACAAGTCAGCTGTGCCCTCTTTCAATTGGTATCATTGCATTCACATGGTAGCAGCTTGCTGTGTACTAAACACATGGCATTCTCTGAGGATATCTTATGGTCCTTTGCTTCGCCGCTCAGCAGTGTGCATTCTGGGATTTTTCCTTGCTATGCATTGTGGGATGCATAGCAGAAGCCCAGTAGGTTCACATTTATAAAAATCAAGTGCTTCATTTCTGGGTATGCTAGCACCATTTTCAAATTGCTGTTGGCCAGTATGGATCCAACAATGCTCCACAAGACTATGTTGGCAACTATAAATATGCAAAAGCTGCTTTGGCTGTATTTCAGCTTTTGAAGCTGGATAACTTTGATTTTCGACTTGCCCAGTGCACCACCAAGCATGATGTGGCATCAACAGAAGCTTGAGCTTCCACAGCAGCACAGGAAGCCAAATGACAATGAGGAAGAAGAGGATAATGCTGAGCAACTGCTACTCCAGGAGCTGTTCCTGGAGCAGCCTCACACCATGCAGCACTGTTTCTGGGTTCAGGGAATCATCATCAATTGGTGGGAATGGATCAGTCTGCAGACCTGGGATGACTAACAGTGGCAAGAGAATTTCAGGATAGTGAAGGCAACCCTTTTTAGATATGTGCTGAACTAGCACCAGAACTGTAGCAGCACTGTACCAACATGAGATGTCCCTTACCTGCGGAAGAGTGGGTTGCCACTGCCATATAGAAGTTTGCCATCCCTGAATGCTACCAGTCTGTAGTCAACCAAATAGACATAGGAAAGCGAACTGTTGGGGCCATTGTCACAAAGGCGTGTGATGCAATACATAAGGTACCATTGCACTGGTTTACAAACCATGACAATGATCAAGAGATTATTGATGACTTTGCCTATATAGGGTTCTCAAGGTGTAGTAAGGCAATTGATGGCCTTACATGTGCCTATTATTTGCCACACACACACACCAAGGCTCAGAATTAATAAACAGAAATGTATGGGTATTTCTCCATAGTGTTCCAAGGGCTGGTTGACCACCATAGCAGGTTTACAAACATAATTTCAAGATGGTCTGGAAGGATGCATGATGCTAGGATCTTTTGAAACTCAGTACTATTTTTAAATTAATGGAGAAAGGGCAATTTGCTCCCTGTGGACATTAATGGTGTGGAGATTGCTCTGGTTATCCTGGAAGACCCATCTTATCCTCTGCTGCCCTGGTTAATGAAGCCATTCAAAGGCCACTTGTGTAATGGAATGATAAGCTGTATTATACTGTTGGGCCACTAGGTGGCATTGTGGCAACATACCTTATTTGAGCCATACAGGCAGAACATTAAAGGCTCTTGTATCTGGTGTGAATCTTGCTCAGAAGACAGTTCTGTAGTCAGTCTATTTCTGGTTGAGGAGCATGACATGGTGTCAGAAGTAAACAAGTACCCAAGGAGAACAAAAAAGAGGAAAAAAGCAACAAAGGTTGCAAACAGAAGGGAAAAAAAGCAACAAAGGTGTCCACTAAGATATTCTGTACACCCAGCAGGCTACTGATATAATGATGCTGTGCCGAATGCATCAATTCTACAATTTCATTGCCTCTGCAGAAAGGGATGGTGATCTCACTCCTCCCTGGTGCTTATGTAGAACATTCATGCTATGTTGTCTGTCATGACCTTTATATGTTCGTCATTGATCAAAAATGGTAGGAAATGTGCACAAGCATTCCTGACCAGTCTGAGCTCCAATAGGTGGATACGGAGCATTGATTCTATGCGGGACCATTTGCCCTGAATTGTGTGACTGTCTAGATGAGCTTCCAAGCCCAGTAAAGATGTGTCTGTTATCAGTTTCAATGTTGGAGGTGGCTGTGTGAAGGGGACCCCTATGCAGACATTCTGAGGATCTTTCCACCACTCGAGAGAGTCTTTGACTGTTGACAGTAGTTTGTTTATTCAATGTGTCTCTATTTGGTGTGTATACCGTTTTGAGCTATGCTTGAAGGCAATGCATGTGAAGTGTCATGTGACTTATCACAAGTGTGCCTGCCACCATGTGCCCAAGTAGTTGAAGGCAATTTCTGGCCGAGATCTGGGAGTTGGTCTGAATGGTATCTATTAAGACAGTTAGAGTGTTGAATCTGTGTAGTGGGAGGAAGGCTTTGGCCTTCACCGCATCGAGATAGGCTCCTATGAATTCCAGATGGTGTCCAGGAGTCAAAGTCAATTTTTGAGTGTTCAGCTGTAGTCCCCATTGTGTGAATACATTTATAGTCTTTTGCATGGCCACTGGGTGTCATCAAAGGATCATGCCTTGAGTAGGTAGTCATCTAGATACAGGTACATCATGTTTCCTGATTTGTGAAGGTGGGCCGCTACCACAGATAGGACCTTCAAGAACACGCTGGGTGCAGGTGACAGGCTGAATGGAAGTACTCTGTAATGAAAATGGTCTTGACCAAAAGTGTACCTGAGGAACCTTCTGTTGAATCACAATGTGAAAATAAGCATCTTTGTAGGTCAAGGACTGAGAAGCAGTCTCCCTGGTCTAGAGATGGAATTATTGCTGGTAGTGTAACCATCTTTGTGCCTTTCCATATTTGTTTAGTGCTCTCAGATTGAGAATGGACCTCCATCCTCTGTTTTTTCCCCAATATTGGGAAGTATTTGTAATAGAAACCCTTCCATCTGTGTTCATTTGGAACTGGTTCTATAGCACCAAGGTTTAGGAGATGATTTATTTCCTGACATAATAGGCTCTCATGAGGAGGGTCCCTGAAGAGGGTGGGGAGGGAGGATGGGTAGGAGGGAGGGAGACAAAATGGATTGAATAACCATTGGAGATGATCTCCAGTACCCATTTGTCTGATGTTATCTTTTCCCAGTTTTGTTGAAAAAGAACAAGGCAGTGTCCAAAGGGATGTAGATGGTTCGAGTTTTGCAGCAATTGATGATGGCAGTGGTTCTTTGGGACCTCAATCAAAGTATCAAAACTGATGTTTCAACATTGAGGGCTGTACACTTGAAGTTTGGGGAACCATCGGCTTTCATTTCTGCACCTGTTGTCTTCTGCTGGGGTTTGTATTGTCTCTGAGGTGGAGGAAACTGGGCTGGTCAGGATCTTTGTGATGTCTGTGACTTACTGTATTGTCTTTTTTGTGCCGCTGTGTAGCTCCCCAAAGAGCATAATGTGGCTCTTCAGTCCTTCAGTGTGTGTAGTGAGGCATCTGTCTTTTCTGCAAAGAGTTTGGATTCTTTGAATGGAAGGTCCTCCACGGTCATTTGGACTTCTCTTGGGAGAATGGAAAGGTGAAACCAGGAAGCTCTCCTCATCACTACTGCCATTGATATGGAGCAGGCAGCTGTGTCTCCAGCGTCTAATGTAGTCTGTAGTGCTGTCCTTGCCAGAAACTGGCTCTTGGCAATGATGGCTTGGAATTGTTCTCTTTGATCATTTGGGAGATGTTTAATAAAGGCATTAAGTTTTCCATAATTGATATAATATTTCACCATAGAGCCTGGTAATTAGCAATCCGAAATGGTAGGGTTGCTGATGAATATGACTTCCTGCCAAATAAGGCCAGTCATTATCAGTTCTTGTAGTAGGGTGTTGATTTAGCATGGTGCTGTTTGCCATGTGTGTTTACAGTATATACAATAAGGGAATTTGGGGGTGGTTGGGAAAATAAAAAGTCCACAATCACTGAGGGGACATAATATTTTTGTCTGCCCTTTTACATGTGGGAGTTATCATGGCCAGAGTTTGCCAGATGACCTTGGCTGGGTCTAGTTGAGCCTTGTTGATCAGGAATGCAATACGTGCTGGTGAGGATGTGTGGAGGATGTCCATCATCTTGTTTTGCAACTCCTTTACTTCTTCAAGGCAGATCTGAAGTGTCTCTGCCACTCTCCTAGTGAGGTCTAAAAATTGTTCAAAGTTATGTGCCGTAGATGGTGGAGGAGGCATCACAGCTTCACCTGGAGTGGATGATGAAATGTTTATTGCTCGAGTAATTTCTTGATCAAGCCTTGCCTCTTGCTTCTCAAAGGTCTCCTCTTGGGGATCAGGGAGTCTACAAATGGAAGCTGAGGAAGATCATCTTACTCTAATCCTATGGGAGACACTTGAGGTCCTAGAGGACTGGTGTCTATAGGCTACCCATGAGTCCCAGTACAGCCACTGGAATGGTGTGAAGGGCCTGGGTGATGGTACACAAAAATATCCATACCAAATGGGTGGGCCTTGTCAGTCCTGTCATGGTTCTAGGTGACTGGTCCCTTAGCATTGCCCTGGGAAACTTTGCACTTAGACCGAAGATAAGTTATCATTGTCCTCTTCCTTTTCACTTGATAGAGGCTGGTGGTGAGTGTCCTAGTACCACAGGGAATTCCAGAGACTGAGATGTGGTCAGTACTGCACCGCACCACCGATACCAAGCAGCAGGGATTCGAGTTTCTCTGAAACCAAGAGGTGCTTGGAGAAACGAAATTCCTGTGGTACTGCCATGGTAATTGGTACCAACAAAGTTTGTCTAGAATGGCCAATGAGTATCAAGGAGTCAGTGGTAGCTGTAGTCTTTTGTCTGATGATCAGCCAGAAGAGGTCTCTGATTGAAGTGATCAGTACCACGGCTTTCCTTGCCTCCAGAGGTGCCGTTTTAGAAGAGGTATTCTGGTCTCTACCACTTCTCTTGTCAGATGGTACTGATGCTACTGAGCTGTGCCCCTCTGGTTTTTAGGCTTAGTGCTGGTACTGGTAGTTGAGGAGCCTAATGTCTCATGGGTACTGCGCTGCAGCTCTGTTGGTACCAAGGTCACTGATTTTGCCAGGGATCTCTTTCTCCTGGTCAATTCTTCAATCTGAGAATAGCTCTCTTTTCTGAGCTTTTGTGAGAGGAATCAGTAGATTTCCTCTTTGATGCCACCAGAGTATGATGTGCCATGGACGTTGATGGTTGCATCGGGGATTGTTGCTCTGGGGGAGTCCAAGGACTAGGGTCAGTGGCTGCTCTCAGAGAACTCTCCATCATCAGGAGCCTCAGCTTCAGTTCACAGCTCTTTCTTGTCCTTGCCTTCAATTTTTGACAGAAGGTACACTTCTCTGGTATATGAGCCTCTCCTAAGTATATATTTTGGAAATGATAAGAATGTAGAAACTTTAAGGAGTTGTAATGGAATGCTGAACTGTACTATACTGTTCAGCCACTAGGAGATACTGTGCATAAAAACCAGCTAACTACCTTTTGTAACTGTTGTTCTTCAAGATGTGTTGCTCATGTCAATTCCATTCTAGGTGTGTGTGTGTGTGTGTTCTCACATGCGCGGCCGTCAGAGATTTTTGCCTTAGTGGTACTCATAGGGTCAGCTGTGGTGCTCTCTAGAGTGCCGCAATCATGCTGTGGTATATCAGGCACAGTCGGCCCATGCCCTTTCAGTTCCTTCTTGCTGACAACTATGACAGAGGGGCAGCAGGGTGGGTAATGGAGTGGACACGAGCAACACATCTCAAAGAACAACAGTTACAAAAGGCAGATAACTGTTTTTTCTTCTTTGAGTGTTTGCTCATGTCGATTCCATTCTAGGTGACTCACAAGCAGTATCAATGGAGGTGGTCTTGGAGTTCACCGTCATGCAGCTTGCAGCACTGCTCTGCCAAAGCCAGCGTCATCTCATGCCTGCTGGATCAGTGCGTAGTGCAATGCAAACGTATGAACAGACGACCAGGTGGCGGCCCGACAAACTCTTGGATCAGAACCTGAGCAAGGAAGGCTGCAGAGGATGCCTGCACTCTAGCGGTAAGAAGAAACTGAGAGGGCATGGGCTGGCAGCACCTGATATACTGCAGCATGAGTTCACCAGGCAGGACAGATGTGGGGAGGAAAAAGGAACATAGGTAGATAGGTCATGGTGTAGGCTTCAAAATGGTCGATAATCAGGGCTTTAACATGAGACAGGTCAGTTTTTTGGCATGAGCAGTTTCTATTTTGAAAACATGTATTGGTGGGGGGCAGGAGGAGGCCAAATGTATGGGATGAAGAAGGGAGTTGAGGAGGGGGCTGGAGACTCAGAAAGGCTCCTAGTTCATATCTGCCTAAAATGGCTGTGGCCATTAGGCTTCCGGAACAGAAGGTAGCATGGCAGTATAGCATAATAATAATAATAATAATAATACATTTTAAAAACAGTTAGATACATGACAAGTTTTCCTCAATAGGATGTGCCTCCTCAACCCTGGCCTGTTTTTCAGGCTAGAAACTGGCTAGGAATCACGCTCAGTTCCTGCAGGGCAGGAATCAGGGTCACTTTCTACCTGGCAACAAAGTTCTGACTCCTGAACACATCTTGGCTTGCTGGGGACAGCTTTTCAGGAGGCTCCTCATGTTCATCCTCCAATGACTCTTGCTGCTCATCCTTGGAGTGGGGCAGGAAAGGGGGAGGTAAGTTTCAGTAGTGGTGTAATGCAGGGGTCGGCAACCTTCGGCATGCGGCCCATCAGGGTAATCCGCTGGCGGGCCGCAAGACATTTTGTTTACATTGACCACCCGCAGGAACAGCCCCACGCAGCTCCCAGTGGCCGCGGTTCGCCGTTCCCGGCCAATGGGAGCTGCGGGAAGCGGTGGTCAGCACATAATGTCGCATGGCCCACCAGCAAATTACCCTGATGTGCTGCCTGCCGGAGATTGCCGACTTCTGGTGTAATGGATCAAAATTGTGTCCAGCTCCTCAAAAATAGACAGATCACATTTCCACTGCTGGACTTTTCCTGGTATCCTTGGTTTTAATGTACATTCTCCTGGGCTGTTTGGTCTTTATTCTGCATTGGTGGGTGATCTGGTTCTGGTGCCTTGCAGACATCTGCTTAGCAATGTACATAAAATCTTCTTTATTCCAGTGCCTGGCCACAAGAGCTTCCTGCATTGATGCTTCTTCCCAGATTGTGGATAAGATCGAGCGTCTCAGTATAGCTCCAGGCAGCTGCTCAAGTAATGTTGTAAGGCAATCTGACAGCAATGCAGATACTTTTGAATTAAGGAGCAAATGGGGACATCCAGCCAACTTGACACCAGAGCAGTGGAGGGCACACAGGTATATGGACAAATCAGTGATGGTCACCCACAAAGCAGCATGGGATAGCAATTGGAGGACGGCCAAAGTAGTGCGCAGCTGCAGTGCATGAACATAAACAATAGACTGAACTAACACAATTCTTATCAAACTTAGTTCACTTTGAAAGAGGACTCCAGAGTTTGATAAATGCAGTTAGTGCATCACAATGAATGGTGTTTGTGCATGAAAGTGTTTTCAAACCATATTAGCTCAACTCAACCCAGTTTAACCCCCCTGTGTAGACAAGCCTGTATTGCCCACATTTTAGTTTTTATTTGAAGATGCCTTTTTATTTGAAGATGCATTTCCCTCCTGAAATGGTTTAAGTTGGAGGAAATGCTTAACTGGTTTGTACAGAAAGGCCAGATAAATGAACTTCTGACCAAAAAGCTGTGGAATATGAGAGGCAGGGGGATGCCCAAGACTATCAAATTATAGAATAATGCTTGAATAGGTATAGCAGAAATGGATTTAGCAGGGGACAATGGGTTTGACATGAGTTTGCAAGATTATATTAATAAAATTTCTAATTAATTTTGGGATGCCTTTGTATAGGCATTGTATCATGGACCAGAATGATTGTTGCTTTTTATATAGCTGAGGTTGGACAACCGTTAGAATACTGTATATAGTTCTGGCTGTCTCAATACCAGAAAGTTTTCAATAAATTGGATGGAATTCATAGAATATTAACAAAAATTATTAAAAAGCTGGAGGACTGAAATATTTATATTTAGTATTTAAATGATATCATACCAATACATTTATCTAGGTAGAGTAACCCAAATAAAAACAAAATACCTTGCTCTCATATTATTCCAGTATAAAGGAATGAGTAAATAGAAGACAATACAATACAATATTGTACAAATATCAAATAGGCAAACACAGAGAGAAATGAGTGAGTTCATACTCACTATATATATACTCACTCATTATATACTATAATTAGAATTCTATGAAAGGCCAACTTTTTAGAACAATTATATGAATAAGGGTAAACTTTTAAAATTTCTGGACCTGATCTTTCAAAGGAGCTATGCTGATTCACACTTGCTGAGGATCTGATCCTCTGTATTTTGATACAGGATCAAAGTTAAAGTTGTTTCGATGTTAAATGGTCTGTGTATATGTACTGAGTGTTAAAAATAGTGGCAGAATTGTTTGCCTAACTTTAGTTTTCAGTTGCTATGGTTTTTAATACTTTGGGGTTTTCCAGATACGTTTAACGGTGTATCTTTTCTTCAATTGCACAATCCTACCTGCAAGTTAACAAAGATTCTGTGTTCTAATCTCCCTTTGTGGATTGTTTTGCTTTTTTTAATTTAGCCTACAGCTGCAAAAACCTCTGTGAGCCATCCAGAGGAAGCTTGAATACTGTTCAACTGTTTCTGAGACAGGCATGCAAATTTTTTTCCTGGAGTACATGTAATACTTATATCATTTCCCCAGTTACACCAATTCCCCAAACCCTCAGATTGTCTCCATCTCTGAATCCCCAGCTAGTCCCTGCTGCTTGGCTCCAGATGCTGGTCATTCCTCACTCCCCAACTGAAACACCACTTCCTGGCTCCAGTCAGTACCACTTTAGAGCCCAATTGCAGTTTTTACTTCCAGCCAGTCCCACTTCATGGACAGAGCACCCAGTCAGCCATGACTCTGCAGTTCCAACTCCATTCTAATTCCAGACCACAGCTGGTCTTCACCTTCCTTCCTATACCTCAGTTTTTTCTCCTCCCTCTGCTAAGAGTTGCAGGCACCCTGCTCTTTTATACCACATAAGGTCTGCCAGAAATGATGGGATAAGTACATATTCTTTTGTACAAATGCCCTTTTTCAATTCACTACAGCATTTCTAAAGTACTTAACATATTCTTGAAGATAGCTCTATTTTCCATTACCTGATTTTATGTAAAACTTCATAGTCTGTGACAGGTAATCCAAACAGCTGTTCACCAGATGAATAAGTGACAAATTTCCGCCAGAGTTCATCAAAATTGGCCTGATCAAATTAAAATTTAAAAATGCAAACAGGATATACATTTGGTAACTAAGAGATCCTCTAATTATCATAAACTGCTGTCCAATTATAAAGCTATCTTAAGTCTGCAGTATGTATACAAAGAAATATCTAATAACATCTTTTGGTCTCCAAAGGACATACATTTGATTTTAAATCCTGTTCAATTTCTACCTACAGTGGGGAATGTTTTTTCTAGTGTCAACAAGGAATGCCACAATAGCAGCAGATTACAATTGAACAGATTTTTTTAAAACACTGTCTCATTTAATATTACATATGCTCCAGCTAAACAGAGAAAATGTGCACAACAAAGATCTGAAGGAATATTTTATAAAAAAGGATGCGCACTTAAAGCCACATTATATTATCCAGTCAGGAGAAATTAAACATTGTATTAGCTGGTGTGGACACAACTAGAAAAAACCATTAAATAGAGACAGAATTATATAACTTGTCAAGCAAAGAGTACTGCCAGAAGATTGGTAAAAAGCAAATATAGAATCAATTTTAAAAAAGGAAGGATAAGTGATTCTGACAATTACCATTCCACAAGTATAGAGAATTGAAAAATATTTGTATTACTTTTTATAACTAACATACGCCTTTCAGTTTATCTGGGTGATATTACCGTGCCTGAATGCGTAGTTAGATCAAGAGGGGCTGTAGAGAAGGAAAGTAGAAAAGGATAACCCATAGCCTAGATAAGAAGCATCCCCTCACACACAATAGTTACGTTTATAGCCATGAAGAGGGACTTCTCAGCTCCAACCCTGGCAATGTGACTGTTTGCCAAAGCTGAGAATCTGAACATCAAAACATTGGTCTATTAAAAGACATGCCCTACAGAGAAGGAGGGGTGGGGGGAGTTTTCAGCAGCTGCAGGTTGACCCAGATACACGGACTGGGAGTGAGGGATCTGCAGCAGACAAACTGTAATTTGGTCCTCAAGAGAAGAGCGGACACTGAGGCAAACCCATGTCCACCTAGGGGCTTGAAGGGAATGCCAAGCACAGGTAACACAGTATACACAGAGATCTGTTATTTTAAATTTTTTTCTCTGAGTGATGTGAATCTTTTAGCAAATAAACCATACTTTTTTTGAAGAAACTGCTTCTGTCTCACTGCATATTGTTGCTTTTCACAGGCTCCTGAAGGAAAACTCTTGCAAAGTGCCAGGGATTGCTAATAAATAACACAGTTGGCAATAGAGTCAGGTATCAGGTTTTCAGCTGGAACTCCCGGTCGAAAAGGGAACCTGGCAGCGTCCAGACAGCTGTGCTCTAAGTCCGGTTACTTGTAGTAACCGGCCTCTTCCACTGAGGGGGCAGGAAGAGCAGCAGCTGTGGCTGGAGCCACGAGGAGCTGCTCTCTGCTCCCAGACCTGCTGAGGATCCAGCAGTGTCTGGAGAGACGCGAGTGCCGTGACCTGGCTGGGTCACTTGATGGTGAGCTGGATTCCGGGACTCCAACAAGCGGAGCAAGAAAGGGGGGGTACTCAGAGCAGGGATGGGGGACAACAGCCCAGGCACCTGCAAGAGGGGTGGAGAGGGCGGCAACAGCCCAGGCAACAGGTGTTCCAGAAGAGGTGGGGCAGGGAGAGGGGCGACAGCATGCAGGGCAGCAAGGGGGCGAGCAACAGGTGGGGAGGGGCAGCGGTAGCAGGCGGGCAATATACAGGGCAAGGAGGGGGGAACAGGCAAAGCTGCACATGGGGCAAGGAGGCAGCAGAGAGCCTGGGCTGCCCAGCCGCTCTCTGCAGTTGGATTGCTTTGCTGACCCGGCAAGAAAGTCCCGTGGCTCATGGGCCCTGCCCCCTGTCACCATATTCCAGCTCACGAGCCACACCGAAAAAGTGGCCTTGACTCATTTATAGCTCCACAAAGGCCAAGCACACTTGGCTCCTAAAGCTGGCTGAGCCCCGTACAGGGCCTGTGCTCACCAGGCTGCTTTGTGTCCACACTTAGCGTCCCAGGGACCAAGCCACCAGGCAGGGGAAAGCTCCCTGAAAGGCAGACCCCAGCCCAAGGATGGCATGTAAGCATCTGTAGGGAATTGATTTCCTGGGGAGCAGGATTGCAGTCTAGGAGCAGGATACTTTGGAAGGGCATAGGTCACACACGTGCTGGAAAGGGAGTTTGGGCCAGTGGTTACAGCAGAGGGACTGAGAGATAGGACTCCTGGGTTCTAATCCCAGCTCTGTTACAGACTTGCTGGGTGACCCTGAGCAAATCATGTGCTGCTCCGTGCCTCAGTTTCCCCTTCCATAAGAGGATGGCAATATCCACTTCCATTTACAGTGTACTTTGAGATCCCTGGCAGTGAAGCACTAGATCTGTGCTAAGCATTACTGTGACGAGTGGCTGGATCATGGCTCAGAGCCCACTTGCTCCACGCAATTTTCCAGTAATGTTCTCAGAAGTCTGGGTGGAGCTCTGAGGGTCCCCAGGGAACTGGGAAATGAATAGGAGGGCTTAGTCCCATTGCTAGTGAGGCAAAAATTCCCATTGTTATTGCCTCCTAAACCAACCCCATCCAAGGCAGCCTCAGTGGAGAGGCCACCATGAAGGGGCCCCCCAGGCATTTTATACACTGGGAGTGACCATCCAAGATAGGGATGGCGTCCCTGCATGTAGTGCACCGCTTAAATCCTGGGGAGCCAGGCATATTAGCATCAGCTGGAGGATGACACGAACAAGAGGGAACTTTTTTTTTTTTAGGGATGAACTTATCAAGTAACTAGAGTGCTAAACTAAGGGAAAAGAGTATGTAGAATGAGTAAGAGAAAAAGTTTTTAACGAGTCTGCTGAGCTCTGAATCCAGCCAGGGACGGTAGAGAAGGAACAGAGGAGATCGGCCGTGAATGCACACTATTAAGACAAGACTGGAATGTAAGGCAGGCTCTGCGCATGCGCAACCGGTATGGGTGCTGTAAAAATCTCCGAACGACGGCGCAGGGGCGCACTGACACCTGCAGTGGAGCACCCACAGGGACATCTCTCAAAGAAGAACTATCAGTTGCATACATACAAAATGGGAAATGATGGCCTAGGAAGGAGTAATGCGGAAAGGGATCTGGGGGTCATAGTGTATCACAAGCTAAATATGAGTCAACAGTGTAACGCTGTTGCAAAAAAAGCAAACATCATTCTGGGATGTATTAGCAGGAGTATTGTAAGCAAGACATGAGAAGTAATTCTTCTGCTCTACTCCACAGTGATTAGGCCTCAGCTGGAGTATTGTGGCACCACATTTCAGGAAGGATGTGGACAAATTGAAGAAAGTCCAGAGAAGAGCAACAAAAATGAATAGAGGTCTAGAAAACATGACCTATGAGGGAAGATTGAAAAAACTGGGTTTGTTTAGTCTGGAGAAGAGAAGACAGAGGGGATGTGATAACAGTTTTCAAGTACATAAAAGGTTGTTACAAGGAAGAGGGAGAAAAGTTGTTCTTCTTAACCTCTGAGGATAGGACAAGAAGCAATGGGCTTAAATTGCAGCCAGGGCAGTTTAGGTTGGACATTAGGAAAAAATTCCAAACTGTCAGAGTGGTTAAGCACTGGAATAAATTGCCTAGGGAGATTCTGGAATCTCCATCATTGGGGATTTTTAAGAGCAGGTTGGACAAACACCTGTCAGGGATGGTCTAGATAATACTTAGTCCTGCCTTGAGTGCACGGCACTGGACTAGATGACCTTGAGGTCCCTTCCAGTTCTATGATTCTATGCTCTACCTTGGGTTTTGTGAGGGGCAAGGCCAGATGGCTATAGAAAAGTAGTGGGAGATAGATATATTAGTTCCAGGCTAAACAAATCCCTGGTACCAGGATAAGTGAAATGGCAGCTGCTCCAGGTCAATTAAGACACCTGGGGCCAATTAAGAACTTTCCAGAAGGCAGGGAGAAGGCTAGGTTGATTGGAACACCTGAAGCCAATCAGGGGCTGGCTGAAACTAGTTAAAGCCTCTCAGTTAGTCAGGTGGGTGTGCATGTCAGGAGCTGTGGGAGGAAGTTGTGCTGTTGGAGAGGCTGAGTAGTACACACCATATCAGGCACAAGGAAGGAGGCCCTGAGGTAAGGGTGAAGTGGAGCTTGAGGAAGTGAGGGCTGCTGTGGGGAAAGTAGCCCAGGGAATTGTACATGTTATGTTTCTAAAAGGTCAGCTACCATAACTGATACTATTAGGGTCCTGGGCTAGAGCCCGGAGTAGAGGGTGGGCCCGGGCTCCCCCCCCAAACCTTTGCCCCCTGATTAATCACTGAGACTGGGAGACAACAGAGACCGTGCAAAGAAGGATAACTTCTCCTCACCTCCCTCGCTGGCTTATGATGAAAATGGCTTAGTAGACTGTGGCCCTTGTCTCTAGAGAGAGAAGGGTTATGTGCAGGGTCACAGTGAGCCTCTGAGGCTAGCGAAATCTGCCAGGAAACGCGGGACCCACGGAGGCAAGGACAGAGCTTTGTCACAGTTTATGCAAATGGTATTGCACAGATCAGATCAAATCAAACAATAAAATCTCACCTTCATTTTCCTGTGTACTATGTTACCAGGCTCTAATTTAATTATAAGTCAATGGGGGATATTAAGTGAAATCAGGAAAAGCTCAATACAATTGTACATTGAAAGAGAAAGAATGTTAAAAGGCTGAGTATGCACTAACTATGCTCCTTTCCTGAGCCAGAGTCTGACCGCTGTGCCCCAATTTGGCAGGCGGGCAGGCTCTGCATCAGCTCCTCCCAGCCCGGCTCTGCAGGCAGCAGGTGAGTCCCAGAAGACGGGGGAATGAGCAGGGTGTGTGTGTGTGGAAAGCGAGCGATGGGGGAGAAGAAGAGTGAGTGGGGGCGGGGCCTCAGGAGAAAAGGTGGGGCAAGGGTTCAGTTTTCAGCTTCTAGATAGTTGGCAACCCTAGCTGGCAACCAGGGTGTTGTAAGCTGGAGGCCAGTCAGAGAGTGGTTGCTTAGCAGGATCCCTCCTCAAAGAGAAGTTGATGAATGGGCCTACCACTTGAAAGGGATAAATCAAGGGACTTATAAAGGGTCTCACAAAGGACAGCCTGTCTACTGATTATCACAATAACTATAACTTATTTCCTTAGAAAAATAATTGAATCAATATTATGGCAAAAAAGTTAAATATTTAGCATATAACCAATGAACAACAAACTTGGCCAAACAAAAATCACTCAACCTATAGTAAGTACGATACCATCACTGTGATATTTGAGCCTTGATTGCATTATTTGACAGCACAACAAATGTAGACAGAAGAAGTAAGAGTGGCCAACATAATACACTTGAATTTTACAAAAGCATTAAATATAGTGGGCCTCTACCTTGTAGAGTCATTTGTATCTGTGCAGACTGAACATAAAGCATTACTCTTCCAATCTGGAAGCACATTATGTGCAATTTGCATTCACTCTTCACAGACACAAATGACTATACAAAATACAGGGCAGTGGAGTAGCAGGTACAGTTTCTCAAAATATTAGTTTCAAAATTACCATAATTCAAGCAGACATGGATAGGAACACTGTTGCATAAACCAAAAATTGGTTTTAGGAAACTATCAAACTCAGCAGCAAGTGTCTAATGAGGAAAAAAAGATTAAAGGGAGCTAGAGGTGTTGGTTTTGAAGAAAAGACATACGGCCATTTGACTGTGACTAACAGAATGAAGCAAAGGTACATACCAACTGTGTATCTTTGCTGCAGAAATCCATCCCTAAAATCCCCTGAGAATTTCTGTTTCTAATGCAGAAAATGTCTGTAGAAAACACACTGAACAAATTAAGTTCTTCTTCTTGTTGTTATTATTTGCATCACAGCAGTGTTTCAAGGTCCCAGTTGAACATAGGGCCCACAGTGCTAGGTGCTGTATAATCACACAGTAAGAGACAATCCCTGCTCTGAAGAGTTTATGATCTAAGTAATTTACAGTGTAATGCTCAAGCTTATCCATCAATTCCCGTGTTCCATAGATAGTAATGGATCTTTTTCTAAACTCACTTTGATTCACAACTATGACTCTCAATTTAACATTTCAAAAATTACTTTTTTCTTACCTGGAATATTTGTAACCTGTTGCTAGCTTCTTGTGGGGGTGTATTTGGAACCATGGGTCCTTCCTAAAGCAAACAAATTGTTAACAAAGTGAATATTAACTCTTCAAGTGTGTTAAGGCAAATTGTATATTTACAAACCATCAGCATGTACAAAATTGTTTAAATAGTCAAGGGATATATGTAAGGGGTATATGAATCACTGAAGTGTGTCCATAAATCCCACTAATGCCAAAAGAATTACAGAAGTGTATCAAAGGAAAAATATTTTAGATAAAATAGAAATTTCTGTAGTCTAATCAAATTTAGTATTAGTAGATAATATACTTTCAGGTTTTACATATTTTCATCCTGTCAAAAATAAAGCGAGAATGCCCAAAAAGTGACTTGAGGCAACTCTTTACTTTTATCAAAGGTACAATCAAAGTTACAGAATACCCAATCTGCCATGTATTGCTTTTCTTTTCACAGAGCTTACTTTCACTGGTATTTATAGAACTGCACATAATTTCTTGTTAAGTATAACTTGAGGTGTTAGGAGTGGAAGGGAGGAAGATAGAAAGATTAACATACCAGTAACTGTATTTCAAGTATATTGACTCTGTAGATCTGCATTATGGGATGCAAACCCATTGTGCCACAGAGCTTGGAATCACAAAAAAAAGCAGTGCCCATTAGGGCTGTGAAAGCATCCCCCATGACTGTTAAAGCAAAGAAACAAAGGGCTCTAGTGACACAACATCCTTCATTTTTTCCACTACTTAAATCCCACTTTTCTGAAGTTTGCAAGGAGAACAAAGAAGGCAATATATTCAAAGAGCTAGAATTATATTTCTCCTTTGAGACCCATCCATGAGACTGACGGTAAAATTTTCAAAAGCCCTTGCATGAAATCAGTGGGACATAGGCCCCTAAACAGAAATGTGTGAATAACTGACTTTTCCATTGTTGGTCATATCAAAAAACAAAACAAAAAATTGCTTCAGGTTGACGCAAATGAACATTTTTTTTTTTTACATTTTTCAGTGTACCAAAGTAGTAAAAAAAAATTGTTTCACCACAAGCAAAACATTTTGTTTGATCCAAAATGAAATATTTCATTCTGTTTTTAAGTTTTTCTAACCTTTTTAAAACAAAATTGAAGTAAATTTCTAAACAAAGGTAGTTTTGTTTCAAAAAATCATAACGTTTAATTCAGAACATTTCAAAAGAAATTGTTTTGATTTTTTCCAAATTTTATTTTCCTGACCAAAACAATTCAGCAAATTCAACAAAAATTCACAAAGCATTTTCATTGCCATGATCTGCATTTTTCATCTCAGAAAATGTTACTGCGATCTATTCCTAAGGCACTTAGGTGCTTTTGAAAATGTTACCGTCAGTAATATGAGAAAAAATGAGCTGATCATTAAGATCAATCATTTATAAAAGGTTTAGCGCCTGATCTTTAGTTAGTGAAAATCAGGGTAGCTTCACAAATGAAGCATAATTGCAGTCTCCACTGAACTTGCTAAAGGAGTCAGAAGCATCAGAAAATGCTTGGAGAGAATGCTGAGAAAATACCCTTAGCGATCGTTTCATGTTATCTGGAAGATGCTCCATCAAGACGTATCTAACTGTGCTCTGACTGAATAACGGGTATGCTAAGGAGGATTACCAGAACTGGGAAACCAATTAGTCTATGTTTGTCTGGGAGAGGGCTTGGAGGCTGGAAAATTCCTAAACAACAGAATTAAGAAGCCAGATGTTAATGCTAGGATTTATATACCCAGGAGAACTCACAGATTACACTCAGGAAGCTTGAGGCAAGGAGCAGAAGTGAACTGAGCATGCTTTCATAGAACAGAGAACTTTTTTGAGTATGGGACCAGCCAACATCAAAGGAAGCTGACCTGGAAGAGAGACAGAGGGACTCCAGGATTCGGAGGGGAAGCCATGAACTGCAGGAAGGGGATTCTGAACACCCTAGAAACTCTGACCTAAACCCAGATCATGCTCCCGAGTGGTAATGAAAATGAAGTGAGGAAATGCGTGTAGGGATTTATTATTTATGACTGGATCTGTATAGCTTTTCTGCTATCTAAAGCAAGGAGTAATTGTGTTTAGAAACCTTTGTTTGTGTTATATGCTTCACCTATCACATGTCCCTAAAGAGTTAAATTATAAGCCCAGAATGCCCATAAGGTTGGAGTTCTGGGAGATGGTGTGGTTAAACTACTGGGGAATCTGTGGGAGAGGAAAGGAGACACAACAGTAATCCTGGGGCAGAGGCTAGCTGGGCTGCAAAGATACATTTCCAAGAGGGGATAACAGAGAGTCTATGCACAGGAAGTGTGCCATTGAGACCAAGGAAAGAGGCAGTGCTGCAGCATGTTCAGACCAAGGGAAGCTTAAAGTACACGGGGCCCAGGGATGTGGGACCCAAACCCAGCAGCCGGGTGGGTGTCCAGGAACAAGAGCTGTCTGAAAATGCATATAGGCCTTTTTTATTTTATATCTTTGGGTGAAAGAATAAATAAAACTTTATTTTGAATAAATTGTTTTTGAGTCATATTAATCAGCTTGTTGGTCACAGGCTCCCAGAGAAAAGTCTTACAGGTGCTAAACTCAGTTTGGTCTGTCAGATAGACATGATTGAGAAATAGCAGGGCTGCAGCACAGAGATGAAGATTAGGAGTGGTAAAACTGCATGGTTCAACCCTCGAGAGAGATTAATGAAGGCGGGTTTATCATCTGAGGGGTACACTTAAGAAGGACTAAAAGGGATCTGAAGCACAGCTGACCTAGTAACTATGACAGAAGGTCTGTTGGGTTACCATGCCCTCAGGAACTCAGAGACAACTCAGCAGATCAAAATTTTGGCACCCAACTGCTGCAAGCCATATATTCCGAGGAACTGAACCACAAGCCCAACAGATAACTTAATTACCGTGTCATATGATGTGTCAAAGTTTGCCACATCTTCACGAAAAATTTCAACGGACTCTAACAGATTACTCTTAAATTTTGGCTGAACTTGAACCAACTCATCTTGAACACTGACCTAAAATATAAATGAATGTCCATTTATTAATAAATTATTGAAATAAAGTTATTTCTTTAAAAATAGTAATAAAGAAAGGGATGTCAATTCTATATAATCAAGTTGATTTGTTACATTAAAAAAACTACAGAAGCATTGGACAAAAAATAGCTTTTTATTCAGACAGCTAAATATAAAAACAATGTTTAAAAAAAATCCAAACAAAAAATCCAAACACCTTCAAGGCATTATTCTCTTACAAGATGCTGTAACTTCCTCATCTTTAGAAAATTCAGAGTGGTCAAAACAAACTAAACTTAACTAACTAGCTACACAACAAAACCTGGACATCGTTCATATTCAGAGATTTTTTTTAAAAAGCATTAGGGAAGAACAAAACAAAAGGATAGGATTCAGCTGCATTCTGACACTATGAAATGTGGGAAGTAACTTACTTCTCTCACTATCATTGTAAGAGGTGACCAATTCCTACATTGGCTACTCCTGGAGTAGTACAGTTTATGTATTAATCCCTTACTCTCATATAAGCCTAATGACTCATATTATCTTCTAATAAATAGTAGCAAAAGGACAGTTTCAGATACTTACAGCTTTGGTCTGTAATTTGTTAAAAGAATATCTAAGTGTATCAACTCCTTCTGATTCCTCTTTTGTCACCTCAACTTCAAATCTATTTAAAATACTATAGGCTTCCTATAAAAGAAGAAAAAATAATTTATTTGCAGGAATACAAAGTTTGTAAAATATACTTTAAAAGAATACAGCCAACTTAGTTTAGGCCCAAAATATACGTTTTGTTGGGTTTTTTTAAAAAAAGGGGTTTGGATGAAGAAGAGCCAGTCTCTGAGCACAACAGATACAGCTAATCTTGTAATGAGCAGAGCTATATGAAATATTAGAGGCAAATTTAGAAACACTAGACATTGTCTGTGTTAATGTTCACAGAACCACCTAAAATGTATTATTATATAACATGTTTTTCATGCTAACTACATTTTTTTCAAAGTAGATTATTAATTGTATACTATCTTGTATACTATCTATATTTTTTCAAAGTAGATTATTAATTGTATACTAAAAATTATAACCAACTAAAACAAATGGCTGAGTGAAGCATGTAAGTCATTTGCCTGCTGTTGTGTACTTGTAGCGTGTATTCACTACAGCTTACGACTGCCTGTGAATACATAGTTCTTTCTTTCCTGCAACCCTCTATGCTCGGAAACCTCTTCCTATCTCAGCCCAAGCCTACGCCATCTCTTCTTCTAAGTATTCCCTTAACCCACACTTCAGTAAGGCTTATGAAAACTAGTCCTCCCCTCAACAAAGCATTAATTAAATCAATGAGGGCGTAAGGGGGACAAAAATCAAACAAAAACATGGAACTAACAAGTAACTTGCTAATTATCATTACTCTATATCCTGGTTTTTATCACATTCCTGGTTTATATGTTTTCCACTTAGGGCACAATCCTGAAAATATTTATATTTAAAAGTGATGTACTCATGTCAGTAATCCCACTGACATGAGTGGAACTCAAATGTTAGGAAACTCTATAGCAGTGGTTCTCAAAGTTTTATATTGGTGACCCCTTTCACATAGCAAGCCTCTGAGTGCGACCCCCACTATAGATTTAAAACACTTTTTTTATATTTAGCACTATTATAAATGCTGGAGACGAAGCGGGGGGTGGGTGGAGGCTGACAGCTCGCGACCCCTCGTGTAATAATCTCGCAACCCCCTGAGGGCTCTTGACCCCCAGTTTGAGAACCACTGCTCTATAGTATATACTGTAAACACTTTGGGTCAGGACCTTATCCTTACACCCCTCTCTAAGTACGTAGGATACATATGGAGCTATTAAAATAAAATAAAATAAATATTCATCAGATTCAGTAACATTTTCCCTACACATCTATAACAACATGAATTGGCTATACTAGAAGATATGTTGAACACTGCTGCTACTATCAGAATTTATTATTGTACTAGAATCCCAAGAACTGGTAGACTGGATGTTGGTGCATGGTAGATTCCCACTAAGGAACAAGATGGCTTATACTTTCCTAAAACTACTGCTGTTGGTGAAGATACTGTTCCATGTCTCCACTTGTGCACATACTTCTCTTGTCTAAACTCTACCTATTCTTTTAATCTTGCTGTTGGTGGTATTTACAGCTTCTATTAGTGCTGCTAGCTTAAATTCATCAGGGAGCTGTGTGGATGAGACAACTTTTCTCACAGTAGATACGTTTTGGGCTGCTATAATAACAGAAATTCCATATCTGAAATAGATTAGAACTCATGGATAATGGATCATTAGAAAAGAATGTAAGAATCTTGGCCCACCAGGATGACACGAAGGACCATGAATGACTCAGTGATAAATGAGGGAGGGGGGAGCTTCCTTTTATGGACACCCAGCCAGCCAGTTAGCTATAAAACCCCTCTTGGTGCTCTTCTCTACTTGCTTTACCTGTAAAGGGTTAACAAGCCCACAGGTAAAAGGAAAGGAGTGGGCACCTGAACAAAAGAGCCAATGGGAGGGTTAGAACTTTTTAAAATGGGGAAAAAACTTCCCTTTGTCTGTGTGTTGTGGTTCTCTGGAAAAGAGGGGAACAGGGAGCAGTTATGCTGTGAGAAGCTTAAGGCCAGATATGGAAATCATCAAATCATATCTAGAACTACTTATTTAACAATGCAGATATGTAAGTAGATCAGGAATGTTTAGAAAGACACAATTAGGTTTATTTATGTTTTTTTCTTATTGGCTTGTAGACTCCTCTGTGCTAACCCCAAATGCTTTTTGTTTTGCTTGTAACCTTTAAGCTGGACCTCAGGAAGGTTATTCTTGATGTTTAATTTTTGTAAGTGGGTTTTTTAAATCTAGCAAAAGCCTAAGTGCCAAATGTATTTTCTTTCTTTTTGTTTTTTAATACAATTTACCTTTTTTAAGAACAGGATTGGATTTTTGGTGTCCTAAGAAGTTTGTGCATATGTTGTTTAATTAGCTGGGGGCAACAGCTAATTTCCTCTGTTTTCTTTCTCAGCTCTTCCCCGGAGCGGGGGTGAAAGGGCTTGAGGGTACCCCACAGGAAGGAATTCCCAAGTGCTCCATCAAGAATAACCTTCCCGAGGTTGCATTTGGGGGCAGCATATACCCATCCACGGTCAGAGAAAAGCTATAACCTTGGGAGGTTAATGCAGCCTGAAGTGGCCAGTATTAATTTTTTAGAATCCTTGCGGAACCCCACCTTCTGCACTCAAAGTGCCAGATTGGGGACTCAACCTTGACAGACTCGTATACCTAATTTGAAAAACAGACACAGCGTTTGTCTAAATTAGGAAAAACGGGGCTTGTCTAAATTAGGGAAATTTGCACCAGTGTAACTGCATCACTATGGTTACATTGGTACAAACCTCAAGTGTAGACACACTGTACTGGTGCAATACTAGGTTTTCACTGTGAACACAATATGCAATTATGCTAATGCAAATTTCCCTAATATAGAAAATTCTTATTACTCTTATTCTTTAATGTCAGTGACATCCAACATAGAGAACTACTGACATCAAAGAAAGCAATGAAAGAAAGATTCAGTCTATTTTATCTGACAAAATTACAACACCAGGTACACCACCAGGTGCACATTGAACTTTGTTACATTGGCATGTGCTTTTCCTGACTATGCCTTTGCCTTTATATTTGTTCTTTTTGTACTTTTATAATCATTTGAAATATTTAACCACTATCTTTCTGGTATCATGGTAGTATAACCAGTCTTCAGAATGGAGAATGTTAGCGTTTAGTCTTTTCCCTCCTTCCACAAAAGATGGACAAATTAAAAAAAAAAGAAATTAAAAGAACTGGGAAAACTAAAAGAACTTACACTAGAAAAATTATGCATATTCCTCTGACAATGTACTGTGACTTACTAAATGAAAAGTGGCTCTGTGCAGGGAATCTGGAAGGCAGAAAGATAAGATTGCAGAAGGCTCTATCTATGCATACAAAAAAGGGTAGGACTAGGATGGTGAGTATCAAGAACAACAGAAGTGTTGCGGCAGGGAGCTAAAAGGGAAGAAATAAGTATTTTGTTTCCCACCCCTCAAAGTGGAGACTGAAGGAACATATACTCATCATTAGGGTTCTCCAAGTTTATTTAAAAATCCCAAATTTTAAATAAATTATTTTATTTCAAAACAAAAAAAATTAAGAACTGTCTTACTTCAATAGGTCCTAAGGTCATATCCATTTGTATTTCATTATCACGTATGCTAGACAAAGCTTCCATTGCAAATCTGACATCATCTAAGTCACGAATAGGTCGAGATAATTTCTTCAAATATTCAGTTATAAATGATATCATGTCTGTCATTTTCTTCTTATATTCCTCATTTAAGTAACGACAGAGTAGCATCTTCCATGCTTTGGCTTCAATTGACAAAGCGAGTTTCAATGGTCCTGGTTTAAAAAACCCCAACACTTAATTGCATCTAAATTTTAATGCTCTGAAGACAACTACACTACTTATACAAAACAATCATGTGTATATCTTTAAAATAGAATTATAGTCAGAAAAATTACTATGTAAAGTGAATTGAATTACTTAATTCTATTGTTTCATAATCATTTAAAAGTTATTTCACTTAATCTCTGGTTGCTTTATAAATTTTATCAGCTTTAAAGCATCTTTATAAGTTTATCTCACTAAAAGAACAAATGTATAAGACAACTAACAGAAGGAGAAAATTATTCACTTATACTGCATCATTTCAAATTCACAGACAAGATCCTCTTTTCATGTAAAATTAGTATAGCTTAATTAAAGTCAATGGAGCTAAACTGATTTACATCATCTGAGAATTTGGCATCTTGGGCCTGTACTCCTTTATATGACTGCATCTGGAATATGCCACAACTAAAATTTTGAATTGTTATATCATATCATAAGCAGATAATACACACACACCCAAAAGAGAAGCAGAGGAGCCAACGACTCTTTCTATTACTGGTTATTTTTGGAACAATAAGAATTTCAACAAACAACATTTCTGAACTCTAGTGATAGAACATAAGTAATTGCTAATCTAATATAATCATTATGTTCATAAAACAAGAATTGCACATAAATTACTTCTTCTATTATGTTTGCCAAAATGTTTTAATACAAGCACTAAACAACTGAAAAAGCATGTTGATGATCATAGATAAAACTTCTAGAAAGAGGCTTACATTTTTGAACCAAGGATGCTGAATGTTCTTATGGTCCATACATATTGCAGGTTTTTCTTAATCCTACCAAGCTATTAACTTCCATAATATCTTGTGACAACGAGTTCCTCAGGCTCATTGTGCAACAAATATTTTCTTTTATGAGTTCATATTTGCTATCTTTCTATTTAACTGAATATCCCTTATTCAAAAAGATGAATTGAAGTGCCCAATCTACCTTCTCTATTCCAACCATTCATTATATCTTTCTCCTGTCCTTTCTTGTTCATTTTCTCTTTAAAATAAACAGACCCAATTTTTCAATTTCTCTGTATATGGAAGTTTTTTTCCAGGTCTCTAATTCATTATTTTTGCCCAATCATTCACTTCCTCTATTTCTGCTATATTATATACATATATATGTGTGTATGGTGTAGTGTATTTATAGCCGTGTCGGTCCCAGGACCTTAGAGTGACAAGGTAGCTCACTGTACCTTGAATTGTCCTTAGAATATGAGCTAACTACTTATGCTAAACAATCTGTTCCCTCTTGTATTTAGTTGTGATGCTCGAAGTACCTTTCCTAAACCTGAAGAAGAGCACTGTGTAGCTGGAAAGCTTGTCTCTCTCACAGAAGTTGATCTAATAAAAGATATTACCTTATCCACCTCATATATTAAGTAGAGTAACTAGAACTCAAGACCATATTTCAGGTGAGGCCTACCACTGACTTATATATACACACCATTGTAAAGTTTTCAGTATTATTTTCCATCCCATTCTTCATGCATGCTGATATTTTATTAGGTTCCTTTTACTGCTGCTGATTATATAAGCAGAAGGAGTCATTAAGCTGTCCAAAATGTCCAGGTCTTTTTCCTGAACAGTTACACTTAATTTAGAACCGAGCAAAGAATGCATGTAGTTCAAATTATTTCTCTCATTTTATGAATTAGCTCACCCTTTTTAACAGCAAATTTCACCTGTGCCATCAGAAGTTCCGCACATTCTTGTTCAGACTTCATAAACGTAAATAATTTTCTGTTGTCTGCAAACTTTGCCACCTCACTGCTCACCTGTTTCCCAGATTAATAAATATATTTAAAAACATCAGTGCCAATATGGAACCTTGTGGCACCCCACAGAGAATCTTTTGCCATGATGAAAATCGACCATTTATTCCTATTCTTTGTTTTCTTTCTCTTAGCCAGTTTCTGATCCATGGCAGAAATTTGCCTCTCACCCTATGAACTCGAGTTAAGTCCTGAAAAGACTACCTGATTTTTAAGCAAGGTTCTTTCCCTACTGAAGAAAGAAACCTTTAAGCAAGGTTCTTTCCCTACTGCCTTCAGGTTTCCATCTTATTGCTTTTCTGGTGATGGAATCAGTTTCCATCCAAAGCACATGGCCAATCCATCTCCCAACGGCTCCTGGCAATGATGTTGCTCATAGGTCTTGGTCTGAGATTGTTCTGGGCCAAAAGATACAGAGAATTTTTCTGAGGCAGTTTGTATGAAATAAAGACAGTTTGGACATGTCATACTTTGTTATTCCCCAGCATTCTGCACTATAAAATAGTGCTGAAAGCATGCAGCTCTGATAAATCTTGAGTTTGATTTTGGTGTGTTGTTGATGATTGCCAGACTATATTTAAGCTCCTGAAGGTGTTCCAGGCTTTATTGATTCTGTTCCGGATGTCCTGGCTTGTTCTACTGTCCTGGCTGATGGTTCTGCACAAGTATGTGAATATTTCTACCTGGGTGAAAACGTGATCCTCTATCCATACTGGTGATGGTGATAGTGCATGACATTTGTCTTATTGCAGTTGATTCCCAGCCCGATTTGCTTGCTGAATGTATTGAGTCAGGTTTTTTTTTGCTTGTTTATGGTGTTGGGTATGTGATAGGAGAGCGAGATCATCTGTGAAGTCCAGGTCTTCAAGGGACGAGAAGAATTGAAAGTTAATAATTCCATTCTTAGTTTGATCTTTACTGAACAGGTTCAGCTTCTTTAAGTCCAGAACAGACTGTATTTTAACTTTTTTCTTGGGCATACAAAAAAAAAACAGAATAAATGCCTGAAAACTAGTGCTGAGACATTTTCTATGGCTACAACGTACAAGTGACATACCATTAGGACTTTCATTGTTTCTCCATTAACTGGGTTGGTCAGTATATGTGAGGAGATGACATTTATTAGTTACAGCAGAGAGAATTAATGACTATCCTTAATGATTTCCAAGATGCTGGTTGGATTTTGCCCCTTGGAAAATATTATCTGATCTTTTTGAAAATTAAAAGCAGCGTGACTGTTAGAGTTGCATCTTCTGCCTTCTCCGATACATATTCTTCAGGCGTTACCTCTGGACTTCGACTTCTGTCTTCTGGTTTGTGCATCCTAATATCTCTAAAATAATATTTGTCTGCAATGGTGTAAAAATCTCAGCTTTTCTTGCTTGTCCATTTAACTGGACTGTGGAACAGCTCTCTAACCAAGGGTTCTCTAAATATCTCTTCCTTAAATTTACATATGCCACAACCACAGTGCTGGCTGAATCATGTCCAGAAATTTCAGGATTTTAGTCAGCAAATCATTTAAGCAGATTGTCTTCAATGTGACTACTCACATGCTTAAAATTAAGCATATGCTTAACTGATTTTGTGAATCCAGACCTTAGTGACAAAAGGGCACAGCAAACTGCTTCTTGTTCCTGTTGGGTGATGTGTCCAAAACATGCTTTCAGTGTTGCTCCCCCATCTTTCAGACTGACATCTATGATAGTACTCCTGAAAAAGCAGAGTCATAGGTTGCAGAGAATTCTTTAATTTAAATATTACACCAACAATTTAAGCAATGGAATCAGATTCAACTTCTGATTCAGACAATTCCTAAACCTTGTGTCTTCCCCATGGCTCTCTAACCTACTTCTAGACTACTTCCACTTCTGTGTTGACAACACAGACGAGATCTCCAGCTTCAAAGTTATGTTCTCTAAGCTCTGTGTACTTGATCAGCATTTTGTTTCATTTTCTCTTTATACATTTGATGTTTACGCATGTTGTGCATAGTTATGCTTCTGTGAATACGCTGATCTGGTTACCCCAGCATTGAAAAGAAAAATATGAAGAGAAAAGGGATGAGCAAAAGGGTGGAAACTGATCCCACTAAGACCTTAAAATATGGAGAAGTATCAAGGAAAACAGTCTCAGTTAAGCAACCAGCTCAAATAAACATTAGCCCTAGAAATTAAAGAACTGCTAATATATTAAAGCTTTGAAGTTTTCCCACAAAACAGAATACTGTATGGGATAATTATCTTCTCAATCCTTTTCTGATTCAGATGAACTTCCCCCCATGAGACTGCTGAAGAGGGATCCCAAATGAGAAATTTTGGAAAGGGCTCAGTAAATTCTAAGTTTATCATGAATACCATACAGAAGAGATAAAGAATTACTTGATATACTGCATCCTAAGTGGTTGTGGCCGTTGAACCTTTCACCAGATAGTTATCTAAATATGGGATTACTTGAGCCTTGGTTTTATCGCTGCCACCATGTAACAGGGTAGCTTGCCCCATAGGCAGAGATCCTGGGGCTAAGCCAACCCTGATGACAGGTTAAGCCCCATCTGAGTAGGATCAGGAAACTCCCTACAAAGGGCAGCAGGTTGCTGCAGAATGCTGGGGGATGTCCAGGAACAGAGGCTTGAGAAGCTATAGCTGGCTGGAACAGACACGGCTTCAGGGAGCAAGATTAGCACATGCAGAGACTTTGAACTGTGCCCAGCTCTGGGAAAGAGGACTAGGAATCCACCAGTTAAGGGGAGAGAGACATTGAACTGGGGTCGAGACCTGCCCAGCCAGCATATACTTAAAGAGTGAATAAATTGGACCCCAGGTGGGGAATATTTTAATTTCCTTTGGACTGTCTTGAATTTGTTTAAGGTACCAGGTGAAGGAGACAACATGGGCAAAGCACTGCAGAAAGACCTCTGATCATAAGGGGTGCTTGGGTAGCAGCCAGCTGCATGACACATAATCAGAACATTTTCAAGGCTGAACAGAAAAAAGGAATACTATTAGTATTCTTTACAGAGGGCAAATTCAAGATTCTTCTGGTGAGCTTTGAAAATAAGAATGTATGAATACTTTCTTCAAGGGTCTACTGAAGTAAAACCTTGCCAGGTTTCATGACAAATTACTACCAAAGAGGAAGTTACACACCTTGTGCAGTAACAAGGGTTCTTTGCGATGTGTATCCCTGTGGGTGTGCTATTTCAGGTGTTGGTGCATCCCTGCATCATAGATCGGAGATTTTCTGTAGCAGTGCTCAGTTGGGGCGCATGTACACAGTAGTCATCTCGCAGTGCCGTTGGCGCCTCATCTAGTGCACGCACAACCCAACCCTTTCATTTCCTTCTCTACCACTGAGCTCAATTAGTGAACTCTGAAGTAGAGGAGAGGAGTGTGGGTAGTGAAGCACCCACAGGGACAGACATCTGAAGAACCCTCGTTACTGCACAAGGTGAGTAACTTCCTCTTCTGATTCAAAGTAGCGTCCCTGTGGGTACTCTGCTTCTGGTGACTCTAGAGCAGTGCCCCACTGTGGACAGAAGGGGCTTCAGATTCGCATGAGTTGTTGCAGAGAGCACAGTAAGGCCTAATATAGTGTCTGACATAGAACACTGGGTGATGTCATAGTGTTTTGCAAAGGTGTGCTTAGAGGCCCAGGTGGTAGCCCTGCATGTCTATCAGAGGGACATTATTCAGGAAGGCTATAGACGTAGCTATGGAATGTGTGGAGTGCGATGGGATCCCTTGTGGGGGTTCCTTGTTATGCAGCCAATAGCAAAGTTGGATACATGTAGAGATCCACTTAAACAGTTTCTGGGTTAATATTGTGCATCCTTTGGAGTGTTCTGTTGTGGAAATAAACAGCCTTGGAGATTTTTGGAAGGGCTTGGTTCTGTCTAAGTAAAACGCTATGGCTCACTGACATTGAGCATAAGTAGGATGACCTCTTGTCAGTTCCCGCGTGGTTTTGGGTAAAACGTGGGAAGGTGTATGAGTTGGTTTATGTGAAAGGATGTTGATATTTTAGGCAAAAATTTTGGATGTGGTCACAATGTGACCTTGTCTTTAGCGAACACGGTGTAAGGGGGCTCAGCCATCAGTGCCCCAATCTTGCTGATTCATCTGGCTGAGGTGATCGCAACCAAGAACGCAACTTTCATCGACATATGAGGAGTGAAAGATTCAAAACGGGCTCTGGTGAGGCATTTAAGTACAAGGTTCAAGTCCCATGGGGGTGTAGGTTGTCGGACTTCCAGGTAAATGTTTTGTATACAAATGAGGAAGCATTTAGTGATTGGGTGTGCAAAGACTGATGTTCCATCCAACTTATGGTGAAAGGCTGAGATGGCCGCTAGGTGTACTTTAATTGAGCTTATAGATAAGCCCAATTCTTTAAGTTCCAATATGTAGTCCATTACAATCGGGAGAGGTGCCGTGACTGCAGTTAACTGTTTTTGTTGGTGCCATAGTGAGAATCTCTTCCATTTTTGGAAGTAAGTATTGCAAGTAGTGGATCTCTTACTGTTTAATAACACATTTCACTCTTTCCAAGCAGGCTAATTCATCGTGTTGAAACCATGTGGGAGCCATGCTCTGAGGTGAAGTTTCTCTGGATTTGGTTGGTGAGTCCGGCCTTTGTTCTGTAAGAGGAAATCCACCTGCAAGGGAAGAGCTCATGGAGCGCACACTGCCAAGCACATCAGGTTAGGGAACCAAGTCTGTCTGGGCCACATTGGAGCAATCAGTATGACATGGGCCCTGTTGGTCCATACTTTGTGAATGACTTGCGAGATTAGAGGTATCGGTGGGAATGCATACATGAGTGCTGCATCCCATTTGATGACGAAGTCATCCCCTAGTGACTAGAGTGCTATAAAGGGGGCACTTGTGGTTTGTTCCTGATGCAAACAGGTCTACAGATGAAAAGCCCCAGTTCTGGAATATCATTGGTTGACACTGTCATGTATTTCCCATTCGTGTTCCTGGAGAAATGTCTGCTTAGCATGTCCGCTGTCATATTTTGGCACCCAGGGAGGTAAGATGCTGAGATGGTTATGTTGTTGTGTATGCACCAATTCCATAGTTTCATGGCTTCAGTGCATAATGAATTGGAGCAAGCTCCTCCTTGGTGATTGATATAGAACACACATGTCAGTCAGTATCCGGATTGACTCATTCCATATGATTGGAAGAAATGTTTGCATGCACTGTGTACCACCAGGAGCTCTAGGAGATTGATGTGAAGTTGGGCTTCCATTGGTGACCACCTGTCTTGTACAGTGTGCTGGTCCAGGTGAGCACCCCAGCCTACCAATGATGCATCCATCATAATTATTAGTGATGGTGGATCCTGTTGGAAAGGGATCCCTGTGCAGACGTTTTCTGGTTTCGTCCATCACTTTAGGGATATGACTCTTGATGGTATCATTACTCTTTTGTTTAGATTGTATTTGATGAGGATTTATACTGACTTCAGCCAGCCCTATAGGCAATGCATATGCAATCTCACATGTCTTACCACAAATGTTGTGGCCGCATGTGACCTAATAGTTCTAGGCAGGGTTCTGGCAGACATTTGAGGGCTGGTGTCTGTTGTGATGAAGTTGTTTAGTGTTAGAATCTGGAGCTGAGTAACGATGCTCTAGCCTGTGTGGAATCGAGATAGGTCCCAAATGAATTCCAGTTGTTGCACCAGGGTCAGGGTTGATTTTTGTACATTTATTTGCAACTGCAGAGTCTGGAACAAAGTGATGGTATTCTGCACCATGTTTGTCTTTTCTTCCTGAGTCATACCTTTCAGTAGTCAGTCGTCAAGGTACGGGAAGATCATTACCCGCAGTTTTCGCAAATGGATTGCCACTACTGCAAGGATTTTGGAAAAAAAAACTGTGGAGCAGTGGAGAGGCAAAAGGGTAGCACTCTGTCCTGGTAATGATTGGTTCCCACTGTGAATCATAGAAATTGCCTATGCGCAAGATGTATGGTAATATGAAAATAAGCATCTTGGAAGTCGAGGGCTGAAAGCCAATCCTCTCTGTTAACCGCTGGTATAATCACGGCCAGTGTGACCATTTTCAAACCATGGATTCACACAAATTTGTTGAGCTTCCGAAGGTCCAAGATGGGTCTCCATCCACCATTTTTCTTTTTGGTGAGAAAATAATGGGAGTAAAAGCCCTTCTCTCTGTATTGCATGGGATCTTGCTCCACAGCATACAGTTGTAGAAGATGGTTCATTTCTTGTTGTAAGAGGTGCTCATGAGAAGGGTTCCTGAAGAGGGATGGGGAAGAGGGTAAGGTAGGAGGATGGGAGAGAAAGTGGATGGTGTAGCCTGATCTTATGATCTCCAATATCCATTGATCTGTTGTTAATGCTTCCGAAGCAGGGTAGAATGGGTGCAGGTGGTGGCCAAAAGGGTGGGAGGAAGTAATTGATAGCATCATGTTGCGGGGGAGGTTGTTCAGGCCCTTGACCAAAACTTCAAAACTGTTATTTGGTTGTGTAGTCGAAGACTGATTTTGAGGGGTCCTGCATCTCTGCAGGCATTATTTGTTCCTGTTAGGTTCGAACTGCCGTTTTTGTGGGCTGTGGAATTAGGTGTCCCTGTCCTTTTGGTACGGTTGGTACTGACACCTTCTGGTAAGTGGCGTGTATATACCTAAAATATGCAAGGACCCGTGAGTCCTTCACTGAGTGAAGGGTGTCGTCCATTTTTGTGGAAAGAACTTTCTCCCTATCGAAGAGTAGATCCTCAACCTTCAGTTGGAACTCTTTCGGGATACCTGAGGACTGCAGCCATTAGGCCCTGCACATTACTACAGCCATGGCCATCATTCTCACAGCTGTATCCGCTAAGTCCATAGAGGCCTGTAGGACTTTTCAGGCAATTAGCTGTCCCTCCGTCGTTATAGCTTTGAACTGTGGTCATTTTTCTTCTGGTAAGTCCTCAATAAATTCTTGCAGCTTACCATAATTGTTAAAGATATATTTGACTAGGAGGGCTGAGTAATTGGAAACCTGGAATGGTAGTATAGCTGACGAGTATATGTTTTGGCTAAAAAGGTCTAAACGGTTATGTTCTTTGTCCTGGGGAGTGGATCAATATTGGGGTTGTTTGCCACAGTGGTTGGCGACTTCCTTAACTAGGGAATTAGGTTGCGGATGTGAAAAAAGGAAGTCCATCCCTTTAGCTGGGACAAAGTATTTTCTGTCTGCTCTTTTGCTGGTAGGCAGTATTGTCGCAGGCTGTCAAGGTTCCTTCCCCACTCTGAACTCTAGGGTACAGATGTGCGGACCTGCATGAAAACCTCTTAAGCTTACTTTTACCAGCTTAGGTTAAAACTTCCCCAAGGTACAAAATTATTTTACTCTTGGATTTCCACTGCCAGCACCAAACTTTATCTGGGTTTACTGGGAAAATGTAGTTTGGACACGTCTTTCCCCCCAAAATCCTCCCAACCCTTGCACCCCACTTCCTGGGGAAAGTTTGGTAAAAATCCTCCCCAATTTGCATAGGTGACCACAGACCCAAACTCTTGGATCTTAGAACAATGAAAAAGTATTCAGTTTCCTTACAAGAAGACTTTTAATAGAAGTAAAGAAATCACCTCTGTAAAATCAGGATGGTAGATACCTTACAGGGTAATTAGTTTCAAAACATAGAGAATCCCTTTAGGAAAAACCTTAAATTACAAAAAAGACACACAGACAGGAATAGTCATTCTATTCAGCACAGCTCTTTTCTCAGCCATTTAAAGAAATCATAATCTAACACATACCTAGCTAAATTACATACTAAAAGTTCTAAGACTCCATTCCTGTTCTGTCCCCGGCAAAAGCAGCATACAGACAGACACAGACCCTTTGTTTTTCTCCCTCCTCCCAGCTTTTGAAAGTATCTTGTCTCCTCATTGGTCATTTTGGTCAGGTGCCAGCAAGGTTACCTTTAGCTTCTTAACCCTTTACAGGTGAGAGGATTTTTCCTCTGGCCAGGAGGGATTTTAAAGGGGTTTACCCTTCCCTTTATATTTATGACACAGGCCTCTGCCAAATGTTCTCCACCGGTAGCATTATTGCATCATTTATTGGTAGTGCTATTTTAGATTATGCAGATGTGTGTAGGATTTGCAGCAGTTTGTGGTGGATTTCTTGCATCTCCTTCAGTCGTATGTCTTGGCTGATGGCTACTCTTTTAAAGAGCTCCTGGAATTGTTTCAGCGTGGTTGGAGACAGTGGCATTACTGCTTCATCGGGGAAAGAGGATGAGTTTTGGATAGGTGAAATGCTGTCTTGGTCTGTGTCTTCTTCCCTCTCTTCTGCTAAGCCCTCTGGTGCCTCCGATGTCTCCTGGCTTGGGGATGGTGGAGGTGATCGGATTTCACCCTGGTTGGAGTCAGCGGTCTGGTGTAGTGAGCCCTATACACCACTCATGAGTCCCGGGGGGGTGGGGGCACTGCATAGGACAGGGCATTGATGGACAGATCCAGGGTTGCCCATACCATTGCTGCATTTCATGACTCTGCTGGGTCTTAGTTTTCATGGCTTTCCATAGAGGTCCATGTTCCATGGGAGAGGAGTGTTCGGAGGCGAAGGGGTTCCCATGAAAATCACCATCATCATTACTGGAGATGGGTGGGGGAGCAGGTAACGGGGTATCTGCTCCAATATTCAGCCTGGAGATCCATCAGTGCTGAGCATGGATGATTGTGGCACTGAAGAGACAGCAATGTCTCTGTGGTGCAGAAACTGTTGCGGAGCTGCCTGTTTCGGTGTCAACGGTGCCACTGTTGTAGATTTGGTCAGTGCTGTGCAGATTTACATGTAGCCTTCATCAGGACAGTCGGTGCCATTCTCAGTCTGTCAGTCAGTGCCGATGACTCCGTCGCTGCTGGCAGCATTGCCAATGGTACTGTGTCAAACACTGGGGTGGTTGGTGCCATAGAAGAGAAGGTGGGTCTGTGCCTCAACTCTTTATCGGTGTGGCGGGGTTCAGCAGGGGTCCATGAAGGGACAGTGCCAGAGGTGCCTGGAGCCTCAAAGATGCTAACTCTAGCTGAGCTCAGCACAGAGGACGGCAACCTCACTGGGGACCTCTTCTTTTATTGCGTGTCCCTGTGAGGGGAGGTCGCAGATCACTTCCTAGAAACTTAGGAAGACTGAGCACTTTCTTTTGCAGAGGTTTTACTTGGGGAGCCATCTGCTGATGTTGGGTTTGGTCCCATATCAGTAGGCTGAAGGGACTTTTCCATTAGGATCATTTTGAGGTGAAGGTCTCTGTTGCATCATGCCCTGGCTTTCAAGTTACTATAATGGGCACATTTTTGAGGGATATGTGTCTCCCCCAAACATCGGACACATATAGAGTGGCCATTGGAGACTGGCATTGCATCACAGCAGGAGTCACATCTTTTCAAGCCTAGAGAACCAGGTATCATGACAAGAGTTCGCCTTGCTTTTTTTGGTATTGCTACTCTTACTTCTGCACTACCTTAAGAGCTGGATGGCTGGAGAGCGGTGGCTGTTGGCTAGGCACCCAGCTCTGAAGGTGGAGCCCTGCCAGCAGCAGCACAGAAGTAATGGTAACAATACTACAATCCCTCCTTGAGGACCTCCCCCACCCCTAACTACTTTTTGGGTCAGGACCCCTTCAATTATAACACTGTGAAATTTCAGATTTAAATAGCTGAAATCATGAAATTTATGATTTTTAAAATCCTATGACTGTGAAATTGACCAAAATGGACCATGAATTTGTCAGGGCCCTAAATATAAATATTATATTAATTTATTATATCATATTATGTACAAAGAAAAAAGAGAAATGTTCATACCTGTATGTAATTCAACTGGACCCACAATAATAGTAGGTTTTAAATCCTCAATCTCTTGTTCAAAAGTAGCATAATGAAGAATTTCTGCTCTGATTTCAGTCAGAGAGGGACTGCTAGCCAGAAATTGCTGTGGGTAGTTTAAACTCTCAGTTAATAAATGGTCTTTTTTATCTCATCAGTGAAACAACTTTAATATTATATATCACATTTTTAATGTGTCAAAGTTGTTAACCTAAAAGGCCAAATTTTGAAATTTCTGCTGTAATGGGGTGTTCACCCCACATTAGCCCTGAAGGGGTTAAGGTGGTCAAGGAGGGGACACTTAACCTCTACAGTTGCACCTGACAGGAGACTCAGGGAATTATAATTACTAATTGCAGATGACATCCAGCTGAGGGAGACGATGGAAAATGATTAGAGGAGATTTGTAATAGAAGGAGGATGCAGGGAGAGAGTCTGAAGTCATTCTCCAGGAGCAGAGGTGGGGAGGAGGAAACCCAATGTGGAAAATAAGCCCTGGGATCTAAGCCTTGGAAGAAGGGTCAACCCCAGAGAAGTTGTGAGGAAAGAAACCCTAAGAAAGCAGGATAGAAAGAAGCCCAGGGAAACATCTGCCAAGATGGGGATTGTATCGACTTTGGCAGCTGTTTCCCTGGGCTTCTTCCTACCCTACCTTCTCAGGCTTTCCTTCTCCACCCCTTTGGGTAAACCCCCATCCCTCAGGGTCAGAATCCCAGAGTTTCTGCTCCCCCATGAGATTTCTTCTTCTCTCCTCACTAGGCAAAGAAAGTGATTGCAGACTTCCACATTGAAGCTCTCTTCTGCTCTCACTTCCTGGCTTTATACAAGCCTCACCTACTCCTGCTCAGATGGGCTATATCTTCAATTAGTGCTTGTCAGTTAAGCCTAAGTGTCCCTCCAGGTGGAGTTTTCTAGTTTAATTGGCCCCTATTGGGCCCCTTTACTTCTTTAGGACTGGTAAGGGATAAACACCCCATCATAACCACACCATGAAAGAGCTGCATCAAATATATGTGTACTTCCCACAACTGTATGGACAAATTGAGTAATTCCATGCACAAGTATCAGTATGTACATGCACCTATAGGATTTTGCCCCACAATTGTCTATGTGTTTGGTTTTATCATTATACGGGCCTTTGAAAATTTGGCCCTCAGTACACTAAAATAGCGAATTATATATTCATTGTTGTTGTGGATGTATTATCTAATATTTCTTCTTAGACTACAAAACGTAAAGATGTAATTTTTGATGTGCAGCTGGACATATAATTACTGTTTTGTTAAAAAAAGGAAAAAAAACAAGGTGAGGCTATAAAATAACTCAGTGTTAGCCATTGTACACCACACTGTTATGTCACATTTGAGCAAAAAATTCTGCTTGAAAGGTTTTACTTTTAGAGTCCTGAGGACAACCATACTCCAACTCTTCTCTTGAAGTGGCCCCAACTCCTTCCCACTGCTGAGTGTCCCACTTTTCCCTCCCCTGTCTCAACTGAGTATCAAGTAATGAAAGCTCCTCTCTCCACTCCCAGTCTCTTATCTGAGTATAGACCAACTTTAGGCTCCATGCCAGCCTCTCTTTCTCAATACACTCTCCATATGTCTGACACCTCTCTTTCGCAGGTTCCTTGCATGAGAATGCATACAGAACAGGCAGTGAGGGGAAGCTGGACATATTGAGAAGACAAGCTGCATGAACCGGGAATGGTTCCCAGCAGGATTGATATGAAGCAAGTTAGGATTGTCTCTGAGCAACAGTCCCAACTGTGCTCAATGTGCCACTGAAAGAAACCCAAACTCATTGTATTTCCTAGTAATAGTTCCCTTCAATCTATTCTAGGAAACTGGACAGTCTTAATTATAATTAATAACTTAAAACTGAAAAGTGTCATAAGGATAAATGTTCTGCAGCAAAGAAAAAGAATGTATCAGTTTTATTTAAAGGGAATATAAATTTAACTGCACTTCCATTCTGCTTCCATTCTGTTTTCAGTTTTCAAATCAGAATAGTCAATCACAAGTAACAGAGGTGCTGTCTTTTGAATAACAGTTTATTTAATCATAATTGGAGTTTTTTGAGAGTGTTGTCTTTGTACAGTCACAGTTGTGGGATGTGTCCTTGGATGCTGCAGGACTTCTGAACCTTCTAAAAGAGCAGTGTCCATTGAGTGCTACATGAACTCTCTCTCACATTACCAAATATCCAGGGCTGAAGTTATATATAAGAGATGCAGTCCCCAACTATCTCATTTCCTTCTGCTAAATCTCAGAGTTCAAATCTCACCTAAGAACTGTCAGGAAGATGGGGATATGGGTTGGTAGTGTGAATATGCAGAGGCAACACTCTCAGAGAACTCCAGTTACTAGTGTAAACTAAAATTTTCTTCTGCATAGCGCCCTCTGCATGTGCCCACTACTTGTGAGAGTTTAGCTAGCAGTACAAACCACAAGAAGAGGTGGGTGGAGAAGTACTAGTTGAATGGAGACTAAAAACTCACCTCCCAAAACAAACATCTATCATGGGAACTAAAGGTATGTTCTACACTGTGATTAAAAATCCATTGCACTGTGTTTCAGAGCCCAGGTCAGCTGACTTGGGCTCACAGGGCTCAGGCTGCACAGCTATAAAACTGCAGTGTAGACCCAAGGTCCCCCAAGTATGGGGCACGCCTCCCTAGGGGGACATGGACCAACGTCCAGAGGGGCACAGAGGGGCCGGACCAGCCCCTGTGGGGGTGGGAGAGAGTGCCACCCAGCCCCATGCCAGCCCCCAGCCTCAGCTGCTGGCCACAGCTCCATTCCTGGCCCAGGTCCAAGGCGGGGGACAAAGCTGGGAGTGGAGCCACACCTGCCTGCAGGCCTGCTACCAGCCCCCACAGCAGCCCAGCTGCAGCTCCACTCCTGTGCCCACTTCCAGCCTCTGGCCACAGCAGTGCTCCTGGCTCCAGATCCACTTCCCAGCTGGGGCCCAGCCTCAGTTCCCTGCATCCCCATTCCCCTGGAGCCACGGCCCCACTCCCGGCCCAACTTTGGGGTGGGCATAGACGGGGTAAGGGGGGACATGACCCTCAAAAGTTTGGGGACTGCTGGTGTAGACGTTTGGGCTGAGACAGAAGGCCTGGCTCTGAGACTCTGCCCTTGCGAGGTCTCAGAGCCCAGACTCCAGCCCAAGCCTGAACATCTACACTGCAATTTTATAGAGCCACAGCCCAAGCCTCTCAAGCCCAAGTCAGCTGACCTGGGCCAGCTGTGGTCATGATATGGGTCTTTTATTGCAGTGCAGACATACCCTAAGTCAAGACAGTGGTGTAGAAGCATGTATTAAACTCAAAATAGCAGCCCTACCTATTTTTAGTAGAGATGTTACAAAGGCAGGCCATGGAATCTTCCTTAGCCTTAGTGGAGTGAGCTCTGAGTCCGTGAAAGGAAGATTAGTCAGCCTGCACTACGCTCAAATCTTTTGGCAGATACAGTTGCTAGGAGAAAAGCTTTGTTTAGAGACATGTGACACAGAGAGATCTCTCTCAAGGGCTCAAATTATCCCTCTTCATCCTCGTGAGGATTCGACTGAGATCCCAGATCAAAATAGGGACTTTAAATGGAGGAAAGATTGATCAGTTCTTTGAAGAAATTCTATCAACGATGACCCTTACAGCATCAGCCCACAGGGAAACAGTACACAGAAATTGCTGAGAAAAGCACATGAATTCATGATATGGAAAGACTTAACAATTTAAGGTAAAGCATATATTCTAGGATTGAAAAATCAGAGTCAGAATATTTTGTATTTTTGAAAGTAGCATTTTAATATAGATGATTTTCCACACAGAAGTATAAGCTGTATATTAGCAGAACAAGCAAGGCAGATGAAGTTAGACTCCCATGGTCTTAGTAGTTAAATTAAGAGATTTGAGATTGAAATGTTGAATTAGACTAAGTCAACTGGAGATACAAGGAGATATAGCCATTTCTCAAGACAGCTTTTGGAGTTCTGTGAACACTGAATGTCTGGCCCAACCTGGTGCAATCAAAGGGTATGTCTACACAAGCTGCAGCAGTGAGCCTCCAAGTGCTAAAAACAGGTGTGTAGATATTGCAGTTTAGGTTCTGAAGGTTAGAGGGGGCCTTCAGAGCACAAGCTCCAGCCCATGTCACAAATTAAAAGCTCTGTCTACACAACTATTTTTTGCATTGTAGCACAACCCTCATGAGTCTGTTAATATGCCAGCTTCCTGTTGACTTCCAAGATCAACGCTGCAGGCTGCCACAGCCTGTGAAGATGTATCCAAAAGGACTCTGGCTTTATTTTGTTTTGTTTTCCCAATTACTTGAATAATCAAGGCTTTGTTGCAACTTTAAAGGAAAATTACTGAGAGAAAATGTATGTCCATCATGCCCTCGATCATATTCTTGAACATTTCACATAAATATTGATGACAAACAAATCTGTTTCTGGGTGACTGCATTTCTGTGAGATCCAGTACACTATTAACTGTTTTAGTAACTGGTTTCAGAGTAACAGCCCGTGTTAGTCTGTATTCGCAAAAAGAAAAGGAGTACTTGTGGCACCTTAGAGACTAACCAATTTATTTAAGCATAAGCTTTCGTGAGCTACAGCTCACTTCATCGGATGCATACTGTGGAAAATACAGAAGATGTTTTTATATACACAGACCATGAAAAAATGGTTCTCTCCCCCCACCCCACTCTCCTGCTGGTAATAGCTTATCTAAAGTGATCACTCTCCTTTATAATGTGTATGATAATCAAGGTGGGCCATTTCCAGCACAAATCCAGGTTTTCTCCCTCCACGCCCCCCAATTTGTGCTGGAAATGGCCCACCTTGATTATCATACACATTGTAAGGAGAGTGATCACTTTAGATAAGCTATTACCAACAGGAGAGTAGGTTTTGGGGGGGTGGGGGAAAACCTGGATTTGTGCTGGAAATGGCCCACCTTGATTATCATACACATTGTAAGGAGACTGATTACTTTAGATAAGCTATTACCAGCAGGAGATTGGGGTGTGGGGAGAGAACCATTTTTTCATGGTCTGTGTGTATAAAAACATCTTCTGTATTTTCCACAGTATGCATCCGATGAAGTGAGCTGTAGCTCACGAAAGCTTATGCTCAAATAAATTGGTTAGTCTCTAAAGTGCCACAAGTACTCCTTTTGTTTTAGAACTGTTTGAGTTAATTTGGCTGAGCACAACCCTGCTTCTTCTCAAGGACATCATCCTTGACAGTGAGTTGTAGAAATTCCTTACTTGGTGCACAGGCACTTTTGGGGTCTGTCAAGGTTCCTCCCCAACTCTGAACTCTAGGGTACAGATGTGGGGACCTGCATGAAAAACCTCCTAAGCTTATCTTTACCAGCTTAGGTCAAAACTTCCCCAAGGTACAAAATATTCCACCCTTTGTCCTTGGATTGGCCGCTACCACCACCAAACTAATACTGGTTACTGGGGAAGAGCCGTTTGGACGCGTCTTTCCCCCCAAAATACTTCCCAAAACCTTGCACCCCATTTCCTGGACAAGGTTTGGTAAAAAGCCTCACCAATTTGCCTAGGTGACTACAGACCCAGACCCTTGGATCTTAAGAACAATGAACAATCCTCCCAACACTTGCACCCCCCCTTTCCTGGGAAATGTTGGATAAAAAGCCTCACCAATTTGCATAGGTGACCACAGACCCAAACCCTTGGATCTGAGAACAATGAAAAAGCATTCAGTTTTCTTACAAGAAGACTTTTAATAAAAATAGAAGTAAATAGAAATAAAGAAATCCCCCCTGTAAAATCAGGATGGTAGATATCTTACAGGGTAATTAGATTCAAAAACATAGAGAACCCCTCTAGGCAAAACCTTAAGTTACAAAAAAGATACACAGACAGAAATAGTTAGTCTATTCAGCACAATTCTTTTCTCAGCATTTAAAGAAATCATAATCTAACACATACCTAGCTAGATTACTTACTAAAAGTTCTAAGACTCCATTCCTGGTCTATCCCCAGCAGAAACCAGCATATAGACAGACACGCAGACCCTTTGTTTCTCTCCCTCCTCCCAGCTTTTGAAAGTATCTTGTCTCCTCATTGGTCATTTTGGTCAGGTGCCAGCGAGGTTACCTTTAGCTTCTTAACCCTTTACAGGTGAGAGGAGCTTTCCCCTGGCCAGGAGGGATTTCAAAGGGGTTTACCCTTCCGTTTATATTTATGACAGGGTCATACAGTGTCTGACGTGTCCTTGTGTCCTGTACCATGGGTACAAAAGGACACAAGGATGGAGCTGTCCCAACTGCCCCCCAATCCCTTTGCTAAGACAGAACCCGTGTTACAGGATTTCACAATAGAGAGAAAAGATGGCTGGTCGTAGGAGATATATATTGACAACACATCTAAGAATGACACTTACTGTACGGAAAGTAACCATTTCTTCTTCAAGTGCTTGTCCACATATAGTCTGCTCTTGGTGTCTCATAAGCAGTGACCTGATGCAAGGAGATGGGTGCTTGGAATCTACTTAAAGATTGTAGTACCACTCTGCCAAAAGAAGCATCAGACCTTGATGATTCTATCATGGAATTTTTGTTGTTGTTGATTTTCAGGCCTAACTCAACAAAGTGTCAGAAAATTTGATGAATGGAATTTCTCCAATTGTTGATGTTATTTCCCTCGGACCAGGGTTACTGTTACGCCTCATTTCTGAAGTGAGCCACTAACACTGATAAGCATTTGGAGATGCTCAGTGCTGTCAATAGTCTAAAGTGTAGAACCCTGAATTGGTAGTGAGGCTCTCCTTCTTGAAACCTTTGGCATTTTCCATGAGAGGTGTGACTGGAGATATAGAAGTATGCATCTTGCAAAGCAAGAGTTAGAATCCAGTCCTGTAGATCTAGCAATGGAATTATGGAGTCTATAGTTACCACTTTGAAGTTGAAGTGGCAAAAGAAGGCATTGAGACACCTCAAATCCAGGATATGATGCTATCCCCTTTTTCTTTCGTATTAGAAAATAATTGGAATAATAACCCTTCCCCCTGTACTGAAATGGAAATTCCTCTCTTGCTCCTAGATCAAGAAGGCATTGCACTTATTGAAGTGAGAAGAATGCCTGAATCACAGCAGGGAAAGGGGGTGAGTGGTAGGCAGTGTACACAACTACCCCACCAAGATTATTTCTAGAACTCAGCAGTCTGATGTTATAAGGCTTCATGCTCCTTCAAAATAATAAAGGCAATCCCCAAATGGGAGGAAGAAATGGTAAAGATCTTGTGGACTGATTGTTGGACAACCGTCGACCAACACACCAAAAGGATTGCTTTGAAGTGGTCACAGCATGATAGGTGGCTGATGTAGATGTCAGAGGTCTCCTGTTTTGGAAGCACTGCCTCTTGGAGGTTTATAGAGCCACTGATGGTAAAAGGCATTCAAGAATGTTCTCTGCCTAGAATATGACTGTAATCATCCCTGCTTCCTTTTAGGAGCTAATGTATATGTTTTGTGACAGGGCAAAGCCAGATGGTTATAGTAAAGTAGTGGGGAACAGGTATGTTAGCCCCAGGCTAAACAAATCCCTGGTACCATGGTAACCAAATGGCAGTTGCTCCAGGTTAATCAAGACACCTGGGGCCAATTAAGATCCTTCTAGAAAGCAGTGGAGATAGTTAGGTTGATTGAGACACCTGAAGCCAGTCAAGGGCTGGCTGGAACTAGTTAAAAGCCTCCCAATTAGTCAGTGAGGCGCACGTGTCAGGAGCTGTAGGAGGAAGCCACTCTGTTGGAGGAACTAAGCAGTACAAATCCATATCAGGCGCAAGGACGGAGGCCCTAAGGTAACGGTGAAGGAGATATTGAGTGAGGGCTGCAGTGGGGAAGTGGCCCAGGGAATTGTACAAGTCCTATTTCCAAAAAGTCAGCTACCATAGCTGCTACTATTAGGGTCCCTGGGCTGGAGCCCAGAGTAGAGGGCGGGCCCGGGCTCCTCCCTCCCCTCCCCGATTAATCACTGAGACTGGGAGACAATAGAGACTGTGTGAGGGAGGGTTGCTTCTCCTCACCTCCCTTGCTGGCTTATGATGAAAATGGCTCAGTAAGCTATGACCCTGGCCTCTAGAGAGAGAAGGGCTACATGGAGGGTCACAGTGAGCCTCTGAGGCTAGTGAAATCCGCCAGGAAACGTGGGACCCCCAGAGACAAGGACAGAGCTTTGTCACTGTTTCTAGAAGGGTCCTTTGACAAATGCAGAATGTCATCCATCTTTCTGCTTACGAGTTTAGAACTCTCAAAAGGGATGTCTTAAATTCTCATCTTCTCCTCCGTTGGGATGCCTGAATACTGAGGCCAAGATACTCTCCTCATGGTGATCAAGGTTGCCATGGACTGAGTCACAGTGGTAGAGGTGTCTAATGAAGCCTAGAGAGTCATCTTAGCTATAAGCTGCCCTTCAGTAATCAAAGATTTGAATACTCCTGCTTTGTAAAGTACTTTAAGATCTACTGATTAAAAGTGCTATATAAGAGGTAGATATTGTTATTATTGAGGAAGTCTGTTAATGAAGTCTGAGAACTTATGCCAATTTCAGTAATCATACCTCTCTTACAGTGCTTGATAGTTAGCAATTCTTAATTTCAGAGTGGCTGTGAATAGTTCTTTCTCACAAAAAAAATCCAGCTGTTTGGGCTCCTTGTTCAATGGTGTCATTTTTGGATGTTGTTTGTTCCTCTCCTGTGCTGCTGCAACCACCATGGAATCAAGTATATGTGCGCAGAGAGGTATACAAGTCCAGTGGACAACACCTGGTACCTCTTCTCCTCTTTCTCAGAGGTTGGTGCAACACTTGCAAAGTTTGCCAGATGTTTTTTGTCATTAAGAGCAAGCAGTAGCTGACCAGGCATGGAAATATGCAGTATTTCAAAGAGACTGTGGGAGCTCTTTTCTAGTACGTCCACAGGTGTTTCCAGAGACTCCTCAATATGACTGTTTAAGTCCTCAAAGGTCTTAGTCATCCAACTGGATTGGTGTGCATGAAACCACGGCTTCGTCTGGGACAATGATGAGATGACAGCTGGCGTAGTGTATTCCTCCACAGAAGGAAGTTCCTCCTCAGAAATTTTCTCTGTATGCTCAGTCGGATGTATGGGGCTTCGTCCAGCGTGGCACAGCACGTCGCACGAATGGACTCGGGCCACCTCAGCTGCTCAGCCAGCATTGCCTGGGGGTGGAAGAAATATGGATTGCTAGCCATTCCACAGGCTGCCAGCTGGGCTGGAGGCATGGCCTCAGGGGGAAGACAGAGGAGAAGCGGGGCAGGGGGGACATGAGGAGCAGGGCAGTGGGGGCAAAGTTCTCGCCATTCCTGCGGGGCCCCCAAATTGGCTGGGGCCCTTGGGCACAGGCCCATGCGATAATCCACCACTGTCCATAGTCAGGGCTACATCTGTTTATGGAGCTAGCAGCTGATCCGGAGCTCATTAGGGCACTTCTGGCCTCAGACTTTCATGTTTGGTCAGGTCTGATGAGAGCCACATAGCCCTCTGAGAGAGAAATAATTTGAGACAAGCCTCTCTTTACCTTTTTGAAAAAAACTTGCAAATGAAGAATTTATTGGGGATATGCTCCTCTCCGAGGCAAAAGAGGAATCTTATGTGATTCTCCTGTGAACATTATAGTCTCACCACAGAAGGGGAAGCATTGAACACAGGAGACATTGGTTCAGTCATTCCTACATCCTGGTACCAGAGAAATATATTTCCTCTCAAACCAAAACAATTAAAAAACAAAAATAGTAAGGAGTAAATCTGTGGGACTACAGGCAAAACTACACTAATGATATGAATAAATAAACTGTCATGGTTCCTCCCCCACTCTGAACTCTAGGGTACAGATGTGGGGACCTGCATGAAAACCTCCTAAGCTTATTTTCACCAGCTTAGGTTAAAACTTCCCCAAGGTACAAATTAATTTTATCCCTTGTCCCTGGATCTACACTGCCACCACCAAACTCTAACTGGGTTTACTGAGAAACGTAGTTTGGACACATCTTTCCCCCCAAAATCCTCCCAACCCTTGCACCCCACTTCCTCCCCAATTTGCATAGGTGACCACAGACCCAAACCCTTGGATCTGAGAACAATGAAAAAGCATTCAGTTTTCTTACAAGACGACTTTTAATAGAAGTAAAGAAATCACCTCTGTAAAATCAGGATGGTAGATACCTTACAGGGTAATAAGATTCAAAACATAGAGAATCCCTCTAGGCAAAACCTTAAGTTACAAAAAAAGACACACAGACAGGAATAGTCATTCTATTCAGCACAGTTCCTTTCTCAGCCATTTAAAGAAATCATAATCTAACACATACCTAGCTAGATTACTTACTAAAAGTTCTAAGACTCCATTCCTGGTCTATCCCCGGCAAAAGCAGCATAACGACAGATACAGACCCCTTTGTTTCTCTCCCTCCTCCCAGCTTTTGAAAGTATCTTGTCTCCTCATTGGTCATTTTGGTCAGGTGCCAGCGAGGTTACCTTTAGCTTGTTAACCCTTTACAGGTGAGAGGATTTTTCCTCTGGCCAGGAGGGATTTTAAAGGGGTTTACCCTTCCCTTTATATTTATGACATAAACTATTAGTATTTAAAATTAAATACACAACAACTGATTTAGTGTGTGCATGAAGACAAAAGAGACTGCTGGGATTCCATCTCATAGCCATGGATGGTAAAAAGGATCTGAGGGGCAGCTGGGCCCACTCTTCCCTTTACAACCTCAATACAATGCATAAGGTCATATGCAAGATCAAAAAGATTTTGCTCCCAAGTGTACGCAGCTCATGTGCACCACAAATGGAATATATATGTACAACCAACTTGAAGAAGACCCAGAGGATTTCTGATGTAATTGTCAAGCTCACAGACATTCCACAATGGCTCTGAAGTTCTGAACTAGCAAGTGTTGAAGTGGCCTCATCCAAAGTTGAGCAAAGGATGTTTCATGGAGGCCATGAGACCCAGCAACTGAAGGCAAAATTTCACTGTCTGACATGAGTTCTGCTTCAACACAGAGTACATATGGTCTGAGAGGTTCAAAATCCTTTTACTTCAGAAGGAAGGTGTTGGCCTGAATCTAGCCCAGAATGGCTCTAATTAAAGAGATCCTGGGATGGGACCGTTGAGAATTTTTTCAATGTATGAGGAGATTCACAGATTGAAATAGGTTGCAAGTTCCTTCTGCTGAGGCTTTTAAGACTTTTCAAAATGGCTGAATTCATTACTCATCTAAGCTAGGGACTGCTATAAAGAGCACAATGATCAACCGTTCCCTATGTCCACTGAAGGTAGGACAAGAAGTAATGGGTAAAATCTGCAGAAAGGGAGATTTAGTTAGCTATTAGGAAAAGCTTTCTCACTATAAGGATAGTAAAGCACTGGAATATGCTTCCACGGAAGGTTGTGGAATCCCCATAATAGAAAGTTTTTAAGAACAGGTTAGACATACACCTGTCGGGGATGGTCTAGGTATACTTGGTTCAGCCTCACATACAGGGTCCCTCTCAAGGTGCCTTCCAGCCCTACATTTCTATGACTCTATAAAATCTGAGGTACTGACAGTGGAATGGCCTGACTGCAATACGAAAGTAAACATTTTTCAAACTGAAAATCCCAAATCAATCTTACAAGGAAAGTAAAAGGATTATGAAAGACAAAGTGAGTATCTGAAACTTAAAACTCTTGATGTATTTGTTTAACTTTCCAAAGTCCATGATTAGGGTGAAGACCATTATCCTTTCGCAAAAAGAGTACCTTGAATAGATTTTTCCCCCTCTGTACTCCTCTGCAATGTTTTCTACAGATACTATCTTCAGGAGGGGAGAGACTTGATCTCAACATTTTCTCATTAGAGGGATCCCTTAAAAGAGATATCTTGGGAGAAAGCAGGGAGTGGAACTAGATTGAGTAGCCACACATCATGGTTTCTAGGACCCAAAATCCTTTAATTCCATGTCCTGATACAAGAAACTGTGATAGACGATCACCATAAGAAGGTCAGGAGCAATGGCTGATTTGAGGGTCTCAAACATCCTGTCAAATCTGTAGCCTTACAGACAAACACTCAGGCTGAAAGGAGAATAAACCAGATAACTGAAAACCAATAAGGCATTTGACTTGGTACCATGTGTCATTTTGATTAAAAAACTAGAATGATATAAAATATGGCACACTTTGAATGGATTAAAAAGTGGCTAATTGACAGAAATATGTGTCCTTCATGTCGAGAGCTGTGAACCACACTCCCTTCTGAAAGGAGGGGATTATAGAGGCCAGAGTAATCATCCTGAATTTCAGCTTTCGGATAAAGATGTTCAACTGCTGAAGGTCCAAGAGGGGTCTCCACCCTCTGTCTTTTTGGGGGATTAGAAAATATGGGGAATAGAACCTCTCCTCTGGTATTGAAGTGGGACACTCTCTGTCACACCCGACATTACAGGGATTCCACTTCCTGTGAAGAATGAGTTGGTGAGAGGGGTCCCTGAAGTGGCATTGGGAAGCTGGTTTGTGTGGTGGGAAAGAAAGAAACTCTATAGAGTATCCCTCATGGATAATCTCCAGAAACCAAGTGTCCATGGTGATCTTGTTCCAACTGTGGGCAATAAAGTAAGATGGTCTCGAAAGATGACCAGAGAAGTAGGTGGCATCAGTGGTGGTACGTGGGTCTTGATGTGCATGCCAAAAAAAGGGCCTCTGGTCTGTTGCTGGGAGTGTTTGGAGAGTGTAGCAGTGGAGGGAGCTAAGAAATGGGACCGCTAAATCCTTTGTCATGTACGAGGAGGTTCAGGTAGACACTGGTAGTACAGGGTATGCAAATGGGGGTATTCGTGGTCTAAAGGTCTGTTTCTAGTGTTTTCTCCTGTGGGCTGCAGTGTAAATCCCCAGGGATTGCAGGGTGGATCTTGAGTCCTTGACAGAGTGTAGAGACTCATCTGTCTTTTCATTTAAAAAGTTGGACTCATCAAAGGCGAGGTCTTGTATAGTATTTTGGGCCTCTCTTGGGATGACTGGAACCACAAGTCCCTTCACATGATCCTTTGGCCAAAGATCTGGATGTTGTATCTGTAGCATCTACCACAGCCTGGAGAGCCACCTTTGCTACCAATTTCCCCTTGTCCAGAGATGATAGAAACTGGGCTCAGTCTTCCATGGGCAGTTTGTCTTTAAATTCTGCAACATTCTGTAGGTGTTAAAATTGTATTTTGCTAATAAAGTGTGGTAATTAGCTATATGAAATTGGAGGCCTCTGAAGGAGAATACCTTCCTACCCAGGAGGTGCAGTCTCTTTGACCCTTTATTTGGCAGGGTAGATTTTTGGTAATGTGGCCAAGCTCTCTCCATAGCTGCCTGTACCACCAACAACTTAGGTGCAGATGGGAAAACAAGAAGTCAGCACTCTTGGCCAGCACAAAATAGCATCTTTTGGTTCTTTTTGGCATAGGAGCACGACATCCTGGTGTGTACCAGATGCTCTGGCCGGTTCTAATATGGCCTCATTGATTGGAAGGGCCTCCTGGTTGGTCCCTGTGGTTATAAAATGTCCAGGAATCAATGTTGAGGGTCCTGAGCCTCCTCTAGCAGGATATGTAGATCATTAGTGACCCTTTGCAACAATTCCTGATATTGCCAGTGGTTATCCAGTGGAGAGGATGATGAAGGAGTGGTTGCAGAGTCCAGAGACTATAAGGAAGCCCCCATCAGAACCAGCAGTACCAGTGGAACCAGGTCTGGTTCTTCCTCCTCACACATTGACGGAACCAGCTGATGAGAGGGGGAGAAGCGGTATGACTCCTGAGAAGTTCCTACCAGGGAGCCCCAATAAGGCCAGAAGGAAGAATCCATAGGTCATGGTGGACCCCCCCGCAGGAACCAATACCAAGTGTCCCGGGGTGGGGGTTCATAACTGGAGGGATAATAATGCCTTGGCTGTCTGTCAGGACTCTTCAGCCTTTGCAGAGATACTAGTGCAGCTATCTTCTCCAGTCCTCCAATTCTGAGGACAGTTGCATTGGTAGCAATGGTACCGCTGGTACTGAGGAGTTCCTGCCCAATGGATCGAAAACAGGCCTCTCCTGAGACAACAGCAACCGTTCTTCCTCCGAGGTAAGGACGTCTCTCAGGAGGGCAGGGCCCAAAAGGAGTGGAGACTGCAGGTAAGGAAGGAAGATATCCTCCAGCATTACAAAGGTCTCTGTATGGCCCAGAGTCCAAGGAGTTCCAATACAAATGCCTAAAGGGCCCAGTTCATGGGACAGAGCCAGGCGGACTTTGGAATGATGAGATGATACCTGCACTCGTAGATAGGACTGGAAAGTATTTGTCTTTCTGCCCCGGTCACCGTCAGTCACTGTTGAATCCCTCTTTTCCCACTCCTTACCCTGCAGCCTGAGGGTCTCAGCAGAGCTGCTTCTGAGGGTTCCATACACAATGTCTCACCCAACCTGGACCAGTTCGGGGAGGAAACACATTTCTCCTGGACAATCCGATGCAGGGTTCTGTCCTTATGCTCATGCAAGTGTCTCTGACTCTCTTGGGGAGTCCTGTGTGATGAGCCCTTGGTTTGTTAAGGGCTCTGCTCCAATGCTTGTGCTTGAAGAGGCACTGCTGGTCAGCTGAAGCAGATGTACAGGGGGTCTCTCAGGCCTGTGTCAGAGCAGGGCCTCATAGCTTCTTCCATCAGAGACTTTCAGTCACAGCTCTCAGGCATCTTTAGCTCTGGGCAAGAAGGATTTACAGATATTGCACTTCACAAAGATATGTGCCTCACTTAGAGAGTATAGGCACCTGTGATGCTCGTCGCTGATGGAGAAGGAGTGAGGGCAGGAGACACAGTTCTTGAATCCCAGGACCCTGGGCATACTCTCAGGACCAGGAAAGATTTCACCTCAACTGGGGAGAGGGGAAGGGGAGTTTTCTATTCTATATTAAACTATACACTAACTAAAATTCCTAAGGTAAGATATAAACTATTTACAATTAAATTTTACAGATTCTGCAATAACGAAGGATGACATGATTCCAACTCAGGCCATCCAGCTGTAAGAAAGAACTAGAGAAGCATTGACCCCCCACTGCCTCTTATACCCTCAGTTGGGAGCACAAGGAGAGTCACTGTGCATATGCAGATCGAAAGACACTGCTATGAAGAAGTTCCAGGCTTGGGCACACAGTGCGCACACTTACCCACACATACAATACACACAGGGACAGTAACTCAAAGAAGAAGTTGAAGCCAGAGAAAGTCAAACTGGAAATAAAGGAAATAGAAAAGTTTTAACACTTAAGTTAATTAACCACTGGAACAACTTGCCATGGGTTGTAGTGGATTATCTATCACTGACAATTTTTAAATTAAGTTTGCACGTTTCTTCTAAAAGATGTGCTCTAGTTCAAACAGGAATTAATTCAGGGAAGTCCGATGGCCTGTATTATTCAGGAGGTCAGATCATAGTGGTCCTTTATGACCTTGTATTCTGTAAATCTAGGAATCCCAGAACATCAAGTAAAAGATGGGTCTTCTCCTGAAGAGACACACTAAAATCATTCTGCCACCCTAGATGACATCTAGTGAAATTGGTTTTGGTCATCAAATGGAAAAACTGAGAATATAGCTACATCCTCATCTAGGGATGTTGACAAATTAATGTCAGTCAATTATCTGGGACAGGATCAGCACCCACATCTTCCTAATCAGATTTGTCCTCACAGTCAGAATGTTTTCCAAGGGAAGTGACCCACAGTCATTGGGTACTGGATACTCCATTAACAAGAGGACACTATTAGGATGGGTGAAACCAAAGTGAATATCAAAGCACACTTCTGCTCCCAATCCCGCTCAAAGCAAAGGAGGTTCAGCACTGAGTCTCTTTAAAGTGAAGCAGTCAATTTACTATAAAACATAAGCTTTCTTGCTTTCTGAACAAGTCTCAGAGCAATGATCATACTTCCTCTTCAACACCAAGGAAGAAGTAATTAATACTGAATTCAGCTCATCTCTACTGCCTCTGGATTTCTTCAATCCTGAAGACTTTTTGGAGTTAGTCTTCAAAATAGTCTTGTTGCTCTAAATTAACCCTAACTCTAAACATACAGGCTTTTTAACGGTAGGTAGCTTCATTAAAACTTTCTCTAAGAGAAGGAGTTTAAGCCTTGACTAACTGGTCCTAATGAGTACCAATATGGAATAACCTTAACTCAAATACTAGGAATGTTAATCCATGATCAACATCTTGCTCCATCATGATAATCACCATTTAAAGACAGAAATATTGCTAAGATAAGGCATTTGATTTAGTGCCACATAATATTCTGATTAAAAACATAGCACCGTACAATTTCTGTTAAGCACATATGTGGTGGGATATAAAATCTCCATCCTGGCCACTTCTGTGGACTCAATCAGCCCAACCCAACTATGCTGCAATAAGTGTCAGGCTTGTGGGGAGAACCCAGATCGGTTGGGAGGTGGATGAGAGGGAGACCAGACCTCCTGCTCTCACTCTGTGAGAGATGCCTGGGTATGGTCAAGAATTGCTTGAAGGACTGCTGCTTGTGAGATCCTCCTGAGGGAAGGTATGACTCATATGGAATTATAATTTTGATTTAAGACTAGTGACTTGCATGCTATTGCTGAGTACAGCTGGTGCAGACGGTACCCACCAGAAGGGCATGACAGTCAAATAAAATAGTTTTGTCTTGTACATCTGCCCAAGGACCCAGCAGCGCTTTGTCACCAGCTCAGGGGTGATCCTGTCACAAAATATTAAATGGATTAAGAACTGGCTAGCTGACAGATCTCAAAAAGTAGTTGTCAATGGCAAATAATCATGGAGTTTGGGTTTTTCTAGTGAAGTTCCACAGGAATTGCTACTAGGTCCATTGCTATTCAATATTTTCAACAATCTGGAAGTAATATAAAATCACTGCTGATAAAATTTGCAGGTAACACAAAGATTGGTGGAATTGGTAAATAATAAAAAGGACAGGGCAGTCATATAGTTAGGGCCCTACCAATTTCACGGCTGTGAAAAACATGTCTCAGACTGTGATATAAGCCCTTCCCTGTGAAATCTGATCTCCCGCCATGCTGCTGGGAGCGCCCAGCCAAGGGCTCCTAGCTGCAAGTCCCCGCTGGGCTGTGGAGGGGCAGGACTTATCCTTCTGTGGCATGGCCTCTCTCAGGGGGAGATCAGACCCACCCCATAGTGCCTCCCCCTGCTGCTGTTGCTGGAAGGAAACCCCTGTGCAGTGATTTTCTGGTCTTGTACACCCATGTAGGGAAGCTAGAACATTGGGAGGAGGAGTTAGCAGCATCCCTAAGGTGTCTCTGTTGGGTTTGAAATTGGAATTGTACCAGCCCTGAAGATATCTCATGTGTAGCCTGGCATACTGGACCACGAAGGTGGTGGCTGCCATGTGACCAAGGAGCTGTGGACTGATTCTTGCCTGTGTCTTGGGACGAATAGAGAGCGTGTGTATGAGCTGCATGATAGCGAGGAATCTGTGATACGGGAGTGAGGCTCTGCTCTGGATTGAGTCGAGATGAGCTCCAATGAACTCAATCTGTTGTGTAGGTGTCAGGGTGGATTTTTGGATATTTATTCGGTGGCCTTGGCTGTGAAAGAGGGAGATGGCGAAACGGGTAGCTTGAAGTGTCTCGCCATAGCAGTTGCCCTTGATGAGATAACCGTCCAGGTAGGGGAAAAGTGTGACTCCATGTTTGTGGAGGTGAGCCATGACCACGGCTAGAGTTTTGGAAAAGACTCTCGGCGCTGTGGAGAGGCCAAAAGGAAGAACTCTGTATTGAAAATGGTCATGACCGATCGTGAATCATAGGAAGCATCTGTGAGCTGGATGAATTGATATATGAAAATAAGCGTCCTGTAGGTCGAGGGCTGTGAACCAGTCCCCTTGATCCAGTGCAGGAATTACTGTGTCCAGTGTGACCATCTTGAATTTTTGTATCCTCAAAATTTGTTCAGTTGGCATAGATCTAGTATAGGCCTTCATCCCCGGTCTTTTTCTGGTCACGAAGTAATGGGAGTAGAACCCTTTCCCTCGATGTTGCGTTGGCACAGGTTCCACTGCGCCTAGCTGGAGAAGATGAACCACTTCTACATGACGTAGGTGCTAGTGAGAGGGGTCCCTGAAGAGGGACGGGGAAGGGGGAAGAGTAGGAGGATAGGATATGAATGGGATAGAGTAACTGGACTGAACTATTTCGAGGACCCAGCGATCCTGTGTAATATGCTGCCAGGCATGTTGGAAACTCTGGAAGCGGTGGCCAAATGGGCAAGTAGGCTGTGGAATCAAGGGGTGGTCGTGCAGACCCTCGACCAACATTTCAAAATTGTTGTTTATTCCCGGATGGGTGGGAGGTGGTTGCTTGAGCTTGATTTTGTCTGCGCTTAGGGGGCTAGAGCAATTCCTATTTACATCATATGGTTTGGGTATTGTTGTGTGTGTGGTCTTTGGTAAGGTTGGTATCGTCGTCTCCTGGGAAGAGATGGGTGAATACTCAGGCTGTGCAGTGTTGCTCTAGAATCTTTCATAGCGTGAAGTAGTTCATTGTTTTTTTTGGAAAACAGTTTGTCTTTATCAAAGGGGAGGTCCTGCACTTTGGTCTGCAGATCTTTAGGGATGCCAGATGTAGAAAGCCATGAAGATCTGTGCATAACCACAGCAGTTGCAGTAGTACGGACTACTGTGTCCGCCGTGTCTAAAGAGGCTTGTAGGGCCATTCTGGAAATCAATTGGTCCTCGCTCAGAATTGATTTAAAGTCCGCTCTCCTATCCTCTGGAATGTAGGAGGCAAATTCAAAAAATTTATTGTAGTTATCAAAGTCGTAGCTGGCGAGGAGTGCAGAGTAGTTTGCAATCCTGAATTGTAGAGTGGAGGACTTGTAAACCTGTGATCCAAGACGTCAAGGCGTTTAAGGTCCTTGTCTTGCAGGATGGGCGGATATTGTGGCTGTTTCGCCCTTTGTGTGACTGTATCTATGACGAGACAGTTCGGTTGTGGGTGAGAAAATAGGAAGTCAGCATCCTTAGCAGGAACACAGTATTTAAGTTCAGCCTTTCTGCAGCTAGGTAATAATGAAGCTGGAGTTTGCCAGAGAGTGTCAGCTGGTTCCAGGAGTGCTTCATTTATAGGGAGTGCGATCTTTGAGGGTGCAGAGGGTTGAAGGATTCTGAGGAGTTTGTGTTGTGTCTCCTGAACCTCTTCTAGGGGAATGTCTTGACTGAGTGCCACCCTCTTGAAAAGCTCTTGAAATTGTTTACAGTCGTCCATGTTCTGTGGAGACCAGGGGGAGAGGGCTCCGTCTGGAGCAGATGGAGAATTAGGGTTCAGTGAGTCAGGAGATGGTTCATAGCTTACATTCTCAGGAAGAGGTTCTGGTATTCTAGAAGTGGACGGAGCTGGAGATCGAGGCACAGAAGCAGGTAGTGGTTTCGTGGAAGAGGTCTGAGGATGAGTGGTAGGAGGATGTGGCCAAGGGTACCACTGGGGCCAAGGCATAGGGTAGGAGAACCCAGGTGCCGTCCACGGGGGACGGGGACGGGGACTAAGTAGGGAAACTGAGGCTGGTGGCTTTGGACCATAGCCTGAGGTGGAAGAGGGTCCAGTGGAGGAGGAGAGGCAGGTGGAGAGAACTCCACCTGCTGCTGTATATCGGGTTCACTGTCAGTGAAGGTAGCCAGTCCAGGTGGTAAAAGGGGCTGTTAGAAGAGTGAGCCTTGTCCATCCAGGAGCGGAGAGTTAGGCTCAGGTGGCACTGAGAGGATACACTGAGTGAGGAACTGTTGCTCCTCCTCCCTGGGCTGCGCTGAGCCTGGACTGTGCTGTAGCGCATTAGCAAGTGAAAGTGAAAGTGTCAGCGGTGCATGGGTCTGTTGGAGGTTCCCTGCAGGGGGTCCGCTGCTGGTGCTGGGGCAGGAGGCAGGCTTGGTGCCGACATTCTTCCCGGCACCGGGGCAGAGCGTGCAGTCAGCACTGCGGCTATTTTAAACGTGGAGGGGGTTGGTGGTGACGTCCTTGTCGGCACTGGGGCAGAGTGCACAGCCAGCACCGCAGCTCTTTTTAGCACTGAGGCACTCGGTGCCGTGGAAACCTTCCCGGTACGGGAGGTCAGGTCCTGCCTCTGCAGTCTGCAGGAGCCGTGGCTGAGGCTTTAGAAAGAGCTGAGGCGCCTGCCTGTGGCGCTCTAGCACAGAGGGTAAGGATCTCACGGGAGACCCTTTACCCTTGTCAGAGTCTCTCCTATGAGACTGCTGTGCTTCTTGCCTCTGTTCCAAAGAGGGTGAAGCAATGCTCCCCATTGGTTCGGATCTGGCCAGGGAGCACGTAGGAGCGGGTTTAACATTCCCTGTCTCCGAAAGCGGCTGCAGGGATTTTTCCACCAGAAGCATTTTAAGCTGCAGGTCCCTGTCGCAACGAGCCCTTGACTTCAGGCTCGTACAGTGGAGGCACTTTGCGGGAATGTGGGTTTCCCCAAGGCACTTCACACAATGTGAGTGCCCATCGGACCGTGGCAAGGAGTCCTGACAGGAAACACACTTTTTGTATCCTGAAGCCCCTGGCATTGTGAACTAGAAATGGCAGCAGAGAGTGTCTCAGCAGGAGACAAGCCTGAAGCGAAAAGTTTTTTTGTTTTTGTTTTTTAACTAAGTAACTATGTAACTACACTAAAGGAAGGGAAACAACTGGGATGTAACTATTTCTATATTCTTTGTTATTTTTTTCCTACAGAGACCAGGGAAGAGAAGTAGCACTGCCCCGAGTCCCGTCTTCAGCCGGGGACGGTTGAGAAGGAACTGAGGGGGGTGCGGGACGCAGGCACTCAGGAAGATTCCAATGAGACGGGAGATACCAACTGAGCGCCTGTGTCCCGACCAGGCACTGCTACCAAAATCTCTGATCAACAGTGCTGGGATGCACCGACACCTAGAGTGGAGCACCCACAGAGACAGCACTTGGAGAAGAACTGAAGAATAGGGTTAACAAGCCAGCATATAACAGGGTATAGCGCCAAAGACAACTGCAGAGACTTATGCAACAGTGTGGAACTACCTAAATCTATCTAGCCCAATTATAAAAACAGAGAAAACACAAAAAATAGCTCAATATAAATGATTATTTTGGAGATTTTTAAAATGAAAAGCCAATGAAAGATTGAATGTGAAGACTGGAACTTCTGACCTTAAGTTGATGGAGGTGAGGAGGAACTAAATGACAGCTGGGGCTAGGTACATTCATAGTTCCAGAGGGCACTGCACTTTCCAGAGTTCTATCTGAACGCACCTGGAAGCATCTGTCTCCCTAAGTAGGAGCCCATATTCGCAATACACAAAGCAGAAACAATAACAGCTCAGTCTAATTTATATCCCTCTCTTTAGCCGCTCCCACTTTTGTGCTGTTTTCAAGAAACATCCTTACAAAATGTTATTTTATCAAGAAATATATATCCTTCTCTAACATTAAATATGCTGGGTGCCACAAAATTCTGGACATTAACTACTCAGAGTAGTTTAATTAATTGCAGTATTTGAGGTATTTTTAATTCTAAATATAAATAATAGAAAATGCAACTGTAAAAGTAAATGTCATGGTATAAGAATATTATGCTGCAGTAAATTGCCATTTTTTAGTGCTGCTCACCATATTATCAGCCTTGGTCTACACTATGAGTTTAGGTCGAATTTAGCAGCGTTAGATCGATTTAACCCCACACCCGTACACACAACGAAGCCATTTTTGTCAACTTAATGGGCTCCGAAAATTGATTTCTGTACTCCTCCCCGATGAGGGGATTAGCGCTGAAATTGACATCACTAGGTCAAATTTGGGTTAGTGTGGATGCAATTCGATGGTATTGGCCTCCGGGAGCTATCCCACAGTGCTCCATTGTGACAGCTCTGGACAACACTCTGAACTCGGATGCACTGGCCAAGTAGACAGGAAAAACCCCGCAACTTTTGAATTTCATTTCCTGTTTGGCCAGTGTGGCAAGCTGATCAGCACAGGTGACTGTGCAGATCTCATCAGCAGAGGTGACCATGGAGTTCCAGAATCGCAAAAGAGCTCCAGCATGGACCGAACTGGAGGTTCTGGATCTGATCGTTGTAGGGGGGAGACAAATCTGTGCTATCAGAACTCCGTTCCAAAAGACAAAATGCCAAAATATTTGAAAAAATTTCCAAGGGTATGAAGGACAGAGGCTATAACAGGGACCCACTGCAGTGCCACGTGAAACCTAAGGAGCTAGGCAAGCCTACCAAAAAACCCAAGAGGCAAACGCCCGCTCAGGGTCAGAGCCCCAGACATACTGCTTCTATGATGAGCTGCATGCAATTCTAGGGGGTGCCCCTAACACTGCCCCACCCCTGTACATGGACTCCTGCAAGGGGGGGTGTCTCACGCAACAGGGATGAGGATTTTGGGGACAAGGAAGATGATGAGGAGGGGGATGTTGAAGACAGCACACGCTAGGCAAGCGGAGAAACCGTTCTCCCCGACAGCCAGGAACTGTTTATCACCCTGTATCCAATACCCTCCCAACCCGGGCTCCCGGACCTTGAAGGCAGAGAAGACACCTCTGGTGAGTGTACCTTTGTAAATATAATACACGGTTTAAAAGCAAAAAGAAAAGGAGTACTTGTGGCACCTTAGAGACTAACCAATTTATTTGAGCATAAGCTTTCGTGAGCTACAGCTCACAAGCGTGTTTAATGATTACTTTGCCCTGAAGACTTGAGATGCATTCGTGGCCAGTACAGCTACTGGAAAAGTCTGTTAACGTGCCTGGGGATGGGGCGGAAATCCTCCAGGGATATCTCAGTGACGCTTTTCTGGAGGTACTCCCAAAGCCTTTGCAAAAGGTTTCTGGGGAGGGTAGCCTTATTGCATCTCCCATGGTAGGACACCTTACCATGGCAGGCCAGTAGCACGTAGTCTGGAATCATTGCATAAGAAAACATGGCAGTGTGTGGTCCCGGTGTTTGCTGGCATTCAAGCAACATCCATTTTTTATCTCTCTGTGTTATCCTCAGGAGAGTGATATCATTCATGGTCACCTTGTTGAAATAGGGGAATTTTATTCGGGGGACGTTCAGAGATGTCCGTTCCTCCTGGGCTGTTTGCCTGTAGCTGGAAAGAAATCATCCCCGCTATTAGCCACACGGTGGGGGGAGGGGGGCAGGTGATCATCCCAGAGGATTGTGGGTGGGGGGGGTTAGTTGGGTTTGTGCTGCACATTAACCCAAAAACATCAGCCCCTCCTTTTAAATGGCCAATATGTCTTTTTCAATTTTTTTCCTTTTTTTCCTCCCACAGCTGCAAATGTTTCAACGTTGCAACTAGCATCTCCATCCCAGAGGCTAGCACAGATAAGGCGGCAAAAAAAAAAATGCACTTGCGATGAAATTTTCTCTGAGCTCATGCAGTCCACCCAACTGAAAGAGCCCAGTAGAATGCATGGAGGCAGACAATAGCAGAGTCCAGGAAAGCACAAAATGAACATGAGGACAGATGGCTGGAGCAACAGGAGAGGTGGCGGCAGCATGATGAAAGGAGGCAGGATGCAATGCTGAAGATACTGGAGGATCAAACTGATATGCTCCAGCGTATGGCTGAGGTGCAGGAAAGGCACAGACTGCCACTGCAGCCCCTGTGTAATCAACTGCCCTGCTCCCCAAGTTCCATAGCCTCCTCACCCAGATGCCCAAGAATGCGGTGGGGAGGGGGGCCCTCCGGGCACCCAACCACTCCACCCCAGAGGACTGCCCAAGCAACAGAAGGCTGGCATTCAATAAGTTTTGAAGTGCAGTGTGGCCTTGTCCTTCCCTCCTCCCCCACCCCACCTCACCCCGTGCTTCCCTCCTCCCCCACCCCTCCCGGGCTACCTTGGCAGTTCTCCCCCCATTTGTGTGATGAATTAATAAAGAATGCATCAATTTGAAACAACAATGACTTTATTGTCTCTGCAAGCAGTGATCAAAGGCGGGAGAGGAGGGCGGTTGGCTTACAGGAAAGTAGAGTGAACCGAGGGGGCGGGTTTTCATCAAGAAGAAACAAACAGAACTGTCACACAGTAGCCTGCTCAGCCATGAAACTGATTTTCAAAGCTTCTCTGATGCACAGCGTGCCCTGCTGTGCTCTTCTAACTGTCCTGGTGTCTGGCTGCGTGTAGTCAGCAGCCAGGCGATTTGCTTCAACTTCCCACCCCGCCATAAATGTCTCCCCCTTACTCTCACAGGTATTGTGGAGCGCACAGCAAGCAGTAATAACAATGGGAATATTGGCTTCGCTGAGGTCTACCTGAGTCAGTAAACTGCACCAGCGTGCCTTTAAACATCCAAATGCATATTCAACCACCGTTCTGCACTTGCTCAGCCTATAGTTGAACAGCTCCTGACTACTGTCCAGGCTCCGTGTATGGCTTCATAAGCCATGGGAGCAAGGGGTCGGCTGGGTCCCCAAGGATGATTATAGGCATTTCAACATCCCCAACAGTTATTTTCTGGTCTGGGAATAAAGTCCCTTCCTGCAGCTTTTGAAACAGACCAGAGTTCCTGAAGATGCGAGCGTCATGTACCTTTCCCGGCCATCCCACGTTGATGTTGGTGAAACATCCCTTGTGATCCACCAGTGCTTGCAGCACTATTGAAAAGTACCCCTTTCAGTTTATGTACTGGCTGCCTTGGTGGTCCGGTCCCAAGATAGGGATATGCATTCCATCTATCACCCCACCACAGTTAGGGAATCCTGTAGCAGCAAAGCCATCCACTGTGACCTGCACATTTCCCACAGTCACTACTCTTGCTAGCAGCAGCTCAGTGATTGTGTTGGCTACTTGGATCACAGCAGCCCCCACAATAGATTTGCCCAGTCCAAATTGATTCCCGTCTGACTGGTAGCTGTCTGGCATTGCAAGCTTCCAGAGGGCTATCGCCACTCACTTGTGAACTGTGAGGGCTGCTCTCATCTTGGTATTATTGTGCTTCAGAGCAGGGGAAAGCAAGTCACAAAGTTCCATGAAAGTGCCCTTATGCATGCGAAAGTTTTGCAGCCACTGGGAATCATCCCAGACCTGCAACACTATGTGGTCCCACCAGTCTGTGCTTGTTTCACAGGCCCAGAATAGGCGTTCCACAGCATGAACCTGCCCCATTGCCATCAGGATGGCCAAATTGCCGGAGGTGGAGTGGGGGCGGGGCCTGGAGGTAGGGAGGGGAATCAAGCACTCACAGGGAAGAGGGGAAGTTGCCGCCTATGGCTGGAACCCAAGCTTTGGGACCCTGCAAAGGGGGAGGGTCCCAGAGCCTAGGCTCCAGCCTGAGCCTGAACGTCTATTCCGCAATTTTACAACTCTGCAGCCCAAACCTTGTGAGCCTGAGTCAGCTGACACAAGCCAGTCGTGGGTGGGTTTAATCACAGTGTAAATATACCCTAATTCACCTCACTTGTGGGGTGCTCCTGCTTAGGAAAAATACAGTATATATAGTTTACTCCTGTTGCTGAAGGTCATAGTGATTTCTTTCAGCTGTTATTCAATTTATTTCCACATCCTTTTCCTCCAATCTTCTTCAGTTGTCTTCTTATTTTAGAAGATGAAGAGACTTATAGAGAAGTGGTTCTCAACCTTTCCAGACTACTATATCCCTTTCAGGAGTCTGATTTGTCTTGTGTACCCCAAGTTTCACCTCACTTAAAAACTACTTGCTTACAAAATCAGACATAAAATTACAAAAGTGTCAAAAAACATTATTACTGAAAAATTGTTTACTTTCTCATTTTTGCCATATAATTATAAAATAAACCAACTGGAATACAAATATTTTACTTACATTTCAGTGTGATATTAAGCCTGTTTTTCACTTGTGAGCCTTGTCATTCGGCGGCCGGATAGCAGTGGTATGGTATTGCCCCCCTTATTTCTGCGCTGCTGCGGACAGCGGCACTGCCTTCAGAACTGGGCAACCAGAAAGCAATGGTTGCTGGCTGGGGCGTTCAAGTTGTTTGTGGCAAGGGAGCACTATTATTTTAATCCTGCTTCCTTTCCACCCCATAATACCCACTTCAACCCGCTCCCGCCTTGTTTGTTGAATTTTTATCCTGCTCCTGGTATTATGGCAGTGGGTCCGGTGGTACCTGTGGGATCCCTGTCCCACTGCATGGCTCTAGAGCCTGTTGTAAAACTAGGCAAAAATCTCAATGAGTTGACATGCCCCCTCGAAGACCTTTGTGTACCCCTGTTATAGATGATACTCCTCTAGAAATGCTCATCAATAAATTTACCTGAACTTTAGCATCTCTGTCTTCTGTCCACAGAACCTTATATTTCTGAAAGTCTTGCAGTGCTTCACTAGCTGCTTTTCTTACAGAATTTACAGACGAGGAGAGGAGCACAACTAATTTAGAAATATCTTTGTGTTCTGCAACACCTGGATAAAAATTTCTTAGCTTTCTTACAGGAATGCTGTCATCGAGTACTTCTGTAAAATAAACAATTTACATAAAAGTTAACAAACCATTAAAATCCCCCTTCAGATTTCCAAAAACATAAAACTAGAATCATCTCCCAATATACTTTTAACAAAACAGAAGACAAAAGAGTTAAACCAAAAATTGTGGAAGTGTCAAAACCTGTAACCTGTACTTCATTACTGTTTGGGTTGTTGCATCCCATTCCCCTCTCCTCTATCTATATATTGCCCATTTGCATTTTAAATTTTCAGGGACTCTGTCTTCATTCTTCTTGTAGAGTGGACACCTAGCACAGTTTTGATGTTACTTTATGTAAAGTGATATTTATTAGGTTTGTTAAAACCATACATTTCAAATATTTAACCATACAAGTTCTCTCAAACAGTATGAGGTATTTTATCTCTTATATGTTACACCCTTGTTATTCCATGAAAGACTCTTTTCTAAGCAGACATCCAATTGAGTCAAAATATGCAGTTTAAGGATCCGTAAATGTCACTTGTCGCCCAAGAGAAACATTTTAACTTCAATTTCTACATGTGAGAGGTTAGTACATATAAGTCCATTAGGGATGTCAAATGATTTTAAAAAAGAATTACAATTAATTGTGAGATTAAAAAAATAGTAGTGATTAATTGCAGTTTTAATTGCACTGAAACAATAATAGAATACCAATTTAAATTTATTATAAATATTTTGGATGTTTTTCTACCTTTTCAAATATATTGATTTCAGAATACGTGTACAGTGCTCACTTTATGTTATTTTTATTATAAATATTTGCACTATAAAAAAGATAAAGAAAAGAACAGTATTTTTCAATTCACTTCATACAAGTACTGTAGTGCAATCTCTTTATCATGAAAGTGCAATTTACAAATGTAGGGCTTTTTTACATAACCTTAGTCAAAAAACAAAACAATGTAAAATTTAGAGCCTGCAAGTCGAAGCATGAAGGGGCATATGAATGTTTAGCATGTCTGGCACATAAATACCTTGCAACGCCCGCTACAACAGTGCCATGCGAATGCATGTTCTCACTTTCAGGTGACATTATAATTAAGAAGCGGGCAGCATTATCTCCCATAGATGTAAACAAACTTGTTTGTCTTAGCAATTGGCTAAATAAAGGGGAGGACTGAATGGACATGTAGGCTCTAACGTTTTACATTGTTTTGTATTTGAGTGCAATTATGTAAAAAATAATAATTCTACATTTGTAAGATATTTCATGATAAAAAAAGAGATTACACTACAGTACAAATATTTGTAATCAAAAACAATAAGATAAAGTGAGCACTATACACTTTTGTATTCTGTATTATAATTGAAATCAATATATTTGAAAATGTCAAAAAAGTCCAAAAATATTTATAATAAATTTAAATTGGCATTTTATTATTATTTAAGAGTACAATTAAAAATGTGATTAATCACAACTATTTTTTAATCTAGTTAATTTGTTTTGTGTTAATCACATGGATTAACTCCGATTAATCTGCAGCCCTAATTTACATACAATTCAACACATTTTTAAAAGTGTGATTCCCAGTATTTTTGTTGACAATTATTTTTATGCTATTTTCTCACATTTTCTTTAAAAGAGTCAAAAATATTTTCAGAAAGTAATCAGGGCTGGCCTTAGGGAAAATAGCACCCTGGGCAAACTTGTATTTTGCCGCCTCTGGCCCCAGCTGCCTTCCCAGGCTCCCTACCCCATCCCCATCGCCCCTGCCCCCACTGCCTCTCCCCCCACCCCTCACTGCCCCAAACTCCCTTCTATGACCTCACACTTCAGGCCCACCCTGCTTCTTGCCTCTTAACCACAGCACCGCCCCTGCCCACATTGCCCACACTTAGGGCCGGTCTTGCCTTGCAGTGATTCACATCTGGATGCCATGGTGATGGGCATCATAGGAAACCCCACAGAAGTCATTTTGACTCCCCCAGCAAGTGTTATAGGAATTCCCTCATTTGGTCATTGAGCAAGACAGCCAAGACAATATAGTAGGCAGTCTTCCGCATTCTCACAGAGTGAGTGGGCTCTGGGGCAGAGTCGTATCTCTCCTGCACTTCCCAAACTCTCCCACTCAACACAGCATCCAGCTCCTCTGCCAGAGCCCCAGAGGGTTGGCAGCCCAAGGGGAGGCGCAGTCACAAAAGGGCACCAGAAGGCTGGTGTTGGCAGAGTAGCATGGTGACCTGAGAGTCCCAGAAAGGGTGGAGGGAACTGGAGCTGCACAGATGGAATCACAATGTTGTGGTGACATGGGGGCTCCAGAAGGGCAGATCTCTCCCCACCCCAATACTGAGCATCCACAATATTGAAGTGCCCCTCCTCAGCCCCAGGGAAGGTGGCTTATTGTGGGAGGGAGAGGTTAAAATGCTCCAGTCCACTGACGGTAGCTAGGGTGGATGGTGATGGCGGAAGGTTGGCTCCTGAAATATCCCCAACCACCTGCACTAATACCTCCCTTTGGGATGAGTAAGAAAAAGGGGGAGTCCATGACAGCTGGGGAGCATGGGGAACTGTGAGGTCAGAGTGTGGCATTCAGGAGGGGAACCTTGAAGATGTGAGGGACCCCCTGAAAACTGGGGAGAATGGGGTGAGGAGGGGCTGAGAACTGGGAGGCGGGGATTGGTGGGGCAGAAGAAGGTGCCTCCTGGGAGATGTGTGGGCATGGAGGGGTGCTGGGAGCTAGGGGCACAGGGAGGGGTACCTCGGGCTCTTGGGGCACGGGGGAGAGCCCTGGGAGCTGGGAGGGCTGGGACCATCGAGGCACAGGGAAGGCCCCTGGAAGCTGGGGGGGGGCTGGGAGCTGGGGGCACATGGAGGTGTCCCCTGGGAGCTGAGGGGGGCTAGGAGCTGGGAGCACAGGGAAGGGGCCCTCAGGAGATGGAAGGGCTTGTAGATGGGGGCATAGAGAGGGGGTCCCCTGGGAGCTGTGGGGGGCTGGAACCTGGGACACGGAATCAGGACCCCCTAAGACTTACTGATCTCTCTGCCCTGCAGTTTTAATTCCCAGTCTCTTCCCTTTCCATCTCAACCTGGAAGAGGCTGGCAACTTCCAGCTCCCATTGGCTGGCCGAGACACCCCACTCACCTTCCATTGGACTGGGACAATCTGGGGGAAGGACGCGGGGAAGAGCCTGGCTCGCAGTCACAGAGTGTGGAGGCACGACTTGGAGCCAGGCTGGGAAACCACATGGAGCAGTGAGCAGGTGACCTTCGCTCAAGAGCAGGGAAGTGTACGCAACGCTCCTGCGATGCCAGGCTGCACCCCACAGGCAGCAAGGGGAAGCCCAAGCCCCTGGCCTATGCACCACGGTGCCCCCTGACTACAGAGCCCTGGGTGGGTGCCCACATTGCCCTGCCCTAAGGCCAGCCCTGCCAGTAATGCTCTATGCATCTCTACATTCTCTCATATCATAGCATATTAATTGAACTCTAAAAATTCTGTGCAACATATGCTCCTCGTGATTTAAATGACAATCTAGTCACCTATCTTAGTTACTTATATGGCCACCATCACCTCAGCATCCAAGCATCCTACAATCTTTAATGTATTTATCCTTACTACACTCCTGTGAGTTACAGAAGTACTGCTGTCCTGAATTTACAGATGCAGAATTGAAGCACAGACAGAAAGCTTGTGGTGGAGCAGGTTACTGAACCCCGGTCTCATAAATCCTACCCAGTGCCCTAACCACTCTAGCATCCTTCCTCTCTCTTAATAATGCTGGTTGTCATAAATATAAAGGGAAGGGTAAACCCCTTTGAAATCCCTCCTGGCCAGGGGAAAGCTCCTCTCACCTGTAAAGGGTTAAGAAGCTAAAGGTAACCTCGCTGGCACCTGACCAAAATGACCAATGAGGAGACAAGATACTTTCAAAAGCTGGGAGGAGGGAGAGAAACAAAGGGTCTGTGTCTGTCTGTAGTCGTCTTGGCCAGGGACAGAACAGGAATGGAGTCTTAGAACTTTTAGTAAGTAATCTAGCTAGGTATGTGTTAGATTATGATTTCTTTAAATGGCTGAGAAAAGAATTGTGCTGAATAGAATAACTATTTCTGTCTGTGTATCTTTTTTGTAACTTAAGGTTTTGCCTAGAGGGGTTCTCTATGTTTTTGAATCTAATTACCCTGTAAGACATCTACCATCCTGATTTTACAGGGGGGATTTCTTTATTTCTATTTACTTCTATTTTTTATTAAAAGTCTTCTTGTAAAAAACTGAATGCTTTTTCATTGTTCTCAGATCCAAGGGTTTGGGTCTGTGGTCACCTATGCAAATTGGTGAGGCTTTTTATCCAACATTTCCCAGGAAAGGGGGGGTGCAAGTGTTGGGAGGATTGTTCATTGTTCTTAAGATCCAAGGGTCTGGATCTGTAGTCACCTAGGCAAATTGGTGAGGCTTTTTACCAAACCTTGTCCAGGAAATGGGGTGCAAGGTTTTGGGAAGTATTTTGGGGGGAAGGACGCGTCCAAACAGCTCTTCCCCAGTAACCAGTATTAGTTTGGTGGTGGTAGCGGCCAGTCCAAGGACAACGGGTGGAATATTTTGTACCTTGGGGAAGTTTTGACCTAAGCTGGTAAAGATAAGCTTAGGAGGTTTTTCATGCAGGTCACCACATCTGTACCCTAGAGTTCAGAGTGGGGGAGGAACCTTGACACTGGTAATAGAACAATTCTGCATATGTCCACTTTAGGAATACAGATAATAATGAAATCTTTCAATTGTAATGTTAGTGAATCCTGAATCCTAACAACAGCACTGCCTCTCTTTCCCATGTTAACGACCCAGTGAATGAAATTTGCATAACTCTTTATTTTATCCAATAACATGATGTACTACATTCTTCAGTAGTAAGAAAGTAGGAGCAGTACATAAAGGTACCACTAACGAGTTTATGTTACTTGAAGTTAAAGGGGAAACCTATACTGTGACAATATTTACATAATGCAGTAGTTTATCTGATTATTATGTAGTTTACTACTACTTTCATGAGTATGAAATACGCACTTCTGTTAAATACAACTGACTAAATTAAAGTAAAAATAGCTAAGATAATCCAAAAGAATACACACTAGGTCCCTTTCAAACCAAATGAGAATAATCATGAAATATTCAGAAGCAAAGACATTTTATTAGAAGAAAAAAGTGAAAGTAAGCAAAAAACCTTACTTTCTTCTTTTTTGGCTGTTTTCCCTGCTACCACACTGGGTGATGAGGAGACAACAGGTACATTTCTGTTCAGTAATATACTAGATTTTTGTAAGTGTTGCTGTCCCCAGTGTGCGACTCCACGACTTACTTCCAGTGTTAATTGGATCATGCGATTGATGGCTTGCTGTATATCATCTAAACTAGGAACCATTACCTGCACAAAATATAAAAAATGTTGTTTAAATAAATGCACCATAACCTAATTTTCCAAGGGCTACATTGAGCCTTTCGTTATAGTCCTTGCTAAGGGTGCTGCATAGCTGTGCCACCCCAGTAGGAGTTCAAAATAATTGTGACTCAGAAGCACCCCTCTGAATCACAATTGTCCAGAGCTCTGTTTTACTCAGGGATGGATATGTGCGACATTGCCCCATTGCCAGCCACAGAATATTACCTTTCTTGTGTCCAACTACTCAATGCCATTGCTTGTGCTGACCCTTCCCCCCAAAATTAAAGGATTGCACCTCCTGCCCAGGAATATTTCTGAAGTTGGGTGCCGTCTCCAGCTAACTATTCTGTCTGAGGAAGCTCATCCCCCCAACCAGTGTGAGATCTGTCAGACCTTAACACCTATGGATTGCAAGGATTGACAGGCTAGGCTTCAGATCCTTCTAATTCAGGAGAAGCCATAAGAGAAGCTGAATTATCCAAGGTTCCTGACTGGAATCCTTGAAGGAGCTGACAAAGACAGATACAGGTTCAAAAACCTTCACTTCTGGATTTGCAAAGCTGACCTCAACTTCCTCAGCACCATTACCAGGACCAAGAATGCCTTAAATATAAAGAAAAGGTGTACCTTTTCTTTTTGCGAATACAGACTAACACGGCTGCTACTCTGAAACCTATAAATATAAAGGGAAGGGTAACCACCTTTCTGTATATAGTGCTATAAAATCCCTCCTGGCCAGAGGCAAAATCCTTTCACCTGTAAAGGGTTAAGAAGCTAAGGTAACCTCGCTGGCACCTGACCCAAAATGACCAATGAGGAAACAAGATACTTTCAAATCTGAAGGGGGAAAAAAGTTTTGGTCTGTCTGAGTGATATCTTTGCCGGGAACAGATCAAGGATGCAAGCCTTCCAACTCCTGTAAAGTCAGTAAGTAATCTAGCTAGAAAATGCGTTAGATTTTCTTTTGTTTTTTGACTTGTAAAATTCGCTGTGTTGGAGGGAATGTGTATTCCTGTTTTTGTGTCTTTTTGTAATTTAAGGTTTTGCCTAGAGGGATTCTCTATGTTTTGAATCTGATTACCCTGTAAAGTATTTACCATCCTGATTTTACAGAGGTGATTCTTTTATCTTTTCTTTAAATAAAATTCTTCTTTTAAGAACCTGATTGATTTTTCATTGTTCTTAAGATCCAACTGTTTGGGTCTGTGTTCACCTGTACCAATTGGTGAGGATATCATTATCAAGCCTTCCCCAGGAGAGGAGGTGTAGGGCGTGGGGGGATATTTTGGGGAAGACTTCTCTAAGTAGTCTCTTTCCCTGTTCTTTGTTTAAATCACTTGGTGGTGGCAGCATATTGTTCAAGGACAAGGCAAAGTTTGTACCTTGGGGAAGTTTTTAACCTAAGCTGGTAAGAATAAGCTTAGGGGATCTTTCATGCGGGTCCCCACATCTGTACCTTAGAGTTCAGAGTGGGGAAGGAACCTTGACAAAGACCATTTCTGAAAATGTCCTGTAGTGTCACAATGCAATAATCATATGATTATGATTTAGGCATATTCATGTTTTTGGTCACAGATTAGATTAAATTTATTTTTAAAGACGCAGATTTTTCTCCTCCTCCTCCCCTCCCCACCATAGTGTCACTATGAGGCAGAGTTAAGGTAGTCTGGGTGCCCTAAATGTGCATTTCCATATCTGGGTATGTTTGCATTTCTTTTAAATTTAATATTTATTAAATTTGTTGGATTCATAAAGAGGTTACTTAAATTGCAGTAAATAACCTTCATTTACTAATACCTGGAGTTCTTCACAATTACTCTGCACATTCACACTTACGGGTTATGTGCTGTCCACTGCAGGGTAATGGTAGAACTGTCTGCAAGCAGCACCCATTAGAGCACACATATGCCCCCTCCTGTCTCTCTCCTCAGTGTACCTTAACGTTCTGAGGGTGAGTCTATATAGGGGCTCTGCAATGTTTTCTGCCTCAGTTCATTCCACTGCCAACATAGAGAAACCATTATATAACTCTAAGAAAGAGGGGAAGGTGGGAGGGAAGGGTGAATATGCAGAGTCATCTAGAAGAATATTAGTTACAAGTAAGTAACCTTCATTTCTTCTTTGAGTGGCTCCACATATTCCCACTTGTGAGTAGTATGGCAAGCAGTGCTGAAAACTCAGGATGTAGAAAGAGTCCTAATTAAATAAAGTTTGGAGCATCATCAAATCTAAATCTGCTCTTGAAGGCAAATCCAAAGCATAATATTTATTAAAGATATGGACTGACTTCCAAGGAGCAGATTTACAGATTTCTTCAATAGGAACATGTTTAAGGCAAGCAAAAGACACTGTCACTGCCCTAGTACAATGAAACCTTACAATAGTGCCACAGGGACTACTGCTCACTCATAGCATTAAATGATACATTGTTTAACACTCCTGGAAAAAGTCTGGGCAGAAATACTAAGAATCATAAAGGTCATAGTGTAAGAAACAAATAACCAAAATGACTTCCTAAAACTGGTAGTTCTATTGAAATAATATGCTAAAACTACCAGTGGTCTTATATTTATCGGTAATCTGAGTGAGCTTCCCATCCTTGAATGGAGGCATCTGTCACTAGATTCTTGGTAGACAGAAGCCAGGAGAAGTGAACCCCTTTTCCACTTGATGTGGGTCTTTCTACCAGTCTAATAAGAAGATAACTTCATTTGCAAAGGTCACATGCATGTCCATGTGATTCTGGGAAAATACACTGATTTTTAACTACCCCTGTATGGAACATAGGTGAAGTCTAGCAAACTGTGTCATGTATGTTCAGAAGACCATGTGTCCCAGAAGCCTGAGGCACATCCTTATTGATGTTTTGGTGAGCCTGTAATTGGGTAATGAAGTCCACTATAGTCTGGAATCTTTACCATGGGAAATACACTTTTGCTGAATTTGAATCCAGCAGCATCCCTATGTATTCTATGATAAGGGTTATAGTGAATGGGGGCCTTGTTTATTCTGAACCCCAGTGAGAACAGACTGAAGAATGTTTGAACTGTGCTACTTGATTAGGTGATTTCTCTCTGATCAACCAGTCATTGAGACATGGGTAAATTTGTGTGCTGCGCCTTCTTAAATGTGTTGCCACCACTGCAAGGCCCTTAGTGAACCTGCACTGGTAGTAAGTCTTTCCTACTAGGAATCACATGTACTTCCTGTGAGCCAGCTGTATAGACAGACACAAGTCAGAATCTTGGAATCAACGGACACTGCTGGCCAAAAGAATCTGAACTCAGGTGCATTGGGCGCATGCACACCAACAGTGAAATATATATAGCCAAGCACTTGAAGAAGGTGGTCAAGATTTAAAACATGGGTACTTAGCTTCTGCCATGAGGCTGAAAGGTCTTGGTGTTGAGAAGGTCCTGGCCCTAACTAAAACCTAATAAAAATGTGTGGGTTTTGGCTATATAAAAGTAAAACAATAAGCATAACTAGTAATAAAGACCTAACTACAACACAAAACACTGAATCTATAATAAAGGATTGTGGGGAAGCAGGTGGACATATCCTAAGTTCCGTCTCAGCTGCCATGGGTGATAAAAAAAAAAGAAGTGAGGGACAATATGTAGGGTGCAGGTGCAACTCCAGTGGACGCCGCTGATCAAAAAAACCACAATCTCATGTTCATGGAGCACACATGCACCTTGAAGTAAGATCCATGTGCAAAAAAAAAAAAAAAATCTCAAAGAACAACATTTGGTTTGGGGATAATTACAACATCCCTGTAATGTATTTAACTCCATCTCAACACAGTTTTGTCAGAAAATGTAAATTTTTGGTTTTAATTACAGTTTTCATATATTAACACTACATAAGAAATTCAAAGAATACTACCATGTGACATTTCTAGAGATTTTAAGATAAGTAGTATCAATCTCAAATCACGTTTTAAATATATAATTTTCATGGCTAGATTCACCAGTATGCTCCAGCTGCTTTATGCCACTCTAGAGTAGCATAAAACAGCCTGAACATATTTGTCCAGTTATGCAGGATTTAAAGCCACTTTCTTTAGCCAGATCACTGCAAAGCAGCTAGAGAGTGCTATACCCCTTCCCTCCTTTACTCCAAATTTCCCCTACCTGTTGCACCTCCTTAAACTTCCCTATATATTCATACTCCAGTCTCCACCTTCCTCATGAATCTCTAAAAAAACCCACATGCAGACACCCTAGTTTGCAACTCCCATCTACCTTCCCTGTTAAATAGATCTGGTGAAATGGATTACTTTTGAAAATAAGTATTTAATATTAATGGCAATTTTTGGCATTAATTTTCATAACAAAGTTTATCTGTCAGCACAGGCTGGTGCATAAAAACTTCAGAGAAACCTACAAAGAATTTCTCTTTTTCCAAATGATCACCATTTTCCATTGTTCGTAATACAAGTGAGGTGATATGCCTTTAAAGATGGTGGCCATGACAAAAACACCACAACAACAAAAACTATCAACACAATCACATAACCACACCAAGGGCTAAAGTCATAAAACAGCCAAAGAGTCAATATAAAAAAGAACCAATCTAACATTTCAAAAACTAAAAATAAGGGAGAAATTAACAGCCAACTACAATAATCAAAAAGAACAGAAATGAACAAATAGGAAATATAGTTGCTGACAAATACTACAACACTCTATAAATGGTCCTGATGCCTGCAGCTAGCCACTGTAAGAGGGAACTGAGGATGTCGGGGTGTGAACACATTTTACCAAAGGGACACCTGCCTTGCCCCAGCAGTCACTGTTCTTTTAGATGGTTTCAAGGTCAGCACAGGTATCACACATCTCACAAGTGGGGATATGGAAATGTAATTCTTAGATAACATCTTCTTACTTTGCTAAATATAATATCACATAGTGCTTACCACATTAGGAATAGCAAGATGCACTTCAGCTTTTAGGAAAGAAACAACCTCTTCAGATTTGCTTGCCTGAGCAAAAAAAGCTGTTCGTCCAAAGGTGCTGGTGCCGAAAATAAAATTGAAATACATTATATATACTTCACCATAAAACTTTTTAATTATCATGCCATCATCATTTGAGTTACTATAAAAGGAAATTACTTCCCTTGAAATTTGGCATCTCTGAAATCACTTTGGAGAATTCTCACCCCAGGATCTGTAACACAGGACAGACAGAATGCCCCTAGTTCTAAAAGTTTTTAATGTCTAAGGGTAGTGGTAGCAGCCAAGAGCACCACCATCCCCACCAAAGATAGCCACATGTCACCCTGGACCTAGACACTGCCCTCAGAGCCTTCCAGTCAGTACTTGTTTAAGTGTGACAGAAGGCTCTCCAAAAATAATGAAATCTGCTCACCAAGCATTTCAATCAGGTCCTTCAATAGGGTGGAAAGTGAAATTTCCAGGATGATAAACCATTACAAAATGATCAACACATGATTAAAACATACCCCCAAAGACAAAAAAAAGTGAAAACAAGTTGCAAGAATCAGGACATGTTAAAACAGACAGTTTACAAATCCTAAAATGCAGTGGCTAGGTGAGTGAGAATTCTGCAAAATGATATATTTAGTGAACCAGAAAAACTACTAAGTAATTTCCTTCTCTCAAGATTCCAACTGTGCAGGATATCTGTGCTGAAATTCTGGCTCCACTGAAGTGAAAGCCAAAACTCCTATTGACTGCAATGGGGCCAGGATTTCACTTTGCAGACAAAAGTATGAATCATGTCCCCCATTCCTTCCCCCCCCCCCCCGAAATTGATAAAGCTGCAATAAGCACAATGATAGAACACCTCTTAAACGTCCAACACAAGAAACTAGATACATTAAAGTCTGTAGAAGGAGACAGTAATTAGAAAGAAAAAAATATATTGAAAGGAAATTGGTCAAATAAGAAAAAGCGCATCCTGAAAATTTTTATTTTCTTGGCAGTGGTGGTAGGGCTATAGCGAGAATTTGGACTTCCCTACCTTGGAAATAAATCTTGGGTATGGGAAACCTGAAACTTGAAGCCAAACCCAAGCAACAATGCTTTGTAAAAATGTGAAGAGTAGCTGCTTTATATATATCTACAATGGGAAGATCTCTGAAGGTAGGCAGTGGCCAGATGTTATGTGTAGGAGTTGGATTACACAGCCTCGTCAGAGAATTTCCAAAATCCATTTGTCTGAGGTTCAACTCCATGCCATCATGAAAAAAATCATGATTCCTCAAGAAGAAATGGAAGGGAAATTAAAATCCAGAAGTTTAGAAAATTCAAGAGTGTCCTTAGATTTGCATCTTGGAGGAAGATTCAGAAATTGAACCATATAAAGACTTTTTTTTTCTAATGTCTAGACCTTTATCTTCTAGTAAACGACTGTCTCATTGAGGAAACTGTGTACCAAACCATAGCCTACTATTACTGTTGTCCCTTACGTTGAAAATGGAAAAGGGTCTTCCATAGGAAGATTGGTAGACAGACCAAGATTGATCAGGAATCCTTTAATTTCTAGAGTGCTGTGTCTTTTCACTGAACAACTCCAGTCCTTCCAAAGGGATATTTCCCACATTTTGCTGCATGAAGTGGGGAAGGACCAATCTCCTAAGCAAGGACAGTTTCCCCAAAGTGTCTGCTCTGATTACAGAACTGGCCCAAATCTCTGTGGATAGTTGACGCCATGTCTAGGGGGCATCTGAGATAACTCTAGTCTTGGAATCCTAGACTTTACTCCAAGGATTGCATCTGCAATCCAAGAACACACTGCAAGTGTTCTCCTTTCTCCTTTGCCCTGAGTATGAGCAAAAGGAGTGACTCTGCGTAGAGGAAAACTTTTATTCTCTTTTTGGTTTGTTGGCTGAGAGAGGAAGCAACTTTTTGGGTTGGGGCATTGTAAGCTACAATTGTTTCACCATCTTTTCTCAGAAAAGTAGGGATTCTTTGAACTTGGAAGCACAAAATATTTGCTTAGAGTGTTTGTTCGCTATCTGTGGATGAAATCAGATCTAGCACTTGGCTTCAGAGTTTGAGTTCACTATTCTAAAGTCAAAGCACATGGCATTCACAGATACATCTGCTATCAAAACTGTCACCAGGATGACCTTCTTTAGGATTGAAGGAAAATCTTGGTTGAAGGATTGAAGGAAAAAGCCTTTGTTAATCGGTTTATCCATTGTTAGAATGTGAGCTATGTAAAGCAAGGTTAATTCTTTCTCCAATTTCCGGAAACCACCTAGTGTATTGGGAGTGCCACTAGAAAAAATGAACAAAAAATAATGAATTTGAAACATGTTACACTGCCAAAACCCTTTATTTTGTCTATTGAAAACAGGAAGGTATATTAAAAGGCAGAAGGCTTTGGTTCATGAAAAAAGGATGTGTAGCATCTGTTGGTACTAGAAAAAAAGAATTACAATCAATGAACATAAATGCATTTTCCCCTTAGTCTTTCGTATAAATTCTTGGTAACAAAGATAAAGAAACCAAATGGATTTTCATAATACTACCTCAGTATTACTCTCTAAGCTGTTTTACTGAAGTACTACTTCACTTGCAACTTACTTTGAAACAAACATTCTTTTTTTAAGAGTATCCAAAGATAGCCGGGTGGCTTTCAACAGACTGTCTAATAACTGATGACTGAAATATGCAACTATCTCTTTACATTCCTGCAACAAATAAAAATATTTAGATCCTTTATTCATATAATCCAAAGGTTAAAAGAAATGTAAAAGAAGTAAATTGGAGAAGGTAAAATAAAGGAGAGAAAATTATTCTAAGTCACTCAATGAAGTAATATTTTTTTTAAAAAATTCTCATTTTAATGATCTGAAATAATTGTACCTGCATTTTTAATTTCGTCTGCAATGCCTATACCACAAGAAATGTTACCTCAGCCAGAAATGGGACATTTCGGTCCCCCCTTACACCAGCTGAGAATCAATGACTAATTATGGGGAATTATGGTCAGGATTTTAGTTTAACTAGCCAACACCCAACAAGATCCTCAAAAGTTCTGGACCAACACTGCTTATTGAAAGAAATGTGGTTCAATATCATTTTATTTAAAAATTTAAACAAAAGAAAAATCAACAAAACAATCAAAGCTAAGCTGTTAATAGTAATATTAAACTAAAAATGGAACATTACAACAATTAAATCAAAATCAAATCAATAAATTAGATTCAGTATTGGATTGGAATTTAACCATCAAATTAATTAAATGAAATGAATATCAAAATCAATGCTTATAAATTCTAAAGAGGATTCTAAAAAGGTGGTTGAATATTTGGTTATAAATCCCAACTAAAGATTTTTACACTAAAGTCTATCAGATCTTTGGTTTAAACAGGTCAAGAGTTTAATACTGAAAGCAAATGGTTTAATGCGGGGTGGTCAACCTGAGCCTGATAAGGAGCCAGGATTTAACAATGTACACTGCCAAAGAGCCACAGTAATACATCAGCAGCCCCTGCATCAGCTCCCCCACCCTGCTCCCAGTGCCTCCCACCCTTCTGCAGCCCGGCCGATCAGAGCCTCCTGTTCCCTCCCCACACCTCCCGATCAGCTGTTTTGTTGCGTTCAGGAGGCTCTGGGGGAGAGGGGGAAGAGCAAGGGCACTACAGGCCATTATGGGGGAGGGGTGTGGGAAGGGGTGGAGTTGGGGCAGGGCCCATGGCAGAGCCGGGGTTGAGCAGTGAGCACCGTCCGGCACACAGCAAAGTTGGTGCCTGTAGCTCCAGCCCCGGAGTTGGTGCCTATACAAGGAGCTACATATTAACTTCTGAAGAGCTTCATGTGACTCCGGAGCCACAGGCTGGCCACCCCTGGTTTAATGTCTAAACCACAACCTGAGAAGCCAATTATAATGCTTCCTTCCTAGAATTCTGTTCTTATGTGGTGGCTAACCTTTTCCTCCTTCTCCACAACAGAGATATTATAATACAGATTTTTAATGAAATACTCTTGAAAAGCAGAAGGTTGGGCAACTCTTATTTACCAGAAATTACAGATAATTTAAAGTCTATCATCAAGACTTTTAAAGATAAAACTATTCATATAGTCTATGAGACAATATTTAGGGCTGTTTAAACTTGGGGATCTTTCCTTTTATGGTGCCTTCCCCTTGTGGTCTTTATGAGTGCTCAGACATACATGCATGTACAGGCCTGCTGACGGGGGGTTGGGGTTAGGGGGAAGGGGGAAAGGGGCAATTGCCCAGGGGCCTGGACGATTCAAAAGGGCCCGGGAGCCCTGGGCCCTTTTAAATTGCCCTGGCGGGCTGCACAGCTCCTAGGCATGCAATGAGTGGTATCAGCAGTAGCGAAGGCAGCCAAGTGGCATGTGGAAGCCCTGGCCTTGCTGGAAGAGTGCCCACTGACTGTTCCGCCCTGGGGACCAGAATTGCTGTCGGCGGGCCTGTGCATGTACATACTACACTTTCACATCCTAAAATTAAAGAATATAAAATGGCTGGGCTGTTTCTTAACTAATAAAAATAGAAAAAGGAAAATTAAGATACTTAAGATAATAGGGGGTTGCAACCTCTTCTGTTCTCTCAGTCTTCTGGTCTCTCATAGAGGAAGAGCTAGAACTGCAGTCAAGAAGCCAGACAGTAATGTTCTGCTGGCACAGTGCTTCTCACTAGCAGACTTTCTTCAGCTGCAGGAAGATTGGTCAAAGGCTGGCATAGCCTGTGTGTTGATGTTGTGACTTCCTCTCCTCAAGATCTCGGAGATTCTGGAACATCAGTCTCCTCTCATGTGACTTACTGACCGAAAAGGCTGGACTTCTCAGCCTAATCCTTGATTCTTATGACTTGCAAACTTTGCTTATGCCACCTTGCAGCACCTCCCTCCAAGATATTTGAACTAATCTGGTGCAAGGCTATCTTGGAGCCATGCAAGCTGGTCTAATCTGATTCAAATTAGGTCATCTTTAGATTTGGAAAAGTCCTGATTAAATCAGCAATTTAAAAATATTTGGTATTTTGAATACCATAGAGACTGATGTCTGTGAACACCTAAAAATATCAAAAATACAGATTCATGAGACCACTTTTGAGAAAACTGGCATTGTTTTATCTGAATGAAAGACCTGAGATGACATTGGGTCACAAGATTGCAGAATGTTCATCATAAAAGTCCTACAAAAATAGCTAACTGAAAAAGAAATCTAGCAACAACCAGTCACTCAGCATTCATCCATCAGCAAGATTTAAAGTAAGTTTGAATAAACTTATTATCAGTTATTAGTTTCAACACCTCCAGTTCCTTCTCAAAAACAAGGGATTTACAGTAATTTTTCTATTTGGGAATTGGTCTATAAGTCAAAGAGCTTGAAGTCCAGAATCATCTGGATAAAAAAATCATCTGATAAAATGAATCACCAGAATCATCTGATAAAAAAAAGTTACTTTAAAGTCCATGAAGACAAAACCACTTAAAACAAAATAAAAATAAGATTCCACTCTTGATGTAGATGCACCCAACGTGTGTGAGATTCGATTATTTTGAGATAGCAGTGTACTTTGGGCCATTCCTGCACTCTGGCAGCCCTTGTGACCAGCTGAGGATATAAAGGGCAGGGTGGTCTCAACTGCCTATCAGTTAGAATAAGAATTAGAACTCAAAGAACCAGAGTTACTGTGATATAAATAATAGAATAGAATAGAATAAGAATAGAATAAGAATAGAATAGAATAGATATAAATAGAATAAATAATAGAATAGAATAGAATAAGAATAAGAATAGAATAAGAATAAGAACTCAAAGAACCAGAGTTACTGTGATATAAATAATTGTACTTTCTTCTAGAGTGATTATCCGCACTATTTTTGGTGACTAGCAAGCAGTACACCGCTCTTGGACATGTCTAAGAGGGGTCCTACTGAAATATCAATTGAAGGACCACTCTACCAAAGCTTGCGTCTGATCTAGAGGCCTGTACCAAGGCATAGTGAATGGTCTAAGTATGGACTGATTTCTAAATTACCGCTCTACAAACCTCAGTCAAGGGAACATTGGTCAAAGACTGGCAGAGGCTGCCTGAACACAGGTTGAATAAGACCTTATGTGACCAGGTAAATCTTGCTTCACTAATCCATAGCAAGAATGTATAAAGTCCAAAACCAATTTGGATAGTCTCTGTGAAAAACTTGGTTGTCCCCCTTCCATTTTGCAAATACAACAAATAGTCTTGGTGAGGTCTAACTAACCTAATCTTGGCCATGGAAAAGGACAATGTTCTAAACACATCTAGTGTATGAAGTTTTACTCTGGTCGTGTAAGAATGAGATCTGTGGGGAAAAAAAGGCTGGTAGATTAATAGATTGATTAATGTGAAAGTCTGAGACACCTTAGGCAGGAATTTAGGATGAGACCTCAGGGTGATCTTATCCTTGTGAAAGACTGTATGGAGGATTCTGCCAGGAGGGCCTGAATTTCCCCTTTTCTCCTGGCCCATGCTATGGCCAACAGGAAAGATGTCTTCATGGAAAGGTGATAGTATCAGAAGGGAGCCATTGGCTTGAAGGGAGGAACCATTAAGCAAGTTGGCACTACACTGAGATCCCAGGGAGCAAGGGGTTCTCTGACTGGTGGAAAGGCATAAGTCAGTCCCTTAAGAAATCTCAGTACAGTAGACTGAGAGAACAATGTGTGTCCCTCCAGCAGGGAGATGACCCTTAATCAATCTAAGAGACATTCCCGACTGTTTCAGTGAGGAGTAAACAGTTCAATATATTTGGGACCATTGTTTGCAGAAGTGTAGGTGCTGCTGTTCAGACTACACAGAGAAAGGTCTTATTTGAATTAGTAAATTTGTCTTATGGAAGGCTTCCAACTCTGAAGCAAGAAGTTTAGGATTGCCATTGAGCAATTCCTTTCAGCAGAGGTCAGTCAGTCAGGACCCAGGCTGTAACATATAGAGTCTGGGTCTGAATGGAGGACCTGACAGTAGACCTGAAACAGTAAGTCAAGCAAGGCCAGTTAAGTGATGGGCTTCTAAATCAAAAGCCTCATCAAGTCTGAGTACTAGAGCTGCCTGGCCCAAGATGAGGCTATCAGATTGACAGTCTGAGTCTTATCCAAGCTTCCACAAGACTTTGGAGATCATGGATATTGTTAGAAAAATATACATGAGGTCTGCAGTCCAAGGGAAGAGGAAGGCATCTGTGAGGGATCCTGGGCTCTTACCTCCTCTGGAGCAAAACCTCTGGCATCTGTTGTTGTGGCATGTCATGTATAGAACTATCGCCTGGTATTCCCTTCTGTGGAACGAACTTTGGACAACAAAATTTGAGGGATCATTCAGGGTTTTCTGAGAGGTCTCTGCTGAGCCAATCTATCATAGTGTTCTGAAGACCCAGAAGATGGAAAGCTGTCAGGGTGATATGAGGCCGAATACTTCAAGTTCACAGAAGAAAGGTTTCTTTACACTGCGGGGCAAAACCAGGCTCCTCCTTGCCTATTCATGTAATGCACGGCCATCTTATTGTCTGTAGGCACTGCTTTGGTAAGTCTCCATAGGAGGGGCAGCCAAAGAGCTCTGAGTTCTAGCATACTGATGAGAAGGGAAGTCTTGGGCATCAGCCATTTCCACTGAACCTGAAGTTGGTGTACGCATTCATGATTAGGGTCTTCGATGGAAGGGATGAGAAGAACAGAACATCTGTGCATACCTGATCCAGTTGTGTCCACTAGTCCTTGTTGACCTCAAGACCTAGGGTAACAAAGAGGTTCTGAGAGCCTTTTGAATGGAGCCAGTGAACTACTGCAGGGATGTGCCCCATATCAGCCAGTTGTGTAGGTAAAATAATCTGGATTCCTTGCCTTCTTAGCTGGGCTTCAATCATGGAGAACTTTGGTAAGCACCCTTGGAATGGTGGACAGGCTAAAGGGTAGGACTTTGTATTTGTACTCAGATATCTCTACCATAAACTCTAGAAATGTTCTGTGTGCCAGAATTATTGAGCTGTGAAAACAGGCATCTTGCAAGATGAGAGCCCTGAACCAGTCCAAAGGATCCAAGGAGGGGATAACAGAGGCTAAGGCAACCATCCTGAATTTGAAACTATGAATAAAGAGATTAAGACATCAAAGGTCTAGGATGCGTCTAAATCCCCCTTTCTTCTTTGGGGTTAAGAATCTGGAAGTAAAAGTCTTTCCAGCTGAATTCTTGAGGTACCACCTCTATTGCACCCAGCTGTAGTAAGGAGTTGACTTCTTGTTGCAAAAGTGTCCCTGAAGAGAGATTGGGACAGGGAGGAAAGAAGGACATGGCCTCAGTCTGAAACTTGATGGGATACCGCTTGTTCACAAATCTTGAAGACCCACTGGCCAAAGGTAATCTCAACCTAAGATTACTTGAAATAAAACAAGCAGTTGCCAAACTGAGTAGAAGGAGACATATCCATAGATGCTCCAGCTGTGCTCTCGAGAATCACATCAGTACTGTTTCTGGGCACTTGCCCTTGTTGTGGGGCTGCCGAGGGGCAGAACAACGAGTGCCTTTAGTGGAATCATTGTCTCTTCCTCAGTGGCTCTGAAAGATGTTCTTGAAACTGTTGAGGCCTGTATCTGAATGAGAACTGAGGCCACTGTTGTTGCTATTGCTTGTGATTCTGAGCTGGAACATGGAAATCCAGTAAACAAAGGGTCATGCAGGAATTTTTCAGATAACATAATTCTTAATTAATTATATTGTTGAGAAGATCATTCCACTGAAATGCTAAGTCCTTTATAGTCACTTGGACTTCACAAGGGATGCCAGAAATCTGGAACCAGGATGACTGCCTCATTGTCACAGCCATAGCTGTGGTCCTTGTCACCATATCTGAGACATCGATCACTGTCCGGAGTGTTGTTCTGCTGTTGAGTTGACCCTCAGTCATAGTTGATCTTACTTGCTCTTGATATTCCTTAGGGAACATGTCCATTGGGGTGGGAGTCTGTCCCACAGCAGGAAGTCATATTTTGCAAGTGCTTGATAATTAATTATTCTAAGTTGAAGCCTCATGAGAAGTAGACTTTACACAGAAGTCAAAGTCAGAGACAGTACCAATCTGGTAAACCGTGGTACCGAAGTTGGTGCCGAGGAAGCATTTTTATTGTCTCTCTGTGTAGAAACTAGTACTGGTACCATTGGTGGACTGTGTGTAGAGGTTGCAGAACTGGATGGAACCAGAATGGCTGAAGGCAGATCTTAAGTTATATTCTTGTGCCATTGGAAAATTTGGGATAGGCCAAGCAGGCCAGTTGTCACTTGAAAGTGCTGTGGGGGCGGTGGCACCAAAAGGACCAGTGCTGGAGTCATGTCTATTGGTACTGGACTCAACTGCCATCCCTGTAACAGTGTCGGAGTCGATGGTATAGTACTGGTATGGTTCCACCTTGGAACCAAGGAGACATGGGATGAAGGCCGGGTTCTGCCCTATGCACCAGAGGAATTTTAGCAGTGTTCAATAATCTCTCTTTTAGGTAGAATGAAAGTCTCTTGGATTTCGCATCGCTCCTGTCTAGTTTATGGGAGCTCTTTCATGGAGGACCTGTAGAGGAGGATTGATCCCTTCTCTTCTGTGGAGAGGAGTCTGAGTCAGAGGCCTGTCTGAGACTTGTTACCATTCAGAAGCCAGTTGTGAGGCTGAATGACCTGCCATATGCCTCAGTGCCAAAGAAGATCATACTACCTGCTCCTTGAGGTGCTGTTTGAGGCACACGTTTCTAGAGATTTGTGTTCTTCATTTAAAGGAGCAACAAATACCGCACTTCTCTCTGATATGCCCCTCACCAAGGCATAAGAGACAGAGCATGTCTGGATCACTGTTTGGGATAGCCACCCCACACAATGGGCAATGTTTGAAGACAGTGATGGAATGCCACCAGGCACTATCTTCTTCTAAAAAACAAAAGTTACCAAACTATCACTAACTACATGCACTACTATAAACTATTACTAAACTAGAAAAACTAACAATACTAGCTGTCAAGGTTCCTTCCCCACTTTGAACTCTAGGGTACAAATGTGGGGACCTGCATGAAAACCTCCTAAGCTTACTTTTACCAGCTTAGGTTAAAACTTCCCCAAGGTACAAATTATTTTACCCTTTGCCCTTGGTTTTCCACTGCCACCACCAAACGTTTCTCTGGGTTCCTGAGAAAGCGTTGTTTGGAAACGTCTTTCCCCAAAAAAATCCTCCCAACCCTTGCACCCTACTTCTTGGGGAAGGTTTGGTAAATATCCTCACCAATTTGCAAGCCCTTGGATCTTAGAACAATGAAAAAAAGCATTCAGTTCTTGAAAAGAAACATTTTAATAGAAGAAACAGTAAAAAGAAAAGGATCACCTCTGTAAGATCAGGATGGTAAATACCTTACAGGGTAATTAGATTCAAAACAGAGAATCCCTCTAGGCAAAACCTTAGGTTACAAAAAGACACACAGACAGGAATATTCATTCTATTCAGCACAACTTATTTTCTCAGCCATTTAAAGAAATCATAATCTAACGCATATCAAGCTAGATTACTTACTAAATTCTAAGACTCCATTCCTGTTCTGTCCCTGACAAAAGCCTAACCCAGACAGACACAGACCCTTTGATGTTCTCCCTCTTCCCAGCTTTTGAAAGTATCTTGTCTCCTCATTGGTCATTTTGGTCAGGTGCCAGTGAGGTTATCCTAGCTTCTTAACCCTTTACAGGTGAAAGGGTTTTTTCCTCTGGCCAGGAGGGATTTAAAGGTGGTTAGCCTTCCCTTTATATTTATGACAGTAGCAGATTTAGAAAGAGAATTTCTCACTGCATAGTAACCATGAGGTAAACCGCATGGGGAGTGACTCAGGCCACTTGAAGTGAGAAAGAACTGAGAGGGGTCAAAGCAGTGCTGTGCTTAAATAGCCTTGGAAAGGACCACCAGGAAGTACACAGTGCATGCACCACACTGACGCATATTACTATAGAAAACTCTCCAGCTCTGGGGCATGCACTTATTTGAGTGGAATAAGTGTGAACCGTCAAAGAAGAATAGCCCATATGTACCACAAAAGTGGGAGATGCTGAGCTACAGAAAGCATTAATATTAGGAATTCCCTTGGTCTCCTGAAAGCCTTCCAAAATAGCCTCTCCCTTCCAGAACTGCTGCTAGGCCAGAGCTAGAAGGAGAGAAATAGTCCTCCCCTGCTACACCCCCACAGAAAGATCCCACCCACCCTGCTTGGAAGAGGGCACACAGATAAATCCCTGAGAAAACTCAGTTTGCCTTGATAAGAACAGGCTCTAAATGGGGTATGTCTAACCAGCACACTAAGCCCGGGCTCTGACTCAGTTTTGAGCCTAAGCCCCCCTTCCATTCACACACAAATCATTCTGACTCTGGTCAGCAAGCACTCACAACCCAGGTACTAGGACTCTGCAGGGCAGCGGGGAGTCAGAAACTCAGTCTTGCTGTGATTCAAATCCAAGCACTGTCACTTTGCAGTCTGGACACAGGTCAAGCAGCAGACCTGAGTCAGAAGGTCTCCATAGCACAGTATGGACACATTAGCACAGCTCTTAGACCTGTGTCCAGCACCTGAAAACACAGTCTACAAAGTAGTCTGGATGCTCATATGCAAGCTTGGAAACACCAAATCCACATGTCAAAGACCTGGGCTTAATGCGCAGTGTAGACATACCCAATATGATTGCAGTAAGTAAGATGCCATCAAGAGGAGCCAGCATTCATTTTGGGGATAAAAATCACAAGAATCTTGTGTCGATCTCTGAAGAAAGGAACAAAGGCAGGAAAGTCTAACAGTACTGGACTAAAGAAGTTCATAGAAAAATATCATTCAATCCACAGGACCCATGAGCGCCATGCACCTGTACACAACCCAGTCACCATTCACCACAACACATTACCACTCACCTGCACCCAGCAGCTGTAACTCCTGGAACTATCATTAGCATTTAAGTTAGCACTTAAGCTTCAACTCCCTTCACAGTGGGAGATGAAAAAGAAGGTGGGTGCCTTTCTGCACTGTCTGCCAGAAAAATATAGGGGTGGACTTTCTGAAATGAAGGAGGCAGTGGGGAAATGAAGAGGAGGATGGGTAGTTGGTTGTACTGTGAGGAAGAGGAGAATGTGTGTTTGCCTGCACTAGAGGAAGCCTGTCTGTTATGGCCTCTTATTATAGCACAACATCTTGTGCTGTTGCCCAACCAGTACATCTCTGGCTCCCTTACTTACTGAAAAACTGATTAATGAAAGCCATGCTGCAGCATATAATACATTCTTTGAAAGATAAGACATTTTTAACCTTATGAACTACATTCAGAAGTTGTGTGGTGGCTTCAGTTACTCAGTTACTAAAAATTAGGCATTTTCTATTCAGTTCTAAAAACTTTTGTTATGAAATTCATACATTTTCTCTTTTTATAATGAAGTACCTTTCTAAACTCATCTTCTTTCTCATTGTCCTCAGCATCCTCACTAAGAATACCTGAAGAACCATCAGTATCTCCCTCCTCTCCATCACCCCCAAATGCCACATGTTTCCCTTTTACTGTAAATAAAAAACAATTAGAAGACAATAAAACTAAAATAGACTAGAGTTATAACAAATATTAAATTATTTAACTGTATTTCTTGTAACTTGAAGATTATATTCTGCTTTAGAGCATGCTGGAGTCAATGGAAATCATTCCATTCACTTTAATGGGAGTTGGAACAGGTGTTTGATTTTCTCTTCACACCTATGGCACATGGTGCTTTGTTAGCTTAAGGGCAACATATACATATATGTACACACATACATACACACTGGTCTGCCATCACACTGAAGTGAGGTGATGTCCATTTGCTAAATTACAGAGCAATTTCATAAATTTCTGATTGCCTCACTGCCCTTGGCCTTCTAAACTTCTTCCTTAGGGCTTATTTTAATATTCCAAATCCCATCAAACAACTACCATTTTTAAAAGATTAACCTGCCACCAAAATATTTCCTCCTTCTTCCCTAAAATGTGCCCCTTGTTGAAATGAAATACAGAAGGACATCGATTTTACGGCCAGAAGGGACCACTGTGATCATCTACTCTGACCTCCTGCATAACAAAGACTAAAGGCACCTTTTATTTTTGCAATACATGCAGGTATAGTCAACTACAGAAACCATGACCTTCACCCCAAACCGTACTTCTACCTGTCCATCAACAAGCCCACCTATAGGCTTCCCCCTGAACCGATCCAAATCCTTCTGCTGGAAACAGGGGAAGACCAGGCTCCTTGTCATGTGATTCTTAATACCCACTTAACAACTTGAGAAGGGACTATGGATATTATTCTCTTAAAGTTGGAGGGGGAAAAAAAGTTATCAGGGAATTGAATCCCCAGTGATTTCTGACTGGAGATGGCCTTGACACTCCTCCCTAACTTGAGGAGAACTGTTATGTCCTTGTGGCAGTTTCATGGGAGGAGTATCAGCTGGTGTTGGAAGACACAAAGATCTCTACAAATCTCCAGATTCTGAGCTAAGCCAAGCAAGGGTCCCAGCGATGCCAGGGTCCGTAGGCTGAGAACAATTCATAGAATCATAGAATATCAGGGTTGGAAGGGACCCCTGAAGGTCATCTAGTCCAACCCCCTGCTCGAAGCAGGACCAATTCCCAGTTAAATCATCCCAGCCAGGGCTTTGTCAAGCCTGACCTTAAAAACCTCTAAGGAAGGAGATTCTACCACCTCCCTAGGTAACGCATTCCAGTGTTTCACCACCCTCTTAGTGAAAAAGTTTTTCCTAATATCCAATCTAAACCTCCCCCACTGCAACTTGAGACCATTACTCCTCGTTCTGTCATCTGCTACCATTGAGAACAGTCTAGAGCCATCCTCTTTGGAACCCCCTTTCAGGTAGTTGAAAGCGCTATCAAATCCCCCCTCATTCTTCTCTTCTGCAGGCTAAACAATCCCAGCTCCCTCAGCCTCTCCTCATAACTCATGTGTTCTAGACCCCTAATCATTTTTGTTGCCCTTCGCTGGACTTTCTCCAATTTATCCACATCCTTCTTGTAGTGTGGGGCCCAAAACTGGACACAGTACTCCAGATGAGGCCTCACCAATGTCGAATAGAGGGGAACGATCACGTCCCTCAATCTGCTCGCTATGCCCCTACTTATACATCCCAAAATGCCATTGGCCTTCTTGGCAACAAGGGCACACTGCTGACTCATATCCAGCTTCTCGTCCACTGTCACCCCTAGGTCCTTTTCCGCAGAACTGCTGCCTAGCCATTCGGTCCCTAGTCTGTAGCGGTGCATTGGATTCTTCCGTCCTAAGTGCAGGACCCTGCACTTATCCTTATTGAACCTCATCAGATTTCTTTTGGCCCAATCCTCCAATTTGTCTAGGTCCTTCTGTATCCTATCCCTCCCCTCCAGCGTATCTACCACTCCTCCCAGTTTAGTATCATCCGCAAATTTGCTGAGAGTGCAATCCACACCATCCTCCAGATCATTTATGAAGATATTGAACAAAACCGGCCCCAGGACCGACCCTTGGGGCACTCCACTTGATACCGGCTGCCAACTAGACATGGAGCCATTGATCACTACCCGTTGAGCCCGACAATCTAGCCAGCTTTCTACCCACCTTATAGTGCATTCATCCAGCCCATACTTCCTTAACTTGCTGACAAGAATACTGTGGGAGACCGTGTCAAAAGCTTTGCTAAAGTCAAGAAACAATACATCCACTGCTTTCCCTTCATCCACAGAACCAGTAATCTCATCATAAAAGGCGATTAGATTAGTCAGGCATGACCTTCCCTTGGTGAATCCATGCTGGCTGTTCCTGATCACTTTCCTCTCATGCAAGTGCTTCAGGATTGATTCTTTGAGGACCTGCTCCATGATTTTTCCAGGGACTGAGGTGAGGCTGACTGGCCTGTAGTTCCCAGGATCCTCCTTCTTCCCTTTTTTAAAGATTGGCACTACATTAGCCTTTTTCCAGTCATCCGGGATTTCCCCGGTTCGCCACGAGTTTTCAAAGATAATGGCCAATGGCTCTGCAATCACAGCCGCCAATTCCTTCAGCACTCTCGGATGCAACTCGTCCGGCCCCATGGACTTGTGCATGTCCAGCTTTTCTAAATAGTCCCTAACCACCTCTATCTCCACAGAGGGCTGGCCATCTCTTCCCCATTTTGTGATGCCCAGCGCAGCAGTCTGGGAGCTGACCTTGTTCGTGAAGACAGAGGCAAAAAAAGCATTGAGTACATTAGCTTTTTCTACATCCTCTGTCACTACGTTGCCTCCCTCATTCAGTAAGGGGCCCACACTTTCCTTGGCTTTCTTCTTGTTGCCAACATACCTGAAAAAACCCTTCTTGTTACTCTTGACATCTCTCGCTAGCTGCAGCTCCAGGTGCGATTTGGCCCTCCTGATTTCATTCCTACATGCCCGAGCAATATTTTTATACTCTTCCCTGGTCATATGTCCAACCTTCCACTTCTTCTAAGCTTCTTTTTTATGTTTAAGATCCGCTAGGATTTCACCATTAAGCCAAGCTGGTCGCCTGCCATATTTACTATTCTTTCGACTCATCGGGATGGTTTGTCCCTGTAACCTCAACAGGGATTCCTTGAAATACAGCCAGCTCTCCTGGAATCCTTTCCCCTTCAAGTTAGTCTCCCAGGGGATCCTGGCCATCCGTTCCCTGAGGGAGTCGAAGTCTGCTTTCCTGAAGTCCAGGGTCCGTATCCTGCTGCTTACCTTTCTTCCCTGCGTCAGGATCCTGAACTCAACCAACTCATGGTCACTGCCTCCCAGATTCCCATCCACTTTTGCTTTCCCCACTAATTCTACCCGGTTTGTGAGCAGCAGGTCAAGAAAAGCGCCCCCCTCCCAGTTGGCTCCTCTAGCACTTGCGCCAGGAAATTGTCCCCTACGCTTTCCAAAAACTTCCTGGATTGTCTATGCACCGCTGTATTGCTCTCCCAGCAGATATCAGGAAAATTAAAGTCACCCATGAGAATCAGGGCATGCGATCTCGTAGCTTCCGTGAGCTGCCAGAAGAAAGCCTCATCTACCTCATCCCCCTGGTCCGGTGGTCTATAGCAGACTCCCACCACTACATCACTCTTGTTGCACACACTTCTAAACTTAATCCAGAGACACTCAGGTTTTTCTACAGTTTCATACTTGAGCTCTAAGCAGTCATACTGCTCCCTTACATACAGTGCTACTCCCCCACCTTTTCTGCCCTGCCTGTCCTTCCTGAACAGCTTATAACCATCCATGACAGTACTCCAGTCATGTGAGTTATCTCACCAAGTCTCTGTTATTCCAGTCACGTCATAGTTCCTTGACATCACCAGGACCTCCAGTTCTCCCTGCTTGTTTCCAAGGCTTTGTGCATTCGTATATAAGCACTTGAAATAACCTGTTGATCACCCCTCATTCCCAGTATGAGGCAGGAGCCCTCCCCTCACAGACATTCCTGCCTGTGCTTCCTCCCGGTATCCCACTTACCTCAGGGCTTTGGTCTCCTTCCCCCGGTGAACCTAGTTTAAAGCCCTCCTCACTAGGTTAGCCAGCCTGCTGGCAAAGATGCTCTTCCCTCTCTTTGTAAGATGGAGCCCGTCTCTGCCCAGCACTCCTCCTTCATGGAACACCATCCCATGGTCAAAGAATCCAAAGCCTTCTCTCCGACACCACCTGCGTAGCCATTCGTTGACTTCCACGATTCGACGGTCCCTACCCAAGCCTTTTCCTTCCACGGGGAGGATGGACGAGAACACCACTTGCGCCTCAAACTCCTTTATCCTTCTTCCCAGAGCCACGTAGTCCGCAGTGATCCGCTCAAGGTCATTCTTGGCAGTATCATTGGTGCCCACGTGGAGAAGCAGGAAGGGGTAGCGATCCGAGGGCTTGATGAGTCTCGGCAGTCTCTCCGTCACATCGCGAATCTTAGCCCCTGGCAAGCAGCAGACTTCTCGGTTTTCCCGGTCAGGGCGGCAGATAGATGACTCAGTCCCCCGGAGGAGAGAGTCCCCGACCACCACCACCCGCCTTCTCCTCTTGGGAGTGGTGGTCGTGGAACCCCCAACCTCAGGACATCGCATCTCATGGCTTCCAACCAGCGGAGTCTCCTTCTGCTTTCTCGCCCCAGACATATCATCTGGTCCACTCTCCGCAATGGTACCTGCAGAGAGAACATGAAAGCGGTTAGTTACCTGTGTCTGTGTTACTGGAACCTGGACATTCCGCTTACCTCTTCTGGAGGTCACATGTTGCCAAGCTTCTTCACTGGCCTCTTGGCTCCTCTGTGCAACCTGCTCTATATCTTTAGAGCTTTGTGCCCCTAGAAGCCTATCCTGAGTTTTGTCCAGAAAATCCTCAGTTTCTCGTATGCAACGCAGGGTCGTTATCTGTTGTGACAGAGCTCCCCTGCTGGAGCTCCTGAGTTCATCTCCTCACAGATAGAGCACCTTATCATTTTTTGCTTCCAGGCAAGGTGATGAAAATGGAAGAAAGGTACTCCACTTTGTTCAAGTAAAGAACCTTTTTTAAACAATTGCCTCAAGAAAAGGCAAAAGGCAAAGAGAGTGATGCTGCATACTACTTCTAGAGTTTGGCTTTAAAAGCTGGGAAATGGAAAGGAAAGGAAGGAGACCTCATTTACTGGTCTGGAAGTGGATAATCGTGTGGCCAAGTCCCAGAGCCTTCATAGAGAAGTTTGATCTACTTCCAGGATACGCTGCAACAGAGATATAACATGGATATGTCTCAAACTGGGAAAGAAGTTAGAATGCAGAAAGCCCAAATATGTGTCCTAATACGAAGAAGGAAGGCAGACCAGCCCATCTTAGACCTCAGAACATTTAATTCCTTCGTCATGAAGTTCAGATTCCACACGGTGACCCTTGCATCCATAATTCCTTCGCTATCCACCCTAGATTGGTTCAGCACTCTTGACCTCAAATATGCATATATTCATACATTGATCATACCTCCACATCGCAAATACCTCTGTTTCCTGGAAGGGGAAGATCGCTAACAGTACAGGATCCTCCTCTATGACCTTTCTACTGCTCGTCAGGTATCAAGATGCCTCTCAGTCATGGCAGAGCATTTAAGATTGCAAGATTCACATATAGCTCTGTGTGGATGACTCACTCGCTAATAGCTTCATTTCATAGAATCATAGGACTGGAGAAGACCTCAAGAGGTTGTCTAGTACAGTCCCCTGTACTCATGGCAGGACTAAGTATTATCTAGACCAGTAGTTCTCAAAGCCGGTCCGCCGCTTGTTCAGAGAAAGCCCCTGGCGGGCCGGACCGGTTTGTTTACCTGCCACGTCCACAGATTCGGCTGATCGCGGCTCCCACTGGCCACGGTTCGCTGCTCCAGGCCAATGGGGGCTACGGAAAGGGCAACCAGCACATCCCTTGGCCCGCGCCGCTTCCCACAGCCCCCATTGGCCTGGAGCAGCGAACTGCAGCCAGTGGGAGCCGCGATCGGCCGAACCTGCAGACGCAGCAGGTGAACAAACCGGCCCAGCCGCCAGGGGCTTTCCCTGAACAAGCGGTGGACCGGCTTTGAGAACCACTGATCTAGACCATCCTTGACATCCTTTGTCTAACCTGCTCTTAAAAATCTCCAATGATGGAGATTCCACAACTTCCCTAGGCAATTTATTCCAGCGCTTAACCACCCTCACAGTTAGGAAGTTTTTCCTAATGTCCAACCTAAACCTCCCTTGCTGCAATTTAAGACCAATGCTTCTTGTCCTATCCTCAGCGGTTAAGAACAACAATTTTTCTCCCTCCTCCTTGTAACAACCTTTTACATACTTGAAAACTGTAATCTGTCCCCTCTCAGTCCTCTCTTTTCCAGATTAAACAAACCCAGGTTTTTCAATCTTCTCTCAGAGGTCATGTTTTCTAGACCTTTAATCATTTTTGTTGCTCTTCTCTGGACTTTCTCCAATTTGTCCACATCTTTCCTGAAATGTGGTGCCCAGAACTGGACACAATACTCCAGTTGAGGCCTAACCAGTGCAGAGTAGAGTGGAAGAATTCCTTCTCGGGTCTTGCTTACAACATTCCTGCTTATACATCCCAGAATGAGGTTTGCTTTTTTTGCAACAGTGTTGCATTGTTGACTCATATTTAGCTTATGATCCACTATGACCCCCCAGATCCCTTTCTGCAGTACTCCTTCCTAGGCAGTCATTTCCCATTTTGTATGTGTGCAACTGATTGTTTCTTCCTAAATTGAAAGAATCCCTGACCATCAACATGGACTGTGCTTTAATTCTTTTTGAGAAACCAGATCTCAGAATAGGTTGGAAGAAGTCACATCTCTTCCTACACAGCAGATCCATTTCATTGAAGCAATTTTAGATTCCCAAATTGGAAGAGCCTTCCCTCCAGAAGAAAATTTCCTAAAGATTCAGTCTGCCAATGAACCTCCAAGAGACTCAAACCAGATAGATATGTTCCTCTTCAGACTGATGGGCCTCAGGGCTTCAGCAACATTTGTAACTCTATACACTCACTTCAGAATGAGATTATTACAGCATTGGCTAGCAAGAAATTAGCAGCCAAGTCATTTGCATAAAGTTGTCTCTTCCAAAAGAAATGCTATTTTCATTTAAATGGTGGATACAGAGAAGCAACATTCTGAGGAGCATGTCATTCAATCCTCCACTCCATCAGCTACTATCACTTCATATGTATTCAACTTAGGATGGGGTGGTCAGTTCAGCAAACACAGTCATTGGAACCACTTTGAGAAATATCTACATAGCATGGTGGGGCAAAGGGCAGTCTAACAAAGTCTCAAATCTTTTCTACCTCACCTACAAGACTTAGTAATTGAAGTAGTAAGTGACAACGCAGTAGCTATGTTCTGTATAAACAAACAGGGAGGAGCTCATTCTTTACAGTTCTGCAAGGAGGCTATTATATAATAGGACTGGTGCATTCATCACAGCATTTACGCATAGCATTCCATCTAGAACAGAGGTGGGCAAACTATGGCCCCCGGGCCACATCCAGCCCGTGGGACCCTCCTGCCCAGCCCCTGAGCTCCTGGCCCAGGAGGCTAGCCCCCAGCCCCTCCCCTGTTGTTCCCCCTTCCCCATAGCCTCAGCTCACTGCACCGCCAGCACAATGCTCTGGGCGGTGGGGCTGTGAGCTCTTGCCAGGCAGTGCAGCTGCAGAGTGGTCGCATGGCTGGCTCCAGCCAGGCGGCACGGCTACCTGTCCTGGTGCTCTGGGCAGCACGGCTGTAGCACCACCAGTCACCTGTGCTCCAGGCAGCGTGGTAAGGGGGCAGGGAGCAGGGGGTGTTGGATAGAGGGCAGGGCAGTTCGGAGGGGTGGTCAGGGGCAGGGGGGTGGATAGTGGTTGGGGCAGTCAGAGGGTGGGGAACAGGGGGTTGAATGGGGGCAGGGGTCCCAGCGGGGCAGTCGGGGGGGGGGGGGGGTTGGATGGGATGGGGGGGCAGTCAGGGGCAGGGGTTCCGGGGGCAGTCAGGGGACAGGAAGCAAGGAGGGTGGATGGGGTAAGGGTCCCAGGGGGGCCATCAGGGGACAGGGAACGGGGAGGGGGGTTGGATGGGGTAGAAGTCCTGGGGGGGGGCTGTCAGGGGGCAAGAAGCAGGGAGGGGTCAGATGGGGGCAGGGGCCAGGCCATGCCTGGCTGTTTCAGGAGGCACAGCCTCCCCTAAGCGGCCTTCCATACAATTTCAGAAACCCAACGTGGCCCTCAGGCCAAAAAGTTTGCGCGCCCCTGATCTAGAAGGAAAAGACAATATTTGGCAGATCATCTCAACAAGGATGGGGAAGAAATATAAGAATGGTCCCTGAAAAAAGACAAAAAAAAATTGCTGTCTAAGGCACCCAGAAATAGATCTTTTCACAAAAAAATAATGCAAAATGCCCAAGGTTCTGCTCTGTGATTCAATGCTACTTACCATTAATGATGAATGAGGAAAGAAGCTGTGTAGACAGAAAATTATCAAGTAAGAAATATCTTATTCTGTTAGCAGCTTCTCTCTTCATTCAACCCACCCTGGTAGTTCAGTAAATAATCAGAATACAAACTGATTTTTTTCTCAAAAGGAAGATTTAGACATATAATTGTTTTAACATTAATTAATATATCAAGTTGTTGTCTTAATGATAATAATAGGTTGCTGGAGTATTTCCAGTTTTGAAAGGACTTGTATGGCAGTCTGAACTGAAAGGTGGGGCTTAGTCCTGGAGTCCGAGCAAAAATGTTGGACTGCATCTGAATTCAATAGGTGGGGGACATTAACTCATTAGTGAGGAATGCGAAGAGAAGCCATGCAACAGAAGAAGGGGTTGAAGGCAGAGGTCTAAAATAACCCTCTTTTCTGGAAAGAAATTCTACTGTCAGATACTCTCTTTTCTCAAAAACTTAGAGTAGAAATTGCTTAACATAAGTACACATACTAATAAGTACCTGGCAATGAATACTTTTTTAAAGTTTTCTTAGAATCTTTAATTTCATAAATCGTCTCAAATATAGATATCAGCTCCTGGACAGCATCTTCTATGTGCATACTTTTGTGGTTCAATATTTCAGCCCATTCTTTGGTGTAAGTCTGTTAAAATATACACAGTCAGTTACCTTAATACAGATTGTTACTTGGACATATGTTTAGTACACTGAATATGAATTTAATAAGGGTAAAGGAACACACAAAATTAATGATCTTGCTCTCAGATCATCTTTTCTAAAAGGTGCTATTGCAATAGGAAAATATTTTAAAAGTGTATTTACTGCTAATGAATGTTAGCCAACTGAAAGCCTCAGAGATTGGAGAGTTTTTTCTTTTTTTACAAAACAAGAATGTATGTATAGCAGTGCAAGCTTCTCTTCATTGACTGTCATGTGCCTTAACCCTGATCTGCAGGGATCCTCCCTAGGGTTTGAGGGGGAAATCAAGTGATTGGATGGAGAAATGTAATCCTCATATTTACCAGAGCATGTTCTGTTTGAAATATGAAATACTTTATTAAATTTGGATAACAAAACAACTTAATTCCATCATAAAATACTAACTATATGCTAGAACTAAAAGTTACTTGTAATATATGCACCTTTTAATGTAAGGATTTCTACTAAATATAGGTTGGGACTTTTAAAAGAACTTAATTTGGGCTCCTGATTCCTGTAAGCTCCTTGGAAAAAAAAATCACACCTTAAACGGTATTTCATGTGCTGTTATTAATCTCAAAATAAATAAATAAATACATTACTGATCCCTGAACTGAATGTATCACACAATCCTTTACATTAATGTTAATGCACACAGACATTTTTTTCTGTGTAGGTACTTGCAGGCAGTGACAAAGTCACCTCTTGACCTTCTTTTTATAAACTAAATAAATTGTGCTCCTTAAACATCTAATTGAAATGCAGTGCTCCCCAAAGCATTAGGCATACCTGCCTAAAGATATCCAAACAAGGCCTCTTATGCATTCTCCAGAGTTTCACTTTTCAGTTTTTTTAATCTCTAGCTTTTATGGTTGCAGACAAAACCTTAAAAACAAGATCTTGAGTGTAAAGGAAGCAACAATGTGTGCCTGAATTTACAGAGAGCCTGGAATAATAGTTCTGAGGCATGAAATGCCCTATTGCTTTTAATGAATGCTAACTTAGGTGCCAGTGATGACATTTTAAGTATCAACATTGTTTACTATTTCACTGCTCAAAGCATGTAAGAAAAGAGAGGATGCATCATATTACAAAGACTTAAAATATGGCTATGTCATTAAAGCCATGTCAGGGCTGAAAGGGGTTGTGATTGGTTTAATTTTCTCAGCTTTCTAAAGTTTAGAGAACACTGATGTAAAGATTTTTTTTCCAGCTCTCAAATCTTTCCTGTGGCTCATCTCTGAACCCTCTCAGGTGTAATCAGTCTCCACAGTAGCAAGCAAAAAGGTGGTTCATCTAATATATATGGACAACTCATCTTGAAGAACCACAGTAACTGTAAGGTAAGTAACAGTTTCTTCTTTGAGTGCTTGCCCAATATATATATTTCATTGATGGTGAGTCACAAGTAGCAACCTAATCCTCCTAAACATGTAAGACGGCCAGGCCAAAACAAGTTTCAGATTGCAATATTTCTACTATGGCTGTGTAAATATATGTATTGAATGCAAAGTAGTCATCCTACATATTTCTGCTAAGGGCATACTTCTCAAAGAAATTGTATTAATGTATGTGGATTATAGGGACTCAGAATTAAAGGTGTTAACATGACTCTCTTACTGTCCAATATTAAACAGTGCTAAACAAGTTTCGGGGTTTGATATACCAAGACCTCAGCCTGCTTAGTACCATGGCAAACATATTTAAAAATATAGGGGAAAAAAGGAAAAAGTTAAAGCATTTGAAATGTAAAGTATTAAGTAAGGCTTTCATTTTAACAGTATCTCTTTATTCCCATTCCCTTCAGCTATAAAGAGTCTTTAGAAGGAAAAAAATCTCTTATTTAACAGTCTCTTAGATTATATTAATGATGGTCATAGGTGTCCTTTGGGAAGGAAAGAGACGTTAGTTCAGATGGGCTGCAGCTGTTGTCATTGCTGTTGTTGTTGAAGTCTGATCCTGTTTTCTAGAAGACAAAACAAGACAAATACACACTAGAGGGAAGAGAAAAGAACAGCAAAGATAGAAAATGCAGCTACTATTTCTGGTGTTGACTCTTACTTGTAACCTTACTCCTGCAGAAACAGGCATGGCACATGATCTTATTAGCCACTCAAACATGGCAAACTTGTTCCAGTATTGAGGTGTTTAGGTCATTGCTTTTAGCTGTGTTTCTCTAGTCAGAAGCTTACAGGAGTGTTGCAAAATATAAGGTCCTGGCTGGCTAAGACAGACTCTTATTAGACAGAAGGCAAAAGGAGAAGGATAGGAAAGAGAAGATATAAGGTGTGGGGAAAGGACACACTGGGAGCAGACTGTGAGTTACAAAGTCTCACATGCCAAGTGTTGTTCAGAATTTAGTCAACATTAGTGAAGATGGCAATGTCATCTGGTTCCCCCTCTTTCTGGCCCAGTTTGGTCAGAATCAGAATGATAAAGGCACGACAATGTTAAGATGGTTCCAAAAGACGGGTGGGGGGTGGCAGATATAATGATAAAGATCACTCTTTCCCCATCCAGTGTAAGGCCCCATAGATCTAGGACCCAGGCTTATAGAGCTACAAGGCAGTTAACATCTCCAAGCTACTAACCAGCAGCAGCTGTACCCAATCTGTGTGCTACATCCCATGACTTGCTGTGGACAGAGATCATGGGAAGTTCCACTTCAAAGGTTTGGTGGGGAGCAGCCCCATGGCCCCTGATTGGCTCCCTGCCCTATATAAACCCAAGGGGCATTCCAGGAAGCATCCAGACAACAGAATGGAGCTTCTGTAGCTGCAATGACAGTTCCTATTCTATGTTCTTGAATTACTAGCTTAACATCAGCTTGTTTTAGGCTTCGCTTCAAGACTCAGACCCTGAAACCTGACTTCGACTCTGATGCTTGGTATAGACCCTGGTCTGGAACTGTGTATGGACCCCTCGGCTACTCCTAGCCTCAGGTTTGCCCCTGCTTTGACCCTTAGCCCTAACTGCCCTTATTGGGATTCTAACAGACAGCACTGTGGAGCCAGCTTTTCCCCCAAAGTCTCTTCCTGAGGATCCCAAACAGGTAGTAGATGGAACAGCCTATCCCCTCATTATTCTGTTCACAAGTGAAACCTAGTTTCCAACACACCAATTTTGATCCACTGATTACTGGTCTCACCTTTCTCTATAATTCTACTCTAAAGGACTCTACTGTAATTCAAGGACTGTGTTAAGATCTTTCCTGGTAAACAAGGGCTTGGCTAGCTGGTTCTTGCTCACATGCTCAGAGTCTAACTGAGCACCATGTGTGTGGTCAGGAAGGAATTTTCCTCCAGGTCAGATTTGCAGTGACCTGGGAGCGTGGGGGGTTGCCTCTCTCTGCAGCATGTGGGTGCAGGTCACCAGCCAGGATTATCTGGGTATCTCACTTAATCTCCCTGCCACTGCAAGCGCCGTGGGCACTGGTGCACCTCAGTACCTCCTATTATCTGCCTATGGCACGTAATAGTCTAGTCTCCTGTGGGTTGTATTACTTTGGTCTCATTTCAGTTGTTGAGATTAATACACAGGTATTAATACACAGGTGGCCTGTGATATACATAAGGTCAGACTAGATGATCTAATGGTCCCTTCTGCCCTTAAAGTATAAGGATATGCCCACACTGAAAACAAACAAACAAACAAAAAATTAGTGGATGTGAGTCTCAGTGCCTGGTCAACTGACTTGGGCTCACCGGGCTCATGCTACAGGGCTAAAAATAGCAATGTAGACATTCAGGCTCAGGTTAGAGCCCAGTCTCTAAGATCCATCTGCTCGCCAAAGACTAAATCTCCTAAATCATGGAATTTCTCCTGGGGCGGGTAAGTGTTTGCTGCTGTTGCATCCAGGACTGCTCCTATGAAATGTATTTTTTGAATGGGGACTAGAATCAATTTTCCTGGTTGATCCTTACTCCCAGGGAGACAAAAAAATTAAGCATCTGTTAAATGATGTTGACCACCCGTTGAGGAGCCAGTCACCAAGGTATGGATAAACTGACTTCTCACTTTCTTAGGTAGTCTGCTACTACAGGCATTTGTTGAATACTCTCATTACTATGCGTAATCCAAAAGTTTGTACTGGTAATGGGAATTGCTGACTTGAAACCTCAGATATCTTTTCTGTGGGCAGGATGGAAGTAGTACTATGAAAATATAAATCTTGAATATAGAGAACAGAGTACCAGTCCTGTGGATCCAGGGAAAGAATTATTGAAGCCTGAGTTACCTGGACTTGAGTCTGTGGATGAAGCCATTAAGCTGTCTCAAATCCAGAATTGGACACCAGACCCCCTATTTCTTTGGTATCAGAAAACAGGATTAAAACCATTCCCCTCTAAATTCTGATGGAACTACTTCTACTGCACCAAGAGCTAGAAGCTATCATACTTCCTGATATAGGATTCTTTTGTAGAGAGGCTCTCAAAAAGGGGAAAGAGGAGTGGGAGGTGAGAAAGGTGTGAAACTGAATGGAATATCCCAGTTCTGTTATCTCCAAAACCCAACCGTCTGTCGTTATGGTAATCCAAACCCCATGAAAATGAAAAAGGCAGTTCCCAAAAGGTAGGGAAATAACAGGTAGGTCTACTCAAAGTTGCACAGAACTCCTGAGTGACAAGTCAAATTTCCTGCCTTGAGGACATAGCTGGATGTGCAGATGACACAGAGAATGCTGATGGGTTTTCTCCTCTAGAACCTCTGAAGCTTTCTTGGAAAGCTAGAAGATTTGTGTTGCAGGTAATAAGATTCACTTGGATAAGAGTGGTGTCAAGCTGGCTTCCTCTTTGAAGCAGGAATATATACTCCCAATGATCTCAGACTTGCACAGGAGTCCTTCAAAGAATGTAAGGCCTCATCAGTCTTGGAACTGAATAAATTACATCTCTCAAAAGGCAAGTATCAAGGTTCCCTCCCCACTCTGAACTCTAGGGTACAGATGTGGGGACCTGCATGAAAACCCCCTAAGCTTATTTTTACCAACTTAGGTTAAAACTTCCCCAAGGTACAAACTATTTTACCTTTTGCCCTTGGACTTTATCTCTGCCACCACCAAGCGTCTAACAGATATATAACCGGGAAAGAGCCCGCTTGGAAATGTCTTTCCCCCCAAAATTCTCCCCAAACCCTACACCCCCTTTCCTGGGGAAGGCTTGATAAAAATCCTCACCAATTTGCATAGGTGAACACAGACCCAAACCCTTGGATCTTAAGAACAATGAAAAAGCAATCAGGTTCTTAAAAGAAGAATTTTAATAGAAGAAAAAGTAAAAGAATCACCTCTGTAAAATCAGGATGGTAAATACCTTACAGGGTAAGTAGATTCAAAACATAAAGAATCCCTCTAGGCAAAACCTTAAGTTACAAAAAGACACAAAAACAGGAATATCCATTCCATTCAGCACAGCCTATTTTCTCAGCCATTTAAACAAACAGAATCTAATGCATATCTAGAGAGATTACTTACTAAATTCTAAGACTCCATTCCTTTCTGTTCCCGGCAAAAGCATCACACAGACAGAGAGAGCCTTTGTTTCTCCCCCCGCTCCAGCTTTTGAAAGTATCTTGTCTCCTCATTGGTCATTTTGGTCAGGTGCCAGCGAGGTTATCCTAGCTTCTTAACCCTTTACAGGTGAAAGGGTTTTCCCTCCAGCCAGGAGGGATTTTAAAGATGTTTACCCTTCCCTTTATATTTATGACAGCAGGTCTTCCACCATAACCTGTATCTCCTAAGAATGCAGGAAGCTTGGAGCCAAATGATTGTACCATGGAGATCAACACGGCTATATCCAACACATCAAGAGCTGCCTGAAGGGAAGGATGTACTACTAGTTGACTTTCTGAAATTAAATATTCTTTCCTGCAGTCCTGTGGGACTTTAACAGTGAATTTGGAGATATTGTCATAGTTAAAATAGTCATATTTGCCCAATAATGCCTGCTAATTGGCAATTCTCATTTGCAGGTTTGGCTGAAAATTTAGTACTGAAGGCATCAGTACCATGTGCTTCAGTTCCACACGACTGGTACCTGGCAATTTTTTACACTCTGAGGAGACCAGTACGAAGGTTCAGTGTCCAAAGCTTGAGTGAGTTGCAAAGGGACCCTTTCTGGGCCTCGTGATATCCTTCTCCAAGGCCAAAGCGGGAGCTCTGTTTTTTTGAGAGTCTTGTGAGAGAGACTTAAGGGAAGAGATCTAGCTGTCAGAATTTTTCTTTATTCCCATGCACCGCGAGTCATTACCAATTGAGGAGGAAGCTTATTTTAATGACTTCCTGTCACTTCATCAGTGCAGTCCTTTGATGTGGAGCACTTTAGACAATTGCTCCAGATTTTCAGCCCCAGTGACTCCAGGGCTTGAGGATGGATGAATTGATTTCTCAATCAAAAACATCTTCTGGTGTGCTCCTCTAGCTTTTGGTGTTCTCTTTGAGAAAGACTTACAAATTGAGCACCTGTCAATGTGGCCTTCTCCTAGACATGGAAGGCACTTAGTGTGCCTATCCTTGAAAGGCATTAATGCCTCACAGAAAGGGGCTATTCTTAAATTTTCATGGGGCTGAGGTATCTATAGGTAAAATATAATTATTTTCAACTGCCTTTACTCTGTCCAGGATGGAATGAGGATGTTGCCATATCTCTTTCACCAACCTGTCCAGAACAGGGTTCAAAGGCACTGCAAATATATTCAGTGGAGGAACTACTTGACAGTGAATAAAGAAAAGCCAGTGACTCCAGTGATCCATTCTAGAAACTGAAGCCAGATATGCTTGTTGTCCTCTTACCATAAGGATATTTTCTGATCTATGAATACTTAGTGTCTTTTGTATTTTAAAAAAAAATCAGTTTTAATCATTCCAATTTGAGTGTGTCTCAATCTCAAGCAGGCCTGAAGAATGATACACCAATGTGGAGATAAGAGAGAGCCTTTACTGCCAGAGCTCATGCCAACACCAACTACACAGAAACCATCATTACAAGTAGCAGCAACACCAACTTTTTCACAGGCACCAAAATCTGAAGCATGGGTTTGCCATAAAGAAGGAATGGCAACATGAGGTTTAATGCAGTGAACTTCCAGTTAACAACTCAGGATTCTGCAGATCTAGCAAGGAAATAATCTGTACTGCTAAAATGCCTGAGCTGTAACTGCCTCATGCTACCATTTCTTCTATTATCTGCCTTCTTTTCTTCTCACATCTAACTACAGAACAGTAAAGAAAAAAAAGTAGAAGTAAAATTAGAATTGAGAACTGATAGGGGCTTTGTACTTTAAGAACAAGTAAAAAGACTAAAGGGAAAGTGATAAGTCTGGTTTTTTAAAACTTGATTGAAAGACTTTGCCCCTCTTTGTGTCTCAATAACTGAAATAATATTTAATGTAAGGATTCTACTGTAAGGTGGAGAAGACCAGACATATGACAAAAATAATTAAGTTGACAAAGCTAGTAGCTGTAGACCTCAATAAAAAATAGGTTTATGCATGCCATATACTAGTGATAGTTAAATAAATTCAAATTCTATGCAATATTGTAATCTCAGTAGATCAAAGACATAGACCAAGGACTATAACTATAAAAGAATATATTTACCTTTGCAAAACGGGCAAAGTTATTCAAAATGAAATATTTTAATCAGAAAGAAAATACAAGTATGGTTAAGACTTATTAAAAATAACAATATTCATTATTTTGTGTTGCTCCAGAGAGGGAAAATCCCTCTTCTAGATTAAAAAAAAGTATTATTTAATCATTATTTTCGAATGTACTCAAAACACAAGGATTCACAATCTTAGAATGTAAAATGATGTATACCTCATTACGTGCCAGCATATCCTCCATTTTGATAGGACCATCCTCTGGCAGGACAATTAAAACAGTATTTGATATGTCTTTCATTATTAAATCAATCTGCATTTCACATAAGTCATTAACCTAAAGAAAAGCAAAATGTAATTAACACTACATTTATACCTCTGAAGTGTTATGCACCATTATTATTTATATCATGCCATCAGTATACCCTGGGTTTTACAGACAAATACTGTCAGTTCCTTGCCCCCCCGAATCTACAATGTAAGGGCTGAGCCTACAAGGGGCTGAGTGCTCAGAAATGCTGAACTCCCTCTACTCCCATTGACTTTAATAAGAGCCAAATTAATACACAGCTTCTCTCAGGAGGTACTCAGCATCTTGCAGAATCAGGCATTAAATAAGACAATACAGCAAGGGATAATAATAAACTAAGGGTAAGAGAAGTATGGACAGCTACAACCCTGAAAGATAAACCTATCCTGGACAGTGTGAGGTTTGTGCTCCCTATCACAGTAACCAAAACAGCAATATCTACCTGAGTCTGCAGATAACCTGAAATAATAGTTCTGAAACATATGAACTCTCCCACAGATCTCAAGGAGGTTTTACTCTGAGACCCACTATTCTGGGAGGCCTGGCAAAACCACACCAAAGATTGATGTGTAGCAAGAGAAGAATACAATGGGCACAGACCACAGACCCAAACGGATACTTACTCCAACAGATGGGGTGTATTTGTGGGTGGGGTGCTGACATGCCTAATTCTCTAGGGGGCTGAGGGAAAAGTGCTCCTGGTGCTCCTGAGAAATGCTTTGAGGTCCACACATAGTGGGCTGATTGTCTGCTGAGGTTGCTGGCCAGGTCATTGCCCAGATAAGAGCTATAGCTGTCATCTACTGTTTCTAAAATCTTGAGGCTTCAAGGCAGAGAGGAGCTGACTATGCCCTCCTTTGCTATGTGACATGATATATGATAGTGGTGTTGTCTCTCAAGATTTGTGAAGAGAGAGGCCCAACATTTGATTTAAAAATACCTTCTAAATTAGACAGATTTCATGGAGCTCCGGGACATTTTTACAGAGGGATTCTTGGGAGTAGAGGTTTTCTGCAGCTCTATGTCTTTAAGAGTCCCAGATGAGCATCCCACATTACCCACATTACAGCTGACGGGGACCATGAAGGGTGATGGAAGACATCATGGAGTGGAATTGGATGGTGTAATCTTGTTTGCTTATTGAGAATCTGGTTGTGGTAATCCCTCTCAATGCAGCAAGGAAATAAAGAAAGGTACTTGTCAAAAAAGTAAGGCAGTCCACAGGAGATTCCTTATTAGCCCGTGTCTTAACAGAAACAGAAGAAGTGACCACAGAACTAAAAGTTAATGGTAGCTTAGGTACAAGTGATCATTACTTGATCACATGTGCAAGCAGAATAAAGTCCAGAACAATAATACATATACTTCGTATTATAATAAGGCTAATTTTATAAAGCTGTAAACAAATATAAACCAAATCACTTGGGAGAAAGAATTTAATCAGAAGAATAGGAATGATAATTGGGCATCAATTAAGAACACTTTACTAGATGCCCAAAAAGCCACAGTCCTACAACTGAGGAAGAAGGCTACTCTCATTAAAAAATCAATCTGGTTTAGAAGGGAAGTGAAGGCAGCCATATACAGAGATAGATATATTTGGAAGAAAGGGGAAGTTGATAGTAATTAATATAAATCACAGGTCAGGAATTACAGACAATTGATAAGGGAAGAAGAGGGACACAAGGAGAACTCTGTGGACAACAGAGTTAAGGACAAGGAGTTTTTAAAGGAATAGACTATAGAGTTATAACAAATTAAAAGTTCCTGACAATAGTATTGGTCCATTTCTGGATGGAAATGGTAGCAGTATCACTAACAACGCAGAAAAGGCAGAAGTGTTCATTAAATATTTCTGTTCTCTATTTGAGTAAACAGATGATATAATCTCATCAAATGATTATACTAACACTTTGTTCATTTCAGTAGTATCTCTGGAGAATGTTGAGCAGAAACTACTTAACTTAGACATTTTTAAATCAGCAGGGTCAGACAACTTGCAAGAGTTTTTAAAGAGCTGGCCAAGGTGCATGCTGGATTGTTAATGTTGATTTTCAATAAGTCTTAGAGCATTGGGGAAGTTCCAGAAGACTGAAAGAAAGCTACTGTTGTGTCAATTCTTAAAAAGGGTAAATGAGATGACCTAGGTAATTATACGCCATCTTAGCCAGATGTCGATCCTAGGCAAGATAATGGAGCTGCTGATATGGGACTTCATTAATAAAGAATTAAACAAGGCTAATGTAGTTAATTCAAATCAACATGCATTTGTGGAAAATAGATGTCACCAAACTAACTTGAATATCTTGATGAGATTACAAGTTTGATTGATAAAGATAAAAGTGTTGACATAATATACTTAGACTTCTGCAAGGCATCTGACTTGGTGATGCACAAAATTTTGATTAAAAAACTAGAATGATATAAAATTAACCTGGCACACATTAAATTGACTAAAAATTGACTAGCTGATAGGTCTCAAAATATAACTGTAAATGGGGAATCATCATCGAGCACGAATGTTTCTCATGGGGTCCCAAAGGGATTGGCCTTACGCTATTTAAAATTTTTATCAATGACCTGGAAGAAAACATATCATCAATGATAAAGTTTGCAAATGACACAAAAATTGAAGGAATGGTAAATAATGAAGAGGACAGGACACTGATTCAGTGTGATACAGACTGCTTAGTAAACTGAGCACAAGCAAACAATATGCATTTTAATATGGTTAAATGTAAATATATACATCTAGGAACAAAGCATTTGGGCCATACTTACAGGACTGGGGATTCTATCCTCAGAGGCAGTGACTCTGAAAAAGATTTGGGGACCACAGTCCCCTCTGGCCTTAAACTCTATGAATCTATGAATACTGTAGATGACTCCAGGACAAGATTGCAGTTCCTTGCACTTTGCACATCTGCCAGAAAGAGGAAGTCTTCCTTCAGGTCCAGAAGCGATACCAAAGATCTAATAAACCATCTAAGAAGCTGCAATACTCCAGGAAGAGACTTTCTTTATCATCTGAATCAGCATCTGCTGCATCAGGAAGGAAGCAGCTAGTTTGATGATCAGGTCAAGAATCATGGACCAGATCTTTCATAGAGTCATAGATTCCAAGATCTGAAGGGACCATTGTGATCATCTTGTCTAACTTGATGTATAACACAGGCCACGGAACTTCCCTAAATAATTCCGAGGGCATATCTTTTAGAAAAATATCCAATCTTGATCTACATGTTGTCAGTGATGGAGAATCCACCACAACCACTGATAAATTGTTGCAATGATTAATTACACATACTGTCAAAAAATTATGCCTAATTTTGAGTCTGAATTTGTCTAGCTTCAACTTCCATCCATTTAATCATGTTATACCTTTCTCTACTAGATTGAAGAGCCCATTATTAAATTTGTTCACCATGTAGATACTATGGCCTCACAATTCCACTGTAGTCAAGCAATCTTCCTGATGGTATTCTACCCAAAACCACATGCGAACAGAGAGGAACAGCCCTTTCACTCTTTGGATGTTAGATGGGCCCTACCTTTCTATATACAAAGGACCAAACCATTCCGCAGATCTAGTCAGCTGTTCATAGCGATAGCAGAGAGAATAAAGCATCTCCCCATCTTCACACAGAGAATCTCATCTTGGATTACTTCATGCATCTGAGCACGTTATAAACTCACAAACATCTTGCCTACAGCTAATCTGACAGCTCATTCGGCAAGATCTCAGGCCTCCTCCGCCGCCTTCCTAGTGCAAGTCCCTTTTTAGACATCTTCGGAGCAGCAACCTTGTTGTCGGTACACATGCAGTCTTGCAGTCAGCCTGTCCTTGAACACCAAACCCATCTCCTATACACCTACCTTGGAATGGACATGTGCAATCACTCGAAGAAGAAAAACAGATACTAACCTTTCCATAACTGTTGTTCTTCAAGATGTGTTGCACATATCCATTCCAAAACCCAGCCTCCGTCCCCTTTTATCAAAGGCAGTCAGTAAGAAGAAACTGAAGGGAAGTGGGGTTGGCAGAGCCCTTTATGCTGGCACCTTGAACACACGGCACAAGAGGGCCTTTGAGCAGACACAATGGATACCACTAGGAGAAAAATTCTGGCAACTGTGCTTGGAGCGCACACACATCTACATTGGAATGCACATGTGCAATACAACTCAAAGAACAAGAGCTATGAAAAGGTTAATAACCGTTTTTCCCCTAAATTCATGCTGGGTTCCCTTTCCCTTTTAATAAAACTTCTCTTTTGCTATCCACAGACTCAGTCCTTGTGAGCGGGGAAATATTGCTTATCAGAGGAACCTAGGGGTGGTGGTAAGTTTTCCCAAATTACTGGGTAGGGGCTCAAGCCAGTTCTGTTTTATATTGTTAAGAGGAAATCCTAGATCAGGGATCGGCAACCTTGTGGGCTGGGCCAGTTTGTCTACCTGCCACGTCTGCAGGTTCAGCCGATCACAGTTCCCAGTGGCCGCGGTTCGCCGCTCCAGGCCCATGGGGGCTGCAGGAAGCGGCGGCCAGCACATCCCTCGGCTCGTGCCACTTCCCGCAGCCCCCATTGGCCTGGAGCAGTGAACTGCGGCCAGTGGGAGCTGCAATCAGACGAACCTGCGGACACAGCAGGTAAACAAACCAGCCCGCCGGGACCTTACCCTGGAGGGCGGCAGGCCAAAGGTTGCCGATCCCTGCCCTAGATATTGAACCTGCCCCTTGTTGCTGCCAACTCCACCTGACAGAACGGTTACACTGCTATAGGTGTATGTATTTGGGAACCAAATGTGTAACTGATAAGGAATGCCCATAAATTTTCTGTAATTGATTAACTTAATAAATGACAAAATAGACAAGGCACATGTGGTATAGCAGGTGTGTTCTATAATCAATGTGTCAGCAAAACAATTAGGTATGGATTGATGTCTAAGCATTAAGACCTAATTGTGGTCACAGATGTGATAGTAGTGATAAATTAGTTACAAATATCATTGACTTATTGATTCAAAACAAGATGGAGCATGAGAAAGGATTTTTCTTTGTTTTGAACAGTATGCAACCAGGAACGCAACCCGGAGGCTCAGTGCATCATTACAACTGTCACCATGGCCCTAGCTGCAGAGTCCACCATTTCCAGGGAAGCTTGCAGTGCTGAACAAGAGCCAAGGCATCCCTCAGCCATGAGCAACAGACAGCTTGATGACAAAGTGGGAGATTGGACTGTGCTGTGTGTTAAGCAGAGTGGTAATCTGGGGTGGAACTGATCAGCTGGAGTGTTCTGTTTCTTTGGAAGCAGTGGATCTATGAATAATTTGAATGTCCAGTGGAACAGGGGCTGGACCCGCTTAGGAGAAGTTCAGAGGGCTCAGCAGTTGTAATCTGACCGTCACTAACATGTAGAGAAACAGCAGTGGGAAGTGCTTGTGTTAACCGTGGCCAGTGGAGTTGGAAAGATGACCTCCTGGCAGGCACAGACAAGGTTTTCTCATGCTAAGGGGGAGTGGTATGAATTGCCATGCAACTCTGGGTACCCCAGGAAACATCACAGATACCCGTATCCTAAACTTCAAGGAACCGAATGCCAACTTCTGTTTCTGCTTTTGAGGCCGGGACTCTGATTCTCTGGGCCTAAAAAGGACAGTCCCAGAGAAAGGGATCTTCTGAGGCCTCTTTTAGCTGATACATCCAAAGGAACACTTCGGGAAGGAGTCTTCGAAGACCTTCCCTCAGATGACTGAAGGGGCTCTGTCAAGGTTCCTTCCCCACTCTGAACTCTAGGGTACAGATGTGCGGACCTGCATGAAAACCTCCTAAGCTTACTTTTACCAGCTTAGGTTAAAACTTCCCCAAGGTACAAAATTATTTTACCCTTTGCCCTTGGTTTTCCACTGCCACCACCAAACTTTATCTGGGTTTACTGGGAAAACGTAGTTTGGACACGTCTTTCCCCCAAAAATCCTCCCAACCCTTGCACCCAACTTCCTGGGGAAGGTTTGGTAAAAATCCTCACCAATTTGCATAGGTGACCACAGACCCAAACCCTTGGATCTTAGAACAATGAAAAAGCATTCAGTTTTCTTACAAGAAGACTTTTAATAGAAGTAAAGGAATCACCTCTGTAAAATCAGGATGGTAGATATCTTACAGGGTAATTAGATTCAAAACATAGAGAATCCCTCTAGGCAAAACCTTAAGTTACAAAAAAGACACACAGACAGGAATAGTCATTCTATTCAGCACAGCTCTTTTCTCAGCCATTTAAAGAAATCATAATCTAACACATACCTAGCTAGATTACTTACTAAAAATTCTAAGACTCCATTCCTGTTCTGTCCCTGGCAAAAGCAGCATACAGACAGACACAGACCCTTTGTTTTTCTCCCTCCTCCCAGCTTTTGAAAGTATCTTGTCTCCTCATTGGTCATTTTGGTCAGGTGCCAGCGAGGTTACCTTTAGCTTCTTAACCCTTTACAGATGAGAGCATTTTTCCTCTGACCAGGAGGGATTTTAAAGGGGTTTACCCTTCCCTTTATATTTATGACAGGCTCTGACATTGATCTAAGGGCAGCCTCCATCTGGATATATTAGAGGCACTCCTCCCTCAGCTTCTTAGTTCTAGTCTTGAAGCTGCAACAGAGAGAGCACCTGTAACCTGGCCCTCACCCAAACACTTGCAGCAGTATGAATGAGGGTCACTAACAGGGAGAGGCTTTCTGCAGCCGATGAAAGTTTGAACTCTAGGGACTTTGGCATAGGTTTCTCAGTTCCAGGCAGGGTCTAGAGACCCACAATATTGGAAAAATCCCAAAAGAAAGGCCATATAAAAATAGAACTATAAAATGAATAAAGAAAAAAATAAAAGTCCAAAGACTTTTTAGCAGCACTAGGTAGATCAAGTATTTGTTCACAAGGAACACAAATGCTCTGACCACAGATGGAAAGAAGGAACTGAAAGAGGGACTCAGCCCTTTATATTCTCACTTGCAGCACAAGGAGCTTGGCAATGAGCAGTGCTGCCCTTATAGGTACCATCAGAGAAAACTCCCCAGCACTGGTCCTCAAGACACACAATCACCTACAGTGTAATGGACATATGCAAGCAATCAAAGAACACCCCAATTTAATGATGGTTCCCCAATATCAGCTACTTTCTAAGAGCTGTCAGTTAGCCAGTTCTTGATCTATTTAATGTGTGCTTTACTGATATTGTATAGTGCTAAATTTTAATAAGAATGTTGTGCAGTACTAAGTCAAATTCCTTACACAAGTCTAAGTATATTACATCTATGCACTTACTTTTATCAACCAAACTTGTAATCTCATCCAAAAAATGAAATCAGGATTATTTGACAAGACTTATTTTCCATATAATTATGTTGACTGGCAATAATTCTATTCCTATCCTTTAATTCTTTATCAATTTAAACCACCTCAGCTTTTTGATTTTTTTGTCCAGGACTGATGTCAGGCTACTATGAAGAGTCAGTCTTTAAACTGAAGAGTTCATGACCTTCACAAGGCAAGCCTTCCAAAGCTGAGATCTGTATTTCTCTGAGCAAGCCCAATGGACAGTTTTGCAGAAGGTCATTGAAACTCTGCAGCACTGCGGGGGAGCATCCCACAAGATTAAATACACAGAGATCAACCCAGACCACTGCTTTCTCTGTACACGTGGAGGGGGCAGTTGAGTCAAAAGTGCCCTATTACATAAAAAAACTGTTACTTACCTGTATGATAACTGCTGTTCTTTGAGATGTTAATGCAGATATGTATTACACTCTGCATGTGGTGCCAATCTCAGTACCACTGGTGATCCCCAGGAAGTCTCAACAACTTTTGAGAGAGATACTGAGAAGGCGGGGGAGAGGAGGAAGAGGTCTCCGAGCCCAAACCTGAGGAACCTTCAGAGTAGTCCATAGGCAATGAAGGAGCCACCCATCCAACAAACATCCAGCCTTATCCAAAGTCCTGCTCACAGGATGCATCAGTACTGACAACAGTAAAGCAGTTGGTGCTTTAACCACTAACACAGGCCTCATACTCACACTCAGTACTGAAGCAGACATTGGTGCCAAAGTCGAAGCTGGCACCGAACCCATAGATGCAGTGTGCTGGGATCATCATTAGCACGGAAGATAGTAGCTGTGTTGACAAGTCCCTCAGTACCGAAAAGGCAGGCGACCTCAACTCTGCACCCTGAATTGGAAGAGGCGCAAAAGAAGATTCCAATAATAACGGCAGGTCTGCAACCAATCCAGACAGCACCAAGGACACTAAAGAAGCCTCCACAGCTGAACATTCCTCAGTTAGTGGAGGATCAGGAACAGCCAGGCAAAGAAAGTCCATTGCTGCCTGATACACCACTGGTGTGGAAACAGTCAGTGCTGACACTGAAATTGTTGGTACTGGACTCAGAGGAAGCCCCATGGATGGTACCTGAGTCAATGGTAGAGTCCAGTTGCTCTCATCTCGGCACTGGAGAGCAAATAGCCCTGCTCTATCGTGCATCCGGGATGAATCACAATGTAGATCTGCACTCCTCTTGGAAGGGGAGGAGGAATCTCTCTGAGTTCTGGAATAGCCCCAGTCCATTTTGTGATAAATTTTTCTAGGAGGACCAGAGGAAGAACTGTCTCTTTTTTTCTGTGGGGGAGAAGAATATGAATTTGGCCTAACAGCAGCCTGTGCCAGCTCAGATGCCCTCTGAGGGGCCTGACAATCTGTGAAGGTCCCCAGTGCTGAAAAGGGCCTCATGGTCTGTTCCTGAGGGTGCTGCTTCAAATAAAAGTCTCTGTCCACCTGCATTCTCTTTTTGAATGACTTGCAGATGAAGGACCTTTCTTTAATGGGCCCTTCCCGAAGGCACAATAAACACTGAGTGTGCGGTTCTCATTATTAGAGCTAACTACCCCACATGATGGGCAGTGTTCAAATGCTGGCGAGGGCATCACACCAGGCAAAATCCTATCCAACCATTTTTAATAAAACTAAACCTATAGGCACCACTAAACTAACTACAATTAACAACTACACCTCTACCCCGATATAACGTGGTCCTTGGGAGCCAAAAAATCTTACCGTGTTAGGTGAAACCACGTTATATTGAACTTGCTTTGGCCTCGAGAATTTCCTTTATTAATAGTCACTTCCCGACCTCTGACTGACCCCTCAGAACCCCCGACCCATCCAACACTCCCCCACACTCCCTGACCCCTCTCAACACCCCCGCCCCCTGACAGGCCCCCAGGGACTCCCACGCTCTATTCAATGCCCCTGTTCCCTGTCCTCTGACCACCCCCTGAGACCCTCTGCCCCTTATCCAACCCCTCGGCCCTAGCCCGGCGCCGCTCAGAGCAGCGTGTCGGAGCCAGACATGCTGATCTGCCGGAGCACACAGCCCCGCCCCCCAAAGCACTGCTTTACCACGTTATATCCAAATTCGTGTTATATCGGGTCGCGTTATATCGGGCTAGAGGTGTATATACAAAAAAACTCTGTGAAACAGCATAAGGTAAGAAGCACACTGAGCATTCCAACTCTAGCCCTGGGCAGTGAGAAGGAACAGAGGAGGGTTGGGGCAGTGCTGCTCTTAAATAGCCAGAGGAGGGGCTAGGTGGCCAGAAGACATGAGTGTCACCCCTACAAGTATTGTTAAGCAAAATTCTCTGGCTTCTGTGCACTGGGCATACACACACCTGAGTGGAATACACATCTGCAACTACTTGAAGAACTGATAGTGTCATGTGATTTTGCACACTCTCCCACTTGAACTGACTTCTTTTCTATAATGGAAGGCCAATGAATAGAGTTGTTGGAGAGGGGGAAGCTTCAATAGCTGCTGGAATACAACTGGGACATTCAGGCTTCCCAAGTTGTTCTTAATGGCTTAGACCAAAAGTTGGAATTCCTGAACCTTAGGCAAAGTTATCAAAGCAATTCTCAGCATGGAGAAAAAGGATTTGGAGAAGAAAGGATTCCAGAAGGAGAGCTGAAGATACTTCTCATTCACCAATGGAGGCAATGACTGGGGGTCATGCAGTATTGGCCACGTTCAGCAGGAGGAACCTAGAAAAGGCTGGGGAGGATTATGCAGTTGCCTCGGTAGACAGGCACGGTTACCCCAGTAGTGGTCTGAGAAATAAGAAATACTTACCTTGCTCTTCAGACCAGAAGGGGAGGGCACTGACAAAAATTAGAGACCCTTTCTGACAAGAAATCAGAGTGCTAGTCACAAACAATGGTGAGACCTAATACAAACTCAACTTGAAGAAAAGAGGTTAAAATCTAGGGTTTAAAGGTGGTAGCAAGGGTGTAAATATGGAGAAACTACCAGGGCCTTATCATTCTTCCAAAAGAAATGCATGTGAACAACAATATTTGCTTTAAAAAAACAGAGACATATTTCAATGTTGCAAAACGTTATCACTAAAAGTTATTAAGAATTTAATGTTAATCTTAACTAAGGCCTGGTCTACACTGGAGGGAAGGGGGGGGCCCGACCTAAGTTGCGCGACTTCCACTACGTGAATAACATAGCTGAAGTCAACATACTTAGATCTACTTACCACGTTGTCTTCACTGCGGTATGTCGGTGGCTGAGGCTCTCCCATCGACTCTGCCTGCACCTCTCGCCCTGGTGGAGTACCGGAGTTGACGGGAGAGCGGTCAGCGGTTAATTTATCACGTCTAGACTAGACATGATAAATCGACCCCTGCTGGATGGATCGCTGCCCATCGATCCAGTGGTAATGTAGACAAGCCTTAAGAAGTTTCTTACATGTGAATAGAAGTCAAATCATTAATTGAGTTTAAAGCACAAGTTATTTTTTGCTGTGAAATACTCTAAAATCAAATGAAAGTGTATTTGAAATTTCTTCAAAAAATGTCATTTTAATTAATTTGGCAAATATGCATACCTTTTTCAAAAGCTGCTTAAACATATTCATAACTTCATCAACTTCTTGAAAAAAACTGTCCAATGTCAGAGATGACCAAGTTAATATAGTAAGTCCTTGTCTCAACACAGATTCTACCTAAACAAACAAACAAAACAAAACAAAAATGATGATAACTAAATATAGAAAAAAATAAATGTTAGGAATATAACATACAAACAGGACTGATGATTATAAAAATGAACAATGGTCCTGTGCTCATTACTGAAAGAAACAGATTCTGTTAGTTTGCATCTATGTTTTGTTTCTGCAGTTTTCCTTGAAGTGATTTACTCGATGTTTATTTAGGTTTTTATGTGTACCACAGCCATATTCACCACTATGCTGACAATTCTCAAATGTACCTGCCAACCACTGACCTCTCTCTTCCTGTCCAGTCTCAAATCTCTTGCTGGTCCTCTAACATTTCCTCATGGATGTTATTTCCTTTAACTAAAACAAAACATGAACTGTCCACGTTTTCTCCTAAACCCTGTTCTTTGCTGCACTTCTCCATCACTGTGATCAGATTGACATCACATCTCTGGAGCTCATATGAATCAGTATTTTTGACTCTTCCCTTTCCTTTTTTCATCACATCCACTTTCTCACTAAATCTTGTTGTTGCACTCCCTATACTATTTCTAAAATCCTCGCTTTCCTTACCAGCCATATCTTTATTTTTTGCCTAAAGTAACCTCAGACTTTCATATCAATCAGGTCATTCAGCTGTCAGTTTTCATTCTAAATTTCATCTGATTAGGGAAGATGCTGCTCTTCACACCTGGGATGTCAGGAGAGTGTTCGATTTCTATTTGGAAAGGACTAAAGCCTTGAGGGCTGTTTGTCTCTTTCATGGCCAGAATTAAAGTGGCCCCTGTTTTGACCCAAAGGCTCTCCTGAAATGGGTTTGCGGTTGTATCCCCTCTTACCACAACACTGCTAATGTTCAGCCCCCTCCTATGGTTATAGCTAAGGCTATGTTTTATTCACAGGTATTTTTAGTAAAAAAGTCATGGACAGGACACGGGTCTTAAACAAAAATTCACAGGCCCATGACCTGTCCATGACTTTTGCTAAAAATATCCGCCGTGACTAAAACTTGGGTCGTGGGTGCTCTGGGGGGGCAATCTGGGGGCACCGCGGGTGCTGGGGGAGGTGACCCGGGACCCCCGCTGGTACTGGGGTAGGGAGGATTGAAGGGGCTGGCAGGGGCTTTCTACCCGGCTCCATGTCCCTGAAGCTTCTAGGCGGCAGAGGCAAGAGCCAGGACAGGAGCTCTTCCGCTGCTCCCGCCACAAGTGCTGCTTGCCGCAGCTCCCATTGGCCAGGAAATGCAGCCAATGGGAGCTGTGGGGGTGGGGTCTGTAGGCACCAGCAGAATGCAGCGCGGAGACCCGCCCCCCCTCCTCGAAGCTGCAGGCCCCCCCCGACAGGTAAGCACACCCCCCGAATCCCTGCTTCTAGCCCCCTCCCACACACCCAAACTTCTGCTGCTGGCCCAGGGCCTGCCCAAGCCGGACAGCCCCTGCACCAGCACTAGCCGCTGCAGAAGTCACAGAGGTCATGGAAAGTCACAGAATCCGTGACTTCCATGATGTCCATGACAGACTTGCAGCCTTAGTTATAGTGCTGTAGCGGGGCAGTCACCCTGCTCTGATTTACAAGGAGTTAAAAGCCAGCCCTTGGAGAGGACTCAGAGCCAATCAGAGAAGGCTGGGAGGCAGTCAATCACGGTCAGGCTGGGCCCTATAAAAGGGCTGCACGGCCGGAAGGCAGTCAGTCTTTCTCCAACCTTGGAGAGAGATGGACCTGGTTGCCTGAAAGAGGAAAAGGGTTCCTTGGACAGTGTAGTGCTGGGGAAGGACAGGAGGAGCTGTGGGAGCTCCAGCCTGGCAAACCCCCAGGCAGAGGCCTTGCTGTCAGGGCCGGAAGAGGTATTAGGGCTGTGGGGAGGCAGCCAGAGGAGGAACAGGCAACAGGTTCAACCTCCTTGCTGATGATGAGTGGCCACTTCAGACTGCGGTTTGCTCCTGAAGTAAGGGGCTAGATGAAGACTGGCAGTGGGTCTCTGAGGCGAGGTGGGCGTAGGGGAGGATCCCTTAGTGTTGGGGTACTGCCGCGGGGCAGTACCTGAGAAGGGGCATCGCAGGCCAGGAGGGACGTGGGGCCTGAGATATAGTGGGTGAAGATTCATAATGGAAAGACAAATAGCGACAGCAGGAGAGATGCCGGCCAGAAGGAGACGCTCCAAGGCTAGGATGAGCTAATTCCTGGAAGCACCATGGCGATGACAGCATGACCTGTTACAAGTGCATTCTACTAAATCACAATCTACTTCCATAGCCCTGATGACACTGCGAGACATCCACTGAAGAAATATGCAAAGCTATCACGTGGGGTTTGGTCCATACCTTCTTAAAATATTATGCTGTAGTACATGCCTCTAGAGCAGTCACCCCCTTTGGTACTGCAGTTCTACAAGCAGTCTTAGACAGGACTCAAAAGCACCCACTTTCTTTGGGGAGTATTACTTCAAAGTGGAGCGCCCATGAAGACATTATTCACAGAATGAGAATTTAATTATCCTGTACAGTAACTGGAGTTCTTTGAGACGTTAGTCCCACATAAGGTGTTCCACTATCCATCCTCCTTCCCTTCTACTCTGGAGTCTTTGTCTTGATGGACTTCACAGTAGAGAAGGAACTGATTCATCCAACACAGCCCTATACACCCTTGGTATAAGGCACAAGTATAGCTAGGGTGCATGTTGGACCAAACAGGCACTGCTACCAAAAGTCTCTGATCAATGGTGCACAGGGTGCACTTTTACCAGAAGTGGAGCACCTGTAGGGACATTACTCAAAAAAGAACAAGAATTTCTGCTATATGCTGGGATGCTAATCGGTTTGAGGAGAAAGACCTGGATGTATTAGTCGATCACAGGATGACTATGAACCACCAATGTGATGTGGTTGTGAAAAAGACAAATGCAATCCTGGGATATATGAGATGAGATATTTCCAATGAAATAGTAAAGTATTAATGTCATTGTACAAGGCACTAATAAGTCCTCATCTGGAATATTTTGTACAATGTGGTCACCCATATTCAAGAAAGATGAATTCAATCTGGAATAGGTTCAGAGGAGGGCTTCTAGGGTGATCAGGAGAGTGGAGAGACCTATCTTATCATAGGAGACTGAAAGAGCTTGGCTTGTTTAGTCTAGCAAAATGAAGGCAGTGAGGAGATAAAGAAGTTACTCACCTTGTGCAGTAACAATGGTTCTTCGAGATGTGTGCCCCTATGGGTGCTCCAACGTAGGTGTGTCTGTGTCCCTGCGCTGCTGATCACAGACACTTTGGTAGCAGTGTCTATTGGGCCCGCACATGCGCTGTCTTTCCTTGTGCTGCGCCACAACGCTAGTTGGTGCACACAGGCTAACTGTCCTCAGTTCCTTCCCTATCGCAGGGTCATAACAAGAACTCCAAAGCAGAGGGGAAGAGGGCAGGTTGTAGAGTACTCATAGGGACACACATCTCAAAGAAGAAGAAGTTACTCACCTTGTGCAGTAATAATGGTTCTTTGAGATGCGTGTCCCTGTGGGTGCTCCACTTTAGGCGTCGGTGCATTCCTGCACCGGAGATCAGAGATTTTAGGTAGCAGTGCTCGGTCCGAGAGTGCACATGCAGTAGCTGTCTCGCAGTGTCATTGGCGCCTCTTGCAGTGCACGCATGACCTGACCCCCTCAGTTCCTTCTCTACTGCGAAGTCTGATAGCAAAAACTCTGAAGTAGAGGGAAGGAGGGTGGGTAATGGAGCACACACAGGGACACACATCTTGAAGAACCATTGTTACTGCACAAGGTGAGTAACTTCTTCTTCAAGTAGTATCCCTGTGGATACTCCACTTTAGGTGTCTGTAGAGCAGTGCCCTACTGTGGATAGTAGGGGCTTTGGAGTTATGTGTGTAGTGGTCAAGAGCACGGTAAGGCCAATTATGGTATCTGACATAGCACTTCGGGGATTGCATCATGTTTAGCAAAGGTGTGCTTGGATGCCCAGGTGGCAACTCTACATATCTCTATTAAGGGGACATTCTTAAGGAAGGTTATTGAGGTAGCATATCACATGTAGAATGAGATCTGAAGCCTGAGGGAGGTTCTTTATTGTGTAGTTGGTAACAGGTTTGAATACAGGTGGAGATCCATTTAGATAGTCTCTGGGTCGATACAACACGACCCTTAGATCGTTCTGTTGTGGAGATAAACGGTCTTGGTGATTTACAGAATGGTTTGGTTCTGTCTAAATAGAGCGCTATGGCTCGCCTGACATCAAGTGTGTGCAGGTCAGCCTCTTGTGAATCCCTGTGTGGTTTAAGGTAAAACGTGGGTAAGCGTATAGTTTGGTTTACGTGGAAGGATGTAGCTATTGTCGGCAAAAAAATTTGGGTGTGGTCATAGCATGATTTTCTCCTTAGTTGTAGGGAGGTTCAGCCATCAGTGCCCATATTTCATTCACCCTTCTGGCTGATGTGATGGCCACCAGAAACATGACCTTCATTGACATATGTAGGAGAGAGCAGGTCGCTAATGGGTCAAAGAGTGGTCTGGTCAGGCATTTGAGTACATGATTCAAGTCCCACGGTGGTGTAGGTTGTTAAACTTCCTGATACATGTTCTGTATACCCACTAGGAAATGTCTCATGATTGGGTGAGCAAAGACTGATGCCCCCCTACCTTATTGTGAAAAGCCATAATGGCCACTAGATGTACTTTGATTGAGTTTATGGTTAAGCCCAATTGTTTCAGTTCTAGTATATAGTCTAATATAGTCGGTAGAGGTGCCATGACTGCATGTCTTTTTTTGTTGGCACCGTATCGAGAATCTCTTCCTCTTCTGGAGGTAAGTATTTCTATTGGTAGATTGTCTTCTGTTTAGCAATACTTTTTTTGAACAGTCTAGTTCTCCATGTTGAAACCACGTAGGACCCATGCTTTGAGGTGGAGCTTCTCTGGATTCGGATGGAGTGTTCGGCCCTTGTTCTCTGACAGAAGTTCCGTCCACAAGGGAAGCATTTGTGGAGCACACACTGCCAGGCGCGACATGTAAGGGAACCTAGTCTGTCTGGGCCAGGTGGGGACAATCAGGATGATGTGTGCTCCGTTGGTCCATATCTTGTGAATGGCTCGCAAGATTAGGGGTATCGGTGGGAATGCATACAGTTTGTTGCTGATGCAAATAGATCTATTGATGGGTAGCCCCATTTCTGAAATATCATTTTGAGGATACTGTCACGTATTTCCCATTCGTGTTCCTCTGAGAAGTGTCTGCTTAGTGTGCCCACTGTTGTATTCTGGCATCCCGGTAGGTAAGATGCCGTGATGTTTATGTTGTTGCAGATACAACAACTCCACAATTTCAGGGCTTCTGTGCCTAGAGTGCAAGAGCGAGCTCCTCCTTGTCGATTGATATAAAACATGCATGCAATGTTGTTGGTTAGTATGCAAATTGATTTGTTTTGTATGACTGGCAGGAAATGACGGCATGAGTTGTGTACTGCTCAGAGCTCTAGGAGGTTGATGTGAAGTGGTCACTGACCACTTGCCTGTGTGATGTGGTGGTCCAAATGAGAGCCCCAACCTATCAGGGACATGTCCGTTGTGATAGAGAGTGATGGAGGGTCCTGTTGAAAGGGGATCCCTGTGAAGACATTTTCTGATTTCATCCATCAGTGTAGTGACATGATGGCCTTGTTTTCTGGGCATATACACAGTGCTCAGCCAGCCCTGAAGACAGCGCATATGGAATCTTGCATGCCTTTAGACGAACGTTGTGACTACCATATGCCCCAGGAGCTGAAGGCAAGTCCTCACTGAGGTTTGTGGACTGGTGGTGATCATGGAAATGTGTGTGTTCATTGTCATAAACCTGTGGTTTGGTAGTATTGCTTTGGCTTGTACGCAGTTGAGGTAGGTTCCAATGAACTCCAGGTGTTGTGTCGGGGTTAGAGTTGATTTCTTTGTTAGAGAGTTCTTATCTGCAACCCTCATTTGTGGAATAGCTCTATGGTTGTTTGTACCATGTGTGTCGCCTCTTCCCGGGTCATACCTTTCAGTAGGCAGTCATCTAAATACGGGAAGATCATCACTCCTCTGCGACTTAAGTGTGCCGCTACTACCACGAGTGTTTTTGAAAAAACTCAAGGGGCAGTGGAGACACCAAAGGGTAGGACTCAGTATTGGTAGTGGTTGGATCCTAGCATGAATTGTCTGTGGGCCGGTTGTATGGTGATATGAAAATATGTGTCTTGAAGATCGAGGGTTGAAAATCAGTCCCTGCAGTCTGGTGCTGGTATTATTGTGACCATTTTGAACCTGTGGTTGCATATTAATTTATTTAGCTTCCTAAGATCTAAGATGGGTCTACATCCACCGCTTTTCTTTTTGGTGAGGAAATAATTTGAGTACAAACCCTTCCCTTTGTTTTGATTTGGAACTCGTTTCACAACACCCAGGTGTAGGAGGTGGTCCACTTCCTGTTGTAGGAGGTGCTTGTGAGAGGGGTCCCTGAAGAGGGATGGAGAGGAAGGAGATGGCATAACCAGATCTTATGATCTCCATTGGTCCGTTGTTATAGCTGCCCAAGCGTGGCAGAATGGGCATAAGCGGTGGCCAAAAGTTTGGGTAGGAGCGCTATAGTTTGGGGGAGGTCATTCAGACCTTCAACCAAGACTTCAAAATTGATACTTGGTTGTCAATGGTAGAGAAGATGAGGCCTGATGTTACAGGGCTCTATGACTTTGAGGGCATTGTTTATTCCGGCTGTGGTCAAAATGCCACTGGTTGTTGGTGGTGGAAAGATGTGTTTCTTGTTTTTTGATATGGTGTGTATCAGCATCATTTATTAGGTGGGGTGTATATGCCTAAGGTACATAATGTGGCCCCAGAGTCTTTCATTGTATGTATGATCTCATCTGTTTTAGAGGAAAAGAGTCTTTCACCTAAAGTGGAGCACCCACAGGGATGCTACTTGAAGAAGAACCATTGTTACTGCACAAGGTGAGTAACTACTTCTTCTTCTCCTTCTTTGAGTAGTGTGTCTATGGGTGCTCCACTGTAGGTAACTTCTGAGCAGCATCCCTTTTGGAGGGTGGGGACTTCAGAGTTGGGTCAATTACAAATGACAGTACTGTGGAGCTGAAGATAGCATTGGTGGTGGAGTCCCCAGTGATTGCGCAGTGTTCTGCAAAAGTGTGGGCTGATGCCCATGCACCACTCTGCAGATCTCTGAGATAGGGACAACCTTGAAAAAAGCGACAGATGAGGAGACTGATCTTGTGGAGTTTGTATGGATCAAATCTGGAGGGGTCAATTTGCAAATGTCATAGCACTGTCTGATCCAATTCAAGACTCACTTAGAGAGTCTTTGGGCTGATATTGGTGAGCCCTTGGATCTATCCGCCACAGAGAGGAAAAATCTAGGGGATTTTCTGAAGGCCTTTGTCTTATCAAGGAAGAAGGCCAGGGTTCTCCTAACATCTAGGGTATGTAGTATAGCCTTCCTATTGTCTTGGTGAAGCTTGGAGTAGAAGACTGGAAGGTGAATTGACTGTTTCATTAGAAATGGGGAGGTTACCTTAGGGATGAATTTTGGATGCAGCCTGAGTGTAACCTTGTTTGGAAAGAATACTGCATAAGAAGGATGCCCCATCAGAGCTGCTATCTCCCCTATTCTTCTTGCCAAGGTGATTGGTATCAGGAAGGCTGTTTTTACTTGTAGGTATGCTAATGAACAGGTGGCCATGGATTCAAAGGGGGTTCTAATCCACCCTTTCAGAACCAAGTTTAGGTCCCACATGGAGGTAGGAAGTCGAGGTGAGGAAAAAGGATTATTATACCCTTAAGGAACCCTTTTGTGGTTGGATGTAACAGCACCGTGTATCCCTCTGAGTTGGTGAAAGGCTGTGATAGCTGCTAGATGGACCCTAAGAGTGTTTAGGGATAATCCCAATTTTTATAAAGCACAGGGCATATTCCAGAATACGTGGAAGAATTATTGATGTTGGAGAGATTTATTGGGATGTAGACCAAATCTGAAACCTGGACAATTTCTGCAGGTAAAGTATGTTGTGTGGATAACTTTCTACTGTGTAATAGGACCTCTTCTACTTCCTTTGAGCATAAATTTTCTAGTGCTGGAACCATGCAGGAACCATGCTTTGAGGCAGAGCATCCCTAAATTGGGATGTAGGGTACGCCTATCAGCCTGTGAAAGGAGTTGCGGAAGAGTCGAAAGAGAGATCGTCAGGCATGTCGCAAGCTGTGTCGGATAAGGGTACTTGGCCAAGTAGGAGCGATCAGATGACGTGAGCTCCATCCCTTTTTATTTTTAGCAGAGCCTTCAGCAAAGGAGGAAACAGATGAAAGATGTAAAAAAGGTCTTTGTCCCAGGGGAGAAGAGCATCACCCAGATAGCACTGGAACAGTAGCACAGACACTTCTTGTTCTGGTAAGTGATGAACAGGCCTATGGACAGTGTTCCCCATCATGTGAACAGAGTGTGGAGTACTGACAGGTGAATCTCCCACTGATGGTCATGCAGGAATTTGCGACTGAGGTTGTCTACTGTAGAGTTCTGCATGCCAGGGAGGTAAGCTGCTGACAAAATGACGTTGTGAGAGATGCACCAATTCCATAGCCTCATTGCTTCCACACACATGGAGGGCGGCTTCCTATGCCCCAGCGTTTGATGTAGTACATGTAGGCTATGTTGTCTGTTAGGATCTTTGTATGTGATGCTGCTATCAGCAGGAAGAAATGGGCATAGCCATTCCTGGCCACCCTCAGTTCAAGGAGATCCATGTGTAGAGATATCTCTGTAAGTGACCATTTGCCTTAGTAGTGAGGCTGTTTAAGTGCATGATCCACCTTATGAGTGATGCGTCAGTAGTAAGGAGCAACAATGGTGACGTGCACAAGAAGGGTATCCCTTTGCACATAGTGGCTGGGTCCTTCCACCAGCCTAAGGATGCATCCGATGAAGTGAGCTGTAGCTCACGAAAGCTTATGCTCAAATAAATTGGTTAGTCTCTAAGGTGCCATTAGTACTCTTTTTCTTTTTGCAAATACAGACTAACACGGCTGCTACTCTGAAACCTCTAAGGAGTTGTTGATCCTGGTAGATAGTGACAGAGGTTTCTCCACCCTGTCCCTGTTCAGTCTAAACTGAACTGAACCATAGTTGGAGGTATCACATGTGGAGTCTGGCATATGGTATCACGGTCGTGCCCACCACCATATGCCCCAACAGTTGGAGACAGCAGCGTCTATCTGGTATTTGCGGACTATGCTGAGCTGTGTCTATGAGTGAGATCAGGGATAGGAACATGTGTTGAGGTAGGAAGGCTTTGGCCTGTAGAATATCCAGGTCAGCCCCTATAAATTCCAGGTGTGGCACTGGCGTGACGGTTGACTTCTAGGTGTTGATCTGAAAGCCCAGTTCTGTACACAAGTGCATTGTGGTGTTGATGGCTCGATGAGCCTCTTGGAGCGATTGAGCTCTGAGGAGACAATCATCCAGGTATGGGTAGATCATTATCCTTTGCAAGTGTAAATGAAAGGCTATCGCTGAGAGAACACTTGAAAATACTCTCGGGGCCGATGAGAGTCTGAAGGGGAGGTCTCTGTATTGGTAATAGTCATGTCCCAGAGAGACTATGAGAAATCATCTGTGATTCAGTAGTATTGAAATGTGAAAGTAGGCATCCTGTAGGTCAAGAGCTGAAAACCATTCTCCCTGTTCCAGTGATGGAATAATTGTCAATAATGTAACCATCTTGAACTTCCGAGCTTCGATAAACGTGTTGAGAGCTCTGAGGTCCAGTATGGGTCCCCAATCTCCCTTTCTTTTGAGTATTTGGAAGTAATGAGAGAAGAACCCTTTGCCTCAGATGTTGAGGTACTGGCTCTATAGCTCCTAATTGGAGCAATCTCCTTTCATAATAGACTCTTGTGAGAAGGGTCCCTAAAGAGGGATGAGAAAGGGTGTTGTGGAGGGGGTAGAGAGGTGAAGTGCACGGAGTATCCGGATTGGACGATCTCTAAGACCCATTTATATGACATTATGCACTCCCCGGCACTGCAGAATATTGGCCAAATGGCTGCATAATCATAGTCATTTGTGGGAGTTGTCTTGCGGCACCTTGACCTGCCCATCAAAAGTGGTGCTTAGAGGCAGGGGGCTTCGTCAAAGATTGTGGACTGGGCAGTTTGCATTTTGGGAATTTTCCCTTTTTTCCATTGTGGCTCATAATGGCACTGTGATGGGAATTGAGTCATATATGGCCTATGATGGGATTGGGGGAGCTAAAGCGTCTCTTTTGCCCCAGTGTACAGATTCCCAGTAACCAAAGAGTGGCCCTGGAATCCCTCAAGTTATGAAGGGAGGCATCAGTCTTCTCTGTAAGGAGCTTCACACCCTCAAAGGGGAGATCTTCTACTGTGGTCTGCACCTTCTTTAGGAATGCTGGCAAGTGGAGCCATGACACCCGTATCATCACCACAGCAGTGGAGATGGATCTGGCTGCCGTGTTGGTGGCATCGAGGGCCGACTGTAGTGATGTTTTTGCTACTAGTTGTCCCTCCTGAATGATGGCCTTGAAGGATTCCCAGTGACTCTCTGGCAGCTTAACAATAAAGTTATTCAGCTTACTGTAATTCATGTAATTGTATTTTACCATGAGCGCCCGATAGTTGGCAACACGGAATTGTAAGGTGGCCAAGGAATACGCCTTCCTGCCAAAGAGATCAAGTCACTTCCAATTTTTGAGGTATGGCATTGAACTGGAATGGTGTTCTTGGCCACAGAAATTCATGGCATCCATCACAATGTTGTTGGGTGGCAGGTGGGAGAAAAGGAACTCTGATTCCTTTGCGGGGACATATTTCTTGCCTGCATTCTTGTACATCGAGATTACCAATGCCGAGGTTAGACCCATTTTAGCTGGGACTAAGATGGCTTCATTAATTGGGAGGCAATCTTCAGGGAGTATGACAAGTAGAGGATATCAATGAGCTGGTAGTGCATCTGCTACTCTTTTCGCCAGCTCCTGAAACAGACAGAAGTCATCTGCCATTGATGGTGGTGAAGGCATGACCACTTTGTTCAGGAAAGAGGAGGATATGCGCTTCGGTGTTATGTCTTCCTCTGTGTCAGCTTCTTGTTCCTCCATTTCTTGAGGCTTTGAGACCCTAGATGCTGTGGCTGAAGGAGCATGCCAGGAAGCTTGTCGGGTGATGCTTGATGCTTGCGAGGCTGGCTGTCAGGGTGCCATCCAAGGGTACCAGTATGGCCATTGTGGTGGTATAGGATCTGATGGAGATGTCAGTGGGTGGCCATACCAAGATGGTGGTGGTGCCATCTGCAAGTACATTCTTGGACCCTGTTGATAGTGGTTCTCATATGGAGCTTCGGAGGAGTACTGTGAGATCTCCTCTGGCTCACTGTCCAACCCCTCACTAGACAATGGAGGGGCATGGCATGGTTGTGGGGATATCCCCCGTGCCTGGCAAAGACTCAGTGCCATGATGTCGGTATGGAGGAGCGAAGACTCGGATGCCTCTAGCATGCAGAGGTCTCCGGTACTGGTGGAATTCCATCAGACCAATCATCCCGGTGTCATTGCCAGAGGGGAGAGGAAACCATCACTGGTCTCTCTGGTGCTGGTGGACTCCTGTTGCTGACAGTACTGAGGTCGACTCGCATACCGGGAACATCTTTCTAGGATGTTTGCCCTTATCTTTTGGTGATGACGATTTGGTGCCCATGCCCAAAGGGTCCATTGGTTAGATATTGACGGTTACCATGAGGCGAGGGTGCCATGTGGCCTCAATGTCAGCAGTGCTGAGTATATTGAGCGAGATGGCGATTGCTTGCGGCTACCCCTAGGCTTGCTGAGGGGACTTCTGACTCTTTTTTGGACTTGTGAGAAGAGTCCCAGTCCGCTTCCTTGATTCACTGCCCTTCAAGGTTGAAGGTTGTGGGGGAGACTCACGACTGCCGGGAGGTTGAGATTGAAGAGCTGCCTCCATGAAGATAATTTTTGGCACAGTTCTCTGTTCTTGAGGGATTTCCGTTGGAGCTGCTGGCAGAGGGAACAATTTTGTTGGACATGGCCCTTGCCAAGGCAGCAGATGCACTGAGGGTGCTTGTCAGCGACCGGGATCACCTCGCTGCAAGTGCAGCACTTCTTGAAGCCCGGGGAGCTGGGGCATACCCTTGGTCAGGGGGTCCCCCAACACCAAGGGTTGATAAAAGAACAAAGTCCTTTCTTTTTCTCTCTCTCTCTTTTTTTTTAAGGCACGGCTAATGGAAAAACAAAGAAAATAAAGAAAAGAGGCTTTAAGGGAAACTAAAAATTAGCAACTGTAAAGGAGTTAATGATCCGCGAATGGACAGCTAAAGTTCTGTCTCTAGCCAAAGGTGGTTGAGAAGGAGAGACAGTGCATGCTTGGGTCCAACAGACACTGCTAGTTCTCCAATCATCAGTGCAGGGAATCAGACATAACTACAGTGGAGCACCCACTGAGCCACTACTCGAAGAAGAAATAGCTGCTCTCTACGAAAACATGGGTGGGGGGGCGGATAAACATCAGGGATGGAGAAAAGCTATTTAAGCTAAAGGCCAATGTTATCACAAGAACAAATGGCTATAAATTGGTCATGAATAAATTTAGGCTGATAATTAGAATAAGGTTCCTAATAATTAGAGGAGTGAACTTCTGGAACAGCCTCCCAATAGGAGTAGTGGGGGCAAACAATCTAACTAATTTTAAGATGGAGCTTGATCAGTTTATGAACTGTATTAATAGGACAGGGTCACCTGCAATGTTCCCGCTAATTTTTTCCTTTCATGTGAGGAATGAATTTTGTTAGGTGCACCAATATCAAGTTAATGTGCGGATGTGTGCCACCGGTAGAAACAAAAAAAAACCTAGATATAATATATATTTTTAAAAGTTACCATAGGGATAATTACTCCAATCAGGACAGGTTAAGCATTTTAGAACTCAATAAGCATAAGAGAGAAATAAAATTATGAAATGGTGGTCCTGCTTTGAGCAGGGGGTTGGACTAGATGACCTTCTGGGGTCCCTTCCAACCCTGATATTCTATGATTCTATGAAATGCATAGACTAGTCAAAAAACTAAAATAACAGCACTTTGAAAGAATAAAATTACAGAGAATATATGTACATTGCAGGAAGTACCAAGAAGTAACAAAACACAAGTATGGGCTGAGAGGTGAGTGTGTCAGAGACTGTGTGTGCGTGTGTGCGTGTGTGTGTGTGTGTGTGTGTGTGTGAGAGAGAGACTGTGTGTGTATATGCTGGCTGCTGGGGAAGTCTGAGATCTGGTGAGTGCCTTAAAGAGACAGTGTATGAAGGCTCAGACTGCAGCAACTGCCAACAGCTCTCCAGCTCCTGAGCCCTGCCCCACCCCCAACCCTGGCTCCGTGGGGGTACATAGGTGTGGGGAGAGGGACAAACAAACAAACAAACAATCTGTGTGTGTGTGTGCGCGCACGCGCTGACTGCTGGGGAAGTCTATGACTAGGGCCCTACCAAATTCACGGTCCATTTTGGTCAATTCAGTGTCATAGGATTTTAAAAATCATAAATTTAATGATTTCAACTATTTAAATCTGAAATTTCACAGTGTTGTAACTGTAGGGGTCCTGACCCAAAAAAGGAGTTGTGGGGAGGTCGCAAGGTTCTTGTAGGGGGGTTGCGATACTGCTACCCTTACTTCTGCGCAGCTGCTGAAAAGCTGGAAAGCTGGAGAGTGGTGGCTGCTGGCCAGGAGCCCAGCTCTGAGGGCAAAGCTGCCACCAGCAGCTGCAAAGAAGTAAGGATGGCATGGTATGGTATTGCCATCCTTATTTCTGCGCTGCTGCCTGCAGAGCTGGGCCCCCAGTCAACAGCCGCCGCTCTCTGTCTGCCCAGCTCTGAAGGCAGTGCAGAAGTAAAGATGGTAATACCATAACCCCCCCCTAAAATAACTTTGTGACCCCCTTGCAACTCCCTTTTGGGTCAGGATCCGTAATTTGAGAAATGCTAGTCTTCCCAGTGAAATCTGTATAGTATAATGTAAAAGCACACAAGGCAGAGGGCAGGAGCAATGTGGCTGCAGATCTGGGAGAGGGGCACTTGAACACATGCCACAGTACATGCCTCTGCTAATCAAGTGTGTGTCACTTGATTCACTCCTGGGCGGCTGCGCAACCAGGCAGCTTAGAGGGAACACATCTCACCTGCAATATAAGGGGACTGGACTCAACGTCCTAGGAGGTCCCTTCCAGGCCTATGTTCCTATACTAAACACATACACTGCTTTGGCAATCTAAACAAGCCTCAAAGTGGGAGTAAGCAATCTTTATACTGGTATAAAGTGGCCTGACTGTAAATGAGAATCTGGCGCACTGTGTTATTCACTTGCTAAATCACAACATTACATAATCTGCGATGGGTCTCCCAGGCATTAGTGAGAATCAGTAAGATTATACTGTGCAGAACTGTTTAACTTGGAATCTTAATGTTAAGAAAATTACAAACAATTCTAAAGCTACACTAACTTACAGTATATTCAAATAAAAATATATTTAGCATTACCAACCTTTCTCATTTTTGGTGCCATCAAATTTACGAACGCTGTTGGTATTTCCTGACACAAATCTTCGTAACATTGGAGAAGATTCTGTTAATATTAAAACATGACAATTTCATTAGCAATATTTTTTAAAATATTTTTCTTTATTGAAGATTTTCATAGAAGCAAACCAGTAGAAATAAAAAACAAATCATTATAATGGACATAAGAAAACAGGACAATGGTACAGAACATATTCCCCCAGAATGTTTCTAAATGCAAAATTTGACATGAACACTTACAATATTTATCTATTTGTTATCATCAATGAAAAACAGCAAGATTGTGTTTTCCTGTGTGAGTGCAAAAGAGAAAGAAAGAAGAAAAAGGATACTTCCCACCTCACATCTCCAGTCCCTATGCACATGTCCCAGTCAAAATACCAGTCCTTGTGCTTAGGAAGCACAAAACACCAGTCCTTGCTCAAGACTAGTACCAGAAGTGGCAGTAGCCTCCCCATAGGAAGCAGAGAGAGGCAGGGCCATGCCCTCTCCGACACTGAACTAGAGGCCCTAGTTCTTACATATAGTAAAGTTAAAACTCACTTCCTGCTATCAATCCAATTTTCAGCACCCTCCCATCCTGTCCCCATCTTCAACAAAAAACAAACTCATGAAATTTCACACACTACATCTCATCCCAAAGGTAGAAGTTTTCTGGCAAATTTGAAACAAATCTCATAAGAAGTTAGGGGTTTCCCAATATTTAGTTTTCAGAGGTTTTCCTATTGCATTTTTGGCTCACGATATCTCTAAAACAGATTTACATAAAAATTCCAAACTGCTTCTCCAAAACTCCCTAACAAGTAGAAATGCCTTTGAAAAAGTAAACAAAAAGATTGCAGAGATATTTAAATATCACTAGAATATAAAACACACATATATACACTTAAAAACCCCACTAAAAGAATAGGCAGTTGTATTTTATGAAGGTGTATATACTTGTATCTTTTAAAGAATATATATAGTAATGCATGCATCTGTTTATCGCATGTTTTGCAAAGCATGCATTGCACATATGGGAGGACTGTCAGGTAGGAAACCACTTGTAGTGCTGTCAGATCCAGTCTAGAAGGAGATAAAAAGGGGAAAAATTACACGGGGAATTAGCATGTCTACATGGAAAACAAGAAGAAGGAAGTAAATATGCAGAGATGGGCAGTTGTCTGGGATAGAACAGGGTTCATTTCTGGGAAGCTAGCAAGATCCACCAGTGGCCATGCATACCTGAAAGGTCCAGTGAAGTCTATGCATGGTTTGTCAGGTCTGTAGGAGTCCCTAAAAGGCCTGCAAGGCATTCTGACACTACACAACCTTAAACATATTTAAGGAAATTCCCAAGCAAAAATATTAATTAACCTTGAGTACTGGTTTAAAGAACCAATTTTTTTTCAGCAAAAAAAAATTAAACATTTCAGTTTTCTAAAAGCAACCCACAAATATTAGGAAACTCAGAAATTCCTAAGTAAAGTTCTACTGAACAAAAAAACCTGTAACAAGCAAGGACCTGAAAACAACCTGAAATTTAGGTCAACTTTATTTATCTATCACACAGGTTAAGATTAAGATATTAGGATCTGATTCAGCATTATGTTACTTCAGTTTTAAATCAGTGCAACTCCATTCTGGATTGTTTTTTAATGGAGTTCGACTGACTTAACTCTGTTGTAATGCAGTACCAAATCAGTAAAAACTAGCCTGGGATATCTGGCCCCAGTATAAAGATGATCCTCTGATGCTGCACAGCCAGAATACAGACTCCAGCATTACTCCCCTCCTGTCTATTAGCAGCACAGGGGGCATGGCCAATAAAAAGGGAGAGGAAGAATGATTTTATGGTTAAGGCACTGGACTGAATTTGGGAGAACTCCATAATGTAAATCAGAACTCTTAACATTAAATGTTATACAGAGGCTTGGAAGGATTAGATTTTTATCAGTAAGTGTTGAGTTCAAAATATGCATATGAACTGACAAAAAAATCTCCATTGATAGTAATTAAAATTTACAGATACATACGAAGTAAGAAAAATGCTGCTTGAGAGCTTAGAGTTTGATGTAAAGATATTTATTTTGTACATTTTTATGTTTTGTAGACAATTTGTATTTCAAAGGATACAAAGGTTTAACTTTTTGAATTTTAACATCTTCTATCATTAAATAATTGTCTGTCTTGTACGGTTATCTGACACCCCTCCCATAATTTCCCACAACTGTGAAAATTTAAATAGAAAAAAATGCTTAAAAAGAAGAAGTTACTCAGCTTGTACAGTAACAACAGTTCTTTAAGATGTATGTCCCTATAGGTGCTCCACTGTAGGTGTGTCTGCGACCTGTGCTTCTGATCAGAGATCTTTGGTAGCAGTGTCCATTTGCCCCACACATGCATTCTCTCCTCCTTGTGTTCTGTCTCAAGGCTAACTAGCACTGCATGGGCAAACCATCCTCAGTCTCTTCTCGACCGCGGAGCCCTCACATTAAGAACTCTGAAGTAGAGGATAGGAGCATGGGTCATGGAGCACCAATAGATAGAGCCTTATGAATGAGAATGTGGATGGAATCGCAGAATCAAAACAACAATACAGAATCCAGTCACAGCCCCAGGGCTGGAGGAGGCTCTGCTGCCCTGCCCGTGGCCCCAGAACCGGAGGAGCTGTCTACCGTCCGTGGCCCCAGGGCCAGAGGAGCGCTCTGTTACCCCACTGCAGCCCCAAGAAACTCTCTGTCCCGCCCCAATGTAGCCCCAGGGCTGGAGGAGTGCTCTGTAACCCCACCACAGCCCCGCGGCCAGAGGAGTGCTATAACCACCCTGGCCATGGCCCTGGAGCAGCTCTCTGCCCCATCTGAAGCCCCTAGGAGCTCTCTGTGGTCCCCTCACCCCCATTCCCCCCTCCCAACGTGGCCCCATGGCCGGAGGAGTGCTCTGTCACCCCATCGCAGCCCTGGGGCCAAAGGAGCTCTCTTCCCCCTGCCCCCGCAGCCCTAGGGCCGAGGAGTTCTCTGTTGTTCCACCATGGCCCCATGGTCATGACCCCGGGGATGAAGGAGGGCTCTGCCCTGCCCACAACCCCAGGAGAGCTCTCTGTTCTGGCCATGGCCGTGGGACTGAGGTGCTCTCTGGCCTGGCCACAACCACTGGTGCAAGTTGCTATCTGCCCCAGCCTTGGCCACAGGAGCCCTCTGCCATAGCCACAGCCGGGGCTGGAGGAACTCTCTGCGCCAGCCACAGCCCTGCGGGAACTCTCTTCCATGGATTCGGCCATGGGGGCAGAGGAGCAATCTGTCCCAGTCACTGCCACAGGGCCAGAGAAGTGCTCTGCCACCCTGGCCACAAGTACAGTTTATGTACTCTTTGGCTAGGTGGCCTGGCGACAGGGAGATGCATGCCATCTACTGCCTCACTGCAGCTAAGAGAAAAGGAGTACTTGTGGCACCTTAGAGACTATCCGATGAAGTGAACTGTAGCTCACGAAAGCTCATGCTCAAATAAATTTGTTAGTCTCTAAGGTGCCACAAGTACTCCTTTTCTTTTTGCGAATACAGACTAACACGGCTGCTACTCTGAAACCTGTCATACTGCAGCTAAGAGAACTCCATTGCGGCAAAACCATCCACTATGTACTGCACATTATCCAGAGTCACTACCCTTCTTAGCAAAAGTCGATTAATGGCCCTGCATACTTGCATTACAACAGTTCCGACACTGGATTCACCAACTCTAGATTGATTCCCCACTGACTGGTAGCAGTTTGGCATTGCACACTTCCAAAGAGCAATCACCACTCACTTCTCCACTGTCAGAGCAAGTCTCTTTTTAGTATTGCTCTGCTTCAGGGCTGGGGAAAGCTCTTCACAAAGCTCCTAGAAAGTGGCCTTCTGCATTCAAAAGTTCTACAGCCACTGCTCATTATCCCATACCTGCAGAATGATGCGATTCCATCAGTCAGTGCTTGTTTCCCAGAACCAGAAATGGCACTCCACCATGTTCAGCTGCTGTACAACTACCAGCAGCAACTGGAAATTGTTTAATTCTATGGCTTGCAGCAGGACTGCTTGAATTACATTGCAATGTTTCACTCAGTGGTTCCTGTCTCAGCTCTGGAAATACTGCAGGATAAGGTGTGAGGTATTTGTAATGCTCACCACAAGAGTGCACAGCTGAGTGCGGACCATGCTTCTCGGGCTATGGCATATGCATGGCTAAGCCAGGCTTTTGTAAAAAAGCATGAGAAAGTATGTGTTGTTTACCATTGATATCAGGGTAGGGAGAGAGGGAGGGAGGAAGGAAACTGCATCATGGAAGGCTGAAGCCATATTCCCATTCCCCCCTGCGACAATATTTTGGTACCATGAGGCGTTGCAAACCCTTCCTAAAACCACCTGCAGCTAGTTATACTGTGGCATAGCTACTCATGGTGCACTGCTCTGTGCATTGATGCAAGCACTGCTAGTGAGAACACACCCCATTGACACAATGGGCGTGGTGTGGACATACATAACCAACTTAATTACTGTGGCAGCTGGATCTCAATTTACATTAAGTCAACTTAACTTTGTAGCATAGACGTGCCTTGTGAGTGTGCATCTGATGTTAGGAAGGCTACTGGGAAGGAAGCGCAACACTTAAATCCTGGTCTTTTTATCTTCGATTGGCCATTGAAGTATTTTCCACATAGGCATTTCCTGGTATTGGTTCCTATCTAAAATCTTAACTATGTAACTATATACAGGCTAACTAAATCTAGATGTGTTAAAAACTTGGCATTTAGTTCGTCTAAGAAGGATCTGGACCAATGATCCAGAGAGCTTGCTAAACAGTCACTGACAGCAGTTGGAACAAACTGAAGCAGGTGAAGCACCACACATACGTCTTTTTTAGCCTTGCCTGTAGAACTTTTAGGAACAGAGAAGTGAGGAGAAAGGCGCGCAAGTGCTCCAACGGGCACTGCTAGCTACGTTTCTGACATTAAAGCAGCACCAGTCAGTGCATCCCATGAATGGGATTATGTAGAGGCCACTAGAAGAAGTGAATGTACAATAATTTTACTTCACTGAACAAGTCATGTGCAGTAGTCATAAAATTATTACATCTCAGTATTTTCAGGTTATTACATAGCATCACCATATCCATCACAATGAGGACGTACACAAAACAAAACAAAAAAAGGTATGGAGAAGATTGACTGACCATTTCTATTTTCATAGATCTTAAGGTCAGAAGGGACTCTGATCTCTTGCATACAAGAGACCATTACGTTTCACCTAGTTACCCCAAAACTGAGCCCAATAAATTGTGTTTGACTAAGGGATAGCTTCCAAAAAGGCATCCAGTCATAATTTGATGACATTAAGAGATGGAGAACCCTCCACTTCTCTTGGTAGTTTGTTCCAGTGATTAATCAACCTCATGGTTAGAAATGTGTGCCTAATTTTTAATGTTAATTTATCTGGTGTCATCTTCCAGCCACTGGTTCTTGTTACCTCTCCTTCTGCTCGATTAAAGAGCCCTTTAGTACCCAGTATTTTCCTCCCATAAAGGAGCTTGGACACTGTAATTAAGTCACCTCTCAATCCTCTTTTTGATAAATTAAACAGATTGAACTCCATAAGACTTTCACTCGAAGGCATTTTCTCCAGCCTATGTATCATTTCTCATAATCTCAGGAACAGAAGGATATTCAATTAAATTGATAGGCTGCACATTTAAAATTAATAAAATGAGATACTTTTTCACAGTACTTAATTAGCTAGTGGAACTCACTGCCATAAGATATCATGGAGGCAAAAAAATTAGCAAGATTAAAAGAAGGTTATTCATTTATATGGATAATCAGAACACCCATAATTAAAATAGTAAGGATTAAAAACAAAAGAAGATTTTTTAGAAGGGTTATACACACACACTTGCTTCAGGGCATAAGGAAAACTCTAACCAAAGTCACGAAGAAACTTTCTCTATTGGCAAGGTTCTTTGAACCTTCTCTGAAGCATCCATTACTAGATACCATTGGAAATAGCCTTCTGAACCACGGGTCTTATCCAGAATGGCAATTCCTATATTAAGTAAAATCAGCTATCTGGCATCCTCTCCTACTTCTCCACAGTCTTTTATCCTATGAAAAAGCTCTCTATTATCTCTTCCCTTTTTCCCTATCCTCACCTTAATTCAGGCCTAAAATCTAGATGTCTTAATGCTGAAACTTGAATGGACTGTTTCCCTGTCTGCAGGCATTCCTCACTGTGTTCTTCATATGCTACTGTACAAATGATTATAAAGCTTTCCAGATTGTATTGCATAATCCACAGTACAGTAGTGCTCTGATAATTCAAAGAAAGATGACACAGCCTAGTGCACTATGGACCAACACTGAGAAAGTTCGGCCCAAGATCAGAATTAAGGTAAGAAAGATCAGGGAGCTGCAACCAAAATAGAGGAGAGGGAGAAAGAGGCTCTGGAAAATTGCAATGAATGAAGATAAATACCCCCTCCTACTCATGTGTCCCACCAAATCCATTCTCTCTATATTAAATTATATGCTCCCCAATCTTACCACTCACACAAGCAGACAAAACCTTCCAAATACCAAATTTCCCCTTAACACAAAAACACCTCAGTTGTCAAACTGTCTTATTCACCAACCTTTTTCCTGAAAATTGGTGATAAGCCAAAGAAAGATTTCCCATTTTCTATTTTAAAAAAAATCTGGCTCCTCTTAATTAACATTACTGATATAGAGTCAGGACTCAAAATGTGGTATTAAAAGACCAGTATGCAGAGTATGGCACTATAATCTAGACAATAATAGTTATTTCTTTTAAAAAGAAATGGTGGTTTTTTTAACTTACCTCCAGATACAATTTGTTTGTCTTCAGAATATTTTCCATTTTTACTACCCTCTTTGCTTGCTCTGGTACTTCCAGACCCATCTTTATCATACACTTAGTCTCTCGGACAATCTCTAGAATTTTGGGATCAAAATTAACAAGCAACTTCCCAGTTTCAGGATGACGTACCAGTAGTGTAGCTTGTAATGCTGCAAGTAAATTAAAGTATATTTTAAAATAAATATTCATAACAAACTATCTGTTGTTTCTATTGTATAATGAGTCCTTATTAGACTTGAGAAAATGTGAATGATTGGGCATGAAGCAGTTATGGGCTCAATCCTGCAAGGACTTGAGCACCTTCAGGAGTTGCTCAATATCTTGCAGGAACAAGTCCAAGAAGAAGATAATACTGAGATAGGAAGATTAAGGAAAAACAAAGCCAAATAAAACCCAAAATGTAAGGATAGAAAAATCCATTCCTGCAATCAGACCACACATGTGGGCACTTTTTTCCATGAGGAGTTCTGTGGGCTCCATGCGAGCACAAAATTCTACTTGCTTGGATCCATTTTCAGAGTTAAAGCCCAGTGGTTTGTTCTATTTTCTGTCTCTGATAGCAACCTATATGATCAAAGTTGATGATAGTGTGAACTTCAGTCCAGCAGACAAAGGTATAACAAGAACCAATGACTGGAAGTTGAAGCTAAATAAATTCAGACTAGAAATATGGCACAACATTTTAACAGTGAGGTAATTAAACACTGGAACAGCCTACACCGGAAATGTTTAAATCAAGATTGGATGTTTTTCTAAAATATATGCTCTAGTTCAAGCACAGCTATTGGACTGGAAGCAGAAATTAATATAGAGAAGCGCTATTGTTTGCGCTATGCAGGAGATCAGGCTAGACCAGCGGTTCTCAAATTGTTGGTCAGGACCCCAAAGCGGGTCATGACCCTGTTTTAATGGGATCACCAGGGTTGGCATTAGACTTGCTGAGGGCCAAAGCTGAAGCCTGAGCCCCACTGCCCAGATCCGAAGCCAAAAACGAGCCCCACCACCGAGGGTCAAAGCCCAAGGGCTTCAGCCCTGGGTGGCAGGGATCAGGTTACAAGCCCCCTGCCTGAAGCTGAAGCCCTTGGGCTTCAGCTTTGCTCATGCCCAGGATGGTGGGGCTCGGGCGTTGGCTTTCCCCCACCTGGGGCGGTGGGGCTTGGGACTGCAGGGCTCAGGACGGCTCAGGCTTCAGTCCCCCATTCTGGGGTCGTGTAGTAATTTTTGTTGTCAGAAGGAAATCATGCTGCAATGAAGATTGAGAACACTTGGGCTAGATGATCACAATGATCCTTCCTGGGCTTAAAATATATGACTATGAATCAGGACACCTCAACATGGTTTAGAGGCATTTAAAGTATGTTGAGGTGCCCTGATTCATAGTCATATATTTAAGCCCAGTTAATTGTTGCTTTCATGTTGCACCATATCTATAATATGATTGTAAGCTTTTTCAGAGCAGGATCCATTTGGTTAAGCATGTGCTTAAGTCTTTGTAAGATCGGGGCCTTCCATTGTAATCTCTTCAGAGATGACTGGTTTGTTTTATGGTGCCTAACACACTTTTGGAAACTCGGTAAACAAACAAATTAATAATAATGTTTTAATTGCTAAAAAGTCATGTTATCTTATATCTGGAAGATTTTCTTTTACATATTACTACTTTAGCTAGTTGTACTATAATTCCTATTCAATATAACCTACATAACTAAAAATGTAATGTAATACTAAGATAATTATGCTCAGGGCTGGCCCACAACATTTTGGCACCTGAGGCGGGGAACTCAAATGATGCCCCCATGCCCCCTTGCTTGGGCCAAAACTTTGAAACGTTTCAATTCTGCCTTTTTCCTGTTCTACTCCTCTCATGGTATGCTCTGCTACCTACCCCAATAAAGGAGAACTAACAACTTAAAATGCCTTGTTCAAAAATTTGAAGTAACACTTAACTTTCACATGTGTCTGAAGAAGTGGGTATTCACCCATGAAAGCTTATGCTCCAATACATCTGTTAGTCTATAAGGTGCCACGGGACGCTTTGCCACTTAACTTTCAAACGCATGAACAGCAAATATAACTTTTCTTGTCTGCATAGTAAACACTGGCATTTTTATCTGTTTGAATAATCAAAGTGGTGCTTTCCGTGCCTTCTTGGTTGCAAAGATTTGAACTGCTTCCTGCTGAAGGTCCACAGTCTGGGCCAGCTCATGCTCTGTTGAGATGGTTGCAAGGCCGACCAACCTCTCCTGTGTCATTGTGGAGCGTAGATGTGTTTTTATTAAATTCAGCTTGGAGAAGCTGCGTTCTCCACTGGCAACTGATACAGGAAGTGTTAGAAGTATGCCCAGAGCAACAAAACCGTTTGGAAAGAGGGTGATCATCTTATTTGTGCACATATATTCCAGAACAGCCTTTGAAGTTGATCCTGCTGAAATGTATCTTGAAAGGGCTTTCAGTTCATCACCTAAATCACTTGCATCAATATCGTGCACGTCATCATGTGTCAACAATGTCTCTAGTGCCCAGCATTGCTGGTGAGGTCTTCTTCAGGTATAGTGAGGAGTTTTGGAATATTATACAACATCTCAAATATACTGCTGTGTTCCTTGCACTGCATGAAATGTTCTTTAACTGACTATATTGCACAATGTAGCACCTGGTTAAAAAATTCAACTTTGAATTGTTGTTTGGGGTCTCTTATGGAATTATTCCGTGTCTCATAATCAAAATGTCTTCTTCTTCGGTGACTCTTGTATTCTTGAATGCGTGGGAAAATAGCTTCAGTGTGAAGTTCCTCTGCCAACTTCTGTGCACTCTTCAAAACATTTTGAAATCCCTCATCTGACCGGTAAGACTGTAGGTATGACTTTGCTCTGTCCAGTTGTTCCATTGCTCCAGATATATCAAGGTCAACGCCTTGGAGTCTCTTGCTTACAACATTTATTTCAAACAGTATGTCATGCCACAACACTAAGCCACACAGAAATTTGAAGTTATATATGTTTCTGGTGATTCCATTTCCCGCTGCCACTGTTCCCCCACGAACAGTTCCTGTCATAGCATTATCCTCCATAATGGCAACTATGGCAACATCTATCTTCTCAATTTGGTGTTTGATAGGCTTTGTTGCCTCCACTCGACTTTCCCATCGTGTGGCACTCCGTGGTTTCAGTGTCAGAGAGGATGTTCCCAGATGTTGCTTCAAAATTTGACATTGATGAGTTGATGCAGAGAAAAATACATAGATGCTTTGAATTACATTAAAATATTCAGCAGCCTCACTGGAAGTTGATGCTGCATTATTGACCACCAAGTTCCGTGAATGAGAACTGTGTGGGACAAAAAAAGCTCGAGGGTTTAACTCTTGGATCCGTGTCTGCACTCCTTTGTTCTTTCCTCTCATGTTGGCTCCATTATCGTAGCTCTGACCTCTCATGTCAGCTATCGCAATTCCCATATCTTCCAGCTTTTTAGGAAGCTCACTTGTCATACCAGCTTCTGTAGTATCATCAATGTCAATAAATTCTAGAAAATGCTCTCTGACAGTCACCATTGCCAGGACATTTTCACTAGGTTCTCTTGTTGTTACAAAACACACCATTAAAGTCATTTGTTCCGTATCCCTGATGTCAGGTGTGCAGTCCACAAGAACAGAGTAATATCTTGCTGACTTCGGATCTAACACAATCTTCTGCTTGACTTTTGTTGCCAGTAACTGTATGATCTCATTTTGAATTGTTTTTCCAAGGTAGTGTGTGGGTGGTGACTCTTCTTAGATGCTCCTGGAATACAGCATCAAACTCAGTCATCAGCTCCACAATTTTAATGAAGTTTCCTTTGTTTGGCACATACAGCTGATCTGAAGTGCCACACAGTGCTAGGTTTTGGGTAGCAAGCATTCTCACCATAGCAATGAGCCTTTTCAGAACATTTTGCCAGTAAAGAGACTCTGATGCAATCTTCTCTTGAGGCGGATCATCTATGGTGGCCTTTAACCTTAGTCTCATCTCAAGCTCTTTCCACCTATGGAATGCTCTCTGGTGATTTGCTACCTTCTCATGGCATGCCAGATTTCTAACCAGATTTTTCCAGTCCTTTGTTCCTGTAGAACCCAATGTGGCTGGAACATTAGACTGGAAGAGTTGGCAACAAAAACAGTATGCAGCATTCTGGGGTTCTGAGTACATAAGCCATGGCCTCTCCACTTTGTCACCATTGGGGATTTCACGCCAGTAATGTGTTGAATGGAAATGTCTATTTTCATTGTCTTTGGGGAACATGAAGTTTTTCACTTGCTGTGGCCAAGGCAGTACAAGGAAGTCCCTCAGGCTACTGCTCAAATGGGTCCACAGTCCTGGATCATCTAGACTTAAGGAACTAAACTCAGCAGCAGCTGTTTCTTGCGCCTCCACCACACTCTTCTCTGATCTACACACTTTTCTTCAGGAGTGTGTGTGGTTACATCCATTTGAGATGGAGATATGGATGCTGCAGTAGCTGCCAGGTCACCTGCACTCTGACTAACTGGAAGATGAGGCATCTCCTCACCACTCACATCCTCACTGGGGCCGGAAGGCTCACCATTAACATTTGTGTCTATGTATCTCAGGAGAGCTCCTTCCTGTTTAGCTAGAAAAGCTTCCTTTGCTTTCTTTCTTTTTCTGACTGCTGCCCCAGAGAGGCATTTTCTTCTTTCACTTATGACTGCTGTTCTGTGCCAGCTATAGTGGCTCTCAACACTCAGTTGAAGGGGACAAATAAGCAGGCTGGTAGCAGGGGCTGAGTGAGGGAAGAGATCAGTGTCTTAAGGGCCTAACTGGCTCCTACTACTTCGGTTGACTGCCTGTTCTCCTCAAGTGGGTTCAGGGAAGCAGCAGGAAACAGGAAGCTCCTTGAGAAGCTGGTGTTAATCAGTCCAGGCTCCTGGGGATGCTAGAGAAGTGCATAAGAGGTTCCTCCTCCTCTCTCTCCCTGCCTGCTGCTTTCTGTTATTCCCTCTCGCCTTTTCTCCTGCCTGCCTATTATGTCTCTTGTGCCCTCCTTCCTCCAACACAGCACTCCATCATCTCTGTGCATCTAGAGCAGAGAGAATACATATGCACCAGCAGCAGACATAATTTTCTACACTCTGGGTCCTAGTGGTGCCCCCCCCCCCAACAGTCTGGCACCTGAGGCGGCTGCCTCAGTTCGCCTCCTGGTAAGGCCAGCCCTGATTATGCTTTACAAATAAATCAATCATTGGCCTCACCCTGCAAGTAGTTCTGTATTGTAAACCTCTTCACCCACACAGTGGTCCACTGAAGTCATTCGGAGGCAGGGGTCTGTGCTATCATGTATACTTGCAGGAGCAAGACTATCATTTGCACATTTTAAAGGCTAAAATACTAAAAACATATTTAAGTTGATTTTCTATAAATCTAGCAGTTGTCAACAACATATAAGAACAAACTGCAATAAAACATTATAACAGGCAGAACAAGGCTGATGTGAAAAACTTACACACATTTATTAGAAGTCTTACATACCTAACTACTCACCATATTGTAGCTGTGAAATTTCCTTCACCCAAGCCATGTGATAAAGTACCTCAAATTCCACCAATACATAGGAAATTTTATTGAATAATCGAACCACTGCTTTACCTTCTGGACTTGTCAAGATATCTGAATGTTTCTATTAAAACATTACAAATTAAAATTATAAACATATCAAACAGCAGTTTAACTTGATGTCAAATGAAAATTGTTTAAAATGATTTACTATGAATTTTTGAAGCTTTAAATCTCAAATTAAATTTATATTTAAAGCATGCTATCAAGTAGAGTATGATCCAAATGTATGGCCTGCTGAAATCAATAGGAGATTGACCTAAGTAATAATTAAAAAAAACCTCTGCATTTTTAAAGACTACATTAAAAAGTGACAACTTTATTGTGCAAAGAACTTATAACTTCTGTTGAAATGGATACTCGGCACTACTCAGGATTTGGATTAATCTGAATAAAGGAGATTTTTGAAGCTAAACACACACAAATTTCACTTTTATTATTTCTTTAAATAATTACATGAAAAGCAATTAAATTTTTCAAATTGTAAATAATTTGGATTACAAAAAATGTCACATACAAAGTTATTAAGCAAATATCAAGGTGCTATGTTTTTTTAATTTGATTGAGAACTTTCATTATATTATTTGAAAACCAAACAGGATAGCACCTTGCTAGATGATGGGCAGAGCATAAGTCCTTCCTTACTGACTGGTCTCATCCTGCCTCATAGGTGCTATTGATTGGAATGATGAAATATATCTTCAAATAATACTTCATTCAAAGACCTGAAAACATTTACTCGGTTCTCTGAAAACAGCTGCTCACTGTGTAGCAGCAGTCGAAAGGTTAACAGAATGTTAGGAACCATTATGAAAGGAATAGATAAGACGACGTATCATAATTCCATTATATAAATCCATGGTACACCCGCACCTTGAATACTACATGCAGTTCTGGTCACTGCACCTCAACAAAATATATTAGAATTGGGAAAAGGACAGAGAAGAGAAAAAAAAATTGGGGATATGGAACAGCTTCCATATGAGAAGAAATAAAAAAGACTGTGACTGCACACTTGGAAAAGAGACAACTAAGAGGGAATATTAGAGGTCTATAAAATCATAAGTGGTGTGGAGAAAGTGAATGAGGAAGAGTTATTCACATAACACAAGAACCACTGGCTACATGGAGGGTCACCCAATGAAGTTAATAGACAGCAAGTACTTCTTCACACAATGCATGGTCAACCTGTGGAACTCGTTGCTAGGGGATGTTGTGAAGACCAAAAGTATAACTGGGTTCAATAAAGAATTAGACAAGTTCCTGAAGGATAGGTCCATCAATGGCTATTAGCCAAGATGGTCAGGGGTGTAACCCAGTGCTCTGGCTGCCCCTTTGCCTCTGACTGCCAGAAGCTGGGGCTGGATGAGAGGAGATGGATCACTCAATTGCCCTGCTCTGCTCATTCCCTGTGAAGCATCTGGTACCAGCAACTGTCAGAAGACAGGATATTAGGCTAGGTGGACCATTGGTCTGTCCCAGTATGGCGATTCTTCCGTTCTTATGACTGCATTTCCAATAATTCAATGCCTGCTACCACGATGCTGGAGCACTTGTTTAATACTGAGTCAAATACTACCACTTCCTGAATCCCCAGAAGTGCTTCTTGTGGAACCAGTGTTTTCCTAGCAATTTTACATCCAAATACTGATGTTGCTTCACACATGAGAAGTGACAAGTTCAGAGTCAAAGGTGGTCTTGTCACTGGATCACAAGTAAACCAAGTATGGATTGTTTATGAAATATATAATTTTTTCTCACATCAGTAATGATCAACTTACATAGAAAAAGTTGATTGGTTCACTTATCCGCCGGAAAAGCTGCCTCACCCACAGTATCTTTCCTGCTACAGGGGGCATGTTTCGGGCAAGAGGAGGGTCATCTTTTTGAGCCTGGTAAAGCTAAAATAAATTCACTATTAGTAAATGCAAGGCTATAAAATTGTTGAAAAATTAAAATGGTTTTCTCTAATATTTCAGATTAATATCTCTTCCCTAACCAAAATGTAGGGAGATGATGGAGCTTCCAGCAATGCTTTCTTCACTAAAATAATAATATATTTGGAACAGATATAGCTTCTGCATGGAATTAAATGCCCAAATTGTTAAGAGAAATGGCTGGGGGCCTTCCTCCATGGGTTCGCTGGAGTTATACCCAGTGGGACCCCTGGTGCTGGTCAAACTCATGAAGATGGGGCCTGAAGATGATCCAGAGGCCTTTCTTGAAACTTTTGAATGGGTGGCAAGAGCAGCACACTGGCCACTGTAGCAATAGGCAGACTTACTGGCCCCACACTTGACCAGGACAACAGAAGCTGCCTATCATGGACTAGACCCAATGCCCAAGTCAAAGCATCCATTTTAGACTCATTGGATATCCCAGAAACGTTCCACCAGCAATTTCATGAAGAACGATATTTCTCAGGGGCCCAGAAACTGCAGGACTTGTGCCAGCAGTGGCTAAAACCCAAGACAAGGACAGGGTTTCTACTGGCTGAAATGATTTTGCTTGAACAATTTACTCAGTTACACCCAGGCGGTGGAAAAAGGACTGAGACTTACGGCACTGGCCCAAGACAGTAGCCAAAGCAATCCAATTAATGGAGAGGTATAAGGTGGCTGGGACAGATCATAGAATCATAGAACCATAGAATATCAGGGTTGGAAGGGACCCCTGAAGGTCATCTAGTCCAACCCCCTGCTCGAAGCAGGACCAATTCCCAGTTAAATCATCCCAGCCAGGGCTTTGTCAAGCCTGACCTTAAAATCCTCTAAGGAAGGAGATTCTACCACCTCCCTAGGTAACGCATTCCAGTGTTTCACCACCCTCTTAGTGAAAAAGTTTTTCCTAATATCCAATCTAAACCTCCCCCACTGCAACTTGAGACCATTACTCCTCGTTCTGTCAGCAGCACGAGGAGTAATGCAGCAACATCTATGGAGGAACCCTTGTAATGAAGGAATCGGCTCCAGGTAATGGGAAACCTGGCAGGACTGGGGGTGTCAATGGCCTGAAGAAGAGCTCCTCCTGGGTTCTCCCTCACAAGGGTTCAAGAGGTCCACTTCACGTCAACAAGCCAGGTGAGACCAAATATATTACCACCCTAGATCTTACAAAGGGATACTGGCAAATTCCACTAACTCTAGAGTCTCGAGAAAAAACAGCCTTCCCCTCCACACACACAGCCTACATCAGTTTCAGACCATGCTGTTTTGGCTACATGGGGCCCCACCAATGTTCCAGTGTCTAACGGACCAGGTCCTCTGGCCACACAATAGTTATGTCGATGGCCTACCTCAATGATGTTGCTTTCTATAGCCAGAATTAGGAGGACACTGTGAAGCAGGTAGCTGCTGTACTCCAGTCCCTCAAGGAGAACCCCACAAAATGCTGTATAGGCATAGACAAAACTACTTACCTGGTATATACATTGTATCTGGCCATTCCACAATTTCTTATAGACAAGGCACAGGCCTTGAAGCCCTGCCTTGTTGCCACCTCAAGGAAGTAGGAGTGTCAGGCCCTGGGGGTCTTGAAGCCGGGGCCGCAGTGGCCCTGTGAATCTTCATGCTCCAATCCTCCACCCAGCAGCTCACAGACAGCAGCTGGGACTGGGATTCATGGAGCCCAACTGGGACACTAGCCCCAGCCCTACATTCTGATTAGAAGAGCTCTAATGCTTCTGAATTTAAGCGAGAAGAGGAAACAGGAAGTTGTACACTGGGCTTCACCCTGCCATGGACTGCTGGTCTAGTGTTTATCTGCTACTGCTTTCTGATCCTGACTTCTAGTATCCTGACTTGGCCTGACTCTTGGTAACTGCCTTCTAGCTCCTGCCCTCCAGCTGGTCCCTTGATTCTGATCTCCTGGCATTCCACCCAACCTGATTGCTGGTAATTGACTTCTGGTCCCTGGACCCATGCCTGACACTAACCCCTAGTTCAGGCTGCCCAGACCCCAGCCCTGATAACCAGGTTTTGGGGCTGGCAGGATCCTATCGCTGGTTTGTGCCAGGGATATCATCTCATCTATTGCAGCCTCTCTCATCAATCTGTTCAACGACAGCAGCCTGAGAAAGATCTCCTGGATGGAAACCTGTGAGAAGGCCTTTCAGACCCTAAAGGATCACCTCTGTGGGGAGCTTGCTTTCTACAACCCACACTTCACCAAGGAATTCCTCCTACAAATTGATGCCTCAGAGGTTGAGTTGGGGACTGGTCTGTGGCACCATGTACACAAATCTTTAATCTCACTTTGAAAAGGGATTTAGGCACTTAGGCATCTTAATCCCATTGACTGTTGATGGGATTTTGGCTCATAAATGCCTAAATCCCTTTTGAAAGTGAGATTTAGGCTACTAAATCAGATAGGCTTTGCAATTCTGAGCACAGCACACTTACATACCTTTAAAAATCTGGGCCTAAATCTAGAACACTACAATGCCTCAAATTTATCTGAGCCCCTTCTGGAGGCTGATCTCTGGGAGAATATTCAGATGATGCATGTCCACTATGCTGGGAGTCAAAGAAAGAATATCATACCCCTGACTCTAGAAATGGAGCAGTAGGGAAAGAGTTAGTTTAAGGTTTACCCAAATTTGCAGACAGTACTAGGGAAGAGAACAGTACTGATAGAGGCATCGTGTCTCACCTTGGTACAAAATGCAATCTCCCTGAGAGTAAAAGGGATTCAGTCTCATTATAAACCCTCATTTCCAGGTACCACGTACCAAACCAGTACCAGAGTCGGGAGTGTTAGTATCTGTTAGTAAATATTAACTCTTTTAGTTCTTTTCTTTCTGTATATTTGATTCATGTATATATCCACTATTCTCTGGAATCTTTATGATATTAACAAAGAGTATGTTGAATTCTAAGGCCCAGAACACTGGTCCTTGACTAAAAAGTAATCCTATTCAGGACTTCTGTGTGTTAGGCTGCATCTAATAATCCATGGCATCTCCATGTCTATAGAACTGTAGATAGTCTTGTTACTGTACATGTTTCCTATTAGAGAATCAACAGGGAAGAATAATTATGAGGGAAGAAAACCCCCCTGAAAGATATTATCTTAAAGTCCTCTCAGCTGTAAATAATTATGCCTTCACACAAAAATCAGGTAAATTGAGAATGTATAGAAATTATACCAGAATATATGTTTATTTTGGCAAAAAGGTTTTCGTTGTTTAAAAACCCTATATAATGACATTTGTGTTAGAATTTAGTTGAGGGATGAAACTGCGGATCTCTCCGGTTGCAGTGAAGAAGAGACACAGATCCAGTTCTTTATTACATCAAAGGGTGGTAATGTATCTGTTCTTTGTGTATTCTGTATAGTGCTGCACTAATCTCTGATTAGTAATCTTTGATTAAATAATTCCAGTTGAGCCTGTTATTTGACAATCTTGAGTCATCATTAACTCAGACACAGAACAGTACCAGTAGAAAGCATACACTGACCAAATGGGCACTGATAACAAAAATCTCCTGTGCCCTCTGTACACACCACTTCCCATATTTCTGGTTGTAGGTAGTACTACGCATGCAGTCCATGCTCTCTTTTGTGCCAAAGCAGAGAAGGAGGGAAGTCTTAATCCCTGCATGGCTACATTACAGATAAATAAAATCTGGCCCTACTTGATCATATTCTATGTTTTCTAGGCTTGTACAAACTAAGGATGGACTTCCCTACCCCCAATTCTCTACTGGGAAGCTCTTTTTGATTCATAAATAGTTTGCCTTAAAACAATCAAATTGCTAACCAGTGACACTAATTTAATAATTATAACCAGTCTGTGTAGTAGATAGTAGTTTACTCAATTAGACACCTACAGCCCGATGCTCATTTGCACTACTTTAGTCATGTAAAGGGGCCAGATGTAAATATAAAGTGGGATGTAAATATAATTAAAGTCCTTCCTCACTGTCAGAAGTGGGTATTCACCCACGAAAGCCTATGCTCCAATACGTCTGTTAATCTATAAAGTGACACAGGGCTCTTTACAGAACAGTATAAAGCAGCCTTGTGTAAATGATCATTCGATTTATAAACATCACGTTATACCTAGGCAAAATATGTTTGACATCTAACGTGATCTTGTATTTTAATAGCTGATGTGTAAAATCAAGGTATGTTTATTGATAAATGATTATATATTTTCATTTTGCCAACCTAAGTAATAATAGTATAATGTTTTGGTTTGTTTTAAATTGCAAAATTTTCATGAGGGAGCATTCCCCTAGATGTGCCTAGAAAGGAAAAGTGTGCCCACATTTAGACAGGATGTTCTCTTCGGTAGGATGCAGGAAGAAGTATAATAAATCAAGACTAATAAAATGGCTAAAAAATAAACTAGGAACTCTTTAGATTAGAATATATTTAAATATTGGAGATTTTATACTTACACACTATTTCAAATATCTAATTACACAAAAAAGAATTACCTTTTTAGTAGCTTCAAGTTCTGCTACATAATGCTGGAGAATAAGACCAACAGTATGTGCTATTTCCTGCTTAAGACATGGCATATTCAGCTTCTGAAACCTATATTAGATTATAATCAAATATTATTTAAAGGAAAAACACTTTAATTTACTGTGTTTCTGCAGATCTAATAATCTAGGCTGAAACTCTGGGATATATAAAGTTATATGAGCAATGTGCAAAAACTAGAGTGTGACCAAAAAAAATTGCCCAAAGGATAAGTCCTAGCCAAACCTGTCTGAGATTACCATTAAACTAAGAAACAGAGGAATGGTTAAAATATGCTAGAAAACCCGTGTTCATCCATGGGCTTTCAAAGTTTGCACAGTCCATAAAGACACAAATGCATTGTAGTAGACTAGGTCATTCATTTTTAAATTAACATTACTACTTAAAAATATTTTGTAAGCATAATTGCCATTACCTTTGAAGTAGCTGAACTGAATGCTGTGAAGACAAAATTCTTCCAAAACAAGTATTCATAAATGTCTGTATCTGCACCTAAGACAAATATGAATATTTCCAGCTGAATATTTCCAGCTACATTTTATGGATGTGACTAATGACTAATAATTTACATATTTCTGTATTAATTTACTATGGCTTTCCTACATGTTTAATAAGAGTATTTTACAATAAATGTACCTTCTTAATGTAATAAAAAAGCACAGAAAGACCACTATGACAATCTAGAAAGAGAAAATAAGGAAGATCATGACAAGAAATCATTGCTGTTTCTATGTAGTTTCAAATCATATATATTTGCACGTTCAACATATAAATAATTTTCTCTGAATATTTTCTCTGAGTATTTATTGATAGCAGAAATTGTAACAACAGATACTCCAAAGGTGAGTGATTAATAAAATAGTTCTCAACTCCTGTATCCATGCTCCTAACGTGTGACTGGAAGTGCAACATAGGGTCTTCTGGACCCCAGATCCTGAAGACTGCTAAGACTCAAGGGCTACAAAGCCAAGTTTATTAGCAATAACAGCAAAATGAGACATAACCCTTACATCCAAACTGAGTTCCCTTATTAAGCCCATTACTGCAGTACCTATAAGTCTTACATACACCAAAACTCTGGTAAACTTTATTATATATCCTGGGGAGGGTATCCAACCTGTCCTGATCTTAAAGAGATGGCACCCTATCAATGAAGGTAATTCTCCTAGCTAGAATTCTAAAGCCATTAAACCCTCCTAAGGAGGGGCAGAGCAACACCACTTGCTGTGATAAGCAATAAACCTCTCCAAGTGCTGTGATCACTCAGCCAACAACATGCAGGGATATACCCACCTAAATTGCATGAATGCTCTCTAAGCCACTCATAAACTATACAGAGAGAGACACCAGCAAATCCCCCAACCCCCAAGCCTTGTACCCCAGAAATATAACATTTTACGCAGCTCAAGACTTTCTATTGAACAATGCAAGCTCATTAATTACTTCACCCCTTCATCAAAAGATAGTGAACATGACCAGCCTTCGTAATCTGAGCAGATTCCCCAAGCACTTTAAATAAACTCAATGGTAAGGATAAAACATTAAAATAAGCTTATTAACAACAGAAAGATAGATTTTAAGTGATTATGAGTGCTAGGCATAAAGGACAGAGATGGTTACATGAGAAATAAAAAATAAAAAAAGTTTAGAATTTAGATTGCTATATCAGACTAAGCAAGATTTGAATCAAGCAGTTTTTCTGCGTTCTAAGCAATTCACAGTTATTAATACACAGGCTGAATTCCCTGCTCAGTCTGGGACCAAACTCCACAGTTCAAAGTCATTTTCTTCCCAGCGGTTTTGTTGCCTTCAGAATAGATGTGGGAGGGGAGAGGTCCTGGCTAATGTTACAGACTCCAATTTATACCCCCCAATCCATGCGCATGGAAAGATACTGTCTCAAACATGGAGTCAGAGGTCGTATGTGCTATGTGCCCTGCCGAGACACTGGACCTCCATTGTCTATGTGCTTCAGAAGGGATCCAGTGGGAGAGTAGATTTTCCTTAATGGGCCATCAACCCCTGGCTGGTTAGTCCTAATGTAAATGTGTCTTGAAAGGCCAGCTATGGGCATGTGACAGAGAGACTGCCGAGACTCATCAAGCCCTCAGATCGCTACCCCTTCCTGCTTCTCCACGTGGGCACCAATGATCCTGCAAAGAATGACCTTGAGCAGATCACTGCAGACTATGTGGCTCTGGGAAGAAGGATAAAGGATTTTGAGGCACAAGTGGTGTTCTCGTCAATCCTCCCCGTAGAAGGAAAAGGCCTGGGTAGAGACCGTCGAATTGTGGAAGTCAACTAATGGCTACGCAGGTGGTGTCGGAGAGAAGGCTTTGGATTCTTTGACCATGGGATGGTGTTCCAAGGAGTGCTAGGCAGAGACGGGCTCCACCTAACAAAGAGAGGGAAGAGCATCTTCGCAAGCAGGTTGGCTAACCTAGTGAGGAGGGCTTTAAACTAGGTTTGCCAGCGGAAGGCGACCAAAGCCCTGAGGTAAGTGGGGATGTGGGATACCAGGAGGAAGCACGAGCAGGAGAGCGCGAAAGGGGATGGCTCCTGCTTCATACTAAGAAAGCAGGACAAACAGCAGGTTATCTCAAGTGCCTAAAATGCAAGAAGCCTGGGAAACAAGCAGGGTGAACTGGAAGTCCTGGCACAGTCAAGGAATTATGATGTGATTGGAATAACAGAGACTTGGTGGGATAACTCACATGACTGGAGTACTGTCATGGATGGATATAAACTGTTCAGGAGGGACAGGCAGGGCAGAAAAGGTGGGGGAGTTGCACTGTATGTAAGGGAGCAGTACGACTGCTCAGAGCTCCGGTATGAAACTGCAGAAAAACCTGAGTGTCTCTGGATTAAGTTTAGAAGCGTGGGCAACAAGGGTGATGTCATGGTGGGAGTCTGCCATAGACCACCGGACCAGGGGGATGAGGTGGACGAGGCTTTCTTCCGGCCACTAACAGAAGTTACTAGATCACAGGCCCTGGTTCTTATGGGAGACTTCAATCACCCTGATATCTGCTGAAACAGCAATGCAGCGGTGCACAGACAATCCAGGAAGTTTTTGGAAAGTGCAGGGGACAATTTCCTGGTGCAAGTGCTGGAGGAACCAACTGGGGCAGAGCTCTTCTGGACCTGCTGCTCACAAGCCGGGAAGAATTAGAAGGGGAAGCAAAAGTGGATGGGAATCTGGGAGGCAGTGACCATGAGATGGTCAAGTTCAGGATCCTGACACAGGGAAGAAAGGAGAGCAGCAGAATATGGACCCTGGAATTCAGAAAAGCAGACTGACTCCCTCAGGGAACTGATGGGCAGGATCCCCTGGGAGAATAACATGAGGGGGAAAGGAGTTCAGGAGAGCTGGCTGTATTTTAAAAAATCCTTATTGAGGTTACAACCATCCCGATGTGTAGAAAGAATAGCAAATATGGCAGGTGAAAAGCTTGGCTTAACAGTGAAATTCTTGCTGATCTTAAACACAAAAAAGAAGCTTACAAAGAGTGGAAGATTGGACAAATGACAAGGGAAGAGTATAAAAATATTGCTCGGGCATGCAGGAGTGAAATCAGGAAGGCCAAATCACACCTGGAGTTGCAGCTAGCAAGAGATGTTAAGAGTAACAAGAAGGGTTTCTTCAGGTGCCCCTTACTGAATGAGGGAGGCAACCTAGTGACAGAGTGGAAAAAGCTAATGTACTCAATGCTTTTTTTGCCTCTGTCTTCACGAACAAGGTGAGCGCCCAGACTGCTGCACTGGGCAGCACAGCATGGGGAGGAGGTGGAGAAAGAAGTGGTTTGTGACTATTTAGAAAAGCTGGACTAGCAGTAGTCCATGGGGCTGGATGCGCTGCATCCGAGAGTGAAAAAGGAGTTGGCGGATGTGATTGCAGAGCCATTGGCCATTATCTTTGAAACTCATGGCAATCAGGGGAGGTCCCGGACGACTGGAAAAAGGCTAATGTAGTGCCCATCTTTAAAAAAGGGAAGGAGGAGGATCCTGGGAACTACAGGCCAGTCAGCCTCACCTCAGTCCCTAGAAAAATCATGGAGCAGGTCCTCAAGGAATCAATTCTGAAGCACTTAGAGGAGAGGAAAGTGATCAGGAATAGCCAGCATGGATTCACCAAGGGCAAGTCATGCCTGACTAATCTAATTGCCTTCTATGACGAGATAACTGGTTCTGTGGATGAGGGGAAAGCAGTAGACATGTTGTTCCTTGACTTTAGCAAAGCTTTTGACACCATCTCCCACAGTATTCTTGCCAAAAAGTTAAAGAAGTATGGGCTGGATGAATGGACTATAAGGTGGATAGAAAGCTGGCTAGATTGTTGGGCTCAACGGGTAGTGATCAATGGCTCCATGTCTAGTGGCAGTGGAGTGGATCAAGTGGAGTGCCCCAAGGGTCGGTCCTGGGGCCGGTTTTGTTCAATATCTTCATTAATGATCTGGAGGATGGTGTGGATTGCACTCTCAGCAAGTTCGCAGATGACACTAAACTGGGAGGAGAGGTAGATAACCTGGAGGGTAGGGATAGGATACAGAGGGACCTAGACAAATTGGAGGATTGGGCCAAAATAAATCTGATGAGGTTCAACAAGGACTAGTGCAGAGTCCTGCACTTAGGACGGAAGAATCCCATGCACCGCTACAGACTAAGGACCGACTGGCTAAGTGGCAGTTCTTGAGAAAAGGACCTGGGAATTACAGTGGATGAGAAGCTGGATATGAATCAACAGTGTGCCCTTGTTAACAAGAAGGCTATTGGCATACTGGGCTGCATTAGTAGGAGCATTGCCAGCAGATCAAGGGAAGTGATTATTCCCCTCTATTCAGCACTAGTGAGGCTACATCTGGAGTATTGCGTCCAGTTTTGGGCACCACACTACAGAAGGGATGTGGACAAATTGTAGAGAGTCCAGCAGAGGGCAACAAAAATGATTAGGGGGCTGGGGCACATGACTTATGAGCAGAGGCTGAGGGAACTTGGCTTATTTAGTCTGTGGGGAAAAAGGAGTGTGGGGGGGGGATTTGATAGCAGCCTTCAACTAACTTAAGGGGGGTTCCAAAGGGGATGCAGCTAGGCTGTTCTCAGTGGTAGCAGATGACAGAACAAGGAGTAATGGTTTCAAGTTACAGTGGGAGAGGTCTAGGCTGGTTATTAGGAAACACTATTTCACTAGGAGGGTGGTGAAGCACTGGAATGGGTTACCTAGGGAGGTGGTGGAATTTCCATCCTTAAAGGTTTTTAAGGCCTGGCCTGAAAAAAGCCCTGGCTGGGATGATTTAGTTGGGGTTAGTCCTGCTTTGATCAGGGGTTTGGACTAGATGACCTCCTGAGGTCTCTTCCAACTCTAATCGTCTATGATTCTATGTGTGATTTAGGAAAACAGTTAGGCAGAAGTCTATTAAGGTGGAAATCAGAAACCATCCGACTTAGGAGTTTTAGTTGTGGTCTCTTTACAAACTATACTGCTAAATGAACCGTGATGGAACTCATAGAAATGCCTGAAATTTTCAGTTCCAACAAGTAATCCAAGATTGTGGAAAGAGACAACTGGATAGGAGAAAATATGGCACTGGTTACACCAACAATTATCTTCTCCATTTCTGAAAGTAAATATGTCTTGTACTTTTCCACAGCTAAAAGGAATCTACAATTTGTACTTCCATTGAACCGGCAGCTTCTAGTCCCAAGAACCTTTGCGAAACCATGCTTATCTTGCAGAATGTTCAGACTGGGGTGAAGCATCTGACCTGCCTCCTGAGACAACAGTCAAGGCTTGATTGGGAGCCACCATGAAGGGCAAAAGGTGAGTCTGATGTGGTGAGGAAACCAAACTTGTCTTGGCTGTGTTGCTGCAATCAAAATTACCTTGGCTTGGTCCTGTCCGATCTTGATATGAACCTTTAAGAGCAATGGAGTTGGAGGATATGCATAAAAAAGACCTTTTGTCAATGCAATGAAGAAAGCATCTCCCAGAGCCTGGGGATCGAGTCCCCCTCTGGAACAGAATTTCCTCCACTTTATGCCATGGCAAAAAGGTTGACCTCTGGAAATCCCCAAGCTAGGAGTAGGTTATTGAAGACTCAGGAGTCCAACTCACATTTGTAATTTAGAGGGAAGTGTCTGCTGAGGTTGTTTGCCAAGGTGTTTTGTATACCCAAGAGGTAAGCAGTTGAGATGACTATCTGATTGGCTTTGCACCAATTCCCAGTTCTAAAGATTCATCTGCTTTGGTGCAGAGTGAGGGGGGATGTGCTCTGCCCTGACAATTGATATAATATATGCAAACTATGTTGTCTGTCAGGATCTTGATGGCCTTGTTTTTGAGTAGGGAAAGAAAATGAAGCCAAGTATTCTGATCACTCTTAACTCCAATAGATTGATGTTCCTGTTGTGACCATTTGCCCTCGACTGTATGAGGATCTAAAAAACCTGCTCCCCAGCCCAAGTGGGAAGTGTCTGATGTTAACATGACCAAAGGGGGATTCTGGTTGAACTGGAATCCTCCACAAACCTCGGACAGATTACTTCACCAGGTGACTGCATTACTCAGGTGACTGCTTTACTCATTACTCATACAGATACCCATTTGTGCAGATTGTGTTTGTTAGTTACATAAACTGTCCTAAGCCACCCCTGGAAACTTTGAAGGTGCAACCTGCCATTTTATGCCACAAAAACGGAAGTGCCATGCATCCCAGCAGTTACAGACATGTTCTTAACTGGAACTTGAGGACGGAGCTGTACTCTTTGCATAAAGTCCTTTAGAGCCAGAAGGAGGTAAGCTCTACCTATTATCAATATCAGAAATGCTTCTATAAACAGAATTTACTGTGTAGGGGGTAAGATCAAATTCTCGAGATTTACCTGCAGGCCTAGACTTTGACATAGAGAAGTTGTTGGTTGAACTACCTCCTGATATAACCAGCCCCTGGGGAGTGAGTCATCAAGGTAGGGAAAGATAGTTATTCCTAGACAACGGAGGTAGGAGCTACGACCACCATGATTTTTGAGAACACCTTTGGGACTGAAGACAGGCTGAAGGGTAGGACCTGATAGTGGTAATGATTGTGATTGAATGTGAAACAAAGAAATCTTTTGTGAGAAAGATGAATTGCTATGTGGATATAGGTTTCAGAGTGGTAGCCGTGTTAGTCTGTATCAGCAAAAACAACAAGGAGTCCTTGTGGCACCTTAGAGACTAACAAATTTATTTGGAGTCTGTACATCCACATCAGCCACAGCATTGGGGCTCGTTCATCTGCACCTCTACCAATGTGATATATGCCATCATGTGCCAGCAATGCCCCTCTGCCATGTACATTGGTCAAACCGGACTGCCTCTAAGTAAAAGAATAAATAGACACAAATCAGACATCAAGAATCATAACATTCAAAAACCAGTAGGAGAACACTTTAATCTCCCTGGACACTCAAACTTAAAAGTGGCAATTCTTCAACGAAGCGGACTCCAATGAGAAACTGCAGAACTGGAATTAATTTGCAAACACCATCAAATTAGGCCTGAATAAAGACTGGGAGTGGATGGGTCACTACAAAAAGTAATTTTCCCTTTCTGTTGATACTCACACCTTCTTCTCAACTGTTGGAAATGGGTGACGTCCACCTTGATTGAATTGGCCTTGTTAGCACTACAAAAAAGTAATTTTCCCCATTTGATATTCACCCATTCTTGTCAATTGTTGAGAATAGGCCACTTCCATCTTATTTGAATTAGCCTCGTTAGCACTGACCCCACACTCGGTAAGGCAACTCCCATCTTTCCATGTGCTGTAATATTTTTACTGCTTTCTGTATTTTTCACTCCATGCATCTGATGAAGTGGGTTTTAGCCCACAAAAGCTTATGCCCAAATAAATTTGTTAGTCTCTAAGTGCCACAAGGACTGCTTGTTGTTTATGTGGATATACGCACTTTTGATATTGAGGATCGCAAACCAGTCTCTGGATTCAGGGAGGGAATTATAGCTGCTAGGGACACTACCCTGAAATTTAGATGTCTGACATGCTTCTTCGATTGTCTGAAATCTAATATCAGCTTCCAATCCCTGTTTTTCTTGAGTATCAGAAAGCATCTTGAATAGAATCCTTTTCCCCTGTGTTGAAGTGGGACTGGTGTTATGCCTCTTAGACTTAGGAGTGATGAAATCTCCTGTGTCAGCAAATGAATCTGAGAGGGATCCCCAAGGCGGGACAGAGAAGGGGGTTGGAAGGGCAGGATGGAGGTAAACTGGACAATACAACCCAAACTAATGGCCTCCAACGTCCATCTGTCTGATATTATAGCCTCCCATACTTGATGAAAGAGAGAGTGTTAGTGCTCACATTGAGGAAGGGGGGGTTGTGCATTGCAGCAGAGAAAACCTGATCATTGGGTGGTCTGAATCATCAGAACTGGTGCTTGGACAATGTTAAAGGCTGGAATGACAATCTAGGTAGTTGACAGCTTTTTCTTTGAAAATTTCAGCCTCTTAGCTGGTGGTTCCAGTGGCCTGCGGAAGGTGGAAGAGTGAGTAGGGTAGGATCTTTGTGCCCAATGAGACCTGCTAAACTTATTATTTGCATGGGTGTATATCCATAAAGATTTAAGTGTTGCCATGGAGCCCTTTAGGGTATTAAGCGAGTCGTTTGTGGAATCTGCAAAAAGCTTCTGGCCATCGAATAGTAAATTTTACAGGGATACCAGACAATGGAAAGAAGGAAGCTCATCTCCTCCCTACTCTGTTGTAAACAGACCTGGTTGCAGTATCATGTGAAGGCTGCAGTGAAGTTTTTTCCAAGAGCTGACCCTCCTTTATTATGACACAGAACTGTTCTGGATGTTCCTGTAGCAAATGGTCAATAAATGCATTAAACTTCTCATAGTTCAGGTAGTCATATTTTGACATCAGCACCTAGTGATTACCTTTCCTCAACTGTAATGTTGCCAACGAGTAGCTCTTACAACCAAAAACGTCTCGAGGTTTCTGATCCTTATAAGGGATGGCTTTTTGGGTATGTTGCCTGCCCCTTTCATTGACTGGGGCGACAACAAAATAATTTGATGCTGGGTGAGAGAATCAAGGCCAGGATTTTTTATCAGCTTGCTTGCACGTATGTGGAGGACATAGGTGGGGTTTACCAGATGGACTAAGCTAGCTCAAGGAGGGATTCAGTAATTTGCAGTGCAACCAGTGCTGAGGAAGAGCTGTGCACTATGTCCAGGAGCTTGCGATGGAAAACCCAGATTTCCTTCAGGGGAATGGGTCATTCTTTCATGGGTCAGCGACCCACTGCATCAGATCCTGTAAATGTTTAAAAGTCATTAGTTAACAATGGCAGAGGTGGTTTTACTGCCTCATCAGGTGACGACAAAGAGATGTTTGTAAGGCGGGTAACCTCCTTGTCCACCCTTGCCTCTTTCTCCTCAAAGGTCTTCTTGGACTCTTAAAGTGGAGTGAAGAGATAAATAGTACTGGGGAATGAAGTCTTCTGTGTTCCCTATAGGATTGAGTTGAGGTCTCTCATAATTACTGGCAGTACATTGCCCATAAATCCCAGTAAGGCATGTGGGGAGATATCCAATGTTGGTCATACCAAGTATTAGCAGACAGGGGTCTGGTGTCCTGTCTTTGTTGCAGCCACATTAGGGAACAACAACATCTCCTGGAATAAATTGGAGAGTCTTGAACAGGAAGTTCAGACACTGAGTCGAAATGCTCCTCCACATATTGAATCAGAGGTAATAACCCCTCCTCATGGATAGTAGAAGATGGAGAAGAGGTAGGTCTCACAAAAACATGAGCAGTCAACGACCCTCTTGACCTCAATCCTGAGAGGAGTACTCAGGTCACAAGGACTGGAGATTCAAGCTCATTTGGTATCCTGAGGTCTTTCAGGTACTGGAATTCCTGCAGTACCCAGGAGCACAAAAGAACTTGCTAAAAGCACTGATGATGTTACAGAAGCCATTGTGTGAGGTGCTGATGTTGGTACCAACTGGGTAAAAGATTCCACTGAATCCGTTCTCTTGGTCATAGCAGCCTTTCATACTAAGCCCTTTACCACTGAGGTATGGGACTTAGTTGAAGTCTAAATGTGCTTCACAGTACCCAAAGTGCTCAGAGCCTCACTAGCAATCCTCTCAGGGCCTGAGGTCTCTGGTGACCAGATCTTATTTGATGAGGAAGAGAAAGTTCCTCACCCTGTGCAGTAACTGAGATTCTTCAAGATGGGTGAAGACAGTGGGTGCTCTACTTCAGGTGAATGTGCATCCCTGCGTCTTTGATTGAAGAATTTCAGCAGCAGTGCTCATTTGGGTCGTGCATGTGCTGTCCCCGTCTTGTGCTGTTGTCGGCACCTACCTTGCGTATGTGTCCAGACCCCCCTCCCCAGTTCCTTCTCTACTGTAGAGTCCAGAAATTGAACTCCAAAGTAGAGGGGAGGTAGGGAGGTAGTGGAGCACCTACAGGGACACTCATTTCAAGGAACCTCAGTTACTGCACAGGGTGAGTAACCCTCTCTTCTTCTTTGAAGAGAGTGTCCCTGTGGGTGCTCCACTTCAGGTGACTGTTGAGCAGTCTCTCTCATTGGACAGAAGGAGCTTCAGCATTGCTTGTGTAAGCGATGATAACACTGTAAGACCTAGCAATGTGTCCAATCTTAAACCCTTGTTTATTGTGGAATGTTTTGTGAACGTGTATGGACATGATTTATCTGAGGCACAATAATCCCCAGGGTCCTTTGTGTAGCTCAAGAAGCCCTTCCTGGGTCTTGAAGCTAGAGACTGATCAGAAGTAGTCATAGTTTGGGGCATCTTATGAGAAGGTCCTGGTGAAGGGGAGTGCCTCCTCTTCTCACAGTGGGAAATAGAGAAAGCTGTGGGAGCACTCCTCTCTGGTATAAAGTCAAATCTCAGAACTTGTGAGGGGCCAGCATTAGAAGATGCATGGGGGGACTGCATGAATAGATATGCTGCCCGGGATGTTTGTGTTCTTTTAAAAAAAAAAACAGCTAATGCTGCATTTTTCTCTGATGTGTCCCTCATCCTGACATAACAGTCAGCGAGTATGTGGGTTGTTTGTTGGCATTGCCACCTGGCTGGAGGGGCAATGTTTAAAGCATGACGACTTTTGTCTTTTAAAGCCAGTACCAAGCATCTCAGGCCTTGAAAAACCAAGATAGGGACAAAAATGCAAAATGACACAAAACTACTTACTAACTATCCTAATCTAACTACCATTTACCAAATAGAAGATGTGAAAAAGCTCATGGGAAAAACCATAAGCAAAGTCCATGGGGACCTCCAACTCTTAGCCATGGAAGATGAGAAGGAACTGAGGGAAGGTCAGGGCAGCTCCATCCTTTAAACCCACAGCTGAAAACACAGGTAATCACAGGGTACTATTAGTGAAAGCTCTCTAACTCAAGTGCACGTAATGTTCACATACCTAAGTAGAACAGACATGTGCAATCACTTGAAGAAGAACCTCTCTTTTCTGGCAAGAGATCAACCCAGAAAGAGATCCAACTCTTGCCCATCAGTGGGTGTCAATAATAAAGAATGTTTACAACACCCACATATTTATCTTTATCACAATGTTTGAAATATTTACCTATAGTTAGAATGCTTCCTCAGATACCTTGGTAAATTTAACTACCACAGGGGATGAATGTGCCGTTTCAATGGTGTCCACTGTACACAGTATATAGCAAAACTTACATTTGTGAAACGTTTTCCCAAAGTGAGAACATAACTCCTATAATATTAATGGGAGCTATGAGTACACGAGATCTGGAAAACAGACACCTATATCATTGACAAAACTGTAGGCAAGTATATTCCTGCAGTTAATAATCTGTAAATAACCATAAGAAAGGCAAGAAATTTAAGGATCAGTTAAATATAAAAGCCTTTGCACAAGTTGTGAAATTTGTTATTATTTTCCTAACAAACTCTACCATTCACCAAATAAAGCCAAATCATACAGTCCTTTTTCAGTCAAAGCTCCCACTGAAGTCCAAGGGGTTCTGAATATGTAAAAATCATGAGATTATGGCCTTGAATAAGTTACAGATAACAATGTTACTTACCTCTAAACTTTCAATTTTTGTCATGAAGTCTCCAAAATCTACATCAAATTCAGTTTTTCGTGGGTCAAGAATATCATATTGTTTCTTTTGAACGCTCTGGTAGATATTTTTGAACTTTATTGCCATAATATCTATCCCTTCAATTGTAGACATACTAAGTGCAGAAAATGTTTGTACTATAGTAATCATCTCTGTAATCTGAAATAAAAAAATATTTTTCACACTCAGATCAAATTATGAATTTATTTCAATTCATTTAGTTTGCTTGTGGTGCTTCTTGTTGACAAAGGAATAATTACATCCTGGGCTAAACAGACTAGACTGAGATCAATGGCCAGTCTGCTCTGATTGGTTATTTCACTCAGAATTCCTCATCTAAATACTCACAACAAAACACTGCTCCCTCAACTTCTTACCCCAACCCTCACCATCACTCAACCTAATCTAAATCGTTTCAATATTTTTGCTCTGTTTTTCTTGGAGGAAGAAAATCTTGAGGAAGGTTTATCTGTAGTTAACTTTTACATTAAATTACATTTAATATCTGAGTGATAGGGTGGGGAATGGCTCAAAAGCTGAAGCATCAATGTTTAAGATATACAAACAGGAATTTCCAAGCGCAACAGACAGACCACAAGAACTAGTATATGCACTGTATGATTACCAAGGAAAAACACAATGCCTGAGGGCTCTGCTCACTGTTTTGATCTCTGCTGCCCTGCAGGCATGAGTCCCTCCCCTTTCTGGGAAGCATCTGCAAGCTCAGCTGTCAGATCATTTATGTGGAATGCTCCTGTTCTGCCCTGCACTAGGAACACAGGGGAAGACAGGCTGCTGCTGCAGGGAGTGGGGGGGGGGGAGGGGAGGGGATGGACTGCTGTGCTGCTTTGACATTCCTCAGCATGGAGAGCTCACAGACCTGTGCAGGATGCTGCTCCTGCTTCCGACAGCTGAGGAGGTTGTGGGAGAACTCTTAGAGAAATCACAGAGCCATAGGCAGGCAGAGCAGGCTGCTTCCGGAGAGACTGCTGTGCTGAGCAGAGCTGGGGGCTGATGGGGGGAATTCCCCCACCCTCTGTCTCAGGATAGGTTGGACAGCCTGCTGTCTCCCCCGCCCACACACACACACACCACTCTCCTCTCCCTCCCCCACCCCTGCCCACTTCAGTTGAAAAGTGTCTGACAATCTATTAGGGTGCCATGGAACGATGGGATTGAGAAACCTGCATCATGTGACACTGTACCTGCCCCACGAGGCATTGCAAACCCTTCCTAAAGCACCCTGCGGACAGTTGCATAGTGGGATAGATACCACAGCGCATGGCTATCAATGCAAGAGCTGCTAGTGTGGATGCACTCTGCCCACACAAGGAGCATAGTGTAGACATGCAACAGTGGTTTTAACTAAAGTGACATAACTTTTGCCAACAAAACTTTGTAGGGTAGACAACTTTTCTTTGTTTTTGGGATAGGCTTCAGTTTTTAGTCTCCAGTCATACTCAGACATTGGGTCAGGGTAGAGAAACATTTTCCACAGAGGTACATATGTCTTAAGTAATAGGAGACACTATTTTAATAATAGGAGACAACTCTTTTATTTAGGTGTTCTATTTCCCACATCCCTCTTCCTGTTTCTTGTACCTATGGCCTTGGGTTACACATCTATTGCACTACATCCGTTTATGGAAAGAAAAGAAAGAAAGAAAGAAAGAAAGAAAGAAAGAAAGAAAGAAAGAAAGAAAGAAAGAAAGAAAGAAAGAAAGAAAGAAAGAAAGAAAGAAAGAAAGAAAGAAGTCCAAGTTACTCACTTTGCTAGGCTTCCCATGGAATCCTTTGTTCTCTGATTTATTTTTTAGATTGGACTGTCCTCACGGCAGAGACTAGTAATAATTTTGTATCTTGCTCATCACTAAGCACATTGTTGGTGCTTTAAAAACAGTACTAACAAAAAGGCTTTGTGACCCTTTAAGTGAAAAGTTTTGAAGAAGTGCTCTAGAATCATAGTGCCAATCTCTGCATTTTACAAGATGCTCTAAGGACAGGTATGCCCCAATGATGTCTACCCCCTTTGCACAGAAGAATAGAAATATGTCCTCCTTGGTTGCAAGAGGCTTAGATCCAACCACTGCCTAGCTTTTCAACATATTGGGAGCATCTGGGTCTGGAGTCTTTATTGGTTTAATCAGAGGATCTCAGCTGACATTTGCAGGTAGCAATGATGGTGGAATTATAGGGTTAGAAGGGACTGCAAGGCTCAGTATAACCCCCAAATAAGCTGAGGAAGAGTTCACCAACTGATTATCTTATAGAGATAGCCCATTCACCAGATTTTCCAGCTCACTTGCCTTGCTTTCAAGACAAACAGAATATCAATTGATCTGAGAGTAAGGATCTCTTTGATCCACCTCGGGTTACTTCATGGCCCTTTGTCAAGGTTCCTTCCCCACTCTGAACTCTAGGGTACAGATGTGAGGACCTGCATGAAAACCTCCTAAGCTTACTTTTACCAGCTTAGGTTAAAACTTCCCCAAGGTACAAACTATTTGTTACCCTCTGCCCTTGGACTTCCACTGCCACCACCAAACTTTATCTGGGTTCCTGAGAAAACATAGTTTGGACACGTCTTTCCCCCCAAAAACCTCCCAACCCTTGCACCCCACTTCCTGAGGAAGGTTTGGTAAAAATCCTCACCAATTTGCATAGGTGACCACAGACCCAAACCCTTGGATCTTAGAACAATGAAAAAGTATTCAGTTTCCTTACAAGAAGACTTTTAATAGAAGTAATCATCTCTGTAAAATCAGGATGGTAAATACCTTACAGGGTAATTAGATTCAAGACATAGAGAATCCCTCTAGGCAAAACCTTAAGTTACAAAAAAGACACACAGACAGGAATAGTCATTCTATTCAGCACAGCTATTTTTTCAGCCATTTAAAGGAATCATAAACTAACACATACCTAGCTAGATTACTTACTAAGTTCTAAGACTCCATTCCTGTTCTGTCCCTGGCAAAAGCATCATCCAGACAGACACAGACCCTTTATTTTTCTCCCTCCTCCCAGCTTTTGAAAGTATCTTGTCTCCTCATTGGTCATTTTGGTCAGGTGCCAACGAGGTTACCTTTAGCTTCTTAACCCTTTACAGATGAGAGGATCTTTCCTCTGGCCAGGAGGGATTTTAAAGGGGTTTACCCTTCCCTTTATATTTATGACACCCTTGGACCCAGGATATGAAAGTCTCCAGCCTGAGTTTCTTAGGGAATTCTTTAAATGCTTCTTTCTGATTTTGTTCTGTGCAAGTGGGATCAATTTGGAGGAACTGATCCTAAACTGATTTTGTAAATGCACTGATTAATGCTGAAGACTCATGCACAAGAGTTTGCCAGAGGGCGCTGAAGACAAAAGGCTGTCAAGAGTTATCAGGCCACCTGCATGGAGCTAATCCACCATCCTCTCTTTCCACGTTCAAATCCCTCCTAAAATGTCACTTCTACAAAACCCATAGGAAGAGAATAACAAAAAACAAACAAAAACAAACCACACCAGCAACCAACAACTCTAAAACAATCCTCCCTTTGGGTTTCCTACTCTTTACTTCTCCATTTTTTATTTTTTACAGTTTGTTCCAAAGCCCATTAAATTAACAGGACTCTTTCCATTCACTTTAATGGGGTGTGGATAGATTATTAACTCTTTAGGATACATAATTATCTTAATTTTTTGTCGTGTACAACACAAATAATGCTATGGGAGCTTAATAAATAAACAAATTAATAATAAAAACATCATGTTTTGAAAATTTGAAGTACAATGTGTGTGTGGTGGGTCTCTTTCTTTTTATAATCTTTGGGGGGGGAAAGCCTTATGTATTTTGGCAAAAATGTAAATCTATTATTTTTTTTCCTCTGCCCATCTAACTTAGGCTTTGTCTACACTGGAACTTCATCGGCAAAACTTTTGTCATTCAGGGGTGTTGGGAAAAAAAAAATAAACCACACACCCTGAACGACAAAAGTTTTACTGACGAAAAGCACCGATGTGAACAGCACTTTGTCGGCAGGAGTGCTCTCCTGCCCACAAAGTCATTGCTGCTTGAGCGGGGTGGAAGTTTGTCGGCAGGAGAGCTTTTTCCTGCCAACAAACAGCAGATACACTGCGCTCCTTTTAGCAACGTGGCTGTAGTGGCACAGCCATGTCGCTAAAAGCTGCATAGTGTAGACAAAGCTTAGGTTCAGATTAATTGATTTTTCTGAACCCTTTTAAAAAACTGAATTTTAGGCTGAGACCAAGCATAGAAAGCCAAACACGGAATTTTTTAACAAGCTATGAGCAAATGAAAAAAGTGAGTTGCAACTCTTAACTACAGCTTTCGTTATTTGTGAAAGTCATAATAATTTGATGGTCTAAGAAATCAAGAGAAATGCCGTATTTATCCAAAAACATCAACCACATTTTAAAGAAAAAAAATCTTTCATATTGAATTAAGAATACAGTACACTAAGCAATTCTTTAGTCAATCTACAAAAATTCTCATTAAAGACATGCACAATTACCTTTTTTTTAAAATGTTACTTACTTTTTCTAGCCTTTTACAAAAAGCTTCGAATTTGCCAAAAATATACATCTCTGATACTTCAAATGTCTTTTCCCCTAGAGCTTCCAAAATCTGTTTCCTTGTTTTATGAAAGCATTTTTGATATTCTTTAAATAAAAAAATGCAGTCCTAAAAAAGTTGAGAAACAAATGCAATAACTATCAGATGGAAAGAAACATGCAATATTTCTTATGTACAAAAAAAATCTGTTGTTTCTGTTGGCTGTTCTGTATTTTAGAAAATGGTATTTTTTGTAATTAGTCCACATTATCATTTTGATACTGAAACAGAATTTTGCAACCAGACTTGTGACCTATTCCTTGTGTCCTGCACTAACATGGAGAAATTTTTCTTATTTAGCACTTACTATTCTCATTTCAAAAAGAAGAAAGTGATGAGGAGAAAATGTGAAAAACCAAACTAATAATGTTAGATGGATGACCAATAAGGATTTCCTGTATTTATCTTACTTTATGATTAAGAATAATTGACTCAAAACTATTGCTGCAGGGAGCTAATCTTTACCAAATGCCATATCAGTGTTACCCTTGAACATCTCAGATCCTTCAGATTTCTTTTCTTACATTTGCTAGATGTGTCTTGTCTTAGGTCTGATCCAGCAAAAATTTAAGCACACTTAACTTTCCACACTGAATAGTTCTACTGACTTCTCCCTCCCTCTTGCTGAAGTATTAAGTATTATTCAAATATTATTATTACCCCTAAAATTAAGCATGTGCGTAAGCCTTTGCAGGATCAAGGCCCTAGATTGTAAGCCCTTCAGAGCAGAGGCTTTTACCATGTGTTGTATAGCACCTAACAAAAGGGGGTGCTAAGGATGGCTGGGGGGCCTCTGAGACCTACTGACCTAATAATAATTAGCAAAAATACTTCAACAAGAGAGGAACAAGACAAGAAGTTGTATGGGAAAGGAGAAAGATGAGACGATTCTGACACACAGTGGCTGTATCAAGAAGCCAAAACAGAAAACAGTACTTCCTATAACCATACTATTAGCACAGCATGGTTAAAACTAGCTATGCCAATATGAGCATTTCCAGTTTAAAATGTAGAGGAAAAAGGTTGACGGCAATTAGGCAGCAGCTCTTTCAAATATTATACCTAACGTAAAAAACCCTGTCTTGGCTGTCCAGGAGTAGAATTCCACAGAAAAGCCATGTAAGTACATGTTGAACTGCAAGCACATGTTTAAGTGGTTTGTTGAATTGAGACCTTAATTAATGCACCAGTTCAGTGGATGTAAAAAAAACAAACCAGTCTTCAATCAAAATGTTCAAGCTTTTATTCTCTAGAATGTTTTATAATAGATACTTTATGTTAAATCAACACAAACCCTTAAAGCACTCTGTTGGTCATCTCAACCCAATTTAAAGAAGGAAAAACAAACTTATCAGTAGCCCTTGTTTAGGGTCATAAGTGACAGCAGTCAAATCATAGTCTAAAGCCATGTCTACGCTAGCGAGCTTAGAGCAACACAGCTGTACCAATGCAGCTGTGCCACTGTAAGATCACTTGTGTAGCTGCTCTATGTTGGCAGGAGAGAGAGCTCTCCCATCTACATAATAAAACCACCTCCATGAGCGGTGGTAGCTATATTAGCAGGAGAAGCTCTCCCACCTACATAGCGCGGTCCACACCAGCATGTCTCTCAGTGTAACTTATTTCAGAGTATCAGCCCTGTTAGTCTGTATCCGCAAAAAGAAAAGGAGTACTTGTGGCACCTTAGCTCATGAAAGCTTATGCTCAAATAAATTTGTTAGTCTCTAAGGTGCCACAAGTACTCCTTTTCTTTTAGTGTAACTTATGTTGCTCAAGAGGGTGGGGTTTTTTTTGTTTGTTTGTTTTTAAACACATCCCTGAATGACATAAGTTATACTGACAAAAGTGGTAGTGTAGACATGGCCAAAGTCCCATGTATTCCGGAATTCAATGGAATTTGTTATGGAAGTCATGCTTTCTGCAAAAAGCTGCTCCAGGATCTCAGCTTTCATTTTAAAAAATTGTGTTTCTAGGCTTTGTGGTCCCAAAGAAACGCTTGAAAATGTGATCCAAATGTAAATCGAAGTACTGATGTCTTCCTGAGTTGTCATACTGCCTGAAAACATAGCTCAGAATGTCTGAAATGCACCATTAAATTAAAGTGTTCTTAATGCTGAAACCTAAAAAATAACAATCTGCAGTATACTGAAAATGGGGGAGGCAATGTAAAATAAATGGAAATTTAATATTAAAATAAATAACCTAGGAGCTACTTTAATTTTATTATTCATTTTCATATTTAATTCTCTAAAATATCATCAATTTTTAAAATTGTTCTTAAGAAGCTGCAGAATTTTCATCAGAGTGCTACAGAATATAGGATCTAGCTGCAGAATCTAGGCCAAGCTTGCAAGTCATGGGGCCTTCAACACAGCCATTCTGAATTTGTTTTCAATTTAGCTTATGTGAGGCACGATATCGTGTTTAAGTCCAGATATTACCACTATGTTTCCTACATCCACCAATGTTATCAATCAAAACATACAGTCCGTGATTTGAAGAAATAACTTTATTTCCCATAGTTCCATTATCCTCCAAGTGCTTACAGATGGAAAAATATTTGTGCTTTATTTTCAATCCATTATATGTTTACCAATCAGTAATTTCCAGAATCCCTCTTTCCCAACTCTTCCGTCCTTTTTTAAAAATATATAATAAGACCTTTGTGGAAGGGGAGGTTCCCCCAGTCCTTTGGTACATGACAGATCCCTCATTTTCAATACATCCCTGGTTTCCCATTATTTTATTTTAAAAAAAAAAAACTATACAACTAGTTATTAAGAGACAGATTGCAAGCCATCTTAACACATGTTGACAGCAAAACAGATATTTAAACAGGAAGTGGAAATGGTTGGTGCTCCCAGAAGAAAAGATTGCTTCGTCTCTGCCTGAGGTTTGCATTCTGCTTGAAAAGACTCTCCAATAAGACTTTTTGATTTCTTGTCTTTGTTTATAAGGTCCAAAAGAAGCCTGCCCAGGTGTGGCAGTAGACTTTTTTAGTGAAAACAATGTGAGGGAAGCCTGGTCCATATCCTTAGAAAGAAGCCACAGCATTAAAGGATGTTAAACATGAAGGCTGGAGCCTTTAAAGAGACAATATTATAATTTTCCTTTGTGAAATTTTTTCTTTATTATCAAGACTGACACGACAGCTTTGTCCCAGATTTGTACACTTAGAATTACAAAATTTGTGGCTGGAGGAAACATAGCAAAATATTCGGGTTTCAGTAAAGCATTTGATGTTTCTTACAAAAGGTCACTCACAAAACTAATCTAAAAACTGACCTGCACATGATCGTTGTCATGTGAAAGAAACAGATACGTACCTCTACTATAATCACTGTTCTTCAAGATGTGTTGGGCATACATACATTCCACTGTAGGTGTATGTGTGTGCCCAAAATACTTGAGTCAGAGACTTTTATAAGCAGTACTGTCGGGGCACTGCATGCACCTACGATATCCTTGTGTATGCAGCCAAGGGCATTAAAGAAAACCCTCCTGAGTTCCTTTGCATCAGAAATATGAAAACACTTCCAAACTAGAAGAGAAGGAGGGAGGGTCATGGAATGTATGGGCTTGTCTTCTCTACTGGGAGATCAACACTGCTGCAATTGATGCAGTGGGTGTTAATTTAGTGGGTCTAGTGAAGACCTGCTAACTCGACAGTAGAGTGCTCTCCGGTCAATTCCAGTACTCCAGCTCCCTGAGAAGGGTAAGGTAAGTGGACTGGAGAGCGTCTCCTATTGATGCAGAGCAGTGAAGACACCGGGGTAAGTCGACCTAAGCTATGTTGTCTCCAGTTATGTTATTCACATAGCTGGAGTAGAGTAACTTCGGTTGACTTACCCCAGTAGTGAAGACAAGCTCAATGTGTGCACAAACCTATGGTGAAGAGCAGCAGCTACTGTAGAGGTAAGTAACTGGTTTTTAGTTCTTTGAATGATTGTGTACATGTACATTTCACTGTGGGTTTCTTTACAGGCAGTGGGACTTCGGACCTACTTGAACTGGGAATGAAGTACAGACTTACCAAAGTCTACATCCATTCACAATGCCGGAGTTGATGGCATAGTCTGGAGAAGGTATGTATTGATTACCATGTAGCCACTTTACAGATATCCACAATCAGTACATTATTTAGGAAGGCTGTTGTGGTAACCTGAGCCCTTGTAGAGTGAGTAGTTATCTTTGTTGGAGAAGTTACTTTTGTGAATTTGTAACGGGATCTTATGCAAGAAGATATCTGAGCTGAGATTGCTTTCCCCTTCACTCTTTTTGTGTAGGGCACAAACAGTCTAGGAGACACTCTAAATGACTTGCCTCAAGGCGGCTTCCCCCGTTCCCGGCAGGGAACGATGGGGGAGAAGCTCCAGGGGGTTTCCCCCCCACTCCCAGCAGGGAACAGGAAGCAGAGGGGAGCACAGCCCGCTGGGAACCTGGGAACCTATAGGGCAGCCAGGTTCCTGGCAGGAAGCTGCCAGCAGAGCTGAGAGACTGGGCTCCTGGTGAGGACATGCACCATCAACCCAGGGAGGGTAGTGTGGACATGAACCACTGCAGTAATTACTGTGGTGGCTGTAAGTTGACCTAATATAGGTCAACTTAGGCTTGAAGTTGAGACACACACCCTCAGCTCCCAAAATGGAACTAGATCTCTGACAGGACAGTATACACAAACAAGCTCTTTAAGACATCTCACTACCTCCAGGTGTGACAAAAAACTTACAAGCCTTTAATGGAAGGGTGAATGGCCAAGATGGTGGCTAAATTAACTCTAATGGAGCTAATTGAAAAGTCTTGTATATATACAAGATGTCCTGAATTTCGGCTCCAGTGGGACAAAGATGATGAGAAGCAGCCCAGATAGAAAAATCTCTTCCACTTAGCTAAGTAGATAGATCTCATAGAATCCTTTCTGTTAATAAGAATGGTTTGGATCTCCTGAGAACAAGATTTTTCCAAGGAGTCCAACCATATCTCATCCAGGCCCAGAAATGCACATTCTGTAGGTCTGGATGTAGTTTCTGATCTTGATTCAGAGACAAACATCCTTCAACAAATGGCAGTGTTATTGGTGATTGGATTGTGAGCTCTTGATGATCTATGTAGCGATGCTGCCCTAGCCAAGCCAGAGCTATCAGTGTTAATGTAGCGTGGTCTTATTTTAGTTTCCTTATCCTTTGATTCCAAGGATGAACCAGTGGAAAGGCACAGAGAAGATCGGTTGATCAAGGAAGAAGGAAGATATCTGCTACTGAGTCTGGACTCCAACCACCCTGAAACACACCTCTAACACTTTTTGTTTAGGTTTGTTGCAAAGAGATCTACAGTGGGTGGTCCCCATTTCTAGAACATGATGGCCAATATGTTTATCTTCAAGGATGACTCTTGGTGATAAATGACATTTCTGCTTAAGGAATACACTGTAGTGTTTCTCATCCCAGCAGATGGAAGGCTTCAGTGTAATGTTCTGAACACAAAACTTCAGAGATGAATCGATTCTTCACATAAGTGACCCAACCTGGCTCTGCCTTGCCTGATCAGGTAAAACATGGCAGTGGTGTTGTCCATAAGTACCTGAGTTGTGTGCCTTTTGATTATGGCTAGGAACACTTGCTTGCATTAAATGTATCCCCTAACTCTATGATTTGTATATGTTGTGAAACTCCCCTGGGTGGACACCCCAGGCCTTGGTGGAGGCATCAGAACCAGCAATGACAATTGGCACAGAAGGGAAGAAGGGAACTTCCACACAGCTGTTTTTGGGGTCCATTCACCAGTCTAGGGATAAAAGCACTCATACAAGTACATATATCAGCATGTCCAGAGAGTGTCTGCTCAGCTGTGGAATGGAGCCAGGACTCCATGTACCTGAGGTGAAGTCTGACATGCTAAATTGCATATGTGTATGATGCCATGAGACCTAGAAGTCATGGGCAGGATTATACCATTGTCCTGAGATTGGCTTTGAAGTTCTTGAAAAGTTGACAATGGCCAGAAACCTGTCTTGAAATAAGTAAGCAGTCACTGTAGTAGCATCCGATGAAGTGAGCTGTAGCTCACGAAAGCTCATGCTCAAATAAATTGGTTAGTCTCTAAGGTGCCACAAGTACTCCTTTTCTTTTTGTAGTAGTATCGAAGATGGCTTTTACAAATTCAGTCTTTTGGACTGGGATTAAAGTTGACTTTTCTGCATTTATTCTCAGTTCCAGATGAGCAAACAGGAACTGGATTTGAATAATGCTGCTCACTACTTGCTCTTTTGACTGACCTCAAATCAGCCAGTCATCCAGCTAAGGAAAAACCTGGATATCAGAACACCAGCCTATTCTGGGAATGAGCAAGTAGTGGGAATAAAACCCTTTCCCCCCTTGTTGTAGAGATGCTTTCAATATGGTTCCCATACAGAGGAGAGACTGCACTTTCTGAAGCAGTCTTGTGAAAAGGGTCCCTGGGAAGGTTAGTGGAGGAAGGATTGGAACCGTATGACATATCCTTCTTAAGCAGTGCTCAGAACCATTTGTCTGATGTTATGGAGGTGCAGGCACTGAGGAAGAGAGACAAATGCTAATTTTTAACCTACAAAGTGGTGACCTTAAAGGTATATTACTGCCTTGAAATCAGCTTCAGGCACAAGATTCTGGCTGATGCATCTTTACCAATGGTTCTCAAAGGGAATTAGTATGAAGATACTGTCATGGTGTGGGACTCACCCGTGCGGTGCCTCCTGCTGGTCTCTCAGGTAATTAGCTTTTCCAACCTCCGGAGCGCCCTCTGCAGGCCGGTGTCCTGCTTGCCACTGCCCCAGTGTCCCTCCCGGACCCCAGTGCCCACATCTGAGCCTGCTTCCCCCAATCAGCCTGGGAACTGTTTGCTCCCAGCCACAGCCCTCTCCTGGGCTGTTTTAAGCCGTTTAAGGCCGGAGCGGGTGACCACCCCACTACAGATACATAGTGACTGGTCAATTGTCATTGATATGCCCATCAAATTGACTGCTTTAAAGAAGCTGACATCTGGTTAGAAGATCCTGCAGCTGCTTGCACCTCGAAGGCTTACTGCATCTCCTACAAGGGTACACATGTCTAAACAGATAAATTGAGATTTACAGTGTCCCTTTTTAGAGGCAGAGAGTAGACTTCCAAAGAACATAATGTAGCCCTAGAGTCTTTTGGAGTAAGCAAAGCATAGCAGTTTTTTCTTCAAAAACAATTTAGACCTTTGAAAAGCAGATCTTCACCTGTGTTTTGAAATTCTCTAGGAATCCCTGAGGCCTGAAGCCAGGAGGAATGGCTTATAGATATGTCTGTGGCCATAGATTTAAAAGCCATGACTGCTGAGTCAATGTGGTTAAGTGACCCATAGCTATGATGGCAAGAAATTGCTCCTTAAGTTCCTCAGGCAATTTATCACCAAATTTTGAGATAGAGTTCCAATTAATAAACATATTTGCCAGAAGAGCCTACTACTTCCATTTCCTAACTGGCTGTTGTATAGGATTTCGTGCCATACAGGTTTAACTTAATTAATTCTTTATCTTTTGGTTACATTTTGTCTGTGACTGTTTTGGTATGTTCATTCACAGCCATTAGCGCAGGAGAATACAAGGAAGGATGCGTGATAAAACAATAACCCTCTTGGGAGGGCACTTAGTAGCAACTGTCAGCCCTTTTTGATACCAGCAGGAGGGAGGCCAGGTTCTGCCATAAAGTCTTAGCAGAATTGAGAAGAGTTTCATTGATCAGAAGAGCCACACATTCTGGAGCCAAAGTTTCAAATATTTTCAGGAGTTTATGAGGGTTATCTTAAACAACCTTGGCCCATTCACATTATGGGTATGTCACCACTTCATCAAATCCTGAAAAGTTTAAAAATCCACTAGGTGGCAAGGATGTTTCTGATGTAATCACCTCATCTGGTGAGGATGATGAGATAAGAGGAAGTTAGACAGTGGTGTCATCCTGTCTCTCGCCTCTTCCAAGATCTCTAAGCGGGACACCTGCTCAGAAGCCAGGGGAGGTGCTTCCTATGTAGCAGAAGATGGAACAGAGCAGTGATTTGGATATGGATCAAGAGGCAGACACCAAGCTTATATCTTGAGCGGCATCCCGTGGCCCAATAGGGTCAGGACGGGAAGTTATAGGGAACCACAGACCAAGGTGATGAGCACCAGACAGAGAAGTCTCCAGATGAATCTCAGTCTTGTCTGAAGGCACATGGGAGAAGTGGCCAAGTATCATGTCCTTGCAGTACATTTATATGAGGATTGAGCAGGAGAGTAGCAAGATCTAAATGACATAACAGGTGAAGCTGGCCAGCTGCTGCTGGAGTTAGATGAAGACATATTACAGTTCTCTGGAAATTTTGGAGCAATAGCAGTTTGAGTAAAGGGAGGTAGAAATATGTGGTACCAGAGATGTAGACAGAAATGTTGTCAGCACTGTCATCAGTATTAGAGCCAATGTAGCAAGTACTGATGCAGAAGTAGTTACCAGTACCAATGACTGTTGAGGAGCATGCAATGGTGGCAGATCCATAAAAGGTATAGTGAGACTATGTTAGCTGACATGACTGCGACCAGTACTGACTGCAGTGGCAAGTCTGGTACTGAGAGACATATTAAGTCCTTAGCAACTAAGAAAGCTTGAAGCATTGTAGGTATGGAGATAGAATGAAGTGCCCCCAAGTCCAAGTAGATGGTATTGGTGCTGAAGTATACAACACTGATCTCGACAGTTCTGAAGAATTAAATAGCGGAGTTGACATTATCATGTGAGATGAAGAAGGTGTCAGTATCGAAAGCACCAGAGACATTAGTGCCAGATCTGACAGTGCCACCTCTAACAGTACCAGAGGTCATCGTTGTTCTTATGTTCCACCCAAGTCAGTACCAGAGAACGTATAGTTCCTTCCGATGTCTCACCTTTGAGAGCTGAAAAGGAAAACTTCTTTGGTCTCGAGTCTGACTCGGAGGAAATAGCAAGCATCTTTGGTTTCAAGGAAGCATTGTGGACAAAGATAACCATCTCTTTCCCCCATTCTCTCCCTTATATGCAGAAGAGGTAGCCAAAAGGTCATTCTTTACAGGGTGGCAGAGATTTCAGCTCTCACAAACAAAGTCATCAAATTCTGAGGAGGGGCACATCGCCTTCTCTAACAGGTACGCCATAAGATGAATCTCTCTCATACTTCGTACTCGACAGAAAAGACTTACAATTGGAGCACTTATCTTTAACATGTTCCTCTCCTAAACAAAACAAGCAACTTGATGCCCATCAGTTGCAGGCATTACTTTACAGTTTGAAACCTGAAGATCTCTGCATTGTAAACAGAGAGACTCCAGGAGCAACACTCAGAAGGAAAAATGAAAATAATAATAATATAATATAATTAATTAACACTAAACTAATACTAACTATTAACAGTATCTACAACTATATACAATTTCAATATGTAAAGCTGGCTAGAAATGACAAAGCTCAAAAAGCAGTGGAGATCTCCAGTACTTGCCATGGGCAGTAAGAAAGAATGAGAGGGAGTCAGTGTGGCCTTGCCCTTTATGCCCTCTGATGCATCACAAGGACATCCAGGTGTGACGGGGTTGGGACTCGCCACTGCAGCACGTCCTGCTGCTCAGTCAGGGAATTAGCTCAGTTCATGCAGAGCGCCCTCTGCCAGTGGTGTCCCGTCCGTCTCCCGCCCTTGGTTGGTGTCTCGACCCACGTTGCTCCCAGCTTGCGGCGTCTTCTTCAGGACACTGCCCTTTGGCAGTGCCCACTGCTCCGGTCTCACCCCCTTCCGGGGGTTTGGTGTTATCAGCAGTCCTTCTCTTCGCCCCAGCTACAATGGCCAACCACACCCCAAAGTCTAACCCCTTTTGGCAGGGGTCTGGTGCAGTCCGTGATGGGCACTCCTAACAGCCAGGTGGAAGTGCAAGGGGGGGAGACCCAGGCCCGCTCTCTACTCTGGGTCCCAACCCAGGGACCCTTTGGTGGCAGCCTTCCTGCCTGCCTTCCTTCTCTCTCTTTGTCCGTCTCTCTCCCTGGGCCGTTTCCCCCTCGGCCCCTTTGCACTGGCTAGGCCCTTTTTCTCAGGGCCCACGGCCCAGCAGATACCGGGCGGGAGTTCCCTTCTGCTACCCCCACCTGCCCAGCGCTGCGCTGCGCTGTCCCTGGTGCTAGTCTCCTCACACAGGAGACAGACCTTCACCCTCTGAAGGCCTGGGAGAGACTGCCTGCTCCCTTCCTGGGCAGCCTTTATATAGGTACTAGACTAGCCCCGATTGGCTGGCTGTAATACTGGCCCTGATTGGCTCCCTAACAGGCCCTCCCTGATTGGCTGCCACCTTGCGCAGCCGCTCTGGCCTGTTGTAGCCCAATCTGGCATGGGGGTGGGGCACTGCCCCACCACACCAGACCACATCCACTACCCCAAAGGTACTACTAGAAAAAGTCTCTGACTAAAGTGCATTGAGTACACATACACCTAAAATGGAATGTATACGTGTACAGCAACTCAAAGGAGAGTAAAACCGAGCTGAAGAATTAGGATTATTTAGAGTAATGATAAAGAGCAATGCAAATTGAAGTGGACTGGAGTACTATTAGGTCCCACCTCATTAAATACTCATCATTGATCATGAAAAGGGGATCAACAGAAGATAAAGGGAAATTCTGGTCTTAACCTGCAAACTGGTTTTCTACAAAGGATAAACTTACATTATTACCATGAAGCAGGGAGCCCAACCTTCTGACAGGTTGTTAAATTTTTGGTGCCCTACACAGTCCCTCCACATATATGCACACTCCCTCTCTCAACCTTTAAATTCTTTGACTCCTCCCTTTCCTTCTCTCCTCACCGGGTTCTCACCAAATCCTTTTGCTTCTCCCACTAGCGTTTCCAAAATCTCTCCCTAGTCTGACAAAACTCTGGTTCATGCTATATAGTTTTCTCATCAAAACCATTGACCATCTCCTCTCCAATCTACCCAACATTCATCAGCAAAAATAACCTTACTCTCCTGCTGCTCTTACCATGTAATTCACTTTCTAATGTGCTTTCACTGGCTCCTTGTCTCTTTCTACATAAAATCGGAACTCCTCATCATTTTTAAAACTCTCCCTTTACCTACATCTCATTATCACCTATCAGCCCAGCACTCTGACCATTCTTGCTTCATTTCTCCATTAGTACACTGCTGTCACTCTTGCCTTTGTGCCTTATCTCATACTGCTCCTGATTCCTGGAATAACATTCCTCCTCCTGTATACCATCCTGTCCCTCTAAATCCTCTTGATTGACATGGCTCTGATAGTTACACATTCTGTGCTACTCCCAACTTCTATTTAAAAATATCAGAATTTACATGATTAGCTCCCTATGCTGTAATTACTTATTTTTACTTGTTTTAAATATCATCCTTTTTCCTTTTTCTGTTGCTTTTATGTTCTTTGACTGATTACCTTAGATTGAACACTCTAAATAGTGGGACTGTCTCTCTTTTAAATCCTATAGTGTTATATGTTTACTTTTAACAGTAATAAATCAGCTTTGAATAATTTATTTAATATGAAATCTGGAAAACTTTATATTACAAAGCAATGCATACTTTTCTAATAAAAATGATGGACTTCAGTGCAGTCCTACAAGCCGGTGCTTACTAGGTAAAATAAGAACCCACATCAGAATGTGATCTAAACCAGTGAAAACAACAAAATACCACTATACAAACCTGAATTTTTTTAATTACTACAGGTGTATCCTGGTCCCATACACGAGATAAACCACCATCAGTAATATATGCCTTACATGCTGTAACCATTTGATTTGTAACCTAGTACATATAAATGAAAAACAAACTTTGTTAATGATCTCCAAAATTTTGTTTTTATTACACCTTGAAAAAAACAAATTATATACCTGCAATTGGAACTTTTCCATCACATTTACGTTAAATATCCTAACATATGTGACTTAAGTACAGTACAGTATTTTAGATACTTCTAGACACAGATATTTGAACAAGTCTCAGGCATAAAAGGAAAAGATGTTTGCTCATAATTCTGCTTCTCAAAAGATCACTCTAACAGGATTCTCACTCCTGGATCTTAGTTTCCCACCATGAGACAAGCAGAACTACCAGAGTTCTGAGAATTTTTACTCATGTGGTAGCTGTGTAGTATGTAAGCCAGGACCCCCACTAGAAGTCATGCATCATTCTTACAGGTGTGTTTTATCTATCTACACACACCATACCCACATCCACCCGTATGTGTAAAATATATAGATACTCACAGAATGTCACTAGCAGAAACTCAAGAATAGAAGACACCATGTTTGTTGTATGTTTTAAACATACATACACAGAGGCTATCCAGTGTTCCAACTAGAAATGGCTCCATCCGTGGCTGCAGGGCACATCCATGAGTGAAGGGCAATGTCCTGAGAAAACAAATGTGGTGTCTTCTCTACTTGAGTTTTAGCTAGTTTGACGGGGTAAGGCCAGATGGCTATAGAAAAGTAGTGGGAGACAGATATATTAGTCCCAGGCTAAATGAATCCTTGTTACCAGGGTAGGAAAATGGCAGTTGCTCCAGGTCAATTAAGACACCTGGGACCAATTAAGATCCTTCCAGAAAGCAGGGGAGATAGCTAGGTTGATTGGGACACCTGAAGCCAACCAGGGGCTGGCTGAAACTAGTTAAAAGCCTCCCAGTTAGTCAGGTGGAGGTGTGTGTGTCAGGAGCTGTAGGAGGAAGCCGGGCTGCTGGAGAAACGGAGCAGTACAAACCCTATCAGGCACAAGGAAGGTAAGGGTGATGCAGATATTGAAGAAGTGAAGGCTGCTGTGGGGAAGTGGCCCAGGGAATCATACTCATCCTGTTTCTAAAAAGTCAGATACCAAGAGCTGCTACTATCAGGACCCTGGGCTGGAGCCCAGAGTAGAGGGCGGGTCTGGGCTCCCACCTCCCCTCCCCGACTAATCACTGAGACTGGGAGACAACAGAGACTTTGCGAGGGAAGGTGGCTTCTCCTCACCTCCCTTGCTTGCTAATGATGAAAATGGCTCTGTAGGCTGTGACCCCTGCCTCTAGAGGGAGAAGGGCTACATAGAGGGTCACAGTGAGCCTCTGAGGCTAGCTTAATCTGCCAGGAAACGTGGGACCCACTGAGACAAGGTCGGAGCTTTGCCACACTAGTAAAACTCAGAAGTTCTAGATGGGGTATTCTAGGCCACTACCTGTTTAGAGAGACTAGAAGCCAGGGCTCTGGGTCTCCACAAAGAAAGAGTTTAAGAAAAGTTTTGGAATAACCCTGTGAAAGAACCTGGGAAGAGCCCTGGAGAGGCTGGGTAATGTAACCTGACAAGGGGGTATCATTTGGCCAGACATAGACAAGTTCTGAGAGAGAAGTTAGAGGACAGTAGCAAACCTATAGGATAAGAAGTAGACAGCATTCATGCTTGGACCTGCCACCTGTTTTGTCCATCATGAAGCACTACAGTTCCTTCTCTTTTTGCATGTTAAATAGTATTTGTGGAGCAAGGGACTACTAAATATAAAGATGACATAATCTAGACCTTTGTGAGTCTATATAAAATATTATAAGAAATAAATTGCAGTTGCAATGCCTGATGTTTTCTTTATGCCTGATTTGTTTTATAGCATGACAACAGAAGTGTTATATATTTAGTAGTGGGCATCACAGCTTTATAAAATCCTTACCACTTTTCACCAAGATATCCTGCTGATTGAAGTAAAACAAGAATTTCTGCAATGTCATATTCAGAGCTGTTTGCTTTCATCACGGTTTATATAAATGAAGCCTTGATATTAATGTGCTTACCTTTATAAACAATGATGTCATTCTCTCTGAAGTATTGTAATACCTTGAAACACTGTGAATCATTCTTATAGCATTAATCAAATTTTGTATTCCATGTGCCATAGACACCTAAAATAAAGAAATTTTTAAAAAAATTATGTGAGCTTCTCTCCCCTTACCAAGTTTCCTATTCACAACTTCTAAATTACACTTTTCTTCACGTCTATCAGTCTTAAAAAACTTGTCACATCTTGCACAGAAGTCAGCGTTTGGTACTGCAGGCACTGCATGCTGAATAATCAGAGAGGGCAGTGCAGAACGGGGAAGAAAACTGGCAGCATGTGACCTCCAGAAGAAGAAAGAGGAGATCCCATATACCCCCAATGCAGATAGAGGTAAGAAACCATTTTCAGGCTCTCTGCACAGGTACTACGATGGAGAATGGTTTGGAAGAGTCATCTGAGGGAAGGGATCAGAAGGAGACCCCATCAACTAGAAGGCATGGGATGCATTGTCCTAGGGATGGGGGTTCCATGACCACCACTCCCAAAAGGAGGAGATGCGTGGTTGTGGTCGGGGACTCCCTCCTGAGGGGGATAGAGTCATCTGCCATTCAGACCGGGAAACTCAAGAAGTGTGGTGCTTGCCTGGAGCTAGAATTCAGAATGTGAAGGGCTGTCTGCTGAAACTGATCAAGCCCTGGGACTGTTACCCCTTCTTACTACTCCACATGGGCACCAATAATACTAACAAGAATGACCTTAAGTGGGTCACTGCACACTATGTGGCTTGGGGAAGAAGGATAAAGGAGTTTGAGACGTAAGTCATGCACTCATCCATCCTCCCTGTTGAAGGAAAAGGCCCAGGTGTTATGTTTATAAGCAGCACCAGGACCTTTTTTCAGGGGAAAAGGCAATATGCCGCATCTATTGGAGCTACAATTAGCATATATGTTCAATCACACACACACACACACTATCCCGCCAGTCAATGTTATAGTTACCAGTCCAGAGTCAGGAGCAACCTAGGGGCCAGCTAGGTTGATCGCAGGTAGGGAGGAGCCGGGTTCTGTCGGTCGCGACACGATGCTCTGGGGAAGTCTTGGCAGGACCAACCCAAAGTTTAATGGCAAAGCACCCTATTTATATAGTGATCTTCCTTCATTGGGACCAATGAGTTTTGCACTGTCATGCTGTAATCAATTGCCGTTTGACGAGTGCTTGTTTTCTTAAATTGTTCTTCTTATTCTTTATCTTGTTCTTTCATCAGTCTCTCAGGGAGTTATCCCATGCTGGTTTTGATCATAGCTATCTTGTCCCCACTGATAGGTGCCTGCCTTCTCTTTTAGAGTCATCAATCTGCCCTCCTCTGACATCTCAATGGGGTGTGTTGCAATCTCCTGGTGCCTTTACATCTGTCCTTGATTCCTCCCTAGAACATCTGGTCCAGTGATGGCCTTCACACCTATCTTCTAACACACACATTCCTCATTCACACACAAAACAGGATTGATTTACACAGAACATTTGAACAGGAACATCAAATTGCAATGCAGGAGAAAACAATCATTGCATTCTTTCACTTATTTCAAAATGCTAATTTTTAAACTTATAACAGAGTGGTGACCCTAAAGGTCTATTACTGCCTTGAAATCAACTTCAGACACAAGATTCTGGCTGATGCATCTTTACCAATGGCACAGTAGGCCATTCCTTTCTGATTTCAGACAGGGTGGCTGGCAGAATATGGTCAAATCAATACATTTAATACATGCTACATTATTATTCTTTATCCTTCATTCTAATTTATACAAAACACAAACATAAAATCCTTCTACTACACAGGTAGGAACCATCGAATAGTGGAAGTAAATGCATGGTTATGCAGGTGGTGTCAGAGAAAGGGCTTTGGATTCTTTGACCATGGGATGTTGTTCCAGGAAGAAGGACTGCTAGGAAGAGAGGGGATCCACCCAGCAAAGAGAGGGAAGAGCATCTTCGCAGGCAGTCTTGCTAACCTAGTGAGGAGGGCTTTAAACTAAGTTCACCAGGGGATGGAGACCTAAGCCCTGAGGTAAGTGGGGAAGTTGGATACTGGAAGGAAACACAAAGAGGAGGGTGCAACAGGGGAGACCTCCTGATTCATACTGAGAAAGCAGGGCAATCAGCTAGTTATCTTAGGTTTTTATCTTAACTGGTTTTTGAATGTTACAGTTCTTGATATCTAATTTGTGTCCATTTATTCTTTTGCGTAGAGACTATCCGGATACATGGCAGAGGGGCATTGCTGGCACATGATGGCATATATCACATCAGTGGATGTGCAGGTGAACGAGCCCCTGATAGTGCGACTTATGGGGTTAGGTCCTATGATGGTGTCCCTTGAATAGATATACAGACAGAGTTGGCAACAGGGTTTGTTGCAGGGATTGGTTCCTGGGTTAGTGTTTTTGTTGTGTGGTGTGTAGTTGCTGGTGAGTATTTGCTTCAGGCTGTGGGACTGTCTGTAAGCGAGGACTGACCTGTCTCCCAAGGTCTGTGAGAGTGAGAGATTGTCTTTCAGGATAGGTTGTAGATCCTTGATGATGCACTGGAGAGATTTTATTTGTGGACTATAGGTGACGGCTAATGACGTTCTGTTACTTTCTTTGTTGGGCCTGTCCTTTAGTAGGTGACTTCTGGGTACCCTTCTGGCTCTGTTAATCTGTTTCTTCACTTCACCAGGTAGGTATTGTAGTTTTAAGAATGCTTGATAGAGATCCTGTAGGTGTTTGTCTCTGTCTGAGGGATTGAAGCAAATGAGGTTGGATCTTAGAGCTCAATCGATTGTGTGACGTGCTCTGGATGAAAGCTGGAGGCATGTTGGTAAGTAATTTTCCCTCTGTTGATATTCACCACTTCTTGTCAACTGTTGAGAATAGGCCACTTCCACCTTGATTAAATTGGTCTTGTTAGCACTGACCCCCAACTTGGTAAGGCAACTCCCATCTTTTCACGAGCTGTTATATACTGCTTACTCTATTTTTCACTCCATGCATCTGATGAAGTGGATTTTAGCCCACAAAAGCTTATGCCCAAATAAATTTGTTAGTCCCTAAGGTGCCACAAGGACTCCTCATTGTTTTTGCTGATACAGACTAACATGGCTTCCATTCTGAAATCTACTCTACAACAGCGTAATGCGGTATACAAAACACCACACTAGGCAATTTAGGGTTAATGAGCTAATGTGGAAGCAGGTGGCTCCACCCCACCACACCTATGAGAGATGTCGGACCTGGAGGAAACAGCTCAAAAGGGGAAATCCCAGCACATTTGGTGGCAGACCAAGGAGGAAAGCTGAGGAAACCTCCAGGCCTCAGCTCCTGGAGAGAAGGCTGACAAGGTAGGGGCTCCTCTGATGGCTGCTGCCCACTAGCCTCTCCTTGAAAGAAGAGAGGGTCTGATCCTGATTCATTTTTTGAGGTGACTATTCCTCTATATTTGCCTGTGAACTTAGTTGGGGACTGCAGCTCAACAAGAGCTCTCTGAAGGAAAAGAATCTTACCACAGTCATGGGATAATTCATTTGTGTTAATTCCCCTTCTTCAGTTCACTGACAACACTGGAAGGGGTGGACTATCTGGGGCTCAGCCCTCTGGCTGAACCCCTTCTGAGTGGACCTGGCATGGGAAAACACCCAGCCATCACAGATCAGAGGCCTGAGTGAGTGCTGCGGCTAAGTCTAGGGCCTACGTGGCACCCTGGGGAAGAAACCCCGGTGACAATCTAAATCTCATGTTCACATGTACCTGTGAATTTGAAGGCAAGATACTTGGCACTACTTGGTGATTCCCTGTGGAGCAGAAGGAAGATTGCTCACTGTTAATCCTGTTTGCGGCAGTCCTCTTTTGTCCCATTCAATACAGCAACAGCCTTTAATAGTAACACTATGGCTCCACCAAACAGGAGGCAAAGATATCATAGATAGTATATAAGCCCCAATCCACCCACTTCCTCTCAGTGAAAACTTAAAAAGAAGGAAAACTGTAAGTTACTTAAAAGAACAGGGAGGAAGGAGGGATATCACATGAGAGAACAGAGATAAACAGGATTAAGAGTGAGTAACTTTCCCTGGTTGTGCCTCCTTTTCCCATTCTCCCTGGTAACAGTCTTTATGGACATACATTTTTACCCCAAAGAATGGCTTGACTACTTGGCTTGGAAAACCAAACAGTCAAACTGAGTCTACAGCAACAGACAAAGCAAGTTGACGGCTTTGCAAATATAAAAGACAGATATTTTAAAGTTCCATGCCAAGATATTGTCATACCCTGAGACTATTAGCACTTATGACATGATGAGGTTTCATTACTAGGTCATATAAGAACAAAAAGTGAACTATCGTGAACTAATCAACTGTTGAAGACCTATGTTGCTATCACATGACCTTGAAGACAGGGAGCAGTAAGCTCCATTTTTCTGAAATCCTCCATGAAGTATTCTTTGCATAAGCTAAACCACTCTGATGTAAACAAGGTGAGGCTCTACCCAGATGCAGAGGGAAGATAAGGAGAAGTCCAACAGTATGGGTCCAGGTGTTCACCACTATCTATTTACATATGCTACTTCAGCTAGGGTGATAAACAAGACTACGGGGTGCTGGAAGACCAGTATTTTTTAAGACTACACATCTGAAAGGATCATCTGTCTCTGGGTCTAACACCAAGAAAAGTTATGTTTTTTTGTATTAGAAGATGGGGACCAAAATGAGAGTATCATTTTGATACAATCAGATGAGTAGGAAAAGAAGCTCAGGACCATAGTAACCAAAGTGGAGCAGCACCATTACATAACTGGTTTATGAAAGACTAAGGGAGAGAAAGGAAATATTTCAAGAAAGAATGCCACAGAAGAAGGAGGAATCTTTGAAGAAAATAAAGGTGAAAACAACCCTTCAGGATAAGGTTCACTCAGTCCATGAGCTGTAAAATCAACCTGATTGGAGAGGAAGAAACTGGAAAGGACCCTGCCAGGAAAAGCAGAGTCCTTACCACACTCTAGAAAAGAGCATACATACTCTGGATTAATGCCCAAATTCACCCCTCTTCCTAAATGTCTTCTTTTGTCACTTGAAATAAAAATAATACCAAACAAAGCTCAATTTAAACCTTCTCCTCCAGGCTAAATTGTTTCTAACAATTTCACAATAGAGCCTCTAATCCCAGACCTAGTTACCTCGCCCAAGGAGACAATCCCACCTTCTTTACATCCTGGGTAGAGTCAACAAACTGCACATCACAATGAGTCAGCAGGAATTTATGAACACTTGCATTCCTCTTACACCTGGCTACAGAAGATAAGAGAGTTTGATAAAACTTGAAAAAGAAAGACCTTGCTATCTATGTTCCTAAATGCATTATTTCCTTATGCTGTCTGTCTCCCAATTGATTAGGTATCCATGATTCATAGCATAGTGATTGATTTTGTCCCTGAGCTAAATGAGAGTAGACACTGAAAGACCTGGGTAACGTTAACAGATGGGGATATGATGGCAGGTGTGTATCTTTTAGGTCCACTGAACAGAGGATATGGGATAACCTGAAGTGTGGACCTGGGAGTTTCTATCTCAAATCATGACTGGCAGATCTCTTTTGAAGTAGAGGACAAGAATGGGATAGAAACCCCTGCATCCGGCTTGTGTATGAGTATATTAGGGAGTACAGGAGGAAAAATTCCTACTTCTCAGAATGGGAGAATCTGGGCAGATACCTCCTTGGCCAAAAGAAACTAGAATGTTCTGGGCCCAAGGGACAAACAGTTGGACAAAACCCCCTCTAATAGTGGCATGGAAGAAATTGAATTTTATACATGGACTGACCAGCTTCCATGCCTGCTGTCTGAGGAAGAGGGAAACCTGACATCACAAAGTGTATGAGAAAGAAGACTGGTTAGGATGCGAGCCTGCAACTTTGGACACGCAGGTTCAGTTCCCTACTCTGCCAAAAACTTCCTGTGTTACTTCAGACAAGCCAGTTTCCAATCTGTACAATACAGATATTCCCCTACCTCACCGAAGTATTATGAGGTGCTCAAATATGACAATAATGGGGGCTGTACAAATACCTTAGCTGACATATCCTGCCAACTAGAACAAAAAGGAATAAAGGCAGAGAGGCAAAGCTGTGAATTTCAATAAAATTGCTTGGGTGTGAGAATCTTATTCATTGCCCGACTAACTGATGGGACTGAATCAAACATGATGAATATATTTCTTTAGTAGCAGGCTTGTGGATCTTCTAGAATCACTTGCTATTTCTTTTGTCTGTGTTAATTGAAATGAGTGTTTCAGGCACAGAGGTTGTTTCTTCTTCTAAACACAGAACTGTGTTAGCTGCCTGTAAAGAGTTACTATGAGAAACAAGATTAACTAATCTGCAAAAGTAGAAAGAAATCTGGAATTCAATGGGAACAAAAAAGGTACTTTTCAAATTATATTCTTCCGATGATTACATTGTATGTGCTCACATATGAATTCTCCACCTCCCTCTTAAATTATACCATCTTGGACCATTTTCTGCCCCTATCTTGCTACTCTTAGGCAGCCTTGCAACATTTGTTAACAAATGAACAGATATTTCATGTGTGATGTTGCACGCCATAATGCTTTATGGGAATAGGCTTATGAATGTATATATGACAAAACTGGAATATGTTTTATGCTACATATGCCATGTAACATATCTCTGTAAAGATTATGATCTACTGAATATATACATTCTATTTGTATGCATGTATCATTTTTGTATTTGAAGTTATGAATATTGGCTGTGTACTTGTTTGATTTTAAGTAGCCTTAGTAAGGCATTTGGTCAGCTTCTTTAGAAAGGAAATTTGCAAGTTAAGTGCCCAATCAAGAAACACTTAATGGACAATAGATCGTGGAAGTCTTCAATCCACATAAGAAGTCTACCTGAGGATGTTCAAAGTAGCATGTGAACAATGGCTGCCACGTGTAAAGTTCTGAGCCATGCATGGACATGTGACTTGCCCATGTGACTCCAAAACTCCACCTTGGAGCTGAATTCTGGATAGGAGAGAGAAGGGGGTCTCCACACACAAGAGAGTCTAGTTAAGCTCCTTGGAAGCCCCTCCATTTTGTCTTCAGCTGGCTCAAGAGATAGCCTCTCCACCCCCAAAGGATACCCGAAAGAAACTGGAACAAAGGACAGTAACCACGGGGTTGTGAGTGATTGCTGGGCCTAGAATAGAGGGAGGTTAGTCTGTAAAAGAAGCTTACTGGAACATCTCTGAGGGTGAGATTTCATCTGAAATCACTTTCTTACTGTATTAGGTTTACACTTGCGTGTTTTATTTTATTTTACTTGGTAATTCACTTTGTTCTGTCTGTTATTACTTGGAACCACTTAAATCCTACCTTTTGTATTTAATAAAATCACATTTTACTTATTATTTAACCCAGATTATGTATTAATACCGGGTCGGGGCGGGGTGGGGGGGACAGCTGTGCATATCTCTCTATCAGTGTTATGGAGGGCGAACAATTTATGAGTTTATCCTGTATAAGCTTTATACAGGGTAAAACAGATTTATTTGGGGTTTGGACCCTACTGGGAGCTGGGCATCTAAGTGTTAGAGACAGGAACACTCCTTAAGCTGTTTTCAGTGGGGGACGTGGTTCAGACCTGGGTCTGGGTTTGTAACAGGTTAGTGTGTCTGGCTCAAATTGGCAAGGAAAACAGGTTGGAAGTAGTCTCAGCACATCAGTCAGCAGTTCCCAAGGGGTTTTCTATGATCCAACCCATCACATCATGTATTAGAGAAACTGTGGTTTCTTGGATACAATTGTATGGTTATTGTTGGCACATGCTGAATTTTTAATGAAAACCACTAAATTTAATTATATGATCTTTGTAGTGTACATAAATGTATTTTTTTCTCTTTTAGCTCCTTAAAACGTATATACTATTCCAAGAAAGACAAAATGGACATTCACAATTGTTAATAAAATACAAATTTAAAAAATGTTTGGACCCTATAAGAATTTAGACTTAATTTCTATGCAAAAAGGTACAGTAATTAATATTTCATTGCATCTAATCCAATATATTAATGGTTTAAAAATAACAAGTTACACAAAAATTTAGAAAAAATACATTTTCTGAAGTAGAACATCCCACAAAGAAGATTACTTCTATCCTAAAGTTTACTATCTACTACTTTCTATCCTAAAGTTTTTCTATGCATTCTACATGACTATTTAAACTGTGTACTGAGAATCACAAAAGGTATACTTACAAGATCATAGTTATAAAGCGGTTGACATACTTTTTCAAGTGTGTATAAATATCTCACATTATCTTTTGATTCATTTGCAGTATCTGTGATTCTGGCATCCAACTCTCGCCACATCTAGAGGGAAAAATACTACAAAAACTTCATACATATCAATGTATTATTGCCAATGTATAGATGTGCAGAATGTACACATTTGTAAAAAATGGTTATCTACCTTTCCATAACTGTTGTTCTTCAAGATGTATTGCACACGTCCATGCCACTGTAGGTGGGTGTGTGTGCCCTGTGCACAGAAGTTGGAGTTTTTTTTCCCTCAGCAGTACCTGTTGGAGTGGCTCGAGTGCCCTCTGTTGCTGTGCACTATTGCGTGCTGATAGAAGAGAGTGGAGCCACTCCTGTCCTCCTCAGTTCCTTTGTATCAGACAGACTCCAGAACAGAGGTCAGGTTGGGTAGGTCATGAAAAGGACACTTGCAACACATCTCAAAGAACAACCATTACAGAAAGGTAGGTAATTGTTTTTTCTTCTTCAAGTGATTGCACATGTCAATTCCACTGTAAGTGACTCAGAAGCAAACACACAGGGAGTTGAGTTCAGAATCTATCTTAACAGTTATTGCAAGACATCCCATCTGAAACTGCCATTGTCTCTGGACCGATGGGAATTGGCATAATGAGGGGTCCTATAATGGTAGCCAGCCAGTCAGTCAGCAGCACAGACAGCTGCAGCAGCACAGGAGCCAGCAATCAGAGCTGTAAATGGGGGAGTTTCAGTGGGAGTTTGTAAGGGGAGTTTGGGGGGAAGAATAAGAGCCAGGAAAAGGAACAGACAGGCTAGTGAAGAGAGTGTGTGGTGTTCTGGCAGTTTTTTCGTGCTCGTTGGGGGTTTGTTTTGCTGTGGGTGGTGGTGTTTTGGTTTGGTTTGTGTTTCCCCGACTAATAGGACTTAGGTGAGAAGGTTATGACAGACACAGAGGCAGTAGTGGGAGTGACCCAAGTAGTGGAAGACACAATGAAGGTGACTGGATGTAGAAGCTGTGGCATGTACATGATCCTGGAGGGGGTACCTCCACTCCTCGTCTGCATGAAGTGCCGCCTGATAGAGTTGGCGGAACAGAAGATCCGAGGACTGGAGATGCAAGTGGAGACTCTGGTTGAGTTTATAAGGGGGTTCAAGCAGATGATGGACCAAAGACATGAGGAGGCTGAAGGGAAAAGATCAGACTTTCAGATGGAAGCAGGACTGAAGAACTCTGAGGGGATACTGCTGGGTGAGGAAGGTGGACAGTGGAAGCATGTGACTAAGAGAACCAGCCAGAGGAAAAGACAGGCCAGTGAAGGAGAAATAGAGCTCAGGAACAGGTCTGCAGAGTTGGAAAATGAATAAGGGGCACAGCAGGTGGTCACTGAAGGTGAGAGGCCAAGGAAGAAGAGTAGAGCAGATAGTCCTACTGAAAGAGGGCAAGAGTCAATGGAGATAACCACACCAAATATGAGCCCCAGGAGGATACAGGATGGGTTGCAGAGGATTGCAAGGGACAATAGAAATCGAGAGGACTTGCGGCCAGATGGAACAGAAGATAGACTGGAGAATCGCACCATCGCCAGGAAAAGGCAGGTCTACGTGATTGGGGACTCATTACTGAGAATAGACAGGCCTGTAACAAGAGCTGATCCAGAGAACAGAAGGATGTGCTGTCTGCCAGGTGCTAAGATATGGGATATGGACCTGAGGCTGAAGAGGATCCTAACAGGAGCGGGAAAGAATCCATTGTTTGTCCTTCATGTGGGAACAAATGATACGGCTAGATTCTTGCTGGAATGTATCAAGGGAGACTATGCCAGGCTGGGGAAGATGCTTAAGGAAATCGAGGGTCAGGTTATCTTCAGTGGGATAGTGCCTGTTCCTAAAGGTGTGACAAGATTATGATGCTCAACAGATGGCTCAGGCAGTGGTGCTATAAAGAGGGCACTGGGATGTATATGGCCACTGGGAAGCGTTCATGGACAGAGGACTGTTCTCTCGGGACGGACTTCACCTGAGTAGGAAGGGAAACAGACTTCTAGGATAGAGGATGGCACAACTGATCAAGAGAACTATAAACTAGGAATTCAGGGGAGATGGTTGGGAGATGTCCAGGTAATCTCCACGCCAGATTCTCTTTGAGAGGGAAGAAAAGAAAGTAAGAAAGGATACAGCTGTGGGTTGGAGAATGAACATAAGGCAGAAAGGCAGTGTACATATCAATCTAATAGGTAATATTGGCAGTAGAATGTCTGTGCCCAATCGGGTAAAGAATGTGAGCAAAGCCAAACAACAAAAATTAAGATGCTTGTACACTAATGCGAGGAGCCTAGGTAACAAAATGGAGGAACTAGAGCTACTGGTGCAGGAAGTGACACCAGATATTATAGGGATAACAGAAACATGGTGGAATAGTAGTCATGACTGGGTACGGGTATTGAAGGGTATGTGCTGTTTAGGAAAGACAGAAATAAAGGCAAAGGTGGTGGAGTAGCATTTTATGTCAATGATGAGGTAGACTTTAAAGAAATAAGAAGTGATGGAATGGATAAGACACAGTCTGTCTGGGCAAAAATCACATTGGGGAAGAAAGCTACTAGAGCCTCCCCTGGGATAGTGCTTGGGGTCTGCTATAGACCACCGGGATCCAATTTGGATATGGATAGAGACCTCTTTAATGTTTTTAAAGAAGTAAATAGTAATGGGAATTGTGTGATCATGGGAGACTTTAACTTCCCAGATACAGACTGGAGAACAAGTGCTAGTAATAATAATAGGGCTCAGATTTTCCTGGATACAATAGCTGATGTATTCCTTCATCAAGTAGTTGCTGAACCGACAAGACGGGATGCCATTTTAGATTTGGTTTTCATGAGCAGTGAGGATGAGCTTGGTTCGAGCGATTATGAGCTAATTCAGTTCAAACTAAATGGAAGGATAAACAAAAATAGATCTGTGACTAGGGTTTTTTATTTCAAAAAGGCTAACTTTAAAAAATTAAGGAAATTAGGTAGGGAAGTGGATTGGACTGAAAGACTTGTGGATCTAAAGGTGGAGGAGGCCTGGAATTACTTCAAGTCAAAGTTACAGAAACTATCAGAAGCCTGTATCCCAAGAAAGAGGAAAAAATTCATAGGCAGGAGTTGTAGACCAAGCTGGATGAGCAAGTATCTCAAAGAAGTGATTAAGAAAAAGCAGAAAGCCTACAAGGAGTGGAAGATGGGAGGGATTAGCAAGGAAAGCTACCTTACTGAGGTCAGAACACGTAGGGATAAAATGAGAAAGGCCAAAAGCCATGTAGAGTTGCACACTGCAAAGAGAATCAAAAGCAATAGTAAAAGGTTCTATAGCCGTATAAATAAGAAGAAAACAAAGAAAGAAGAAGTGAGACTGCTTAACACTGAGGATGGAGTGGAGGTTAAGGATAATCTGGGCATGGCCCAATATTTAAACAAATATTTTGCCTCAGTCTTTAAGGAGGCTAATGAGGAGCTTGGGGATAATGGTAGGATGAGAAATGGGAATGAGGATATGGAGGTAGATATTACCACATCTGAGGTAGAAGCCAAACTCGAACAGCTTAATGGGACTAAATCGGGGGGGCCTGGATAATCTTCATCCAAGAATATTAAAGGAATGGGCACATGAAATTGCAAGCCCATTAGTAAGAATTTTTAATCGATCTGTAAATTCAGGGGTTGTACTGTATGACTGGAGAATTGCTAACATAGTTCCTATTTTTAAGAAAGGTAAAAAAAACAATCTGGATAACTACAGGCCTGTTAGTTTGACATCTGTAGTATGCAAGGTCTTGGAAAAAAATTTGAAGGAGAAAGTAGTTTAGGACATTGAGGTCAATGGTAATTGGGACATAATACAACATGGCTTTGCAAAAGGTAGATCGTGTCAATTCAACCTGATTGCCTTCTTTGAGAAGGTAACAGATTTTTTAGACAAAGGGAACGCAGTGGATCTAATTTACCTTGATTTCAGTAAGGCATTTGATACAGTTCCACATGGAGAATTATTAGCTAAATTGGAAAAGATGGGGATCAATATGAAAACTGAAAGGTGGATAAGGAACTGGTTAAAGGGGAGACTACAGCAGGTCACACTGAAAGGTGAACTGTCAGGCTGGAAGGAGGTTACTAGTGGAGTTCCTCAGGGATCGGTTTTGGGACCAGTCTTATTTAATCTTTTTATTACTGACCTTGGCACAAAAAGTTGGAATGTGCTAATAAAGTTTGCAGATGACACAAAGCTGGGAGGTATTGCCAATACAGAGAAGGACTGGGATATCATACAGGAAGATCTGGATGACCTTGTAAACTGGAGTAATAGTAATAGGATGAAATTTAATAGTGAAAAGTGCAAGGTCATGCATTTAGGGATTAATAACAAGAATTTATGTTTAAATTGGGTACGCATAACTTGGAAGTAACAGAGGAGGAGAAGGACCTCGAAGTATTGGTTGATCACAGGATGACTATGAGCCGCCAATGTGCTATGGCCGTGAAAAAAGCTAATGCGGTCTTGGGATGCATCAGGCGAGGTATTTCCAGTAGAGATAAGGAGGTATTAGTACCGTTATACAAGGCACTGGTGAGACCTCATCTGGAATATTGGGTGCAGTTCTGGTCTCCCATGTTTAAGAAGGATGAATTCAAACTGGAACAGGTACAGAGAAGGGCTACTAGGATGATCCGAGGAATGGAAAACCTGTCTTATGAAAGGAGACTCAAAGAGCTTGGTTTGTTTAGCCTAACTAAAAGAAGGCTGAGAGGAGATATGATTGCTATCTATAAATATATCAGAGGGATAAATACCACGGAGGGAGAAGAATTATTTAAACTCAGTACCAATGTGGACACAAGAACAAATGGATATAAACTGGCCATCAGGAAGTTTAGACTTGAAATTAGATGAAGGTTTCTAACCATCAGAGGAGTGAAGCTCTGGAACAGCCTTCCAAGGGAAGCAGTGGGGGCAAAAGACATATCTGGTTTCAAGACAAAACTCGATAAGTTTATGGAGGAGATGATATGATGGGATAGCCTAATTTTGGCAATTAACTGATCTGCGACTATTAGTGGTAGATATGCCTGTGGCCTGTGATGGGACGATAGATGGGGTGGGATCTGAGTTACTACAGAGAATTCTTTCCTGGGTGTCTGGCTGGTGAGTCTTGCCTACATGCTCAGGGTTTAGCTGATCACCATATTTGGGATCGGGAAGGAATTTTCCCCCAGGGCAGATTGGCAGAGGCCCTGGGGGTTTTTCGCCTTCCTCTGCAGCGTGGGGCACAGGTCACTTGTTGGAGGATTCTCTGCACCTTGAAGTCTTTAAACCATGATTTGAGGACTTCATTAGCTCAGACATAAGTTAGAGGTTTGTTACAGGAGTTGGTGGGTGAGATTCCGTGGCCTGCCTTGTGCAGGAGGTCAGACTAGACGATCATAATGGTTCCTTCTGACCTTAAAGTCTATGATTCTATGGAAGTGTGGAGTGATGACCATGCACAAGAGATCCAGGGTGAGATTGTCTGAATGGAAACTGGAGGGCCCCTACCTCTCTCTGCAACTGCTAAAAAGAATTGTGTAGAGGATCTGTAGAGATTTAGCATGCTCCAGGTAGAAACTTAAAGCCCTTCTTACATCCAAGAAGTGAAGCTTTTCCTCATCTCTAAGTGTATGGCGTTTCAGAAAAATGTGGATACATAGATTGCTTGTTTAACACAAAAATTAGAGACTACTTTTGTAAGAAATGTCAGGTGAAGGCAGAGATAAACTTTATTTTTATGGAAAACTGTATATGGGGGGTTCTGACACCTGACCTCTCAACTAACCCACCCTTCTGGCTGAGGTAATTGCCACCAGAAATGCCACCTTCACAGAGGAGAAAGTAAGTTACAAGGGGTTTGAAGGGAGGTACCATCAATTCTGTTAGGACTAAAATCAGATCCCAAGGGGGGATGGGGTCTCGTATTTGAGGGTACAATTTGGCCATATACTTTAGGAATCAGGTGATGCTGGCCTTGGAGAAAAGGGATCTATTATCCACCCAGACGTGAAAGGCTGAAATAGCTGCCAGATGCACCCAGATTGAGTTAATAGCCAAACTTTTTTTTAGACCTGGAAGATAGTCCAGTACGAGGTGCAGGGTGCTTACTCTGGAGATTCATCTTTCCTACGAGACCAAATGGAGAAGCACTTCCACTTAGTGAAGTCAGTGTTTCTAGCTTAGAGTTTTCTGTTATTCAGAAGCACTTTTTGCACATTCTTCAAGCAGAACTTTTCAAAGGGTATCAGCCATGAAGCATCCACAGTGTTAGAGACCTTGGAGGTTGGGATGAAGCAGATGCCCCTGGTCACAGGAGATTATGTCTGGATCTAATGGGAGAGACAGAGGCTCAATCGACAAGGTTAGTAGGATCAAATACAAGTGGTGAGGAGGCCACACTAGTACTATAAGGATGTAGCTAGCATGGTCTCATTTTATTTTGAATAAGACTCTGGGCAGTAAAGGAATCAGAGAGAAGGCTTGCAGGAGGTAATTCTTCCAGGACACGAGAAAAACATCTGTCAGTGAGCCTGGGCTAAGCCCTCCCCAGGAACAGAACTGATGGCATTTTCTTTTTGAAAACCGTTTTTGAAAACACTTGGGTGGATTATACAAAAATCTCAGAAATGGACTGCTTCCTGGAAGAGTTGATTTAACTGTGTTCCTCCTTGTCTGTTTATGGAAAACATGGTCACTGAATTATGTGTCAGAATTGATCAATTTTTTCCCCACTATGTGGGAAAGGAAGGCCGAGCAGGCTAGACATAGCACTTTTAGCTTCCTGACATTTATGTGAGAATCTAGATACCTACATGACCAAAGACCTTGCATCTGTAGGGACCCCATATGAGCTCCCCAATCCAGAAAAGACACATCTGTGACCACCAGGAGGGTTTTCAGGATTTGTCTTGATTTTCTAGGAAACCCAGAGTACAGAATGTGGACAGGACAGTGGATAGACTACACAGGACTTGAGCCTTAGACCAATCTCTGATCCACCAGTCCTCCAAGTACAGAAACACATGGACACCTAATTTTCGAAGACAGGCTGCCACCACCACCGCCATGCACTTTGTGAACATCATAGGAGCAGCTGGCAGACTGAACAGGAGCACTGTGAACTGATAATGGCAACCATTCACCACTTAGGGAAACAGGAAGCAGCTGGAATAGAAGCCTGTTCCTCTGAGTGTTACCTAGCAGCTCTGTGTTCTTGGGGAACCAGGGTACAGTACCCAGCCTGTCTGACTCACGAAAGGACCCACCCCGCCCGCCTCTGCTTGAACCAAAACCAATCAGAAAAAAGACTTACAAAAAGCTATGAAAAGGCAGTGGGAGACACACCTAAACCCTTGGGATAAGGATGACAGAATTAAGGAAACTCCCCTAACCTCAATTGCATTGCACACCAAGCTCAGTAGTTATCAGACCAATTCTAGTAATAAATCCTTTATTGGTAATCAAAATAGTGAAGCTCCCTAATTGCATTGTGAGCTCCCTCCAAGGAACACCGCCCAAAACCAGGAATGATCAGCTCCCATGTCTAGCCTGAACAAAACAACTTTGGTATACTTCATTGTTTACACATAAACAAATCTAGTGTTTTCCCTTGAACCATTGTTGTTTCTCCGCAAAAAACACTATTCATGCTCAAGTAAGTGTTCTGATGCCTGGATCCAAAATCTGAATCAGTTCCATTGCGACTTCATCTTCTCCTGACTGATTATGCTGGGGGCTCTGCCTGTCTCCAGCACTCCAGACCCTCAGCTACCTCCACCTCTCTCTAAGTATAGCCTTCTGCCCTGATTTGTGTGATCAGCTTGGAGGTTCTGTTCGACCCAGCCTACTGAGTCCAGGGACATCTAAGGGGTCAGTTTGGAAGTGCTGATTAACCTGGTCCTCTCAGACGCGCTCTGTTAATGTGTGTGAGTCTGATTCTGGGGCTGGAAGAACCTAGCCCTGGGGAACCTAGGTCCTCCAGGATAGCTCCATTGGGAGGGAACTTGCAGCAGGGAGAAGTAGAGCTCCATATGAGAACACAAATGATACAAGAAGTACATTGATAAACATACAGAACGCCCCTCCTCCCTGAAGAGTAACCCTAATAAATGAGCATACCCCAAAGTAACAGGCAAAGCTGGTAACATGAGGCACAGTGGAACATCTATGGCCTCTGCCTGAAGAAAAAATTGGATCTCCCATTGCACGGCAATCTCATGAGAGTGGTTCCTGAAGAGGACACAGGGAAGGGGGGCGTGGAGAAATAAACTGGATGGCATATCCCCATTCCACCATGCTTATGATCCACTGATCTGATGTTATGTAGGACCGAGCACTTAGGAAGTGGGATAAGTGAATGGTAAATAAAAGATGGAGAACAGAAGAAACTAAAGTAGGTGGTACACTATCCTCAGCTATCCCTTCAAAATGTATTTTTGGAAGTGAGGGTTGGATGGGATGAGCCCACTGATGCCGAAGAGGATGGCAGTGAAGGGAGACTCCTATAACCCCTGCCCTTTTCCCTTGGTAGATCTTGGAATTGAGAAGCTAAATTTTGGTGTCTGAATGGCTGCTGTGTACGAAATTGCTTTCTTTTCATTGCTGAATGTTTAGATTCCAAGCAATTTGAGTTTCTCTCTGGAATCTATGAGACTATGAATCCTGTCATCCCTCTTCTCTGAAACAAAGAGAAGGGCTTTCAAAAGGGAGGTCTTGGACAGTCTGTTGGACCTCTTAGGGTAACCCAGAAAACTGTAACCATAAACACCTTCTCATACAAACGGCTGATACCATGGTTCAAGCAGCTAAATCTGTGCTATCCAAACTGTTTTGAAGGGCAGTCCTGGTGACCAACTTACCCTCTTCAGTCTTACTGAAAACTCTTGTCTACAGTCCTCTGGTAACTTGTTGTAGAATTTTTTAATGCTCTCTGTGACAAACTTCCTCCTCTGCCTTGGTGGGTCCTGCGCTTATTGGAGGATTTGCTTGCCTCAGAGGTTCACGGCAGCCCTCAGTTTGGCCACTTTTGCTAGTGGCTCAAACCTGCCACTCACTCAGCTAACCTCATCATTGGCCAGCCTGGGAAAAAGGAAGGAGAACAATCCCCGCAGACTCTGCTGATCCACCATGTGGGTCGGGGAACAGCCCAGAGACCTTCCCTTCTGGTGGAACCCAGGGTCCAGGTCAACTCCTCCTGTGTCTGATCAGGAGTTGGGAGGTTTGGGGGGAACCCGGGCCCGCCCTCTACTCTGGTTTCCAGCCCAAGGCCCTGTGGACTGCAGCTGTCTAGAGTGTCTCCTGGAACAGCTGCGTGATAGCTACAAGTCCCTGGGCTACTTCCCCATGGCCTCCTCCCTTCTTTATCCTCATCACAGGATCCTCCTCCTGGTGTCTGATAATATGCTTGTACTCCTCAGTCCTCCAGCAGTACACCATCTCACTCTCAGCTCCTAGTGCCTCTTGCTCCCAGCTCCTCATACACATGCCAGAAACTGAAGTGAGGTCCTTTTTAACTCAGGTGTCCTGATTAGCCAGCCTGCCCTAATTGATTCTAGCAGCTTCTTAATTGGCTCCAGGTGTCCTAATTAGCCTGCCTGAATTTGTTCCAGCAAGTTCCTTCTTGTTCTGGAACTCTCCCTGTTACCTTACCCAGGGAAAATGGACCTGCTTAATCTGGGACTAATATATCTGCCTTCTAACACTCTCCTGTAGCCATCTGGCCTGACCCTGTCACATCTCCCAAAGGGTGAAGTGATATCTACTCAGGCGTGTCTGCTAGTTTGCAATCCTGAGTTACCCACTTTCTGAAGAAAAAAGCTTCCAAGCAAACATATCCAGCCTAATAGGTTCATAGACTTTAAGGCCAGAAGGGACCATCATGATCATCCAGTCACACCTCCTGCACATCGCAGGCCACAGAACCTCACCCAGCTACTCCTGTAATAGACCAATAACTTTTGGTTGAGTTACTGAAGTCCTCAAACCACGATTTAAAGACTTCAAGTTACAGAGAATCCATCATTTACTCTAATTTAAGCCAGTAAGTGACCCGTGCTCCATGCTGCAGAGAAAGGCAAAAAACCCCACAGTGCCTCTGCCAATGTGACCTGCATTACATTGGCATTCATGGCTGCATCACATTGGCAGCTCATAGTCATCCTAAGATCAACCAATTCACCGAGGTCTTTCTCCTTCTCTGTCACTTCCAAATAATAAGTCCCCAGGTTATTGTTGTTAGTCCCTAAGTGCATGGCCCCCGATTTGTTTGAATTTGGCTTCCATCACAGATATGTTAATTTCTACTCTCATATCCTTGTTTCCATTAGCCCTCCTGCCACTAATCCTAAGATCCTCATTATCCTTATTAAAAACTGAGGCAAAGTATTTGTTTAGGTATTGGGCCATGCCTGAATTATCTTTGATCTCCACTCCATCCTCAGTGCCTGGGGGGTCACTTTTTCTATTCTTTTCATTTATATAGCTAAAAACACCTTTTACTATTGGTTTTAATTTCCTTTACAAGGTCCAACTATGCTTGGCTTTTGGCAGTTCTCACTTTTTCCTTACACTTTCTGACATCCAAGAGGTAGCTTTCTTTGCTGATCCAACCCACCTTCCATTCCTTATAGGCTATCAGCTTTCTCTTAATAACTTGTTTTAGATGCTTGTTCATCCAGTTTGGTTTGCAACCCTTCCCTATGCATTTTTCCTCTTGCTTGGGATGCAGGATCAAGATAGTTTCTGCAACTTGACAAAGTAATTCCAAGCCTCCTCATATTCAGATCCTTGAACTCTTCAGTCCAGTCCACTTCCCTAACTAATTCCCTTAAATTATTTAAAGTTTAGAGTCCTTGATTTCAAAAGGGCAGAGACAGAACTCTTTTTATTTATCCTTCCATTTAGTTTAAACTGAATTAATTCATGATCACTCGAAACACGGTTGCCCTCTACAACCAATTATTCTATGAGATGCTCACGACTTATCAATACTAAATCTAAAATGGCATCAACTCTTGTTGATTCGGTGACTATTTGGTGAAGAAATCTGTCAGCTACCACATCCAGGAATATCTGGGCCCAACCATTAGTAGTAGTACTTGTCTTCCAATCTATATCTGGGAAATTTAAGTCTCCCATAATCACACAATTCCTGGTAGTACTTATTTCATCAAAAATATTAAAGAGATCACTATCCATAGCCAAATTGGAACATGGGGGGTCTGTATCATATCCCAAACACTATTCTAGAAGAGCCTCTGTTACCTTTCTTCCCCAAAGTGATTTTGGTCCAAACAGATTCCATTTTATCCATTCCATCACTTCTAATTTATTTACACTCTACTTCATCATTAATATACAATGCTACTCCTCTACCGTTGCCTTGATTTCTATCTTTCCTGAACAGCACATACCCTTCAATACTTGTAGTTCAGTTATGACTACTATTCTGCCATGTTTGTGTTATCCCTCTAATATCTGGTTTCACTTCCTGCACCAATAGCTTTAATTGCTCCACTTTGTTACCCAGGCTCCTTGCATTAGTATACAGACATCTTGCTTGTTTCTGCTTGGCTTCACCCAGATTCTTGCCCAACTAGGTACAGCCATTTTACCGCCAGTGTCACCTATCTGGCTCTTTGTATCATTGGTATTGGCACTATTTTTCATCTTGATTTCCATTCTCCTACCCTTTGTTGTTCCTTTCTCCATTGCTGTCTCCTCTTTTACTTGATTTTCCTTCCACTCAATGTTAGAATAAGGTGTGACAATTACACGAGCATCTCCAACTTTTCTCTCCCAAATTCCTAGTTAAAAGCTCTTTTAATTAGTTGCGCCAACCTCCATTCCAGAAGTCTATTTCCTTCTCTACTCAGGTGGATTCCGTCAGATGAAAACAGTCCTCTGACCATGAATGCCTCCCATTGGCCAAACATTCCAAAACCCTCCTTACAGCACCATTGCCTGAGCCATCTGTTGATCATCATAATCTTCTCACCTTCACTCTCCTCCTTTAGGGACAGGTAGAGTTCCACCGAAGATCACCAGAGCCTCCATTTCTGTAAGCATCTTCCCCAGCCAGGAATAGTCTCCTTGATGCATTCCAGCAAGAATATAGCACTATCATTTGTTCCCACGTGAAGGACAATCAGTGGATTCTTTCCTGCTTCTGCTAGAGAGCCTCTTCAGACTCAGATCCACATACTCCATCTTAGCTCCTGGCAGTACATCCTCTGGTAGTTCTCTGGATCAGCTATGGTGACAAGCATGTCTGTTCTTCTTATAGGGAGTTCCCAGTCATGTAGACCTGCACCTTGCTGTTGTTGGTACAATTCTCCAGCCTTTATCCTTCTGTTCTTTCTGGTTGCAAGTCCTCTTGTCTTTTGTTTTCACTTGCAATCTTCTGTGAGTTATCCTCTAACATCCTGGGGTTCTGAACTCTGGCTACCTCGATTTACTCTTCTCTTCTTCCTGTAGGACAAGCTGCTCTTCTTCCTTGTCCTCGCACCTTCTGTTACTGCCCGCTTAGCCCCTTAATTTTCCAACTCAGCAAACCTGTTCCTCAGCTCTATTTCTCCTTCACTAGCTGGTCTTTTCCTCTGCCTTCTTCTTGCAGTCACAAGCTTCCACTGGCCACTTTCCTCATCCAGCATGCTACCTTCACAGTTCTCCAGTCCAGGTTGCATCTGCAAAATTTGAGTTTTCCCTTCAGCCTCCTCTCTCCTTCCCTCCATTATCTGTTCAAATCCCCTTCAAAACTCAACCATCATTTCTACCTGCACCTCCAAACCTCAGATCGTCTCTTCCATCAGATCTATCAGGCAGCACTTCATACAAAGCATCTTTCAGATATCCAGTCCAGGATAATGTACATCCCGCCATTTCCACATCCAGCCATCTTCATCGTCTCTTCCATTTCTTGGGTCACTACCACTGCTGCCTCTGTAGCCATCACAGCCTTCCCTCCTAAGCTCCCATTAAGGAAAAACAAACCAACCACACATACACAAAACAAAAACAGAACACCACACACTGTTTCTCCACACACACACACCCCCGCAAACTCCTCTTACAAACTCCCACTTAAACTCCCCTGTTTTCAGGTCTGTTTGCTGGCATCTGTGCCTCCTCCCTGAGTCTTTGCTTTTTGGTATGGAAGCTTGTTATCCCTGTCTTTTCCACTCATTGGCAGCTGCCATCACAAAAGAACCCGGAGGGGGATGGATGATAGTAAAAATGTTCATAACTTTTAGAAGGGACAAAGTACTTCCTCTTGGCTCATTTTGCTGGGGGCGGGGGGCAGGAAGGAGGGTGTCTGCCAAAGAGCCTTCACTGGTTCCATGATGGCTTCATTAGTTGATAGAGCCTCCCTAGCCAGGATTGCCAACACCAGGATGTCTACCAACTTGTGAGAGCTCTCAGACAACTCTTCTGCCTGAAAATCAAGTACAGAGGCCTTTTTTTTAAACCTCAGTGGGCTCTGTAGTCCTCCAGTGAGTAACTTCATGGCTCTGTAGCCTCATCTGGTTATGAAGACAGACATTCAACTGATATCTGAGGTAGTGGCTGAGGCTGCCCAAGTGAGTTCTGGCTGCTCAGTACTAGTCTTTGTACCAGAGAAGGGTGATCTTGGTGCCTGGAACCGGTCTCAGCACCATATACCAGGGAATGGTTCTCTTGATGTCTCTGGTTCACCCTCCATGACTGCACCCAAGAAGGTTGAAAGGAGGACATGGCTGGAGGGGGAATGCCCCAGTGGTCACCAAAAGGGCCACTGATGGTTAAGTTGGGGACCATTGCTGGAGTGCTGCACAGCCCATGCTCCCAACAAATCTGATGGGGGGATGTGCCATCTCCCAGACATAATAGGGAGGACCTCATCTCTGGGTCAGAGGAGGAGGATCCCTCTAACAGAAGAGGGACCAATCCCAATGGGACTGGTGAGAGATAGCCCAAGCCCAGGGATGGGGGTAGCAGGGATATCACAGGAGGCTTCCCTATCAACAAAACAGGCTTCTGAGGAGGTTTGGATCACAGTACTACAGGATCTCGGAGCGGTGAGGTATGAGCCTCAGGCATCAGCACCGACTGCAAGCTTTCCACTGCCGGTGATACCAGTACCAAGAGGCTAAGCAAGTCTCTTGCAGTTGCACATGCCTCTGATGTTGTTGGGATTGGCACCACCTCTTGGCTCTACAAATGTCCTTCAGGGGACAGACTCAACAGACCTGGAACGAGCTCTGGAGGCTGCAATCCCCCATGAGAGATGATGAGTGTTCTAGGGATTGCCTCTCTCCCAAATGCTTTGTGGAGTGTCTGCCTCTGTCTTACTTCGATACTGATGAAGAAGCAGAATCTGAGGAAGGTTTGAGTCTTTTCTTCAGTATCAGGCAATGGGACCAAAGAGCCAGAGAGATCACCAGTGGTGCACCCCGTAAAAAAGTAGATGTAGTTGGTGTGCTTTGCCCATGTGATGACACCAATGGGGGGTCAAAATACTGCTTCCATAAGCAAACACTTAAGTCTCGCCACCCCATCTTTTTCTGATCAAGGCTTGAAACCTTTATAAATGTGACATTTGTCACTGATGTGAGATTCTCTGAAACATTTCAGGCAGGTTGGATACAAGTTGTTGACTGGCATAGGCTTTGTGCAGGTCTGGCAGGACTTAAACCCCAGGAAGTGAGACATCATTCCGGTATTGGTCCCAGTACCGAAAGAGAGAGAAAAAAGGTCAAAAGAGACAAAAATGGACACCTAGCCCTAAAACTACGTAAAATTGACTAAAACAACTAACTTACAAATATATGCAAAGAAGAATGAGGGAAGTTCTTGACTTAATCAAGTCTGGAATTGTTCCAACAACTGTCACTGGCAGTAGGAAGGAACTGAGGGGGAGGAAGGCAACTCCACTCTCTTATACCAGCATACAGTGGCACGCAGCGACAGCAGGCACTCAAGCCACCCCAATGGGTACCGTTGAAGGGGGAAAATCTCTGACTTCTGTGCACAGGGAGCACACACATCTACAGTAGATTTGACACGTGCAATCACTCAAACTTAATGATATTCAGAAAAAACAATGTCAAGGCAGGCCCTGAAATTATCTTGAGTTAGCTTTAGTAATTGTAATTTATTTCTACATTGCCTAATAGCCCATGCTATTTCTCTCCATATACTATGAACTGTACCTCCTCCCCTATATTTTCCTCTTTCTTCTCCCACTTCTCCTCTCAAAGACCCATGAGGTAAAATAAATATTGCAAATCTAGCTCAAAGCAACCAAAGGAGTTTTTAAAGGAACAAAATAAGAATTACCTTTAATAGTTTGGAATGTCCAACATTTAGAACATTTATGACAGCTTTGCAACTTGGTCCTTTGATCTGCTCAATAATAAAATTGAATTTAGCAGACATACGTTTCCAGTGTTCTAGTTCAGTCAATGGTCCTGAATCGTCGGCTTCTTTTCTCATCTGCTCACTCTCAATAAGAACCTGCAATCAATAAAATAACTTTAAATATTGTGACGGGGCAAGGCCAGATGGCTGTAGAAAAGTAGTGGGAGATAGATATATTAGCCCCAGGCTAAACAAATCCCTGGTACCAGGATAAGTAAATGGCAGCTGCTCCAGGTCAATTAAGACACCTGGGGCCAATTAAGATCTTTCCAGAAGGCAGAGAAGACAGCTAAGTTGACTGGGACACCTGAAGCCAATTAGGGGCTGGCTGAAACTAGTTAAAAGCCTCCCAGTTAGTCAGTTGGGTGTGTGTGTCAGGAGCTGTAGGAGGAAGCTGCCCTGTTGGAGGAATTGAGCAGTACAAACCATTTCAGACGCAAGGAAGGAGGCCCTGAGGTAATGGCCCAGGGAAATGTGCACGTCCTATTTCCAAAAAGTCAGCTACCATAGTTCCTACTATTAGGGTCCCTGGGCTGGAGCCCAGAGTAGAGGGCGGGCCCTGGCTCCCCCCTTCCCTCCCTGATTAATCACTGAGACTGGAAGACAACAGAGGCTGTGCGAGGGAGGGTTGCGTCTCCTCACCTCCCTTGCTGGTTTATGATGAAAATGGCTCAGTAGGCTGTGACCCTTGCCTTTAGAGAGAGAAGGGCTATGTGGAGGGTCACAGTGAACCTCTGTGGCTAGTAAAATCTGCCAGGAAACGTGGGACCCAAGGATACAAGGACAGAGCTTTGTCACAATATAAAACAAAGTTTGTATCTCTAGTTTAGATATTTCTTACTCTATGTAAAGAAATGTTGCTTATCCTACAATAACTATGTTTTTTCAAGATATATTGTCCCCACAGATTCCACTCTTGGTGTGTATGCACCCCATGAACATGAGAATGGATTGTTTGGAATGGCAGCTTCCTCTGGAGGTTCTCCCACACCCTAAGCACCCTCCTGCTTCCTGTAGTAGAGAGTGTAAAGGGCAGGGAAGGTCACAACCCACTCTTAGTTCATTTGCTAATTAGAATCCCTCGGAAGGAGAACTTAAATCAGCCAGGACAGAGAGCTGGACATAGAATCACAGAAATATAGTTCTGGAAGAGACCTTGAGAAGTCCTCAAATCCAGTCGCCGGCACTGAGGCAGGACCACGTACACCTAGAGCACCTGTGACAAGTGTTTATCTAACCTGTTCTTAAAAGCCTCCAACAATGGGTGTTCCAGAACCTCCCTTGAAAGCCTGTGCTTGCTTATTCTTATAATTGTAAAGTTTTCTAACACATAAACTAAATCTCCCTTGATGCAGAGTAAACCCATTATTTCTTGTTCTACCTTCAGTGGACATGAAGAATAACTGATCACTATCGTCTTTTACAACAGTACTCAACATATTTGAAGACTGTTATCAGGTCCCTCCTCAGCCTTCTTTTCTCAAGATTAAACAGGCCCAGTTTTTTTAACCTTTTCTCATAGGTAGGCTTGGCAGGCTTCAATTTAAATCAACAGATGTCGGTAAACTTCAATTTTAGCTGAAACACTGAAATCGATGAAAAAAACAGCCATAGGTAACAGAAGGCACAAGTGCAGCCTCCCCCCATACTTGTACTTGCAGGGATCATGTGTCACTGGCCTTGTAGCAGCTCAGAGAGCCCTCTGCAGCATTGTTGTCAAGGGAAGGAGAGAGTGAGGTTGTGAAAGCAGAGCTGCAGAGGGCTCCTTGGTCAGCCACAGATCTGGTGACACTGGATACCTGCAGGAGCAAGATGAAATGGAAGGCTGAACAATATTATAAGCACTGAGTATAACATACCTTATTTAAGCTAACCTCAGCCACACCTGGCACTACATTAAAGATCTTATCATGGACACATCTATGTTGTATGACCCTGGTAAGGAAGCTCTGTAGCCAGCCCATATCTGGTACAAAAGCTTGACCTGCAGTACTGTGTACAAGGTATACATGAAATGCTATCAGAAGTAAAGTAGTGCAAGAGGAGAACAGAAACAGAAGGAACAAATCAACACAGATTGCAGACAGAAGGAAAGAAAAGAAACAAAGTTTGCATGATCTCATCAACATGCCACTCTTCAGTGCCCCTCAGAACTTCTGTTTTGACAAAACCTTCAGAATAGACAGACTGAAAGCAATATTTTGCAAGATTTCACATTGCAAACAAACTCCACAAGGAAACTGGACATATAGCGAGGTATGCTCTTTAATTTTTGCTATGGGGAAGCAGGCAGAGCATATCTTTAAATCATTCACCTTTACTGAAGACTGTGATAAAGATGACTATAAAAGAGTTTGGGCAATGTTTGACACATACTTTATACCGCCGAGAAATAAAGTTTATGAAAGAGCATGCTTTCACCAGAGAATTCAAGAACCAGGCAAAAATGTTGAATGTTTTATAAGAATTCTGTATGCACTGGCTGAAAACTGTCATTCTGTGAATGCAATACACGTAAATATCAGAGATAGGCTGATTATTGGGTTATCAGACAAAAGCCTTTCACAGCAGCTACAATTAAAAACAGGCCCTACACACAGAAAACAGAAAAGCAGTCTGAGCTAGTAAAACAGAAAACCAAGGGCAACTTCTCAAACTTGAAAAATCTGAAACTAACTTATATGATGGGACAAGGCCAGATGGCTATAGTAAAGTAATGGGAGAGAGAGATATTAGCCACAGGCTAAACAAATCCCTGGTACCAGGACAAGCAAATGGCAACTGCTCCAGGTTAATTAAGACACCTGGGGCCAATTAAGATCTTTCCAGAAGGCAGGGAGGACAGCTAGGCTGTTTGGGACACCTGAAGCCAATCAGGTGGGTGCGCGTGTCAGGAGCTGTAGGAGAAAGTCGAGCTGTTGGAGAGACTGAGCAGTACAAACCATATCAGGCATAAGGAAGGAGGCCCTGAGGTAAGGGTGAAGTGGATCTTGAGGAAGTGGGGGCTGCTGTGGGGAAGTGGTCCAGGAAATTGTATGCGTCCTGTTTCTAAAAAGTCAGCTACCATAGCTGATACTATTAGGGTCCCTGGGCTGGAGCCCGGAGTAGAGGGTGGGCCTGGGTTCCTCTTTTGCCCCCCAATTAATCACTGAGACTGGTAGACAACAGAGACTGTGCAAGGGAGGATAGCTTCTCCTCACCTCACCCCACCTTGTTGGCTTATGATGAAAATGGCTCAGTAGGCTGTGACCCTTGCCTCTAGAGAGAGAAGGGCTACGTGGAGGGTCACAGTGAGACTCTGAGGCTTGTGAAATCCGCCAGGAAACGCGGGACCCACGGAGTCAAGGACAGAGCTTTGTCACACTTAGAAGCTGTAGATGCTAAGAGTAATTACCAAAAGACTCCTGAGACTAAGAGGGGCAGATTTCAGGCAAACTGCAAAAAGCATTTTAGACTAATTACACAAGAAGTAGAAAATTTCACAGCTCAAGATGTGTGTCCAACTAAAGTAAAATATGGAAAACATGCATAGAATATATAATTTTTGCAGCTTATTACAATCAAGAACCATTGTTTCTGTAATCTATCACCCATGATGACACAGAACCTGTCTGGAGAGTGAACTGAAAAGACTATTTGACTTTAAAACTGACTCAGGAGCAGATGTGACCATCATCTCAGAAGGGACTTACAATCACTTTCAATGCCTCCCAGAGCTGAAATCATGACTCAGCCTTGATTAGCCCTGGAGATATTCTGAACTGCACAAGCCAGTTCATCACACAAACAATTTACAAAGACAAAAAGCTATGTATTCAGAGCATATGTGATCAAAAGATCAAAGACCAACAACCTACCCAGCTGCATCATGGCAGCTATGATGGGCCTAGTGAGAAAGGTGAAAGAATTCAATGGAACATTTGGTGATAGTGAACTTTTGAAAGGAGACTCAGTACAAATAACCGTAAAAGGCAATGCTAAATCATACAGTGTACATACACCACAGGATTCTCATTACTTCATAAAGTGGAAACTGAGTTAAAGAGAATGGAATGGATTGGCATAACTGAGAAAATCTGAGCCAGCACCCTGGTGTGCCCCAACAGTACCAGTTACAGAGAAAAATGGAAAAATACAAATCTGTGTGGATCTTAAAAGACTAAATGAAAAAGTTGTGACTGAAAAATGCATCCTCCCAACACTGCATGACTTTCTTCTCAAAGTGAAAGGAGCTACAGTATTCTCCAAACAGTCGGCTGTGGCATAGCTGGTGTACTGTTGCAATAACATGTGTAAGCAGTGTCAGGATGAGCTCCACCCTGACATCTGGTGGTGAGGTGTGGCAAGTTGTGGAAAAGAACTTCAGGGGCCGATCTCATTTGCATAGGCACACCCACCACGCCTAGAATGAGACCATAGCTGCCCAAATGGTCACTTTGGCTGCTGTGGGATCCCCAGTGTCTCTGTTATTGGGGCAGGAAGAATAAATTGTTATTACCCTGATTATGGGAACTGTGCTTGGAACTGTACATGGCCTTTTGTTATGATGGAGGGATTCACCATCAACTAAGTAGCACTCGCTAGGCAAGGGTCATGGGTTCCAAAACTGTGTGAATGGAGAGAGGCTGGGGACAAGTAGTAATACTTGGTGGCATGGGCCCCTTGGTGAGGGCCTTACATGCTAATTGCACTTCCTCCTCTCTCCACTGTGGAATATCAGAGCTAATTTTGATTTCATTAGAAGTCTAGTTATAGGCTGCTGAGCTCACTTTGGGCTGACAATGCACCAGCACTGGGGCTCCCCTACTACAAGCTGAATTCACCTAAGAGCTGAAATCACTGAGTGTTGTGTTAAGTAGTGGGGGAGCCTGAAGATATATTGTGGAGCAGTTTGCGGGATGGCTGGTGAAGCAGTTCGACACGGAGCAGTGTGTGGATGGCAGGAGCTGCTTGTGGGCCGTGGAGCTGAGCGAAGGAGTTCGTGGGGCGGCTGGCGGAGCGGAGCGCAGCTGAGCGAAGGAGTTCGTGGGGCGGCTGCCGGAGCGGAGCGCAGCTGAGCGAAGGAGTTCGTGGGGCGGCTGGCGGAGCAGAGCGCCACTATGGAGCTATGGGGTGGTCAGCTTCAGATCATGTAAGGTGCCTCTTACCCCCGTCCCATTTCCACCCAGGTTGGGAGGTAAAGCTCTGCAGATAAACTTTCGAACTCTGGGGCTGCCCTGACCAGGGACAGAGACTTTTGGGGCATTGGACTTTTGGGACTTTGGGTGATTTGGGGTTGCTGGACTCAAGAACCAAAGGGAAAAGGCCATGCCCCAATTTGCCTGGGGTGGGTTTTTTTTTTTGCTCATGGGTTGTGTTATGAATCCTGTTGGTGGTGTTTCCCCAACATAATGCCACATTGTTTCTCTCTGTTATTAAAAGGCTTTTGCTACACTCGGACTATGTGCTTGCGAGAGGGGAAGTATTGCCTCTTGGAGGCGCCCAGCGGGGGTGGTATATATTTGTCCCAGGTCACTGGGTGGGGGCTCGAGCCGGTTTGCATTGTGTTATTGGAATGGAACCCCTAGATATTGAACCCGGCCCTTGTTGCTGCCAACTCTGACGGGCAGAAGGGTTACACATGGATCTGTGTAGAAGGCAGTTGCATTTTGCTCTTGCACACTCGCACAAGCAGACAAACTATATGCATAGATTGAAAAGGAGTGTGTGGCAACTGTATAGGTATGTCAAAACTTCTACAGATGTCTGTGTGGATTGGATGCTTTTACACTGATAACAGACCATAAATCACTTACAACCTTCATCAGTGGAAAAGACCTGGATCAAACACCTCTAAGATGCCAATGTCTACTGATAAAGTTAATGTAATTTAACCCAATTGCTAAATACATTCCTGGTGGAAAATGTGGTAGTAGCAAAAAGACTGTCACGGACCCCAGCATCACACTCAACTACCCGTGAACTTGAAAATTACATACAGGCCTATGTGGATGCTGTGGATGCATAAAGACCAGTGTCAGAAAATAGACTATACCAGTTACAATAAGCAACATTGACAGAAATAGTTTCAAGAAGTTCTAAGTTACATTAGGGGTGGGTGGCCTAAGTATCTAATGGAAATTAAGGAAGTGACAAGAGTCCTTTGCAGTATGTGGACAAATGAGCCAAGTGGACTTGTGATGAAAGGTGACTGCATCTTATTTCCAAATGAAATGAGAGGAAAAATCCTAAACCTCATCCAAGAAGGACATCAAGGACTAACTAAATGCTGTGAACTGACTAACCAATCAATGTAGTCACAAGGAATCAGCAGTGAAGGTGATGAGAAATTCTGTTTTCATGGATAGATGTATGTAGGAGCACGTTGCCATGGGTCCAAACAGAGAGCTGGTGAGACGGCACAAAACTAGTCCGGGATCCCAAGGTGGGGTGGGGTCTCGGATTTGAGGGTAAAGGTTTTGAGGGCCCTTAAGGATTCTTTTTGTTAATGGTTGGATAAATATGGAATGAACTTCTATCTTGGGATGGAATGCAGTAATGGCAGCCAGATGTACACGAACGGAGCTTGTGAACAGTCCTAATCTTTTAAGTTCTAGAATATAGTCTAGAATGAATGGTTCGTTGCTGGGACATGGTTGGTATCGCACCAAGTCCAGAATCTTTTCCATTTATGTAGATAAGTATAGCAAGTTGTAGCACGTCTTCTATTTAAAAGAATCTCCTTTACCTCTTCCGAACAGGTCAGCTCTGGATCCTGAAACCATGAAGGAGCCATGCCTTCAGGTGGAAAAGTTCTCAGTTCACATGGAGGATTTGGCCTGCATCCTGCGAGAGGAGGTGTGAAGTCAACTGCAGGGTGATTGGTGGACAGACCATCATGTGCATGAGGTAAAGATACCATATCTGTCCTGGCCAGGATGGGACTATGAGAATGACTCTGGCTTGTTCCATCTGTATCTTGTGAAGTACTATGAGCAGTAGGGGAAAGGGTGGAAAGGTGTAGAGTAAGGGTGCAGCCCATGTATGAGGAAGGTGTCTCCCAGAGATCAGTGACCCAAACCCACTCTTGAGCAGAATTGTGAAGGCGAAGAGATCAACCGCTTGGGAATCCCCAGTGGTTGAATATGTATTGTACGGTTCTTGTGTCTAACTCCCACTCATAGACTTGTGAGGATCTCCTGCTTAATGAATCTGCCATGGTGTTCTGGTGTCCGAGTAGGTATGCTGCAGAGAGAGAGGAATGGAATACCCTTTGTTGACAATTTCCAGAACCCACTTGTCCATGGTGATTTGTCACCATGATGAGTATAAGTGGGTCAAGGAGTAGACAAATTGATGGGTTATTGGAGATGGTTGCAGCACCTGGACCAGGGGAAGGCATCTTGGGGCCTCAACCAAATTTTCAAAATTGTTGTTTGGAGCTGGATGGGGGGAGGGGCACAGTCCATTGCACTGGTGTGTGTCTCTGTGTGGGAGGAGGTCTCTGTCACCTGCATTGTGTCATACTACTACTGAGGGGTGAAATGTGGAGGTTGAGACCTTGGGGTATGTTGATATCTTCCTGTCTTCTCTGGTGCTGGTGCATGTATACCAAGTGAATGCAGCATTACTCTAGAATCTTTTAAAGAATGCAGGGACTCATCCATGCACTCAGCGAAGAGTTTAGATCCTTCAAAGGGCAGATCTTTCACAGTGGTCTGCACCTCTCTGGTGAAGCCATGAGGCTCATCTAATCATCAGAGTGGGCCACCACATCCGTGGTGTCCAGAGAGGCTTGCAGCGCCATGTGGACCAGAAGTTGTCCTTCCATCACCAGTGCCTGGAGCTGCTCTTTTTTGTCCTCTGGAAGGTGTTGGCTAAATTCCTGAAACTTGGAATAGTTGATGTGATTATATTTGGCTAGCAGTGCCTCATAATTAGCAATATAGAACTGGAGAGTTGCTGAGGAGTGTGCTTTGCGACCAAAGAAATCTAGCTTCTTCCAGTCCCTGTCATAGGGATAGTCCTAGAATGGTGTTGTCGCCCCTTCTTTTGCACCACATTGACAATGAAGAAGTTTGGAGTAGGGTGGGAAAAGAGAAATTCCATGTCCTTAGTGGGGACATAGTGCTTCTTTTCTGCTGGCTTGCAGATGGGTGGTATTCATGTTGGCATCTGCCAGATCACGGTGGCAGGGTCCAACAAGGCGTTGTTGATCGGGAGTGTGAATTCTGCCAATGTACAAGCATGCAAGATGTTGAGCAACTTGTGCTGTTGCTCTCTGACTTCCTCCAGGGGGATCTGGAGGCAATTCACAATCCTGCAGAACAGTTCTTGGAACTTTTTAAAGTCATTTGCTGATGTTGGTGGTGGTGGCATGATGGCCTCATCAGGAGAAGTGGGCTGGTGGTATAAACTGTTCCTCTAGTAATTCTGGTTGAGGGCCAGGCAATCTAGAGACTGATGAGGATGGAGAGTGTATATGTCCCTGTCTCTGCTCGTGGGAGGTTGGGAAAGTGTGCCTTATACGCGGCCCAAGGGTCCCAATAGGGCCAATGTGGGGGAAGTGGCATATGGGTTTGCATCCATGGGGGGTCCCTACCAGAAACCTGGTTCACTTCTGGTCTCTGGGAATGGGTATCAAGGATGAAAAGATTATTCTTTGTGTGGCTGCCCTTGATATGATGGTGGGGTACGAGGTGCAATGGAGTACTCCACCTCTTCCTCCTTGCTAGAAATGGTTGTGTGGTCCTTGGTGGTGAAGGACAACGGTGTTGTGTCTCCAGGGAAGAGGTATGAGCCATGGGGAGCTTGGTACAGAGGAGCAGTGACTCTGGAGTGTCAGGGACAATCTGGTTTCTTGGGTATAGAAACTTCTATGGTACCAGTAGGAGCATCATCAGTACCAGTGGTTGTGCAGAGATTGAGGACATTGCTGGTGCCAAGAAGAGCAAACAGTAGATGGTGCCGGGGGTTGCATTGGTGCTGAGGGCTTGGTTGGTACTGAAGACCTGGCTGGTGCGGAGGGCTTGGCCACTGCAAACGGCTTGGTCAGTGCTGATTATTTGGTCAGTGTCAAGGCACTCAAAGTCATTTCAGTTGAGGCAGTCAGTGCTGATTTGAAAATCTTTGAACAGTCCTTCTTGTTCCCAAGTGACAGTGTTACTATATGTGGTCCTGCACATTTAGGGCTCTTGGACCTCTCCCTAGCGCCAGTAGCAGAGATGCGTGGGTGGTCGTAAGAGCTAAGTCTCGCCCTGGAAGATATCAAGGCTACCAACCTCACAAGGGATGCCTTTCTTTGAGGTGGCTCCCTGATGGGTGAGTTCAGGGCCCCTTTCTTCTCATCTGGGCGGGAGAACATATATTTTCTGATAGTGGTGTGCGGCATGTAGGGGTCAGCCAATGACTGTGCCAATGGTGACTACTGCGCAGGAGAGGTATTGAGACCAGGGTCTAAGGCTGGTCGCAGTGAACTCCGCATTCATAAAAATTTTAGTCTCAGTTCACGGTCCTTTCTGGACAGCGCTTTCAATTTGAGGCAGTGGGGGCACTTTTGTGATACATGCCCCTCACCCCAAGCAACATACACACCATGAGTGACTGACTGTTGCTTATGGGGATGGCCTCACAACATGAGAAGTACCTCTTAAACCCGGGGGATCTCGGCATAGCCCCCCGAGAAGGGAGAACTTTTTGGAAGGGCATAGAAATAAGGAAACCTACACTAATCTAAAGAATAATGGAGAGGAAAGAGCAAAGGGAAAAAATGAAAGGGGGGAAAAAGAAAAATAAGGGAAACAGCTAATAACTACGAAGTTATAATGGAAACACTACTATTACTAAAAGTACTATAGAGGTATGAAGGGCTCTTCTCAGGATTCCGTCCAAGACCAAGGGTGGTTGAGAAGGAACTGAGAGTGCTTGGACTGCACAGTGCTACATAGACACCACTCATGGCGTCAGATGGGGAGGAGTGCATGTGCGGCCCAACAGGCATTGCTACCAAAGATCTCCGATCCCAGGCACAGGGACGCTACTGCACCTACAGCAGAGTACAAATTAGAACTTCCCCACCTCATGCTGTTAGACTGATTTTGGAAATCAGGTGGAGGTCCTGCAAGATGCTGGTGGGCATTTCGGCAGCAGTTTCTGAACTGCCAAAGGCATCTCTTGGAGGGGGATGCTGACATGCCAGCTGTGACACAGTTGAAACTGCTCTTGCCTGTTGTTTTAGCTGCAGATTCCCCCTACATAAACCAGTGCTTCTAGAGCAGGGTTACAAGCACAGACTTATGTGATCTCATTATCATCCAGACCTGGTACGACCAACAGTGGGTATAGAACTTTCACATTAAGAAGCAGACGTTCCTGGAGGTTTGTGATCAGCTTACATCAACCATCCTGCACCAAAACACTCACCTTCATGGAGGGAGTCCATGCTGGTCCAGAAGCAGGTCACTATAGCCATCTAGAAGCTGGCTACCCCAGACTGCTACATGTCTGTGGCTAACCAGTTTGAAGTTAGCAAATCAACTGTGGGGATTGTTATGGCAGAGGTTTGTGAGTTGATCAGGATTATGATATATCCAAAGGTGGGGAGCTTCACAAATGGTCCTGAAATAATTGCTGGCTTTGAGAGATTGGGCTTTCCAAACAGCTCCAGAGCCACTAATAGGACTATAGTTTGGCCTCTACAAGAACTGCATGAGTATATAAACCACAAAGGGTTCTACTCCATTGTTATGCAAGCCCTTGTCAACCACAGAGCAGAATCATGGACACTAACATGAGATGCACTTGCAAGGTGCTCTACAGATCAGGATTTTATGTTTAAAGACAAGCTAGGACATTATTTCCACTGAATGGCATTGTTATAAATGGGGTTACTGTCCCGACTGTTATTCTAAGGGACCCCACTTATCTCCTGTTGCCATAGCTTATGAAACTGTATCCTGATTTCAGAAGAGCTGGCAAAGAATGTTCAATTACACACTCAGTAGCTGTAGGATGGTGGTGAAATGTGCATTTGGCAGATTGAAATTCCATAGGTGCTGCCTTTAAAACCATTTGGATGCTAGTGTTGCCAGTGCAGTCTGCACAATGTCTGCAAGTACAAAGGGGAATCTTTTAATTTGAACTGGTACATGCAGCCAGTTAGAGCACCTCTCATGACTGGTGCTAGATCCATAAGCACAATAGAAATCAGGGTTGTTTTGTGCTCCTACATAGTGGATTTGCATGGTCCAATGCATGAGGGGGAATGAAATGGTATTTGAGGTTGTGCTGCGGATGGGTGTATGGCAGCTGTGGGATTTTTTTTCAGTATATTGGTATTACGTATTATGAATTTTGTAAACACTTTCATGAAATGTATGGAGATATGTATTTTATGAACACTGGCAATGTATTGCAACTCAAAGTTTACGGATTGCTGTGATGAAGCTTTGTAAATTTTTATGATGAAATTTATTGAGACTGTACATGTGATGTCACTCATTACGATTTGTGCCACTTTTAAATTACACATAATAAAACTTGCTATTGTAGCCTTGTGTGCTTTATTTTATAGAGATATTTACATATCACTGTAAGAACCAGAAAGGCAGATTGACTACTAACAAAACATACAAACAACAAGCAAACAGTGCCAAAACAGTGAAAGGTGCATGTTCTGAAATGACATGTCCAGCTATTCCTGGGTCTCCCCTGCCCCCTGGTCTCCTTGGCCTTTCTGGTGAGTTTTGCATGTGTGAATTGCAATTGGACTGGATGAATTCACAGGGTACATTTCATACATAATGTAATGTGTAAATGTATATAAAAGGAAGAGGTTTTCTATGTAATGTTGGATGTGTGGCACATTTTACACCCACCCATGCTTGGGTCTGATCAACTGAGCATAGGTTTGCGATATGTCAAATAAAGGAACCTGAGTGATGAAATCTGGAGTCTGAGTTTTTTGGATCCTAGAGAACTGGATGAAGTGTTCTCCAAGAAGTGGACAAGATTTCTGGATAAGACTACTGAAAAAGGTCTCAGAAGGAATCCCAATAGTGAGGAACTAGTAAAAATGTTATAACTGCTTAACCTTTTCCTTTCTGTGGTGTTCATATTGAACCCTACATGGTGTCAGAGAGAAGGGAGTACTAGTGAATGTCATAGGTTCTTCCCTGACCAGAAGCACACTAAAACCACGGCTTGTATTAATACTTCATAGGGCCATAAGCCATAAATCATTCACATCCATATATTAATAAAAACGAACATGGTGACAGAAACTTACCAGGCTCTTCCTCTGATGCCTGTTCTGAAGTTAGCTGCTTCCCAGCTGTAGCTGTCCCAGCAGCATAGCTTCACTGGTTATCAGCCTCAGCATCAGGGTCACTTCTTGCCCTTCCTCCAGTGACTAGCTCTTCTCCAGCAGTGCCTGTGACCAAGGGCAGGGGGGCTATAAGAGTGCCATCTCTGCTCAGCAGATTGTCATGCACCACTGTGAGCTCCGTGCTCACTACAGTTCCCAGAACCCAGCTGAATTCCTCATAAAAGAGGTAGGAAGACAGGGAGTTCTCAGAAGTGCCATTAGCATCCTTAACTTTGCAGCAGTCTACATTCAGATGCTTCATTCACTTTCTGCATTGTTCTGCTATCCAGTCGATCCTCAACATCTCCAGATACTTGGATATAGCTTTGAAGACACGATCCTTTCTTATGTTCTTGCTGAAATCAAATGTCTTGCTCAACTTGCACCAGAGGTTAACCAGAAACAAGCTGTGTCCCTCTGGCCACCTAGTAGCATGCTTCATGCAGGACTTAATCTTTGTGCTGGTCATAGCTAATATATGTCAGGGTTGACTATGTTTCCAATTGAGCAGTCCATGTGGAAATGAAGAGTTAAAGACCAAGCAGCTATATCTGAATCAAGAAATTGCTTCCAGTTCCTGGGAAGCAAGTTGGAAGTTTTGGGCTGGAAGGGCTGGAAAGCACACCTAAGGGGATTATGGGATAGTGATGACAGACTCTCCAGACCCGAATCTGCCAACCCGGACTTGAGCTGCATCCATGCTGCAAAATGCCTGGGCTTTGACCCACATCACAGAAGAACTTGGTCTCTGACCAACCCCCCTAGCAGGGTCGAAGGGCCCAAGTCCAGAGGGGTTACTGGCCCAAGTCAGGCTGATTCAGGATGACCAGATAGCCAGTGTGAAAAATCGGGATACTTTTTTTTTGGGGGGGTGGGGAGAGGGGGATAGTTGCCTATATAAGACAAGGCCCCTAATATTGGGACAGTCCCAATAATATCAGAACATCTGGTCATCCTAGACTGATTTCTTTGTGGATGGAAGGGGGGCTAGGGCTTAAACTTGGCCTGGGCTTAGTGTGCTGTGTAAACATACCCACAAATTTTGCCCCTACGTGCTTGCACTGATCTCTTGTACTCCTCCTTAGCAATCTGTCTGTTTCCACTTTTGGTAGGACGCCTTCTTGATTTTCAGGTCATTAAAGAGCTCCAGATAGAGTCATATTGGCTTCTTACTATTCTCCCTCTCTTTCCTTCATATCAGGATATTATGCCTTTAATATTGTCTCTTTGAGAAACTGTCAGGACTCCTGAACTCCTTTTTCCCTAGATTTTCTTAACATGGACCAATGTTGGTAAGGCTGTAAGCAAATTCCTCAACTCTAAAATAGCCCGCCTCCTTGGTTATCCAGTCTACCTTCTTAAATAAGAAGTTGTCCCAAATACATTCTAAAAACTTACTGGATATTTTGGGTCTTGCCGTATTATTTTTATTACAGATGCCTGGGTAGTTAAAGTCCCTTAAAACACAGGTCTCGTGTTTTGGACATTTCTGTTCTTTGTCCTACAAACGTCTCCTCCTCCTGATTTGCTGGTCAACAGTAGACCCCTACCATGACATCACCCTGTTTTCCCCCCTTTTATCTTCACGCAGATTTTTAACTGGTCTGCCTCCCACGCCCTTCAGGACCTAAGAACAAGTGTATATATTCTTGATGTATAATGCAATATCGCCTCTTTTTTTGCTATCTGTCCGTTCTGAACAAGCTATACTTCTCTATACCAATATTCAAGGCATGAGATTTAACCCACCAAGTCTCAGCAATACCAGTTAAGTCATAATTTAGCTTGTCTACCTATACTTCAAGTTCTCCATCTCTATTCCCCATAGTCCTTGCATCTGCATACAGACATCTAGTTGTTAACAGATTCCCCCAGTTTTCCCTCTTGCTGTTCCCATGACTATCATAATTTTCCATTCCCCCTCAAACATCTAGCCCTCTGTTAAGTTCTCCTTTTTATACCTACCTGTAGACTTTCATCACCTGCCCCTGTGAAGCTAGTTTAAAGCCCTCTTTACCAGGTTGGCTTGTCAGTGTGAGAAGAGGCTCTTCCCCTTCTTAGTCAAGAGGACCCCATCTCTTCCCAGCAGTCCTCCTTCCTGGAACAGCATCCCATAAGAATATGGCCATATTGAGTCAGACCAATGGTCCATCTAACCCAGTAACCTGTCTTCCAACAGTGGCCAATGCCAGATGCTTCAAAGGGAATGAACAAACCAGGCCAATGATCAAGTGATGATTCTTGTTCCTTGAACAGCATCCTGATGATCCAGAAATCCAAAGCCATAACATCAACCCCATCTGCACAGCCATGCATTCATCTCCAGGACTTGGTATGGGTATCAACCTTAAGACCTCTCAATGCCCAAATCTTAGGAGAGGCTTTCTGTCCCTGTTCCCCGCAAGGGAGTCGTTACCGGCTCTGCTCATTAGAGTGATATTCCCTGTGGCTACACTCCAGTACCATCTCCAGTGTGGCTGATGCAGAAGACTTCCATGAGGCAGAACAGGAGCTCAGGATGGTATCACGGCTAATTGGAGTCCTGATCATGTGCAGCAGACCCAGTGTCAGTATTTTCTCTGAGGATCTTCCCAGTCAAAGGACATTTGCATCAAGCATTCCAGTAGGAACAGCTTCACCTTCACCCCTTGGCCTTCTGGGTCCTCCTTGAAAAGGACTTACAGATAGAACAGTGTGCCAGAACAAGTCCCTTGCCATGGCACACCAAGTATGGCCTCATTGACTGGGATGGCAGCATCACAAGACAGCCAGATCTTGAAGCCCAGTAACTTAGGATCTACCATTTGAGCTATACACAGGTGGGTAGCCCCCTGTTCAGTGGGAGTATGAGCATGGGGCATGGAGAGGTAGAAACCTCTCATAGAGGGAGGTATGTGCCAAGGAAAGACCCAGAACAGAGTAGAAAACCTACCTCTACTTCTAACTAAGATTACAACCAACAAACAAACAAAAACCAGTCAAACAGCAAAGAAAATCTAACTACTAAAACTTTAAACTTGAAAAACTTTCTAATTCCTCGCAAAGAAAGGAATGTGGATACTGTGGGTTTCATCTAGTAGCTAGAAGCAGTAAAAGGGAACTCAGCATGGTTTGCAGCCACTCTGCCTTTTATACCCTCTGCTGTAGGAAGCAGGATGGCAAATGGGCACAGGCACAACTCCAACAGACACTTCTATTCAAAAAATTTGATCTTGCACACATGGGTCACATGTTCATCAAGAGTGAATCCATGTGGACAATCACTTGAAGATTAAGCATTATTTATACAGATACTCTAATTCCAAAGTTAAAATTGAAACACTAAAATCTCTTTTTGTATGCATTTGGTTTCTCATAATGGAGACATCTACCAGCTGGCATGAATCACAAACATCGCCAGGTTGAAGATTATATTTCACACTAATGATTACTTTAGAGGCCGGATCAGGCATTCCACAGAGCGCCAAGGCAAACATTCCAAAAATACAAACACTAAAAAAAACACCACACACACTGCTAATGGCATACAGACAGGCCTGATCCAGGAAAGCATCCCTATTCAGGACAGCACCTAATCGTATGTTTGATGTGAAGTCAATGGGACTTAAACAAGTGCTTAAGTGCTGTCCTAAATTAGAATGGACGAAAGCACGTGTTTATGTGGTTTCCTGAATCAGGGACTATGAGTTTTGAAAATAACTGATCATTTATTTTTATTTTAAGAGAAAACAATGAGGAAGAGATTGTTTTAATTAGTAATACTTTTTTGAAAGGTTCCTCTCATCTGGTGGATTTAGGCATTCATGTACCAAGGACATTTGCAAGCACTGCAGCTTGATGATGCTGCAATACCTGTTTCACCTGCAGTAAGCTGCCAACTGATAACGGTTAAGTAGATAGCTGATATGGACTTCAGGGGGAAGACCTTCAGCTGGTATCATAAAAGAGCTCCACTGAAGTCAACAGAGCAATGACAATATATAACAGCAGAGGATGTGCCCTCTGATATGTATCTTATGTTATCAATATCTTATATAAATAGAGATCTGTTCCTTGATATTTCTCATTTATAAAAATATTAGTAAGATGCGATAAATATCAGGGGACAGATCCTTAGGGTGTAAATTATCAAAGCTACATCCACTTCCACTACTAGTATCAGACAGATAGATATTAAAAGATTTGAAGCCATCCGACTGTAGACATAGCTGGCCTATGTTAACATACGTCCTCCTTGCTGTTTCTCTTTTCCTACTGTCCCCTCCTTTCTACTGGTTTGTTACACTCACTGTTGAGAAATTCTTGTTTCTAATTAGATTGTGACAAAGATAGCAAGTGCTTGTATAGCACTTAGTACAAATGGACTCCAGACACCTCCTTAATTCTATACCAGGGGATATAAATGTTAAATCAACTTACTTGTTCAATCTGTTTATACCATATCATAAGCACTTCCTCTAGTTGATGAACTGTATCAGAATTAGCAGCTGCTGCTGTCACTTCCTCAAAGGACTGAAGTTTAGAAAAGTCAATGTGATCCATCTTTTTTAACTCAACAGTTCCCTCTATGCTTACTCTAGCACCTAAAATAAAGTAATTAAAATACAGAACATACTCCAGCAGTTGTTTCTACCAAGGTGAACCACTTCACTTTGGGAATATAAGCCAATAATTAGCCTTGCAATATAATAGCCATTTTACTGGCTCACACACAAAAGACCATGCTTTTCTGAAATCTAATTAGACCCCTACATTAAAAATTTTATATCACTAAAACTGAAGTTTGTCAAGTATGTAATAAATACAAATATATTTGTTTTTTATACTTGAGGTTTTTATCTTTTTATTCTTCCTTGTAGAAGTAAAGAAATGTTTTCCCATGTTTATAACAACTCTACTGTTTTTAAAAAGTAATTTTTAAGCGGACTGATTGTTTACTCAATCTGATTCTTACCGTCTAAAAATGAAAGATATCTATTAATGGTTTCTATGAAACTCTGTTTTTCAATTGTTCCCTGTGTGGTTTGACTTAAGGCACCCCAATTATTTGTTGCAAGGATAGCTGGTAGAAAAATATTTGCTAGCACGTTCCTAGTACCACGTAAGAGTCCTTCCGTTGCATCCAGTACACAAAAATATATGTCCTGTAAATGTAACAACAGAATGATTATTAGCAATGCAATCAATTATACTGAAAACATGACCACATTTTTAGAACATACAAATCTTCCATATAGATCCATTATATTTCTGAGTACAAAAAGAAATGTTTACTCACCCTGTGCATAAACTGTGGTTCTTTGAGATGTGTCCCCCTATGGGTGCTCCACTCTAGATTTACTATCGCTCCCTGCATCTTTGCTCAGAGATTTCTCTTAGCCATGCCTGTTCAGCCCATATATTCATGCTAGTCAGCCTCATTCCCCATGCTGTTGTTATATAGCACTGCACAGTTCAACCACCCTCAGTTCCTCCTCAACCACGAAGAATCATAACAGAGACCTCTGAAGCAGAGGGCAGGTATAGTGGAGCAACTGTAGGGACACACATGTTTAAGAACCACAGTTACTGCACAGACTTAGTAAAAAATGGTTACTAACCTTCTTGTAACCGTTGTTCTTCGAGATGTGCTGTTCATGTCCATTCCAACCAGGTGTGTGCACACGCACATGCACAGTAGCCGGAAGATTTTTCCCCTAGCAGAATCCATGGGTCGGCCTGGGCACCTGCTGGAGTTGTCCCTTCATGGCACCCAATAAAGGGCCCTCTCAACCCACCACCCCCTCAGTTCATTCTTTCCAGCAACTTTGAAAGAGGTGTAGGAGGGTGGGTATTGGAATGGACACGAACAACACATCTCGAAGAACAACAGTTACGAGAAGGCGAGTAACTGTTTTTTCTTCTTCAAGTGCTTGTTCATGTCAGTTCCAATCAGATGACTCCCAAGCCCAAGTTCAGGAGGCGGGGTCGGAGTTGTCCACTGATTGGCGCACTGCTTGTCTGAAGGCCACATCATTTCTGGCCTGCTGGGTAATCGCATAGTGTGTGGAGAAAGTATGAATGGAGGACCATGAATGGGAACCTGAGCCAGGAATGCTGTTGATGAAGCCTGTGCCCTAATGGAATGCACAGTGATTAGAGGTGCAGGAACCCCAGCCAGGTTGTAGCACTCACGAATACAGAAGGTGTTCCATGACAAAATGCGTTGTGATGACACAGGCAGACCTTTCTTTCTGTCCGCCACTGCTATGACTAATTGGACCAATTTTCTGAACAGTTTCGTTCTCTCAATGTAGAAGGCTAGCACCTTACGGACATCCAGTGAGTGAAGTCTCTGCTCTCTGCCCCTGGAATGCAGCTCAGGGTAGAATACCGAGAGAAAGATGTCCTGGTTGATGTGAAACTGTGATACAACCTTTGGTAGGAAAGCAGGATGAGGTCTGAGGTGAACCTTGTCCTTATAGAACACGGTGTAAGGGGGGCTGTAATGTGAGGGCCTTAAGTTCAGACATGCTCCTGGCCGAGGTTATCGCTACCAGGAACGCAACCTCGTAAGAGAGGTAGAGCAGGGAGCATGACGCCAAGGGTTCAAAGGGTGGTCCCATGAGTCTAGAAAGGACCAGGTTGTGGTCCCAAGCCGGGACAGGCTGCCAGACATGAGGGTATAGCCTGTCGAGACCTTTTAGAAGTCGGCTGACTATCAGGTTAGCGAAGACAGAGCAGCCCTTCACACCCAGGCGGAAGGCCAAGACGGCAGCCAAGTGAACCCTTATTGATGATATTGAAAGCCCTTGCTGCTTCAGATGGAGGAGGTAGTCCAGAATAAGCGGCACTGAGGCTAGCGTCAGGAACAAATGGCACTGTGCCGACCAGATTGAAAAGCTCTTCCACTTGGCAAGGTAGGTAGTTCTTGTAGAGGGTTTCCAGCTGCCAAGGAGGGACTTGTCTAACCTGGTCTGAACAGGAAAGCTCCACCGGGTTCAACCACAGAGCTTCTATTCTGTGAGGTGCAGCAACCCGAGGTTCAGATGTTGGAGATGATCCTGTGTCAGAAGCTCCAGGAAGAGCGGCAGGGTGACTGGAGCTTCCACGGATATGTCTAGGAGAGATGTGTACCAGTGCTGGCAGGGCCAGGCTGGAGCTATCAATATGACCTGAGCTTGTTCCCTCTGGATCTTGAGTACCTTGTGAATGAGCAGGATGCGTGGAAAGGAGTACAGGAGACTACCTCCCCGTGAGAGGAGCACTGCATCTGCTGGAGCCCGGGCTCTGATTTTGGAAGGAGTAGAACTGCTGGCACTTCCTGTTGCGGTGCATGGCGAATAGGTCTATCTGGGGAAATCCCCTCCTCTGGAACAATGAATTTGTGATGTCCGAGTGAAGGGACCACTTGTGGCTGTGAAAGGACCTGCTGAGGTGGTCCACCAGCTTGTTCTGTACTCTGGGGAGGTACAACACTTGTAGGCATATTGAATGTTCTACACAGACTTTCCACAGCATGAAGTTTTCCTGGCATAGGGGAGAGGAGTGTGCCCTCCCCATTTGTTGATATAGAATATTGCCATGGTGTTGTCTGTCATAACTGATACACATTGTCCCGTTAAGTATGCCTAGAAAGTCTGGCAAGCCAGGTGCACGTCTCTCAGCTTTCTGATGTTGATGTGGAGAGCCAGATCTGCCTGAGACCAGAGACCCTTTGTCCTGCGGTCTCCCAGATGTGCTCCTCAGCCCAAGTCTGATGTGTCCATCACTAGCGAAAGAGACGGCTGTGAACTGGCGAAGGGGACCCCGATCACACCTCCTCAGGGTCGAGCCACCACAGGACGGAGTCGAGGACTAGGCAAGGCAGGGTCACGATTCTGTCCAAGTTGTCCCAGGCTGGTCGATACAGCAATGCTAACAATGACTGGAGCGGTCAGAGCCTGAGTCTGGCATGCTGCACCACGTAGGTACAGGCAGCTATGTATCCCAGAAGCTTCAGGCAGCTTATTGCTGTGGTGGTGGGAAACTGTCTGAGACCTCGAATGATACCGGCCAGGGTCTGGAACTTCGCTTCCGGCAGGTATGCCCTGGCTTGGGTCGAGTCCAGTACTGCCCCATAAACTCTATCCTCTGAACGGGGGACAGAGTCAATTTTGCTTTGTTTAGAAGGAGACCCGGGTTGTCGAAGGTGGCCCTGATGAAATTGACTTGAGTTTCCACTTGGGTCCTGGAGTGGCCTTTGATCAGCCAGTTGTTGAGGTACGAAAACACCTATACCTGGTGCCTGCACAGAAACGCAGCAACAACTGCCATGCACTTGGTGAAGACTTGAAGTGCTGCTGACAGGCCGAACAGAAGGACTGTAAATTGGTAGTGTGTATTGTTCACCACAAACCTGAAGGACTTCCTGCGGGGCTAAGTGACTGCAATATGAAAGCAAGCATCCTTCAAGTCGAGGGCAGCATACCAGTCTGCTGGATCCAGTGAGGGGCTGATGGAGGCCAACAAGATCATGCAAAACTTGAGTTTCTTCACAAACTTGTTGAGTTCTCCCAGGTCCAGGATGGGCCTGAGGCTGCCTTTGTCTTTCGGTATTAGGAAGTACCGGGAATAAAAATCCTTACACCTGTGCTCCAGAGGAACCTCCTCCACTACCCCTAGAGACAAGAGTGACTGCACCTCCTGGATAAGGAGTTGCTCTTGAGACGGGTCCCTGAAGAGGGACAGGGAAGGGGGGTGAAAGGGTGGGATATCACAGAATTGGATGGAGTATTCCCTCTCTACCACGTGGAGCACCCAGCAGTCTGAGGTGACACAGGACCATGCACAGTAGAAAGGGGATAATCGGGATGAGAGGAAAGGCAAGGTGGATCCACTCTTTGGTGTGGTACACAGTCCTCGACCGTGCCTTCAGAAGGCTTGGTTGTCCCGAGCCCTGGCCAAAGGGTTGATGTGGCCTTCTCCTGCCGGTCCTGTTTCTCCTCTGGACCTGACCTGGTGGTTCTGGTGACCGAACCACTGAGAAGGCTGAGGACAGAAGTGTCTCTGCTGCGTTGACGGTGTATAGAGGCTCAGGACCTGAGGGTGGCTCTGGAGTCCTTTAGGCTGTTTAGCCTCTTGTCCATTTTCTCAAAAAAAAAAAAAAGTGTTTCACGCTCAAAAGGCAGGTCTTGTATGGTCTGCTGGACCTCATAGAGGAGACCAGAAACCTGGAGCCATGAACCCTTTCTCATAGTTACTCCTGTGGCCATAACCCTGGTGGCAGCATCTGCCCTGTCAAGTGCAGCCTGCAGGGATGCCTTGGAGATCAGTCTCCCCTTCTCGACCAAAGCTGAAAATTCTGCACAGGAGTCCGAGGGGAGCAACTCCATGAATTTAGCCATCGCCGAGCAGGTATTGTAGGAGTACCAGCTGACGATGGCCTGCTGATTAGATATTCGGAGTTGTAGTCTCCCCGTTGAGTACACCTTTCGAGCGAATAGGTGTAGTTTTTTAGCATCCCTATTCTTGGGGGAAGGGCCCTGAAAACCTCGCCTCTTCCACTGGTTAGCAGCTTCCACCACCAGAGAGTGAGGATGGGGGTATTCATAACTCCTGGAGGGCACAAAGTGCCAGTGTTCGTTATGCTTGGCAGTGGGTGGCAGCAAGGCTGGGGTCTGCCACAGCGTCTTAGTCATATCTGTAATTGTCTTTATAAATGGTAAGGTGATACAGGAAGGGCCAGAGGGGGCCAGGATGTCAACCATAGGGTGTGCATTATCTACCACTTCCTCCACCTTAATGTCCAGACCCTGCATGACCTGGCACCAGCAACTGCTGCAACACCTTGGAGTCTTCCAGAGCTGGGGCTATGGAAGTGCCCGCCAGTGCCTCATCTAGTGAAGAGGAGGAGGACGCCACCCACCAGAGGAGGTGGTTGCTCTCTACCATCCCCACCCGAGGGATCTCATGACCCAGGGGGGACCTTGGTCGGTTGGCCCAGTCCCAGTGGCGTGAAGGGATCGGGTATTGGTGTTGACATTGGGTCTCATGCCTGTGCCTGTGTAGATGCCTGGTGTAGTATCTGCACTGGGGTCTTCATCAATGCCGTCGCAGCCAGCGTCGTTGGTGCCAAAGGCCCAGCCGGCACCGTAGCAGCAGTCTGAGCCACTGACGCCTCTGGTGCCAAAGGTATTGTCGAGGGCGGCATTGCTGTCAATGCCGATGTCGGTGACAGTGCTGCCGCCAACAGTGTTGACGCCTGAGGTAACTGCTCAGTCGCTGGTCATGGCGGAACAAATGTTGCGGACACCACTGATGCAGCTCCCGAGCAGGATCCTTGGCTCCAACCCTACCCTTGATAGAAAGCCCACAGAGTCCAAAAGGGCCACGGAGCCATGTTCTGCCATTCTGAGGGCCACTGCATCAGGCAGGATCCCCTCCAGTGCCTTGAGTTGGACCTTCTGCTCCTGCTATAGTCAGAGCAGTACGAGTCCAACTCCACTTCTGATGTTTCAGCATAGGAGGACCAGGGCGTTGCTGCACCTCTCGATACAGAGCATCGGGAGCCTGGGAACTGACTGCGCTCCCTGGATGGAGGCACTGGTGTCTGGGGGTGCACAGGTGATGGGGTTTGGCATGACATCATCGCTGGCTTTCCCTTTGACTGAACGGGGTGCCAGGATGGAGGCTGCAGTGCCAGCACATCCTCCTGCCTCGGGGATAAGAACGACGCCATGAGTCTCATCAGGTCCTGTACTGCCTCAAAAGCCTCCGGGGTGGACAGGAGTGGCACATGCTCCAAGGGGTTCGGCAACTGCGATGGGCCCGGACTCAACTGCCTCATTTAGGCAGGAGTTGATGTAGCCCCTTCTGAGCCTCGGAACTGTGGCCCGACTGAGGTGCAACTGTTGGCTGGTCTGAGAGGCATCTGACTCTTTCTATCTTCTTCTTCTGTGCCGGCAATTGGGACCAGTGTCAAAGGCTGGAGTGCCCCCGAGAGACTCCATGATGTCGCCGAGTCTCCTTGGCAGTGTCTTTCTTCAATGCCAGATCTCTTGAAGACAGTGCTGGAGTGATCCACACTGAAGACGACGTACTGGGAGTGGGATCCCCGGCACTTAGGTCTGACTGAGGTTGTAGAACTGCCTCCCTGAGGATTTTAAGCCACTGCTTTAAGAGTTATTGATCAGAATTCCCAACAGATCTTGCAGCGGTCTTTTTGGTGACCCTTGCCCAGACACTGTAAACAGGAGGTGTGGGGGTCACTTTTAGGCATGCGCTTCGTGCAGTCCTGGAAAGTCTTGAAGCCTGGGGATTGCGGCATGCCCCGGTGACAAATAAGCGGGCGAGAAAAGTGGGGTGGAACCCCTCATAACTGAAACTTTTAAGTGAACTAATTACGCTATACTAACTGTAGTGGGGTGGTCACCCGCTCCAGCCTTAAACGGCTTAAAGCAGCCCAGGAAAGGGCTGCGGCTGGGAGCAAGCAATTCCCAGGCTGATGGGGGAAGCAGGCTCAGATGTGGCCACGCCCCAATCAGGGCTTAGCTGGCCCTTATAAGAGGGCAGTGGGCCAGGAGCAGAGAGTCTCCTCTAGCAGTGGAGGGAGATGGGCCTGGCTGCTCGGGAGCTTGACAAGGTACCTGGAGTGGAGCAGGGCAGGGGAAGGCCAGAGGAGCTAGGAGGCTCCAGACTGGAAAAGCCCCAGGTTGTAGGCCTGGCAGATGGCCTAAGACAGGGTACTGGGGTTGCAACAGGGCAGCCCACGGGTAGGCAGAGGCAGCAGGTCCAAACCCCCCTTGCCTGAGATGATTGGCTTATATATTGCAGTCCACCCCAGTGAGCGGGGGCTCAACGGTGACTGGCAGTAGCCAAAGAGTGAGGTGAGGTGGGGATAGTGGGTGGGGGTTCCCCAGGGAGGGGAGACCCAGAGATCTGTGGGGGTACTGCCAGGGGGCAGCACCCTGGGTAAAAGGGGCACCGGGGTTCAGGAGGGACACTGGGGCAGTGGCAAGCAGGACACCAGCCTGCAGAGGGTGCTCCGGAGGCTGGAAGAGCTAATTCCCTGAGAGACCAGTAGGAGGCACCACAGGGGTTTGTCCTGCACCTTGACACCAACCAACTACAACTATCTACAGCGAAAACCAAAAGTACTGCTAAGCCACTTGCTGAAGCAAGAGCAAGGGGAAGTTCCAGCTACTGTCACTGGTGGTAAGAAGGCGTGACTCCAGGGGGCGCCCAGGCCAACCCCACAAATGCTGCTAGGGGAAAAATCGTCCAGCTACTGTGCATGTGCACACACCTGATTGGAACTGACATGAACAAGCACTCAAAGAAGAACCATTTCTTCTTCAAGGAGTGTCCCTATAGGTGCTCCACATTAGGTGACTACCAAGCAGTTCACTAGTTTAAGGTGTGTGTGGTGGGGGGTGCTTCAGAGTTGAGTCTAGTACTAAAGAAAGCACAGCCGAGCTGAACACTCTTATCAGAAGCAAAGTCTTGAGTTATTCAGTAGTGTTCAGAGAATGTATGTATAGATGCCCTTACATATTTCAATAATGGGCATGTTTTTGAGAAATGCTGTAGAGGTGGAAATGGACCTCAGAGTAAATACATAGGTTCAAAGGTATTTAATATTACAAGACCCATAGCAAGAATTAATGCAGATGGATATCCTCTTGGAAAGACTTTGATTAGAGATTACAGACACTTTTAATCTACCAGCAAGCAAGACAAACAATTTCAGGATCTTTCTATCCAGATAGAAGGCCAGGGCTCTTCTGATGTCAAGGGTGTACAACTGTGCTTCTTGATTATTGAGGGGAAGGTTAGGGTGGAAGGACGGCAGGTGAATGGGTTGGTTAATATGGAACTGGAAGAAATTTTAGGTATAAACATTTTGGATGGGATCACAGCGTGACCTTCTCCTTAAAAAATACTGTGAAAGAGGGGCATGCCTCTACTTAGCCATCACTTGGAGATCAGGAATGTCGTTTTCATTGATAAACAGAGCAGTGAGCAGGCAGCCATCTGTTCAAATTGTGGTCTTATGCGGCATTTAGTTACCAGATTAAGGTTCCAAACAGTAGTAGGGCGCTTGACTGGCAGATCAAGATTCCTCAGGGAACTCGGAAATTTCTGTCATTGGGTGGGCAAAAATGGAATAACCCTCTATTGGAGAATGGAAAGCCCTGATGGCTGCTTGATGGATCTGACGGAGTTCAGCGAGAGTCCAGAACTTTTTAGTATTAGGATATAGTCCAGTATATCTGGAAGTGAAGAGGTCATCGGTGAAATATATCTGAGGTCACACCAAAAGAGAAATCTTGTCCATTTTTGGGAGTATGTGCAGCGAACAGACACTTTCCACCTGTGTAATAGTACTTTTTTTACTTCCTCTGATCAGGTGGTCTCTAATCCCATGAACCATCAACCAACCATGCTTTGAGACAAAACACTGCGAAACTGGAGTGAAGGATCTTCCTGCCTTCCTGGGAGAGGAGATGAGGAGCGGCATGAAGAGTGATCGCGGAGCAAACGGCCAATTATATTAAGTAAGGAATACATGTTTGTCTGGGCCAGGTCAGAACTATTAAGATGACTCTGACTTTGTCTCTTTTTATTTTGAGGAGAACATTGGCTATTAGAGGAGTCTGCAGGAATGCATACAGGAGATCCAACAACCAATGAAGGTGAATAGCATCCCTCAAGGATCAGTGACCCAGGCTGCCTCTCAAGCAAAACTGGGTACATTTCTTGCTTAACTCTGTGGTGAACAAATCTGAGGGGTGCTCCATTGATGGAATATATGGTGTAATAACCTAGGGTCTATTTCTCTCTCATGGTCTTGGAAAAAGTGCCTGCCAAGTGTATCCACAGTCACATTTTGAACCTCCAGGAGATAGGCTGCTGTGGTGATGACCTGGATGCATATGCACCAATTTTAAAACTTGACATCCTTTGCGCAGACAGGGGGAGGGATCTTGCTCCTCCTTGCCAATTAATATAAAACATGCATAATATGTTGTCCATCATGATCTGTATGTGTTTGCCCCTGATTAGTGGTAAAGATTGGAGACAGGCGTATCTGACTGCTCTGAATTCCAGGACATTGATATGTATCGTGGTCTCTTGCGACATCCACTTGCTCAGGGCTGTGAAAGCATCTAGATGGACTCCCCACTCTAGCACAGAGGCATCTGTCATTATGATGACCACTGGGAGAGGATGTGAAAATGGGACAACTGCAATAGTCTTTCCAGCAGTTGAGGGATTGTTTTACTGAGGTGGGTATGGAAAGAAGCACATTTTAACTGTCTGTTTGGTGAATAAACAGCCTGAGCCGCCTCTAAAGGGAGTTCTTGACTGGAGTTTGGGAACTGAGTTGCATTATACTGGCTATGTTGGAAAGGGCCACAAACCTGTGCAGAGGAAAATAGGCCCTTGCTGTTAATTAATTTAGATGAGCCCCTATGAATTCTAAGTTTTGTACAGGGGTCAAAGTGAATTTTTGAATGTTGAATTGTAGGGCCAATTTGAGGAAGAGATCTATGGCTTTGGAAGTTGCCTATGACGTTCAGGTAAGGGAATACTAAAATACATTTCCTGCAGTGCTGTGCTGCTACTACTGACATGACTTTCAAAAAGACCCTCAGGGCAGATGACAGGCCAAAGCGGAGCACCCGGTACTGAAAGTGGTCCTGACTGACAGTGAAACATAGGAATCATTTGTGGGATGGATGGATCACTATGTGGAAATATGTATCCCAAACGTCGAGGGCTGAGAACCAATCCCCTTGCTCTAGTGATGGAATTAGTAGCCTCAAATCTAGGATGAGTCTCCAACTGCCATTCTTTGTTGGTACCAGAAAATACCCAGAATAAAATCACTTTCATCTGTGTTGCATGAGAATTGGTTCTATAGCCCCCAAGCATAGGAGAGAATCTATTTCTTGACGAAGCAAGCTCTTGTGAGAGCAGTCCCTAAAGAGCGATGAGATAGGGGGTTTGTTGGTGGAAGCATAGTAAAGTAGATGGTATTCCCTGTGGAAATCTCCAAAACCCACTTCTCTGTAGTGATTAACTCCCCAGCCCACCTAAAGCAGTAAAGATGGTTATCAAACAGAAGAAGACAGGTGAATTGGTGCAGCTGGTAAGGAGAAGGATGGTAATTCAGGCCCTCAACTAGCCTGTCAAAATTGCTGCTTGAAAGTGGAAAGAGAGGTGGATGGTTTCCTTCTCTGGAATCTGTCTCTTTTGATGCGGTTCATATGGCATCTGGAAGCTCAGGAATTAAGCAATATGGGATCTCTGAGCCATATGGGACTTGCTGAGCTTCCTCTTGTAGGCAGGTGTTTTGATACCAAGCAAATGCCAGGTAGCTCTAGAGTCATTTCACATTCACAATGTTTCAACTGTGCTGTCCACAAACAATTTAGACCTATCAAAAGGGAGATCCTCCACCATATTCTGGACTTCTTTTGGAAACCTGGAGAGCTGGAGCCAGGAAGCCCTTCTCATTACTACCAATATAGCAATCAAACAGGCAGCAGTATCAGCGGCATCAAGGGAGGCTTGTAGAGATGTTCCGGCAAGTAGCTGTCCCTCCACAATGACTGTCTGGAATTGCTCTCTATGTTCTGCCCGTAGGTGGTCAACAAAACAGTTCAGTTTGATGTAATTTACATTATTGTATTTTGCCATTAGTGCCTGGTAATTGGCAATTCTAAATTATAAGGAGGTTGACGAATAAGATTTCCTCCCAAGTAGGTCTAGATGCTTATGGTCTTTTTCATGGGGTGTGGTTTTGGTGTGGTGTTGCATTCCATGTTCGTTAACTGTGTTGACTACCAAGGAATTTGGGGAGGATGAGAAAATAAAAATTCTGAGTCTTTTGCAGGAACATAATACTACTTATCTGCTTTCTTCATGTAGCAGGCATAGTAGATGGAGCATGCCAGATGATATTCACTGTGTCCAGAAGGGCATCATTGACCAGCAAAGCTAACTATGCAGGCAGATGAGAATGAATGAAGGATATTAAGCAGCTTATGAATCAGACTTTCCTTTTCCACAAACTCTCTGGAATAGTGGAGCACCTGGAGAAGTTTCAGGTGAAACCATCAATTTCAGGCACATTTCAGGTGTTCTCAATGTCTTTGATATGGAAAGCACGTCGGAGCTGAGCAGCAAGGAATCGGAAGTCTCTGATACAGCCAGGTCCCAGGGGAAACAGAATGCCTGCAATGCAAAGCATGCTGTGAGTACAGAGTCGGTGGTCTGCACCGAGGTGTTGGTGGCTGAGGCCACTGACAGTACTGTGGGTCTCAGATGAGCCAAGGAAAGTGCAGTCGGAGCCCAAGCAGGCTTCTCTGGTACTGAGGAAGCAAAGGATGCACTTTTTTTGCCGTCTTGGTCTGCTAACGATACCGATGATCTCTCCAGGCCCATGGCTTTGCCATCTTTCAGTCTAGCAATGCCCTGGGTACCTGAGAAACCAGCAGCTTCTTGGGTACTGTAGCAGAGCGACCACTCACCGGTGCAGTGCCTCCTGCTGGTTGTCTTAGGAATTAGCTCTTTCAGCACTCAGACCGCCCTCTGCTGGCCGGTGTCTTGCCTCAGGCCCTGGGTCCCTCCCAGACCCCAGTGCCCTTTACCTCAGGGTTCTTCCCCTGCTATACTCCCACACTCTGGGTCTCCCGTCCCAGGGGAACCCCCAATCCTCTATCCCCACCTTGCCTCAGTGGCTACTGCCAGTCATCATCTAGCCCCCTTTCACTGGGGCAGACTGCAGTATGTAATGGCCACTCATCATTGGCAAGGGGTTCCTGTTGAGATGCTGCCTTTGCCTATCCCTGGGCTGCCTCTTTACAGCCCCAGTACCTTTTGTAGGCCTTCACCAAGACCTGCAGCCTGGGAGTTCACCAGCCTGGAGCTCCCCAGCTCCCTTTGCCCTTCCCCAGCACTGCTCCACTTCGGATACCTTGCTCTCAGGCAGCTAGCTCTTCCCACTCCAGGCCTAGAGTGAGACTGCTCCAGCTCCTGGCCCCCAGCCCTCTTATAAGGGCTGGCTGGGCCCAGATTGAGCTGGCCACAGCTGTGGCTGCTTCCCCAATCAGCCTAGCTTGGCTGCTTTCAATCCCTGTTCTCCAAGAGTGGGGCAGTTGCCACACTACAGGCACCTAACTGGAGAGTGGATGGTGCTGAAGTGGCTGAAGACACCGACAACCTCAGCTTTTTAGAGGTACATTTTCCACCTGGTGATCCCAGAACATGGTCCTTGGAGGACTTATGACAGGGGCCTTGCAGCTTCCTCTTATATGCCCTAGAGGAGTGCAGCTCAGATATAGTGGAGGCTGTAGATATGCTTGGAGAGTGGCATATGGCATGGTCCCTTAGCTGGGGTCAGAATCTGGGTGTAAAGAGCTGTCCATCAGCAGCAACCAAAGTTTTACCTACCTGTTTTTTTCTGGCTCTGGATTTCAGCACAAGACAGAAGTTATACTTCTGTACAATGTGCAATTCCCCAAGGCAACAGACACAGCAGGAGTTCCTGTTGTTTACTGGGATTGCCTCCTGGCACGACAGACAGCATTTGAAACCAGGAGAACCAGGAATAACCTCCCAGTAGGCAAGAACTACCTTATCTACTAATATCTATCTAAATTATATATGAGAATTTTATTTATTTTTAACTAGGCAGCTAAAGCTACTGCTGCTTATTAATTACACTAATACTAAGAACTACAACTAATAAAATAATAAATGAGAACAAAGTTGAGGACATCTCAACAGGAACAATTGCCAGAGCTCCGTCTCAGGCTGAAGCAGTTGAGAAAGAACTGAGTGCAGTTCCCCCACACTGTGCTGTATAACAATGGCATGAGGCATAAAGTTGACTGGCATGCATGTGCAGGCCAAGTGGACACTGCTATAAGAAATCTCCAATCAAAGGTGCAGGGCACGCTAGCACACCTAGACTGGAGCACCCATAGGGAAACTACTTGCAGAACTTTAGTTAAGAAAAGTTGAGAATATTTATAAAATAAAAACACAATGAGAATACTACTAATGTTACTGAACTTTCTCTCCAACAAAATAGGGTAGTCAAGAAGCCATTATCTAGTGATTCAACATATCTGAAAACACTTAATTTAAAGGTTGTAGATTATATTCATGCAATTTCTCTGTCATTCAGAAGATTAGGGAAATGCTACAATATGTGTTGAAGATATATCATTTAAGACACCGTGTCTGAGAATAATAAATTACATTTACTTAGTGCCATTGACTAGCTTTGAACATCTCATCTGTACCCTGACACTAATCTGTCTGAACTACGTCTACTTTTATCATTGTAATTTTTGAAGCAGTTTCAAGCTACCAATTTTTAGAAGAACTTCCCATAAATTTCCTTTTCCCCTCATGAACTCAAAATATGGAATTCCCCCCAAAAACAGTTGGGTCCAAAACTGAGACTACTAACCATGTTAAGATTATGTATTTTATACATCACCGGTGCATTATTCCTTTTGATATCTGGGAATCTAAACTTACTAACAGTATAAATATTATCACTTTATGAACAAAATTATTACTATTTATTACTCATGTAACTCCATAGTGTGTATAGTAGTACACTACAACAGAGCAATGACAGATTTCCTGTCCTAAGAATTTGAAATCACAACAGATTTGTATAGATAGATAAAGTATAGGCCTGATTTTCATTTATAGTAAGGCTCCTTAATAGAGCCAGAGCCAGGCCATAAATGGGCCTTAATGTAAATGAAAATCAGGGCCATATATCACTAAAATCACTGTAAAACAGAAACATGCATTCTACATGAATTACTAAGGGCAAGATTGTGTTTGGTACCTTCATAATTGTGTAAAGCATGCAATGGGCTACACAAACTGTTGAGCCTTTAAGTTCAGAGATTTCAGTGATCCCACTAACATGGCTAATAGCTTAAACCTCTTCAAGAAAAGCAGAGGGGGCAAAGAGATGGTCAGCACAGGGGGAAGAACAATGCTGCCCCCCTTTACGATGTTTCATTTGCTGTTCTCACCTGAACTCTGAAAGACATAGTACATTCCTGAGGCACAATGCCACTTTGAAGCTTCATTTGGAGCACTGTAACTGTGCAATGCCCCCCAACAACAGGATGGTAAAACAGGTATGTGCTTCAGTTTAGCACTCAGGAAAATTTATATGAAAGACTAAAATTATAATGTGGCAATAACATGAACCTTTGCAAAACATTAACAATTTCTTAACTTTTTAATTTTTATTTTGAGTAAAACTAATATAAGCAACAGGAAAAAATGAGAATACCTCATGTATACTTTTTGCATTTAGAGGGATGTCATTCCTATAACGAACAAAAAATAAACAGAGTCCTTTGAATTTGTCTGGTGCAGTGTCTAAATATAATCTCATAATTTTAGTTCCTTTTACAACTCCTGGAATTGTTCGACCACATTCTGAAAATAAATTTAAGCACATTACTATTTTAAAATGTATGTATATCATAAAATGTTTAAAACTATTACAGTGAAATACAATAGTTGCAACTCAGTATTTTATTTATTTTTTTCCCTTTTGTGCATGTCAGGCACAACCCAGATAGTTTCCTTAATAGCGCTTGTGTATGAACATAATTTGTTAAAAGGAACTGTGAAATTACATCATTAAATAGTTTTTTTTTTCTATGGCGAAAACTAATAATGTTCATGAACAATTTATGAAGCTATTAGTAACTAAATACAAACTTCAATCCTCTGCAAATATATCACAATCCTCATTGTCAAAAACAATTGAACTGTTTTTGACTGATCGTTTCCAAAACAATTCAGGCTGAGGCAGATACACAATATTAAACATTTGTGCTGAAATGTTCAAGTTGGGCAAAGTTATAAACTGCAAATAGGGATTTATAATGGACTACCTGAACAACAGGCAGTGCAATAAGCCCCACCTATAACAATATTGTTAAAAATTAATAGCATGTACCTACTCCTGGTGCTTCTCCTTCTTGATATAAGAATTTCAAAGTTCTACTTCCATCTTTGGCAAAAAAATTATCAAATGCCTGTAACTGTTAAATCAAAAAGTAAGTTACTGTAAATCAAATGCTGTCAAATTACTACATTTTTATTTGTCTTAAAAGAACATATAGCGTTTAATTGGAGATCTGTTCAAAGTTTTGGTGATATGATAAATACTTTATCCAACACTGGCAGGGAGATGAACTAGGTAACCTAATAGATTTTTTTTTTTTAGTCCCTAAACTTCAATTGCTGGTATTTTCACAGGAATTATGCCATAGTATCATCTTCAAGAACTAATTTATTTCACTTATTGAATGACTTGCAAAGCACTAATCACCACAGCAACTATTCAATAATACACACAAATAGTAGACAAGACGGAGAAAAAATGGTTACCTACCTTTCCTAATCGTTGTTCTTTGAGATGTGTTGCTCATGTCCATTCCATTCTAGGTGTGCATGCACCCACATGTGCGGCCATCAGAGATTTTTGCCTTAGCAGTACCCATAGGGCTGGCTGTGGTGTCCTCTGCAGAGCCACGCTCATACCGCTGTATATCAGGCGCCGCTGGCCCTATGCCCTCTGTTTCTTCTTGCCGACAACATTGACGGAAGGGCAGGAGGGCAAGCAACGGAATGGACATGAGCAACACATCTCGAAGAACAATATTTACAAAAGGTAGGTAACCATTTTTTCTTCGAGCGCTTGCTCATGTCGATTCCATTCTAGGTGACTCACAAGCAGAATCAACGGAGGTGGGCTCGGAGTTCACAGTATTGCAGATTGCAGCACTGCTCTGCCAAAGCCAGCATTGTCTTGAGCCTGCTGGGTCAGCGTGTACTGCAACGTGAATGTGTGGACGGACGACCAAATTGTGGCCCAACAGATCTCTTGGATTGGCACCTGTACCAGGAAAGCTGCTGCTGACGCCTGCGCCCTAGTCGCATGAGCCATTATGATCGCCAGCGGGAGCACCTTTGCCAGCTCATAGCAGTAGAGGATGCAGGCCATGATCCAAGACAAGATTCTCTGTGCTGACACTGGGCAATCTTTCATCCTGTCAGTGACAGTCAGTGACATGAGTGCCCTGATCTCGGATACCCTACAGTCCAAAGTTATGGCGACCAAGAAGTAGACCTTCCAGGAGAGAAGCCAGAGGGAGCAGGAAGCCAAGGGTTCGAAGGGGGGACCCATGAGCCTCGATAGCACAAGATTCAGTTCCCAAAGGGGGACCAGGTCTCGGATATGCAGGTAAAGGCACTCCAAACCTTTCAGGAAGCACGCCATCATGGGATGGGCAAAGACCGACCAGCCTTGAAATGGAGGGTAGAACGCCGAAATGGCCACCAGGTGTACCTTGATCAAAGATAGCGATAGACCCTGGTGCCTAAGGTGCAGTAAATAGTCCAGGGTGTCCTTGCAGCGGGGCTTCTTCCACATGAATGTGTTGGTCAAAGGCCCAACACATGAACCGCTTCCACTTTGCCATATATGTAGCCCTGGTGGACAGTTTTCTGCTGCCCATCAGGACCTGTTAGACACCAGCAGAGCACTCCCATTTGTCCATACTCAGACACACAAGCAGTCAAGTGCAGTGATGCCAGGTTCGGGTGCAGCAGATTGCCATGGTTCTGGAACAGCAGATCTGGCTGAAGAGGTAGCTGCAACAGGGTGGCTGCCAAGAGACCCAGCAGCATGCCAAACCAGTGTTGACAAGGCTACACTGGGGCTATGAGGATAACCTTGCTTCACCTTCTGTCTTGCTTCACCTTCCACAGTACCTTGCGGATCAACGTTACCAGTGGGAAGGCATACATCAGTGCTCCTGACCATGGAATCAGGAAGGCGTCCAACAGGGAGCCCTTGTCCCTGTCCCACAGAGAACAGAACATGTGACACTTTCTTTTCTGCCTGGACACAAACAGGTCCACGTGGAGAGTCCCCCACCTGCCGAAGATTAGGCTGACCACCTCCGGATGAAGGGACCATTCGTGTCAAGACTACAAGGTCTTGCTGAGGTGAACCGCCAGGAAGTTCCTGGTTGTAGGCAAGTGGGCAGCCACCAGATGAATGGCATGCCACACACAAAAGTCTAAGAGGCTGAGTGCCTCCCAACACAGGGCCGAAGACCTGGTGCCGCCCTACCTGTTGATATAATACATAGGAGCTGTATTGTCCATCAAAACCTACACCACACTGCCCTTCAGGTGGGGCAAGAATGCCTGGCAGGCCAGGAGAACCACTCTGAGCTCCCTGACATTGATATGAAGGGTCAGATTGCATCTGAGATCAGGGTAAGCAACGGAGACAGGGTCACGAAGGGAGCTCCCTGCAGCACCGATTTTGGATTCAGACACAAATCCAAGGACAAGAGGATGTGGCTCAGCACCATGACCACTTGGTCCAGGGTCCATGACCACTCTGCTGGGGATAGAGACTGAGGCCAGCCACGCCTGCAGTGGCCATAGATGAACTCGGGCATGGTTGACCACGTACATGCAGGCAGCCATGTGGCCCATTAGTCACAGGCACGTGTGGGCTGTGGTGTGTGGATGGCTCTTTATGTGGGCAATCAAGTCTGACATGGCGTGGAAGCACGCTTCTGGAAGGAAGGACATGACTCAGGTGGAGTCAAGAACCATTCCGATAAACTCTGTGTTAGACTGGCATTAACATGGACTTTTCTATGTTTATTAACAGACCTAGATCATTGCAGATGGACCACACCAGACTGAGGCTGTGTTACACCTGCTCCGGAGAGCTGCCCTTGATGAACCAATCGTTGAGATACGGGAAGATCTGGACCCCCCAACATCTCAGGTAAGCTGCTACCGGCGCCACATATTTTGTGAACAACTTGGCAGCCAAGTACAGGCCAAAGGGTAGCACTGTGAACTGGAAGTGACACCCAGCCACTATGAAACGCAGGAAGCGCCTATGGCCTGGGAATATGGAGACATGAAAGTAAACATCCTTTAAGTCGAGATCGGCATGCCAGTCTCCCAGATCCAGGGAAGGAATGATGCAGGCCAGGGAGACCATGCGGAATGTCAACTTCTTGAGAGACTTGTTGAAGCCATGCAGGTCCTGGATGGGTCTGAGGCCTCCTCTGGCATTTGGGATTAGGAAGCAGCGGGAGTAGAATCCTCCTCCTTCCATGTCCTGAGGAACCTCCTCCACAGCTCCCAAGCCCAGGAGCTTCTCTATTTCCTGAACAAGGAGCTGCTCATGAGAAGGGTCCCTGAAGAGGGAAGGGAAAATGGGGGGGAGGGCAGGAAGAAGGGGTGGTAAAGAACTGCAGGATATAGCCCAAGCTACTATATCCAGGACCCAGCAGTCCAACATAACCCGTGACCAGGCCGAGCAGAAGGGGGAGAGGCAGTTGAGGAAAAGATGGGTAGGATCCAGTCGACTGACTAGGGCATCTGTAAAGGGGCTAGGCCGGGGCTCAACCCTCTGCGGGGCGGCGGAGAGCCACACTGGCTTGCTACACACAGTTGACTTTGGGGAATTTTTCCGGCCACTGGAGTCTCCCTCAACAGCCCTTGTGGTAACTGGAATGAGCACTGTAGGACCAGGCCCTGAGTCAAGGAGGGGAAACAAATAGTCAGTAGCTCAGGCCCTCAAGCAGGGGCTGAGCAAATAGTTCAGTGGTAACAAGTCCAGGCCCTGGGTCAGGGCGGGGCAACGAAGAGTCAATAGCTCAGGCCGGGCTGAGCAACTCAGCATGTGTGAATTAGCCCAGGCCTCCAAGGACCTGGAAGAGGGGGAGACTGCCACCCACAAGTTGGGTGGCAGGGGGGAGGCAGGCCCACCCACTCCACTGCGTCCCAGCCCAGGACCCTAGCAGCGGCGAATGACCCACTGCTGGGTCAGTGAGGATCCTGACCACAACACACTGACATGGGTTCTGGCAGAATTATAGCCAGACTAGGGTCGGCTGTCTGCGGGCTGCTTCCTAACTCCCCTCCTTCTGGTACCTGGGTCACGGCGGTGTTCTCTGGGGGGTCCAGCACCATGGGTTCCTCGGGGTAATGGGCAGGCAGCAGGTCCGGTAACTCCCCTGGATAGTGGGCGCAGGGCAGGTCCGGTAACTCCCCTGGATAGTGGGCGCAGGGCAGGTCCGGTAACTCCCCTGGATAGTGGGCGCAGGGCAGGTCCGGTAACTCCCCTGGATAGCGGGCGCAGGGCAGGTCAGGCCAGTCTTGCCATGGACCTGGGGCTGCGGGGTTTTCCCAGTCACAGGCTAAGCTGGCTGCGGCTGGTCCTCGAGTGAGCTCTGAGGGCCCACCTTTATACTTCCGGGTCGTGCCTTTCTACTTCCAGGTCGCCTCCTGTCCCTCTGAGGGGTGGGCTCAGAGCTTCCTGGGTCCGCCCACTCTGGTGTCTGGAGGGACTCAACCCTCTCCGGAGTGGCGGGGAGCCACACCACCTTGCTACAGCATTGCTCTCAGGCACACCCTCAAAATGATTGCTTCTGGCCCCCTGGGTGTTTGGTGGCCCCAGGATGGGCTGGAAATCGGGAGGAAGAAGGGTGACAATGATCAAAACTGGTATCCCCTCTTCTTGCAGATCCCTGACAAGGTTATAAGGTTCTTGGTGGCGGCGGTGAGGCCGAAAGGGTTTTCTGGCTGATTGCAGTGTGTGCATGCCCAATGAGCGAAGGGTAGCCCTACTGTCCTTCAACCGTGCAGCCTGGCATCTGTCTGATCCGAGAACAGACCAACTCCATCAAAAGGGAGGTCCTGGACTGAGGCCTGCATCTCCTGGGAGAGGCCCGCTGCCTGGAGCCAGGAGCTGGATCACATGATCACCACTGTTGCGACCACCCTTGCCATTGAGTCTGTATGTCCCATGCCGTCTGCAGGGAACATCTCACCACCGCAGTACCCTCCTCCACCAGAGTGCCAAACTCTTGGGCCAAACTCAAGGGACGGATTCCTGGAACTTGTTGAGACTGTCCCAGAGATTAAAATTGTACTGGCCCCCAGGGCCTGTTGGTTCACCACCCAAAATTGCAGGCTAGCGACTGAATAAATTTTTCTCCCAAATAAATTGAGTTTCTTAGCCTCTTTGTTTTTCGGAGTTGAGGAGGTAAGAACCTGCTTGTCTTTTTCATTGGCCACAGAATCAACCAGCAAGCCCGGGGGCAGGTGGGTATAAAGGTATTCAAAACCTTTGGCTGGCACAAAGTACTTTTTCTCAGCCCATTTCAAGGTGGGTGGGATGAAGGAGGGGTCTGCCAAAAGGTCATGGCTATCTTGAGGACCTCCTCATGTACAGGCAGGGTGACCAAGGCGGGCGTAAAGGCCGAGAGGACGAAGAGGATGTCCTCCTGCTCTGCCATCTTCTGTACCTCAAGCCCCAACTTCTCGGCCACACACCAGAGAAGGGTTTGATGTTCCATAAAGTCATCCGGCCAGTTAGCTCTGGAAGGTCCCGTGATCACCTCGTCTGGGGATGACAAGGAAAACTGGACCACCATTGGGGGTGCTAGGGTTTCGACCACCATTGGAGAAAGAGGTTTTGCAGCCAGCACAGGTTCCTCCACTCCGACCTCAGAACAGGCTTCCGGTACTGGGCCCAGTGCTGGTGGGGTCACTGCCCAATGCTCCATCATGGTGACCAAGGAGTGCTGCGAAGGAGGCATTGTCACAACTGGTACACCTCACGTGCTTCTATAAGGCCACTGCACTGGCCACTGGACGTGTTGCCATTGCGGTGCCGCAGATGAGGGAGCAGGCTCCAGCGCCCAATCACACCAGTAAGTGTTGGCGATGGGCTAAACTGGCCCTCCATACCGGAGGAACCACCTTCTGGTGACCCGGGAGGAGCCATCAATGCCTGTTTTTGTTTCCTGGTCATGGCTACCAGTGACTGTTGCCTAGGCATAACTGACTGGTAACTGTAGCGTGGAGAGCGGTACCAATGCGACCAGTGCTGGGGAGACCAGTACTGGGATGGGGAACGTTCCCACTGTGCCAGTGATTGGGACTGATGCCTAGAGGATGACCGTTGAGATAGTGAGCGGTGCCGGTAATAGTAAGGGGAGCATCAATCCCATGCCGGAGAGTAGCGCCGAGGGGATCTGGTGAACTATATACAACAGCCTTAAGGCACGAAGTTCAGAATGGTAGAAACTACTAGTTCTTGCTAAGCAAGAAAGGAACGTCAACTGACCACCATGGGAGGTAAGAAGGAACTGAGAGGGCCTAGGGCCTGCAGTAACTGACATACCTTGGCATGAGCACAGCACTCCAGAGGGTGCCACAGCTGGCCCTACAGGTACCACTAAGGTAAAAATCTCAGACAGCTGCACACACGGGTGTGTGCATACCTAGAATGGAATCAACATGAGCAAGCACTCGAAGAAAAAAAAGTTACTTATAAATTAGGTAACAACATATAACTACAATAACAAACAAACAAAATGTTTAAATCAGACTTACTGAAGGGCCATCCAAGATCATATCTTCCACAGTTGTTGCATCTAAACCAAGTTTGTCCCCTAGGACTTCAAATATGTATCTATATGAAGCACCTATTTTCATTTTTCGACCTTCTCTTGCATCTCTATATCGTGCCTAAAACATAAAAAAAAAGTTTAAAAAAACTAAAAACTGCAGTGTTTGCAAAATTATTTGTTAACCTGACCCATAACATGAAACTAATATTATAGTTTGCTGTTTATGTGAAACTCCCCTAATTACTCCTTAAAAATAAACTATATTTTCATAGGTTAAAAGAAGGGGACGTTACTCAGCTTGTGCAGCAACTCGAGTCAGTGGTGCTAGAATGGGGGGGGGGTGGGCAGAGGGCCATGGCTCTCCCACTTTTTGAAAGTGGACAGGCTTGGCCCACGCACTTTTTGGCAGGGGCCCACCCCTCTTCTTCCCTGAGGCCTCCCCCCGACCCTGGACAGGCCAGCAGCTGGAGCTGGACCAGGGAGCCTGGACAGCTGTGAGTCGCCATGCCGCGGACCCTCCACCTGCCCAGGTTGAGGGGGTTGAGAGCAGCCCCCGGCCCATGTCCCTCGGACATCCTTCCCAGGGCAGGAGGGTCCGCGGCTCCCACAGCTGCCCACGCGCCACATGTGGCTCTTACCTGGACCCAGCTCCAGCTTGGGGGCTGCAGCCCAGCCATGGTAAGAGCCTTGCAGGTAGCTGTGGGGAGCCACAGACCCTCCTGCCCTGGGTGGGAGGCCTGTGGGGAGGGGAAAAGACAGGGGTTGCTCGCGACCCATCCACCCCAGGCAGGTGGAGGGTCCAGGGCTCCTGGCCCACTCCGGCTTCTGGTTTGGTCAGGGGCGAGGCCTTGGCAGAAGAGGAGGTGTGGGGGACCCTGGCTTTGCCTTCCCCCCCATATTTTGGGGCAGGTTCTGCCGCCCTTGATTGGAGTTCTCCAAGATGTGTGTCCCTCTGGGTGCTCCACTTCAGGTGTATGTGTGCCCCCATGTGCCTTTGAGCAGGGATTTTCAGTAGCAGTACCTGTTTGGCCCACAGGTATGTTCTACATATCCTCAAGTCCTGTACCAAGGATACTGAATGCTATGCAGGCAAATACCCCTTCTCTACCACAAAGTCCCATAGAGGAATCCCAGGAAAGAGGGCAGATGGTGGAGAACCCACAGGAATACAAATCTTGAAGAATTCAAGTTAATGCACAAAGTGAGTAACCTCTACTCCTTTTTCCAATAGGGTCCCTATGTGTGCTCCACTTCAGGTGACTTCTGAGCAGTATCCCCCAGGATGGAAGGAGCTTAGATGCAGAGTCTAATACTGAATACAGAACTGCACTGCCAGCTGCAGCATCTGATCTAGAGACATTACCCAAAGCATAGTGATTGGAGAAAGTATGTACTGTAGTCCAGGTTGCAGCTCTGCAAATTTTAGCAACTGGAACATCCTTGAATGATGTCATAGAAGTAGACTGAGACCTTGTGGCTAACACTCTAGGGGGCTGAATGTTTGCAGATTCATAACATGAGACAATACACCCAGAAATCCACCTTAAGACTCTTTGGGAGGAGACTGTGGATCCTTTGCATCTGTCTGCAAATGAAAAAAAACAACCTGGGAGACTTTCAGAATGGTTTGGTTCTGTCCATATAGAAGGATAATACCCTTCTGACATTTAAGGTATGGAATGCAGCTTCCTGCCTAGTCTGATATGATTTCAGGAAAACAGCTGAGAGATGAATAATCTGATTAATATGCAATTCAGAAGACACTTTAGGTTGAAATTTAGGATGTGGATGTAACAAGACTTTGTCCTTTCAAAAGACTGTAAAGGGGGGAATCCATCATTAAAGTCAGCAGGCCTCAAACCATCCGAGCCGAAGTGATGGCCACCAAGAAAGCTGTTTTAAGAAGAACATAAGAATGGCCTAAAAGGTCCATCGAGCCCAGTATCCTGTCTTCCAACAGTGGCCAATGCCAGGTGCCCCAGAGGGAATCAACAGGTAATCATCAAGTGATCAATTCCCTGTCGCTCATTCCTAGCTTCTGGTAAACAGAGGCTAGGGACACAATCCCCGCCCATCCTGGCTAATAGCCATTAATGGACCTATTCTCCATGAATTTACATAGCTCTTTTTTGAACCCTGTTATAGTTTTGGCCTTCACAACATCTCCTGGCAAAGAGTTCCACAGGTTGACTGTGCGTTGTGTGAAGAAATACTTCCTTTTATTTTAAACCTGCTGCCTATTAATCTTATTTGGTGACCCCGAGTTCTTGTGTAAATAAACTTCCTTATTTACTTTCTCCACACCAGTCATAATTTTATATACCTCTATCATATCCCCCCTTAGTCATCTCTTTTCCAAGTTGAAAACTCCCAGTCTTATTAATCTCTCCTCCATATCCCTAATCATTTTTGTTGCCCTTTTCTGAACCTTTTCCAATTCCAATATATCATTTTTGAGCTGGGGCGACCACATCTGCATGCAGTATTCAAGATAGGGCATACCATGGATTTATATAGCAGCAATATGATATTTTCTGCTTTATTATCTATCCCTTTCTTAATGATTCCCAACATTCTGTTCGCTTTTCTGACTGCTGCTGTACACTGAGTGGATGTTTTCAGAGAACTATCCACGATGACTCCAAGATCTCTTTCTTAAGTGGTAACACCTAATTTAGACCCCAAGTAACTCTTGCAGCCAAAGAAACAGTCACTTCTGGTTTTTGTTGTAAGGGGTAGACTTCATATGGTATTGTCTACTATGCTCATTAACTGAATCCATGACAAAGATGGTCGTAGTAGGCTCTAATAAAGCCTCATTCACAGGAAAAGCCACATGTGCAGATGCTGAAGTATGTAAAACGTCCAGGGGCTTATGAGGAGAGTCCTGGAGCTTCTCTAAAGGAATTTGAAGCATATCTGTGATGTACTTCAACAGCTCCAGAAATTGTCTAAATTCATCTGCCATGAAAGCTGGTGAAGGCGTAACAACCTGGTAATGGATGACAAGGAAATGTTTATGTGAGCTGTTACCTCCTTGTCAGCCCTTGCGGGTGGTTCAGTGGTGGGTCTAGGGGCGGGTGGGATCTGGATGCACAGGGGCTCATTGGGGGATTCTGGGTGCAGGGGGAATGGGACTCTGCAGAGGGTGAAGGAGAAGATGGTTGGATCTTGGCAGGGAGCGGTCTGGGTGTGGGGGAGCATTGGGCTCACAGGGGTCTGAGTGCAGGGGGCTCAGCAGAGGGCTCCAGGTGCTGGGGGAGTAGGCCTTGGTGGTGTGGGGCTCAGTGGGATGGGGGTCCAGATACAGAGGGCTCAGTGGGGTGTTCTAGGTGCAGAGGGTTGAGGCTCAGCAAGGGAGTCTGGGTGTGTGAGGGGTCTGGATGCAGAGGATTGGGCTCATCAGGGGGGATTTGGAGTGGGGTCCAGATTCACGGGGTTTGGGCAGACAGAGGGGGCAACTCCCCAAACAGTGACCCCTCCGTCTACTGCTGGGGAGCAATGGGGGCAGGATGTGGGGATAGGGAGGTGCAGAGCTTCCTGCAGTCGGGGGAGGTTCCTGGAAGTGGGTCTGACCTGGCCCTGGGAGCAGCCTGTGCAGTGGAAGGGGATGTGCTGTCCTCATCCCTCCCACAGCTCAGTGCAACTATCTGTTGGAGCCCACCACATGGTGGGAGCCACCAGCCAGGTTGTTCCCAGCCTTGCCCCTCCCTGGATGCATCTCCCCCAGCTGCGCCTGACGCCTGAACCAGATGCCATATCCCTGGACCACAGCCCAGGAGGGGCATGTGATTCAATTTACCTGTGGGGAAAGAGTAAAATCTGTGGGGGATATTAATTCTGCAGTTGCACAGTGGTGCAGAATTCCTCCACGAGTATCCTGTGGAGGCCAGCATCAGTACCAAATCACAGATCTGTCCAAAAAATGTCAGTGCTGTGGACACTGAATGTTTTGAATGAGTACATCCGAAGTCAGACTCAGGTGGTACTGATGTAGCAGTATGGGATACCAGCGTTGGTATCAAAGGTATAGAAAAGTCGGATAGTTCAGACTTCTTCGAAGTGAAATGTCTACCAGAATGGACATGACCACCTGATGCCAGCAAAGTCTTTGGTACTGAATTCAATTTAGTGGAAGAGTGACTCTTATAGGAAGCCTTCGACAGTCTCACAGTACCAGAACCACCTAGACTAGCACTCAGTAGCACTCCTACTAGGACCTGAGGTCTCCAGAACATTCTTTTGAGTCGGTGACCAAGACTTCTTAATAAGAGACCAACCACTCCTGCTCCTCTTGTCATTACCCACAGTCTTACTCTTGGTTCCACTGTATCCCTCAATGTTTTTGGTGACTGAGACCCAGAGACAGATGGGGTGCCTGAAGCTGAAGGCTTTCGGTGACCAGGACCCACACATAGGGCACTAAGTGTGCTCAGAGGCCAGTCCACAGTGGGGTTCTCAGAACCTGAGTTGGAGACTGGACTTATGGTTTGTTTCACCATTAACAGATTTAAATGTTATGGTCCCAGTTTTTACAAGATCTTCTCTTGAAGGAGGAAATCTTACACTTGGTTGGTATATGGGTGTCCACCACTGACCAGGATAGCTTTCCAGTAGGAAAGACAGTGCTTAAAACCTGGGGATCCCAGCATAACCCAGAAGCATCAAAGTCCAGAATTCTTCAGGCAGGGAAACAAACAAACCCGCAAAGTAAATACTATAACTAAATTGAGCTAAGAAAACAACTAAGAAAACTATGTTTAGCTAACTGTCTATATCTAAATGAAGCGGATACGCTCGACTTCCCAACTCAGGCCAAAGGCATTTGAGAAGGAATTAAGGGTAGTTCACCCATGCAGCTCTATATATCCTTGGTTCAGGGCCTGAGGATGTGTAAAGTGTATGCATGGGCCCAAATGGGAACCACAGAAAATCTCCAATCAAAGGCACACGGGGATCCATGCGCACCTGAAGTGGAGTACCTACAGTGACACTACTTGGAGAACAAAATAAAAATAACCATTGAAATATACAAGTCAACTCTGAGGGAATGTCAAGGATAAGCAAACACAGAATATCTGTATACAGGATCCAAGAAGGGAAAGAGCAAAACCAAACCAACAAAAAAAAAAAATCATGTCCCCTTTAAGAAGGCCTCCAAACCAACCCCAGCTTGCAGAGTTCCTAGTTTTCTTATTGTTGCAAGAGGCAGGCTGGCTTTCTCTCTTTTCTTTAGGCACCATGTCAGTGAAGGAGCAGCTTAACCAAATTCCTAAGGCCCTTACCTCAGAACAACCAAACTTAGGACTTATCTACACAGTGAGTTAATGCGCTGTACGGGGGGTGTGATTTCTAAAGCTCACTAACGTGTTCCCTATTTATTAGTTCTTGTAGACCCTGCTGGTGTGCACTCAAGGTTTCCTACTGCACTTTAACATACTATTGTTTCAAACAGTACTAAATTAAAGGGTACTAGCAGGATCTATTCAGGATCTAATCAGACCAATTAATGCACAACACGTTAGTGTGGTTTAGAAATCACACTCCTGTAAAGCACATTATCCTATTCTGTAAACCAGTCCTCAGTCAAAAAACAAGTCTCTGAATGTCTAGGTCAAGCTAGTGTCCTGGTGCCTGAGTGAGCCCACAACCTGTAGCTACCACCATTGCTTCTTGTCCCCCCTCCCTTACTCAGCTTCCTTTTCCTTTTTATATAGCCCAGCTCCAAGAGGAGGCAGGATGCTCCTTGAATGCACCCAGGCTGATTTGTCTGTAAGAGCCAGACTGTCCCTTAAAGCGGTGTTTCCCAATTGGTGTGCCACGGCACATCGGTGTGCTATCAAGCATGAACATGTGTGCCACAGAATTTTGGAAAAGTCACTTGTGTGGAGAAGAGTTTTTTTTATTTTAATTAGTGTCATAACCAAATTGCGTTTTGTGCTGTTCCTCTTCAGTGTACATGTGAGACAGACATTACACACACTACGCTCAAATGACCTTGCTGTTCACATGGTATTATGTGGTAGCTGTGTTTTCTTATCAACCATTAAGTTACAATAGTGAATTTTGAATTGAAGACTCAAAAATGGACAAATATTTGAGGAAAAGAGATTCTGGCACCTCCACATCTACTTTCAGTGATGAAGCTGACATGAACATAAGAAAGTCAAAGTGGTGAACCAGTGCTATTGTGAGAGTTATTTGCAATTTGGATTTTCATTTATAGGTGAACCATCTTACTCTTTTTGACTATGTCTTATGTGTGGGGAGAAACTCTCAAACCATGCTGTGGTGCCAAGTAAGTAAAATCGACACCTTACTAGCAAACATCTGTCCCCTGCCAACAAAGGCAAATATTTTTTTGAGCATTTGAAGGATCAAAATGAAAAACAAGTGCATCTGATGAAACATTGTGTAATAGTTTCTGATAAACCACTGAAACCAAGCTACTTGGTCGCTGAGTTTGTAGCAAAGATGAAAAAGTTGCATAGAGTCGCAGAAACATTAATTTCACCAGCATGCAAAGAAATGGTGAGAACAATGTTAGGTGAAAATGCAGTCAATGAAATTGCAAAAGTTTCCCTTTCAGATAATATGATAAGTCACTGCATTGATGACATTAGCTGACATTGAGACTGTGGTCTGATAAAAAAAATCAAATCAAGCAGAAAATCTGCACTGCATCTTGATGAATCAACAGATATCAGAAGTCATACTCAACTCTTGGCTAATGTCAGGTATTGATGGAAATTATATAAAAGAATTTTTTTTATTTTGTAGACAACTGCCACATCACACGATGTGGGAGGAAATCTTCAGAGTGTCAGTGGCCTACCTTGAGGAGGGAGAATTACACTGGAAAAACTGTCTTAGTGTTTGGCACAGACGGGACTGCCTCCATGATTGGCAAGGTGAAGGATTTTGTAAGCAAGGTCAAAGAACAAAACAAACATGGCCAGAAGAACTTTCCTAAGTGTTAGACGGAGCAGTAAAGATTGTGAACTTAATAAAATTACGGTCCTGGTTGGGGCTGTGGTGGCAGATGTCGCTGGGCACTAGCTGTGTTGTCTCCTGCCACCATTCCTAGCGAGGCAGGCCATCATGAGACTGGACTTTCCTTCCTAGATGCTGTGGCCTCCAGGAACATCTCAGTGATTTCCACAGACACTGCTACAGATGGCAGCTGGAAGCACTGGACCCAGGCTTGCACCACATCTGGGAGGATGTTCAAATATTGGTTCATTAATTCCCCCACAGACTTGGGTCTCTGGAACCAGCCACCAAGAGGCCAGATACTAGAATCATTGGGCCACAAAACATGGGAATGCTTTTGTGGAAAATGCCTCAGCCCCAGTATCTCCACTGACATACCTCTGGGGAAAGGTTGAACCAATCCATTATAGCCATCTTTAGTGCAGTATAAGACCCTGCTTAATCCTCACTCAGCATGCAGTAGGCTACCTGTGCCTCCTGGTGATGTACGGGTACAGCTGTACCACTTAGGTATTTCTCTCGCAGAACCTCTGGGGTATCAACCCATTCAACAATGGTCAAATAGGCTTCTAGGTTACCATCACCATCTCTCAGCTTGGTCAGGGTGAGGCTCAGATGTATGCTACAGCTAGTTTCTGCAGACCGGGGGGTGAGCAGTCTAGCCATGTCTGACTGAAACTGGTGGTTCCACTCCTGATTGGCATGTACCATATCCTGTTGTTATTTCTGGGTGGCTATCTGCATCTCCTATTGAGCCACCAGCCATGCTTCCTGAAATTGGTGTTTCCTCTCTGCTACCTGTGCTTCCTTTAGGTGCTGCTGGGCAGCCACCTGTGCTTCCTGGAACTAGCGGTTTCTGTTGCTCTGTTTGTTGTTGTTGCAGGAATAATTGGAGATTCCCATTCATGACCCTTCTAAGAGGAAGGGGGCTCCCAAGAGATCCTGTCATCTAGGCTACATGTAGAAGATCCAAGACGGTGAAGGCCAAAACCAAACTAATAACAACAACAAAAATAATCACATCCCCTTTTAAGAAAGCCTCCAAGCCAACCCCAGAAGTAGAGTCCCCAGTTCTCTCTTATTATTCTAGGAAGCAGGCAGGATTTCTCCTTTTTCTTTAGGTATCAGGCCAAAGAAGGAGGAGTTTAACGAAGTTCTTAAGTCCTCAGAACATAAAGTCAGAGCAACCAACTTACAATCAGAAAACCAAAATCTCTAGGGCCCCCATCATAGTGCCCTAGTGCTGAGGGGGACTGCAACCTATAATTCAGTGTGGCTTCTGATTCCATCTCCCTTCCTTTTCCTGTTTATTTTGCCCAGCCCCAAGAGTGATGGAGGATATTCCTTCGCTGCAGCCCGGCTGTCTTGGCTGTAAGCTACAGAGCGTCCCTTAAATGGACAGTATACTCCACAACTACCTCCCGGAATATTTTACTATATGTGTGTTATATTTTGACTAGTACACTCCTTCCATAATTCACTACTTCAATTATTGTTGTCCCAATACAAAAAAAGAAAGATCACTTACCAGTAACTTCAGTGGGATTACTAACAGTACATAAAGTTAAACACATGCATAAATATTTGCAGGACCAAAGTCAAATATAGCTTGACTGCAACTATATATCTGTATATGTTATTTGTGAATGTTTTTTGCACTTTTTTATTCATTACTTTAAAATTAAAAAAGAAAATATTACAAAAAACTATTTCAAGAAAAAGTCAGCCACATTCTAATAGGCAGATATTCCTAACAAAAATTGATATAATAAATTGAGAAAAGAAACAGAACATTGAGAGAGAAAACTACATTGTTATAGTTGTAATAGTTGATACTAAACCTGTTTTTCTTTTAAAGTTTCTTGTAGGGATTGAACTCCACTAGTACTCCGACGAAATTTAGACATCCTGCGGTTACCCAGAGAAGGGCTAAACGACTCTAGGGGAGGACGGAGAGATGCCACTTGTCGAACAGGGCCAGGCCCAGCTTCCTCTGGCGGAGCGGGGTCGGGCGCAGCTTCCTCTGGCGGAGCAGAGCCGGGCCCAGCTTCCTCTGGCGGAGCGGGGCCGGGCCCAGCTTCCTCTGGCGGAGCGGGGCCGGGCCCAGCTTCCTCTGGCGGAGCGGGGCCGGGCCCAGCTTCCTCTGGCGGAGCGGGGCCGGGCCCAGCTTCCTCTGGCGGAGCGGGGCCGGGCCCAGCTTCCTCTGGCGGAGCGGGGCCGGGCCCAGCTTCCTCTGGCGGAGCGGGGCCGGGCCCAGCTTCCTCTCTAGTGTCTGGGCTTTCCATCTGATCCCCTGGCACCTCCTCCATCTTGAAGCCTGCAATTTACAAACAATTCACTTATTGTAACAATGCTTTAGAAACGCCTTTAATTATATCCTCAAGTGAGAGTAGGAAAAAAAGGTAGTAGACCTCTAAACTCATTTACCAAATACACAATCCTAATATTTCTGTCAAGTTCTCTCAAAGTTGTTAAAGAAAACATATTATGGAACTTATATAAATTTCTTTAACACAAACATTACATGAATCTGATTATTGACAATTTTAAAAAGTATTTTCCAATTATTTATATTTATTTTTCAGTAATGTTTTACCATATATTTTAAACAATTTGGAATTGATTAAAATATAATATTATAGCCTTTTATTCTACCCAATATCAAATTACCTGTAAATATCAGGGTGAATAAAATCAATCATTTTTTAAAAAAATTAAAGAAGCTTTTTAAAATTTATATTGGTTACTTTAATTTGTAAATTAAAGGCACCTTTGCTGCTTAAGATCCATCTGCAACATCAAGAAGCAGAACAGGATCCCCGGCACTTAAATCCTTGAGAGGTGCCAAACCCCTGGCATCAAGAATACACTCATCAGTGCTCAGCTTTGCTGGGTCAGGACGTTTGGTCTGCATGGAGACTTTCCCATATACCAAAAGCAGTGTTCTATAGCCAACTGAGCATGGTAACCCACTCTAAAGGTCAATCAATCCTCAGATACAAAGACAACTGAAGGCCAACCTCAAAGCAAAGGCACCAACTTTCGTTGGCGCCGGTGGGTTCTCATGTCCCCCTGCCCTCCGCCCCACCTTCAGGCCCGCCCCGACTCCCCCCCCCCCCCCGACCCTATTCAACCCCTCCACAAATCCCTGCCCCCGCCTCTTCCCCAAGTGTGCAGTGTTCCTCCTCCTCCTCCCAGTGCTTGCCACGTTAAACACCTGTTTCGCAGCGCAAGCGCTGGGAGGGAGGAGAAGCAGGACGCGGCGGCACACTCAGGGGAGGAGGCAGAGACAGAGTGGAAGCAGAGGTGAGCTGGGGAGGCAGGGTGGAGAGCTGCCGGTGGGTGCAGAGCACCCACCAATTTTTTCCCTTGGGTGCTCCAGCCCCAGAGCATCGACAGAGTCAGCACCTATGCCTCAAAGTATGCAACATAGACATTAAAACCTGGTTAACAAGTTGCTCTGGACAGATCCATATGGAGAGGTCTGTAATATGAGGCCATGTCCACTTTTGAGGAGTAGTGTGTAAGGTCTTTGCAGAAGAAGAGAGCATGTGTTAAGGTCTGTCAGTAAGACTACACTTGCAAGACATGTAACTGCATCTGCAAATCCAGGACTGGATGAGCTTCCCATGTGAGAAGCCATAAAAACAAATAAATCTAAAACTTAAGTTAATACTGGCTGAATACTCATCCATGAAAGCAACGGGATCCATCAGTTTATAACACACACACACGGGCCGACCACATCAAAGACTCCCATTGACTTCAATCGGCTTTTGGACCAGGCCCTAAAGGCCTCCGCTCACAAACATTTATGCATGTCAGTAACTTTACGCAAGAGTAGCTCCACTGTAGTCAATAGGAGTACTCACATACATAAGTGCTTGCAAGATCAGGGCATAGCTAGGAATAAGTTGCTTTTTATATAAATTTTTGCAGAAAAATGTTTAATTTTTACAATTTTATTATACAAGGTTATAGTACTAGATATTTAGTGTGAAAATGGACAGTGTCTCCTGATTGCAACAAGGATCTCATCTGGAAATATTTTGAAGAAACTCTTTAGTGCTGGCAATGTTAAGAAAGAATTACATGCATGATGTAAAAAGTGCAACAAAGATGTGGTGGCAAGTCTCAAATAACATTCTGAAAATTGTGCTGCTGATACTAAGGATGAAATTGAAGATGCTGTTTCAGTCAGTCATTTTGAATATTCTGGATCTTTTAGTAAGAAATGCTAAACTTTTCACTGAATTTGGAAAAATATTTAACCTTAATTGTTCGTAAATGCTATTTCCTTTCATTTTTGAGTTACAATGAAAATCAGAGCAGTTTATCGATTTCATTTGAATTTGTCTATTTTTAAATGCTTGTGAAAATCAGAAGTTTGTCATTAATGATATATCAAATATTGCAGAGTGGCTGGGTTTCATAATTTATGTAGAGATGTCCAGAGAATATTGATTGACAGCCCTTTTACACCAATTTGGGTGCTAAGCTTTGAACTTGACAGTTACATTCATTCTGTCTTGTGAAGTAAAGAATTTAATATATTCATTTGAGCTGTATGGCTCTATTCTAATTTGTGGGGTTGTTGTAGTATTTCTTGTTATACTGATTGCATTTTTAATTCATGGGTAGAGATGCTCAGACTATAAAATAAGTACCTTTTGCACTTTAATATCTCGAATAAAAAAAGTTAAATTAATTTGAGCTAGTATAGTTGGACAAATGAAGTAAAGTAACAAGCAAGCAAGTTGGCTTACTGTAATTAAAATTTATTTTTGTCATTTTTCAAATTCCTTCATATATGTTAAAGGTCTTGACTCTAGGACAGATGATATGAAATCACTGAATATTTAAACACTATTGTTTTAATTTTATAAATATGATATGTATCTTTATGGGCTTGTTAGTAGTGATTGCATTCCTGCTTAAATGGATAAAATAAAGAATGTTTTCTACAGAAACTACTGAAAATGCGGGATAATGAATGCAAATCTCCAGTACTGAAACAATACAGTAAAAATGACTCAACCTACCCTAACCTTTTGATTCTTTCTTGGTGAACCAAAGTCCCACTATGCCTTGTGTTTATAATTCTTTGTATTTAAGATTAACCTAAAATGAACTTTAGCTAACCCTAATGATTTGTGTTAAACTAGTGTTCACAAAAATGTCTGTAATCAGTAGGACTGTACTTAATTATCCACTTTGTTTTTTACTCTGACTTAACTGACCTAGTCCAAATGCCCAGAAAGGGACCAGTTGCAACTGATATGGGGCAGGTGTTTTCTGTAATTAATAATAAATAAAATAATAATAATAATAATTTAAAAAAAACTATCAAAAGGTGCTTTTAGCATATCAATTAAGTAAAGCAGATATCATTAAAAAAAGCTTCACAGGGCAATAGGTCATTTTTTATCTCTTTTCTGTAAACACACATAGCATATAAAGGAATGCCTGTTATAGATGTATGCTGTAATGGACAAAATGGTGTAATTGATAAGGGATACTCATAACTACACTGTAACTGATCAAATTAAGTAATTGACCAAATGGACAAGAAATATTTGATAAAGCAGACGTATTCTGTAATCAGTGTAACAGGAAACACTGATTGATGTCTAAGTCATTAAAAGCTAAATATGGTTACAGATGTCATTCATTTATTAATAAATTGGTTAGTCTCTAAGGTGCCACTAGTACTCCTTTTCTTTTTGCGAATACAGACTAACACGGCTGTTACTCTGAAACCTGTCATTAATTTATTGATTAGCACCAGCAGAAAATATTCAAAATAAACTAATGTCAGCAAAACCACCCTACAAAAAGAACACGAGAAAGGGTTTTCTGTGTTCTAAACTAGTATATAAAGAGCTTGGGAAGTTAGGAGTGAACTGAAATAAGCTCCCATCACTTCTCCAATTACAGACAGTAGGTAACATGTTTTCCTTTCTGTATAGCACTGTATTAACTACTAATAAAACTTAAACTGAGTTAGTTATTTGACATCATGCCTTATTATATTCAAACATACAACAGAAGTTTCACCCCCTTAGGAAAAAGCACACATATTGATTGGTTTTACCTGTTTCAAAGGCCTTAGCAGAAAAGGAACTTCAAATTTTATAAAAATAACAGCCCTGATCCAGGGAGAGACACCATCCAGAACTGACAGGCACGAGACTGTGATCAACAAAAACAAGCTCTGTGGGAGGACTTCAAGTATTTTAGCCCTACCAGGATCTCCATGTTGAAGATGGGTGAACACCTGGTAAGCTAAGGATGCATATAAACTGTTTGCTTTCATAAAGCAAAGTATTATTGATTTTTTTTAAAAAGTGGTTCTGAAAAAAAACAGACTGATCACTGGATAACCCTGTCATTACCCTGAGAGATCAGAACTGCAGGCAAAATCATAACGAATTGCAGGGATCTGAAAACTAAGGCCCTGGTCTGAGACAGGTGATGGCTGGAGGCCTAAGACCTAGTGGTGTGTACTGGAGGAGACCAGGAGGATCAGAGTTGCAGCTAATTTGAGGACTGTGACAACCTCATTGATGACTTAGGCACCTATCTTGCAAACAACTTATGCTTCTACTTAAATTTAAGCATGTGAGTAGTCCCACTGACTGCACTGGGTCTACTCTTGTGCTCAACATGAAGCATGTGCACATTTACTGAAAGATTGCTGGATTCAGTATATGATGAGATTAAACAGCATGTGCACTATTCCTGGAGAAGAAAACTCTTACTGAGTCTTGATTGGTGGAGCAATATCCACAATGTTCCATTTATCATGGAAATCATGTGAAATCAAAATATACGGTTGTGTAGCAAGGGGGCATTGCCTTCCTCCCTGACAGACCGGGAGAGAACCGTGACTGCCCTCTGGTGGGCAGAACTGGCAAACCCATGGCCGCTCCACCGGAAGCACAGGGGCAGAGCAGGAACAGGAACTATAAAAGGCCGGCCCTCTAGCTCAGTTGGTGCAGAGTAGCAGCATGTCTTTCCCCTGCTGCTGGAGCCTTGACTTGATAGAAGCTACTACAGAGACCTGGAAGGATGGATGGAGCTGCCGGACGCCAGGGATACCAAGGAGCTGTTTGGGCTGCTGCTCGTTGTTTACTCAAGCAAGACCAACAACAACCCCAGGTACCTGGACTGAGTGTAGGAAGGAGCCTAGGGAAGCCAAATAGGGTTTGGCTGTGTGACTGATTGCAAGCAGCCAGTGTGTTGCAGTTTGATTTTTCCCACTGACCCAGTGGCGGACCACTGTTAGGGCACTGGGCTGGGATGTAGTGGAGCGGGAGGGCCTGTGTCCTCCTGTCATCTCACTGTCAGGGGTGGCAGCATCCCCACTTTGTAGTCAGGAGGCCTGCATTGGTCTGGACCCTGCCTGAACTAGGATGGCAAATGCATCTGATGAAGTGAGCTGTAACTCACGAAAGCTTATGCTCAAATAAATTGGTTAGTCTCTAAGGTGCCACAAGTACTCCTTTTCTAGATGGTTTGCTGAGTCTCACACCAGAGAGCTAATCTCCCCACTGTTGCTCTGCTGGACTGAAGGCCAGAGCCCCTTTCCTGAACTGAGTGCTGCCCTTCCCTGATTGAGGGCTGGGGGAATAGGCTCTCTATTGCTCTGCATGACTCACCATAGGTCAGAGCCCCTACGGGATTACTGCCCTGACTGAGGACCTGAGCAGAGAGACTCGTTGCTGGTCTCCCAGACCACAAGCCAGAGCCATTAACTGTGTGTTGCCTCGCCCTGATTGAGGGCTCTGGGCCTATAGACTTATCGCTGCTCAGTGTGACTGCACACCTGGGACACTAACTGTGAGCTAATTTTCCCCTGAACCGAAGCACTCCGGAAGTGTTGTAGCAAAGGGCGTGTGGTCTCCCACCGTGACCATCTTACAGGTTGTATGTTTGGAATAAACATTTTTGACACACAAATGCTATGTCTTCACTGATCAGTGTTTGACAGAAGTAGCGATAAAACCTATAACTGTGAATAAAAATTCAAATGACACATGGACAACTTAGTTACAAAGCTACAAATGTGACAGAGGAAGAAAAAATCTCATAAATCAGAATAACGAGGCAAATCTGAAACTCATTACATATGTTGCAGTATTCATGTATCTTTCACTCAAATAAGATACTCCAGGAATAATGGAAAACTGTAAAATACTTCAGTTTATAACCACTTTGCCTCATTTTCACCTAAGACAGGAGGTTCAACACTTAATCTTCCATAAGATATACAATAACCCAACCTATCCTAATGACAACTAGTAAAGCGGTTTGTGACAAAACATATATTACTATCACTGCCAAAGTAGTAAATATAAGACAACTGAAGATGTACTGACTATATTTAAGTCTAGTCACATTGTTTTGGACAAACAAATAGAAATTACTGACACTTGAAAAAAATATCAGGAAACACTGCATAAAGAGGTACATAGGACAGGGTAAATAACGTAATTTAAAAAAACTGATTTAAATCAAGCAAGTTAAATCAGTTAAGGCCTTGTTAAACTAAATTTGAATGTGTGCACCACTGCAAATTTAGATTAAAACATATAACTAAATTATAAATGCTATTTTTTAAAAACACTCTACTACTGGTAGGATATTTTATTTCAATTTTACAAAACTGCTATAGGCAAAAAATAATATTGAAATTAAGGACCTGATCCTGCACACATTTAAGCAGGACCATGACTTTATAGTAGTCAAATTAAGCATGTGCATAGGAGTTTGCAGCATCAGAGAATAAAACTTTTTTTTTTTTTATTAAAACAACAAGAAGACCGGTGGCACCATAAAGACTAACAGATTTATTTGGGCATAAGCTTTCATGGCGGGAAAAACCCCACTTCAGATGCATGGAGTGAAAATTACAGATGCAGGCATTATTATACTGACACATGAAGAGAAGGGAGTTACCTCACAAGTGTAGAACCAGTATTGAGAGGGGCAATTCAATCAGGGTGGATGTAGTCCCCTCCCAATAATTGATGAGGAGGTGTCAATTCCAGGAGAAGGAAAGTTGCTTTTGTAGTGAGCCAGCCACACGCAGACCCCTGAAAAAGTTTTCAGTCCATATGCTCCATGAACTGTTTACTACTGACCTTTCTAGAGATGGTCAGTAGCTAATATAAACTGGGAGTTTGATTCTCCAGCTCTCACTTAATCTTCAGTTGCCTGTGATGCCATACTGACCATATGGCTTCATTTTTAGTTGACTAATCACTAGAAATAAAGGCTCAAACTTAATTACATTACTATTAGACAAAGAGGTTTGGGGATTGCCTCCAATGCTCCTCACTCCTATTCTCCGTCCAGCTCAGCATTCACCTGAATCCTTGTCTGATTCACCGTTTACCATCAAAGAACAGCAGAGATCATTCTGAGGCACTTTTGCTGATAGCTTAACTTTATTGACCTTTAGAGTGGTACAAGTCCCCTTTTTGGTCAAGTATGCGCTTGATTTTAAATCAATCAGTACATTTATTGTTGGTTGGTTAAAGAGTACAAGGATGGAAGCTGTTACCACAAAATATGCCAGCTAGTGGGTCCCCAGGGGGCCATGTTCAACTCGCAATGGCAAGAGTGTAGCATGCTCTGACTGTGCTCCTTTCCCCAGCCCTCCTTGTTTCCTATACAGGGATTGGCATAGGACAGTCAGGACTCTTTCATACCAAGGGAATCCTCAGCTAAGAAGGTCTATGTGCTTTCTTGCTTTGCTCCTGTGCCAGAGTGGCATAATGGGGTTAGATTACAGCTCAGGATCTATTTTACTTACCCATTTAAAAAAAAAGACTTTGAGGGAAAATAAAATATGTATCAAGCAGTCAATAAACTGTCAGGACAGTCAGAACCAAGCAGTTCCCAAAGTAGCCAAATAGGTAAAGATGAAGTGACCAAAGGGATATTCATTCTTTTGCACAACCTGTACAGCCTTCACATCATGCATTACAAATGGCTGCACCAGCTTCTCATACTCAAGAATCCCTATAAAACTGCATGTGGATGGGAACAATTTATTTTGCACATCCTGCAATGTTGTTCTCAATCATGACTGATGGTAAGCAATTGTGGATCATTGTGCATCCAAAAAAAAAAAAAAATTAAGGGAGAGAGGCAGAAACAAGCATCAGAAGACCATTACAAGTACACTGGAAAAACAAAACCCAGGCGAAGCAAAAACACGTGAAGGTGAATGGAAATACAAAAAAATGTTCTTATACTGAAATATAAGTAGCAGCTTAGAAGAGCTATAGCGATAGGGTCTCTTCACTTGCTATAAGATCTTGAATATACAGCTCTGTTAACTTTTTTTTTTTAAGTGATTATGGTCAGTTTTCTCTTTAATAATACACACTACACCAGTCGTTTTCAAACTGTGGGTTGCGACCCAGTACTGTGTCACGGAATGTAAGGCACTGGGTCAGGGTGGCTCTAGTCAGCACCACTAAACCAGGCTGTTAAAAGTCCCAGCGGCAGTGCTGCCCAGCTGAGGCAGGCAAGTCACTATCTGTTCTGACACCACGCTGCGCCCCACAAGCAGCCAGCAGCAGGTCCGGCTCCTAGGCAGGGGGAAGTACTGGGTCACGGGCATCAACAATTTTCTTCAACTGGGTCACCAGAAAAGAAGTTTGAAAACCACTGCTCTACACTATAACTTGCACTTTCATGTGATATTTTAGTTGATTGATTTGATGATGCATTTTTGTTATTGAGTGTGCCTCTCCTTAGAGGCATAAACCAAATATGTTATTTACATATATGATTTACTATACTTTAAATCTAAATTAAAATCTAGAAATTCGGAACTAAATATAATATGAATAAATCTTAGATTAACAATATTACATGGGTAGTAAACATTTGTCCTCATTCAAGACTTATCTAACTGCTTCTACGTTCAGATTTGTACAGCATGGGTGAAGACACTAGCAGGTGCCAACATCCCCCTGTCAAAGACTGACCATCCACTTGTGAGAGAATTTCTTGACAGCAGGATCTGGAATGGGGTGTGCGATTCCTGGACACAACTGACTGAGACATACATACCTGAAGTGTACCTGAAAGAAAACTGAAGCTTAAAGACAAGAAAATTGCTGTTATTTTTTAATGTTGTGGTGACGAGGCGAGATCAGTTCTGAATGTACTGCTTGCACCATTAGAACCTGATTGCAGTTGACTTGTTTACTTTTTTTTGGTGGACACAGTGTTTTTTAGGTGATGATAATCACTCAACTGTTTCACAGGCTGTAGTCAAAGCTGTAAATGAGTACCAGATTGATCATGAAAATGTAGTAATTGATACTGACAATACTACTTACATGAAAAAGGCATTTGATTCTATGTTTTTTCTTAGATAATACTGTTTCTGAATTCTGGGCATATCCTCTGTTTGACATATTGTTGAAGGTATTGGTGAAGCATTTAGAAACATTTATAGAACACGTTTTTGAAGCACTTTACAACTCGGGTAGTACAAAAGTGAGGTAGCTCCATTTCATGAACCAGAAACTACAAGAATCTCCAGCTGGAAAAGCATCCAGGCCTCCTAGCCCACACACAGGAACAGCTCATTCCATGCTGTTCGATATCAATCTAAGAACTTTCAATTCTACAAAAGTTTTTAATGAAGAGTGCAACACCAGCTCTCCAGTTTCAGCATTTTCTGAATAGTTCACACAGAATGACGCAGCTAAGTATGCATTGTTGAAAGTACACATCACTTTTCTAGCAGAGATATGTGAACAAAGTCTCAGTTTAAATCTGACATTCGAGAGCAGGAAGCCTTGCAGTGTTAACACATTTGACCTTCTGGAAGAACTACAGATATTTCAGTTCACATCTAGAGCTCCCTTTCTTCAGAAAGCACCTCAGAGTTCTTCAAATTTTGAGAGGCAGAAAACTTATCTCCTGTTGGAAAAACTTGCCTGTCTAGATCTCTTTAGAGGCTATCAGTCTTCTGAAAAAATTGACAAATATTTCTCATTTGGACAAGAAGATCTGAATTTTCTGAGACATGTAGATTTGATTCTCATCGTGTTTAAAAATAGCAGGATATAAACAATACCTGGCATTTTCTGAGGTACCTGAACAGGAGCTAAAACTGTAGAGGGGAAAAAATTGTGCCTGAAGCTATTTAAAGTGCAGCTATTTTTGTAGCCCTCAGGTGTTTTGGCTTTCAGTGAAAGACAGAATTCCAAACTGCATAAATGCAGTCACATAAATGCTGGCCTCGAATTGCATAAATGCTGTCTCAGACTCTGCAGATGCAGAGTTTTTCACTTTACAATTTGATCCGTTCTGCTAAAGGAAATCACTAAGTGAGGAAAAACTTAAAGGCTTTGTTTTCTGTACTATAATTTAAATTAGAATACTGGATTGTACTGAAATGCAGGACCATGATTAGCAAAAATGACTTGTGTAAAAGTGTAAGCAATTTCAAATGACATTCTATTTTATTTTTATTGTGCTGCTTGGTGTTCTGGAATGTAATTTAAATGAAAATCCAGAATTAGGGGTAGGGTATTGGTTACCAAGTAGTTGTAACTTTTTTGTGTGTTACTTTTTTCTGTATTGTAGTTTAAATACATGACCAAAACAACTGGAAACCAGCATGATTATATTGTGGTGTTTTGACAAAATATGCAGAATTTTTAGTTTTTTGATGCACAAATCTCCCAGACGTATCACATTATGACATTCCTCTCTGGCGTTATCTGAACCGGTGATCTGCTAGGCTTCTCCAATCCTTACTCTGGAAGCCAGCCTTACCCTGCTCTGCTGTGAGAACCCCCAGTCCTGGGCTGTTCACGCACAGCTGCTAGCATGTAAGCTGCTCCCAGCTACTTGCAAGCGAATGACACTAGCCAATATCTCCAGTCCCAAACACAACCCTGGGAACCTCCATTTTGCAGTGTCCAGTTATGCCCACTAGATGCTGCAAGCTTATATAAGTTAGTCAATTTAACAAAGAAATTGATATGTACCAGGCTTGTTCTCCCAAGGGGAGTCTCTAACACACTGCAAACCAAATGCACTGCTTCAGGTAGAATGAATGAACAGATTTATTAACTATAAAGGTAGATTTAAATGATTATAACTCAAAGTATAACAAGTCAGATTTGGTCAAATGCAATAAAAGCAAACCCCATTCTAAGCTGATCTTAACACTTTCAATGTCCTTAAAAACTCAGATGCTTCTCACCACAGGCTGGCTTTTCAGTCAGGCTCTCCCATTTGATCAGCGTTTCAGTCACTTGGTGGTTGTGGTGTATGCAGATGGAGGTGGAAGAGAGAGAGCATGGCAAAATGTCTCTCCCTTTTATCATGTCCTTTCTTTCTTCTTGGCTTTGTGCATGCGCCCTGCCCCCCTTCAGAGTCAGGTGAGCATTACCTCATTGCAGTCCCAAACTGCCCAAAGAAAGGAGGTAACTCCCTCAAGGGTCTAAGATTCTTCTGTTGCTGCCTAAGCCAGTATCCATTGTTCCTGTGAGGCTGGGCTGGGTTTGTCCCATCCATGCCCTGATGAGGGGTGAACTGCCTGTCTGTTCTTGGAGAGTTTTTGCATGAGCTTGCTTTAAGCCATGAGGATATATTTTCAGCCTCATAACTATATACATGAAATTATAACCTATAACATTACTGTAACAATTACTATAACAACTATGCTCAGTGCATTATAAGCCTTCCAAAGACACCCAACATGACAAACTTTGCATTGGATACCACACAATCATTTTATACAGATGAACATGGGGGTGTAGGGTGTTCCTACGAGGTACAGAGCATCACACATACATTTAACTCAATGCACATGAGTAGTCCTGTTGACTCCAATGAGATTACTCATGCATGAAGTTGTGTATGTTTGTAGAATTGAGATCTAAATCTGAACCACTGAACTGATGGAAATACTGGCCAATCGTGTACATAGTTGACATAAGCAATAAAACAGCTTTTTTTCCTTCTGTAATATCTACTGCAGGTACAGAGAATCTTTTCTAAACTTGTACTAGTCATTCTAATTTAAGAAAATGACTACGTGTAAACAACTAGTCTTATTTTGCTAATCAACGCACAAAAACAAGTGCAGATGAAGATACAGTTTAGAAACTTTCTCAGTTTAGTTCACTGAAACTTATTCAACCTTTACCTACTGTATATTTTTATTATATAGCACTTAAACAAGTTTGATTTCAATGTACAGATTTCATTTTGTTTTTTCAGCAGTGCAGAAGAATACTGTGGAGAATGAAGAGCCAGCAACCTATATTAACATGAGTGAGACTCAGTCATAGTTTATGGGATAAAAACTACTAGTCACTAAAAAAAAAAAAAAAAAAAATTGATACAGTTGTTGTATAACATAAATGCAGGAAAGCAAAAACATTTAACACAAGTTGGTTTCAGTTTTGCAGATTAATTCTATCTTACATATACTATAATTTGATTTAAAAGTTAATTTCCAGTAAATCAGAAATACAACATTCCCCAATTTTTACTGAAACAATTAAGCCTCCGAATAAATACATTTTTGGACCCCACTCTTGCCAACACTTATGCAAATGCTTAACTTATAAGCACACAAGTAGTCTCATCTGACTTTTGTAACAACCAGGCAGACTAGAACCCAGAAACACAGGAATTGTGAGTTGCTGACCTTTTTTGTTAGAACCACTAAACGCATTGGCTAGCTTTCCATGGGGGAACCCTATGAATCTAGGCTCTGCAGGACGTAATTCCCAGCAAGGGCTGAAGGGCCGCCCTTCACAGCTCACTAATTGGCTGATGCTAGTATTTAAACCATCAGGAGTTGTCCAATGATTAGGGCACTAGCTTATGACTTGGAAGACAAGCATTCAATTCTCTGGTCCACCACAGACTTTCTGTGTGATCTTGTTTCAGAGTAGCAGCCGTGTTAGTCTGTATCCGCAAAAAGAAAAGGAGTACTTGTGGAACCTTAGAGACTAACAAATTTATTTGAGCATAAGCTTTCATGAGCTACAGCTCACTTCATCGGATGCATACAGTGGAAAATACAGTGGGGAGATTTTATATACACAGAGAACATGAAACAATGGGTGTTACCATACACACTATAATGAGAGTGATCACTTAAGATGAGCTATTACCAGCAGGAGAGCACCAGGGTGGGAAGGAACTTTTTGTAGTGATAATCAAGGTGGGCCATTTCCAGCAGTTGACAAGAATGTGTGAGGAACAGTAGGGGGGAAATAAACAAGGGGAAATAGTTTTACTTTGTGTAATGACACATCCACTCCCAGTCTTTATTCAACCTATCCTGAAGGATGACCCATAACTCTCACAGATCTTGGGAGACAGGCCAGTCCTTGTTTACAGACAGCCCCCCAACCTGAAGCAAATACTCACCAGCAACCACACACCACACAACAAAAAACACTAACCCAGGAACCTATCCTGGCAACAAAGCCCATTGCCAACTGTGTCCACATATCTATTCAGGGGACACCATCACAGGGCCTAATCACATCAGCCACACTATCAGAGGCTCGTTCACCTGCGCATCTACCAATGTGATATATGCCATCATGTGCCAGCAATGCCCCTCTGCCATGTACATTGGCCAAACTGGACAGTCTCTACGTAAAAGAATGGACACAAATCAGATGTCAAGAATTAGAACATTCAAAAACTAGTTGGAGAACACTTCAATCTCTTTGGTCACTCGATTACAGACCTAAAAGTGGAAATTCTTCAATAAAAAAACTTCAAAAACAGACTCCAACAAGAGACTGCTGAATGGGAATTAATTTGCAAACTGGATACAATTAATTTAGGCTTGAATAGAGACTGGGAGTGGATGGGTCATTACACAAAGAAACTATTTCCCCTTGTTTATTTCCCCCCCTACTGTTCCTCACATGTTCTTGTCAACTGCTGGAAATGGCCCACCTTGATTATCACTACAAAAGGTTCCTTCCCTATCGTGCTCTCCTGCTGGTAACAGCTCATCTTAAGTGATCACTCTCGTTACAGTGTGTATGGTAACACCCATTGTTTCATGTTCTCTATGTATATAAAATCTCCCCACTGTATTTTCCACTGAATGCATCTGATGAAGTGAGCTGTAGCTCACGAAAGCTTATGCTCAAATAAATTGGTTAGTCTCTAAGGTGCCACAAGTACTCCTTTTCTTTTTGTGTGATCTTGGTCACTTAGGCCCGGATCCTCAAGTGTACTTAGGCACCTAACTCCCACTGATCAATAGGAGTTAGGCACCTAAATACCTTAGCCTCTCTGTTTCCCATCTGTAAAAGCAGGGGTGTGGGGGGTGGAGGGTGAGAAAACCTGGATTTGTGCTGGAAATGGCCCAACTTGATGATCACTTTAGATAAGCTATTACCAGCAGGACAGTGGGGTGGGAGGAGGTATTGTTTCATGATCTCTGTGTGTATATAATGTCTGCTGCAGTTTCCACGGTATGCATCCAATGAAGTGAGCTGTAGCTCACGAAAGCTCATGCTCAAATAAATTGGTTAGTCTCTAAGGTGCCACAAGTACTCCTTTTCTTTTTGCGAATACAGACTAACACGGCTGTTACTCTGAAACCAGGAAAATACTATTACCCCTGTGACAGGATGGATCACAGAAACCCCGTGGGGGTTGCCACCTGATGTTCCAAGACTACTTCTGCTCCTGCTTTTCTGCCCTGTCAGCTTAGGACTTCAGTGCCCTGCCTGGTTTGAGCCAGACCCGCTAGCCTGCTGCAAACCCAGATCCAGATCTGAACCACGTCCCATAACAGCTGTAAGCTTAATTGAAAGCAACTTAGGAAGTGTTCCTGTCCTTGACACTCAGATGCCCAACTCCCAGTGGGGTCCAAACCCTAAATAAATCCGTTTTACCCTGTATAAAGCTTTATACAGGGTAAACTCATGAATTGTTCGCCCTCTATAACATTGATGGATATGCACAGCTGTCGTCCCCCCCAAGTATTAATACATACTCTGGGTTAATTAAGTAAAATCATAGAATATCAGGGTTGGAAGGGACCTCAGGAGGTCACCTAGTCCAACCTCCTGCTCAAAGCAGGACCAATCCCCAATTTTTGCCCCAGATCCCGAAATGGCCCCCTCAAGGATTGAACTCAAAACCCTGGGTTTAGCAGGCCAATACTCAAACCACTGAGCTATCCCTCCCTGATTTCTTTTTCTTTGCATGTAAAGAAGCATCCCTAAATGTAATAGTGCATGTCACAATATGTTGAGATGGCATTTGTACAAAGCAGGAAAATGTATATAAAGACAAAATAATTACTCTTAAAAATGAAGACTACATTGCCTTGAGAGTTCAATTTTCTCTCCAGTATCAGCCTCATCCCCAACTGATGTTTACAAAGCAGGCAAAAGCTGCATAGAGAAGGTGCAAAATCCCATTGACTTTTACGGGACTTGCGCTTCCTGTGTCACTTAGGTGCTTTGGAAAATCCAACCCAAGTGCTCTATGTGCTTTGTAATCTTGACAAGAAATTTTACTAGTCTTCCATTGTCTGTCATGGAGGGAAAACATTTCAGCTAATTTGTATGCAGTTTTAGTTTCCTAGAGAATGGCAGGAATGCTTAAGCTTGTACACTGTGGCTTCTAAAAAACAGAATCAGTTATTAACTACTAAAAATACCGTATGTGGCACCTATAATCCAAACTGGTTTGAATTTTGGGAGGCAGGACTGTGATTTAAGTCCCTAGATCCTAATCTGTCCTTGCAATTTTGGTCCTGGATCAAATCCAAAACTAGAAGGAGCCTTCTTTCAGTTTGCAGTTAAGATGGAACTGAAACTTCACAAGAAAAGCCAAACTTCCAGAAATCTTACAGGAACCCTCCCAAGAACAACTGCTCTCAGGAGGCTTCCAGTGGTGCTGGTGGAAATGGATTTTACAAAATATCTCCATTTGGGATCAGAATCTTAAGAAACTGAATCAGGGCTTCCCGTTTGATATTCTTGAAGTTAGGCTAACTCCATTCTAGTAATTTTTTTTTTTCCAGTACTTATGTAGCACTCTACAGCTGGAGGGCTCAAAGCATCTGATACGCTGGTTAGGTATTCTCTCCATTTAAGAATGGAGATGCTGAAGAGCAGAGAGGTTAAACATTTTGCCCAAACTCTTGCCAGAATGAAAGTCGCCTGATGTAAACACTAGGCAACACTGTTTCTTTCCTAATTTAGAGCCAGACATCTATCTAATAAATGATTTAGTATTTAATTGGTAGAAAGAAAAAGTTTATTACAGTATTTTAAATAATAAGTTTATAGGCTGTTATGAATTTAAACCCCTGCAACTCTTATCAGTGTGCAATAAGACTGCCTCGCAGTCACCTGTCTTGATAAGTAAGAAAAAAAATATGCTGTAGCTGTGGGAAGTAGCTGGCCACCAGTACTATACTTCTAAGTAAGATCTTGTTGAAGACTTAAGAAGTGCTTTAGTATGCACGGTATTATCAGTTTCTTCATTCTAGTGATTCAGGCCGAGTTGAGGGTAGATCAATGTTGATTCCGGGAATGACATTATGACCGTCACCATCTACGAGAGCGTCCCACTGATCAAAACCTTTCTCCAGACCTAAATGTTTCTGCAAGAAGGCCAATGAAGTTTTGTTGCTTATATCTATAGCTATATTTGGGTCTATTTCTCCCTTTAATTTGAAAATCTTTCCAACAAAGGTACCAACCAGGAAGGTAAAATCTGGAAAACTCTGATGTACTGATCCCTTGATAGCGATCATTTTTCTTTCTGTGCCAGTGGAGTAAAGTTTCTTCATCTTTAGAACATTTGAAGCCCACTGGAATTTTTCTGAGTTGATAAACAATGGCTGGTGGACCTTGGCATAAACTTCATCACCTAGAGCAGTGGTTCTCAAAGCTGGTCCGCTGCTTGTTCAGGGAAAGCCCCTGGCGCACCAGACAGGTTTGTTTACCTGCCACGTCCGCAGGTTTGGCTGATCGCGGCTCCCACCGGCTCCAGTTCACCGCTCCAAGCCAATGGGGGCTGCGGGAATTGGTGCGGGTAAGGGACGTGCTGGCCACCCTTCCCGCAGCCCCCATTGGCCTGGAGCGGTGAACCGCGGCCAGTGGGAGCCGCGATCAGCTGAACCTGCGGACACGGTAGGTAAACAAACCGGTCCGGCGTGCCGGGGCTTTCCCTGAACAAGTGGCGGACCGGCTTTGAGAACCACTGATCTAGAGGAAGCATCCATGCATCCAGGCCAATGCCACACTTGAATCTAGCTTCTTTGCTAAGAGCCTCAATGGCTGTGGCAGCACCAAAAGAGTGTCCCATCACAGCTATTCTGTCACTATCAATAGAACCCTTTAAGACAGTCCAATCAAAGTTTAAAGGTAGAACATTCACTACATGTTTTCCAGAAATAATATCAAGAATAAGGTCAAGAGCTTTGATACACTCTAAGTGGTACCAAGTAGTAACAGACAGAAAAAAGTGAATTACCAAGCAAAATAAAATAAAACATGCAAGTCTATGTCTAATCAAACTGAATACAGATAAAAACCTCACCAGTTCCAGTAAGCTTCCCTTTACAGACTAATCTCCTTCTAGTCTGGGTCCAGCAATCACTCACACCCCCTGTAGTTACTGTCCTTTGTTCCAGTTTCTTTCGGGTATCTTTGAGGGTGGAGAGGCCCTTTCTTTAGCCAGCTGAAGACAAAATGGAAGGGTCTCCCAGGGGTTTAAATAGACTTTCTCTTAGGGTGGAGACCCCCCTCCTCTCTCCTATGTGAAGTCCAGCTACAAAATGGAGTTTTAGAGTCACCTGGGCAAGTCACATGTCTATGCATGACTGAGCTCCTTACCAGCCAAGCCACATTCCTGGGAAACCCCAGATGTGGATTGGTGTCTCCAAGTTCATTGTTGGCTTAAGGGCTTCTTGGTTGGACACTTATTGAGAATAGTCTTCTCAGGAAGCTGACCAACTGCTTCACTAAAACCTACTCAGAATCAAACAAGTATGCAGCTAATATTCATAACTTTGAATACAAAAATAATACATGCACACAAATAGGATTAATAGATTCAGTAGATCATACCCTTTACAGAGATACGTTACATGGCATATGTAGCATAAAACACATTCTAGTTATGTCATATATACATTCATAAGTATATTTCCATAAAGCCTTATGGGAGGCACCATCACAACCCCCAGCTCACAAGGGTGTTGAGGGATAGATGTGACAAACATTGCAATTCCCCACAATATCTTTGAATAAATTTATTGTATTAAGTTTCTTTGGCAAGAACTGTATTAAAGGCAAAAACTATGTGTTATTGTGGGCCAGGACTGTATGTCCCCTCTTTCTAGAAAGGAGATGTGATGTGAACCCTGGGAAGTGTTATAAGCTTCAAGGTACTAAACTGAAAATGTGCCAGATGAGAATGGACTTTTTGCTCAAACAGTAACCAGTGGTTTGCCTGGAGAATCTCTGGAGCAGTGGTTCCCAAACTGGGGTTCGCAAAGCCCTAGGGGTTCACAGAACATTACAGGGGGTTCGCCAGAAAAATTTCACTAATGGTGGCCAGAGGACCCCAGGCATTGGAGGCAGCAGGTGGGACCCAATTGCAGGGCAGACAGCCCGAGCCCCAGAGAGAGTGGGGCTGGGCAGTTGAGGCTGACAGCCTGAGCCCTGCCCCCATCAGTGGGGGAGCTGGCAGCCTGAACCCCAGGGAGAGCGGGCCTGGGCAGTTGGGGCTCGCACCCCGAGCTCCAGCAGTCAGCAGGACCTGCAGCCCAAGCTCAACGGGGTCCAGCAGCAGGAGCCCCACAGAGTGTGAAGTGCAGAGGAAATTTAAACTTAAATCCCTGGAAATATTCATTTTTAGGAGGAGGTTCATGAGGTTTCACAATTTAGTGAAAGGGTTTCGCCGGCTGTTAAAGTTTGGGAAACACTGCTCTAGAGGGACATGAATACTGCAAATTCCTTACCTCAGGTTATGCAAAAACCCAGCCTTCTGAAGCTATGCCCTGAGGAAAGGATCACTGTCTGCTAATTACCTGTTCCCAGAGTTTCAAAATCAAAGGCCCAAGCTGTACAAAGGAATGACTTATCTGTTCCTCGGGGGGGTAGACTAGTTCTGAGCTGCAGTTGACCATAGAAAGAATGCTTGGTGAGGTTTGAAGGACTGGCTCCTCCCAAAGCCCATGTTGGAGCTGGGGGGCAGTGATGATCTCTGGTAAGTTTTATGAGCATCTTTGTACGTTTTTTATTGTTTAATGTATTTTCTCTGTGATGCTTTTATCTTAAGAACAAATGTGCTTGCTTACGAAGAGCTGTGTGGTAACTTGTGACTGTTGGCAATTACAGCTGTTTGTAGCCTTAGCAAACCAAGGCACAGACACCGGCCTATTTAGGCAGTCTGGCTTGCTGAGGATATCAGTGTAAACAGGGAAGTATGCAGCCTGGAAAAACCCCACTCAGGAAGAGGAGAGCTACAGGTCTCTATGCAAGAGAGGTAACGGCTGGAGCCTAAAGTGGTTGACCTGGAGGGACAACAGAAGGGGAATACAGGTGCAGCTGTGACAAAATAACGATTGTGATGCATTTAAATACTGTAGTGATGGGGGCTTTAGACAGTAGAAAAAACTTCTGAAGAATGCCATTGTACAGAGAGTAATTTGAAAATAAAGATCTTGACACAGCAGTCCTTGAGAGGTTCTATGGAATCTAACATACAATCACCTCCTCCGGAACCAAAGCTGTTTTTCTTTCTTGAAAGAAAAATCCTGAGATGGGAACATTTAAAAAAAAAATCCTGATGCAGAAAAATCAGAAGGGAGAAGTCCTAACCCCATGATTATAGTTCAGCTCCTTGCCCCACACCCAATCTTTATCCTTATGTTTCAGATAATGTATCCATTTCAATCTTTCCCCCGTCTAAGGATGGGAGTACACCTCATCTGTATCTGAGGGGAATGGATCAGTGATCTTTCTCGGTGTAAGGCTGGTCGTTGGATAAGAGTTAAATCTTTCTCACCTGAACCTGCCACTCGAATGGACTGGCTAGTTTATTTCTCTCTCTATCCCCTCCCCATGAAGCTGAAGATCTCAGATAGTGTCTTCCCTAGTGCCCAGATGTGTAGGAGGGGGTTAGTCTCCCTCATCAGTCCCCTTGGAACCAAAGGATCAGTCACTCTCTCACTGGGGTCCAGAACTGTTTGGTCTCTTATACACACGCTCTCACTTTCTTCCCCATCCCACTCCCAAGAGCCGAAGTATCTATCTACCTCCTCCACCCCTTATATTAGGGAGGAGGAGCGGCAGTCTCTCTCTGACTTGGGCAAGGACTGGAGGGTAACCTCATTTGATCTCTTTTCTCCTATAGATGGGAGAGAGATTGATGGATCTCTCCCCACCCCCAACAGGGTGCAGGGGAGATGGTCACTCCTCTTCATTGCTTTCCTGAGCTAGGAGGAAGGAGCACAGAGCCACATTTTTGTCTCTCTTCCTGCAACTGTCTCACTGTCTGTCCCTAATGCCAGGGTCATCACTATCCCTCTTTCTCTTTGAGGCTAGGGTTGAGATTGGTCAGTCTGTCTACACCCTAGAATCCGGAAGGTAGATCTATCTCCCCTTATTCCTGAAGGGGAGTATTTATATCTCTTTCACTACAGGGTCAAGGGTGTGCTCACTACATACAGGGTCTAAGTGGAAGTAGGGGTGCTGGAACTGGAGGTGCTGGGGATGGAACACCTCCTGGCTTGAAGTAATAATAGCAACCCGATGCACGGCTTCCATCATTTACAGGATGCACAGTTTGTACAATGACTTTCAGCACCCCCCCTAAAAAAATTGTTCCAGCACCCCTGAATGGAAATTTTTACTTCCTCTCCACTGAGGGTGGGTGTCAGTATATGCCCTGCCTATGCTGCCTGGAGCAAGGGATAGGTGCAATCATGCTCTTCCTTCTTCAGAGGTTAGAGTCAGTCTCTTTCTTAGGGATCACAGGATGGCCTCTTCCCTAGGGAGTAGGAGGTCAGGATTTCTTTTCCATGACAGTGGGGAGTCTGACTCCAATCCTGAACTTTGTTTCTTCCTTTTATGCTATAATGCCAGGTCTTTCCACCCACGAATTGCAACACCCAGGACATGCACAGTCTTGCAGCATCTGGCACAGGGATGTGTCAGAGGAGGGAGGAAGAGATATAGCATCAGTTCTCTTGATATTCTGGGCTGCCAAGCAGTTACTTGGGGGTCTGTTGCAGCCTGAATATCAAATAGACCAGACCTGGTATATGTAAGTGGCCAAACCAACCACTAGCAGACTCCAAAACCCTGAAGTGCTAATATGGCAAAAAAAGCCACCTTTGCCGTCTCTTACTGAGGTTGGAGTCAGGCTCTTCATCTCCCCCTCCCCACTTTCAGGGGCTGGAAGGCATCAGTCTCTCTTTTCTTCCACCTCCAGTGGTGGCTGGGGTAATTGTACGACTCTCAGTTGCTCTCTTTCTCTAGGGCTGTTTCGGTAAGTCTCTCTCTCCTTCTAGATTCAAGGCGTTAGTGCGCCTCCCTCCCCACAGGGCTGGGGAAGTTGGTGAAATCTTGGCCAACTGACCTCAGTGGCAAAACCCTGACGACTTCAATGGAGACAGGATTTCATCCACTCCCTCCCTACCTTAAAACTAGAGGGAGTGCCGGCCCCTCTATTGCTACGGAGACGAATGCGTTGGTTTCTCTCCTCCCCGCCCCTTGGAGGCCCCCTCCCGTCAATGGGGGAGTCGGGGTCTCCCTTTTCCCTCATCCCTGCAGCTCGGTTGGGCTCTCTTTAGTTTTCCCCACCTTCTGAGGGGAGCGGAAGCGCTCTCCGCCTTCCCCGGGGAAAACGGTTGGCTTTGCTGTCTAGCCCAAATATTAGAAGCGGGCGGGCGCCTCAGCCTCGTCCACCACGCCCAGACCAGACTCTGTGTTTGAGTGTGATGCGTACAGACAACGGCGTCTCTTGCGGCCTCCGGCTGTCGGTCTCACACTCTCCCTCCTGGGCCGGGCACTGAGGGTGGCCGGTTTCTGGAGGGAGGGTATGTCTGGCTCTTAACTTTCTCTCCTTTTGCTTTCAGGAGGTGTCCGGTCTCTTGCGCCTCCTTCTGGAGGAGCAGGTGGGTGACGGCCTCTCCTCCCCCACCGCAGGCCACCCCCTTCACTGACCTGGCTCGGCCCTGTACCGAGCAGCTTGCCGGACCTCTCGAGAGAAACGGGACACTCACCTGCTCAGCCAAGCGCCGACGGTTTCCCTCCCAAGACGAGAGAGAAATGAGTTCCGTCGGATCCCTCCACCTTCCGAAACCCGAAGATGCCGCCGCTGCTCCCAGGCTCGAGCGCCGGGACTAGACAGCGCTGCGGAAGGGTACATGGAAGGGGGTGGGGAGGTCGCAACCGCTGACCAGACCGTTATGGAGAGACTCGTTGGCGCGCGACCCAGCCAAGCAGTCTTCGCGCGGCCCGGCCCCAACGTGGGGGGTGGGAGCCACGCTGCAGGCGCGTGCGGCTGCTCTGCTGTCTCTGATGCCACCCCGCTTGGCGATCCACAGCGCCCTAACTTGTCGCACTAGGGCCTGGTACCTGGTCTCTGAACAGCTCATTTTCTGCCACTGACCCCTTCCCACAACTCCGCCCCAGCCAGGTCACTGTCCGTCCCCCAACTTGCTCCCTAACCATGGCCCCTGTAGCCTTAGAAGCCCTCTCTTCCCATGAGGAAAACTCCTGCTGTGCCTGTAGGTGCTCCACTGTCTCAGGGTTAGATCCCCTGTTGCATGTGACCAGGGCCAGGTTTCATTAGCCAACCGATTTTCTGACTTGTTCTGTTGTCAAGTTGAATGATCCCTCTTTAATTAACCACCAGAAATGTGCACATTTGATGGACCAAATTCTGCCCAAGGGGTAAATGCTCAGGTGCAACTTTCACAGCCATTGCAAAGGCAGCATTACTGCTTTCCTGTATTGTGACCTACTATACTCCACAGTCTCTCCCTGTTTAGTAAAAAGAAAAGGAGTACTTGTGGCACCTTAGAGACTAACCAATTTATTAGAGCATAAGCTTTCGTGAGCTACAGCTCACTTCCTCAGATGCATATCGTGGAAACTGCAGCAGACTTTATATATACACAGAGAATATGAAACAATACCTCCTCCCACCCCTGTTTAGTGTTTCTGCCCACAGAGGGAATAGGGCATGTGGTATGAGCTATATCCCCAGGCAAAATCATACACAACATGCTTCTTCTTTAGATCCCACTCACAGCTCTTGTATAGAGAGGTTTGCAGAGATCCTTTCCCTAACTTTTGGAAGGAAGCAGAATCAGGGCAGTAAGCTTTAATCATATAGTTCCTCTGCCTGCAATTTTTTAGTGCAGCACCCTCACATTCCTGGTATCCTTTAATTATGTAGGGTCCATCCTCTCCACATGCCCTCTAAGGCCTGGTCTGGCCCAAAAACAATAATTTAAAATAAGAATATTTATGGACTACCTCCTACCCAAAGATCAGAAAGTGATGTACGAATATCAAAGGTAACAGTGCTTAATAAATAAATCAAAAATATTCTAACTATAGCCATACATTTTGTCCCAAGCCTGAAGTCAAACAGTGGTCCCTAAACAACATTAAAGGACCGTTGTCAACTTGAAATCAATTTTAAAATATTAGTCAAAAGTACTTTCAAGTACTATGCTTGCTCATGAGTCCCCAGTCAGTTTTTGTGGATTTAAAATCACTTTTTCCTATTTTAATCATATTTTTCTTTCCTTGACTGCTATATGAAGCAAAGGAAACTAACTAGGGCTTCACACCTGCAATAAAATCTGTGCAAGCAGCACCATATAGTGAACTAGGGATCTTTCAGCTCATGCCCACATTATCCACATGGGGCGAGTTATAGTACAGCACTTTGGTGCACACTGCTATTCATACACTGCAGTGCGTGGCAGTATAGACATGCCCAGTTTCTGAAGTGGTGGCAGCCACATTAAGGCTGTCCCCTATGCAAGTATACTAGACAGTAGAGACAAAGTTCCTGCTGCTCTTGCCTCTTTCTGGCACACCTGCACAGAATGACCTCTGTCTAGCACACCCACTAAAGCCTGTCAGAGAAACAGGGCAACTATCTAAAGCAAAGTAGGGAAATATGGTACCCATCTAATACACAACATGGAATGCTTGGGATACCTTAACAGTACTTTCCAATTTTTGTATCTGTTTGTTTTTTAAATTTTGCCTCAACTTGACATTTCCTAGGTTTCAAATTTTTTAATACAGTTTCATTTTATTTTTCCTCTTTAATTTATATATATTTGCAACCTGTATCATAACAAATTATTTTGTCTTTCAATTTTGCTCTTATGGCCTTATTTTTTTTTAATTCACTTATCAGTTTTGAATAATATTCTTTGCATTGCCAATAATTAGGAAAGGCAAGGAAGCAGGGCCATTCCTCCCACTTATTTAATAACAAGATAAGACAGATGAACTATACTCTGCAACCCCAGTCCAGCAAATGCTTACACACATGCTTAACTTTACTACCCTGAATAGTCCCATATAAGTCAGAGGAATTTTTCATGATAGTAAAGTTAAGCTCATGCATGAGTGTTTGCAGGTTTGGGGCCTACATTCATATGCAGGACGAAATGAGGATATTTTTAAGTGATATTCAAACTTTGTGTTATATAAAGATTGTAATTTTTCTTCATGCTCTGCATATATTCTGTAACACTCATACAGTAAAAGGATTGTACCACTGGATGGTAGCTTTCTTGTGACTTGGAAACTAATGCAATAAAAATATACATACATTACAAATTTACACTCTGTGAGCTTTAATTGTTCTGTTACAATATTTTGCAGGAAGATATATGGTAATCTGTTTTTTGGTTTGTTTGTTTGTTTGTTTGTTAAGGGAGCAACATTTCTAATTTCAACTGATTTTCAGTATGCCTTTGTTCTACCTGCTAGTGCAATATTTGGCTTTCCTTTTGTTCTCTATCAGTTTGAGAAAAAAAGTTGTGGTTGTTTCTCTCTACTTTCTCTTCACTTCATTAATATTTAACTTCTCCCAAATCCACAATCTATGGCAAGACAAAACTAGCAGTTCCCATAGGTTAAATATTATTCATAGAGTTCTAAAATGCAACCTACTTTGTCCTATTTTTAACCATTTTCAGATTCCATGAAATATCCTTTTCAGATATGTGATGACATTTTGACTCAATATGATGACATTTTAGAACAACAATTTATGTTGCATCTTGATATGCTGATAAATCATGATTCCTCAAGTTTATTATTTAATGAGAAACAAGTTTGTTGTGTTGGACAACTAACAACAGTGGTAACTCCAGTCACAAATTCTAGGCTAGACTATGTTCCATCATGCTGGAATCTATTATTTCCAAATCAAATGTTTATTGTCATAACAAGCTACTATATACAGGCACTGACATGTAGGGTGACCAGATGTCCCGATTTTATAGGGACAGTCCTGATATTTGGGGCTTTTTCTGATATAGGCTCCTGTTACTCCCCACCCCCGTCCCGATTTTTCACACTCGCTATCTGGGCAGCCAACTGATGTGTGAAAAGAAATCTGAGAGTTGCCTTTCAGAGACAGATAGAACACACAAAACACTTTCCTGGAAAAGGGTCTTGCATTATTGCTTGGAATTTTGAATCATGTGTCACTTTTGTAGTATTGTCCAATTCTTATTTGGTGGTAGGTCACTAAATAGCATAATGCTTCATATGCTCTCTTTCTTCCCCGAGTTGCTTTAGATACTTCTTGCTTTTTAGACTGCGAGGTGCTTGAGTGGCATTCAGTGGCCACATTGATGGTATTGGTCCTGCTGAAGCATTTAACAGGGAGGACCACATGAAAATTGCTGTCTTTCTCCCTGAATTAAATATAGATTGATTTCTTCCTTATTAGATAGACAATCATTTATAGTATCCAGGGCTCAGCACCACCATGTTGTGCGATACACTTGACAAAATTACAATACTTAGTGACGGACATTGGAGGGAGTTATATCATTCAGTCATTAAATTTTTTGAAAAATTACCATGGACTTCAAAATTTTTATCACGGACACGTTGCTAACCCCGATACTATCTGACAGTTTGAGGACATATCTTTCTCACGCTCCTTGGTATTTTGGACAGTGACAAATGTCTTGATTTCTGCCATATCTTTCTCTTCTGCCATAAAGGTTGTGCAGCTCTTCCACATATGTATTGTGCAATATATAAATAGACTCCATTCAGTGTAGCATTGCATATCCCGGTTCGGTTTTAGCTACACGACTACGAAGCACTGAAAGGTGGGACTTGCTGTTTTGTTTAAGTGGACTGATTCAGGTGGTTTAATCGCAAATTAAACATTGCATGCTGGGAATTGTAGTAAGAGAGAGTCAGAGACAACCCTGATGGAAATATTACATCATCCTGACGTGCCTAATTTGCAATGGTTGCAGTGACTGGCTGGGACGCTCCTCTGTTTCTTACTCTGGTAGAGGCTGCTGATGAGAAAACGCCCCGTGCGTTGTGTTTGTAGTAACAGATACGTTTCTTAATCGCCCCGAGTCCTTGCTCAGCAATTCTAATTCCAACATGTCGGAACAGCCGGAGCTCAGCGGCCTCAGCGACAAAGCAGCCTACCACGTCTGCTCCAACCCGGATCCCAGTACCAGGGTAAGCGGGGGACTGGGGGAGGAAGCTGCTGATGAAAGAGGCAATCTGGGGAGATAGGGGATTAGGAAGAACGTGGTAACGAGGAAGGTGAAGTGATAGGGGGAGTGGGGAACGTGCAGTGAGCGAGACACGGAGTCTGGCCTCTGAGACGCTCAAGGGAGCAGCGGGAGAGTGCAGATTCCTGTGGCGCCCTTACCTAATGGGGCAAGGGGAGGATCTCCTTATGCAGCCCCAATGGTGGTTTCCCCTCTCACCTGGATTTCTCTGTAGTTGAGTAACTAAGTCTGCATACAGTTGGACGGCGTCTCCCGCACACTGTTAGAGGGACTCTTCGATCCTTGATACCCACTGCGTTTAACAAGGCTGGTGTAAACTTTTCTCGGGGGCTGGATCGGAGCCATTTGACAGAAAAATCTATCCGATTTTACTTTTTTTTTTTTTACTTTTTTTTTCTTTCTCTTTTTAGACGTGGGTCCCTGTCACTTTTCTTATCTCAAGGACAGTGCGGAAAGGATCGGCTTCCCATTTTAAAGCTTATAATTGCAGCCAGTAATAATGATAAATCAGTTCTGATAGCAAAGCAACAGGATCAGATGTAGAAAGGCTCAAATATTCTTAGTGTGCTGCATTTGAATCACGGGGGGGCGGGGGGACCTTGAGTAAAAGTTAGGACAAACTCATTTTTAGATCTTTGTTGCAGTTTAGCACAGTACTTCACAGGATCTTTTATTCTGAAAAGGGATTGGCTGGAGAAAACTCCATAGACTAGTTTTACATGATTGCCTTGTTTTGGAGGGGACTATGCAATAATATTTGAACCATTCTTGATATGGAATTTTATCTTGTAAATTATTTGTTAGGGCTAGACTCCCAAGGACTGTTTCCATTTTACATCAAAAAGTGAATTCTTATGGCCACAAAATAACTGAAATTTCCTTGTGGCCTGATGACAATACATTTAAAATAAAGCATTGGCAAATTAGAAGAAATTGAGAGGAAAAAAAAAGAAGCAATCTACTCAGTAGCATTAAGAGGCAAGAACGGAGTCCGAGGGAGACAGAAAAATGCTGGATCTGGGTATTGTTATGTTATCCAGACATTAAAGCTCATGCTTCAGAGCTTTGAGTGGTCATCTGCAGAGATCAGGAAGGATTTTTGATCCCCTTTGCCACCTTTCCCTGAAGCATCAGAGATTGGTCCCAGTTGGAGAGACAACGGGATAGAATGTACCAGGCCACTGAAGTGGTACAGAGAATCACAAGATTTGGGGTCAGGAGGAAATTTTCTCCCAGGTCAGATTGGCAGGTACTTAGTTTGGGGTTCCACCCCCTCCCCCTTCCTCTGTAGAATGGGTCATGGTTCATCTGGTGGGATCATCTGAGCATATCTCACCTAATAAATTCTGTGCTATTGCAAGGGCTTTAGGCACTGGTGGTACCTTAGCCTCTCTTGTTCTATGTCTGGGGCATGCAACAGTTAAATCTCTTGTGGACTGAAATGCTTTGGTCTAACTGAAGTCTTAGGGCGGGGGTAGGCAAACTTTTTGGCCCGAGGGCCACACCTGGGTGGGAAAATGGCATGCAGGACCATGAATGTAGGGCTGGGGCAGGAGTTTGGGGTGTGGGAGGTGGTGCAGTGTACAGGAAGAGGCTCAGGGCAAGGGATTTGGGTGGAGGAGTTGTGCAGGGTGTACAAGGGGGCTCAGGTCAGGGGGTAGGGGTGTGGCAGGGGGCTCAGGGCAGGGGGTTGGGGTGCGGCAGGGGGTTCACGGCAGGGGGCTGTGGTGCAGGAGGCGTTTGGGGTGTGGGCTCCAGGGTGGCAGTAGCGTGCACCGGGGCCAGGGTAGGCTCCCTGCCTGTCTGCCCGCCCTGGCTACGTGCTGCTCCTGGAAGCAGCTGGCACCATGTCCCTGCAGCCCCTGGGGAAAGCGGGGTTGGGGGAGGGTAGAGGGTTCCGCGCACTGCCCTCACCTGTGGGTACCTGCCCGTAAGCTCCCATTGGCTGCGGTTCCCCTTTCCCAGCCAATGGGGGGGCGGTGCCTATAGGCGAGGGCAGGAGGCGGTGCCTATAGGCGAGGGCAGCGCACGGAGCCCTCTGCCCCTTTCCTCTCTCCCCTCTTCCCCCCTGCTCCTGGAGGGATGTGGTGCCTTCCGGTGGTGCCACAGGGGTGGCAATCCTGCGGGCCAGATCCAGAGCCCTGACGGCTGGATCCGGCCTGCAGGCCATAGTTTGCCCATCCCTGTTTTAGAGCATAATATAGGATTATCGGGGTGAAATTTAATGGCCTGTGATATAAAGGTGGTCATACTAGATGATCTGATGGTCCCTTCTGTCCTTATGTTCTGTTTAAAGAGGTATACATCTAGAGGTGTAGTTTGAGCCCCCCAAGAGTGGTTCAAATGGAGTAACTATGTGTAAAGGGATGGAAACAAAGATAAAGTATGTTAGCTTTTTTTGGTTTTTAATTTAAGTAACAAAATACCAAAGCATTTATCATTGGTGAGGGAAAACAATTACTTCGCAGGTTTCAGAGTAACAGCCATGTTAGTCGGTATACGCCAGAAGAAGAGGAGTACTAGTGGCACCTTAGAGACTAACCAATTTATTTGAGCATAAGCTTTCGTGAGCTACAGCTCACTTCATCGGATGCATACTGTGGAAAGTGTAGAAGATCTTTTTATACACACAAAGCATGAAAAAATACCTCCCCCCACCTCACTCTCCTGCACCAGCACCACTCCAGCAGGAGAGTGGGGTGGGGAGAGGTATTTTTTCATGCTTTGTGTGTATAAAAAGATCTTCTACACTTTCCACAGTATGCATCCGATGAAGTGAGCTGTAGCTCACGAAAGCTTATGCTCAAATAAATTGGTTAGTCTCTAAGGTGCCACAAGTACTCCTTTTCTTTTTGCAATTACTTTGCGCAGTACTGTAAATTTGCAAAGCACTTTACAGACTAATATCTTTTATCAATAATTATGTAGGCCCTGTAGGTGTTTGCAGGGTCAGGGCAATAGACTTATAGACATACCATGTATGTATTTATGTTTATAACTTTTTGGTCCTACTGATCTTAACAATATCCTTCTAAATTATTGATTCAAAATAAAAGCCCAACTTCATGTATCTGTATTGGCATCTTAATGTGCTTTCCTGAGTAGCATAACTACTATAATTTTTCTCTAGGATTTTCTGTTGCAGCAGACAATGTTACGAATAAAAGATCCTAAGAAGTCACTGGATTTTTATACAAGAGTTCTTGGAATGACGTGAGTAAAAATTGCATGAGATAAGGTTTGTCTTAAATATATTTTAATGATCCATTCATCTGAAAAGCAAACGTTGGCATTTAAGTCTGATGATTCAGCCTGGTTCATGTTAATCAGCTAGTGCCCAATTTGGTGACTCACTTGACTTAATCTTCGTGATTGAGGATTTCTATAGTACTCTTACATTTTAAATTAAAAAAGGTGAAATCAAAATAGTTTTAAATCAAATGTTATACTGGGAAAATTATCAGCTTTTTGTTGCTAGTTTTGCTAATTGCCAAAGTTGTTTGCTTATATATAGGCTTGGAAGGATTAGATTTTTGTTGGTAAATGTCAATTTCATGTATGCTCACAAACTGAGGAAAAAATATTTCCGTCTATGTTAATCGAAATTTAGATGAGCAAAGTAAGAAAAATTCTGCTTGGAAACTTTTATTAGAGTTTGATTTAAGGATTTGTTTTTGTTTGTATATTTTATTTTATTGTATATTAACAGGTGATGTTAACTATTTGTTTTAATGGTTAAAACAAATAGTTAAAACAGATTTAACTTTTTTGAATCTCAGCATCAACTATCATTAATTATTATATGACTCTGTCATTTTGTGATTCTGCCCCATTAGTTCCCACAACTCTGAACATTTAAATCTATAAATATGCGGTGGGCCCGGAACTTTAAAACAAACCTTCATATTATCCACCAAAATTATTTTTACAAAATAAAAATTGAATTCTGCTAAGTCTGCTTATATAAAAGCTTACAGGCTTTCTCCTCTCTGATGCTGCAGTTAAATAATCATACAGAAATTGTGATATTGCAGTAATTTTCTTAGTAATAAAATTCTGTCCTAAGCACGATACTCTGACTTAATTGAAGGATAAACAAGAAGCTGAAGTCTTAGGACTATTAAAAGATTTCTAGGGTTGCTCTGTCTGCCCTAGCTTTCTAGTGTTCTCGGCTCTTAGGTGTTTGCCCCAGAAGGTGGTAGGCATCCCAGCCCACTCATGTGGGGAATGTTGCTGGGAGGCTAGTGCCCTGCAGTGGCATTTTGTTTGTGCTTAAAATTCATTTCAAACATCAAGCACAGCAGAAGGGCCCTGAAACAAAGTTCTGGCAGATCTGAAACATTCTGACCTATGAAAAAGCACCATCTAAAGTTAATAAGGAAAATATTTTCCAAATATTTTCACGAGTGAAAGGTTCAAGAAGCAGTGGGTTTAATCAGAAATGAGAAGTGAATGAATATCTCTGACTGAGCTATTTCATATAAACTGTATTTGTTACTTAGTGAGAAGTGATTGAAACAGAGTATATATTAGTCTGAGTGACCTATGTCTCCTTGGAGGAGATTTAGTGTTGGCTGAAAAAGATTGAATCACAGACGTGAACAGGCATACTGAGTCAGGTATTTCCTATACTGCTTTTTTTGTATTGTATGAAAAGTGAGACATTAAAACATCTTTATTGCTGGAAGGCAAATAAAATTGATTATGGATTCTCGGAGTACAAACCTTGATTTATTTTCTTGAAGCTAATGGATTTTCACAGGAAATGCCATACCAGATTAGACTAGTAGTCTATACCTAGTACAGTATTCTGTGTCTGACAATAGCTAATACCAAATACCTCAGAGGACTGTGCATGAATATCTGTAACTGCCAATAAAGAAACAAAGCTTCCTTTATGGGCAGGCTTTCCTAACCCAAGGCATCTAGCAGCTGGCTTGTTCCATGAAATATGAAGGTTCTGTATCCTGTTGTTTTTCTATCTTTCTATCCTGTCTAATGTAAGTGTGAACGTTCTCATCCATCTAAATGTATGTTATTGTTGGGTGTGGGGTTTTTTTCTTTTTTTTTTAATTCTGCTATGCACTGGCCTCAGTGATATCTTGTGGCAATGAGTTCAACAGATTAATTGTATTGAGTTTTAAAAAATAAATACTCTTACTAGTTTATTGCCTGTTAAGTCTTCGGTGAAAAAAATAAATAAGGAAGATGGACATAAGCACCCTTATGGAAACTCTCATGCACAAGGCATTGAATACCAGTCTCAGACTTGAGATTTTTATTCTAGTGTACCTACAGTTACTAGTTTTCAGAGGTTCATAAGTTTTTTTTTTAATTGATTTCCAAACATGTTCATGAATATAGCTCTCAAGAATATTTCCATGACATACATTTGAAAACTGAACCACCTTTGTGGGGCTGTGGGAGGGCAGGGAAGAGAATAGTCATAATTCTCTAAAGGGAGAAAGTGGGTGGTGTTTTGTTTGTTTGTTTGTTTGTTTGTTTGTTGTGGTATTTTTTTTTGTAGTTGACTTGCAGTCTAGTTGCAACTTTAAAAATGCCATCAATTATGACTCTCTTGTTTTTAAAATTGTTGCCTTTTAGATTGCTCCAAAAATGTGACTTTCCCACTATGAGATTTTCACTTTATTTTTTGGCTTATGAAGATAAAAATGATATCCCAAAAGATACAAAAGAGAGAACAGCTTGGACTTTCTCTAGAAAGGCTACACTTGAACTAACACAGTAAGTGTTAACTCCAGCTTTTTACAGTTCACTTCTGCTTATATTTAATGGATATTAGTTACAACTGTGTGCTTTGCACTAGGTTATATTATTGTATTTTGTTTTATCTGATCATGGTTGTGTACAATTAACGTAATGTGGAAAAATACTTCCTCTTTTATATCATCATAAAAGTATGGCTTGGATGCTGGAAATGACAAGTAGATGGATGCTGGATACCTGAACAAGTAGAACTGTGCTTTTTCTCAATATTCACTAGCCCCAACATAGCATAAAGGAGGGGGAAACTGCTTCCTGAGGAAAACGTTAATTAAGGGAGAGCAGTGAAAAGGAAGATGAAGGGGTCCAGTGTACTAGAAAAGGAATTTTAGAGAACAGCTATGAGGCGGTTGTGGTGTACTGGACTGAGGATACAGTTGGGAGTCCAATCTGGATTCTATCCCCAGCACTGCTATTAACTCACTGTGTGACCTTAGAAAAGTCTATTTAAGTTTTCACTGTATAGAGTACTTTGAGACTGATGGATTAAAAGTGGTATAGAAGAGGGACGTAAAATTATTTTGTCTTTGTTTTTTGAGTGCATGTGGCTCTTTTAATGTCACTTTATCATGTAATACTACAGCGATGGGAGAAATTTGCTTGAAGTCTCAATTGTTACACAGAATGACTATTTTGTCAGTGTGCCACCATGTGTTTTGACATGGAAATAAAATGTATCCTAAATGTTTTGACAGCTGGTAATGATAGGTGCTATGATAATTTATGTAGAGACATAGAGAACCTCCCAAATAGACCAGAACACAAACTTAATAAAACAAATTTGTACTCCCCCGTTGTGCTATTTCAGGTCCCTCTTCCCTCCACACCCAGTGAATAGCTGAGAGCTGACCCCTGCAACACCCCCTCTTCCTAATCTATATGAGGTTAGAGCCCCATCCCAACCCTTCCAGAGTTGAGCCTGAATCCTTGAGAGGAGCAGAATCCAGACACAGCTAGAGCCACAGCAGTAGTGGGGAAGCAAGCTTGGCTCAGTCTGCCTGCCTCCTAGTGTAGGGAATACACCTTCAAAGTCCCAGAACTGTTACTGCCAACCTATGACATCATTAACAATTTGCAAACATGTGCTAGGGAAGGGATTTTATTCTGGGAGAGTGGATTGTAATGACTCTGGAAAAGTGGCTGAGGGTAGCCTATGGTTGAATGGTGGAGAGAGGGCAGGGCAAAGGGATTTAATATATTTAAGTGTTCTTGGCAGGAGTGTTGTCTAATAACAATGAAAGATGGGAAATTCAGTAATAGGAAGCAGTCAGGAATTCAGTTTCAATGAGCCAGAAGAAATAGAATGAAAATTAGTGAAAGGTTAACACTTATAAAACATCCTACAGCTTATATTTGTATTAAGCCACAAGATTTGCAAATGAGAGCTGAATAATTGTATGACCTCTTATATTATTGTTACTCCATTTCCATCTGTTGAATTGCCTATTATGACTGTTTAGCTCTTTGGTACAGGATCTGTTTCTTAATGTGTGTTTGGTCAGACTTTAATATAATGGGGCCCCAACTCTGATTGGAGTCTTCAGGCACAACCATAATTAAATTAATATAATACTATTTGATATGAGTGTAGTGGTCCAGAGACATCTACACAGAACACGTCACAGGACACCACCAGTACCAGGTTGAGTAACCATGAATGCCAACCAGGGAAATAACCCCTTCCTTCCCTGATGAATCAAGGGATGTACCCCACCCATGTACTTATTCTCTACACCAGTACTGATTTGGACTCTTAATACATTCCATGGGTGGCGTACCCCAGCCCATTTATCCACTGACGCTTTTAAAAACTCCCACACCCCAATCTGGATTTATGTGATATGTTTGTACCTCATGAACCTTGTAACCGATACTTGCAATCCCCCATAACCCAAGCCCGACCCCAGATGTACAGTACCTTCCCCCTTAACTTGTGTAAATTTGATTTTAAACATTAACTTTAATAAAATTTTTAGTTCGTATGTGTGAGTCCATATGTTGCACAAACTCCAAAAAAATTATCTTAGGGTATGTCTTCACTAGCAATGCTGAAGTGCTGCCGTGGCAGCGCTTTAACATGGCTGTGTAGTCGGGGCATCAGCACTGGGAGAGAGCTCTGGTTTTTGTTTTCTGTTTTTTTGTTTTTGTTTTTTTTTAAACTAAATGAAAAAAAAAAACACCCCACCTCCATGAGGGGAATAGCGCTGGGAGCACAGCTCCCAAGGCTGGTGCACTGTCTATACTGCCACTTTACAGCGCTGAAACTTGCAGTGCTGAGGAGGTGTTTTTTCACACCCCTGTACGAGAAAGTTGCGGCAGTGTAAAGTGGCTTGTAGATGAGGCAAAAGAGAACATTTTAAATTATCACAATGAGAACATGGAAATATAAGTTATCCTTCTGCAAACAATGTTCAAATTCCAAACACGGGGAAATTGCATTCAGAGTTCCATCTATAGATGCATTTTGAATTAATCCATTTCTGTAGTATCTAAATGCTGTAACTTTGGGAGAATGTTCTGATAGGCATTATTCTATGAATGAGGACAGCTGTCCCTGAACTGTAGGGATCTAGACTATAATGTATTCTTGGCTGTGGGTAATGCCATATATTTCTAAATATTCTTTGATTCTTCTCAGAATTTTTTTTTAAACAGCATGCTGCTCTTCCTTTTATATTAATTATGTTTTTCCCTTTCTCTCATAGTAATTGGGGCACTGAAAATGATGAGAATCAGTCTTACCACAATGGCAATTCAGATCCTCGGGGTTTTGGTATGTTTTAGAGAAAGTTACGCACTGCAGTCATTTTTCTTCTTTTCAGAGTCTGATTGTCTCTAAGTCGTTAGACCATTGAATTGAGAAAATGTTCATATGTAAAATAGAGCCATAAGTTAAGTGTACAGGTTATTGGAACAGTTCTACTACTTTGTTATGATAACTGTACACTAATAACATTTTTATTGTACAGTTATGTGGATGAAGTGACTTAGCATTGTGGATTAGTTTAAGTAAAAAGTACTCATTTTGGAAACTTGAAGAGATTTTGAAATCTGGACTTTTACCTCTGTTTTTCCGATATACAGACCCTTGAAAATTAGGAATAAGAACTTGTGGGTAAATATATTGTCTTAAGAATAATAAGCCACAGTTGTAGTTTGTACATACACTTGCTTTAAGAGTCAATTTTATCATTGTTTCTGATAGACATTTTAACATTAAGATTTTAGTAAAAGATAGTAAAAATAATATTTTATCTCTGGTTGCTCCCAGTGTTGAGACTTAGCTAAAGAACATGAACTTGGATCTTGGTTGGAACTTTGTGTGTAATTAGAAGAACATTCAATTTTTTAAAATATAAGATTGAGTTTCGCTCAGATATATGGGTGAGAGCAAAATTTGGCCCTGACGTGCAGAGGAATTCTGTGACTGGATATTCTGAATGTCTGAAAGGTCACTGATACGATTTATCAAATACATTTTTTAGACTCGACTATTTAATTTGATATTTGGAGTTTCTGAACTGATCCCTGAACCTGGGAACAAGTGATTAGTGTACTTGCCTTTATAAACACAATATTAGTGTTTAAATTCTTACCCTATTTTGTAAATACAGAAAACTTCCTGATACTTGGACTTACTGTTTTTTATGAACACTTTTGCCTTTACCTTTCAATTTCATTTTTCTTCAACTCTGATTCTATTGTGTATATCACTGTGTCACTAGAGTATTCTGCAAAACGTTTTAACTTTTGAGACCCTATGAAACAGCTAGGTTACTGGGAGAAGATAAAAATGCCAAAAATGATAGTACCCTTAATAGATTTTTTTTTTCCAGAAACTAAAACAGGGCTTTCCTTGAGTAAATTATTTTAACACATTTAGATGCATTTTAGATGAGCTAACTTGGAAGCTCTTTGCATAGGGTAAAGTGCTTGTCATATTTTGGTACTGTAACAACAATCCATTTGTTGTAATTTTTGCTCATTTATGCACTGTGTATTCTGCCTCTGCTTACTCTGTTGCACAGGTCACATTGGAATTGCAGTCCCTGATGTAGCTGCAGCTTGTAAGAGGTTTGAAGAGCTGGGAGTGAAATTTGTGAAGAGACCAGATGATGGTAAGTCTTCACCAAGTCATCTTATCAATATGATTTGATTCTTAATGATTTTTTTTCCCTAGTAAACTGTGACTTCATCTTTCTTTCATGTATTATTAGGGGAGGAGGCTAGGTGATATAGGTTTTTAATAGCTGCTGTGACTTCTTGAATTCATTCATCATCCTCAGGTTTTGCTAGAGCCAATCAAAGTTTCTCTCTTTTATACACTAGGAAAAACTTATATTTGGCCAGCCCCAGAGTAACTTCTGGAAATCTGGTCAGCTATCTATGGCTAAAGTTTGTGCACTTTTGTTGCTACTTCAATTGACCATGTTGTGTTATCTCTTCTATTCCATATAGAATTTCATATGGCAGCAATCCTATGATTGGGGAACGTTTGTCCTATGTGCCAAATTCACATGTAACATCTGTGTTGTTTCATTTTAACATCCTAAAAGCCTAACGAAATAATCTATCCATCAAAATTGGGAAGGTTCCGCAACTTGTCATACATTGCAACCCTAACAGTCCCCTCTTAATTGTCTTTTCTTCCAAAGGATACAAATGTGCTATCTCTGTCCTCTTTTTAAATAAAAAACTTTACTCGTTGTATCATTCTGGTTACTTTCTGCTGTATCAATTCTAGATAATTAGGGCCTTACCAAATTCATGGTCCATTTTGATCAATTTCACGGTCATAGGATTTTTATAATAGTCAATTTCATGGTTTTAGGTGTTTACATCTGAAATTTCATGGTGGTGTAACCGTGAGGGTTCCACCCACAAGGGGGTCATAAAGTTGTTGTAGGGGGGTTGCGAGATTTCCACAGTCACTTCTGTGTTGCCTTCCGAGCTGGGCTCGGAAGACAGCAGCCCTGGCGCTTCCTGCAGCCAGGGGAGGTACCTGGAGTTGGGTCTGATCTTCCTCCAACAGCAGCCTTGCAGGGGAAGTGGATTGTAATGACTCTGGAAGAGAGTCTCTGCAGAGGCAGGGCAGCTCACACTGCCTGCGTCCCCCCTCCCTGGCTCCCAGAGCTGCCTGGCTGCGCCTCCACAGAAAGGAGGGCAAGGGAGAGCCGCAGGCAGCAGCTCAGCCCTGGCCCCTGGGCAGAGAGAGAGAGAGAGAAAGCAGCAGCAGTCTGTCTGTCTGTCTCTCTTTCTCACACACACATATATAATATCTGGGGGGTTGTGGGGACAGACAAATGGAGTCTGGGTGGGGGAAGGAGCAGCAATGGGCACCCCGGGGCTGGCACTGAGTACAGAGGGGACTTCCTGGATGGGCGAAAGCAACACCCTCTGCCTCCCCCCCGGCAGAGCAGACCCGGGCTGCAGCTGGCTCCCTCCATGACTCCTCCCCCACCCCACAGAGACCCACACAACCCTGAGACCCCCCCTTTGTACCTCCAGAGACAGCTCTCCTGCTCCCGAGCTCCCTACAATCTCCCCTTTTGCACCCCCCCCCCGCAAGCCCATTGGCTGGGAGGCTCCCAGCCTATTGGCCATAGTGGCCAATGGGAGCTGTGCCTGAGTTGCAGAGGCAGACCTGCCTGGCCGCACCTCCGAGGGGAAGCCGCAGGTGAGCAAGCCCTGGAGGGGAAGCCGCAGGTGAGCAAGCCCCGGTTGGTTGTCGTCATCACAGGCACAACAATTCTCTGTTTGAGAATTTAACTTCACTGAGGCAAGTAATTCAATCTGCTCTTCCTTTCCAGACATTTGTGGCTTTTCCTGTAAGAAAACTTACAATTTCGTTGCAAAGAAGTCCATTTATAGTTTTTTCACTTGAAGTATATTTTCTTGTTTATAACCTCATTTATTTTGTTAACTCAGTTTCATCGGCAATTTTAAAAGACACTTGAATTGTAGTCACTGTTTTTTTGGGGGTTTTTTTTCCCTCCATTGGTCTAAAAACACATGGAAGATGTGCAGATTTTTATTTCTGTGGGCCAAACCACCCTATGTGGAAATGTCTACACAGCCGACGTTAATGCTCTCCCAGCGCTGTAATAAAACCACCTCCACGAGGGGAATAGCTACCAGTGCTGGGAGCACAGCTCTCAACACTGTAGCAGTGTCTACACTGCCACTTTTCAGCACTTTACAGTTATTTCACACCCCTGAGCGAAGAAAGTTTCTGCGCTATAAGTGGCAGTGTAGACAAGGCTTAAATGTCTGAGCTAGAAAAGCTCTGCAAGAGTAAGGATCCCCTCAGGAAATTGTCCTCAAGTTATTCGTTCTTCTGGGCATTCCATTCTATTGTTCCCTCCTATAGTGATATTTATCAGTGTTTCCACCCACAGGGGAGATCCAGAAGACCTGGATCAACCCAGCAGTGACTCTGTCTCTACCCTTGTTCTGTCCGCTCCCTCTATCAGCCCCTTTGGCCTCCCTAGGATTCCCCCTACCATTAATCTCTCTGGGTCTTCTTTCTCTGGAGCTTGTCATAAAGTTAAGCCTGTCACTCCAGGTTCTTATCTCTGTAATGTATTTATATATTTATTAAGTGTTAATTAATGCACTATGGGAGTCCCCCTATTCCCCCTTCAGCCCTCTGTATAAATTGATCCCCTTCTTCCCATAGGGTTTTCTGCAGCCCTAGGGCAGCAATAACCCCTGTGCCTTTGCAATAAGGTGAGGGTAGGAGACCATGGGTTCCCTATTTATGTGATTTGCAAGAAGTAGTATTATTACTCAGGGTACCACATGTGTTTAAATGATGTAAGTGCCTTGTAAAATCCTAAAGCAAGCTCATTTTCATTTCTCATGTAGTAATCTCATACTGTATACACACATTTTTTCATTAATTATGAGTTGAATTTATTATTTATTAGCTAGCTAGGTTACTGTATTTTTTCAGTGTGGAAAATTATGTGTGCTATTTTATGGGTTGAATGATTGAATGACATAACTCTCCCCACCCCCAATGTCTGTCACTAAATCCGGTAATTTTGTCAAGTGTTCGTCGTGCAACGTGGTGGTGCCTACCTCTGCTTATTGGTGTAACCAAAACTGCAGACAGAACCAAATTGGATTACCTGTATTCCTCTTTCTGTTATGTTTTTTCTTTTCTTTTTACTGCTGTTAAATCCTCTGAAAACTTGTTTTTATCCATTACTAACCTAAGCAGTCTTCTAGTTATTGTGGTATAGAATAGGACTATTGAGGGGTATTTTTTTCCCCTTTGAATTGTATAATCTTTTATATTTCATGCAGTGGAGAGAGTGTTAAAATATTCCTCTGGGGTCTATATTGAGAGAAAATCTCATTGCATAATCGGCTTTAAAAAAAAATCTGGCAGGGAACCAAGAAAAATCTGTATTATCAAACCTATTCCTGTATGAAGGGACCTCACAGCTTCAAGACAGAACTCACTTTCCCTGTCTTCTATTAGTTGCTCCTGTCAGTAACTGCCTTTCATGAAAACTTTGTCATGATAGCATCTTTCCAACAGGAGAAGAAAATGGCTCTCCTTTTGGAGCACTGATTCCTACCTGAATTGGAGTGTAACATCACAGAGCACGCTATTGTCTCTGTGATACCCCCACTTTCTGTTCACCATAGGAAGAAATAGACCCTCTCTACCTGTGCTAGAGATCTTCTGAAATCACACATAGTGATATAACTGAAGCCCTATGGTTCTTTCGCTGGAACTAGCATTGGTATGTGTGACCCTAGTGCAGAGGCTGGGAATCAACTTTTTAAATACCCTGATGGATAGTATAAGAGCAAGAGTTTGAAAGGAGACCTCATATAACCTTTTTTCTAGTTCGTCAATTTCTCTGTCAAAGCAAATGGCAATTAAACGTCTTTGCTGATAAACTTAAATTTAAAAAAAATCATGAAGTACATAACATGCTGGCAGTATTTACCTGAAGCGTCCCGCCTTGTTAGCAGGTGTTGGTGCTGCTAGGAAAGGTTTAAGTGGGTGCTGTTCACTTTGAGATAGGTGACTCAATACCATCACCTGGGCAGAAAGAAAGTGGAGAAGGGAGAATCTAGATGTGAGTTGAATAGTCCTCAGGGAGGAACCCTAGGATCAGCCATGCCTGGGAAAAAGGCGTGAGCTGAATTTTGGCTTTAACAAACAAAAGCACAAAAATACAACAGCCACCAGGAAGAGCTAGTGTTTGGACTTTACATTCATTGTTTGTATAGGAGGTTGGAAAAGGCCTCTGATGACATAGCAGTGAAGCAAAAAGCAATTTTAAAATGGCAATTTTATAACATTGGTTCCAACTTTTGCAGTTAAGCTGAACTACAACATGACAGGGTTATAGTGTCACTTCAGTTATGTCAAGTATGATATGATAATGAGCAAACTTGCACAAATACTATCTGTCCCATAGTTTTAAAGCACAAGTTAATCATATAAACTGCTTCCCTGACTGTCTTTAAAAGTCTGAACTGGATCCTCGGGGTTGGTGATGAAATATGATCTAGAACACATTATTTTAACTGCCTGCTCTGTCTGCCACGCAAAGACACGAGGCAATCTTGAAACCATAAATCTGTGTCATTCTTGTCAGTGTAAAATATGCATCTTAATCTTTAAAGACTAGTAAGATTGTTCTTAACTATATCTAAAAATATGTATCTTTTTATTGTAGGTAAAATGAAAGGACTTGCATTTATTCAGGATCCTGATGGCTACTGGATTGAAATTTTGAATCCTAACCACATGGTGACCCTCATCTAGTTTTAAAGTAACATACTATACAATAGGTACAAGCCTTCTCCAGGAGGCTGAAAACATATAACATACTCTACTATTCATGAGACATATACTTGACTGACAGAAATTAACATCACCCACAAATAGTTCTTTACCAATCCTGTTAAAACCTCATCTTGCTTGAATTCCCCCTTGTATTCTTCTTTTGTTTTCTTTTTTGTGATGCCACTGCTTCCTGTTTCTAATTAGAATATAATACCATCTGTGTTCTGAAAATGCACTCATGCACATTCACCATTTATGCAAAAATTAGTATATTCTCCCCTTCGGGGCTGATTGAGTTAGTGAAATTTTGGCTGCACAATATAGCTATGTTTGAACCAGCCTGAGAACTGGTATATTGGGGGTGGGATATGTGAGTAGGAAGATTGCTGTTTCTTACGTCGTGTAGGTCTACCACCTGTGACAGGTTTTTTGTTTGTTAAACTTGGAGAGGGGATAAAACACTTTAAACTAGTCTTTTGGGCCACATCTTGCTTACACTGAAGTCTGTGGCAAAATTCCTTTGAACTTCAATGGAAGCAGGATTGGGACCTTTGTGTGTACATTTAGTTATGTCAGTAAGCAGTAGACTTTCAGGTGCAACTTGTAGGTACTCAAGCTGCTTGAGACTAGAAACTTAATGGCAGTGCCACATCGAGGCCAACGGAGAGAGTTCAGTCTGTGTTGCATTTGAGCAGCTCTGACTGTTGACTGCAAGTAGGCAGAGGAAGTTTGCAGACTTATCACGTGATCTCAAGAGTGGGCATCTTAAGAGCATAGAATCTGAACATCTATTCTAAAAATCAAGGGCTATGCAGCAATTAGCTTACAACTAAGGAGTAGCTGAAAATGCCATGATTCCCTGTTCAGTGGCTGAGAGCTGGCAGATATACTTATCTGTGATTGTGTGTGATGCCTGGGGTGCTGCTAAATATAGTGTATTTAAAACATCTTTTATATCAAGCTACAATTTGATATAGGAGTTTAACTAAAATCCTAGTAGTTTGTGAAACCATGACTCTCTGCTGTTATGACAACTTTTTATTTGCCTTTTAAAAAATAGTGGTTGCAGTTACACTGAAGTTGTAAATAACAGGAAAACGCTTTAAGTTTATAAATCTTACATGGAGCCAGTTTCATGTTAAAGTGTTTCAGTAGCACTGAAATACTCACTTTACCGTCCCATTCCTCTGCCTGCCCAAAACCCATAACAAAACCATCTTGGTATTTAGTGCGTTCTATAAGCACTTAATAATTCCTGTTGGGACTGAACAGCCCTGAGTGATGTGACTGTTAAATTGGATAGCCCTGTGGCCTCAGATAAAAATATTTATTTCCAAATAAAGTGTCTGCAAAACTTTCAAAATCCCTCTCTACAATTCTCTGCTACTATGGTAACTATGGGCTGTATAAGAGATAAGCAGAGATGTGTGGTGACTTTCTACTGTGGGAGACAGTAAGAAGAGCCAAAAATGAAATGGTGACTTTAAGAAATATAACATTGTATATTACTTTTACTTTTCTGGGTCTAGAAGTTTTAATAGAAAATTATTGTCCAGGGACTGGTGGGGAACAGAGGAAAGAAGCTACACTTCATCTTGTTAGAACATGAACAAGCCCTGTTGGTGCAAAAATAAATAATTTAAAATAAAAAAAGTACAGCATGTCCTTGAGACAGCAGATCTGGAAGAACTTATTCTATTACAAATTGCTATGTGACTCCTAACATAGATGTGCCCAGTTTTTAATAGCTTGGAATAATTTTTACCCATTCCAAGATGGTAGGTAATAAATTTAATGCAGCAAAATATCCTTTATTAAAGCCACTGTACCTATGCCTACCTTTTCAATCTCAACAATATTCACAAAAATAAATGCAGGTTAACTTTTAGATCCTTATACCAGGAAACAATTCAATGGCCACGAAGTTCACGTTTAAAGCAAATCCTCTAGATTAATTTTGAGAGATGCAGAAAGGGCAATCTGAGAGAACTCTTAAAAACAGTCATTAGGGCTCAAGCATCTTAGGCAACCTCATCTTATGTCATACGCTTATTACTCTGATATAGGGAACAAGTATTTAGGATTTGGAAAGACAATCCTACTACCCCTCCCCTGTGCTAATTGAAACTCCCTTCTTTATTTTTTACAGCACCCATCATTGTGCTAACTACTTTACACACTTAAAGATATCACTGATTTGAAGAGCTCACAAAATAACTTTAGAAGTGGGCTGATGCATTTTGGGAAGAGAGTGTTCAATAAACAATTGAAATGGGATGTAGCCAAAAAGGATAAGGGTTACAGCAATAAGAGGAAGCATTGGTCATTTTGGGCATAAATACGTTTTGGTGGTTGTCATGTTTTCCTGTAGTTGTTGCCTCACATTTTGTAGGCATCACCGAAGGTTTTTAGGAGGAATTTGAAATGATGGGAGTGTCTTGACAGAGTAGACCTGAGTGTGTAACAAGCATAGGAAACAACATGGAAACAGTTTTGAGAAAAGCAGAAGAATGGGGCTTCGAGATAGGGTGTAACACAATAAGGATAGGTTTCAGAGTAGCAGCCGTGTTAGTCTGTATTCACAAAAAGAAAAGGAGTACTTGTGGCACCTTAATACTCCTTTTCTTTTTACAATAAGGACAGAAGTCAAAAGCTGCTAAGTCCCATTAACTTTCAATAAGACTTAGCTTGTAAGTGACTGAATCATTTTTGAAAATAGGAGTTAGGTGCTTTTGAAACATATACACCCTAAAGTCAAATTAAGTTCAGTCCTTTTTTTGAACAGAACAAGCATGATCTGGTCACACTATCAGTGGTTTTGCATACTCATGTTCCTGGGTGTGTCTACGCTGTAACCAAAAGTATGATTGCAGCTGGTGTATGCATACTCACACTAGCTTTAATATAGGTAGCATGGTTAAAAATAGCAATGAAGATGTGGCAGCATGGACCCCAGGGCAGGTTGCAAGCGTGAGCATGTATTCAGGGCTCCAGGGAGGCTTGTGCAGCCCCTGGTGAAGCCTGCACCACCACATCTTTGCTGCTATTTTTAGCCACTCTAGCTAGATTAAAGCTAGCACAGGAATGCCTATGCAAGCTGTTGTCACACATCTGATTACAAAGTAGAGAGAGCCTGTCACACTGCTACTATGATGAGAACACGGCTCTAAATGAGTCTTGAGTAAAATAACAGAAGTAGGAGTGCTAACTGTGGCTTCTTCCTCCTGCATTTCCAAGATCTCCAGGCTTGCCATGGTGCATTAGGACAGTGCTTCTCAAGCTATCTGATGTGGGGGACCGGCAATCTTTTTTTTCCAATGTGCGCACAGACTGGCAGCCAATGGCTCACACACTGGCACCGGTCCACGGACCACCACTTTGAGTAGCACTGCATTAGGAGATTATTTAGTCCACTAGTTGCACCAGTGATGGGAGTGGAGTTTTCTACAGTGAACTAATTTACATAGTTTTTGTGGTACTAAAGAAAGAAATCCGAAGTGAAAGTCAAAGGAAAGCCTAACCAAGGTCAAAATGACAAATCTTGTTAATATTTCAAAATTAGATGCTTATGAGCACAGTTTACATTGTAGGTGCACTGTTCCTCTTTAGTATTACATCAGGGATGACTCCATTACATATCAAAGTATATGTGTGACTGGAAATGTGAATGAGTAATTTTGTATGGAGTCCTGTAATCAAGCGACTGAACAATATCTTATTCCACAAATGGGATGAGTGACAGTTTCTTGCTCTGCTTTGTTGAGTGTTTAACGACATGAGGGGTTGAATGAGCGGAGGTGGGAGATAAGTGGGTTTAGAGACAGTTAAAAATCATATTAACTAACATGCATTTAGTCAATTGTTTCTGTGCAAATGCATGGGAAGACGCTGTGGTTTGGGCTTCTTGGTGACTAATATGTGTAAATGAAAATATAACTAAAATAGTAGTTGAGGTGACTGATGGCAAGATCGCACTCTTGAATATTTGAGAAAGGAGAAAGAGCTTTCATCTCTGCTTCATGGAAAGAAGCAAAGTCTAACTGTTGTTGATTTGTCGTATACCACCTCAGCTACTGAAGATTAACAGGGACTCATTTAAACCTTTAGGGAATAATTATTAAAACTGAAATGTTGACATGACAAACTAACAAAAGCCAATAAAAAACATGTATTCGCTAAAAAACAAGGAGTACTTGTGGCACCTTAGGAGACTAACAAATTTGTTTGGGAATAAACTTTTGTGGCCTAAACCCACTTCATAAGATGCATGTAGTGAAAAATACAGTAGGAAGATATATATATATATATATACACAGAGAACATGAAAAAATGGGGATTGTCATACCAACTCTAACGAGAGTAATTAATTAAGGTGGCAGGTTTCAGAGTGGTAGCCCTGTTAGTCTGTATCAGCAAAAAGAACAAGGAGTATTTGTGGTACCTTAGAGACTAACAAATTTATTTGAGCATAAGCTTTCATGGGCTAAAACCCACTTCATCGGATGCATGCAGCAGAAAATACAGTAGGAAGATATATATATATACACACACACACACACAGAACATGAAAAATGGGAGTTGCCATACCCACTATAACAAGAGTGATCAGTTAAGGTGAGCTATTATCAGCAGGATAATAATTGTTGGGAAAAAAAACAACCACCAAACCTTTTGCAGTGATAATCAAGATGGCCCATTTCCAACAATTGACAAGAAGGTGTGAGTAACAGTAGGGGAAAAAATAAGCACGGGGAAATAGTTTTACTTAGTGTAATGACCCTTCAATCTCTCTGGTCACACGATTAGACCTAAAAAGGGCAATACTACTGCAAAAAACTTCAAAAACAGACTCCAAGGAGAAACTGCTGAATTGGAATTAATTTGCAAAGTGGATACAATTAATTTGGGCTTGAATAAAGACTGGGAGTGGATGGGTCATTGCACAAAGTAAAACTATTTCCCCATGTTTATTTATTCCCCCTACTGTTACTCACACCTTCTTGTCAACTGTTGGAAATGGGCCATCTTGATTATCACTACTAAAGGTTTTTATTTTTTCTTCCTGCTGATAATAGCCCACCTTAACTCATCACTCTTGTTATAGTGTGTATGGCAACCCCCATTTTTTCATGTTCTCTGTGTGTGTATATATGTACAAAAATGATTAGGGAGGGCAACAAAAATGATTAGGGGTCTAGAACACATGACTTATGAGGAGAGGCTGAGGGAGCTGGGATTGTTTAGCCTGCAGAAGAGAAGAATGAGGGGGGATTTGATAGCTGCTTTCAACTACCTGAAAGGGGGTTCCAAAGAGGATGGCTCTAGACTGTTCTCAATGGTAGCAGATGACAGAACGAGGAGTAATGGTCTCAAGTTGCAGTGGGGGAGGTTTAGGTTGGATATTAGGAAAAACTTTTTCACTAAGAGGGTGGTGAAACACTGGAATGTGTTACCTAGGGAGGTGGTAGAATCTCCTTCCTTAGAGGTTTTTAAGGTCAGGCTTGACAAAGCCCTGGCTGGGATGATTTAACTGGGAATTGGTCCTGCTTCGAGCAGGGGATTGGACTAGATGACCTTCTGGGGTCCCTTCCAACCCTGATATTCTATGATTCTATGATCTTCCTACTGTATTTCCCACTGAATGCGTCTGATGAAGTGGGCTGTAGCCCAGGAAAGCTTATGCGCTAATAAATTTGTTAGTCTCTAAGGTACCCTAAGTACAGCTTGTTCTAATTAACCTGGGCTATTAGCAGCAGGAGGAAAAAAAAAACTTTAGTAGTGATAATCAGGGTGGCCCATTTCAAACAGTTGACAAGAAGGTGTGAGTAACAGTAAAGGGAAAATTACCATCAGGAAATAATTTTTACACAAACTAAAAACTCTTTGGGGGGAGGGGGCTGAGGAGAAGGCCCCACCCATCTCCACGATCTCACTCGTTTCCGCTGCCCCTGGGTTGGGTACCAGAGAGGGAAAGTGCTCAGCGACTCCGGGCTCAATGAGGCAGGTCGTTACTGACCCCAGCGGGGCGCCGGGGCTGATGGGAACGAGCCCGCAGCGCTGGCACACAGCTCCCAAGCCTAGGGCGTCCCGAGGCCGTAGCTATAGAGCCAGTCACGCCGGCTCCCTTGTTGCTATGTACGTCAGCACGTAGGGGCACGTCTGTCGTTGCTAGGGGAGCTCAACGTGCAGGGGGGATGACGTAGTGACGCCGCGGTGCCGAGCCGAGGAAGGGGAGGGTGCAACTGCTGCTACCACCGCTCCGGCCGGTGAGTCCTGGGGGGTTGTTGTTGGCCCGGCGCAGCATCGCCCGGGGTTGTCCTCTGTCCCCACCCACCAAGGGGGCGCGCAGCCCCGGCAAGGGGTGGTGGCGGGGCGCGCACCCCTCGCCGCGTGTGAGCGGGGGGCGGGCCCCTCCGCCCCCTGAGGGCTTCTGTGCGTCCTCTGGGGATTTCGCGGTCCCGGCCTGGGCGCCTGCTCTCCTGTGTGTCAAGGGTTGCACGCCGCGGTCGGTGTTTAGGCTGTTCCGTCCCGACCGGCCCTTGGCCGAGCCGCTGCCTCCCCTCCGGCCGCGGCTGGCACCCGCCCGCCGCCATGTCAGGGCCAGCGAATACGACCCCGGCACAGCGCTGTGAGGGGATAATTCGTGGTCCCCGGCACTGGGGAGCACAAACGGGGGCCCGCTGTAGAAACCCTGTTATTGTGCGAGGGAGGGAGTGCACCTGAAATGGCCTGTAGTGGGGAGCAGGAAAGGGGCGCGGGGGAAGCAACGTCCATAGTGTGACAGGTTTCAGTGGTAGCCGTGTTAGTCTGTATCAGCAAAAAAACCGAGGAGTCCTTGTGGCACTTCAGAGACTAGCACTTGTTTTAGTGCCCTGGCAGTGCCAGTCTAGTTAAAGTTGCATTATGACTTCTGCTTGACCTCTCCAAATACCCTAAAATCGATGGATTTAGTTGGATTTCTTTGGAGTTGAGTGTGCCTGAGGAGAGTGCAGGGTAGCGCTAGTGACTCCAATTTTGGGGGTCAGTTGAGGTAGCAGTTGTGACGACAGAAGCCTAGAAAAAAGTAGCTGTTTTTGAGAGTCTCTAGATGGCTTTTTTTTTTTTTTGGCTTGGAGCTAAAGATCAAACTATTGATGTGATGCAGCTCAAAATGGTCCCAATCTGAGTTTTTCTTAAGTTGGTACATGGTATCTACTAAGTCTGTGGGGAACCCAAATTGAGGAAAGTTTTTAAGATGGGGTTTGGTTTTGTTTTTTTACAGCATGCACGCACCAGTACAGAAAAATGGCACCATTTACAAGCTTTGAGTCTTACAGCATGTACAGTGCTCTGAAATCCAAAGGGTTACTCATATTTCTTTCAGTGTAGCAGCCGAGTTAGTCTGTATTCGCAAAAAGAAAAGGAGTACTTGTGGCACCTTAGGACTAACAAATTTATTTGAGCATAAACTTTCGTGAGTGAGCTGTAGCTCACGAAAGCTTATGCTCAAATAAATTTGTGAGTCTCTAAGGTGCCACAAGTACTCCTTTTCACATTTCTTTGAAATTTGATGTGCCTCATGAGGGTGCAAAGTAGCATTAGTAATCCAAATTTGGGATCATTTGAGCAAGGGTTACGATGTTACAACCTCCCTCCCCCCAAAAAAGATTTCTGTTGCCTTGTACTGCTAAATTGATAGGTACTAATGACTGAATGAATCACTGACCTCTTTGAGACTGGCTGTGAACTAATCCTTCAATTAACATAACTAAGGATAACTTCCCTTGCTTAATAACTTAATGTTGTAGCTGTGTAGGTCCTAGGATATTAGAGAGACAAGGTGGGTGAGCTAATATCTTTGATTGGACCAACTTCTTCTGTTGGTGAGAGAGACAAGCTTTCGAGCTCTTCCTCAGACTTCTGTGTAAAGTTTGTCTCACCAACAGAAGTTGAGCAAATCAAAGATATTAGTTCACCCACCTTGTCTAATAACAGGATAAGTTAATCATAAGTCCCCATGTAAGATAAAAGGAGTGAATGGGTTAAGTGATTGAAGGTTGGTGTAACTTGTGAGTGGGATAATTGTGGTGGCAATTCCATTTTTTGGGGGGGTATAATCAAAGTCTTTAGGAGGAAAAAATTAGCACGAATGCTTCCTGGGAGTGGTATTAGGGGATGGAGGAGTGAGGGAATAGATGGAGAGAGGTTTGGATCTTTAGCAAATGGATGGGGATAAATAGTGTGGTGAGTAGTAGAAGAGGGGTGAGGGAGGCTTGGGGATTATGGGTTTTGGAGGGGTGGGACACTGGGAAGGGGGACATGGGGGTGAGTGCCAGCAGGATTGGTGTAGAATAGAGGCTGGGGTACCTGTCAGCACCATATTCTCCCCTTGTGTGTGTGTTCCCATATCTGGAGACCTCTTGCCCCTCTCTGTGGGTCTGAGCTACCCTCCCTACCCCCTCATATAAGCAGGGGTATAGGGGGGCTTGCTCCTCTTGGGGTGACTGAGCCCCTTTCTTTGCTGTCTGTGTATGCCAAGATCCGCAGGGCCCATGCACATATACAGAGGTTGGACACCCCCCTCCCTACCCTGCTCCATGTGAGCCAGTTTTGGGGGATGGGGGCAGCTTGACCTTTTGGGAGAGTTCGATCTCCTTCCTGTCCCCATATGAGCCAGGATATAGGGAAGTCCTTGCTTTTTGTGTTGGGAGCTGAGAATGGGCATACTTAATGCATATCACAGGCTCTGAAACACTTAGGAGGGACATGGAAACAACCACTGGGATAAATGAAGTGGTTCTCATGTCTGAGACTATGGCTACACTATGCAGCTTTTAGCAACACGGCTGTGCTGCTACAGTCATGCTGCTAAAAGGTGAGCAATGTAGCTGCTGTTTGTTGGCAGGAGGGAGCTCACCTGCATACAGAAAAATTCCACCCCAATGAGCAGCAGCAGCAGCTTTCGACAACGTACTGTTCACATCGGTGCTTTTCATCTGTAAAACTTTTGTCGTTCAGGGGTGTTAAAAAACCACACACACACCGCCCCTCCCCCCCCGAATGACAAAAAGTTTTGCCGATGAAGTTCCAGTGTAGACCAAGCCTGAATTATTAGTTCAGGTTGTATTCATCTCCATGGCATGTTCTTATTCACGCTTTTCAGAGCCTTATATGCTGCAGATGGATGTGTAGAGGAGCCCTTTCCCCCTATCTGTCCTGTTTAAAGGACAATGCTTTAAAATCCACATGTTTTCATGTTTTTTTTTTTTTAATTTGCTGGGCCTTGTGGGAATGCAGAGTAGGATTAGTGACCCAAATTGGAGGTCATTTGAGCCAAGGTTTCTGGAGATATAATCCCCGAATAAAATAGCTGTTTGTGGGGGTTTTTTAATTTCCAGGGTGGTTTTTTTGGTGTATGTGGAGAACTAGAGATCCAGCTGTTGCTGTGATGTGGGTCAAAATGGTCTCAGTCAGTTTTTACCTTTGGTAATGCATGGCCCCTACTAAGTTTTTGGTGGCTCAAATAGTGAATAGTATTTAAGAACAATTTCAACAGTTGGTGAAGAGCATGTATGTTTCAGCTTCTTTTACAACCCATTCACTCTTACGCACAGGATTCCATCTAATACTGTTAAAGGATATAAAGGGAGTGGAAGGTTGCCCATGCCACCTTCCCTTTACCCTCTTCAAGCAGTGCCTCAGTATGCACATAGACACAAGTAACGTTAGCCCTTGGCACTAGAAAGGCTTGTCTTCACATACAGCACTACAGCTGCGTGGCTGCAGCACTTTGGTTAATCCCCTCCTCCCTGAGAGGTGGGAGCTATGTTGACAGCAGAAGCTATCCCGTTGACATAGCACTGTACACACGGAGTTAGGTCAGTATAACCATGTTGCTCAGGGATGTAGATTTTTCACACCCCTGAGTGGTGTAGTTATACCAGTATAGGTATGTAGTGTTGACCTGGCTTAAGATTCAGGAGGTTCCAGATCCAGACCTCACACAGGCACTTAACCAACTCTGCAGAAAGAGTACCACCCATGTACAATTTAAGAACCACTTCACAGCCTTTTGCAACCTCCTTACACTTATTCATAGGATACCTTCTCAACCTACACTTTCACTGTACCATCATTATAACATTAAAATCCTTTCATATTCCACCTCACTGCTGACAATAATCCTTGTAATAAAAGCCCTATACCTTGCTACTTACATAACCTACATAATTCTGTATTGAAATAATGCATAATGGATCCCAAAGGTGCACATGCAGCTCTTCTCTTTGCTCATATACACTGAAGTGTGCCAAACAGAGATCTCTTCAGAGCATAATCACAGGTCTGTCTCACACCTCAAGATAATCCACACCTGTCCTTATTATCACAAACACACCTTTACCAACAGGACCTAACTACTGCTTTCACTCTTTAGTGAAGGTACACATAATGTCTGACACACTGATTGTACCTGGAGTATATGCAAATAATTCCCATTGGCTACTGCCATTTCCAAGGGACCAGGGAGGATATGGCATGGGCAACCTTTTTTTTCCTTTCTTTTTCTTATACTTTTATGTCCTTTAAAAGCGTTAGATGGAATCCTGTGGGGGAGAGTGAATTGGTTGTAAGAAGAGGTGAAGAGCTTGTACATTTCAGCAACTATGGTACTGGCAGAGCAAAGGTATGGGTCTTAATAAGACCTACTGGGGCACTGCTCCAAGAAGGGAGGGTTAAGGTTCCATGGGCAGCTTTAACTGTGCATTTCCTTGGTTTCAGACATTTGAGTTTTGCTCAACTGAGCATTCCCTCAGGGGGACAACATAAGAATGGCCATAATGGGTCAGACCCATGCTCCAGCTAGTCTAATATCCGGTTTTCCGACAGTAGCCAATGCCAGGTGATTCAGAGAGAATAAACAGAACAGGCAGTCTTTGAGTGGTCCATCCCCTGTTGTCCACTCCTGGCTTCTGGCAAACCACGGCTAGGGACACTCAGAGCATGGTGTTGCATCCCTGCTCATCCTGGCTAATAGCCATTGATGGACCTCTCCTCCAGGAATTTCTCTCTTTTTTTTTTTCTCAAAAAGAAGAGGCATACTTGTGGCACCTTAGAGACTAACAAATTTATTTGAGCATAAGCTTTCGTGAGCTACAGCTCACTTCATTGGATGCATACAGTAGAAAATACACGAAAGCTTATGCTCACATAAATTTTAATCTCTGTAATGCATCTGATGAAGAGAGCTGTAGCTCATGAAAGCTTATGCTCAAATAAATTTGTTAGTCTCTAAGGTGCCACAAGTACTCCTTTTCTTTTTGCGAATACAGACTAACACGGCTGCTACTCTGAAACCTCTCTTTTTTTTTTTTTAACCTTGTTATAGTTTTGGCCTTCGCAGCATCTCCTGGCAAAGAGTTCCACATGTTGATTGTGCATTGTGTAAAGAAAGTACTTCCTTTCATTTGTTTTAAACCAGCTGATTATTAATTTCATTTGGTGTCCCCAAGTTGTCATGTTATGTGAAGGAGTAAATAACACTTCCTTAATCACTTTCTCCACACCAGTCAAGATTTTATAGACCTCGATCGTATCTCCCCTTACTTGTCTTGTTTCCAAGTCCCAGTCTTTTTAAGCTCTCCTCATATTGTGCTGTTCCATACCCCTAATCATTTTTGTTGCCCTACTATGTACCTTTTCCGATTCCAATGTATTTTTTTAAAAAATAGGGCGATCAGGTCTGCTTGCAGTATTCAAGATGGGGTTGTACCATGGATTTATATAGAGGTATTATGGTATTTTCTGTCTTATTATCTATCCCTTTCCTAATGGTTCCTAACATTGTTAGCTTTTTTGACTGCTGCTGCATTCTGAGTGGATGTTTTCAGAGAACTAGCCACAATGACTCCAAGAGCTCTTTCTTGAGCGGAACAGTGAATTTACATGCCATCATTTTGTATGTATAGTTGGGATTATGTTTTCCAATGTGCATTATTTTGCATTTATCAACATACCACCGTGCAACCTCAACTTCATGTTAATGTAGTTTTTTGCCTTTGAATTGTATAAATATAATTACTATAGTGTCTAAAGGTTATGGAACTCAAGGGAGACTTGAGTTCAATTCTTGGCACTTAACCTCTGTGTCTCAGTTGTCCAACTTCTGCTTACATGTTGCATTCCTTTCTCCCGCACTTTGTTTAGAATGCAAACTCTTTAGAATTGCTGCTTACTGTGATTCAGTACAGTGCCTAGCACAGTGGAGCCCTAACATTGGTTGGACTCTCTTAAGTGCTTCTGGAATATAAATAACAACGTGTATATGTAATGTTAACAGGTGCTTTCAGGGTCTAAGTATCTATTACCACTGTACATTGTGGAATAGCTGCTACTCAGAAAAAGCTGCTCTGGACTTATCTATGTGGGAAAGTTAGTGCAGAGTAAAGTAAGCTGTAAATTTAGTGCAGAATAACTAGTGCGCATTAACTCCCCATGTGGACACTTGGGCCTTGTCTACACTACACAGTTTTGTCAGCAAAAGGCAGCTTAGTGGGGAGAGAATAGTGAGCGAATCCCTTTTTTTCTTTTAATTTCCCCCTCCCACAAGAAGGGAGTAGGGGGCAAGGCAAACAAAAACATTTTTTTTTAAATTGTAACACTGTTACATTAATTTTCAGAAATCAGGAGATTTCAGAATGTCTTAACTTCTGTGATGTACATACTATATGGATTACTTTGATTTACTACTTGTCATTAGCTAGAGCCAGTTACATCCTCAGTTATGCGCGCACAGCTCCAATTGACCTTAATGGTAATTGCAGGGATGTATCAGGATAAAATTATATGCTGTACATGCAGAATGGAGAGACATAATCTGATCTGTTTTTACTGCTTGTTGATTAAAATTATAATTATACTGTGGCGGGTTGGGACGCCCCCGCCCCTTTCAGTGCCCCCCTGATGTACTGGGGTTTCATTGAACCTGCCTGCTCCGCTAGCCTGGGCTCCCTCTCCCTGTTTTGCTGAATCAGGCTCTTCGGCTTCTGACAGCACACACATGCTCAGGTAGGGACGCACCAGCTGTAGAAACTCACAGGGTCTGCAAGCAGCTCTCTATGGGAAGATTCAGCTAGGAAATTGCTCAGCACTCAAGTGCAGCTCCCCTCTGGAAAGTACACCCAAAATAATATTGTCTTGCGCTGTATAGAAAGATCTACCCAGTGCAAGCTCATAAAAATTCTCCCTCTCCCTCAATATGGAGAGAGAGAGATGCAGAGCTTCTTTCTCCCTCTCCCCCCCGATATGAATTGCACAAACTGGGTTATGTTATAAACAAGAAATAAGTTTATTAACTACAAAAGATAAATTTTAAGTGATGATAAGGCATAGCAAACATAACAAAGCAGATTACTGAGCAAATAAAACAAAACATGCAAACTAAGCTTCATATACTCAAGAAACAGGTAACAAAATTTAATTTCTCACCCTAAATGTTGTTTTAGTCAAGTTGCAGAGTTTCTGTAGCTTAGAGTTCCAGTGATTTCTCTTTACAGACTAGACTCCTGTCTTAGTTTGGACTCAGCCCTTGCCTTTCCCACAGCTCAGTTCCTTTGTCTCTTCAGGTACTTTTAGAAGTCTTTCTTCTTTGGGCAGGAGGGCATGGAGAAGAGGCCTGTTTGCCTTACTCCCCAGCCTTAAATAGAATTTACATAAGGCAGGAAGCCTTTGTTTCCAGTGGAAAAATACCAGTAGTGTCCAAGGTGGTTCCTTGTACCAGGTGACATCACCTGACCTTGCAGTGTCAAAGCAACCATGAAACCAGGTTTATTTGTGTAACCCTTCTGCCCATCAGAGTTGGCAGCAACAAGGGCTGGGTTCAGTATCTAGGGGTTCCATTCCAATAACACAATGCAAAACCGGCTCGAGTCCCCACCCAGTGACCTGGGACAAATATATACCACCCCCGCTGGGCGCCTCCAAGAGGCAATACTTCCCCTCTCGCAAGCACAGAGTCTGAGTGTAGCAAAAAGCCTTTTAATAACAGAGAGAAACAATGTGGCATTATGTTGGGGAAACACCACCAACAGGATTCATAACACAACCTATGAGCAAAAAACCCACCCCAAGCAAATTGGGGCGTGTCCTTTCCCTTTGGTTCTTGAGTCCAGCAACCCAAAATCACCCAAAGTCCCACAACCTAAAAGTTTCTGTCCCTGGTCAGGGCAGCCCCAGAGTTTGAAAGTTTATCTGCAGAGTTTTACCTCACAACCTCGGTGGAGATGGAGGAGGTTAAGGGGTACCTTATACGGTCCAAAGCTTATTGCCCCACCTCTCCATGGGGCTTCGCTCTGCCAGCTGCCCCCATGAGCTGCTCCAGGCATCCGACAAACTGCTCCGCTCCACCAGCCGCTCTGCTTGCCAGCCGTCCCGCAAACTGCTCCCCAATATATCTTCAGGCTCCCCCACTACTTAACACAACACTCAATGAGTTCAGCTGTTAGTAAGTTTAGCTCTCTTGTGATTTCAGCTTGTAGTAGGGGAGCCTCAGTGCTGGTGCACTATTAGCCCAAAGTGAATTTGGCTCAGCAGTCTAACAAGACTCCTAATGGAATCAAAATTAGCTCTGATATTCCACAGTGGTGAGAGGAGGAAGTGCATTTAGCATGTAAGGCCCTCACCAGGGGCCCATACCACCAAGTATTAATACCTGTCCCCAGCCTTTCTCTATTCACTGGGTTTTGGATCCCATGACCCTTGCCTAGCGAGTGCTGCTTAGGTGATGGTGAGTCCCTGCATCATAACAAAAGGCCAAGTACAGTTCCACTGTCCTTGATTCACATAATCAGGATAATAACAGTTTATTCCTGCCCCTATAACAGAGAAACTGGGGCTCCTACAGCAGCCAAAGTGACCATCTAGGCAGGGTGGGTGTGCCTATGCAAATGAGATCAGCCCCTGAAGTTCTTTTCCACAACCTACCATGACTTGCCACCAGATGTCAGGGTAGAGCTCATCCTGACTCTGCTTACATTTGCAATGTCCACAGGAAGGAACTTCCAGAAGATGGGACATCCACATCTTCAAAGCTTTTTTTCTAATGACCTATCAAGGCCGATTGCTTACTGTCTGGTTGGCGTCTCCAAGTATAACCATAGTTGTAATTGTTACATAGTCAATATTCCTAACTCCAGATACAGAAATGATACATGCATACAAATTGGATAATCACATTCAGTAAATCATAACCTTTCCAATGATAATTTTATGTGAGCCATCTTGCATAAAATATCTTAGTTTTGCCATATTTATATCATAAGCATATTTCTAAAAATAATATGGAGTGTCACATCACGTATACCAACACAATATTTTTGTTTATATTCCTAATCCAGGGTTGTGAGTTCAATCCTTGAGGGGGCCATTTAGGGGGTTCTGGGGCAAAATTGGGGATTGGTCCTGCTTTGAGAGGGGGGTTGGACTAGATGACCTCCTGAGGTCCCTTCCAACTCTGATATTCTATGAATCTATAATAAGGTTTTCATATAGACTGCAGATGATACCAAAGATATCATAGATTCATAGATATTTAGGTCAGAAGGGACCATTATGTTCATCTAGTCTGAACTCCTGCACAACGCAGGCCACAGAATTTCACCCACCACTCCTGCAAAAAACATCTCACCTATGTCTGTGCTATTGAAGTCCTCAAATTGTGGTTTAAAGACTTCAAGGAGCAGAGAATCCTCCAGCAAGTGACCTGTGCCCTATGCTACAGAGGAAGGCAAAAAACCTCCAGGGCCTCTTCCAATCTGCCCTGGAGGAAAATTCCTTCCTGATCCCAAATATGGCGATCAGCTAAACTCTGAGCATATGGGCAAGATTCATCAGCCAGATACTACAGAAAATTCTTTCCTGGGTAACTCGGATCCCACCCAATCTAATATCCCATCACAGGCCATTGGGCCTGTTTACCATGAATATTTAATTACCAAAACCATGTTATCCCATCATACTGATTAGGAGTTGAAAAAGCCGGACAATTTGTCTTCCTCTTCCAATATATAATTAAAATGTGCTGTAAGATGATATCTACTAATTCTAAAATATTGAGGCATATGGTAACCAGAAACAATCAGGTCAGTTTATTTTCTTATATATTCAGACATTTAAAGTAGTTTTATTTAACTAATAAAACTTATTTTTTGCCCATTTTAATTGAATTCCAATTTCAATCGAAATGCAACTTGACACATCACAAGTAAAAAATAAAAGGTAGGATTCACTATTTGCAAACATCATAAAACATGTAAAAATTAAGAACCTGAATAAATGTGTGTTAAGCTATATAACTGCATAAATATGTATAGCTATAGTATGTTGTCCTGGTGAGCAAAAATATATCAGTTTTAGTGGAAAAGGTATATTTAGATGCAAATCAACATGTTTTAACGGTTACTGTGACCCTAGAAACTCTGGATGCCAACTGGCAGAGGGCACTGGTGTGTATAGGGGTATAGGATCCTCTGGGTTCAACGAAAGAAAGTGTAAGGATTAAGACATTAAAGCATGTCTCACACAGGTCCTCATAGCCATTGTGAGATGTATGTTTGGAAAATATGTTCAGAACTATGTGTTTTATACTAAAAGTTATGTTCTCTAGATCTGTAGTTAAAAACAGGTCACTGAAAGGTAGTGTGTCTTGAAACAAACTCCTCCAGACAGAGGGGTGGGAGACACACATCTCCTGTGGGGACCATTGTGTATTGTATGTCATACAATAGGATTGTATTAGCATTCTAAACCAAATGCTAATGAGGAGCTGGTGGAAACTTCAGAAGAAAAGTAACAGAAAAAGTAAACAGCGGGGAGGGGGGAGGAGGAGGATGGTACCTTTTGTGACGTAAACATCAAAGATCTGTTGTGGTATATTTGGGGGTGAAAAAATAGACCCTGGTATCCTTCACCGAGGAAGTAAACTGGCAGTAAGTTTGCTTCATGAAAAGGGGACCTCGGCAAGGCTTGGTTGAAAGTGCTGGAGAGAGCTTTGGGTGAGAAAAAGTTCTGTAGACAGTTTCCTTAGGTTTAGACACGACGATAACTTGTTATGCATCTGATGAAGTGAGCTGTAGCTCAGGAAAGCTTATGCTCAAATAAATTGGTTAGTCTCTAAGGTGCCACAAGTACTCCTTTTCTTTTTGCGAATACAGACTAACATGGCTGCTACTCTGAAACCTGATAACTTGTTAGTTTAGTCTTTAGAATGCATGCTATGATGTTTTATTATGTAATCATTTGTTCCCATCTCTCACACTGGTTTTGATCTGAATCTCTGTTCTTTCTTAAAGAAATACGCTTTTGGTTTATAATTGGATTCAAGTGTTGTGTGTGATGTAGGAGCAGTGGTCTAAGGTAAAACAGGTAAACTGTGGTACACTGTAACTTTGGGATGAGATGATCTGGGATTTCTCTCAGTATCCAGTGATCAGGGGCTGGACACCACAAGGGTACACTTTGAAGGAACTTGGAGGCTGAGGTAAATCTATTGTCAACCTGCCAGGCAAAGACAGAGCTGGTGTAGCCCAGAGAAGAGTGAGTGGCTGACAGACTAATTGTATTAGGCAGCCAATACCCAGCTAACATAGGCAAGACTCCCTAGCACTGGAGGTAGTTGGTTACAAAGTGACTTACCGCCTTGAATACCCCAAGAAGCATCACAGTTACCAACCATTAAATTAGATCAGAACTAATGATTTAAATCAAGGATTCCTGCTTGCTGATTTAAATAATGATTAATATAAAGCTGATTTTTAAAAAGGTTCCAGAGGTGATACTGGCACTTACAGATTGGTAAACCTAACTTCAGTAGCAGGAAAACTGGTAAACAGAATTATCAGATGCGTGGATGAGCATGAGTTGTTGGAAAAGATTCAACTTGACTTTTGTAAAGGGCAATCATGCCTCGACACCCTCAAAGAATTCTAATAGATTGGTAACAAATGTGGCCAAGGGTGACCCAGTGGGTACAGCGTACTTTGAGTTTCAGAAAGCCTTTGAACAAGGTCCTTTACCGAATCGGGCTCTTAAGCAAAGTAAGCAGTCATGGGATAAATAGGGGAAGGTCTTCTCATGGATCATTAACTGGTTAAGAGACAGGAAATAAAGGGAAGGAATAAATGGTGAGTTTTCAGAATGGAGAGGGGTAAATAACAGGGTCCCCCAGGGATTTGTAGTGGGATCTTTGCTGTTCAATGTTCATAAATGATCTGGGAAAAGGACTAAACAGTGAGGTAGCAAAATTTGCCGATGATAACTTCTTGAGTAATTTTGTAAGTCCAAAGCAGAAGAGTGAAGAGTTACTAAGGGATCTCACAAGACTGGGTGACTGGGCAACAAAATAGCAGATGAATTTCAATGTTGATACATGCAAAGTAATGCGTATTGGAAAACATAATCCCAAATACACATACAAAGTGATGGGGTCTAAATTGGCTATTACCACTCAAGAAAGAGATCTTGGAGTAATTCTGGTTAATTCTCTGAAAACATCCGCTCAGTGTGCAGCAGCAGTCAATAAAGCTAAAAGGATCAGGAAAGGGATAGATGATAAGACCGTAAACATCATAATGCCATTATATAAATCCATGCCCACACCTTGAAGACTGCATGCAATTCTGGTTGCCCCATCCCAAAGATATATTAGAATTGGAAAAGATACATAGAAGGGCAACAAAAATGATTAGGGGTATGGAATGGCTTCTGTATGAGGAGAGATGAAAAAGACGGAGACTGTTCAGCTTGGAAAAGAGACGACTAACGGGGGGTGGTGGAGAGAGGAGAGAATATGAGGTCTATGAAAATTGTGAATGCTGTGGAGAAAGGGAATAAGGAAGTGTTCTTTAGCCCTTTATATAACAGAAGAATCAGAGGTCACCCAATGAAATTAATAGGCAGCAGGTACTTGTTGCCAGGGAGTACTGTGAAGCCCAAAATATAACTTGATTCAAAAGAGAACTAGATAAGTTCATGGAGGATAGGTCCATCAATGGATATTAGACAAGATGATCAGGGATGCACCCCTATGTTCTGGAGGTCCCTCCGCCTCTTGAATGGCAGATGCTGGGAGTGGATGACAGAATGGATCACTTGATGATTGTCCTGTTCTATTAATTCTCTTTGAAGTATCTGGCATTGGCCATTGTAGGAAGAGAGGATACTGGGCTAAATGGACCATTGGTCTAACCCAGTACAATCATTCTTATGTTCTTAGTTTCCAAACCAATTCTGAATATCAAATTAAAGGTGTGCTGACCAATACAGCTTGTTCCTGAAACTGCCTGGGGTACTCTTGTAGCTGTTGTGCAAGTGGTGAGATTGCAAAATTGCATACATGAGTCATCCTTGGTAGTAACATCTCCTAGGACTGTTAATTTTGATGGCTGTAATGCAAAGCTGAATCATTTTGAGAAAAATCTTAAGAGTTGTAAGGTGGCCTGTATATCACCTTGATCTCTAGATTAATTTGATACTAGGGTGTATTCAAATTCATTTTCAGGGGTGAGTCACCTCCTACGCTGCAGCTTAACATTAAAAAGTATGGGCACATATTGTCCCTGTCCCTGCCTGGATTTATATCTAATGGAGTAACCAGCCGGGCAGAGATCAGCCATATAGCATCATTGGCAACTTCCTGCAGTGTGTCTGCAATGCAGGCATGATCAGGCAGTGCCATTTATGATTAAATAATGATGGTATTTGGCCTTATTCCAAACAGATTATGCACTGAATGTGACCAGAACCTCCATTTCAAACCAGCTTTAGTATCCTACAGTGCCCTAGTCAAGGTTGAAAGGTAAATTCTAAACCCCCAACACTTGATCTATATCAAGTTATCAGTCATCTCAATCCTTTGTTGCTACAGAATTTGAAAAACTCCCACACCAGTAACCAATCCATTTCTTGGAACGCTAAGTCTTCAGCAATCAGCATAGTTGTAGTCCATACTCTTGACTAGCACAACATTGTTCCTTTTAGAGGGCAAATCACATCTATTGTCTAAATGGCGAAGCCTCCCAGAAATACTCCCCAAACCAGATTCTACCTATCATCCTGTACACCAGTGATAATCAGAGTTCAGTGGTTCAGGAGCCAAATTAGCGGTCAGCATTACCCAAAAGAGCCACAGTAGTGTGAATTCATTGTTGCATTTACTATAGTACTATATATTCATATTTAAACCGTATGATGGGAAATATTTAGTTTGTTTACATATATAAAATTCTCACAGCAAAATGATCAAGTGTTATTATTTTATCAACTGCAATTGGTTAATAACATAGTAAAAGCGTCCTGATTGGTTAATAACTTAGATTGGATAATTAAATCTCATAGGGTTTTAATATGTGCAGGAGACACATTAAAGGGCCACTTGCAGATTGTGAGCCTTAGTCTGAGTACTGCGGCTACACATTGATTCTTGCAGGAATACAAACTGCCACTTGCTAATCCAGAGGTTTTTTACCTGTTTTGACTTGAGGTGAAGGCTATTCATCTTTAACCCACTCAGTTACCAGGGTAGGCAGCATCTACAGATTTTGGAAATAAAGTTAGTGGAGAGCCAGATGAATCTTTTCTGTCAACTTGATTTCAAACACACCTAGAAAAATTAACCCATTGTGTGTGTTTGGTCACATCCCTCCACACACTGATCTCAAAAGGAAAGGAGGATGTAACAGAGTGTAGGGCAGATACATGGAAGTAAATAGATGGGGGGGAGGGGGGAAAGCGAATATCCTGCTACACCATAAACTGCCATGTATGAATCTCCCAGCTTCCCATGAGGATGAGAAAGTAGCAGGAAGATCTATGCCAGTTCTGGTGAGACTCATCTGGCTCTACTCTTAAGAGTCATAATTCAAGTGAAAAGCAGGGACTCCTAAAATGTAGGATGTGGAAATCCTGATGGGGATATAGATTCTAGATCTGCCACTAGGTGATACGTTATAATTAGGGCTGTCAAGCGATCAAAAAAATTAATTGTGATTAATCATGTCATTAAAAAAATTAATCACACGATTATTCGCACTGTTAAACAATAATAGAATACCATTTATTTATATATTTTTGGATGTTTTGTACATTTTCAAATATATTTCAATTACAACACAGAACACAGAGTACGGGGCTCACTTTATATTTATTTTTTATTACAAATATATGTGCTGTAAAAAAAAAACCAAAATAGTATTTTTCAAGTCACCTTATACAAGTACTGTAATGCAATCTTTTTATCGTGAAAGTTGAATTTACACATGTAGAATAATGTACAAAAAATAACTGCATTAAAAAATAAAACAATGTAAACCTTTAGAGCCTACAGGTCCACTCAGTCCTACTTCTCGTTCAGCCAGTCACTCAGACAAACAAGTTTGTTTACATTTGTGGGAGATAATGCTTACCACTTCTAGTTTACAATGTCACCTGAAAGCGAGAACAGGTGTTTGCATGACATTGTTGTAGCCGGCATTGCAAGATATTTACATGCCAGATGCGCTAAAGATTCATATCTCCCTTTATGCTTTAACCATCATTCCAGAGGACATGCATCCATGCAGATGATGGATTCTGCTCAATAACAATCCAAAGTAGAGCAGACCGATACATGTTCACTTTCATCATCTGAGTCAGATGCCACCAGCAGAAGGTTGATTTTCTTTTTTGTGGTTCAGGTTCTGTAGTTTCCGCATGGGCGTGTTGCTCTTGAAGACTTCTGAAAGCATTCTCCACATTCGTCCCGCTCAGATTTTGGAAGGCACTTCAGATTCTTGACCTTTGGGTCGAGTCCTGCAGCTATCTTTAGAAATCTCACATTGGTACCTTCTTTGCATTTAGTCAAATCTGTAGTGAAAGTTTTCTTAAAATGAACAACATGTGCTGGGTCATCATCAGAGACTACTGTAACATGAAATATATGGCAGAATGCAGGTAAAACAGCAGGAGACATACTATTCTCCACCCCACCCCCCAAGGAGCTCAGTCAAAATTTAATTAACACATTATTTTTTTAACGAGCGACATCAGCATGGAAGCCCATCCTCTGGACTGGTACTGAAGCATGAAGCGGCACATGAATGTTTAGCATATCTGGCATGTAAATACCTTGCAATGCTGGCAACAAAAGTGCCACGTGAATGCCTGTTCTCACTTTCAGGTTTCAGAGTAGTTAGTCTGTATCCGTAAAAAGAAAAGGAGTACTTGTGGCACCTTAGGGACTAAGAATTTATTAGAGTATAAGCTTTCAAAGTGAGCTGTAGCTCATGAAAGCTTATGCTCTAATAAATTTGTTAGTCTCTAAGGTGCCACAAGTACTCCTTTTCTTTTCTCACTTTCAGGTGACATTGTAAATAAGCAGCCGGCAGCATTATCTCCCATAAATGTAAACAATCTTGTTTGTCTTAATGATTGGCTGAACAAGAAGTAGGAGTATGTGGCCTCCTAGGCTCTAAAGTTTTACATTGTTTTTCTGAGTGCAGTTATGTAACCAAAAAAAAAAATCTACATTTGTAAGTTGCACTTTCACAATAAAGAGATTGAACTACAGTACTTGTATGAGCTGAATTGAAAAATACTATTGAAAAAAACTGTTGAATTGGAATTCATTTGCAAATTGGATACAATTAACTTAGGCTTGAACAGAGACTGGGAGTGGCTAAGTCATTATGCAAGGTAACCTATTTCCCCTTGTTTTTTCCTACCACCCCCTTCCCCCCCTCCCCCCAGACGTTCTTATTAAATCCTGGATTTGTGCTGGAAATGGCCCACCTTGATTATCATACACATTGTAAGGAGAGTGATCGCTTTAGATAAGCTATTACCAGCAGGAGAGTGGGGTGGGGGGAGGTATTTTTTCATGCTTTGTGTGTATAAAAAGATCTTCTACACTTTCCACAATATGCATCCGATGAAGTGAGCTGTAGCTCACGAAAGCTTATGCTCAAATAAATTGGTTAGTCTCTAAGGTGCCACAAGTCCTCCTTTTCTTTTTGCGAATACAGACTAACACGACTGTTACTCTGAAAACTATTTCTTTTGTTTATCATTTGTACAATGCAAGTATTTGTAATAAAAATAATATAAAGTGAGTGCACTGTACACTTTGTCTTCTGTGTTGAAATTTAAATCAATATATTTGAAAATGTAGAAAAACATCCAAAATATTTAATACATTTGAATTGGTATTCTATTGTTTAATAGTGCGATTAAAACTGCGATTAATTGTGATTACTTTTTTTGAGTTAATTGCGCGAGTTAACTGGGATTAATCGACAGCCCCAGTTATAATTTATAGATTTTTATTTGTTCTTTTGGTAAAAAGGTATTACATGATAAAATGCGTCTGGTTTTTCCTAAAGACTAATTTGTCTACAAATTTTCAGCAGCTAAAGGTATGTTAATTGATACTATGGTAAAGTCTACTATATAGAGAGCTTTGTTTTTGGGGGTGTTTGATTTATTATTCTTGAAAGTACCATAGCCTCTTTGATGTATCATGGAGGGGACCTATAGGATCACAAATTTAAGTAAAGGCTCAGAGTCCCAGATTCATAATTTTCATAAGTGGAAGCGATTTGTTTGGCATCAGTGGAGTTGTTTCTGCTTATACTTGCAGTGAGTTTGACCAAGAACACTCACCTAATGTAAGTAATAGGCAGAATGGGAGACCTGGATTCTGTTCCCCACGCTACTCTGACCTGTTGTGTGTCCTTGGGTCAGTCACCTCTTCTATCTTCTGCTTTTTTCTCTCTCACCCTTTCTGTCTTGTCTAAATTTAAGCTTTTGGGGGTAGGGATTCTCTTTTTTTGTACAGTATCTACCACAGTGAGGCTATGTTCTCAGAGCTTCTTGATGGTATTGAAATAGAAATACTCTATTTAAACTCAGTTGTATTTTTCGCTCTGCACACTTACTAGAATGTGAACATAAAACATATATAGCTAGGAGAATGCATTCAGTTTGTGACACTTCATACTATTTTATTACAGAAATGAATATGTGCAGTATGTGAATTTAATTACTTCTGTTTTCATGGAGGATTGCACACTGTGACAAAGTTCCTGAGTTACCTTGGTGGGTCTTGTGCTTATTGGCGGATTTGCTCACCTTGGAGCTTCACGGCAGCCCTCAGCTTGGCCGTTTTTCTGAATTCATGGTCCAGGTCGACGACTGCTGTGTCTGACCAGGAGTTGGGAGGATTTGGGGGGAACCCGGGCCTGCCCTCTACTCCGGGTTCCAGCCCAGGGCCCTGTGGAATGCAGCTGTCTAGAGTGCCTCATGGAACAACTGTGCGACAGCTACAGCTCCCTGGGCTGCTTCCCCATGGCCTCCTCCCGACACCTTTATCCTCACCATAGGACCTTCCTCCTGATGTCTGATAATGCTTGTACACCTCAGTTCTCCAACAGTCCGCATTCTCACTCTCCGCTCCTAGTGCTCCTTGCTCCCAGCTCCTCACATGCACACCACAAACTGAAGTGAGCTCCTTTTTAAAACTCAGGTGCCCTGATTAGCCTGCCTTAATTGATTCTAGCAGCTTCTTGATTGGCTGCAGGTGTTCTAATCAGCTTGTCCTAATTGTGTCCAGAAGGTTCCTGATTGTTCTGGAACCTTCCCTGTTACCTTACCAAGTGAAAATGGACCTACTTAGCCTGGGGCTAATATATCTGTCTTCTGTTACTCTCCTATAGCCATCTGGCCTGACCCTGTCACACACACATACCCAATTTAACGTTTTAAATAAAGCTGGTTACTAGAACACAAAAAGTGTCTGAAAATATTTTTGAAGTGTAAAATCTGCATCACTAATGTCAAACCGTTGAACTGACTTTCTCTTAAGTGAACTGCAATGTAAGAATAAATATTAAACCCCAATATTTTACATTGCATGTCCTCACAAGCTGGACTGCACAGAAATAAACTTTAATTTCTAAAATTCCCTTTTCCTTTCTGTGAAATCATTTTGGTACTTCCTGGTTCACAGAAGGTATCCCAGAATACATCATTCTGTGTTATCACAAATATCGCAGCTTGTGTTTATTTGCAATGAGAACTCTGGTATTTGTGTTGCCCCTTTCTTGGATACGTTCAGTGAACAGGGCGATTCTAAGAGAGTATCAAAGAGGAAAAATAACTTAGTCAAAAATTTCTGAACTGAATGCTTCCTGAAGCCTGATGGTTGAGGACGCTCAACGCACAAATCTGAGCTTAATTCCATTTCTGGGTTTGCTCTGCATTTTACTTTTAAACTCTGAAAAAATGATTGAGAATATTTATAACAAATGTACTCCCCCAGGTTTTTTGTGGAAATTACAGGAGACTAACAATTGAGGCTTAGAATGGAATGGCCATCACCGACTTAATTTATGGTATAATATTGAAATTTCGTATAATAATGTTGTTACAGTCAAGGACATATCACCCTTTATGGCTGTCTGCACGTTTTGTTTAAGCTTGTGGATTTCCAGAGGTAAAGCATATGGCTAGAGAATCAAGTGGGGTAGGTTTCTGGTCTGTTAGGTAAGAAGAAAATATTCAAAGGTATATTTTCTGTGTAAATGTAGACAACATGTTATTTCTCTCCCCAAGTGACAGTTGAAGTGTAAGGAATGCTATTTCAAATTATACACCACATGGGTACACACACAAAGTGAAATGAATAGTTAAACCATATGCCTTGTAAATGCCATTTCTCTGCTCAAGAGATCTTTTAGACTCTGCAATTGAAGAGCAGAAGGTCTTTTTTCTCATAAGGCCTCTTCAGTCTGAAAATATACTTGGTGGAGATGGCTTCCCGGTGGATTCCTCTAAGACTTTCAAGGATTTACTAGAATCTCTGCCTGAACAATCTTCATATGTTAGTAATTAAGAATCACTAATTATTTCAGTTCTCGTTAATCTGGATCCAGGCAGAATATGTCATGAACACCCATAATCTGGCTAATTACTGATGAAAACACTTTAGCATAGATTTCAGTATTTAGACTAAGCCTGTTTACTCAGATGATGATTTCTCTATCCTTGGTCAGTCAACTAATTTTAATTTATACAGAGTTTTGTCTTTTGTGAATCATTTAGTAGTGCAGAAGTTTTACAGCCCATTCAGTTACTTTGATTTGATTGATGGGATCTTGTTGATTTAGAACAGATGCATTGGCAGAATAAAAGTAGGGTGGAGATATCTGAAATCAAACTGAAATATAATTTTTGAAGCACGCTGGGTGGGTTCCTATTGTAACTGATTTAACAGAAACCTCACTAAATTGTTATCCCTTGTAATTGTCTAAATTCCATCTACATTAGCTTTTTTGTAATTGTAACTTGTTCTTGGAGTTAGTTTCAGTACCCAGTTTTAAAAATGCTTATGGTTCTTTTCTTTCTTCCTGTAGGCTGCCAATACCATCACTTCATCAAGATGAGTAATAGTCACCCACTCCGTCCTTACACAGCTGTGGGGGAAATTGACCATGTTCACATTTTGTCAGAGAATGTTGGTGCTCTGATGAATGGGGAGGAGTATAGTGATGTTACCTTTATTGTAGAAAAGAAACGTTTTCCTGCACATAGAGTGATTCTGGCTGCCAGATGCCATTATTTCAGGTGATGTATTGCTTCTTGTCAGGCTTAAAGGAAACTTTGTGTATGAAATATACATTAGGAAGTTCAGAGAAATACTTCCATAATCCACTATTTACTGAACATGACCTTTCTTGTGTGAGTGCTTCCCAGTGCATCAAAGCATTGTGGCCAACTGTAAAAAGCTGGAAAATGCCATGAGATCATAATGTTTTAGACTTTTATTAAATTGGGCTCTCAATTTACAGATTAAAAAGAAATAAACTTCAGAACACAAATGGGATGATGTAAATATGATGATGGTTTCCTCTGTAAAGTAAAAGTGTAAATACAGGTAACATGCTTGTATCATAGAATCATAGGACTGGAGGGGAGCTTGAGAGGTCATCTAGTCCAGTCCCCTGCACTCATGGCAGGACTAAGTATTATCTAGACCATCCCTGACCGGTATTTGTCTAACCTGCTCTTAAACTCCAATGATGGTGGTTCCACAACCTCCCTAGGCAATTCATTCCAATGCTTAACCACCCTGACAGGTAGGAAGTTTTTTCTAATGTCCAATCTAAAGCTCCCTTGCTGCAATTTAAGCCCAATGCTTCTTGTCCTATCCTCAGAGGTTAAGAAGAACAATTTTTCTCCTTCCTCCTTGTAACAACCTTTTATGTACTTGAAAACTGTTATCATGTCCCCTCTCAGTCTTCTCTTTTCCAGACTAAATAAACCCAATTTTTTTCAATCTTCCCTCATAGGTCATGTTTTCTAGATCTTTAATAATTTTTGTTCTTCTCTGGACTTTCTCCAATTTGTCCACATCTTTCCTGAAATGTGGTGCCCAGAACTGGACACAGTACTCCAGTTGAGGCCTAATCAGCACGGAGTAGAGAGGAAGAATTACTTCTCATGTCTTGTTCACAACGCTTCCGCTAATACATCCCATAAATATGTCCGCTTTTTTTTTGCAAAAGTGTTACACTGTTGACTGATATTTAGCTTGTGGTCCACTGACCCCCAGATCCCTTTCCTTCCTAGGCAGTCATTTCCCATTTTGTATACAACTTATTTATTAAAAATGTTTAGTTTTAGCCTTTCTTGCTGAAATTGCTCATTTAAAAGAGTCTATCTGCTGCAATATGAACTAGGAAAATATTGTATGTTTAAAAATTGCGTTGAAACTCATGTCTCATTTTAACACAGCAGATCTACTTACCATTCTTAAAATGTACCAAGTAAAATTTCAAGATAATTCTTCTCTTATATGAATGCCAGAGATGCTAGTGATTAAACTAAGACGTATGTGTACAGAATGCACAAATTACCTATCATCTAGAGAAAACACGTTGCAAATTTTTTGATTCTTCTCAAGTCTCATCATCTCGGCCTCCAATGTTGTCCTATGCCATAGTTAGTGGATAGAGCAATGAAATGGGGATTGATACTCCTGGGTTCTGTTGTCAGTTCTGCTATTCTTTCATAGTAAGAGCATTAGCAAGTCATTTCACCTGTCTGTACTTCTGCTTCCTCAACTTTCAGTGGGGCTGTGCAGGTGTCACTAAGGACATAATTTTTTTCTGAAAACTCTTTAGTGCTGGTCGTGATGTGTGAGTAGGAAAGAACCTAACTTAACTGTCAGATCCCAGGGTGAATTTTCAGAGCTGAAATTAAAAAAACAAACAAAATCCACCTCACATCCCATTCTTTTTACCTGTAAACTGACTAAACTTGATGTAGAATAATTGAGATAATGATGAAGAGACTCCCACAGTGCTATTCCTACGTAGACACTATCAGAGTAGAGCTGAATTTTAAGCTGTCTGCACAGCTTCCGTTTCATATTTTCAAGACCATTCTTTTTCATTTTATGTGGTCTCTTCTGAGGAGCCATTGCAAATATACCTTCATTTATTTTTTCACCTGGCATTTGGATGCTTGCTTTATTTACTTTACTGTTTAAATATATATAATAAGGCACTTATTGTGAGGGTGCAAGTTTCTCACATTTTCTTTCTGTCTCTAGAGCATTATTATATGGTGGAATGAGAGAATCTCAGCCTGAAGCAGAAATCCCTCTTCAGGATACCACTGCAGAAGCATTTACAATGCTGCTGAAATATATCTACACAGGCCGTGCTACATTAAGAGATGAGAAGGAAGAGGTACTCCTGGATTTCCTGAGCCTGGCTCACAAATATGGATTCCCAGAATTGGAGGATTCCACCTCTGAATATCTTTGCACCATACTTAATATTCAGAACGTTTGTATGACCTTTGATGTTGCCAGTCTCTACTCACTCCCTAAACTGACTTGTATGTGCTGTATGTTTATGGATAGAAATGCTCAAGAGGTGCTCTCCAGCGAAGGCTTTCTGTCACTTTCTAAGGTGCGTCTTTGTAAGTTCTTTCAGGCATGTTGGTTGTGGTCTACAAAAAACACTATGATAAAATGCTAATCGTGGTCTGAAATGAAGAAAAGAGAAGCATAGGCCAAGTAATAAGAGACTTTAATAGTAAGGTCAATTAGCAGTGAAATTGCATTGCTGGAGTTACTCAAGTCAAGATGAGATGAATAAGTAATATTTTGTAGAATTCTATAAACATAAACATTGTGGTAATAAAGAGACCCTAAAGATCATTCCTAAATGTAATATCTATTGAGCTAGTCAATTGTGACCAATTATAAAACTTAAACGTGACTCTTAACAGGACATTGTCAAGGGTAGGAGGAAAATATTTACCTTCTTTTCTTCTGTATGTTTTCTTACATATTTGTAAAGTCTGCACTGTCCTTTAAACAGTGTAGTCTGGCGTTTGAAATCTGGACAAAGTGTACGCAGTAAAAGTTTGGAGGAGGGAGTTGCAAAGATGGCATAAAACTCAGTTTATGTTCATTTTCCTGATTCTAGGGCTCCTACACTCAGGATCATTCTCCAAGCATAAGTTGGAGCAGCCTTTGGGCTGCTGCAGTTTACATCAGCTGTTCAATGTCCCAACAGGCTGAAACCACAATTTTGGATTATTGCAGTGTAGTTATGTCCCTTCCTCTGGTCACACCCCCTACATTGTACTAGATGTAGTATATGAATGTGCGTAGGAATTTCTGTGGTGGCTCTGTGCCACTGGAGTTCTCCCATGCACTAGAACAGGGTTGGGCAAACGTTTTGGCCCGAGGGCCACATCGGGTTTGCGAAACTGTATGGAGGGCCGGGTAGGAAAGGCTGTGCCTCCCCAAACAGCCTGACCCCCACCCCCTCCCACTTCCTGCCCCCTCAGAACCCTTGACCCATCCAACCGCCCCCCCCCCCCCCCCCCCGCTCCTTGTCCCCGACCGCCTCCTCCCAGGACTCCCCACCCCCTATCCGACTCCCCACCCCCTATCCAACTCCCCGACCGGCCCCCCAAGGACTCCCACGCTTATCCAACCGCTCCCTGGCCCCTGACTGCCCCCCTCAGAATCCCTGACCCATCCAACCCCCCCGCTCCTTGTCCCATAACCGCCCCCCCCCCGGACCTCACTCTTATCCAACGCCCTCCCTGTCCCCTGACTGCCCCGACCCCTATCCACACCCCCGACCCCTGTCAGGCCCCCCGGGCCTCCCACACCTATCCAACCTCCCCTGTTCCCCGTTCCCTGACTGCCCCCCCCCAAACCTCCGCCCCATCCAACCTCCCCCTGCTCTCTGACAGCCCCCCGGGACCCCCTGCCCCTTTATCCAACCCCCCCGCTCCCTTACCATGCCTCTGAGAGCACCAGGACTGCCAGCCGTGCCGCCCAGCTGGAGCCAGTTCCGCTGCCCGTGCAGCAGCATGGCTGCGGGAAGGGGAGGCAGCAAGGGAGGGGCAGGGGGCTAGCCTCCCCAGCCGGGAGCTCAAGGGCCGGTCAGGACGGTTCAGTGGGCCGGATGTGGCCCGCGGGCCGTAGTTTGCCCACCTCTGCACTAGATTTCAGAGTAGCAGCCGTGTTAGTCTATATCCACGAAAAGAACAGGAGTACTTGTGGCACCTTAGAGACTAACAAATTTATCTGAGCATAAGCTTTCGTTGGGTACAGCCCACTTCATCCGATTTATACAGTGGAAAATACAGTAGGACAATTTTATATACACAGAGAACATGAAACAATGGGTGTTACCATGCACACTATAATGAGAGTGATCAGTTAAGGTGAGCTATTACCAGCAGGTGAAAAAAAAAAACATTTTTAATGATAATCAAGATGGGCCATTTCCAGCAGTTGCCAAGAACGTGTGAGGAACAGTACAGGGGGGGGAAATAAACATGGAGAAATAATTTTACTTTTGTAATGACACAACCACTCCCAGTCTTTATTCAAGCCTAATTTAATGGTATCCAGTTTGCAAATTAATTCCAATTCAGCAGTCTCTCTTTGGAGTCTGTTTTTGAAGTTTTGTTGTTGTAATATTGTGACTTTTAGGTCTGTAATTGAGTGACCAGAGAGATTGAAGTGTTCCCTGACAGGTTTTTGAATGTTATAATTCTTGACGTCTGATTTGTGTCCATTTATTCTTTTACATAGAGACTGTCCGGTTTGGCCAATGTACGTGGCGGAGGGGCATTGCTGGCACACGATGGCATATATCACATTGGTAGATGTGCAGTTGAAGGAGCCTCTGATAGTGTGGCTGATGTGATTAGGCCCTATGATGGTGTCCCTTGAATAGATATGTGGACACAGTTGGCAACGGGCTTAGTTGCAAGGATAGGTTCCTGGGTTAGTGTTTTTCGTGGGTGGTTGCTGGTAAGTATTTGCTTCAGGTTGGGGGGCTGTCTGTAAGCAAGGACTGGCCTGTCTCCCAAGATCTGTGTGAGTGATGGGTCGTCCTTCAGGATAGGTTGTAGATGCTTGATGATGCGCTGGAGAGGTTTTAGTTGGGGGCTGAGGGTGATGGCTAGTGGCGTTCTGTTATTTTCTTTGTTGTGCCTGTCCTGTAGGAGGTGACTTCTGGGTACTCTTCTGGCTCTGTCAATCTGTTTCTTCACTTCAGCAGCTGGGTATTGTAGTTGTAAGAATGCTTGATAGAGATCTTGTAGGTGTTTGTCTCTGTCTGAGCGGTTGGAGCAAATGCGGTTGTATCTTAGAGCTTGGCTGTAGACAATGGATTGTGTGGTGTGGTCTGGATGAAAGCTGGAGGCATGTAGGTAAGTGTAGCGGTCAGTAGGTTTCCGGTATAGGGTGGTGGTTGTGACCATCGCTTATCAGCACCGTAGTGTTCAGGAAGTAGACCTGTTGTGTGGACTGGTCCAGGCTGAGGTTGATGGTGGGATGGACATTGTTGAAATCATGGTGGAATTCCTCAAGGGCTTCTTTTCCATGGGTCCAGATGATGATGTCATCAATGTAGCACAAGTAGAGTAGAGGCATTAGGGGACGAGAGCTGAGGAAGCATTGTTTTAAGTCAGCCTTAAAAGTGTTGGCACACTGTGGGGCCATGTGGGTACCCATAGCAGTGCTGCTAATATATACATTTTCCCAAATGTGAAATAGGTATGGGTGAGGACAAAGTCACAAAGGTCAGCCACCAGGTTTGCTGTGACATTATCGGGGATACTGTTCCTGATGGCTTGTAGTCCATCTTTTTATGGAATGTTGGTGTAGAGGGATTCTACATCCATAGTAGTTAGGATAGTGTTCTCAGGAAGATCACTTATGGATTGTAGTTTCCTCAGAAAGTCAGTGGTGGTTCGAAGATAGCTAGGAGTGCTGGTAGCATAGGGCCTGAGGAGGGAGTCTACATAGCCAGACAATCCTGCTGTCAGGGTGCCAATGCCTGAGATGACAGAGCGTCCAGTATTTCCACATTTATGGATCTTGGGTAGCAGATGGAATACCCCTGCTCGGGGCTCTAGGGGTGTGTCTAGGCAGCTCTCCAACACCACATTCTACAAGCAATTACCCTCTGATCCCACTGAGGGTTACCAAAAGAAACTACACCATCTGCTCAAGAAACTCCCTGAAAAAGCACAAGAGCAAATCCGCACAGACACCCCCCTAGAATCCCGAGCAGGCACTCTGATAGCAGGATTGTCTGGCTATGTAGACTCCCTCCTCAGGCTCCACACTGCCAACACTCCTAGCTATCTTTGAGACACCACTGACTTCCTGAGGAAACTACAATCCTGCTGGTAATAGCTCACCTTAACTGATCACTCTCAGGTTTAAGCATTGGCCTGCTAAACCCAGGGTTGTGAGTTCAATCCTTGAGGGGGCCATTTAGGGATCTGGGGCAAAAATTGGGGATTGGCCCTGCTTTGAGCAGGGGGTTGGACTAGATGACCTCCTGAGGTCCCTTCCAACCCTGATATTCTATGATTCTATGATTACAGTGTGCATGGAATACCCATTGTTTCATATTCTCTGTGTATATAAAATCGTCCTGTATTTTCCACTGCATGCATCCGATGAAGTGGGCTGTAGCCCACGAAACCTTATGCTCAAATAAATTTGTTAGTCTCTAAGGTGTCACAAGTACTCCTGTTCTGTCTGCACTAGAGTGAGCCTTCTGGGCTGGATACATTGATGTTACAATGCCAAGTGGCTACACTGCACCAGAGGATTTAGTCCTAGATGTCTTTTCTTCTACAGTAAATGCTCCCATATTGTTTCATCTGCCTCAAAACTCAGTACCAGTAACCCAGCACTCAAACCAGCATACATGTGAAGTAGCAGAATTTTTTTGTAAGAATGCAAGTTTCAGTTTCAAGCTTTCAATGCGTGGTTATAAAGGGATATTAAAATGTGTATGAAAAATATTTCAAGTGCCTTTTACTTTAAAAAATACACTGACTTTTTTGGCAGGTTTAATGAGAACATTTATTCTATGAATAGGGACCAGAGACCTTACTTGGTATCTGGTTACAAAGGAGACTATAATTGCTTCCGCTCCCTTTTGACACTTAAGTCCTCACTGTTAACTGCTTGATGCCAGATATTATATGTCAACTAAGAATGCACTGGGGATAATATCAGTGTAGAATGGAACAAATCAGCAGACTCCATTGACCAGGAAACATGCTACCTCCTTTCAGTAACTGGAGTTTGTGGCATAACCAGTGCTGCAGGAGGACTTCCTTGTTCTAAGGCTCATTCCTACTTATACTGTCTGCAAAGTGAAAATGCAAAAAGTTGTTCAGTTCTGGTAGGTTTCATTTTGCAATAGATGCGTGTTTGTGCTTCTGTCCAGGAGATAGTTTCGTGAATCTTTTCTGCAGTTACCAGCTTGGCCCCAAAAGAGAAAAGAGGAGGGAAAGAGCTTGGAGTGGGTGATACAAAACCTGCATCTAATTTTCACGCCAGTGATCATATAGCTAAGTTCAGAGGTGTGCTACCAAAATTTTACTTTAGCAGCCCACTATACTGCCAAATCTAAAAATCACCTTTATTTACTCCTTGACCCATCGGAACCGAGAATTTAAAGATACCATTAATTTGAGTGGCTTGAGACACTTACACACTCTAAGCCTAGTTCTGGTGGTGGTGGTTCAATCATAACCTATTATGTAAGTAGAAAACCTAAAATTCTTGCATAAGTGATTAAAATAAGTCAAAGCAAGTAAGCTATAACTGAGTACAATACTCAAAATAAAAACTGAAAGGCCAGGGAGGCTGGTCAGTAAGAGTATCATAGTGAGCCAGTAGTGTTTTCGTCTCTGACCAAGAAGGTTAGGATTCAAGTATAAGGACTTAGGCTTATACTTTGATCTGACAGTGCAGGGCATTCACTCCTTTGGGAATGTTGCTCTGTTAGAGGTGCCATCTGCTAGATAGGCATTAAACCAACATCCTGACCAAAATTCCTTTTCTCAGTAAAATACTTTTTAATGCCCTGGCTACATGTAAGCTATTTAATGGCAGTTAATGGCTATGGTGTTTGTCTACAAAGTCACTGTCCCACTAGTATAATCAAGTTTTGAAAACTTTTATAGCTTTACTCGTTAAAGATCTGTTAATTTTTGTTATGTTTTAGACATGAATTTTCTTGGATGTTCTCTACTTAGGCTGCTCTTCTAAATGTTGTGCTGAGGGATTCATTTGCAGCACCTGAGAAGGATATTTTCCAGGCTTTGATGAACTGGTGTAAACATAACCCCAAGGAGAATCATGTTGAAATCATGCAGGCAGTACGCTTACCCCTGATGAGTCTGACAGAGCTACTAAATGTTGTAAGACCTTCTGGATTGCTGTCGCCTGATGCCATTCTGGATGCCATTAAAGTCCGTTCTGAAAGTCGGGACATGGACCTCAACTACAGGGGCATGCTAAGTGAGCATCAGTATTTTTTTAAACTTGTTGAGGATGGACTTTCAAAATGCAACTGTTCTATGGCGAGGGCCCTGCCAAATCCACAGCCATGAAAAAATGTGTCATGGACCGTGAAATCTGGCTTCCTCCTGTGAAATCAGGTCTTTTGTGTGTTTTTACCCTACACTATATAGATTTCATGGGAGAGACCAGTGTTTCTGAAATTGGGGGTCCTCACTTCTGCACTGCTGCTGGCAGTGGCTTTCCCTTAAGGGCTGGGCTGCCACCCAGCAGCCTTTGCTCTCCAGCTGCCCAGCACTGAAGGCAGCACCACCGCCAGCAGTCGTGCAGAGGTAAGGATAGAAGTACTGTAACCCCCCCCCAATAACTTTGCAATTCCACCCCCTCCCCGGCCCCCGCAACTCTTTTTTGGGTCAGGACCCCTACAATTGTAACACTGTGAAATTTCAGATTTAAATAGCTGAAATCATGAAATTTACTATTTTTTAAATCCTATGACCGTGAAATTGACCAAAATGGACTGTGAATTTGGTAGGGCCCTATGTATGGATTTATAATTTACCAGTAGAAATGGGTGGTATATTACTAATTGGAAAATGCCTATACAATTAAAATGCCTAAACCAACACCTTGGGAATGCTTGGGAATATCTGAAATTGCTTTAAGTGAGAGTGAATTTTTTATCTGACCTGGAGGCAGAAAGAGCAATGAAAAATATAACTGGAATAGTTTCCTAACTTTCATTTGCTCTTTTTCTGAAGAATTGCAATGGCAGTGATGACAAACATTAAATGGAAATCAGGAAAATATGTTAACTCCACATAGCCTAGATATTGCTTCAGCATGTAAATTACAGCAGAGTGCATTTTTATCAAAATGCTTAATTTTTCCTCAAGAAAAACCGTTTGCAGAACCTTATATCTAAAAATTAATCAAACTTTAATGCAGACATCTGTCAGATTTTTATTGCCAATTTTGTAATAAAAATAATAGTTTTGCTGTTTAGTTTCAAAATATTCTGTATCTGATTTTTTCTTTTCCCCTTTACATTGTTTGCGCACGTAATGTGTAAAATGAAAATCAGTCCCTGCACCAGAGAGCTTACATTTTAGGTATGAAAAGAGAGGAAAGCATTTCACTTGTGTTTGCTGTAATAGGAACCTGTCTCCACCATTGTACTAGATTATTTGTATCATTTGTGAATTAGGTTTTAACCTTTTACAGTTGGCAAATATTTTATTAAAACATTTGTGTGCTATAAAGTAATGCTTACATAGCACAGAATATTTACCCTGCAATTGAGAATAATGTTGAATACTCTTAGAGAATATTCTGTATTGTGATCTCTTAAATCATGCAGGGATGAGCTTTCCATCATGAGAAACTGCTTTTTTTAGCAGCTGTCCCTTCAGATTTTTCACTTTGGAAACTACAGGCCTTACTGATCCTCTGCATTCATGTTGATAGCATTTGATAGCAGGCACCGAAGCACATGATTTCTCACCCTGTCAATAATGTAGCTATTTTAAGAATTGGATTCCTGTAGCTTTTCCTTAAGTACTAAGTTCAAATTAAACTGTAAACTATCATCAGAAAACTATTCACTTCAAAGTATTAAATAATGCATCATGAAATGTGTATGGTTAGCCCACTTAATTATTACTACTTTCAGAGAATAGGCAGATTTCCAGGAACTTCACAAACAGTTCAGGATAGAAAGACAACGGTTGTAACAGATCCATGTACATTCTCTCAAAGGAGAGGCTGCCTTGTTCTACACAAGCCTTCCTCCTGTCAATAAATACCTATGTTTCAGCCTTATGATCTGAGACACCATGTACTCAATAGCAAGCTGGACCTAAATTTTTCAGTAAGCTCCATGGATTCTGCAGCAGCTTCATTTAAATCTTAACAAGTTAGAACAATTAAATATGAACTTAAGTAATACTGGAAACAGTAGCCTGTTATACTAAGTTCAGTTTATTTTTATGCTGTCCACTCATGTTTAGTCTTCAATATGCTTGTAAATATTTGTATTGACAATAAGTCTATTGTACAAAATTAGAGTGGGGTGGGTCCAGCTGGAGGTTGTGACAGGTGGATAAAAGACAGGTGGGACTTTTGGCATTTGTGGAAGCAACGGAGGCTGTTTGTAATTATGGGGGCAGCATCTTAGCTGGGTGTTTCTGCTAACATGTTCGTCAATGAAATGTTTAAAATGTCAATGATAACTTACGTTATCTAGGTTTTAGACCTAACACCACATTGAAATGAATGGGAAAATGTACACCCTAAAGCTATTGTCAGCCTGTCTATAGAATCAGGAAGACAACACAGTATTTTGCATTCAGGTCATATTTTCAGCATTTTCTTTGCAATTATGAGGGATAGAAACATGTTAAAGAAACAATACTTTATCTCAACACTTTTCAACCATATATCTCAGTATTTTACAAATGAAGTTAAGGATCATTATCTCCAACTGTGTTGATAAGACTAGATTTTGTGGCACAATTCTGTGGCAAAGGTTGGATTTTGCTGCTTTGGCAGACAAGGGGCCCAAGTTGTAGGCCCTGCCTGATTCAAAGACCATTGAGCCAATAAATTCCCATTAACTTCATTGGCCTTTGGATTAGGTGCTCACAGCCCTGAAGCAACCTGAAGGGTTATGTAGCCACCAAATCATCTCTGCTAATTTGTTTGTGCTGTAAAATCATAACTGGTAAGCAACTCTTTCTTTCCCCTTTTAGTACCAGGTGAGAACATTGCAACTATGAAATATGGAGCCCAGGTTGTAAAAGGAGAGCTGAAGTCTGCTTTGCTAGATGGGGACACACAGAATTACGACTTGGATCATGGTTTTTCCCGGCACCCGATTGATGATGACTGCCGTTCTGGCATTGAAATTAAACTAGGTCAGCCATCGATAGTCAACCACATACGAATACTACTCTGGGACAGAGATAGCCGGTATGTGACAAGTCACCCTGATTTAAGAGAAATTAAAACTGATTATACCCGACCTGCCTCAATGATAAAATACTGAATTATTAACTTTTATTAAGTGCCTATAAATTGCACAGTTTCAGTAGCATATCATGGTTGGGATAGCGTTGACAACTTGAATTTAAATGTTAATGTTTAACATTCGAATAGGCTTATGAGGTTTTTTTGCTTCATACTTGTTACTTATGTAACAAGTCACGTTCACTTTGCAGTATTAAAATGCATAATATTTTAGTCATCCACATGCTTTAAATATATAAAACTCCTTCTTTTACTAATAGCTGCTTAAATTATTGAAATCATTTTAAACAAGTGATTCATTTCTCTCCATTTATGCTGTCTACCTTTCTCATTTGCACTTAGATAATGACACTGGGCTGGTCAATTTCACTTTCTGGTTCTCCTGCAGTGACATGATATTTTTGTGTTTCAGTTCACAATACTGCAAGAGAATTTTAAAATGAATACTTTTGGTTAAAATAATATCATTTTAATGAAAAACCTTTCTGTTTGTGTTAGGTTTGTGACAGTAACCTATGTGTAATAAAATTGCCCAGATTGGTAATTACCAAGTTATGAATATAGTTCTTAGGGACCTGTTTAAGGAGACGTGTGAAATTTGAATGATCACTGCCCACTTAACTAATATAACTACCCTACCTCATATTTTATTCTTGCTATTTCGTGTTCTTAAAGAATCAAATTGCACACAAGTTTAACAGTTGGGTGACACTGTAACTTTGGAAATTCCAAGCCTTATTTTCTATTAGCAAAAATATATCAATTTAATATTAGCTATCAGGAAGGGTTTTTTTTTTTAAATTTTATTAATAGTTCTCTAGATCATACAGCTGTTTGCAAATATCTTTATTCTGTTACGCAAGAGGAAAGTTTTCATGCCTTTTGTTTTTCACAGAGTATTACATTTAATATACAACAATGATGAACTTTTCTACATTGAAATGATTCTGTCAACCTAGTGTTGTCTGCATAGGGACTTAGGTCAACTTAACTACATTGCTCAGGTGTGTGGATTTTTGACACCCTGAGCGATGTAGTTGGTTCAATATTATTTTCTAGCGTAGACCATCCTTGTGTTAAACTATTCCCAGATCTTTAACAATATATAGTCAGTAAATTGTCACCCTGCCACTGGATTTTTGTAACCAACTTTCATTATTTTAGAATAAAAAATATTAACATTACTAATTCTTTAAAATAAACTCACTTATAATCTCAAGTGCAGTTATTATTCTTTCAGAATAACATATACTGATTTTTTTAGAAGTGATCTGTTAGTTTAAAAGCTAAACTTTTATTGTTGAGCAAAAGTTCCATCAACTCAGAACTACTGGAATTTGTGTTTTTTTTTCTTTCTCCCTTGGAAACACCGAAAGTCAACAGATTTAAAGCTTCTAAAGAAATACTTTTTAGTCAATGCATAAATGACCAATTGTAACAAGATATGAACCAGCTAAGTAAAAAAACAGTAGAATTCAAAAAAAGCTTAGATAAATTACATGGAAAGAGAAGCAACTGTACCTAACTAGGTCAAGACTGATAAAGAAAATCAATGAAAAAGATGTCATGACGCAAAATAAACTTCCATTTTCCAGTTAAGGGTTTCAGGCTGACATTTATGATCTGCTAAATTTTCTCTGATATCTTGTTAATATTTCAGTAGAAGTAATTGCAGTGCTGGTTTTAAATTTAGCTCATCTTATTACTGGGAATTCTGAATTTGGCCATTTTATGTAGTTCTGAAAATATCTTTTAACATATGATTACAGTAAAATTTATTTTTAAAGCAATTTGTAATGCAGCCTCCTCACAGAAGTCTGAATATGGGTTCCTTTTGTGAAAATATATTTTTACATAGACACCAACGTCCAGAAAGCAGGTTATTTCACGAGTATTGACTGCTTCTATTCTAATGATTATTTCTGGCAATCCACAGGTCTTATTCCTACTATATTGAGGTGTCCATGGATGAGCTAGACTGGATCCGTGTGATCGATCATTCTAAATACCTCTGTCGGTCCTGGCAGAAGCTGTATTTTCCTGCCCGTGTCTGCAGGTTAGTTTATATGCATAATACTATATGCGTATCTTTTCAATTCGTAGGCACCTAAATAAGTGGCTTGATTTTCACAGGTGTTGAGCACCCACATCTGATAGTAATTTCAATGAAAGTTGTGGATGTCACTTATCTACAAATATCAGACTAGGTCTGTAGATGCATAAATATGAATTTAGTTGCTGAACTTTAGGGAACCATGTTTGAAAACGTTGGTGCTCTTCTCTCTCTCTAAATATATTTACAGCACAGTTGAACAATAGTTTGCGTATTCTTTTCTCTTCCTCTAGTTATAGTCCAATGAGGTAAGACTCTTAGTATTTTTTCATTCAATAAAAGTAGCACTCAGCAGCTGTGATTTGCTGAGAAATTTGAAATGCTTTAAAATGTTCATGATATACACTGTAAATCTTTTTAATAAATGATCTCTTTTGTATATAAAAATGCAAAGTAAAGTAGTGGAACCATACGGCAAACTAAACAATGATAGCCCAAAAAGGGCCTGTCCCTTCTTGTAGGGCTCTTATGCTTCGGCAAGTAGATTCTTTCCCCCCCCCTCCAGGAGACAGCCCTTAGTGGTGAGATGTCCCTGATAATGGAGGGAAAGAGGTCACTGGGCACAGGGGAACCTCATTAAAAAATTCTCGCCCTCCTTTTCCCTACTGCAAGTAGAGCTTTTCTGCAGGAGAGAGGCCATTGTGTTAGGAGCTGTACAAATACCTACAAAGACATGGTCCCTCAGTCAAAGAGTTTACAACCTCTAAAAAAGATGGTCCAGTGGCTAGGTGCTAGTCTGGGACCTTGGAGACCTCTGTTCAGTTCTCTACTCTGCACAGATTTCTTGAATGAATTTTAGGGAAGTAACTTAGTCTCTTTTTGACTCATTTTATTGTATTATGGAGATAATAGCGCTTCCCTACCTCACAGAGGTGTTGAAGATAATTTTTTTAAATTATGTGGCATCTTGATACTGATGGAGCCATATCATACTTTGCTAAAAGAGAGATTAAAAAGTGATGGAGGAAAGGGATTCAACATACAGGTACGTTTCTTCTTTGAGTGATTGTCCTCACAGATTCCACATGTGGTGCACATGTGCCTCAGTTGCATCAGTGATGCATTTAGACAGGGCCTGAAAAGAGCACTGCTCCCTGGACCAAGGCAAGCACCAATTTATTTTTTCCCCTTTTCCAGACAGAACAGAAAGCATCTTCTAAGACTCACTCCTCCAGAAGTCTTAATGTGAAGTCCTGTACTAATGCCCCAGTAGTGATGGTCTCTTCTCGTTCCATGGAGCGTGCTTGGCTCTCAGCCTTCAAGACGCCTGTTTTCACATTTCAATACATTTGGCTCAGAGAAAGCACCTGAGGTTCCTGGTTGGAACATCATACTCTCAATAGAGTCCTACCCTTTGGTCTTTCCATAGCCCCACAGGTAATCACCAACATGTTAGATATGTGGCTGCCCATCTGAGAAGACAAGAAATCCAAGTGTACCCCCTCCTGGTGACTGGCTGATATGGGGGAAATCCCCTACCATCCCATCTCCCAACAAGTGACCGATTCACTTCAGAAGACACTAAACCTCTTTGTTGATTAGGACTTCAGGTCAGCAAAGAAAAATCCACACTGACCACAATTCAGACCGTGGAGTTATCAGGACACTCTTAGATTCCAAGTAGGCAAGAGTGTACCTCCCTTAACCCAAGTTTCAGATTATGTTCTAATAATAAACTTCAGACTCATTGATAACATTACTGAGGACTGGACTCATACTTCTGGGGACACATGTCAGCATGTTGATATGTCATACAGTATGCTGGACTTCACCTTTCGCCCTTTCAAGATTGAGGTTGAGATCAACGTAACTACTAGATAGGCACAGCGTGGATCAGGTGGTCACAGCTCCTCAGGAAGCCCTATTCTCATTGGATTGGTGGATGTATCCAACCCAGGTGTGCAGTTGTGTACGCTTTTCAGTGCTTTAACTAACAAAGACTCTAGAAACAGATATTTGTGCTCATATGGGGAGCCTATCTTAACCCCTTGAAGATCCAAGTGAAGTGGTCTGCCCACGAGGCTTTCCTATATACAAACATTCTGGAATTCAGTCTATCTGACTGGCGTGTAGCGATTTCCTGCCCCTCATCTGTTAGACAATACAAGTGTTTAGGGACACCACCACAGTGATGCACTATATCAGTAGGCAAGGGGGAACCAGATCCTCTCCTCTGTGCCAGGAAGCTACAGATCTCTGGGACTGGTTCATTCATCATCACATTACTCCAGCAGCTCTACATCACACTAGCAGGCCATCTTAACAGAGACTTATCCAAAAAGCATAAATGGTCCCTCAAGACCGTGGTCTTCCTAAACATCTGTTTCAGATTGGGATTCCTACAGGTGGACAACTGTCCAGGGTTCTGCTCCAAGTGAGGGATGAGTCTGGGCTTCCTCTCAGACACCTTTCGCATTTTTGTCTACTCCTGGTTTGATGTACACCTTTCCATCAATACCCAGAGTCATGAGGAACCTCAAGCAGGCTGCGGGTCAGATCATTGTGATAGTTCCAGCATGGGCCAGATAGTTTTGGTATTTGGACCACATGAACTTGTCAATATGCAGATCCTACTGGATTTTATCCTGCAGAATAATGGCTGAATCCTGCACCTGGACCTGAAAGTCTGGGTGCTGGCTGGCGGACATTAACAAAAAGAGCTCTTCTTCCAGATGTTGTTTCCACATTATATGTGTGTGTGCCGATGTTTCTGTGATTGGAGACTTTTTTTCAGCAGTGCATGTGGGTCAATCTCACATCCTAGACTCCCTCACGCTGTGAACTGAGCATATATAGGGAGGGGTGGACCTGCCACCATTCCAGTTCCTTCTCAATCACCTGTGGATTGAAACGGAGCATTGCAGTGTTTGCTGACTTTCTAGCTACACACTACTTTTCTGTGTGTTTTTTTTCTTTTAGTATCATTCCCTTTTCCAGCAATTTTGTCGTCTTTTCCCAGTGCGAGTTTGTGCCTTCTTTAATTTTTCAGCCCTGGTTTGGGCTCTTCCTATCTATTGGCCCCTTTTTCGACTGTAACTTCCTTTCTGGAGGTTATGCCCCAAACCCCAGAATTCATACCTGTTATAGGTCCTTCCCCCTCTCCCATTGGCATTCTGGCTGCCTCGGAGAGTTCCACATCCCATCAAAGTGCAAGGCCTCTCTGGATTTAAGAGCAGATCTCAGAAACTGACGGAGGACAACTTAAGCTTCTCCTTACTGGACTTCTGGGGTCCCACATGTCCTCTGCCATGCAGAGTATCCCAGTGACCTCCTCATCTTTGGCTTCAGCTCTGGTGAGCAAAGACCTAAGATCAACCTCTGAGACCTCCAAACCGTCTTAAAAAAAAAAGGAGGTGGGGGGCGCTCAGTCCCCTGATGAGAACTGTAAGCACAGGGAAAAGTTGCCTCAGAGATAAAGATGTAAGGAAATCTTGCATCCTGCTCTGTGTACTGTTGTGGCTTTAGTTTCCTTTGTTACCAAGAGCCAGGAACTGCCAAAAAGGTCTGCTACCATTCTGCATACCGAGAAGTCTCTCGGTAGGCAGTCCCGTTCAGCACAGTTCTCAGGACCTTCAGAGCCCTCCAGTCACAAGGACTCAGAAGAAATTTTCAGGCCCCAGACTGTTTCCCCTTGGAGCCCTCCAGTCACATGGACTGTTTGTCCAATCTTCCCCACCCTTTGAGGGCTGTAAGCATAAATTGCATGTGGGAAGATGTTCTTGTCAGTATTGATATACGCAACATATCAATCAGAACTCCTGCTCCTGCCCATGAAAGCTCAGTCACTGGTATCAATTCAGATGCCACTGCCTACCCAACTGCCAGTACTCATTCGACCACTGGTACCAATTTGACTGCTGGTTCCAACACCTTGAGCTCCTCCAATGGATGCAGTGGAGGACATGTCTTCAGAATCCAGCATCTTTATCCATGATTTCCTTCTCTTTCCAACCTGCATCCCCAGCTATGAGCCCTGAGGAGGACATTCCAGGAACCAGTCATTGTCAACCCTGGCAGGCAGTATTGGGGTCCTGCTCCATTCCCTTATGTCCCACCAAACTGGACTTGATAGAATCCTTAGGCCTCTCTATGGTGACCAGTTCTATGGGGTGTCTTTTTGTAAGTGGGCCCATCAAGATGAGTCTCTTCTCCAGGCAGCCTCCATTATCAAGAAAACTTCAAGGAGAAATAGCAGCCAAGAGCTAATGAGGAAGTATCTCCTTCCAGCAAATCCTAGTCTTCTCTACATGAAGCTATCAGACCCTCTCTATGATCCTATGCAATTGAATTTAAAGTTTTTCAGGACTTGATGAATAGTGTAGCCAAGACCTTATAGGTTCCCTTGGAGGAAATACAGGCGCTCCAATGCTCCCAAGTGGATATCCTCCCCACCACATCTCGAGGCAAACTAGCACTGCCTGTCAATGATGCTGTCCTATAATCAGCCCATAACATTTAGCAGATTCCTGTCACCATTGCACCCCTGTGTATGAAGGCTAATTAAAAAAAGAAAAATTCCAGCCAAGGGCTCCAAATACCCTTTTTCTCACCCTACTCCCAACTCCTTGGTGGTGACTAGTCAACATGACATTCACTTGAAGAGAATGGTTTCTTCCCTGCTGATCAGAGTCCTACTTCTATGGGATTCTTATCAATGAAGGAACAGAATGCGTGGTTTGGGCAGGGTGAACACTTTATGCTCTCAGCTCTGGAGTGCAAGATGGCATTCAGGATGCAGGCATGGTTCTAATGAACAATGATTTTCAAAAGAATCTGATCTTGCACGCACAGGATGCGTGAACTCCAAGAGTGGAATCTCTGTGGACGACACATCACAAACCACAGTTCCTGTAAGGCACATAACTGTTCTCTTTGTTTTGTTTGATGTATATGTAAAGGGAGAAGAAAAGGATAACTTAAGCTAAATATCAGGGTAAAATTCATGACATTCTCTTGGAAGTCCAGTTGTTTGAGACCTTTTAAAAACAGATTGGACGCTATACTAGTAAATGTACTGTATGAAGGGAGCAATCCTGTGTTGGCAGGCAAAGGGAGCAGATTATTCCTTTACTGTGTAATTTCAGCACTTCTATGATGATATGACAGATAAGACCTTGCTCATCTTTTTTTCTCATTTTAAATTCTGTTTTTAAACCAATTCTCCATACACCCAGAGCAATGCAGTAAACAAACATGGACAATAAATCCTCAGCTATAAATAAGTTCTTTGGCATCTGAATGAGGTGTGGCCAACAGTGTTCTTCACTACAGACTCAAAATATGGACAGAGAACCTCTTTTGACCAAATAAGGTTACTGTCTAAGTCTGAGTATATTCTCGTTTCACAGCACATGATACTCATTTTTGTTAATAAGAATTATGCATGTCTGGCAAAAGGCAGATGTACTGCTTTAAGTAGACTGCGTGGTTTATCCATCAAAGAAGCTGCCTCTGTCAACAGGTGGATAAGAATAATTGGTTTTGTATAAAGGTATGAAAGAACTTTCTTTCAAAGCAAAACTGTGATGTAATAGAGTAGAACTTTGCTAATTAGCGCACACTCTCCAGCTGTTGTATACAAAACAACAATCTCTCCACACTGCTCAATAATGATTTAATAGCCAGCACACTTTTAGTGAGGCCTTATATAAAGATTTTGTTAATTTAAAAAATTCTACATTTCCTTTTATGATATAATTAATATTTAAAGCTAAACTTCAGTTGTCTGATGAACTAAGTACATTTTGTGATGAAGTATCTTAGTTTTTTTGTTTATTCACTTGCTATTTAGCAAGATCCAGTAACATAGTGGGTCTCCTAGTCATTGGTGAGGTTATGCTGTTCAAAATATATTGTAATCTCTGCATCTAATTGTAAACAATAAATAATTTTTAAAGCTTAACACTATTTATATTACATGTTCATAATTAAACATCAGTGATAACTTTCTAAAGAAAACATAGAGAACAAAAACCAAAAAATCCCATCACAATTTGGAAGCTTGTCAGACACAGTCCTCTAAACATATTAGGTCAAAGAACAATCTGAGAAACAGCTAGATAGTTTACCAGCATAGGAACTGGGTAATTATCATAAACAGGGTTGGTATATAAATGTCCAGCTTATAAAGCAGATAAAACACTACTGTAAAAGTGTTTTTTTTTCTAATTTAGAAATATATAGAATCAGATGAAATAAAACTTCATCTGAAACATTCCACAAGTACTCCTTTTATTATTTATCCTCTATCAGATACTTTTTTTGTTAAATTGTTCAGATATTTGCATCATATTCAAAGAAAATATAATTTTCCCATTTGGCATTCTCCCACAATTTAGTAGGGAACACCATAGAGGCAGTGATACTGAGAGAAACTCAGATCTTAAAAGCATAATTTCTTCCTCCTCTGAATTTGTCACTCTTGCTATAAGTACATGGGTCTTCCCCCCCTTAGGTATTTCAGGTTTCCAAAATGCACCCATGACTATTCTTGTATGATGCAGATGAAAAAGGTTTGAAAAAGTACAGTAGAGTAATAAAACCTGGAAATGTAGTTTTGAGAGGTGTTCGGGAAGGATCATAAGTCTCTTCTGGGAGCAGAGTATTTTATCCCCCTCTCCTCTGATGTCCTTTTGGGGGGCGGGGGGAGGTTTGAACCAGAAAGCAGCAGTTACTTCAGAAACGTTAAAATGAAAGGAGGAACTCAGTTCTTAAATAAGTAGCTGACGTAGCACTGAGTGCAGTTTATTCTTCTTCCCTTTCTCACTGGTTGGCTACAGTTTAAAATGGAAGCCTAGTAAGAGACCAAATCATTCATCAAGTAGGGAGGTGCCATTTTGACTGTCTCATTTAGGATAAGCAACAGGAAATACAGCTTGCTGTTTGAATGCATAAGAAAACAAGAAACTCAAGCTTGGTGCAAGCTGACTTTTTATAAAAAATAATTATTTGATTTTTAAACCGTTATTTAAAACTTCAAAGGGTGTTTTTATATGTTACCCTCATAAAATTCAAGATTACACACACTCTCTAGGGTACCCACCTTTACCCTTCCGTGGGCTCAAGGTGTAAACCTTTTAGTCTAGGCACCCCTACCCTTTCCCAGTTCCTAGGGCTCCAGGTACAAGGCATCTAGCTTTACCCTAAATTTGTTGCCCGCACACTCTAGGACAGCCCATCTCTACCTAGTTCCTGGAGCTCAAGGCTTCCACCTCTACCTAATTCCTAGGACTTAAGGCGTAACCCAGTTGATTTAGGCATCCCCACCCTTTCCCAGTTACTAGGGCTCCAGGGGAAAGAGGCCTAACTTTACCCCTCTGTGGGCTACAGGTAAACACCAATTCCCTATGGACTCAGAACAAACACCCATTCCCTGTGGACTCAGGGCCTCAGGGCTTAATCTTTTGGAGGTTGACGGGGTCTTTTACCAGTGAAAGAGCCTTACATAGTAATATCCGACTTAACCTCTATTTATTAACAATCACCAAAACAGAATGCACACGCTAAGCATACAATGCTCACCACTCCGAATAAGGCAGACAAACTTTTCCTGCTGGCCGGTCAGGATTAGGTCATCTGGAGGACTCCAGCTTCTGCATGGTGTGAGATCTGGCAGCTCTGATCTTGGGGCTGTGTTCTGGAGTTGATTCCCAGAAACTTTCTTTTGGACTCCAGTTTATAGAGTGAAATTTGAGTCTTGCTTAGCAGTATCTTAACCAATCATTTTACTAAAATATTACTAAATTTTCTAACCAATACTAACATAGTGTAAAACAATTTTTTAAACAATCATACCCTACCAACATGGTTGATTTACACCTACCAAAATTAGTTATGCAATAGACAGAAACAATCAAAGAACTAGACAGCGACCATACAGATAAACAACAGAGAAGTAGGGACCATAAAGGCAAAATAATAGAAGTACAGATTTAACAATCACAAATGTTAAGTGATTTCTTGCCAGACAGAATGCTAGAATTCTATCAAACAAAGTTTTCTTTAAGCATCTTAAGATCTGTTTCTTTATCTGGTGATGGTGGGTACTAGTAGGACAGGACTGCCTTCTTTAACAGCCTGATATTACATTGTTTTAGTGTAATTTAGATGGAATGTGAGGATGTGACTTTCTGCTTCTTGACTATTGGCTGCTGCTCTCCTAATATGGCTGCAGACAAAGGCCTTACAATATGGCTACAGGAAAAGGCCTTATCCTTACTTATATGGAAGGTGGAGTTGAAAAAAGTATATGTCTTTCCTGTGCACTCCAATGGTGAGCCACATTTTCTGATCTCTTAACGCATACTTTCAACATGGGATCCAGTCTGACGTTGTATTGGTAAAATAAACACTCCTGGGCACTAGGATGATTTATATTTTTGGAAATGTTTAAAAACTGACATGTTCAGAAACTGTGTTGGAAATTCATTTCTTAATATGCAGTATATTTAGAGCTAGATTATGTCCTTGTTTTTCACAGCCAAGCAAGGGAGGAAGGCTCTTCCCTCTGCTCAGCAAGTAAGACTTACCCAGAATGTGAGTATGAGTCTGGTACAGAATACAGCCCCTGCTGTCTAGATATTCCCCTTTTCAAGCAAGTGAACAGGAAAGAGTTTAAAAGAGTCAGGGGGAATGCTCTGCTCCTCCCTGTTGAATAGTTAGAGTAGTTTCCTGCAGAGGGGAGCACCTGTGAGGTCAGTTAGTAAGAACTGCAGTAATTTATTCTGCCCCTGCCCACGCTGTTCTAGAGTAAACCATACTCTGAGTAGCAGTTGGTTCCCAGGGCTTTTTTTTTTTTCCTGGGGACAACTAATGAAATAACAGGGACAGGAGTAGGGCCAAAGGGTCAAACGAAGGGAACCTGACAGGGACACCTAGGCAGCACACTGCTCCCAACTGAGAGTGGAACCTAAACACTCAGTCTGTTCCTTAATTAAGTATTTATCTAAAGGCCTGCAGTTTTTCTTTAATGCAGTCTGCTTCTGCTGGATGTTCCTGATGCATTAAATGGTGGTACCTAAAAATTTCAGTACTTAGACTCTGTATTCTTTTGCGCTAAAGTGGAAAAAAAAATCAATATCAGGCCCCAACAGAACGGATTAAAGTTCAATTGCACAAGGTCTCCAATAATTACTCTTTTATTCATACAGTCTTGAAATGGGTTTAAAAAAGAGAATTTGGAGCAAGACTCTTCACAACACTATTACCTAAGAATGCTTTGTGATGGATAGAGAAGAGCCCAAGCACTGGGGTTATGTGTTCATTGGGTGCAGTTATTATGGTTTTACTCTCAAAAAATATATAAATAAAAAAAATTGAACAACACAGATACGATGCTTGATGATGAAGGACATTATGTTTGTATCTAATACACCAGATAAATTGTTAAAATGCAGCTTATAAAGAAACTATTAACCTTGTAATACTGGCCAGGTTAGTTGTCTGTCTGAGTTATCTGTCATATAAATATCAGTCATGCAAAGTGAGAGCTCTTCAAGAAGAGACTACCAAATACCCGAGTTTTAAGAAAATATACAGTCTTTCATTATGCGTAAATGTTGTTTGAATAAATTCTCCAGTTCTCCACATAACTGCATTTTTCTTCATTCTGTGCTCACTTTTCATCATCTTCAGTTTGCATCTGTTCACTCATGAATTGTCAGTATCAATACCAGCTTCATATGAGCTTATTTAGAAAAGCATGCTGTGTTGAATGTGTGTTCCATCCCCCAAATTCTGGTTAGGTTAATTTTTAAATGTACAATTTTTCACAAAAAACATAGACTAATTCAGTCAGCCTTCATCAGTCATTCATTACATTACTTATAATGTATTGTAGCCTCTATTACAGCCTGAAATTGTTTTTGTATAGCACTTTAAAATATCCAAATTAACTTGTGAACTAAGGGTGCTGTTGTACTTCATGCGTAATACCTCTCAGTTGGCAGTGCACTGAGGTGTCCAAACTGGTTGGTTATACTTTGACATCTTAGTAACTTAATATGGCCAGTGATACTTTTATGATTCAACACTAACTACTTATGTTTTCCCTCAAGCATGTATGGTAGGTGTTTTTCTAGGTCTGTAAGAATTTTGCTTGTCCTGACGAAAAGCTTGATTATATACTAAAAATAAAACTATGGTGAACAAACCCTCTAGTGTGACTTTTTTTGAAATTACAATGAGAAACTTGCTTATGCTTTTGCAAACAGAGACGTTATGTTTTACTCTTGCTTTATGGGATATGATCACCATCTTAGATGTTTACGTTCATTTAATGTGAAGGGAAGGTCATCATAGTCTCTTTTAGTAGGGGAAGCTTTGTGTGTGTGTATGTATATATATATATATAATATATGTGTGACAGTCTATACTGTTTTGTTCACCGCTTTCGCAAGACTATGATAAATTTTGTACAAAGTATGCCTTGTGAAGTATCATTTGAAAAGTCATAAACTGCTGAATATCATTATACTGTTGAAATATGTATAACCTACTCCTTTCCTTCCTGGGTTACTTGGGAGCAAGCAACGCTCACCTGTGTGCCTGGATGCCTGATATTGTTGGCAGTAAAGGAGATCCTGAGTATCCCAGTGATGATATTGGATAGGTGGGAATCCTCTATCCACCCCTCTGCTGCAGTCCTTTTACTTGTTAAGGACATTAAAATGAGCGGTGCTTCCATCTGGCTGGGCCTGTACACTCTCACTGGCAAGCCTTTGGAGACTCCAGGAATAAACCTAAACTAATCTGTGCAATGGGTCTAACTCTAAAATACCAATTATAAACAATATATACCCAGTATACACTTAAATTAGAGTTAACACACATTTACTTAATAATTTGAGGAAACGTGGGATAGTAGACTGAGATTAAATGTCGCTACTAATTTAGATCAGCTGGGGCAGTTGGATAAATCAATTAATAAACATATTTAACTTGCATTTACAGTGTCACCATTTACCCACCTCTGAGTGTACACTCCCCTGGATTTCAGAGTTCTAAATGCTTGCATGGGTGTGCTTGAAGATTGTGAAGCTGGGGTCAGCATTCTATTGGTCCAGTAAATAAGTCCAGCCAAGGCAACAAGGGGCAGAACAATTCTAATTTGGAATCATTCCAAGCTGCCCAACCCCTCTGAAGATTGGAGTTGTTTTAAGCAGATGTCAGCAACCCTGATTCTGGTTAGATGACAAGACCTCTTTCCCTCTTCTGAGACTCAGATAACTCCTTAAAGTCTCTTTTCTGCAAGTACTTTCCCAGACAAAGGTGGTGGTTACCCATATTGCTTTCACTCAGCTCTGGGTACAGCAACTGTCTCTGCCCTGGCTCCAGTGAAGCCCATCCACAGCCTCTGAGGCTCCCTGCTTGATCAAAGCCCTAGCAGACTCTAAGCAGCAGCTTCTGGCTTTCTAGCAGCAGTTTAGCAGCAGCTTCTGGTTTGGACAGAGCTCCATAGAGCAATCTCGGCTCCTCTCCAAAATGGAGCCCATCACATGCTCTCCCTGCATTCCCTAGTAAAGGAAGTCTCTCTCTGTCTTCCCCAAGGCAACATGGGAGTTGTAGTCCTGAAGGCTGGATTGCAGCATTAAGGATCTTCCCAAGTGAAACACTCCCAGTTAAGTTTAGAGGCCCCCCAGTAAACGATGCCTACATATGTGTAGCGATGCTATATGTGAAGTTATGAGATTCTACTGTATGATTGTTACTGAAATATGCTGTAATTCTGGATAACACCCACAAACCAGTTTTTCAGAGGCAAAGACACACTGGCCCCAACCAGGTGTTAATGGGCTATCACTTGCTTAAGTGGCCGTTCTCCAGCAAGGGGACGGTGTGAATAAGAAATTTACATTTCATCACAGGGACAGTGTGACATCACCAGGGTACAAGATGAACTTTTGAGCAACGGGCAGTTCACAGTTTCTAGTACACAAGCTGGATCCTTTCCCAACTTGAGACCAATCTCACCAGTTCAAAGGCTTTCAAGCAATCTTGTTTCAGTACAGACGGTGGAGGAGAGAGGTGGTTAGAGACCCTTCTCTCCCCTACTTTTATACTCTGAGCCTTTTACTGGAAAAGTCTCTACTGGGTCATGGGAGTCGGGCAGTTCCATGGCGTATGTGAGTTGCCAAGTTTCCTTCATATGAATTGCAAATTCTTGCTTGCGCCTTCTGTTTACGTGTTAGTTGAGGTATCTCTGGGGATGATGTGTAAGTCCTTTGTTTATAGTTCCTTTGTTATTTCTAAGGAGCTAGTCTGTGGGTGTTTCCCAGACTCTCAGCATGTTCCAGTAACAAATATATAGCAAAATTTCATAACTTTATATGCAATAATACACACATTTTAACAGGACATTGCTGATTAGCAAAGTATGACTTTTCAAATGATACTTCACAAGGCATACTTTTGTTCAAAACATAATCGTATTACAATGGTAAATATGTGGGTACAGGGCGTTACATGGGGCACAGTGTGTCACAGATAGCTTAAATCTCACGTCCACAAGAAACTGCTTGTTGCCTGCACCCCAGCTGGTGGTAATCCTCAAAGAAGGGAGAGTAACATAAGAATGAGAGACCGTGGTTTCCAACTCACCTCTCTCTCCCTTCATTTCTGCTGATGACCTTAATGACTCTCAAAGAACTAAAGTAAAGGGGAAGGGTTCCAGGCTGAAAGAGACCCAACCTGTGACATTTACTGCAGAGTATGGTGAGGAAAATGTTTTGCTCTTAAGTTCACTTAGCTTGTTAGGTTAGGTATTAGCTTGCGTTTTACTTGTTAATTTCTTTTGTAACCAATCCTGACTTTTATGCATTATTACTTGTAATCACTTAAAATCTATCTTTCTGTAGTTCTTGTTTTATCTTAACCAGGGTGTTTGGTCTAAAGTATGTGGGAAAGTGTATTTGGGATAACAAGGATTGTGCATTATCATTTTCCCTTGATGAAATGATGAACTTCCTATGAGCTTGTACAATTCAGAAGGGTACTGAGCAGTACAAGATGCACATTTCTGGGAGGACAATGCTAGGACTAAGAATTTACTCCCTGTATGTAATTCATGAGTGACTGGTCAGAGTGCTCAGTGTTTTGCTGAGAGTGAATTTGCATTCTAAAGGCTTTGTAAACAGGCCAGGGGTGGGTGTTCTGACAGCAAAGTAGTGTAAAGGCACCACCGGCTAGAGAATTAAGGGTACGCAGCTATTCAACTATCCAGATTGTGCACTGGGGAAATGTCACCATATACAAAGCTTTCTTTGTTTACTATCATTGAGTTTTTCTCATTTTGCCATAATTATATTTTTTCTGACCCCTTAACTGCTACTTGTTCAATCCCCTTCACTTAGGTGGTATAGATGTACCATTTACTGTGCAGAAAAGCAAATAAGAATGGAAATACACTATAGGGATATTTGTTTTAAATAATCTATCTCCTTCTCCCTGAGAACAAGCAATCTCTGTCTCCATTTCATAATAATACTTTGCACTTACATCGCCATTTTCATCTACGGATCTGTGAGGTCTTTACAAAGACAGGGAAATGAAAAACAGGTTAAGTGACTTGTTCACAGTTATACAACAGAGTCAATGGTAGAGTTAGGAATAGAACCCAGATATCCTGTTTCACAGTTCCCTCTACTAACAGTTAAAGAATGCAGAAATCCCTGGGCATGAAGACTTGTGCAGTGGGTATCTTTTTTGTAATCCATTCTTTCTGCTTGAGAAATTAATGTTTCTATTATCTCCTTCATATCTCTCCTCAAAATTCTTATTACACACCTTATTACTAATTCAGTACCCTAAACAATGCTGCTATTCACATAAAAAAGAGGAATTCTGTTTTGGTTCTATTGGAAGCTCCTTGGGGCAGGGTCCTTGTCTGCTCCATGTTCTTGGCAGTGCTCAGTTCATATCTCATCTTGAAAAATTGTTACAACATTCACAGAGAGGATCTATATTGAGGGTATTCTTATTGGCTTGTGAGGCCAATAAGCCAAACACAGGACCAGGAGCAATGACTTTCTTCCAAAAATGTAGGGCCTTCTCACATTCAGTAGTTATGGAAGCAATGATGCCGTCAGGGCCAGCACCTGTGATTCTGACCCAGTGTTCTTCCTGGGTGGAAAAAGGGAGTAGAGGTTACCTGTAACCCCTACAAAGAAACTGTCAACTTATCCTTTAAAGAAAACCTGCTATCCATGCTGCAATGTGCAGTGGTTGACTAGTATTAAAAAAACTATTATTAGATGCCAGAGACCTTACAAATTACTACACATGGCCTAATATCTTTTTCTAAGTAAGCTAATTGTAAAGCTAGCAAAAAAGTATCCAGTGCCACGTGTCAGTAGCCAGTATTCTGGATCCTTCTCAGTAAGGCTTTAGGTCAGGATAAAATACAAGGTAAGTATTTGTTGTTTTGGTGGATAATCATCTCCTAGTTATAGATATGGGAAATAATACAAAATACAGACAGAACACTAATGTACTTTCACTTTCTTCTATAATCCCGTATATGGTGGTCCAAAATTTTTTGGGAATTGGAGTTTGGATAGATGATTTGATTAAAACAGAGCAACTCACTTCACCTTTTAAGATATTGCATTTTCTTCAATCCATCTCTATTTTTATGTTTTGTAAGCAAGTTTTTTTAGTTTGTTCTGTCACACAGGTTTGCAAGAAATTTGGTTGGGGTTTAGATTTTTAAAAGAAAACTATAAGACAGTGACAAATGTATTGAGAGTAATGTCCCAAAATAATTCAGAGCAAAATGTAGCCACATGGTGTCACTATCGTATACCTTTTCTTTCACTTGTAGTTTGCTTTTTACTGTTTTTGATCAGAAACCTTTGAAATGTGTATATGTAGTAGTGTATTTAAACTATTGTATGTATATGGTTCTTCCTTGCTAGACTTCAGAGCCTTCTAAAATCATTCTGTTTTTGTCCTCTTGCTTTGGAAATTAGAAAGGGCTGAGACAGAAGATTAGGGCAACATGAAATCCTCAGAAGTATTTATCAGACCCTTCTCTTAACATAATACAATACTATCTTGGGGGTTTTAATAAAGTTTACACTGGAAAAAAAAAGGTGGAAAAAAGTAATTGTCCTAGTGGACAAACCTACAGTATAGAAAATAGTGTAGTTTTTGTAGAAATTCTGGACTCTGCAAAAACGTTTGTGTTAAGTAGAAAGATGTCTCCCTGCTCCTCCCTCCTCCCCATCATGTTGCTATTTTATTGCCTTATTCATATAATAGTCATTTTTGTATTGAGCATTTTCCTGATTTTTTTTTTAAACATGGCTTAACAGATCATAAATTGAAAGTAAATATTCTTTCTTTATTTCTATATAGGTATTGTCCTATAACTAAAGCCCTTATTAAACAAAAGCTGAAGGATGGCATGCAGACAGTTGTGGAAAATAATGTAATTGCAGAAAATAGTTTTAAATGTGCTTTTCTTGTTTCATATTTTGACAACTTATTTAGATTTTGATCTCTTTTAATATTGCTATTTTTCTTTTGAAATGTCAGATGGTTTGGAGATGTCATATGATTAAGTACTTCTTGATTTATTTTTCTTATTAAGGTACTTAGCTTCTATGGCAATGGGTGCAATGCAAATGACCTGACAAAATATTGAATTTTAAAATATTGAAATTTAAAAAATTAGAATCTATCCATCCACTGACCGGAAATTCCATTCCTTTCCTTATTATGAGACAAATGGGCCAACAAGAACTAAGAATTTTTTGTCTCATGCCTCCACAGCTTATTCCCCAATAATCATTTTATGCCCCAGCCTTGCAACAGATGAGTTAAGTGGAAGACCATGTTCTATCTCCCCCTGGCCTTGAAAAGAAAGATGAGAGAACAAAATAGAAAGGGATGCAAATACTTATGTAGCAACGCAGATAACTGTTGGGATGCCAGGTAATTGTTCCTTATCTACTGTGCAGATCCTCCAGTGAAAAGCTGTGGCTTTTATGAATGGACCAGAAAGGAAGTGTAACCCCCCCCTTGCCCTCCCCCCCATGCTTTCTGTTCTTGGACAAACAACCTCAGAGAAGGTTCTGAAACTACTGCAGTGAAGTGCAGTCATTTTTCCTTCTACTTATGGGAGCCAGTGCAAAGCAATTATCATTCAAGAAGCTATGTTTCACTTTCATTCTTATCTCTAGGGCTCTCGTACTCTTTAAGTATAGCAAACATAATTTTAGTACAGTGATCCTAGTGGATAATCAGAGTGGTGATAATTTATATACAGGCATTAAGAAAATGGTTCAAATTAAGTATATTTTGAGGGATGCTAATAATTCCACAGGACTAGAGAACCTTTTATAAGCATTTAAAAACAAACCTGGAATTTGGGGAGGAAGGCAGTGACTACAAAATGATATAGCACTAGTAACATTCAGCAAGTGATTTGTTTCTGTAGAAAGTGGTGTTTACTTGAAAAATATATGCAGCACTCCAAAAGAGATTTGATTTAATTTATAGTACCTCTCTAGAAGATTTGTGATCTGATTGAAAAACATGGGAATGGAGTTTCAGGCAAGGAGCGCTCTCTAAGACCTCAAAACAGCCCAAAGGGATTTTAAAAGCTTTATGATAAAGGCTTGTCATTAATGTCCATAGGACTTTTGCTGCCCAAGTTAATTCAGTAGCAATAAGAATAAGTCCCCCGATATCAGCTGGCTAACTGCCTTCGTCTCCCAGTTGCCTTAGTCTTTCCAGCCACTGGAATCCTGTACTTTTCTTCAAAGGCTTATCAAAGTTGTCTTTCTTCCACTGACTCACCTTGGAGCCTTGGACAGGTGGCAGTACATCTTTGACTCAGTATCCGCATCTGTGAAATGGGAATTACTTGTTAAACATGGATGTTTTGAAGACTAATTCATGTTTTGTTCAGTGCTTTGGATGTGTTGACTACTATGTAAGTACTTTATTATTTTTCATCCTGCCATCTCAGCATTAAGAAAGCAAAAACTAGTTTGAAAAACAAAGGTGATGACTAAGGCTACAGTTTAGTCATGGGTATTTTTAGTAAAAGTAATGGACAAGTCATGGTCAATAAACAAATATTGCCCGGGGGGGCACTGATTGGGGGGGCGAGACCAATGGCACCAGCTGCCACGGACCACTGAGCAGCAGCAGCTCAGACCACCCTGGGACTGCTGCTCGGTGGTCCCCTGGGCCAGCCACACTGTCCGCTGCTTGAGCAGTCCCGGGGCCAGCTGCCAGGGCTGCCTGAGCAGCGGTCGGTGCAGCTGGCTGTGGGGCCCTGCTCCAGTAGTGGCTGTCCCCAGGGCCACCTGAGCAGCTGGCCCAGGAGCTAGCTGCTTGGGCAGCCCTGAGGTCACCCACACTGGCCACTGCAGAAGTTTGGAGGTCTTGGAAAGTCACAGAATCATGACTTCTGTGACCTCGATGACAGACGCAGAGCCCTAGTGATGACATAGCCTCAGTCCTCAAGCTGGTACAGTGACTCCCTGCAAATACCCACAAGCTCAAGCAAGTTACAGCCTTGACTAGGAAAGTATTCACTGATTACAAAATCTTTGTTCATCTGACTTCTTGTGTACATTTGATATTTGGCTTGGTCTTTCAATTTCTGCTCCAAATGAGTTGCTTCTACCTCACTGGTATCAAAAGAAGATTTCTCTGAAGCCTGTGATCATAATTAATAAAACAATCACCAAGAACTTTCTTCAGGATTTCTTTGTCAGGTCCCTTATCAACCAACATCATAACTTATGCTGATACTTTAGAAGAGGGAGCTCTTACTGACGCATGGTCAGCTCGGGGGAGGAACAAAAACCAATTTGCATATTGATCATCAAAAGCTCTAGTCAATGTGCCAGGCTGTACGCTTTCTGAAAATTTTAATCTTTCAATGTGAAAATAAGATTGTCTGTAAATAGATTTGCTGGTGTGAAAATACTTGACTTCCATTGGCCAAGGTATCATATTAAAACCAGCAGAGTTCTTGGTGGGTCTTATCTAGGAAAGAAATAGAGTTGGACTATTTTCTGTTATGTCTGATTATGTTTCAGGTTATACTGTAATGAGTTATAATTATTCTTATAAATGATGTAGTCCATACATATTTTGCATGATGAAAAGCTGTGAGTTTCATTTCTAATGTTCATAGGAATTGTGAGCATTCATTGGGAATCTTCAAAATGTAGCATCTGTTAGACCATTTGAACCGAAAAAGAAATGTGATATGGACCAAAATGATCAGTTTTTGTATAGTAACCTCTAGTTACCCAATGAATTAATTTACATATTGTAGATATTAAGAATTCTACAGTATGTCACAGGTTTTGATGTTTCTGTTAAAATTTAATTATTTTACAGGAAAAATTTTATAAAGGAAATCTATTTTGCTGGATTCATAAGTATTCTAGTTTACTTCAGTTGGCTGATCAGCGAGGGCCATCTGTTGAATTTGTTTAATGTCAGTGTCTAAAGCAAACATGCTTTTCCTTATTTCTAAACAGATGATGGGTATGGTTTGTTGTTTATCTAAAACTATACCACAGTTAAAAATCACACTTGAAGTGCAAAGCAGATAACGATTCCATTTCTGGATTGTTATGAATATTCAAATCTTACGTGCAAAAACAGAGGCATACATTGATGTGGATTTGCTCTTCAGTTTCAGGATCCAGGTTTTTTAAAGCCAGCTGTCAACTAACGTTGGGCCAGAGTCATCTTTGGTGTAATTCAGTTGACATTAACGATATAATTACTAGGAGTAAATTTGGCCCATTGTGTTTAAACTTGGTTCCCTGTTGGGAAGGGTCAGGGCACATTCTGTGTATAAACATATATTCCTTTCTTTGTTTTTAAGGTAGAACCAATATGGTGAATAGGAGTGTCACATTAAATGCATTGTAACACACAACAAAACTTTTTCCTCCCAAGAAACTTCAACTTGACTGTTTGTTTTCCCCTTGAATAGAAAATCAGCTGCATTTTAAAATCATATTATAGTGGTTTAAGTTGGAAAAGTGCTATCTACAGGATTATGAGTTTATAATCTTGCTACAGATTTTGAAGCAGAACTTTCTAAGGATTTCATTAGTGTCATTTGTGTGAAGTCTAATCCTGATTTGACAAACTACAATTGCTCTTAATTTCTCTGTTCAGATTAGGTAGTGCTGTCTGGTTTAGCACAGTATCAAGTCACTTTCTTTCATGTCCGCTTGTAGAATAGTGTAGTGGTTAGACTCAGTGGTTCTCAAACTTCGTATTGCTGACCCCTTTCAGACAGCAAGGCTCTCAGTGTGACATCCCTTCTAAATTAAAAATGGTGGGAAGGGAGGGTTAATTTAAATTTTATTAATAAATTAATAAAAATTAAATTTTATTTAATTTAAAATGTATTTAATTTGTGACCCCCATGTAACCACCTTGCTGCCCCCTGAGGAGTCATGATCCCCCTGTTTGAGAACCCCTGGGTTAGAGGGCTATCTCCACTTTATACAAGACCATATGACTGTCTAAGGTTGCTTTACTGAGAGGATATAAAAAACTCTTTGCTGCAATTCCCTCTCACTGGCTCTATTGCCATATCCTCCTTGCAGCTCCCTAAATTACTGCCACAACTTTCTCCTCCACTCCTAGTCCTGGCAGAACGTATGCTGAGCATGTAATTGAAGTTTGGCTCACTCTTTCTTGTCTCAGACTAAACCAAGGATAGCCGACTGAACTAATCAGTCCACCTGGCCTGCAAACTGAACTGAATGTCTCTGCACTCCAGATGCAGAAGGAGGATTCATCTTTTGTTGTGAAGATGGGGGTGAGGGAATACGTGTGTGCGTGTTCTCTGGGGCGAGGACAACGAGTGTGAGTGGAATGATGGAGAGGAAGAAAAAGGAGGTGGGATTGAGGGGCAAGACGATAAAGAAGAATGGTGAAATTTACGGGGAGAAGAGAAATGGAAAGAACACTGAAAAAGTCAGAGAAAGGAGCAGGTTCGAAAGATAGAGAAATAAAAATGAAAAAAACAATAAGACTTGCCTTTCTATAGTGTTTAGGAAATGGGGAAAAAAGGGATGAAAAATTTATGGGGTATACAGCTAACGGAAGAAAACTAGTGTGGGAAAGGAAAACGGAAGAAAAGGAAGAACATAAAGGAAACATAGGAAGTCGTTAAAAAAAAAAAAGCTCTGCATAATCATGAGGGCCAGGTGTGGTGTATTTTCTGGGACTTAAAACATAAAGAAATTAGTTTTGAAAATGCCATTTCTTACCACAGAAGTAAATATTTTTTTAAGTAACACATGGCAAATACTTTAACAAAAATAATCAGTTATAATGAGGATTTGCGCAAGTGCCTCTCCGAGGCTAGCTTAAAACATACCCTTTCAGTTACAGAAAAATGCTAAAAGGAATAGAATATTAAAGATGGGGGTGGGTCAGTTGAGGGGGCTAACGCGATGAAATTTTCCTTGCACAATTTATCATTTTCCCATACTACCACTGGAAACAACTTGTTTGGTACTTTCAGTATCCTGCTAGGGAGTGGAAAGATTATCTTTGGTTAAATCACTGGATTCAGACTTAAGAAATCTGGGTTCAGTTTCTGTTTGCCACGCTTCCTGTGTGACCTTTGTCATTTAATCTTTGTGTCTGTTTCTCCATCTGTAAAGTGAGGATAATAATTTCTTACTTCATAAAGATGTTGTGAGGGTAAATTCATTCTTTTATTTTTATAAGGCACTTCATTATTATGGAAGTTTTATGGAATATTATTATTAACACTTAAACCAGTGACTTTAACAAATTTTCACTGTACACTATTCTTAATTGTTCACATGAGAGAATAACTGTACATACTATCAAGGGCAGCAGAGCCTGCCCAAAAGTGTGGGGGAGGTCAGGGGTCATGGCTCCCCACCCCTCCTGTCTGCCTGAGGCCCCGCCCAAGGCCCCATCCCCAGCCAAGGTGGAAGGTGCAGCGGGCTGGGAGTCACAGAACCTCCACCTGCCCAGGGTGGGGGACCAAGAACAGCCCTCAGCCCATGTCCTGCCCCCCGGACCCTTTGCCCAGGGTAGGAGGATCTGTGACTCCCCACCACTGTTCTTGGCTCTTACCCCAACCTGGCTTCAGCTGGGTGCTGCAGCCCAGCCATGGTAAGAGCTATGTCGCGGACCTTCCACCTACCCAGAATGGGGTGGGGGGGGTCAAGAGCAGTCCCTGGCCTGTGTTCCCCACGGTGTAGCTCCCCACGGCTGTCCGTGCAGCTCTTACCATGGCTGGGCTGCAGCCCCCCAGTCGGAACCGGGTCCAGGTAAAAGCTGCACGCGGGCAGAATTGGGGAGCCGCGGATCGTCCTGTCCTGGGCAGGGTCAGGGCCCACAGGGCTGGGACATGGGCCGGGGGCTGCTCACCACCCCCCGACCCCAGGCATGTGGAAGGTCTGCAGTGTGGTGACCCACAGCTGCCCGGGCTCCAGCTGCCGGCCTGGCCAGGAGGGCTGGGCCTTCGTGGGGGAAGGGTACGAGGCTCCTGCTGAAAAGGTGACAGGGCTCTGTCCCTGCCCATTTTGACACCCCTGCATACAGTAAGTGCATTAAATATTGATTTTAAAATCTGTATTACACTCTTTTCATACAGAGCTTCAGTGTGGATTTAAGTTTGAAAGATCCCACAAATCTCATCATTCCACCTCCTTCCATAGTTGTATACACTCAAATTGTGGCCTACTTTTGCATTTGAAAGCCTTTAGAACTGATAAGAATAGAACCCACCCGCATTCCCAGCTGGCTGTATTCAGTTATGCTGTGAAATTGACTTGGCTCTTTCTCTTGGCAGATGTTAATTTATTGATTTATTTTCACACCCTCTTCTGTAGTGTGGGGAACATACAAAAGCTGAACTGGTGTCAGAGGTTTTGCAGCTTACTGTACTGTGTGTTTCTGTGGTAAGAAAAGCAGTGCATAATCAAGAGGGAAGTGTGTGGTGTATTTTCTGGGACTTAAAACATAAAGAAATTATTTTTGAAATCTCCATTCTCACCTCAAAGTAAATATTTTTCTAAGCAGCACATGGCAAATACTTCATCAAAAAGAATCAGTTATTACTTACATTGTGCCTCTCCTACTGTGGGTAACCAGACTTTTTGTGTCTGGGCTGCTGGGAATGGGTCTGGAGCAGAACTGGGGGTACAGTGGATCTGGGTGGCACTCTCTCCCCGCCTCCCATGGGGCTGGCCTGGACCCACTGTGCCCCTCTAGGGGGCAGGCCCATAGTTTGGGGACCACTGTATTATACCCATTTTACAAATTGGAAACTGAGGTACAAAGACTTAATAATAATAATAATTAATAATAATGATTTACCCAAGATCACACCAGGAAAACTGTGGCTCATGGTGAGTTGAATTCAGGTCTTTTGAATCTGTCTCGTGCCCTAACCATTGAACAATCCTTCCTCTTCATCTGACATGTCCTCTCACAGGCGTAGAATTCCCATGGTGTAGCTTGCAGAATTTTATGCAATTCATGTTTTCTGTGGAACAAAAGAACGTTGTGAAGCCTGTGTTCTGAGTTGCTATATTCTATTCTTTGTTCTAAATCAGTGGTTCTCAACCAGGGGTCTGTGTACCCCTAGGGATACATAGAGGTCTCTTGGGGGTACATTAGCTTGTCTAGAAACTTGCCTGGTTTTACAACATCGGACCACTGGGTTCTTCACATGGTAGAAGTGGGATATTTTCTCCAATTCTGCTCCTCCCCTCCCTTCCACCCTGCCTTCCCCGTCCCTCTTCAGGGACCCTTCTCACGTGCAACTCCTTATCAGGAGGTGCAGTCACTCCTCACCATAGGGGCAGTGGAAGAGGTTCCTTGGGAGCGAAGGGTCAAGGGATTCTACTCCCACTGTTTTCCAATCCCCAAGATAAAGGGAGTTTTCACACCCATTTTAGACCTGCAAGGATTCAACCAGAACATGGTAAAGTTGAAGTTCTGCATGGTCTCCCTGATCTCTTTTATCCTGTCCTTGGATCCGGGAGACTGGTACGCCGCCCTCAACATGAAAGACAAGTACTTTCACATAGCCATTCGGCCTGCGCACAGATGATTTCTGCGGTTTGTACTTGACCACAAACACTATCAGTTTATGGTCCTCCCTTTCGGTCTGTCAACAGCCCCCTGAGTGTTCACCAAGTGCATGTTGGTTGTAGCAACCTTCTTCTGGAGGAGGCAGATGCAGGTATACTCTTAACTAGACGACTGGCTGCTCAGGGGGCATACCAGGGAGCAGGTGGAATCTCAGGTCCACTTAGTCAGATCCACTTTCGAGAGTTTGGGACTCCTTCTCAACATGAACAAGTCAACCTTATCACCGACCCAAAGAACAGAATTCATCAGAGTGGTGCTGGACTCGGTACAGGCAAGGGCATTCCTGATGGAGACCCGATTCCAAACCATGACAGACATTATCCAAAGCCTCAGGCGGTACCCGACCACTACTGCAAAGGGATGCCTGAATCTCCTTGGCCACATGGCAGGTTGCGCTTACATGGTCCAGCATGCCAGACTGAGGCTCAGGCCCCTTAAAGCATGGCTCACGTCTGTATACTGCCTGGGACGCGACAGCCTGGACTTGGTAGTGATGGTGCCAGGACACATACTCAAGCCCCTACATTGGTGGCTCAACCCTCAGATGGAATGTGAAGGTGTTCCTTTCAGCAGCCCACGGCCCTCCTTGTCCCTAGTAATGGACTCATCAGCTCTGGGTTGTGGGGTGCATCTGGGAGATCTCTGAACACAAGGCCTGTGGTTGCAGGATGAGCTCTCCCTCCATATCAATATCAGGGAGCTCAGAGCAGTGCGACTAGCATGCCAAACTTTCCAGTCCCAGCTGCAAGGCCAGTGCATGGCAGTGATGACGGACAACACAACTGCTATGTTTTACATCAACAAGCAGGGTGGAGCCTGTTCCTCCCCCCATCGGAGTTCTGCGTAGACCACCCCATTCACCTGGAGGTGTCCTATCTCCCAGGAATGCAGAACGAACTAGTGGATCACCTCAGCAGATCGTTTTGCAACCACGAGTGGTCCATCCATCTGGATGTCCTTCATTCCATCTTCCAAAAGTGGGGGTTTCCTCAGGTCGATCTTTTTGCTACCTGGAGCAACATAAAGTGCCCAATGTTCTGCTCCTTTCAGAAACACAGCCCGGGTTCAGTCATGGATGTGTTCCTGCTACCCTGGTGAGACTGCCTCATGTATGCCTTCCCACAGTACCACTCGTGCACAAGGTGTTTCTCAAGATCCAGCAGGGGCAAAGCAGAGGTAATTCTGCTGGCCCCAGCATGGCCCCGTCAACATTGGAACATCACGCTTCTGGACCTGTCAGTGGACACCCCGATCGTGTTACCACTCTACCCCAATCTGATCACTCAGGACCACAGTTGCCTTCACCATTCAGACTTCCAGTCCGTCCATCTCACGGCCTGGAAGCTTCATAGTTAAACCCCATGGAGCTCCTGTGCTCAGAACCAGTAAGGGAGGTTCTACTTGGCAGCAGGAAACCATCCACCAGGGCCACTTATCTAGCCAAATGGAAGAGGTTCACTCACTGGTGTGCCCAGCAACACACACCTCCACTCCAGGCATCTATACCACTCATCCTGGAGTACCTTCTGCACCTCAACCAACAAAGCCTGGCAGCGTCATCCACACCTCACGGCCATCTCGGCCTTCCATTCAGGAGTGTCTGGGTATTCTCTATTTGCTAATCCTTTGATAGGACATTTTCTTAAGGTCCTGAAATGGCTATATCCACAGGTTAGACTGCCTGTTCCTGCATGGGACTTTAACCTGGTCCTCTCCAGACTAATGTGGCCCCCATTCGAACCATTGGTGACTTGCTCCCTTCTCTATCCATTGTGGAACGTAGCCTTCCTGGTGGCCATCAATCAGCTAGGAGGGTGTCAGAGTTAAAGGCCTTTACCTCCAATCCTCTATACATGGTCTTCCACAAGGACAAGGTGCAACTAACACCCCACCCAGCCTTTCTTCCTAAGGTAGTGTCACAATTGCATACTAGCCAAGACATTTTTCTACCCATCTTTTATTCTAAGCCTCAACAGTACCTAAGAGCAGAGGCTACGCTCATTGGATGTTCATTGGGCGCTAGCATTGTATATCAAGCTCATAAAGCCGTTCAGGAAGTCGAACCAACTATTCGTGGCATTGGCAGACCAGATGAAAGGTCTACCAATCTCAGCCCTGGCTATTAAGGCACATTCCACAAGGACACAAGCCTCAGCAGCAGTGTTTCTGGCCCAAGTACCAATACAAGAGATGTGCAGGACAGCAACATGTTCATCAATACATACGTTTACCTCGCACTATGCGATCACCCAACACTCCAGAGATGGTGCAGCGTTCGGTAGAGCGGTGCTCCAATCAACTATTCCTTAAATCCCCACTTCCGGGGTGGAGCTTGGGAGTCACCTGATTGGAATCGAGGTGAAGAAGAAATGGTTATTCACCTTCTCATAACTGTTGTTCTTCGAGAGGTGGTGTTCACGTCCATTCCATACCCACGCTCCTTCCCCTCTGTCTGAATAGCCGGCAAGAAGGAACTGAAGGGGGGTCAGGTCGGCAGGACCATATATAGAGCGCCATGAAGGTGCCACTCGGTGGGGGGCTCCACAGTCTTGAACCCATGTCTATCAAGTTCTAGACTAGGGTGCTAACCCCTAGCGCAAATGTTCTCTGTCAAAACTTAACAGTCAAAAGTAAGGATATTTTAAAAATCAGGAGGTTATAGAAGCCATTCTGGTATATGATGAATCACAAAGTATACATACCCCTAAACAAATGGAAAGCCACACAGAATGTTGGGAGATTTTCTCTAAACTCTTTTCAGGTAATAAAGATTAGGCACTGTCGAGACTGAGGTGCTGTAACAAAGTGATTAAATTAAAGAGCAACAGGCCACAAGGTCTGGATGGTACATCCAAGAGTTGTGAAGAAACTTAAGGTGGCTAGTAGCTGAGCTACTAGCAAAAATATATAATCTTTCATTAAAATCAACTACTATTCCAGAGGACTGGAGTCTCACGAAAGTTGTACCTGTCTTTTGAAAGCTCATGAGGAGTGATTCTGAGAAAAAGAAACCAGAGAACCTTATTTCAATATGAGGAAAATGTGCTGAAGCAATAGAACTATAAAATATCATAGAATCCCATTTATCTGACCCTCCCTTAACTCTGCATTTACTGAACAACCAGGATTCCAGTGCCAGAGCAGGTGATCTCTCCTGTGGCTGCTGGATGGCGCTGCAGCATTGCATTTTCCTATTCTCCGGTTTATCTGGAGTTTTGATTATCTGATCTGGCCCTGTTCCTATTAGACCAGATAAATGGGTTTCTGCTATACTTAAGTAAGCATGCTTAAATAAGCAAACTGGAGAAATGGTCTGAAGTAAATAGGATGAAATTCAATAAGGACAAATGCAAAGTACTCCCTTTTAGGAAGAAACAATCAGTTGCACACATACAAAATGGGAAATGACTGCCTAAGAAGGACTACTGCAGAAAGAGATCTGAAGGTCATAGTGGACCACAAGCTACATATGAGTCAATAGTGTAATGCTATTGCAAAAAAAAAAAACAACCCATCATTCTGGGATGTATTAGCAGGAGTGTTGTAAGCAAGACATGAGAAGTAATTCTTCCGCTTTACTATTCGCTGATTAGACTTCTACTGGAGTACTGTGTCCAGTTCTGGGCACCGCATTTCAGGAAGGATGTGGGAAAATTGGAGAGAGTCCAGAGAAGAGCGACAAAACCGATTAAAGGTCTAGAAAACATGACCTATGAGGGAAGATTGAAAAAATTGTGTTTGTTTAGTCTGGAAAAGAGAAGACTGAGAGGGGACATGATAACAGTTTTCAAGTACATAAATAGTTATTACAAGGAGGAGGAAGAAAAGATCGTTCTTCTTAACCTCTGAGGATAGGACAAGAAGCAATAGACTTAAATTGCAGCAAAGGAGGTTTAGGTTGGACATTAGGGAAAAGTTTCCTACCTGTCGGTGGTTAAGCACTGGAATAAATTGCCTAGGGAGGTTGTGGAGTCTCCAGCATGGGAGATTTTTAACGCAGGTTAGACAAACACCTGTCAGGAATGGTCTAGATAATACTTAGTCCTACCATGAGTGGAGGGAACTAAACTAGATGACCTCTCAAGGTCCCTTCCTGTTCTGTGATTCTATATGAATAGGCAAATTAAAATAATTTATATAAAGGAAAATTGTGCTTCTCTAGGATAGTACTATTTGAGCATGGCAACAATATACTTGATAAACAATACCTGGCTGACTTAATTTGGACTTTCAAAAAGTCTTTGATAAAAATCATCTACAAAGGTAAACTAAAATAATGGGGTGAGAGATAAAGTACAGTCATGGATTACAGACAGACAGAGCAGGAATAAATGGTCATCTTTCAACATGGCAAAAGGTTAACAGTGAAATGCTCGGCAGGATTGGTGTTTTAATATATTTATTAATGACTTGGAAAAGGGGGTGAATGCTGAGGTGGCAAAATTGGCCAACAAACAAAATTGAAGCTAGTTAAGACTCGAGAAGGCAGTGAGGAACTTCAGAGGGACCTAGCATAACTAAGTGAATAGGTAGAACGATGGCAGATGAAATTCAGTGGTGATATGCAACATAATGCACACTGGAAAGACTAACTTGAACTTCTCATATACTTTACTGGGTTCTGAGGATTTGTTGCCACATGGAGTTATTCAGGAACAGGTATTCCTGAATATCTCTGCCTGTTAGCACTCTTATTCTAGAACAGCGGGGCCTTGATCCTGTTTAGTTTAATCTACACAGGAACAAAGCCTTTTTTTTTTTCCAGCATAAGAGTGTCTACACGCAGTGTTGTTCAGGAATAGTGGTACATGAATAGCTCCATATGTAGACAGGCAGTAAATTAGGTGTAACCATGCAAGAAAAAGATCTGATAGATACTGTAACAGGGCGGTGGGCCTTGAGGGCATGTGAACATCTCAGTGTGCCTGTTTTGGCCTTGCTCTCTTTTAAAACTTGGAGCTGTAGTTGCAGGGCACTTGAGTAGGATCCAGCGTGATCCATAGGAAACCAAGTATCAGGCTCTTTGCTTCTGGGGCAGTGGCAACAGATAGGCTTGGGATCACAGAGTCTTAGTATGGAAGTCTCCATGTTAGCCACAATGGATTAATACAGGGAGAGAACATGTCTTTTTTCCTCACATTTAATGGAAGCTGGAAAAGCCTGAGATGATTAATAGATTCATAGATATTTAGGTCAGAAGGGACCATTATGATCATCTAGCATTTTGAGTTTGTGCTCTTGTTTTGGGCTTTTGTTTGAAAATAAGACTAGCCCTGAAGAAAGGGTCTTGAACTAGATGCAATGCTCTTCTGTTTTTTGTGAGGTTTGTCATGATGTTTGTTTTTTTTCTTAAAACACTGACTTCTGGAATACTATTACTGCATGATTTCAGCTTTCATAAAATGGATGTATATATGATTCTAGCCCTTGTGGTTGTAGATAAAAGCTTGAATATGTGACCCAAGTCTGTAATAAAAATTCAAAACTAAAGGCAAATATAAAGAACACAAATTTGTTATTTATGATAATCTGATTTTAAGCCATTCTCCACTCTATTTGGGGGGGCCTAAAACATTATTTTTTGAATGCTTGGGATTGCGAATGCTGGAGAGGTTGTTGGGAGCTTTATTCTACTTTCCCAGCCAGTGAGCTGCTGCCTGCTTGCTTCCGTGTACAAAATAATGAAAGACATGGAGAAGATAAATCAGTGCTCCAGTTGCCATGTCTCAGAATATGAGTTCAAGACAACATTCAGCTAACTAAATGGCAATAAGATTAACTGATTTTTAAAAATATATTGCATAATAACCTGTGGAATTCAGGGCCACAGATATAATTGAGGATATAAGATGCTAATAATTCAGAAAAGTTTTTGACTTTAATGCAGTTGTGGATGTTATTATTTATATAAGGTAGAGGTAAATAAACATTTTTTAAAAGGAGGAATCTAAACCATCATGTTTCAAGGATGTAAGCTACCACTGACTAAGACATTAGGAAGAAAGTTTGTTTATAGGTAGGTTATTCTAGAACTGTCAACAAGTGGGTTCTTGCACCTTCCTTTGAAACATCTGGCACCTGCCACTGCTAAAAACAGGATACTGGACTAAATAGAACCACTGGTCTGATCTTCTAAGGCTGTTCCTTTGTTCTTAGGTTTCAGAGTAGCAGCCGTGTTAGTCTGTATTCGCAAAAAGAAAAGGAGTACTTGTGGCATCTTAGAGACTAACCAATTTATTTGAGCATAAGCTTTCGTGAGCTACAGCTCCTATGTTCTTAGTTAACCAATATTTCCACTAGGTGGCAATGTGGGTCACTGGTCTCTTATTTTACTGCAGATCATGAAAGATTTTTTTACTAGTCATTGGCATTAAAATCACTGTTTCATTCAAGAGGCATGTTTTTTAAAAAAGACAAAAACAAAACCCTGAAATATTCAATTTGTACATTGGAATTTTATCATGTTGTAAGATGGAGAGGTTAATTAACTTATGAACTCTTTATTGACATAAGATTTAGAGTATATTTTCCCTTTAAAATAGTTAATCGGTTAGATGGAAGACCTGTACAATGCTGCCTTAATATATTCAATTTGCTATAATGTAAATATCTTTATTCCTATTCTGTGTGTGCTTATAGAAACTCAATTAAAAACATAGCTCTCACAAATTGATTCTAATGTTGAAACATTTCTTAAATGATACATACAAAAAGCAACTGCACGACCATTTTTAAAACCCAGTGTTTTTTTATGTGCTGCCCTAAAGAGATCTTTTCGTAGCTACTTAGAAGCAAGATATATAGTGTCTGTGTAGACCTGATGACATTTTTCTTCTGGCACTAATGGTGCTCTATAAACTGAAGAATTGCTTTGGCTACTGAAGTTTCCTGAAGTTACTGGACTTAGGTGGTCATGTGACCTTCAAGAGACTGGAAGCCTTAGCACAACTCTTACCATGTTTAAGTTTAAAAAACAGGATTTGGGAGTATTTCTTTGGATAAATTCAGTGCACTGTTTATAAAGGTAGATGCTCTGGAGTTCTTTACAGAGCTGTGATTTATTGATTTTTATTTTTTCTACAACCTCAGTCTGTTAAGATTATCCATATATCCTCTTACATTGCGTAACAATGTCTTTAAAAACCTGAGCTGTACATTTTGTATGCTTTTTTAATTAGCAAGGGAGACAGTAGATCACTTAAAAATTAATGGAATATTCTGAAGTTCGTTATTATTTTTCTTTCAAATCCTGTGTATTTATTATCCTTTCATCTGAAGACTGGGAAAGCTTTTTCTTGGTTATTTGTAACCAGTCATGTGGAGAGCTTTATCATGGATAAAAGAAATCTGCAGGAACTTTTGACAGCATATTTGAGGATTTCTCTGCAGACTCAGAGGAATTTTTGCAGCATTTCATTCTCCAAATCTTCAGGATTTTTGTACATGGGGGAAGTTATTTTAGCTTCCTAATCAACTTGGTCCTATTTTTATATGCTCAGATAACCAAAAATAAAACAAAACTTTGCTTTAAATGGAGTTAAGATTCAAAGTATGTATGAGTAACATACAGGTAAAAAAAATCACAGGGGTGTTTTAATTATCCCAAAACAAGTGTTACAAATTGTAGAAATTCAGAGTTACTGTTGAAATTTTACATATCCAAACATGTTAAGGTGTGGCAATGTAGTATTAAGGCACCCAGACAAACTTAGCTATGCTCTGTGGTGCCAGGCAATAACTAATTATACTTTCGTGTGTATTAGTATGTTTGTTACCAGGTAAAACTAATTTTTAAAGACCTGTTTGAATTTTTTTTAATAACCTTATTCCCCTTGTAGTATCATTAGAAGAACAAATCTGTTGGGCAGCTGAGTGTGTGGGCATTATAGTGTTGGCGGGGGAGGGATTATAAACTGACCTTTTTTTGCATGTTAATTTAGTGTAATGTCAATGTGGGGACTTCCTTGATGTCTTTCCCCCCACTATATTGATAAAAATGCACTTGAGTATTCTTAATTTGTCAGTGCACACTAGGGAACTTTTAGGTGACACCAGCAGGGTCTACACAAGCCAGTGAGTGTTGAACACATTGGTGCACTTTAGAATTCATGCTCCTCTAGTGCGCATTGCTATACCATGTAGACAAGCCCTAAGTTTACCATGGGGGTGGGAGGTTGTATATATGTGTACACAAAAGCACCACTTTCTGTTCAGATTTCATTTTTCTTATAAAGATCAGAAAAAAGGATTTATAATATATTTTGGTAAAATCTGATTAGAAAACCGCAATAGAAACAACCGCCTTCCTCTGTAGCATGGGGCACGGGTCACTTGCTGGAGGATTCTCTGCTCCTTGAAGTCTGTAAACTACTATTTGAGGACTTCAATAGCACAGATATAGGTGTGAGGTTTTTTGCAGGAGTGGTGGGTGAAATTCTGTGGCCTGCGTTGTGCAGGAGGTCAGACTAGATGATCATAATGGTCCCTTCTGACCTAAATATCTATGAATCTATAATAGAGTGAAGGACGAGAAGAAATTATTGCATAACAGGCTGTAAAGGGAGATGTTTTCCAACACCATACTTCATTCCACCTTCACAGATAAGCGTGTGAATGAAGGGGGAACAAATTGTTGCAATACAGCAAATTTATACTATTTTTGGAGTGAAAATGAATGAAATTTAAATAATTCTCTCTTGTCTGAAACTAAAAACTATAAATATATTTTATCCCTTACTCTGGATTGACATACTGTAGATTAGTAATAAGAGAACATTGTATCATCAACAGTAGGCAAAAACATATTCATGAGTTCTGAATTACAGTCAAGAATGGGAGTGCACAAAACTTTCATGTAATTTTTCAGGGAAAAGTCAAGTATTAATCATTTTCACAAAAACTACTGTTTTACTGCTAAAAAAAAACCCCTTATTTTTCCAGACTTCTTAAACCACGTTATCCCATTGTACAATGGGAAATTACATAACAAGACATTTCTAGTTGCCTTATAAGTCCTTCTGGGTCATCTGAGCAGTACAAAGGTATTAGAGTGTGTTTGGAACCCTTTGGCTTGGGATTCCTCCAACATGGGGATTCCACAATGGGTAAAGAGCCAACTCCTATATAATCCTTCCCACAGCCCTCTGGTGCAGGAAATTTGTCATGGCAAGGAGGTTTGGGCTCAGCAGCATGCCTGGAGGACAATACACTTCAGCAATCCACAGCTGGTGAACAGTTCCTTGGAACCTGGCAGAGAATCAGGGAGCTGTAAATGACAGCGGCTGCATCATCCTGTCACAATGTAGAATGTATGAGTTAGGCTCCTGATATTTATTGTAATTATATTTTTTCCCTTTACCTTAAGGGGTCTTTGTGTGCTAAACTCTGCCAGCTACATGATTTTCATATCCACTGTACAGTGGCAGACAGGACTGAGTGGAGCTACCTTTGATGGTGATTTAGGGGACAATTTTCAGGTGTTTGGGCTCTTCAGTCTCTGTATTAGGCATATAGAGACCAGGTAGAAAGAAACCATCTTCTAGACAGGTCATTAATATTTCCCAGTTCTAGTTGTTTTGCTTTTAGAGCCCAAGGCATTAACGGTCAAGGACCATAATCAGCAGTTCATATTATTTGGAGCAAGGCTGGGTAACCTTGTTAACAGTTATCCATGATTTACACATCATCCTGAGTATTGTATTATTAGAAATTTAGAAGGCTCCTTTTTTAGCCATCTTCCCTCAGTTGGGTGGTTTGTTCACCATGAGAAGAAAGAAGGCTAGAGAACTGAGGGTGCTCACTTGAATTTGCATTTGATATCATATGTGGTGCTCCACCCAAAACTGTAGTCCATGTGTTTTAACCTCTGTCGGGTTTCAAAGGGCAAATTTGGGATCACTACCATCACCCATCTACCTCTGCAGATTGATGTCCTACATTTCCTGGATAAAGTCAGTCTAACTTAGACTGGGTTGGCAGAGCTATTTCTAGAGGAAGAAAATGCAATACTGGCCTTTGTCAGAGTTTTGTTCACTGAGGTTCTGATAATGCTCTATATCCATCACCCACCTATTAAAATTTCAAATCAGCACCTGTTTGCTTTCTTCCATGTTGCCCTTCATGCTTGAGAAGAACTACCTGTAATCATCTGCAGAGCTATCTAATTATCCTCTTTCAAATCCCTCCTTAAAATACTTTTGCCATGATGCCTACAAAAAACTTGACAATGGTTAAGTTGCTGACACGCTAATAGCACTGCCTATTATGCTGACCTGTACTGCCTCATTGTTTCCTTGCCCCCCCAACCCCTCTCTGTGTCATCTGTTGTCTTTGTCTTCTACTTAGATTGTAAGCTCTTTGAGGCAGGGGCCATCTTTGTTTGTTTGTACAGTACCTAGCACAATGAGGTCCCAGTCTATGACTGAGCCTTCTAGGCACTGTGGTAATACATGAGCTGAAAACCGGAGAAGTTTGGGGGAGGGTATATGTGGGGTTTCTGTTTTGGGTGCTGTTTTTTTGTTTCTGTTTTTTCCTTCTTGATGGGAGGTTAGAAGGGAAGAGTGCGACAGCTACAGAGGCAGAAGTGGTAGTGACCCAAAGAATGGAAGAGACAGTGAAGGTGACTGGATGTGGAAGGCCTGGGATGTACATTATTCTGGAGAGGGTAACTGAAAGGTGCTTCATTTGCAGGTGCTGCCTGATGGATCTGATGGACAAGAAGATCCGCGGTTTGGAAATGCAGCTAGAAACTATGGTTAGGTTTCGAAGGGGATTTGAGCAGATGACGGAGGAAAGAAGAGAAGAGGCTAAAGGGAAACCCCAACACTTGCAGATGCGTGCTGGACCAGATAACTGTGAGGGTAGACCTCTTGATGAGGAAATGGGCCAGTGGAAGCATGTGACTATGAGATCAGGGCAGAGGAAAAGACCAGTTAGGGAAGGAGAAATAGAGCTGAAAAACAGGTTTGCTGAGTTTGAAAATGAAGGGGAAAGGCAGGCAGTAACAGAAGATGAGTGAGCCAGGAAGATGAGAAGAGTAGCTAGTCCTACAAGAAAAGGGGAAGACACATGGAGATAGTCAGAGATTGGAGCTGCAGGAAGATAGAAGATGACTCACAGAAGATTGCAAGTGAGAAGAAAAGGCAAGAAGACTTTCAATTAGAAAAAAACAGAAGCGGGAAGGCCGGAGAATGACACCACTATTAAGAAGAGGCAGGTTTCCGTGACTAGGGGCTCCCTAGTAAGAAGAACAGACATGCCTGTCACTAGAGCTGATCTGGAGTATGGAATAGTGTGTTGTCTGTTTGGGGACTAAAATATGGGATGTGGACCTGAGACTGAAGAAGATCCTAATGGGAGCAGGAAAGAATCCTCTGATTGTCCTTTATGTGAGAACAAATGTTAATGTTATATTCTTGCCTAAACACATCAAGGAAGACTGTTAGGCTGGGGAAGATGCTTTAAGAAATAGAGATTCAGGTGAACTTCAGTATGATTCTTTCTGTTCCTAGAGAAGGAGAGAGAAGGTGAGACAAGATTATGATGGACAAGAGATGGCTCAGGCAATGGTGCTGTAAGGAGGGCTTTGGAATGTTGGTCGAACATTGCATGGGAGGCAGTCACAGATAGAGGAGTGTTCTCATGGGACGGACTCCACCTGAGTAGGAAGGGAAATAAACTTCTGGAATGGAGGTTGGCACAACTGATTAGAAGATGCAGCGATGGAGAAAGGAACAACAGAGGGTAGGAGAATGAACAAGAGGAAAGATGTTGTCAGTACAGCTGTTACTGACAGTCAGGTAGGCGATGCTGATAGTAAAATGACTGTACCTAATCGAGTGAAGAATCTGGGTGAAGCCAAGCAGAAACAATTAAGATGTCTGTACACCAGTGTAAGGAGTCTGGATAACAAAGTAGAGGAACTAGAATTACTAGGGCAAGAAGTAAAAACAGACATTATAGGGATAACGAAAAATGGTGGCATGGTAGTCATGACTGGAATACAGCTATTGAAGGGTATGTACTGTTCACGAAAGACAGAAATAAAGGTATAGGTGGTGGAGTAGCATTGTATATTAATGACAAGGTAGAGTATAAAGAAATTAAAATTGATGGGGTGGCTAAAATGGAATCTGTTTGGGTCAGAATCACTTTGGGGAAGAAGGGTAACAGAGGCTCCACTGGGATAGTCCTTGGGGTCTTCTGCAGAACCCCAGGATCCCATTTGGATATGGATAGAGATTTCTTTAATATTTTAATGCAGTGGTCCCCAACCTTTCTGTGGGAATTGCATATTCCTATTCCCAGAAGACTGTAGTGGGCACCAGACAGCCTGCCGCCAAGATGCGGCAGCGGCAAGAAGCGTCACCACTGAAATGCTGCCGAGAAACGGCAACGCTTCTCGGCGGCATTTCGGTGGGCGGTTCTTCGGCAGGCATATTCCGTAGTGGCATTTTGGCGGCGCGGTGTCCTGCAGGCACACACGACTGCCTCAGAGGGTGCCATTGTGCCCATAGGCACTGTGTTGGGGACCTCTGTTTTAATGCAATAAATTCTACCTGGAGTTATGTGATTGTGGAAGACTTTAATTTACCAGATATAGATTGTAGGGCAAATGCTACTAATGGTTTTAGGGCCCAGATATTTCTGGATGTGACAGCTGACAGATTTTTTTCACCAAATAGTCACTGAATCAACAAGAGGTGAAGGCACTTTAGATTTAGTATTGGTAAGTAGCGAGAACCTCATAGAAGAACTGGTTGAAGAGGACAACTCTTGGTTTGAGTGATCATGAGTTAATTCAGTTTAAACTAAATGGAAGGATAAACAAAAATAGGTCTGCAACTAGGGTTCTTGATTTCAAAAGGGAAAATTTAAAAAAATTAAAGGAATTAGTTAAGGAAGTGGACTGGTCAGACGACCTCTTTAATGTCATACCCTCCTCCACCCTGGCCTGAGTCACGTTACCCGTCCACCCAGGGGTCCTAAAAATTGCTAAGTCTGTGTGGCAGATCCCCTCTTCCATTCTGCTACCTACAAGAAGGTGGAAAAGAAGTACTATGTGCCGGCAAATGGATTTGAGTACCTGTATACCCACCCTCCAGCAGGATCCTTGCTTGTGTCCACTGTCAACGAAAGGGCCAGGTGAGCAGCACGCTGCAAAATAAAGATGCCAAGAGGCTCGACTTGTTTGGCAGGAAAATGTATTTGACAGCGAGCCTGCAAGCTCAGATGTCTAGCCATCAGGTCCAGTTAGGCAGGTACAACTTCAACCTGTGGGACTCCATCAGCAAGTTCAAGGAAGCCTTCCTCAGGACTGAGCCCAGTAGTTTGCCACCTTGGTGGAAGAGGGTAAAGCAGTGGTAACAGGCACCCTCCAGATGGCCTGGGACGCTACGGACTCAGTGCCCAGGGTGGTCACCTCTGCTGTGGTCATGAGGCACAGCTCCTAATTACAGTCCTCTGCGCTGTCCCAGGAGATGCAGATTACCCTTCAAGACCTCCCGTTTGAGTAAGCAGGGCTCTTTATGGAGCTGACCGATGCACAGCTCCATTGCCTTAAAGACTCCCATGCCACGCTCCGTTCATTGGGCCTACACACCCCTAAGCAGGCTAAAAAGCCATTCCATCCCCCTCAGCCTCTGTCAAGGTCCTGGGGTGTCCCCTGGTCCAGCTCCTACAGGAAGGAGGACAGAGACAAAGGATTTAAACGGCGTCACCCTTCATCTTCCTGTTCCTCTGCCCAGCCTGGTTCTTGGAGGGTGCTCCCGAGGATGGTGCCCCAGTCACTTCCCAGGATCCATCCATCCACCCCGTCCCCCCGGCTCTTTCCTCAACTGCCTTGTTCCCCTCTGGTCGTGGCTGACCTTGGACCTTTGGGTTCTTGACATAATATCTGCAAGCTACACCCTACAGTTCGTGATCAACCCTCCCTCTCACCCCCTTCCCCCATCCCTCTTCAGGGACCCTTCTCGTGAGCCACTACTCATTCAAGAGTTCAAGAACCTCCTATGCCTGCGGTAGAGGAGATCCCTCCAGATTTGAAGGGGAGAGGGTTCTACTCCTACTATTTCCTAGTCCCAAAAGCAAAAGGGGGCCTCAGACCCATTCCCGACCTGTGCCACCTCAACAAGTCTCTACAAAAGTTGAAGTTTTGCATGGTCTCTCTGGCCTCCATTATTCCTTCCCTGGATCCGGGAGACTTGTACACCACCCTCATCTTAAATGACACATATTTCCATTTTCCCAGGGCACAAGCGTTTCCTCTATTTTATGTTGGGCCACCACCATTTCCAATTCATGGCTCTGCCGTTTGGTGTTTACGAAGTGCATATCACTAGTGGCTGCTTACCTGCGGCGCTAAGAAGTGCAAATTTATCTGCACCTTGATGACTGGTTAATAAAGGGCTGATCCCGGGATTGTGCGGTGGCATCTCGATCTGGTTTGCTCCACCTGTCGCGACCTGAGCCTATTGATAAATGAGACAAAGTCAACCTTAATTCAAGTGCAATGCATAGAGTTTATTGGACGGTCCTTGACTCAACTCAGGCTAGAGCCTTCCTCTCCAAGGCTCGGTTCCAAGCCATGGCAGACCTGATCTTGTGCATGCAAGCCCACCCTCTCACCACTGCTTTCACGTGCCTGCAATTGTTGGGCCACATGGCAGCCTGCTCTTATGTGGTTCGGCACACGCGGGTCCGCCTCAAGCCCCTGCAGGCGTGGCTGGTGTTGGTCTATGTCCCCAACAGTCACAGCATGGACACTCTGGTCAGGGTCCTGGGCCAAGTACTATTGTCACTCACATGGTGGTAGAATCCTGCATGTTGTTGGAGGGAGTTCCCGTTCCGGCTTTGTCCCCGTCGGTGATCCCTCGGACCTGGGTGGGGAGCTCACCTGGGCAGTCTCAGCACACAAGGTCGTTGGTCAAGTCTGTTTGCTCCCTACACATCAACTTCAGGGAGCTCAGGGCAGTTCGCCTGGCCTGCCAAGCCTTTCTACCTCTCATGAAAAGCAGGGTGGTCCAGGTCCTGATGGACAATACAGCGGCTATATTCTATATCAACAAGAAAGGTAGAGCCAGATCGCCTGCCCTTTGCCAGGAAGCCCTCAGGCTCTGGGACTTCAGTGTATAACACGACATCCATCTCATAGCCTCACACCTCCCCAAGGACCAGGAATGCTTTGACGGATCGCCTCAGCAGGTCTTTCTCGTCTCTCCATGAGTGGTCCCTCCATCCAGAAGTGGTCAGCATCATCTTCCAGAGGTGGGGGACTCCCCAGGTGGACCTGTTCGCGTCCAGGCAGAACAGGAAATGCCACGTTTTCTGCTCAATTCTGGGTATTGACGGAGGCTCCCTGTTGGATGCTTTTCTGCTCCCATGGTCGGGGACACATTCCCCCAGTGCCGCTAATTCAGAGTCCTCATGAAGATCAAGCAGGATAGGGTGAAGGTGATCCTCATCCTCCTTGGCCGCGCTAGCACTGGTTCGGCATGCTGCTGGAACTCTTGGTGGCTGTTCCATTATAGCAACCGCTTAGGCCAGAGCTGCTGTCCCAAAACCATGGGAGTCTTCTGCACCCGAACCTGGTGGCACTGCATCTGACGGCTTCCTGCTGCATGGTTAAATGTGGAGGAGCAGGAGTGGTTGGCCACTGTCCAGCAGGTCCTGTTGGGCAGTAGAAAGTCCTCCACCTGAGCAACCTACCTGGCCGAATGGAAGCGGTTTCCTTGTTGGACTTTGGACAAAGGCTTTCAGCCCAAGTGGGCCTCGTTGCTGTTAATTCTGGACTACCTTCTGCATTTCAAGCTCCGAGGCCTGTCCCTTTCATCTATCAAGGTCCACTTGGACATTATCTCAGCCTTGCACCCCGCCGCTTGAGGGTAGGTCAGTTTTCACCCAGGACATGACTGCCAGGTTCCTCAAAGGCCCTGAGCGCCTCTACCCTCACATCAGGGACCCTGTTTCTCCATGGGAACTGAATCTTGTGCTGTTACAGCCTACCTTTGAACCTCTGGCTTTCTGCTCTCTCCTGGAAGATCGTGTTCCTCGTTGCAATAACATCCGCCTGTCGGGTCTCTGAGATTAGGGTGCTTACCTCAGAACCACCCTGTACTGTCTTTTACAAAGCCAATGTCCAGCTGTGGCCACAGCTTTCCTGCCCAAGGTGGTCTTACAGTTTCATACAGGCCAGGACATTTACTTACCTGTTTTTTTTCCAAAGCCACGTAAGTCGGAGAAGGAGCGTAAGTTGCATTCCCTCGGCATCAGGAGGGCACTAGCATTCTACATTGAAAGGACCAAGCCATTCTGGAAGTCGACGCAATTGTTCATTGCGGTGGCCGACAGGATGAAAGGGTGTCCAGTGTCCACTCAAAGAATTTCTTCTTGGATCAATTTGCCTGTTTTTGCTGCTGCTACAATCAGGCAAAGGTGCCCCCTCTGGCGATTGTCACTGCTCACTCAACCATGGCACAAAACTCTTCAGCAGCTTTCCTAGCCCAGGTGCCAATCTAGGACATCTGTAGGGCAGCTACCTGGTCATTCATCCACATGTCCCATTACGTACTTACCCAACAGGCCCAGTACGATGCTGACTTTGGTAGAGCTGTGCTGCAAGCTGCTAGGCTGTGAACTCTGAGCCCACTTCCAGAGAAACTGCTTGTGAGTCACCTAGCATGGAATCGACATGAGCAAGCACTCAAAGAAAAAATGGTTACCTACATTTTTGTAACTGTTGTTCTTCGAGATGTGTTGCTCATGTCCATTCCATTACCCGCCCTTCTACCCATCTGTCGGAGTTGCTGGCAAGAAGGAACTGAGAGGGCGTAGGGTCAGCGGCACCTAGTATCAGCGCATGAGCATGGCACTCAATGGGGTGCCATAACCGACCCTATGGATACCCCTAAGGCAAAAATCATCAATGACTGTGCATGTGGACGTGCACACACCTAGAATGGAATGGACATAAGCAACACATCTTGAAGAACAATAGTTACGAAAAGGTATGTAACTGTTTTTATCCCCATTTTGCAGATGGGAAAAATGGAGGTACAAAGATACTAACTTGCCTGAGACTAAGACAAAGCAAGTCAAAACAAGGAGACTCTCACTTCTAGTACTCAAATGAACAAAGGCTAAAAAACCATCTAATAAATAGAAGAGTGGCAAGTATGGGTTGCTATACTGTGTAAGTAGGAAATAAAGGTGAAGCAAGACCGAAAAAAGGGAATGAAGATGTGGAAGTAGAGAACTGACAAATGTTAGATGGTTTTGTTTCTGTAGCATGTAAGGAACAAACAGTTAAGAAATCTGGTGTCGGATGTTCTGCAGAAGGTAATCCTCTAGCCCATGTTGAGACAGAATATTTTGAGTCTCTGCCTTTGGTCTATGATACCTTTTGTTAATCCCAAATTAATCCGAAGTCTAGCATAATTTGGCTGTTCATGGAATAACAGGAATGATTGATGAACCTGCAAAGATATAGTTTCTTCTTTTTGAACTGTTAGTCCATGGAGGTTATAGTCTTTATGACTGGAAACTTGACGAAAGCATATTGCAGTGAGAGAGTTAATAGTCAGCTAAAAAGAAGTGGGATAGTGGTAATAATGCAAGGGGAGGAGTGAGAAATTAAATGGTATCTTTTTAGAAGTCTGCCTTATTGCTGTCTGCATTGCTCCTCTGGGATTTTTCTACTGAGTGCTAGAAAATCAGCAAGCACTTCTAGGTTTTTCAAGATGAAATTACTGCCATAAATTTTTATTTTTCTCTTGGTGTAAAAACTTAATTTAGGTGGGGAGGGTTTATTACCAATGTTTTCTTGGCAAGGCTAAGTTCAATTAATTTCATATGACATGCTCCAGGGTTCTCTCGCTCTAATTTTTTCTTTCCTTCCCGTCCCCCTTCCCCCCCCCACTCCACTATGTAGAAAGTACAATTTGTTATTGGTTTGCCTTTGGCTCTGGAGACCTCATTAAGGACTCAGGAAAGGGTTTCTATCTCTTTTCTTTGACACCTTTCTGTTTTCTGCTGAACTTGGGCCATTTGCATTGTCACATGGAAAGGAGTATAGGGGCTAGGAGTATAAAAGCTGTTGTGTTTATACCACTTGCTTATTGATTAGAAATGAATATAGCAAATAAAAAAATTGCTACTCTTTCAGTGTTATACAAAAATATACATTACAGAGTCCCATCATGCCTGTATTCCCATTTTAGAGCTGTTTAGACATGAGAACTGATGTAGTTTTTGTTGTTCTGACAGTTCATATGTAACATATCCATTTGTTTGAAAGTAGGGAAAAGATGTGTGAGTAAATATAATATTATGTTGACTTCTGAGACATCACATGCTATTTCAAGTTCTTGTTCCTATTAAAATACTTTAAGAGCATCTCTGCAAGCAGAAGTAATCTATGGAATTCTTTAGACTACACAATAATACAGGATGTATATAATGGGACTACAGAAGAGTCATAAGACTTGTTACGGTTTGTAAAGTGTGTAGGTATACAGTGAATTTCTGCAGCAAAAGGGAATGTGTATGTGATAATTTATTATACTTGCTAATAAAATTAAAATGAATAAAGGCACGATTGAGCTCTTAAAGGCATAATCTTGCATTTGTGACTGCCTATAAATGTCTCAAGAGGAGATTTGGGAGCCATTGTGCTGCAAGTACACTGAAAAAATGTTTCCTGGAACTGTAGGGAGCTTCACTAGCTGATGAGGTGGGAAGCAGTAGGGTTAGCCCTCCTGCCCTCTCTCTTTTTCATTCACTTCAATCCCTGTTGGTGGTAGCATCATGTAGTTAGCACCCTGCCAAATTCTCGGCCATGAAAAACACATCACGGACTGTGAAATCCAGTCTTCCACCATGAAATCTGGAGGTTTTTTGTGTGATTTTACCATTAGCTATAGAGGTTTCATGGGTGAGACCAGCATTTCTCAAATTAGGGGTCCTGACCCAAAAGGGAGTTGCACAGGGGTCACAAAGTTATTTTAGGGGGAATCATGGTATTGCCACCCTTGCTTCTGTACTGTCTTCAGAGTTGGGTGGCTGGAGAGCAGCAGCTGTTGGCCAGGTGCCCAGCTCTGAAGGCAGCGCCCTGCCAGCAGCAGTACAGAAGTAAGGGTGGCAATACAATACCATGCCACCCTTACTTCTGCGCTGCTGCTTTCAGAGCTGGATAGCAGGAGAGTGGTGGCTGCTAACTCAGGGCCCAGCGCTGCAGGCAGCAGCGCAGAAGTAAGGGTGGCAATACCATGCTATGCCATCCTTAGTTCTTGCGCTGCTGTGGGCAGCGGCTCTGCCTTCAGAGCTGGGCCCCGGCCAGTAGCTGCCGCTCTCCAACTGCCCAGCTCTGATGACAGTGCTGCCGCCTGCAGCAGCACAGAAGGGTAGCAGTACTGCAACCCCCCCCTGCAATAATCTTTCAACCACCCCACAACTCCTTTTTGGGTCAGGACCCCTACAATTACAACACCATGGTATTTCAAATTTAAATGCCTGAAATCATGAAATTTGCTATTTTAAAAATCCTGTGACTGTGGTGAAATTCACCAAAATGGACCATGAATTTTGTAGGGCCCTACATATAGTCCTTGTAATCCTGAGTGCAAGGACCGTGTCGGTCCCTGACCTTTCATCATGATGCAAGGAGACAGGAGGCTGCACCTGCACAGGGCCAAGCATACGCTTACTCTAACTAAGGTGTTTTGGAAGATAAATGGAATGAAAAAGTTATTTATTCCATTTATAAAACTACTGTAGAATATCAGTTTATGTGAAATATAAATGGTTACTTCTCTCATGGATAAGCAGACAAATGGAGTTAAATGCGCTGTGCATTGACTTGTTGCTGGCCCATGTAGTGTGGTACAGTCCAGTAATGAGGTTTAAATTTTAAATATTCCAAAGGCAACATATTGTGTTTTACCTGCAGTTGCTCTCAACTTTTTCAGACTACTGTACCCTTTTCAGGAGTCTGATTTGTCTTGTGTACCCCCAAGTTTCACCTCACTTAAAAACTACTTGCTTACAAAATCAGGCATAAAATTACAAAAGTGTCAGAGCACATTAATACTGAAAAATTGCTTGCTTTCTAATTTTTACCATATGATTATAAAATAAATAAATTGGAATATAAATATTGTACTTACATTTCAGTGTATACTATATAGAGCAGTAGAAACAAGTCATTGTATGAAATTTTAGTTTGTACTGACTTTGCTAGTGCTTTTTATGTAGCCTGTTGTAAAATGAGGCAAATATCTAGATGAGTTGAGCTGATGTACCCCTGGAAGACCTCTGCGTACCTCCAGGGTATGTGTACCCCTGGTTGAGAACCACTGTTTTACAGAAAAGACCATAGAATTAAAATATCCCAAGATTTTGACATAATTGATTCTGATTCTTTTTCTTAATTTTTTTCCCTCCTCTCCCCTCCCCATAGTTTCTGGCAAGAGAGAGTGATTTTTATGGTGAATGCAGAATAGTCTATATGTGTGAGCATTATGTACAGTGAGAGCAAAAAGAATGTATAAGGCTTTTCAACATATTCTCAGGAAGACTAAACAAAGGCTCTTTAGAAGTGAAATGAACAATTTGTTTTACCCATTGCAGTGTGTTAATCTAAAACACTTCCCAAAAAATCTACTTAACAAAATTAAGAAAAAATTGAGAATGTTGAGAATTTAATTAATCAGGTACCACACATATACTGACCCTTAAAAAATATCTATTTTGATAATGCAAGTTATAAAGATAGGATTTGTTAAAAAGCTATGGATAGAGATTTCATGCAAACTTCATCCCAGTGTTTACACAGTTAATATCTGTATTAGAAAGGATAAAGGACCAAGTAATAAAGATGAATGTTAAGTCTGTTTGAAAAGTGAGGCTTCAGACTGGAAAGAAGACGCATAAATTGCATGTTAAGACCATTTGAAAGTACAATAAAATACAAAATCATAATGGTTAATAAGGAGGGAAAAAGATGTTGAAAAAGTTTCAGTTTAGAAGAGATCCGTTACCTTGAGAAATTCAATATTTCAGCATAATATGTGTAAAATAATTGCTAATAAAGATAGGTACATTACACAGCCCACTATTTTTCCAGAAAGGATTGTCAGATGCTTAGTTTTTATTTTGTCAAAAGAATATATTCCTAAACATTGTGATAATCAAAAGGTGGACGGTGATAGTAACAATTTAGAATTGCTGAGTTGTTGAATCTGTAGTGCTTTCAAATCTTCTGATATTAAAGTGTGTGTGTGGGGGGGGATTCGAGGATATTTTCAACTGACAAAATTAAGATCAAATGTTGAAATTATCATAATCAAAAAACCTTAATCTCAAAATAGTTTCCAGCAAATTTTGCCAGTCTCCTGAACATTAAAATATGTTCAATACAACTTGTTGCTTTGACCTTCAGTTGGGTGCATGCTGTAGCCAACATTTGTTTAAGGATTAAAATGCACCTCCAGAAACGTAGTGAGCTCTGATTTTACATAATAATCTTGAATGCTGTGCACAAGATAGTTGTTCAGCATCCTAGATGTCCATTAGCAACTGATATAATCCATTGTCTGCTGTCAGTTTATTGTTTAGTCTATTTATTTTGTTATATGAGGAATGAGAACTTTGAAGCAGAGGTGAATCCACATTCTCCACTATGGAAATAGAAGGAAGCATAAAATCATAGAATAATACAATCATAGGAATGAAGGGCTAGAACGGACCTTGAGAGGTTATCGAGTCCACCCCCTGCACTGATGCAGGACTACATATATTTAGGCCTTCTAACTTGTTCTTAAAAACCTCAAATGACAGAGATTACACAATCTCCCATGGAGCCTATTCCAGAGCTTATCTATCTTTATAGCTAGGAAGTTTTTCCTAGTATCTAACCTACATCTTCTTTGCTGCAGATTAAGCCCATTACTTCTTGTCCTAACATCGGTGGACATCGAGAACAATCGATCACCATGTTCTTTATAACCTCCTTTAACGTATTTTGAAGACTGTTATTAGGTCCCCACCTCCGTCTTTTCTCGAGACTGAACATGTCCAGTTTTTTTAAAACTTATGCATAGATCAGGTTTTCTAAACCTTTTATTATTTTTGTTGCTTTCTTCTCTCTTCAGTTTAGCCACACCTTCCCTAAAGTGTGGTCCCCAGAATTGGACACAGTACTCCAGCTGAGGCCTTACCAGTGCCTAGTAGAGTGGGACCATTACCTCCCATGTTGTACATATGACAATCCTGTTAATACACCCCAGCATGATACTAGCCTTTCTTGCAGCTGGATCACATTGTTGACTCATATTCAGTTTGTGATCAATTATAATTCACAGATGCTTTTCAGCAGCACTCCCACCTAGCTAGTTATTCCCCATTTTGTAGTTGTGCATTTGATTTTGCCTTCCTAAGTGAATTACTTTGAATTTTCTGTTACTGAATTTCATTTTGTTGATTTCAGACCAGTTCTCCAATTTGTCAAGATCATTTTGAATTCTAATCCTGTCCTCCAAAGTGCTTGCAACTCCTCCCAGCTTGGTGTCACCTGCAAACTTTATAAGCATGCTCTCCATTCCATTATTCAGATCATTAATGAAAATGTTGAATAGTATTGGATCCAGCGCAGACCCCTGCAGGATCCCAATAGGTGAGTCCCCCAAGTTTGACAATGAACTGTTGATATCTACACTTTGAGTACAGTGTTTCAACTGGTATGCACCCACCTTACAGTAATTGAATAGGTGGAGATGAGGCAGGGAACATGGGAAGAGGGCCAGTAACAAGAGGCGGTGTTGGTAAAAGCAGCAGTAAGTGGGCAGAATCCAATCATGGTGTGGATTTTGAGGGAACCCTTCTGCCAGGATGGAGAGGGCTCTATGGTGACAGGTTGAGAACAAATTTCATTACTGGTCCCTGGTCTTCAGAGGTTTAAGAAGCAACATCTCATCCCTCTCTGTGGTTCCCAGGTCATTTATCCTATGGAGAGCATTAGGAGAAGACTCTGTGCAGTTCCCTGGGAATTTTGTCCTCTTCCATGGATTTTCCTGCACAATTGTATGCTCTAGTCTTAAAATTCTAGTTTAAGATAACCTATCTTCATGTCAATCTGTGGCATGACCTTGTAGTTGTATCTTTATATGTAGAATTTTAGACAGATAAGGATATGCATTAGGTCGCATTTCCGTAGTGTGTCCTCTAATGTGGCCTATAATTATGCACCTTGTTATAAAGATAAGTGAAAAGTAATGCTGGATTGCACAAGATGTGTAATTATTTTCCCGGTATGTAAGTTTAAGGTGTAATAGTCCAGTTAGCATCACCATACTACAAATATACCATTTTCCAGGATTAAGTTATGAAACTACCATATCAACCCTGCAAAAAAGAGAATGAAATAACTTTTTTCTTATTGTTTGTTGTCATAATGGTATTTCAAGAGAATAAATTCACACATTCACTTTCAGTAAATAATTTCTGAAAAGGATAATATGTCCACAGAATATATGTCTTGTTGTTGATGTCTTATTGGAAAGGTTTTCTTCATCAGCCTTCATAGCTCAGATTTATATTTTTTGGGTTTTCTTGTTGTACCATGAACTTTATGGACAGTACAGCTTAATATATATGATTTGGCTCGAAAGAGAAATCCACCCCCTTAAAAACAAAATAAATACCACCACCACCACACTGGTAGATAAGCTTACAATGTCTGGTATTCTATTTTTTTTAAATTACGTTTTTAAAGTGAGTGTACTGTGTGATTTAATTACACTAGAAGAAATTATTTAAATGGCTGGAAATTTTAAAGTGTGGTTTAAAGCACCTTTGCAGAATTGTCATGAAAATGTATCAACCCAGGTATAAAATCTACTTCCCCCCTCTTACACTGTGATAATAAAAAAACCTAATATTTTGCTTTCCCATCAGAAAAGTTGCTTCTTTCAGCCAAGTATAATTTTGCGGTGTTGGGCTAAAATTATATCATAAATGAAAACTTTTGACCATAAACTTTAAGCAAATTAACAGGTTTGGGCCATTATTTAATGAGTTAGCACAGAATATAATAGACTGGTGATGTGTGTTCTGTTTTGTGTAGGTATATTAAACTTATTTTCAAGAGCATTAGAATTAAAGACTGAAAGGAACAAGACTTAATTTATTTCATAATTGTGCCACTGAGGTTTGGTCTTGCGTTTAAAAACTGTATGTGGGGTTTTATCTGTATGGCCCTCATCTTTAATGGAAAAGCTTCATGACAGAGATGAGGCGCACCAATTGAAAATCTACCTTTTAAAAAAAAAAAAAAAAAGGCAAGGCTTTATTTGAAGATAGATAGATACCTCTATTGGACTCTTGCAGAAATCAGAAAATGTACTTATTTTTCTTGCAGTGTTATATCTCTCATTTCCCAAATGAGGCAAACAATTTTTGTGTATCATGTGTACAGCAACAATAGCATGATTTTTAATAAAGAAAAATGATGATCTTTAAAACAAATTGAATTTGTTTTATAATTAAACTTCTTTCCATAGCTCAAAGCATTTTCAAGCAGATTAATGGAAATAACTATTTTTTTATATACACACGGAATATGATGTATCACAGTATTCTTGCCAGCAAGTTAAAGAAGTATGGGCTGAATGAATAGACTATAAGGTGGATAGAAAGCTGACTAGATTGTCGGGCTCAATTGGGCTAGATTGTCGGGTAGTGATCAATGGCTCCATGTCTAGTTGGCAGCCGGTATCAAGTGGAGTGCCCCAAGGGCTGGCCCTGGGGCCAGTTTTGTTCAATATCTTCATTAATGATCTGGAGGATGGTGTGGATTGCACCCTCAGCAAGTTTGCAGATGACACTAAACTGGGAGGAGAGGTAGATAACCTGGAGGGTAGGGATAGGATACAGAGGGGCCTAGACAAATTGGAGGATTGGGCCAAAATAAATCTGATGAGGTTCAACAAGGACAAGTGCAGAGTTCTGCATTTAGGACGGAAGAATCCCATGCACCGCTACAGACTAGGGACCGACTGGCTAAGTGGCAGTTCTTGAAAAAAGGACCTGGGGATTACAGTGGATGAGAAGCTGGATATGAGTCACCAGTGTGCCATTGTTGCCAAGAAGGCCAATGGCATTTTGGGCTGTATAAGTAGGGGCATTGCCAGCAGATCGAGGGATATGATTGTTCCCCTCTATTCAACATTGGTGAGGCCTCATCTGGAGTACTGTGTCCAGTTTTGGGCCCCACACTACAAGAAGGATGTGGAAAAATTGGAAAGAGTCCAGCGGAGGACAACAAAAATGATTGGGGGACTGGAACACGAGACTTATGAGGGGAGGCTGAGGGAACTGGGGTTGTTTAGTCTGTGGAAGAGAAGAATGAAGGGGGATTTGATAGCTGCTTTCAATACCTGAAAGGGGGTCCCAAAGAGGATGGATCTAGACTGTTCTCCTTGGTAGCAGATGACAGAACGAGGAGTAATGGTCTCAAGTTGCAGTGGGGGAGGTTTAGGTTGGATATTAAGAAAAACTTTTTCACTAGGAGGGTGGTGAAGCACTGGAATGCATTACCTAGGGAGGTGGTGGAATCTCCTTCCTTTGAAGTTTTTAATATCAGGCTTGACAAAGCCCTGGCTGGGATGTTTTAGTTGGGGATTGGTCCTGCTTCGAGCAGGGGGTTGGTCTAGGTGACCTCTTGAGATCCCTTCCAACCCTGATATTCTATGATCCTATAATCACATTACAAGGCTGAAGTTGGTTACCTATTTGTGTCCAATTCCTTATTCATAGTCTGTAACCTTTTGTAACCTCATTCATAGTGCTGAGTGTGTGCATCAGAAGGAAACAGACCAGTTCATAATCATGGCTGTCTTCAAGTGGTTCAGTGAGGTTCCTATACATGTGCTTTTTGCTTGATGAAGAAAAGGAATGTGAACTCTAATAACACAAATTCTTTCTGCTCTGCCATTTATGCTGGGTTTGAAAGGGAAGATGTACTCGCCCTGGTAGAAAATAGCAAAAATGGTTTAAAATATATTTAAAAAATTTAGTAAACCTTCACCGAGAAAAACAAAAGCTGATGTTGAGAATTCGGTATTGAAATGGTCAGAAAAGGTGCATTGCAGGGAGGGTATCTTCCTGTCTGTTTGAAAAGCACCGAACACATTTTGGGTACTACTTCAATAGAAATAATACAATATTTTCAGTCTGAACGTGAACAAATTATTCATTTTACTTCAGAGATCTTAGTTATCTTGAATACCTTTGGCCACTAGAGTGTGCTATGCAACTGCAAACTTCTTCTCACTCAAGAACAGAAATTCTCTCTTCATTCCATGTTCTCACTAAGCAGATAAAGGATTCATATTCTTGTAATGCCAAATCAGTTCATACATAACATGCAGCCTTTAACTGTGGAAACTTATTTGAATGACAGTAATGGCTTCATTGCAAGTTACTTAAATGTTTAATGTTGTATAATTTACTGAAATGTGTATAATCCTTTATTTAACTAGATCAAAATAATACACTGTTAACATTGTTTTTAGCATTAATTAATGTGGTTAATTAAACTTAAAACAGTATAGCCAATCTCAGTGGTTTTAGTTCTGTGATCATTCTTAATGAGAGGTTATTTGGGTAAAAAGTTTGAAGTTAAACATGTTTTGAAGATTTTTTTTAAATAAACTTTCTGATTGAATAAATTATTCTCTTCCTTCCCCCTTCCCTTTTCCAAGGCCTTTCTATATTGCTAACTAATTCTGTTTCAGTGGACTGTCAGCTGCCATTTCAGGAAGAGGTTGATTAACTGCAGATTCCCTTCCTCCCTTCTTGCTAAATTTTAGTTTTGCAAAGCAGAATTGTAGACATTTTTGATCTATGTGCTCCTTCTGTGGAACAGAAGCAAATGCTATGTTGACTGAAATATCAAAATTAGTGTAACTACCAAATAAGGGGAATAAAGTGTTGCTTTCTCCAACAATGGTGGTTCTTTATTTGTCCTCTTCAGTCACAAAATGTGTAACTTTAGCATTAGAGCTTAGAGACCTCATCAGCGCTGCTGCTGTATATGTTACAGATTCCAGATAATATAAGGTGTACAAATGCAGTTTACTGTGTAGTTTTCAAATGTCTGAACTTACCCTGTGAAATAAAACAAGTGATAGAGAAGCCAACTAAGACCATTGTATTGGTATTTGAAATGCAGTAAGTTAATGTTGTTTCAGCACTTCCTATTACAATATCCTGTTTTCAGGAGATCATAACTATAGTATTAAAAATTTCATTTTTGACAGATGTCATATTTGTATATGAGTCTTTAGCCAATAGGAATGTTGCATCCTTAAGATGCTTATTTGTGTGGAACCATTAATTATAATGTGGCAGTGTGGATTTGATTTAAATCAAATTGATTTAAATCATGATTTAAATCACTGGTCAGGAAGACTTGATTTAATCATGGATTTCTACATAAAAGTGCATTCTTGTTGGTTGTTGTTAACCTTAATACATATTCTTCACAACTCAGAGATAGATGTAGGTTTCATTTTTAGAAGGTACACACTGTACATTTTTAAAGTGATTTATTTTGAAAACTTTTCAGATTAGTTTAACAGCTATATCAGAAAATGAATGTTTAGTTATTTCATTTACCAAAGGTAATTGAAGCAGATATTTATGAAGTCATTGGGAGGTGAACTATCTCCTATTCAACGGGTTAATCATTAATATTTGGAGGATTTTCTTGCCATGCTGTATTAGGAGGGGAACATCACCAGACAGACATTTAAATTGTTTTATTTAACTAAAACAACAATGTTACGTATTCTGGATTTTTTTCTTTAACAGCAAACATATAATATTTTAACAAAACAAGCATATGAATTTTTGAATTTAGTTAAACATTCAAGTTTTTTAAAATCAGGTTTGTTTTTGTTAAAATTGTTTTAAACTAAAGTAGTTAAATGAAATATTAAAAAAAAAATTAGACAGACTGTGTCAGCCAGGTCAACATGAGAAACTTAAAATATTGGCTTCTGCAGCTAACTCAGTCGTCTTCACCTTCATTTTTCCTGTTTCTTCATAATCTGGAAAAGAAACAAGCTTTCCTGCTTTTTCAGGTCCCAAATGAGTTCTCAGTTTGGAATGAATTAGTCCAAAGGAAGAAAATATTCTTTCTACACCGGCAGAAGAAGCTACTGCTGTTAAAAGTGAGATTATCACTTCAACAGTCTCTGAATTCAAGTGCTTAAGTGACTTCCACCAGTTCACTAGTGTGACTTTCTTTAAAACATCATCAGCAAACATATATTTCTTGAATGGTTCATCCTTGGCTCTGAAGTTTATTAGGGTTGGCATTATGGAGGTATGATTGCTGGATGTCCATGTCATAGCCAACTCCTCTTCTTCAGCAGTTCAGGTTTGAGCCTGGTGCCAAATATTGAGAATATTTGCAAGAAAATGAGCTGGGGATAGCGCTTGTCCCATTTGTTTTTTTAATGCTTGTAATTTAACTCTGTCATTGCATATTTCTCTTTTTAAGATCTATCTCAGTTCCTTCCAAATTTCAACAGTGTCAGCAATTAAATAGCTATTTTCCTACATTTTGCTCAAGGCTACAGAAATAGGCTTCAGGGTACTTAGCATGTGTTCGTTTCTTTTAAGCCCAATATTGAGAGCTCTGGTTGAGACAGTGCCATCTATTTTTTCACGATTTTGTTCACAAACTGTCATCACATTAGGCCAGTTCTTGATATAGTGCTCAAAACAGTCCACTACTGAGTTCATCACACATCTGGTGGGAGAGTTAGCTTGGTCCCTCCCACTTTTTTCAGAGCAGCTGCTGCAAAGTGGTTGTTTTGGAAGTATTTTGCAATTTCAACAACATTAGCCTTTATTTCTGGAACACTGAAGTCTTTGGCTAGGAGGTGCATCAAATGAGAAGTGCAAACATATGTTATTAGCTTGGGACTCTCTTCTAAATTTCTTCATCTTGGATACATTTGTAGTATTGTCTGTGACCAAGCTCATACTAGACATTTGAATTTTTTTTCACAGTTTGTTATAGCTTTTACTGCTACTTTTTGTAAGTATTATGCTGTATGTGCATTTCCTGATGTATCAATTGTTTCTGTAAGGAAGACATTCCCTTCTTCTGTTGTCACACAAGCACATACAACAGGATCATTGTGGACATTGCTCCACCTATCAAGACTCAGGTTAACAATTTTACCCTCTAGACCTTTTGCACACTGCTCAATTTCTCTTTCATATACTTTATCCAGCAATTTGCCTGTGACATCTGCTCTGCTGGGTGGACTGTATCCTGGTCTTAATGACTGAACCATGTTAATGAAGTGTGGTTCTCAATCATACAGAAAGGAGAGTTTGTTGCATCAACAAACCAGGCAATTTTTTCATCAATTATCTCTTTTTGTAATCTGCTGGTTCTTATCACAAACTTATCTATTGTTGTTTCTGGATAATGATTTTTTTTTCTTTTTGCTACAGGTAATATACTGTGGCTATGTGACATACATGGTGTGACTGAAACACTATCATTGGCAGGTTTTTCAGAGTAGCAGCCATGTTAGTCTGTATCTGCAAAAAGAACAGGAGTACTTGTGGCACCTTAGAGACTAACAAATTTATTAGAGCATAAGCTTTCGTGGGCTACAGCCCACTTGATCGGATGCATAGAATGGAACATGTAGTAAGATAATAACTCTGAAACTATAGAAAATGATGGTGATCTTGAAGGTGGATAGCCTTCAGAATCCTGTATGTTGAGGATGGATTCTTCTAAACAAAATAAGTCAATGCAGTTATTTAATTATAATGACCATACTGCCAATTTAGTATTACTCATGGCATTCACTGACACTCAGTATTACTTTAAAGGTGAAATTGTAAAAGGAAGATCTGCCTATTTCAGCTATTTATTTTTTTATCACAACTGCATCTAAAATGATAGTACCATAGAGTAACAACTATATTTTTGGCTCAAACATGAGAATTCAAGAATACTCCAGAAGGAAGAAAGGCAGTCCTTAAGAAAGACGTATGAAATAAAAAAAGTTTACCAGCCTGAAGATCCTGCATATTCAGACATGTTCCTTTCATCATCTTCAAAGCAGCTTCCTCCTGAGAAGGAACACTTCTCAGGATTGTTTCATTCTGGCAAGTAGGCCTTGCATTTCTTTGTTGCACTGTTTGCATTTTGCATGCATGCCTGTCTTACCCACAAGTAGAGGAACTTCATTAAAATATTCTCAAACTGGGTCTCTTTTATGGCCTGCTGCCATTATAGGTTTTCCCTTCTAGTGAGAGAATGGTATGGTAGATCTCAAATCAAAGAAGGCTACACTCAAAAAGACCTCAAGACATCTGGAATATGGTGCTCAAACAATTTCACTTTTGTTTCTGCTACCTGTCCCTCCCTTCTCACATTTATCTCCAGACTTTTACTCCTTGTCCAGATCTATTCCGCCCCCAGCAATCTTCTATTCATTGAACTTTTTGAAACTTTGCATTTTTAGAGAGAGGTAAGGTATTGACTCTGTGTACACAAATTTGTAGAGGGACAATAGAGTTGAAGTCTGTTATTTCTCACCTCTATATATAATTTTTTATAAACGTTTTTGCTGTTAACAAACATGTTATCTCTAGAGACATAAATCCACAGTTTGAGAACTGCAAAACTAAGCATCTCTGATGGTACCATGTAGACTGAGCACTGAGTCCCATTGGATAGATAAAAAGATTAACCTAAATAATCTATACAGAAGCCTCTGGAACCCCGTAAGATTGGGTCCCTAATCTAATAGCTATTGGAACTCATTTACAAAACTTTTCTTAAACATTACATGAATATATTGTCTCATACTATAGAATTAAAATTTATAATCCCTATTCCATGATGAGATATCTTTGAGCTATAATGTATCTTAATTAAAACTATCTTTAGATAGGGTTTTTTCTCAAAACGCATTTTATCAAAAAAATCGGATTATTTATTTATTTATTTATTTATTTTTAAAAGTCATTGATTTTTATCCACGCTGTAATGTTGGCTAACTGCATGCTCTCCTTCATGGAGGTAAAAATAATGCTTTTTTTCTTCTTTTTGTAAGTTTAAAGAAATTACTTGCAGTAACTTGCCCCCCAACATAAATCTTCTTAAAGGTCTAAGTGCATATGCTCTTTCCTCTGCAATCCTCTAGCCTCTCCAGGTGAATCTTTGATCGCCAAATTACATATTAATTTCCAAATGCAGTTTTTTAATCTGTGCTCTATGGCTTTATTATCCCATTTGCTGAAACCTTTGGTATGACCTCACCCATTCCGGTAAATGTCTTTCCTCTCCCTATCAGAATTCTCAGGGATCCTCCTTTGCCCTACTCTCAAGATCGCAAATGGTAACCATCATCTGTTTTTCAAGTTCTCCTTTACTGAACTCCCTTTGGAGCCAATCAGTGTCACTCTTTAATTTACTGCAGGGGGTCATTGTTGAGCAATGAAGGTGTAGTCTCCCCACCCATCAAGGAGTTCAGGGCACTGCAGCACGACCTTTTGTGTTTCTTTCCCCTTATATTAAAAGACTGCTAAATAGAATAGAGAGGAAAATAATAAAAGCAAAGATAAGAGTGAAACTTGTCATATGTCCTCCCATATGTAGGCACTATGGAACATCACTGTAATGGTTCTCTTAAAGCAACACATTGCGATTAGGTATCAGGAGGATGTATGATGTATTTCTTCTTTAACTGTAAATTTCCTTGCTTTTACTATCTTCTGTCAGAAGTGCAAGGTTCCTTTTAATGTGGTTTTTGGTGTGTGATAATAGATAAGTTTGTTCTGTTTAAGAGATGCAGTGTTAGCAGTGTTTGACCGATAAGATTAAATTAAGCGGTAAATTAGGATGTAACATTTCCTAAAGTCATTTTATGTTTTAATCAGGACTGAAATGATATAGGATACACAGCTACTGAAGTGGTAACAAGAAAGGAAAACTAAAAGGTGGTGGTAGTTTTTGGTAAGGGATAATATTATGTTTAAGTATTGTTTCTATGTTTAATTATTCATCATGAAAAACCAAAGCTGTGCTTGAACGTACAAGCATTCAAGCCCCCCTGAATGTATACATTAAAAAAATTACAAGGCAATCATCAATTGTATCTTCACATGCTGTTTCTTACATAATACAATACAACATCATGTATGTTTTCTTCCGCTTCAAGTACATATCTGTAATATTTTGTAATGTCTGTCTGTTTTCATTATTTAATTATATTCTATTTGTTATTATAATACTATAGTATGTTTATTGACATAGTCATTTTACATAAGTTCCCTTATCTATCTGGTATTATAATAGTTCAGTCAGCATTCATCTATTTACTATGTGCTTTCTTTTCAACCAGCAGTGCCCCTGCAATATTCCAATTCAGGGGATAAGGAAGTTAACTTTCAAGTTAGTTTAGCTCTGAACTAGCCTATGTAAGCCACCAAGTTTTCACTGCTGTTTTGTTTTGTTGTCTATCATGTTGTATAAGTTTAGTCCAGCATTTCCCAAAGTGTGGGATGCAACCTTTTGGGGGGCAAGAGGAAATGCAGAAGATCTATAAATTAATATGAGTAGGCCTTCAATGCACAAAGGGATTGTAGGGAGAATGACTGATATAATTTCCTTTGAGTGGGGCTTCACTCCCAAACTTTTGGGTAATGAAATTTACTTTGTACTACTTATTACGTAGGCACTGAGCACAACTCCAGGTTTAAGATTGAGCTCTAATTTGCACTTAAAGCAGTGATACGATCTCTTATTTGTATGAAAAATACTGTATTCCTCCCCATACTTACAGCACTTACACTGGGTACAGATTGAATTGTCTGAGATTTTACAAGTAAATTTGTTAGTCCCGAAGTAAAAATTTAGTTATAATTGTCTAAGTAATTTAGCATCTGTCAGTCTTTCCTTTGGTCCAAACCATCTTAAAATAATAAGGCAGAGTCTTAAAATTTTCCATATAGTTAATGTTAATTGAAATTGTACACATAGGCTATATTTGAAAAAATTAGGTTGTAATTAAACTAAGTTATTAATGATTGTTGTATATAATTGCTTTGGTTATATAGGCTACAGACTGGTTCAGGTAACTCTTAAATGGGACCATTGTGACATCAGAGGTAATTCAACTAATTGCCACCCTTTCAGTACAATTTATTTGTGTGCAACATTTCTATTGGTTGTAATGAATCAGTCATATGAGGAGAGTGGACATGTTTCAAGACTACTGACTGGTAGTTTATTTGGCCCAACTGGCTCTGCTGTTTAAAGATTCTGTGTCCACATACTAGTTTGACTATCAGTGCTTGGAAGGCTCTCTGTGGCCCTACTGCCTTGGCTCCACTGTGCATTGAGATGGCAGTGGTGGGGGAACTGGGGCAGATGTGCAGGGGAAACCCATAAAGAACAAACATATTGGAGATGGGGTTTTCTCTTCACATTGTGCTAATTAACGTAGCCATCTATATCTATAAGTAAATTAATATTAAGGGCCACATTTGCCAGATGCTTCAACTACCTTCCACAGCACTGGCAATGCAAAGCAGCTATAAATCCAGTTTATCTGGCTCGGACACTCTGGCAACACTGCAGTGCTTCATTGAATCTGCTGTTTAAAGCTTGAAAAAAATATTTAAGGGTGATACTACATATCATCCTATTACTAGAAATATTGCATGGTAACATTCTCTTTCAGTTTCTTGTTTGGTGTTCATGTAAGATAGTTTTTAAAAAATAATTAAAAATAAGGAAATTCCCACTATTGATATAGGAATATCATAAGAGCTAAAATATGGGGGCTTAGGGATCTGGGCCATAAACATTATTATACCTTATTCCAATGGTTTTCAACCTGCAGCCCACAGGCAACATGTGGCTTAATTAGCACACAGCTGCAACCCAGCTGTATGCTAAAGGGTGGCAGGGTCCAGGGCCGGGACTGCCACACAGCAGGGCCCAGGGTCAGGGCTGCTGCCAGCCCCCCACAGCAGGGTCAGGGTCGGAGCTGCCACACACCCTGCACAGCAGGGTTGGAGTTGGGACTGTCACCTGGCCCCACACACCAAGGTCCGGGGTCAAGGACAGGGCAGCCACCCAGCTCCATACAGCAGCAATCAGGGTTGGCTGCAGGATCGGGTTTGGGCTGCCATCCGGCCCTGCACAGCAAGATCCAGAGTCGGGGCTGCTGCCCGGTCCCCACACAGTGAGCGTTTGGGGTCAGGTCTGGCATTGGGGTCAGGTCGGGGCTTCCGCCTGGCCTCTCACAATGGGTTCCGGGGTCCCTGCCGCCTGGCCCCGCCACCGGGGCTCTGTTCCTGGCCCCACTCTGTGGAGGAGGTCTCTGGGCTGGGGGCACTGGACATAGTGGTGTGAGGGGAGGTTTTGGGAGGAAGGGTGCTGTGATTCTCAACCTGCAGCCCGGGTAACACATTGTGGGCTGCATATGTGGCTTACAATGATTAATAGGTTGAGAACTACTGCTTTAATCATAATTGCATAGTTATTGCATGACATTAATACAGGACAAAGTTTAATGTTGTGTGGGTGCCTTAATTCTGCATTTTTGTTAAGTATAGCCTTCATTCTGAATTTGCAGTGCTTGATTTTGAATTACTAGAACATACCTGTAATGTATTTAAGCCTTAAGTTACTGATATAAACTTTCAACCTTAACATATTTTTTCTCTATGGGAGTAAGAAGTACTTTCATGCCATAAAGAAAAGGAGTACTTGTGGCACCTTAGAGACTAACAAATTTATTTGAGCATAAGCTTTCATGAGCTACAGCTCATTTCGTCGGATGCATTCAGTGGAAAATACAGTGGGGAGATTTATATACATAGAGAACATGAAACAATGGGTGTTACCATACACACTGTAACAAGAGAGTGATCACTTAAGGTGAGCTATTACCAGCAGGAGAGTGGGGCGGGGGGGGACCTTTTGTAGTGATAATCAAGGTGGGCCATTTCCAACAGTTGACAAGAACGTCTGAGGAACAGTGTGGGGTGGAGGGGGGGAATAAACATGGGGAAATTGTTTTACTTTGTGTAATGACCCATCCACTCCCAGTCTCTATTCAAGCCTAAATTAATTGTATCCAGTTTGCAAATTAATTCCAATTCAGCAGTCTCTCGTTGGAGTCTTTTTTTGAAGTTTTTTTGTTGAACAATTGCAACTTTTAGGTCTGTAATTGAGTGACCAAAGAGATTGAAGTGTTCTCCGACTGGTTTTTGAATGTTATAATTCTTGACGTCTGTTTTGTGTCCATTTATTCTTTTATGTAGAGACTGTCCAGTTTGACGAATGTACATGGCAGAGGGGCATTGCTGGCACATGACGACATATATCACCTTAGTAGATGTGCAGGTGAACAAGCCTCTGATAGTGTGGCTGATGTGATTAGGCCCTATGATGGTGTCCCCTGAATAGATATGTGGACACAGTTGGCAATGGGCTTAGTTGCAAGGATAGGTTCCTGGGTTAGTGTTTTTGTTGTGTGGTGTGTGGTTGCTGGTGAGTATTTGCTTCAGGTTGGGGGGCTGTCTGTAAGCAAGGACTGGCCTGTCTCCTAAGATCTGTGAGAGTGATGGGTCGTCCTTCAGGATAGGTTGTAGATCCTTGATGGTGCGTTGGAGAGGTTTTAGTTGGGGGCTGAAGGTGATGGCTAGTGGTGTTCTGTTATTTTCTTTGTTGGGCCTGTCCTGTAGTAGGAGACTTCTGGGTACTCTTCTGGCTCTGTCAATCTGTTCCTTCACTTCAGCAGGTGGCAATGCCCCTCTGCCATGTACATTGGTCAAACTGGACAGTCTCTACATAAAAGAATAAATGGACACAAATCAGACATCAAGAATTATAACATTCAAAAACCAGTTGGAGAACACTTCTATCTCTTTGGTCATAGAATCATAGAATATCAGGGTTGGAAGGGACCTCAGGAGATCATCTAGTCCAACCCCCTGCTCAAAGCAGGACCAATCCCCAATTTTTGCCCCAGATCCCTAAATGGCCCCCTCAAGGATTGAACTCACAACCCTGGGTTTAGCAGGCCAATGCTCAAACCACTGAGCTATCCCTCCCCCCCAGGTCACTCGATTACAGACCTAAAAGTTGCAATTCTTCAACACAAAAACTTCAAAAACAAACTCCAGCGAGAGACTGCTGAATTGGAATTAATTTGCAAACTGGATACAATTAACTCTAGGCTTGAATAGAGACTGGGAGTGGATGGGTCATTACACAAAGTAAAATGATTTCCCCATGTTTATTCCCCTCCTCCACGCCCCACTGTTCCTCAGACATTCTTGTCAACTGTTGGAAATCTTGTGTCTTGACATATCAAAGTTCTATGACAAGTTTTCTTATTGTAGAAATGAGAAGAGATTTTTAAATGCTGGTAAGAGTTGTTGGTAGACAATGAATTTATTTCAAAGTGAATTACGGCTGAAAAGAATTCCTAAATTTTGTTTACATAAGGTTTTGTAAACAGGTAGCTGAAGACATCTTGCCAGTCATGAACTTTAAAACAGATCAAAGCTAGATCAAGGAAAATAAACAGGACCACTAGTAATGGAAGTGTTTACTGAAGAAGAAATGATATCTAAAGTTGATTATATAGAACGACAGTATGTTGCACTGTCACCCAGGAGATCTGGGTTCAACTTCATGGCTACCATTTTCCAGGCTACTATATATCAAATATGGTGTGAAAACGACTTACACCCTGTCCCTCCTGCTCTGTAGAGAGGTATTGACAACAGTTTCAAAGCTGTCTTAGAGAAAAAGTTTCATGATGAAGGGACTGAGTTAAAGGGTAGCCTAAAGAAAAGGGGGCCTTTGAATGTACAAGTGTCCAATAGCTCTCGCCAACAGATAACTGTGTGCGTGGAGTCTGCCATAAAATTAAAAATGTAAGTTTTTCTCTCAACATTATACTGGCTGCCTTGCATGAAAAAATATGCTTGCAGTTAAAAGCAGCCCTTGACATAAAGGACTGTTCGAGCATCATCCCAGCATGCACATTGAAATTAATGTTCCACAGTAGCTGGAGGTTTGTGTATAAGGTATATCAAAATCAGAGGTTATTTTAACTGCCTCCATTATATATTATATGAGAAACCTTATCAGGAAGAACACCGGTAAAGGGCTTTATAATTCTTTAATCTCTCTTTAACCTAGAGACATTGCCATTGTTGTGATTTTCCACCTTTCGCATAGACACATAGACTTCAAGCCCAGAAGGCAACCATCATGAATATCTAGTATGACCTTCTGCACTTTGCAGGCTGCAAAACCTTACCTACCCACTACTGTAATAGATTCATAAACTCTGGATGAGTTATTGAAGCCCTCAAATGATGATTTAAAGACTACCAGTTACAGAGAATCTACCATTTACACTGGTTTAAACCTGCAAATGACCCATGACCCATGCTGCAGAGGAAGGTGAAAATCTCCCAGGGTCTCTGCCAATCTGACCCAGGGGGAAATTCCTTCCCAGCCTCCCATACGGCAGTGAGTTGGACCCTGAGCATTTCGGCAAGATCCAACAGCCAGACATCTGGGAAAGAATTGTTTGTGGTAACTCAGAGCATTCTCCATCTAGTGTCCCATCACTGACCACTGCAGAAATATTCACTACTAGCAGCTGGGGATTGGCCACATCTGTCTGTGACATTCCCCTCTGTGTTATATGGACCAGTGATCTGCTAGGTCACTCCAATCCTTGACTCTGAGAGCCAGCCTTACCCTGCTCTGCTGTGAGAACCCCACTCCTGGGCTGTTCATGCACAGCCTCTGGCATGTAAATTGCTCCCAGCTACTTGCAAGCGAATGACACTAGCCAATATCTGCGGTCCCAGACACAGCCCTAGGAACCTCCATCTTGCAGTGTCCAGTTATGCCCGCTGGACACTGTAAGCTTATATGAGTTCGTCAGTTTAACAAAGAAATTGATATGTACCAGGCTTGTTATCCCAAGGAGAGTCTCTGTTACGCTTCAAACCAAATACACTGCTTCAGGTAGAATAAACGAACAGATTTATTAATTATAAAGATAGATTTTAAGTGATTATAACTCAAAGCATAACAAGTGAGATTTGGTCAAATGAAATAAAAGCAAAACACATTCTAAGCTGTCTTAACACTTTCAGTGCCCTTACAAACTTAAATGCTTCTCACCACAGGCTGGCTGGTTGCTCTTCAGCCAGGTTCTCTCCCCTTTAATCAGTGCTTTGGTCACGTGGTGGTGGTGATGTCTGTAGATCATAGAATCATAGAATCATAGAATATCAGGGTTGGAAGGGACCCCAGAAGGTCATCTAGTCCAACCCCCTGCTCAAAGCAGGACCAATTCCCAGTTAAATCATCCCAGCCAGGGCTTTGTCAAGCCTGACCTTAAAAACCTCTAAGGAAGGAGATTCTACCACCTCCCTAGGTAACGCATTCCAGTGTTTCACCACCCTCTTAGTGAAAAAGTTTTTCCTAATATCCAATCTAAACCTCCCCCACTGCAACTTGAGACCATTACTCCTCGTTCTGTCATCTGCTACCATTGAGAACAGTCTAGAGCCATCCTCTTTGGAACCCCCTTTCAGGTAGTTGAAAGCAGCTATCAAATCCCCCCTCATTCTTCTCTTCTGCAGGCTAAACAATCCCAGCTCCCTCAGCCTCTCCTCATAACTCATGTGTTCCAGTCCCCTAATCATTTTTGTTGCCCTTCGCTGGACTCTCTCCAATTTATCCACATCCTTCTTGAAGTGTGGGGCCCAAAACTGGACACAGTACTCCAGATGAGGCCTCACCAATGTCGAATAGAGGGGAACGATCACGTCCCTCGATCTGCTCGCTATGCCCCTACTTATACATCCCAAAATGCCATTGGCCTTCTTGGCAACAAGGGCACACTGCTGACTCATATCCAGCTTCTCGTCCACTGTCACCCCTAGGTCCTTTTCCGCAGAACTGCTGCCTAGCCATTCGGTCCCTAGTCCGTAGCTGTGCATTGGGTTCTTCCGTCCTAAGTGCAGGACCCTGCACTTATCCTTATTGAACCTCATCAGATTCCTTTTGGCCCAATCTTCCAATTGGTCTAGGTCCTTCTGTATCCTATCCCTCCCCTCCAGCGTATCTACCACTCCTCCCAGTTTAGTATCATCTGCAAATTTGCTGAGAGTGCAATCCACACCATCCTCCAGATCATTTATGAAGATATTGAATAAAACCGGCCCCAGGACCGACCCTTGGGGCACTCCACTTGATACCGGCTGCCAACTAGACATGGAGCCATTGATCACTACCCGTTGAGCCCGACAATCTAGCCAGCTTTCTACCCACCTTATAGTGCATTCATCCAGCCCATACTTCCTTAACTTGGTGACAAGAATACTATGGGAGACCGTGTCAAAAGCTTTGCTAAAGTCAAGAAAAGTCAAGATGTAGGTGGAAGAGAGAGAGAGCATGGAAAATGTCTCTCCCTTTTTTCATGTCCTTTCTTTCCTCTTGGCTTTGCCTCCCCTCCTTCAGAGTCAGGTGAGCATTAACTCATCGCAGTTCCAAACTGACCAAAGGAAAGGGAGGTGACTCACTGGAGAGTCTAACAGTTTCTTTTGTTGGTGCCTAGGCCAACATCTTTTGTTTTGCTGGGCTAGGTTTGTCCCATACCTGCCCTGATGAGATGTGAACTACCTCTCTGCTCTTGGAGAATTTTTGCCTGGGCTTATTTTAAGCCATGAGGATATGTTTTCGGCTTCATAACTACATACATTAAATTATCACGTATAGCATTACTGTAACAATTACTATAACATCACTATAATAACCATGCTCAGTGCATCATGAGCCTTCCAAAGACACCCAACATGACAAACTTTGCATTGGATACCACACAATCATTTTATAAAGATGAACATAGGGGTGTAAGGTGTTCCCCCGAGGTACAGAGCGTCACACTGTCCAATCATACCACCTCTCTCTCCATAAACTTATCAAGCTCACTCTTGAAGCCAGTTAGGTTTTTTGCCCCCAGTACTCCCCTTGGAAGGCTGTTCCAGAACCTCACTCCTCTCATGGTTAGAGACCTTCATCTACTTTCAAGCCTAAACTTGCTGGTGGCCAGTTTATATCAATTTGTTCTTGTGCCAACACCAGCCTTAACTAAAATAAGTCCTCTCCCTCCCTAGTGTTTATCCCTCTGATGTATTTATGGGCAACAATCTTCTCTCCCTATAACCTTCTTTTGGTTAGGCTAAACAAGCCAAACTCTTTGTCTCCTCTCATAAGGGAGGTTTTCCATTCTTCTGATCATCCTATAGCCATTCTCTGCACCTGTACCAGTTTGAATTCATTATTCTTAAACATAGGAGACCAGAATTGCATACAGTATTCCAAATGAGGTCTCACCAGTGCCTTGTATAATGGTACTAACATTTCCCTGTCTCTACTGGATATATCTTGCCTGTTGCATCCTAGGGTTTCATTAGCCTTTTTCACATCCATGCCACATTGGCGGCTGCTCTCTTGCTGCTGTCTACCCCCTTCCCCACTGAGTCTACCTGAGTATTCATGACATGATTCACATATACTCTCTAGTCTTCTCTATTAGGATGAACTCCCAGGTCCATTCACTGTACTGTATGACTTTTCTAGTTTCATATCTGACTAACTGGTGACTAATGTTGTGCTTTTCCATGCTGAAAATGTCTTCAGATTGCAGTCCTGCCTCCTCCCTACAAGACACAACCAAATTAATTTAGCTTCTTTGGGTTCTTTTTGTCTAGAGAATAAGCAGTCACCTTTAGCTGTTGAAGCACTTGACCAATGACTCTTTTTCTCATGATATATGAATTATATGTCTCAAGGGGTGTGGGGCTGTGTGTGAGGTGAGTGTATGTCCAGCATCTACTTTTCCCTACTTTTAATTAAAGGTATACAGTCAACTAAAAAAAAATCACATTTCCATCTGAAAACTTTGCACCTACCTGTTGTTACAAATAAACCTTATGAAGTGAAATAGATGTGAACATTTTTATTTTTTCTTTCATCACTTTTGTTTACTTTGTATGTTTGCTATTCCTTTGTGAATATCCACTTTCACCATTTTGTAGATGATGCACATCTTTCCCCAGGTCCTGTTTCACTGGAAGCAGGAGCAGCAGAGTTGAAACTAAACAAGCAGCACAGATAGTTGTGTGCAGAGATAAAAGGGAAGGGAGAGAAGGTGGGCCTTAAATATGTTGTTTTGTGTTTCTCTTTTACCTGCCCAAAGAGCCTTCTAAACAGGTGTAGAGAAAAACCGTTAACTTAAAATGCATATGCGTGCGCACACACATACTCTCTCTCTCTCTCTCTCTCTCTCTCTGTCCAGGTATGCTATCTATTTAAAATGTCAATTTTTTTATATAACCATTTTTTAAAAACTCAGATTAACTGTCCTTTTTTAATGATAGCAAGCTTTTCTCCAATGGATGACAACCCCATTACATTTTTATTTTCTAACTTCTCTCCCTCATTGTGATATAGAGGCTGTATATAAGTTCATATGAAGAACTTGACTTGCTGATGCTTCTGAAGGTGTGGGGTATTTTTTGTCCAGTTACACTGGAAAAGCTAGCCCAGAATTTCAATAGCAACATAAAATTTGGGATGATATATGTGGAGCCTTGTTATCAAAGGAAATGGAAATTCCTCTAATTCACTTTTCTGTAAAACCCTCTGTTAAAGAGGCTGGTGGAGTACCTCTACTTTCTCTTCATCCTTTCACTTCCCCCCCTTGCTCAGAACTTCATAATGATGGAGCTGATGAGAGAAATGAGTCTCTAGAACCATCTCCTGAAGCCGCCATAGTCTTGCTGCCACTATTTCCTCTCCTGACTTTGGGATTGAGTGGGAGTGATTGTAATTGTTGTTCAACCCAAAACATTAGAGCAGCAGAGGAACAACATCTTCCTCAAGATTGGTTGGCATTTCCTCAGGGAGGCGCATTCCATAGCCTAAGAATAGTGCTTTGCTACACTGACTGCCAAGGATATGCCATGAGCAGTGTAACTGTTCTTTAAGGGTCTGAAAAGTTGTCAGAGCTTGATTTGACCTCCTGTTTTGTCCTTAATGCCACATCTTTTAGAAACACTTCTGCTTGTCCACAAAGTAGCTTCTCAGAATCAATTAGAGAAAAATGTTATTAAAAAGGCTGGAAGAAGAATTAAAGTACAGTAATAACATTTTCATATTAGTTGCCATATTGGCATTGATACAAAAAAATCTGTTAGAAAAACTGTTTGCTCTTTTCCCATGTGTCCACACTGAATAACTGCAGAGTTGGGTATGCTGTCCTTTTTCTAAAAGCTGTCATATGCTTTAATAACGGGCTTGACACTTATTATCTTTTTTAATGCAAAGAGGAAATTGTCAGAGTTTGCAGCAGTAAAATGGCTCCTTTGTTATTTTCATTATTTTCAGCATAAAGGCTTCCTTTGCGCCCCCCCCCCCCCCCCACACACACACACACACCTCCCCTCGGGCCAGTCTCTTGATAAGATTGGAGTTTACTCTGTAAAGATGTTGGCAAGACATGAAATGCAAGTAATGTGGACAGTATCAGGGCAAACAGGATTTAAATAACGTACTAATTGCTGTTCTTTTATTTTAATATAAAGGAGCAAAACCATCTGATCAAAGCCTAGCTTAACTCTTTAGAGTGCAGTGTAACTATTTGTAGGCAATTTTATTCTAGTAAAATTTTTCTTTATTGTCTTAAAAGTGGTGGTGGGTTACTGTCTGTTTCACAGGAACCTCATAGTTGCTTCCCCACAACAATTGTTCGTCTAGTTAGATATCCTGTCTTTGGCAGTGACCTATAGAATGCCCATCAGAAGAAAGCATAAACTTCATGCATTGTTCCTCATTTTGCAATAATCTATGGGGAGAATTTCTTCTTGACTCCAGTTGGTGTTTAGTGTATGTTCCCAAGTATGAATAGCCCTTTGATTTCTATCCCATCTACTCTCATGGCTGACTATTATTTCCATGAACATTTTTACTAAGATTTTTTTTTAAATAATCTTATTTGCCTTAATAACCTGCAGAAGTTTATTTAAAGTAGTTGATTTTTAAAAATTGTGATTCCGTATTTAAATCAGATTATTTTTATAAATCTATTTTTTTTTAATTTAAATCAGATTTTTATTTTCATGTTATTTCTCTGCTTGCCATTTTATGGTCTCAAACTGATTATATGGATGTTTTGTCTTTATTTCTTTAATTAGTTTTTAATTGTTCATAGAATTTCAGATTTTATGTAGGGTTTTTTTACTACTAAGAATTTTTGCACATAAAATGTTAATTTTTGCTGAAAAAACACAAATCCAGGCCCTCTTTAGCATCCTTATTATGAGAAAAACACAAACTCTTAACATAAAATTTGATAAGCATATAGCCCAGCCTGCATTTGCAAACACCACAACCCAACACCTTCCTATGTATTAAAATCCCAGAAGTGAAGAAATGTGTGATGCTTTCACCAGGCTATACACCAGCATCAGGGTATGCAGTTTCAAGACAATAGAATATATGCTCCTGAGTCACATAGGTACCCTTGAAAATCCCACTCTTAGGTGCCTAAAAATGGACTGAAGGGCCTAATTTTCAGCTTCTATTTTTTAAAGTGTTGTTCTGTTTAAAAATGTTCACAGTAATTTTGTTCATGTATTGAAAGTCTAATGTTTCATTGTTAACATTAAAGCATTTTTGTTTTGAGGTGCCAAATTTTATGCCACTGAGAGAAGTGTTTTGTTTTTAAATAAAAATACAGTTTTAGCCCCTGATATTGCAAACATTTATATACATATGTAATCCCATTGAACTCAATGGGAGTATTCATAGGAATAAAGTTAAATACCTGTTTAAGTGTTTGCAGGATCAGGACCTTAATTGTCAATTTTTTTTATCTTTAGCAGTTTTGTAAAATTCAGATAAAATACCCTACCAGTAGCAACACCTAAAAAACAAAAATAAAAAAAACCCCAAGATTAATACTTTAGTTTTTGGTAATTTTGAATCTAAATCTGTAATAACACAAAGTTTTGTAAATCAGTTTTGTTTGTTTTGTACCATTTCCTCTAAAAACAAAGAGTGACCTTACTGAAGTTACAAAGGAAGCATCTCTTACTGTATGATCTTTCTCATTCATTTATTTATTTAGATTTAGAGAGAGAACAACAAGGATCCTACTCAAGGCTCTAGGCATCCCTGCCCTAAATTAGAAAAAGAAGCTGCCCTCAGAACACACAATTCTGATTTCTCTCAAAAGTCCATCTTTGCAGCAGCCCATGTAAATAGGATTTCGGTGTACACTGCATGGTCAATAGACTTGTGCTATTTCATACGGTGGGGAAGCCTATTCCAGAGCTGATGACCCCTCATATATGTAATACAATAATATAGACATATCAGAAATGTACATACACGATCCAGGATTTCATTCATGAGGTTATTTCTCCCATCCATTTGTGTAAGACCTTTTAGGCTAACCAGAATGATGTGGACACACGTGTTTTAGCTCTTGCATTCAAAGACCTGTGTTATAAGTGGGGCTGGTAGCACCATCTGATATTAAGGTTGCCCAACACTTCCAATTATAAGGTCTTGTTTTCAGTTGCTTATAACTTTGAAAATTAACCATTTGGGGTAAAATATTCCATATTAGGTGTCTGCTTCAGGCTAAATATTTGGAGAATTTCTGCCAAAATGGTTCAGTCATTTCTGAGAACAAGTTTAGGAAAAAATATGTTTTCCTCATGTTTCCTCATATCTATCCTGGTAATCTTTGTTTGAGAAGCTCTAGAGTTCCTATGCTTTGGAGCAGAGACTTGCAATTTGGTAGAGGGGTGGCCTTTGTGTCAGCGATCTGCTTTTTGTTCTTCTCATACAAATCTGCCCAAGCTTGACCAAATTATAAACCTTTGAAAAAGCACAGTCCACCCATACTTAGTAGAGACTTGCTAGAACTTTACAGCTAAATTCACTGAAGATTCTGTCTACACTAGGCATGTTCCAGCCCAAGGCTGAGCAGGACTTTCCATGAAATTGCAGCTGTGGGTTGCTACTGCCCATGCTGGATCTGGGTGTCTGAACTGAAAGCAGGGGGCTCAGACAGTGAGACAAACATAGGAAAAAGCTGCCTGATTTGAATTTAGAGGTAACAAGAGCCAGATCTGCTGGGGGTCTGGGAAGGTCAGGAGAAGGAGTCTATGAGGCACAGGGGAAAACAGAGACTGGATGTTAAGGATGTGGGGACACTGGGTCCTAGGGTGGAGGAGGCTGGGACTGGCTGGGCAAGGAGACTGGGTGGCCGAGAGGGAAACTGAGTGCAGGAGATTGGAAGCCAGTAGGTTGGAGGGAGGCTGAGATCAGATGGGGGAAGAAGGTAAGTGGGGAGGGACACAGGTTTGATGAGGAGCTAGTTACTAGGTGGAGAACTGGAACTGGCTATGCAAAGAGACTGGGACAAGAGCCAGGGTCAAGTAGGGAGACACTGAGACAGAACAAAGAGCATGGAGAGGTAGACTAGGAGCAAGTGTGGATGAGGAATGTGGGCAGCTGGAGGTCAGAATGACTGGGAAAAATGAATCAGATCAAGAGCCAGGGCTGGGAGGAACTGGAACTAGAAGTGATTTAGACTGGGGATAAGGAATGAGGGGCTGGGGGGTAACTAGCAGTGGTCAGGTAAGGAAATTGGGGGCAATGAGATGTGAGGGGTTACAAGGAAACTGTGAATGGCTTGACAAGGAGACTGGAACTGAGAGTGGGGGCCAGGTTGGGATGGGAGTCCAAAGGGGTGAAACAAGGACTTGATGGGATTGGACTGAGAAGCCTGAGGGGTGGAGACGGGGACTGGCTAGATGAAGAAAGTAAGACTGGGACAAGGAGCCAGGATGGGAAAGAGAACTAAGGGAATGTCTACACTATGAAATTAGGTCAATTTTATAGAAGTCAATTTTTAGAAACCATTTTTATACAGTTGATTGCATATGTCCACACTTCACGCATTAAGTCGGTGGAGTGCATCCTCACTACAGTGGCTAGCATCAACTTACAGAGCGGTGCACTGTGGGTAGCTATCCCACAGTTCCCGCAGTCTCCGCTGCCCATTGGAATTCTTGGTTGCCTGATGGGGCAAAAACATTGTAGCGGGTGGTTTTGGGTACATGTCATCAGGCCCCCCTCCCTCCCTCTGTGAAAGCAACGTAAGACAATCGTTTCGTGCCTCTTTTCCTGGCGTTCAGATGCTATACCATGGCAAGCATGGAGCCCGCTCAGCTCACTGTCACCGTACGTCTCCAGGGTGCTGCTGGCAGATGTGGTACTGCATTGCTACACAGCAGCAGCTCCTTGCCTTCATGGCAGATGATGCAGTAGGACTGATAGCTGTCGTATGTCTCCTGGGTGCTCCTGGCAGACCTCAGTGAGGTTGATCAGGGGCACCTGGACAGACATGGCTAGTCTCCTCTTAGAGCACCGAATGGGAGCCAGAGACTCAAGGTCATTCTCTTCTTTAAGTTTCATCATATGGAGATTCAGTCCTGCCTGGAATATCATGTGAGCTGGAGGCTTCTGCCTCAGGCTGCTCTCCCAGTCGGCAGCACCGCACAGTCGCACCTACCCAATCCTACCCCTTGCTCCCATGGCTCATGAAGCCTGGATAGTAGTAAGGAGCAGTTCAGCTGGGGGGAGGGATAGCTCAGTGGTTTGAGCATTGGCCTGCTAAACCCAGGTTTGTGAGTTCAATCCTTGAGGGGGGCCATTTAGGGATCTGGGGCAAAAATTGGGGATTGGTCCTGCTTTGAGCAGGGGGTTGGACTAGATGACCTCCTGAGGTCCCTTCCAGCCCTGATATTCTATGATTCTGTGAACTATAGGCTGAGCAAGTGCAAAATGGTGGTAGAATGTGCCTTTGGATGTTTAAAAGCTTGCTGGTGCTGTTTGCTGACTAGGTCAGACCTCAACGCAACCAACATTCCCATAGTTATTGCTACTTGCTGTGTGCTCCATAATATCTGTGAGAGTAAGGGGGAGACATTTGTGGTGGGGTGGGAGGTTGAGGCAAATTGCCTGGCAACTGATTTTGAGCAGCCAGACACCAGGGTGATGAGAAGAGCACAGCAAGGCACGCCGCGCATCAGAGAGGCTTTGAAAACCAGTTTCATAACTGGCCAGGCTTCGGTATGACAGTTGTGTGTATTTCTCCTTGATGCAAACCTGCTCCCTTTGTTGATTTCAATTCCCTGTAAGCCAACCACTCTCCCCCCTTCAAAGTAAAGTATCTATTTGTTTTGAAATCATGCATTCTTTCTTTATTAATTTTTTAAAAAATGAAATAACGGACAAGGTAGCTCGGGTGGGGTGGGGGAGGAGGGAAGGACAAGGCCACATTGCCTATTGTAGCCACAACGAAAATGAAACTGTTTGAAATGACAGCCTTTTGTTGCTTGGGCCATCCTCTGGAGTAGAGTGGCTGGGTGCCCAGAGCCTTCCCACCCCTGCGTTCTTGGGCGTCTGGGTGAGGAGGCTATGGAACATGGGGAGGAGGGTAGACGGTTATACAGTGGACGCAGCGGGGGTCTGTGCTCTTGTTGGCTTTCCTGCAGCTCCAACAGACTCTTCGTCATGTCCGTTTGCTCCCCCATTAGCCTCAGCATCATGTCCTGCCTCTGCTCTTCACACTCACTTAATTCTTTCCTGGTCTCTGCCACTGAATGCCTCCATGCATTAAGCTGTGCCCTATCAGTGTGGGAAGACTGCATGAGGTTGGAAAACATGTCATCGCGAGTGCGTTTTTTTCACCTTCTAATCTGCGATAACCTCAGGGACGGAGATGATAGGGAGAGCATAGAAACGTTCTACGATTCTGGGGGGACTGCATGGTCACCTGTGCTGCTGAGTTCACCACGCTGACCAAACAGGAAATGAAATTCAAAAGTTCCCAGGGCTTTTCCTGTTTACCTGGTTAGTGCATCAGAGTTCAAAGCGCTGTCCAGAGCAGTCAGAATGGAGCACTCTGGGATAGCTCCTGGAGGCCAATACTGTCGATTTGCGTCCGCACTACCCCAAATTCAACCCAGCAAAGTCGATTTTAGCACTACTCACCTTGTCAGGGAGGAGTACAGAAGTTGATTTTAAGAGCGCTTTAAGTCGACGGAACAGGGTAGGTTGTGTGGACGCATTCATTTTAAAATCGACCTAACGCGGCTAAATTCGACCTAACCCCATAGAGCAGGCCTAAGGGTATGTCTACACTACGAAATTAGGTCGAATTTATAGAAGTCGGTTTTTTTGAAATCGGTTTTATATATTCGAGTGTGTGTGTCCCCACAGAAAATGCTCTAAGTGCATTAAGTGCATTAACTCGGCGGAGCGCTTCCACAGTACCGAGGCAAGCGTCGACTTCCGGAGCGTTGCACTGTGGGTAGCTATCCCACAGTTCCCGCAGTCTCCGCTGCCCATTGGAATTCTGGGTTGATATCCCAATGCCTGATGGGGCTAAAACATTGTCGCGGGTGGTTCTGGGTACATATCGTCAGGCCCCCGTTCCCACCCTCCCTCCCCCCGTGAAAGCAAGGGCAGACAATCATTTTGCGCCTTTTTTCCTGAGTTACCTGTGCAGACGCCATACCACGGCAAGCATGGAGCCCGCTCAGGTAACCGTCACCCTATGTCTCCTGGATGCTGGCAGACGCGGTACGGCATTGCTACACAGTAGCAGCAACCCCTTGCCTTGTGGCAGCAGACGGTACAGTACGACTGGTAGCCGTCATCGTCATGTCTGAGGTGCTCCTGGTCGCCTCTGTGAGGTCGATCAGGAGAGCCTGGGCAGACATGGGCGCAGGGACTAAATTTGGAGTGACTTGACCAGGTCATTCTCTTTAGTCCTGCAGTCAGTCCTATTGAACCGTCTTATGGTGAGCGGGCAGGCGATACGGACTGCTAGCAGTCGTACTGTACCATCTTCTGCCGAGCAGCCATGAGATGTGGATGGCATGCAGTCCTTCTGCACCGTCTGCTGCCAGCCAAAGATGTAAAAGATAGATGGAGTGGATCAAAACAAGAAATAGACCAGATTTGCTTCCCCCCCTCCCCTGTCTAGGGGACTCATTCTTCTAGATCACACTGCAGTCACTTACAGAGAAGGTGCAGCGAGGTAAATCTAGCCATGTATCAATCAGAGGCCAGGCTAACCTCCTTGTTCCAATAACAACGATAACTTAGGTGCACCATTTCTTATTGGAACCCTCCGTGAAGTCCTGCCTGAAATACTCCTTGATGTAAAGCCACCCCCTTTGTTGATTTTAGCTCCCTGAAGCCAACCCTGTAAGCGCCCCTCCCAGCGTCAGAGCAATGGCAAACAATCGGGCATCTGAGAGTGCTGTCCAGAGCACTCACAATGGAGCACTCTGATGGGGCTAAAACATTGTCGCGGGTGGTTCTGGGTACGTGTCGTCAGGCCCCCGTTCCCTCCCTCCCTCCGTGAAAGCAAGGGCAGACAATCGTTTCGCGCCTTTTTTCATGAGTTACCTGTGCAGACACCATACCACGGCAAGCATGGAGCCAGCTCAGGTAACCGTCACCCTATGTCTCCTGGGTGCTGGCAGACGCAGTACGGCTTTGCTGCACAGTAGCAGCAACCCATTGCCTTCTGGCAGCAGACGGTGCAATACGATTGGTAGTCGTCCTCGTCGTGTCCGAGGTGCTCCTGGCCACGTCGGCTGGGAGCGCCTGGGCAGACATGGGCGCAGGGACTAAATTTGGAGTGACTTGACCAGGTCATTCTCTTTAGTCCTGCAGTCCTATTGAACCGTCTTATGGTGAGCGGGCAGGCGATACGGACTGCTAGCAGTCGTACTGTACCATCTTCTGCCAGGCAGGCAAGAGATGAAGATGGCTAGCAGTCGTACTGTACCATCTTCTGCCAAGCAGCCATGAGATGTGGATGGCATGCAGTCCTTCTGCACCGTCTGCTGCCAGCCAAAGATGTAAAAGATAGATGGAGTGGGTCAGAACAAGAAATAGACCAGATTTGTTTTGTACTCATTTTCCTCCTCCCCTGTCTAGATCACACTGCAGTCACTCACAGAGAAGGCGCAACGAGGTAAATCTAGCCATGTATCAATCAGAGGCCAGGCTAACCTCCTTGTTCCAATAACAACGATAACTTGTTAAATGGTAACTTGTTAAATGGTTTAACTTGTTAAATGATAACTTGATAAATGGTGCACCATTTCTTATTGGAACCCTCCGTGCAGTCCTGCCTGAAATACTCCTTGATGTACAGGCACACCCTTTGTTGATTTTAGCTCCCTGAAGCCAACCCTGTAAGCCGTGTCGTCAGTCGCCCCTCCCTCCGTCAGAGCAACAGCAGACAGTCGTTCCGCGCCTTTTTTCTGTGCGGACGCCATACCAAGGCAAGCATGGAGGCCGCTGAGCTCATTTTGGCAATTAGGAGCACATCAACCACCACACGCATTATCCAGCAGTATATGCAGCACCAGAACATGGCAACGCGATACCGGGCGAGGAGGCGACGTCAGCGCGGTCCCGTGAGTGATCAGGACATGGACACAGATTTCTCTGAAAGCATGGGCCCTGACAATGCATGCATCATGGTGCTAATGGGGCAGGTTCATGCTATGGAACGCCGATTCTGGGCTCGGGAAACAAGCACAGACTGGTGGGACCGCATAGTGTTGCAGGTCTGGGACGATTCCCAGTGGCTGCGAAACTTTCGCATGCGTAAGGGCACTTTCATGGAACTTTGTGACTTGCTTTCCCCTGCCCTGAAGCGCATGAATACCAGGATGAGAGCAGCCCTCACAGTTGAGAAGCGAGTGGCGATAGCCCTGTGGAAGCTTGCAACGCCAGACAGCTACCGGTCAGTTGGGAATCAATTTGGAGTGGGCAAATCTACTGTGGGGGCTGCTGTTATGCAAGTAGCTCACGCAATCAAAGATCTGCTGATATCAAGGGTAGTGACCCTGGGAAATGTGCAGGTCATAGTGGATGGCTTTGCTGCAATGGGATTCCCTAACTGTGGTGGGGCTATAGACGGAACCCATATCCCTATCTTGGCACTGGAGCACCAAGCCGCCGAGTACATAAACCGCAAGGGGTACTTTTCGATAGTGCTGCAAGCTCTGGTGGATCACAAGGGACGTTTCACCAACATCAACGTGGGATGGCCGGGAAAGGTGCATGACGCTCGCATCTTCAGGAACTCTGGTCTGTTTCAAAAGCTGCAGGAAGGGACTTTATTCCCAGACCAGAAAATAACTGTTGGGGATGTTGAAATGCCTATATGTATCCTTGGGGACCCAGCCTACCCCTTAATGCCATGGCTCATGAAGCCGTACACAGGCAGCCTGGACAGTAGTCAGGAGCTGTTCAACTACAGGCTGAGCAAGTGCAGAATGGTGGTAGAATGTGCATTTGGACGTTTAAAGGCGCGCTGGCGCAGTTTACTGACTCGCTTAGACCTCAGCGAAACCAATATTCCCACTGTTATTACTGCTTGCTGTGTGCTCCACAATATCTGTGAGAGTAAGGGGGAGACGTTTATGGCGGGGTGGGAGGCTGAGGCAAATCGCCTAGCTGCTGGTTACGCGCAGCCAGACACCAGGGCGGTTAGAAGAGCACAGGAGGGCGCGGTACGCATCAGAGAAGCTTTGAAAACCAGTTTCATGACTGGCCAGGCTACGGTGTGAAAGTTCTGTTTGTTTCTCCTTGATGAAACCCCCCGCCCCTTGGTTCACTCTACTTCCCTGTAAGCTAACCACCCTCCCCTCCTCCCTTTAATCACCGCTTGCAGAGGCAATAAAGTCATTGCTGCTTCACAGTCATGCATTCGTTATTCATTCATCACACAAATAGGGAGATGACTACCAAGGTATCCCAGGAGGGGTGGTGGAGGAGGGAAGGAAAATGCCACACAGCACTTTAAGCACAGCACTTTAAAAGTTTACAACTTTAAAATTTATTGAATGACAGCCTTCTTTTTTTTGGGCAATCCTCTGTGGTGGAGTGGCTGGTTGGCCGGAGGCCCCCCCACCGCGTTCTTGGGCGTCTGGGTGTGGAGGCTATGGAACTTGGGGAGGAGGGCGGTTGGTTACAGAGGGGCAGCAGTGGCAGTCTGTGCTCCAGCTGCCTTTGCTGCAGCTCAACCATACACTGGAGCATTCTGGTTTGGTCCTGCAGCAGCCTCAGCATTGAATCCTGCCTCCTCTCATCACGCTGCCGCCACATTTGAGCTTCAGCCCTGTCTTCAGCCCGCCACTTACTCTCTTCAGCCCGCCACTTACTCTCTTCAGCTCTCCACCTCTCCTCCCGGTCATTTTGTGCTTTCCTGCACTCTGACATTATTTGCCTCCACGCATTCGTCTGTGCTCTGTCAGTGTGGGAGGACAGCATGAGCTCGGAGAACATTTCATCGCGAGTGCGTTTTTTTTTCTTTCTAAGCTTCACTAGCCTCTGGGAAGGAGAAGATCCTGTGATCATTGAAACACATGCAGCTGGTGGAGAAAAAAAAAGGGACAGCGGTATTTAAAAAGACACATTTTATAAAACAGTCGCTACACTCTTTCAGGGTAAACCTTGCTGTTAACATTACATACATAGCACATGTGCTTTCGTTACAAGGTCGCATTTTGCCTCCTCCCACCGCGTGACTACCCCCTCAACCTTCCCCCCTCCCTGTGGCTAACAGCGGGGAACATTTCTGTTCAGCCACAGGCAAACAGCCCAGCAGGAATGGGCACCTCTGAGTGTCCCTGAAGAAAAGCGCTCTATTTCAACCAGGTGACCATGAATTATATCTCACTCTCCTGAGGATAACACAGAGAGAGAAAGAACGGATTTTGGTTGAATGCCAGCAAACATACACTGCAATGCTTTGTTCTACAGTGATTCCCGAGTACGTGTTACTGGCCTGGAGTGGTAAAGTGTCCTACCATGAAGGACGAAATAAGGCTGCCCTCCCCAGAAACCTTTTGCAAAGGCTTTAGGACTACATCTAGGAGAACTGCAAATGCCAGGGCAAAGTAATCCTTTCACATGCTTGCTTTTAAACCATGTATAGCATTTTAAAAGGTACACTCACCAGAGGTCCCTTCTCCGCCTGCTGGGTCCAGGAGGCAGCCTTGGGTGGGTTCGGGGGGTACTGGCTCCAGGTCTAGGGTGAGAAACAGTTCCTGGCTGTCGGGAAAACCGGTTTCTCCGCTTGCTTGCTGTGAGCTATCTACAACCTCCTCCTCATCATCATCTTCTTCGTCCCCAAAACCTGCTTCCGTATTGCCTCCATCTCCATTGAAGGAGTCAAACAACACGGCTGGGGTAGTGGTGGCTGAACCCCCTAAAATGGCATGCAGCTCATCATAGAAGCGGCATGTTTGGGGCTCTGACCCAGAGCGGCTGTTCGCCTCTCTGGTTTTCTGGTAGGCTTGCCTCAGCTCCTTCAGTTTCACGCGGCACTGCTTCGGGTCCCTGTTATGGCCTCTGTCCTTCATGCCCTGGGAGATTTTCACAAAGGTTTTGGCATTTCGAAAACTGGAACGGAGTTCTGATAGCACGGATTCCTCTCCCCAAACAGTGATCAGATCCCGTACCTCCCGTTCGGTCCATGCTGGAGCTCTTTTGCGATTCTGGGACTCCATCATGGTCACCTGTGCTGATGAGCTCTGCATGGTCACCTGCAGCTTGCCACGCTGGCCAAACAGGAAATGAGATTCAAAAGTTTGCGGTTCTTTTCCTGTCTACCTGGCCAGTGCATCTGAGTTGAGAGTGCTGTCCAGAGCGGTCAGAATGGAGCACTCTGGGATAGCTCCCGGAGGCCAATACCATCGAATTGTGTCCACAGGACCCCAAATTCGAGCCGGGAACGTCGATTTAAGCGCTAATCCACTTGTCAGGGGTGGAGTAAGGAAATCGATTTTAAGAGCCCTTTAAGTCGAAATAAAGGGCTTCACTGTGTGGACGGGTGCAGGTTTAAATCGATTTAACGTTGCTAAATTCGACCTAAAGTCCTAGTGTAGACCAGGGCTAAGACTGGGATAAGGACAGGGTGGAGTGGATTGGGCAGAAGAGGTCATGCTTAATGGGAATGGCAGATGTGGCTTTTCCCTTCGGAGGTTGGAATGAAACCCAAGATCCCAGAGTCTCACAATTCCTCTGCTCTCGGCAAATATCTGTGAAACTCCACTGGCATTCCCAGTCCCATCTGCCTCTAGATCTGGTCCACATAAATGATGATAACCTACTGCTGCTATCAGTTAATCCGTTAGTTCAAGCAGTGGAGTGCTGTGCAATGGATTTAAAGGTTCCAGTCCTGCTGATGACCCATGTGGGTGTCAATATGATGCCACATCATGGAATTTGATTTTTTTCAGTTAGGATTTTTTTTAAATGTAGGAAATTACGAACACATAAACAGTATTAAAAGAAAATTAGTAAAGTCAGAAAAAGTCAGAAGTTGGAAAATGTCAGAATGAAGGTTGCTTGTGCAACCATAATTTGACTGTTTTGCTCATATATATTATGACACAGACATGATCTCATACTATGCATGATACTTGAGAAATTTAAGCTTCCTTGCATAAAGTGTTCAACATAGGTAACCCATGAGGCCTACAACCTCAGGTACAAACCTCAAGGAGGCACCGGAGAACACACATTTTGATATGAATTCATTTTACATTTAATATACTAGACCTTTTCTCTTGTTCATAGTTGCTTTTAAAGATAGTTCAGTGCTAAAAAGTATGCTGATGCCAGAGTGAAGTTGAGAATTTAAATACACAAAAATTAGGAAATTTGTAAGTTATGGCTCCCACAATACTGTTAACTCAGCCACATTATAGTTCTATGCAGAATAAAGTAGTACCCAATTAGATTGATACTATATGCAATGGGATGAGTTATGATTACTGTGGGGACCATACATTAAAAGTTCCAGACTTCATTATGTTTAAACTTTCAACCTTAACATTTTATTAACATAGGGTTTTTTTTATTTTAAATCTATAATACAGAAATTTGAAGTCTTAAAACTGACATCCACACAGCTGGTTTCCAGTTAAACATTTATAACAATGAAAGATAAATCTGTTCTGTAATATTCTTGCAAGTTTCAATAGTACTAAAATGCCATAGAAATAATGAATTTTTCTTGTTGACACAAAGCTTAAAAAGAAAATAATTTTAATTGAACAGACTGTAGAAAATATTTTCTAATTTATTGCCTTGTTTATTGCATGTTAAAGAAGAAGCAGTGAATCATATAATTAAATGTGACTGTAATACTTCTCTGCTGTGGATTTCAAATTGTTACCCACTGGCATTTTAGTTAGTCTTTTTGAGGCAGGAGCTTTTCAGAAGAGCTACCATTCAGAGAAAAGGAAATAAATGAGGGAGAATCATTTTAGCACAGTTTGATGCTAATATTGGCTTGACTTTGACCCTATATTAGTAGAATTATTTATCCAGAATCACCCATAGCTCCATCCTGTTCTTTGATGAATTTTTCTGTGTAATATTGAAAGTGCACAAACTAAAACAGGAACTACTGTCTTCTGTGCTCTAGACAGAAGAGTAAGACACTAGGTCTCTTCCAATCTTTCTGTGTGGCCAGCTTTAAAGAATAGGAAGTGTAGCTACAAACTGTTTTCAACTATTTTGAGCATTAATTCCTTTTCTGTGCATTTTGAAGTTGTTTTTACTTCTGAAAGAGTAAGAAATGGGAAGGGTCTGTTCTGGACTTTAAACATGGTGAGTGGTAGTACTTGGTCGAGCTTGCGAGGTTTACGCTCAACTTGATGGCATTTCTCTGGGTGTAATGCCATAACTTCAGAATGCTGTATCCTAACAATTCAAAACTTTCAGGGATCATTCTAGATCTCAATGGGCAGAACCATATTGATTTTGGGAAAAGCCAAGAGAGGGGAAAAATGAGAACGCATGAAGCCCATGGCATCTGGTTAGCAGAGCTATCTGCTTCAGCTATCTTGGGGAGATGGGGGGTGGGGGGGAACTGAGGTGCACCCAGCCCTGGCATGCATGAGGGAAAGAATGATGGAGCTCTGATGGAGGGCATTCAGAGCCCATGATGGAGAGGAGAATGGGTTACCCTGGTATGGGGGAAAGTCAGGGCTGGATTAACCTTTTGTGGGCCTGGCACCAAACATATTTGTGGACCCCCATTGTCAAGGGGCCTGCTGGAGGCAATGGGACATGGCACCGGGGGGAGCAGAGGCGGTTCCCAGAGCAAGGGGCCAGCCAGGGACAATAGGGCACAAGGGGGGAGGAATTGTGAGGGGGGTCTATATGGAGGTGAGGACTGGGGGGCGGGTCTCGTGTGGGGCTAGGGGTGGTGGGTCTCTGTGGGGCTGTGCTGGGGAGCTGTTTGGAGGGGGTGGGGGCTGGGGGCAGTGGTTCTCTGTGGGGCTGGGCTGGGGGGGGTCCAGGGAGTGGTGTGTGGGGAGAAGGGGTGGGGGGACCAGTCTCGCTCGCTCTCTGAGGGGCTGGGCTGGGGGCAGTGGGTCTCTGTGGGGCTAGGCTTGTGGGGGTTCTGGGATGGTTGGGCTGGGGGGCCCCGGGAAGCTGTGTGTGGAGAAGTCCGGGGTGGGAGGCTCTCTCTCTCTCTCTATGGGGTCAGCCGAGGCCCTGTCTGTGATGGAAGCAGTTGGGGGTCGGACCCACGGCCAAGACGCTGGGGCTGGAGATGTCTCTTTATGGGCCCCTTCCAAATGTGGGGGCCCGCCCGGCGTGTTGGCACCATGGTAAACCTGGTAACATGGAAAGTGTGGCACACACAGACTCTGGCATGTGGGGGAATGAGGGCATCACAGAGAACCCCCTCATATGGGGGAATAGGAGCGCTCATATGGGGAACATGGGAAATTAGGGCACACAGAGTCCCTGGCATAAGGGGGTGAATGGGGACCAGGGAAATGGGGAGGCACACAGAGCACCTGGAATGTGTGGGGGGAGGGGCAGGGTTGTAGGGACTTCCTAAAACAGAAGCAGATGGGGTGGTGGCTCACAGGGAGCTTATGGAGGAGAATGGAGTGATGACGGAACACCTGGTTTGTGATAGGAGCTTTGCCTACAGTAGCAACAAAGTGTGTGACTCCCTAGTGGACCCAATTCTGCCACATTAGTCACCCTTGCTGCAGAATAAGAGGGTTTGAAGTATAAGGGTAGCAGAAACATGCCTTCTAGAAGCATTAAAGCAGTGATGTCTGAAGTTTTCTCAACCAAGGGCATCATTGATATTTGCCAAGATTGCAGTTAATTTGTATAAAACAGCAGATTACTTTTATACGGCTGTTGAGGCAATAGAGACTGCAGGTCCCTACTTGCAGTGCAGCCTAAAATGGAGATTACGTTGCTATGACTTTAGTCTTTATTGTTTAGATTTCAACATGAATGATGAAGGAATATGAGTAGCATTTTGGAATTCCAGTGGCCACATTTTGGCCAACTTTTCTGTACAGAGATAATCAAAGGAGAGCCCATGGCTATTGGATAATATCAAGATAAGTGTTTATATTGTGGCTTGCAGCAAGGTTCTTCTCTTTGTTATTTGTCATGCATAAAGTACAACCACCAGTTTGGTTTTGGTAATCCAGCTAAAGACTCCTTGTAGACTCTCCTGGTAGCAAGTATGCAGAGGCAATGCATTGTTGGGGGGTGGGGTAGGAGCAGGGGACACACAGTTCTCATAATTAGTGTTAGTTCTCTCTGGCATTAAGAAGAACAGATGTTATATGCAGGTAGTGTATACAAGTTTACACTTGCAGCAAATGGTATAGCAAAGGAAATTCTGAGAGGAAGGGCTATTTCCACTTTACGAGGAGCTGTTACCACAAAGATCAAAGAAGAAATGCTTCTCTTACGGAATTTCTTTGTGAGCAGTGTGAGGAAGTGATAGATTTTCTTTAACACCTATTGCATACCTTGTTACTCATACTCATGAATAATAACTCTTTGCTTCAATTTTAGGATTATGATATTAAGAGGTCAGAAATAGATGAAATATCTTAAAAATAAAAAAAGCAAAGATCATAATTCAGTGAGCTGGGTGATCCCTCCCTCTGTTACACACTACCATATTATTTCTGCTTTCTGTGTACATTTTCTTACAGAGAAGTGAGTATAAGCCATATAATGAGGCAGATTTTCTTAGGATCAACAATAATCTGCAGATTCACTGAATACTAGTGACAAAGATACTGGAACAAATTATTAAACAATCAATTTGAAAGCACCTTGAAGATAATAGGGTTATAAGGAATAGCCAATATGGATTTATCAAGAACAAATATTACCTAACCAACTTAATTTCTTTTGTGACAGGGTTACTGGCCTAGTATATAGGGGAGAAGCGCTAGATGTGATGCATCTTGATTTTTAGTAAGGCTTTTGACACAGTTCCACATGACATGCTCATCAGTGAACTAGAGAAATGTGGTCTAGATGAAATTGCTATAAGGTGAGTGCACAATCAGTTGAAAAGCCATACACAAAGAATAGGTTTCAGAGTAACAGCCGTGTTAGTCTGTATTCGCAAAAAGAAAAGGAGTACTTGGGGCACCTTAGAGACTAACCAATTTATATGAGCATAAGATCATGAGCTACAGCTCACTTCATCGGATGCATACTGTGGAAAGTGTAGAAGATCTTTTTATATACACACAAAGCATGAAAAAATACCTCCTCCCACCCCACTCTCCTGCTGGTAATAGCTTATCTAAAGTGATCACTCTCCTTACAATGTGTATGATAATCAAGGTGGGCCATTTCCAGCACAAATTCAGGGTTTAACAAGAACGTCGGGGGGGTAGGAAAAAACAAGGGGAACATTGTAAGGAGAGTGATCACTTTAGATAAGCTATTACCAGCAGGAGAGTGGGGTGGGAGGAGGTATTTTTTCATGCTTTGTTTGTATATAAAAAGATCTTCTACACTTTCCACAGTATGCATCCGATGAAGTGAGCTTAGCTCACGAAAGCTTATGCTCAAATAAATTGGTTAGTCGCTAAGGTGCCACAAGTACTCCTTTTCTTTTTACACAAAGAATAGTTATCAATGTTTCGCTGTCAAACTGGGGGGACATATCTAGTCGGGTCTCACAAGGGTCAGTCCTGGGTCTGGTACTATTCAATACTTGTATTAATGACTTGGATAATGGAGTGGAGTGTATGCTTTTAAAATTTGTAGATGATACCAAGCTGGGAAGAGTTGCAAGCATTTTGGAGGGCAGGACTAGAATTCAAAATGACCGTGACAAATTAGAGAATTGGTGTGAATTCAACAAAATGAAATTAATTGGAGACATGTGCAGCATAGTTCACTTAGGAAGGAAAAATCAAATGCACAACTGCAAAACGAGGAATGACTGGCTAGCTGGTAGTACTGCCAAAAAGGATATGGGGGTTATAGTGGATCACAAATTGTACATGAGCCAACAATGCGATGCAGCTGCGACAAAGGCAAATATCCTTCTGGGGTATATTAACAGGAGTGTCATATGTAAGACATGGGTGGTACTTGTCTCACTCTACTGAGCACTGGTAAGGCCTCAGCGCTAGTCTTTGTCCAATTCTGGGCACCTCTCTTAAGAAAGATGTGGACAAATTGGGGAGAGTCCAGAGGAGAGTAACAAAAATGATAAAAGGTTTAGAAAACCTGACCTATGTGGTAAAGTTAAAAAAACAGACATGTTTAGTCTTGAGAAAAGAAGACGGGGGTGGGGGATAGGACCTAGTACAGCTTTCCAAATATGTTAATGGCTGTTATAAAGAGGATGGCAATCGATTGTTCTCCATGTTCACTGAAGATAGGACAAGAAGTAATTGGCTTAATCTGCAGCAAGGGAGATTTAGGACAGATATTAGGGAAAACTTTCTAAGTATGAGGATAGCTAAATTCTGGAATAGACTCCTAGGAAGGTTGTGGAATCCCCACCAGTTCTTAAAAACAAGTTGGACAAACCCCTGTCAGGGATGGTCTGGGTTTACTGGATCCTGCCACAGTGCAGAGGGGTGGACTTGATGACTTCTGGATGTCCCTTCCAGTCCTACATTTCTATGATTCCATGATAACAAACTATATTTTTAAAAAATATGGAATTTCTCCACAGACTTTCCAATTAACCTCACATCATTCTGGTGGTACATAGGATTTTATGAAATATCCTGATGAATATGAATGCTGCATTGAAATTAGATTTTTTTAAATGTATATCCTTCAGAAAATAAACCAGTTTAGTTTAACATTTAGAAATTCTTTTTTCTTTTTCTTATTTTAACATGTAAATCTCAAGTAAGTATTTAATCTGTTGTTTAGTGTGCAAACTCTACCAAAGTTTCATGGCTATAACTGTAAATCAGTATAGCAGCAATGTGGATGCATCCTTTGTTTGTCTTATGCATCCCTATGTTGCTTTTAGCCTTTCATAAAAGGCTTGATTCTGTGAAGAGCTGAGCACTTTCTGAAAGGTACTGAGTCTCCCTTCACCCAATGTAGTCAATACTGTTTGAGGGTGGTCCAGCAACTTCTATTATGTCAGCAGCACCTCGCAGAATTGAGGGGTTTATGTAAGGGCAAAATAATATACACAAAAAAAGGTGATCGTTTTTGGGGGGTGGAAATCTCTTGTGAAATACAATTAAAAATGCTTAAAGATATGTGCTACAATGAAGCTACAAATAAATTTCTTTTGGGACATAACACTAAGAAGGATCAAAGATCAGCTTCACGTAGTATTTTTTATACTATAAATTTATAGTATAATTCAGAAGTATTTGGAAAAAAGCAGTGCAATCCCGCTTTCTTTTTGTCCCTCCCTGGAAAGAACAGTTAAAAAGGAAACTCTTAACAAAGTACTGTGTTTCTGGAACTCAGTAAATGGGACCTATTGCTAAAAGTTGTGTAATGAACTTTGTATTAACACTTCGGTTTATCTCTGTCTAGGCATCAGTAGTAAGGTGATATTTTGATGGACATTACAAAGAGACCTTTAAGATAGGTACAGACCAGAGAAATTAATTGGTGATCTATCTTTTAGCACATCAAAGCCATAGACTTTATTCCAGATTAAAAAGGTAATATTACTAGTAAACCCCAATACTGGGTAGGCTATTAATGAATTTGTTCAGTTTCCCTGTTTGGTGCAGGGGAAGAAGAAATGACCAGTAGAGGATGTATTAATTGGGTATTGTTTCCAAGTTATTTGCTAGGTAATTTTATTCATTTTAGCACTGACATCGAACTCTCATAAAGTTCTTTTCAGAATCTCATGTAGGGAGTGGACTTATTATATCATTTAATTCAATAGTCTGGAGTTGGTTGGTGTCTCTAATAGTTCCTTAAAATGTCAATGCATCTCTAGAGATTTTCCTTTTTAAACTTTTTGTCAAGCAGATTATTTGAAAGTGTTTCTCTAAGGTATTAATTTGTTACTTAATGTTTTTTATTTTATAAAATGTTACAGTTGGTGTATTATTCAGGCCCCTTCAGTTGATGTTATATATGAAAAGGAGTGAAGTTTGACTATGAAATGTGTAGAGAATGCTTAGTGGTAAAATGTGTTCAGGCGTGTCATGTTGAGATTTCTCTTGAGAAATTCATGTGTGTGTTCAGAGAGAAAAAAAGTGGCATGTGTTGTTGAATTATTATCTCATTTCCCCATAAAACAAAATGACTGAAGGAAAGGTGGAAGGTGGTGGGGAGGGATTGTGTACTACTGACAGGTTCATTGCAGGTTCTTTTCTAATAATTTACATAAAATCCTTCATGAGTTTTTGTTGCTTTAAATCAAAGGAAAAAGGAGTCTGAGGTAGCTGCATCATTGACAAGCAGGGTCCTTCTAAGTTTTCCAGAATTTCAGGAAGATTGAGTGTCTCTACATTTGATGACTTCAGTCTCGACCGTCTCTCTCACTTTAGGTCCGTCAGCTGGCTTGTCAACTAGTAAACTCTGATAAGAGGAAAGAGTTCATCATTTCAGCAAGAAACAGCTAGCTGGGAATAAAAAATAATAAAAAAGGCCAGCTGAGAAGTTTCTCAAGGCCATCTGAGAAGTAAGAACCAGCTGTTTCGCATCTGCAAAAGTGTACTTTGATCTGATGCTAGTGTGCCATAATTAACCTCCTCCATCATGCTAGAGCTAAGTATTCATCACTAAAATATTTCCTTATATGGTGAATGATCTATGTATCTAGAAAAATGATCAGGTATCAGGGTGACCAGCAGATTCATCATATTCAAGAATCTTCATTGTTCATCTGAAACATATCTTTATTTATCTAATCTAGTGATGGGTGCCCATCGTCACTTTAGCATCTAAGCCCCAATATAATGCATGTGTTGCTGTGAACTGCTATATTTCATTTATACAGAGATATGTAGGAATTCCATGTCTGACTCAATGCCCTGTTTTCTCTTGGCCTGATTTAAGTCCCAAGTTCTCATTAGTGAACATAGCTTTTTTTCCCCCCTTTTCCTCTAGTAGTGATATCATTGTAGCATTTTCTTGCTGCCTGGCTGGCTGGTACAAGCAAAGTTTTAGTCTAGTAAATTAATGGTTGCCTGAAAAGGTTGGGAACCATTGTCATAAAAGATGTTGAAGTCTATGCTTGGTCTAATTTGTTACAGTGAACAAAATGTGCAAATTGATCCTTGTAAACAGATCAGGAGTCAATAAGAGAAAAGAGAGACAGTTTCTTTCTGTTTGCTTGCTCAGTTTCATTATCAGTGACTGTGTAAACCTTGAAGGTGCTAATTGTATGTGTGTCCTGTGCTTAGAATTCACTTCCACAGTAAATGGTCTAGATAGGAGCAGCTAACTCCATGCGAATAATTCTGTAAATTTAAGTAATTTGAGTTCTGTAGAAGATTATATGAAACAAATATAGAATATGGTAACCTTAAAATTCAGGGCTGTTGAACTAAAGTTATGTGAAGCCCAGCGGAGCTTCAGTATGCTTTGTTCTGGGCTTTATGTGCTGTACTTCTTTCTTGGCTTTTGCAGTTGGCAGAACTGCATTATACCCTCAGTAGAATTGGAATACTAAGAATCTCAGCTCAATGTGAGATTTTTGCAGAATGATGCCCCTCTGAGGAGGGAGGGTGGTAGTGTTTCTCCCTTTCCCAGCATTGTTTTGCATGGTGTTTTTTCCTTCATCCTGTTACTAAGGCCCCTCAGAAAAGATGCCCAGCTCTCCGAGATGGTGCCAGAGTGGAGTTGTATTGTAAGTAATCTGTACTGAAAGTTGTCCTTGAATTTTTCATTCCTTGCTCCCCCAGCACTGTACTAACTTGTTCCCGTCTGTTACATCATTTGTTTATTCTTCCTCTGATGCCTTTTCACTGGCATAAGGATACCATTGGACTTTCAATCAGCTCAGACACGATTTCAGAATATAACTTTTAAGTTGTTTCCTCCCTGGTTGGAACTATTTGTTTCTGATGCCTTTTGGTGCTAGTTATAGTTTTGATTGAGAAGTCCGTTGAGCCTAGTCTTGGCTCTTTGATCCAGTTACTAGTAGCTGAGCTGAAGCAACACGTTATATAGACTGGCTCAAGTTCTACACCATGAATTAATGAGATGTATTTCGCTGACTTGTTTATCAGCAGAACTCTTTCTGTGGCATCACTTTGGTGCAGTTTATTGATTGGCTAAAAATATTGATTGTCTTCTGCCTAAGACATTTGGTTTACAGTGTTTAATCTTGTTCTTTCCACTTACTATTATAAGAATAATTGGCTGAAGTTCCTAGCAGTGACCACTCTTGAGTCAGTTATTTTAAAACTCTGTCAATGGTAACTTAATTTTTGTAATTTACTTTTTAAAACCAGAGTTTTTTGGATTATCAGGTTTAGCTTGATAATAAAGTAGGTGATGAACAGTTTTGTCTGCATGTTTTAATTTGTTTTAGTTTTGAGTAGTGCACTGCATCCTGATGGAACCTAAAAGATATTCTTCTCTTATTCTCATTTGAAATCCACACCCTACATCAGTGTGTGTTTCACCAACAATCCTTCCCTCTGAAGAGGACTAGACAGACTACCCTTCAAAGCCTTTCAAAATTACTCCTCAGTCATATTTTTGGCGATGCTGATGTAAAGATTTACCTTTTCCCAAGGGCTAAACACCATGCCTCTATGGCAGTCTTGGTCTTCAGTACAAGAAAAACAAACCCAGATATACTTCATTATGGTATAGGACACGGCTGTTAGGCCATCAGATTAAACAGATATTTTTATGTTTAAACATTTTTTCTACAGCTTTGATTTTTTTAAATAGCATTTTATTGTGTTGGGTTCCTAGAAATTTATGTATAGATTCATGCACCAGACAGAGAAGATGGAGAGAACACGAAATAACAGGATTACAGAGCGAGTGAAACCCTTTTTAGATAAGAGAAGCATTGACTACTCCTCCTGTTGGAAGGAATTAATTCAGTGAAACATTGATATTTCTTTTACTGTGACTATTGCTATCAATATACAATGTGTAATTTGAAGATAAGACTTACTAATGAGTACTTAGTCATTTTCTAAGGAATGTAAGAAAAGATGAGATCTTAGTCTGTGAATTTTTTTATATATTGCTATTTGTGACGTATGTTATTACCAGTAAGCGTACAGTATGTCATGTCTGAAGTTCTAGACATTAGAGTTTCATTTTACACACTGAAGAGTGTTTGGTTAAATGTGTGAACAATTAGGTGTACTTTTATTGTTTCTCTTAAAATCTTACATATTTGGTGGTTTGGGTCTCTCTTACACTTGCGGTGGTTTTGGGTCAAGAATCTCGCATATGGGTTTTTTTTATTAACTTATGGATTCTTGGGTGCAAATGTCAAAGAGCCAGCCGAGCACCTCTTCTGGCCACTCACCAGACTGTTGTGAGGGGATTCCCTCTGCTGGATCCTGTGTGTTTTAACCCCCTGCGTCTGAATGGAGCAGACTCACTCCCACTGTCTTTAGGGCCTCGGGGCACACTCTTGGAGTGCAGAACCTCTATCTGGTACCCCCCTGCAGAGAGCTGTGACCACACAGCTCCATACCCAGTTCTAGCACTTGTGCTGAGTCCTCAGGTTCCCTTCTTCCCTTCCCCTCCCCCCCCCCAACTTAAACACATGCTTTCCCAGAATTCCAGCCATGGGGTGTTCTGGGTCTACAGTCTACTTCTTCAAGGAGCACATGAATAATGTAACACATGAAATGCACAGGCACTTCACACAAAATTCTACAACGGTATTTCTCTTGCTTTAATAGCACAAGAAATACACAGTTCTCTTCAAAAATATTAAACCCTACACACATTATCCCTGGCTCAGTTTCCTCACCACTGCACCACATTCTTTGGTGTGGTATCAGAGTCATTTGGAGCCATCCAGGATCCTTCAGCTGCAGTGCATGACTTTTATGAAACATGGAGCCTTCTCTAGCCCAGCTCACTTTCTCTGACCTTGACTGGTCCATCCCCTTCTCTCCTGCCTAATGTTTTTTGTGTGTCCCTGAGCCTTTCCCTTGTGAGCCCTCTTTAAACCCCTCCATTGTCACCACTGTCTGTCCTATTTCTGGTAACTTTCCACTTACTCCTTTTCCTCTTCCTGCAGACAAGTGGGAAATCTCCCAGTTCCAGCAAATATCCTTAGCATATCTACTGGCAGGTCAAAGTGTTCATTAAAGTTAAATATCTCCATTGTCCCTAGTCTGGTGAATACATGCTAGGTCCTGTCAGTCCATGGTGGATTCACACAGAAGGCATTACATGACACAGCAGTTTTCACAGCAATAACTTCATAATAGCAACTAGAATTCATAAATCATACACAAATCATCACCACAAATAACTTTATAATTCTAACGTGGAATTATCTTATTTATCATAGTAACAAAAAGTGTTCTGCTCAAAAAAGTAATTATTCAGTAATTACACTTTAAGCTTCCTAAAAGTATTTGATTTACTTCGTGAATATGTTCAGACATAAAATTAAGCTATCAGCCTGCTCAGTATAAAATAATTGGCCTGATCCTATGTGAAAACTGACAAATGGTTACAACTCGAAGTTCAGGTTGCACTCTAATTACTCCTCTTATGTTCCTGCTTATTTGTTTCTTCCCACATTATAGGCTATCCACACACATTACAGTTTCTTAAAAATTATTATAGCCCAGGGTTGGGCAAACTTTTTGGCCCGAGGGCCACATCGGGGTTGCGCAACTATATGGAAGGCTGGGTAGGAAAGGCTGTGCCTCCCCAAACAGCCTGGCTGCTGCTCCCCTCAGAACCCCCGACCCATAGAACCCCCGACCCATCCAACCCCCCCTGCTCCTTGTCCCCTGACTGCTCCCCAGGACCCTCTGCCCCAACCAACCCCCTGGGACCCCACCCCCATTCAACCCCCTACCTGCTCCCTGTCCCCTGACTGCCCCGACCCCTATCCACCCTCCTCCCGCCCTCTGACAGCCCCCCCCCCAGGACTCCCTTGCCTATCCAACCCCCCCTGTTCCCCATCCCCTGACTGCCCCCTCCCAGAACCTCCACCCCATCCAACCGCCCCCTGTCCCCTGACTGCCCCCCCGGGACCCTCTGCCCTTTATCCAACCCCCCCACTCCCTTACCGTGCCGCTCAGAGTAGCAGGAGCTTGCAGCCCCGCCACCCAGCCGGAGCCAGCCACGCCACCACGCTGCCCAGCAGGAGCAGCAGGTCAGAGCGCTGGCGACGCAGCAAGGTGAGGCTGCGGGGGAGGGGGAGCAGCAGGGGAGGGGCTGTGGGCTAGCCTCCCTGGCCGGCAACTCAAGGGCCGAGCAGGACGGTCCTGCAGGCCGGATGTTGCCCATGGGCCGTAGTTTGCCTACCTTTTTTATAGCCTTTGCTTTGCAGATATAGATAACCTATGTACAAAAAAATACAGTACAATATTTCTTTGCAAAAGTTGCATAATAAATCTTGTGTATCTATTAAAGCAATATTAAAGATTGTTACGTTAGAAATGACAATGAAAAAGAGTTTCTTGCTACTGTAATTTCCTTTTCTCTGTGTCTGCTATTGCTTAGAAATGTTGATGGACATTCTGCAGACACAGAGCATATGGCATGTTCATGCTTAACTCTAACTTTAAATAGAAAAATTAAGTTGACTTCATTCAAATGCAGACTTTGTGTGTATATACTTTAATTTCTGTGATATTCTGTTATTTTTATCAGTATTTTAGGGATTTGGAGGACGATCCTATGTTTTAAGACATGACGATTTAGAGTCAGACTATCTTTGCATTGAAATAAGTTAATGAATAGAGAACATACACACTATGCATCCATAAATCGTATGCAGCCTTTTTAATACCTGACATTTGGATTTTTTTCTCTTTCTACATATACAGTAACTCCTTGCTTAATGTTGTAGTTATGTTCCTGAAAAATGTGACTTTAAGTGAAACAGTGTTAAGCGAATCCAATTTCTCCATAAGAATTAATGTAAATGGGGGGGGTTAGGTTCCAGGGAATTTTTTTTTTACCAGACAAAAGACTATATAATATACACTCTCACAGAGAGAGAGTATAAGTTTTAAACAAACAATTTAATACTGGTACACAACGATGATGATTGTGAAGCTTGGTTGGCCACCACCTCAACTAAGGATATAACCAAGAGGATATTTCCCAGGGGATACCTTACTGCTAAATGAAGAACTAGCAACTGGCTGAGCCCTCAAGGGTTAACTCGTTTTTAATGTAGCCTCACACTCTACAAGGGAGAACGAACGGAGGGAGGGGAGACGATATGGCAGACACACACACACCCCCTGTGTGTGAGAGAGAGATGTGCATTGCTCCTTTAAGTACACTGACCCCACTCTAACTACACTGCCGTTTTAAGTTAATCAGCAAGCTGAGAAGGCAGCTACTGCCAGGAAGCTCCCTCCATCCTGAGCTCTGTTGTGTGTCCCCCCCTGCTCTATTGAAGATGGGGTAAGCAGGGTGCAGGAAGGGGGGAGGGAGACACCCTGACATTAACCCCCCTTACTCCCCCCACACACACACACACAGCACAGCAAGCAGGAGGCTCCGGGGAGCAGCTCCAAGGCAGAGGGCAGGAGCAGCACATGGTAGTGAGGGGGAGGGACAACTGAACTGCTGGCAATTGATAGCCTGCTGGGTGGCTGCTGCACAGGGAACTTAAGGGAATGGGGAGCTGATAGGGTGGCTGTTGGTCCACCCTGGTTCCAAGCCCCCACCAGCTAGCTGCAACGGGCTGCTCTTCCTGCAAGCAGTGGACAAAGCAGGCAGCTGCCAAACGACACTATAAGGGAGCATTGCACAACTTTAAACAAGCATGTTCCCTAATTGATCAGCAACGTAACAACGAAACAACGTTAACCAGGACAATTTTAAGTGAGGAGTTACTATGTTTGAAAATGCATTATTGGTAGGGATCCATGTCTGTCATGGATTCCATGACTTTCTGCAACCTCCGTGACCTTTGCAGCAGCCAGTGTGGCTGAGCCCATGGCCCCCATGTAGTTGGCCCCAGGAACAGCTGCTCAGGCAGCGCCAGGAACAGCCACATTGGCCACTGCTGGAGCGGCTCTTCAGCCAGACATTCGGACAGCCCCACACCCAGATGGACTGGCCGCTGCTGGAGCTGCCCCAGGGCCAGCTGCTACTCGGGCAGCCCCAGGCAGCTGGCCCTGGGATGGCAGAAACAATGGCAAGTGGGCAACATGGGGGCGGCTGGAGCAGCTGCTGCTTGGTGGGCCCCAGCAGCTGGTGCTGCTGGCCTCCTGGACCCTGCCCAGAGCAGCTGCCCCCTGAGGGCACCTCCAAGTAGCAGCCTCCCGGAGCAGCAGCTCGCGCTGGGACCCACCCCCCACCCCCCAAGCAGTCACCCTCCAGCTAAGATTTAGTCAAGGGTATTTATAGTACAAGTCATGGACAGGTCACAGGCCGTGAATTTTTGTTTATTGCCCTTGACCTGTCCTTGACTTTTATTAGAAATACCTATGACTAAATCGTAGCCTTTATTACTGGAAATCATCCCATTCTCTTTCCCAGATGTTACATATGTGTTAACATGAAATGAGTACAGCTATATGTTTGTATGTTTTGGATGTACTTTAATGTAAGAGTCAATTTGCTGGTACTCAATAGTTGTAGTGCATTCTGGTTTTAAATGTGTTTTTACGTGGCATCAATAAAAGTGAAGCCTCCCACGATTCTTGGTTGTAAAGCATAGAAAAAGGAATGATTGCTTATACTGGCACAGCCCAAGGATTTGGGTTCATTCCTTACAGTTGGGCCCCTGAATTTTGAAATTGCAGTGAGAAGAACATGGGGGTATTTGCATGAGGCAAATGAACACAACAAAGTATCTTTGCCTCTTTTTTTCCCACCCAACCCTTGGCTTTTCCAAGGGGAACAGTTTCCCCAGACCATAATTGGTTTGGTTTCTTTTACAATGAATCAAGGTTACATAGCTAAATGGTTTCATTCTGGGTACTGCATGTTTGATATTACTTCACCACCACTAATTTCCTCTCTTTTTTAATAACCCCCTTTAAGTATTATTATTACAAGCTTTTTATAATGTGCCATACAACACCATTGTGCAAAGTGTGAAATGACTATTTGAAATACAGTACAGCATTCTATAGCCCTAAAATGAAGTCTGTAGGCAGAAAACATGAACTCTGTCATGAATGGTGGATAAACTTTACAAATATATTTTCATGTAGGCCAACAGGTCATCTGTAGAGTTTTCCAGAGCTTTCAGTTAACCTACATCATTGCTGAATATGATTGTAATTGACTGTTCTGTGTAGTCCATGCCAGTGTGGTGGACTTTCAGGATTGGTCTGTTTTTGCTTATTTCTGTTTTTCAAATGATTAGGTAACTGCTCACAGGCAGAAATTTTTTCTTGGTATTTATAGCTGAGTGCTCTGTGTCTTTTTGTGGGGAGGAATATTTCCCTGGAAAGCATATTTTGAAGGCAGTATGTAGTTTTCAGTTAAGGTACTCTCCCCTTCATCCACCTCCTCCTTCAGTTTTTCATTTGGGTTGCACTTGAATTTTTTGACACAAACCAGTCTTGCACATTGAGGTCAGGGTCTCAGGTTGATCTAGAATAGATCTGTCCTTTGCTCTGACCTCTGGCTCATACAGCCAGGTTTTACTACCACAGGTTGAAGAAGATTCTCACTGAAACGTCTCCTTTACAATAGTAAGTGCTTCAAGTCACTCCTAAAAAGAAACATAGTCCACAGTGATACTTTATGTGTTCTTCTTGGTATCTGTTCTATACCTGTTTGTGCCTTCTAGATTGTAATCTTCAGGGCATAGCCATTCTCATTTGTTTTGAAATGTGTATACTTTTACTATTGTCAATCTCTGATCCTAAATAATACTAATTTACATGTTTAGCATTTACTTGAACAAAGAGGGATTTCATGATTTACTTGCAGCTGATATTAAATTATTTTTCTAGATAGTATAATATAAAATTTAAAAATTACAAATTCTGAATAAATTCCATAAGTATCTTACTATTAAGTAACAAAGAACTGTTGATGGTAGAGATGGGAGGGGCATGGGAGAGGGAATGTGTAAGCCACCAGTTTCTTGCAAGCAAAAATAGTAATTAAAAAATACATAGTGATAGAGCTGGGTCCCAGGAAATTAAACAGCATCTGGTCTAATATTTAGATATAATAGCAACTAGTTTGGACCATAAAAAATAAATAGATATCATATCTTACAGTAGAATGTCTACAGAGCTTTTTGGTGTGAGGTTGATATTTGATAATTTCTGGTAACAGCATGCTGAAGAATAATCACTGTCAGTAGACATTGTGTCCTGCATCTCTTCTTCCTCAAAACCTATTCTGATGCTCCTCTTTTCTACACCCTCTCAGCTTCACATCACAAGTTGGAAATGACCCATTAAGTCATCTGGCCCATTCCTGGGAGACTGAATCAGGATTGGTTCCTACAATATTTTCTCTAGTGGAGTTTCAAATAACTCTATTTATAGGACTTTCGTGACTATCCTAGTACAGTGTTATAGATTTTACCATTAGTAACTCTTTTGTGAATTAATATATTCATTTCTTTCATTTCATTCCATTAGTCTTGATTCTACCTCAGTGGAAACCACTAAGGAGTTCCTCCTTGGTGTTTATACCCTACAAGATGCTTGTTGATTGTTTTTATATTCTTCCTTAAAAATCTGGATAAACTAACCCGTTTCAAAGTGGGCAGTAATGTAGTGCTAACAGTCATAGTGTGAAGTACTGACAAATACTGAAAACTCCAGGAAATTGGGCTTTTTAGATTTTAATTTATTTAATGAAAAATATCCCTAAACAAGTGCTGGCATTTTTGCACAGTGAAATGTGTCCTAATTATGACAGTGACCTTCCTCCGTACTAAACTCTGGCCTGAATTACAGCTGCAATTCTTTAATAAAAAATAAATAACCAACTGCTAAATGAAAAATGCAGGCTCCAGATGGAAGATTTCTTGACCAAGCTCCATTTTTGTTATGATATGCAGAAGATGGGGTCTCTGAGTAAGGCTGTTGTCCTTTCAGAAGTTTTGTATGTGCTAATGGATTGAGGAGAGTTACTACAACAGTTACTCAAGGGTTAAAATAAATAATCAGGCCCTATAATTGATTTTCACCATTGAAACTTCCTATATTTAGTATTTTTTAATATGTTTATTATGTTAGGGGGCTTATTCCTTTACCCACTTACTTCCCTGGTCCTTCTCGCATGAACAGAGAGCAACAATACCCGAAGTCCAAAGGTGCAAACAATTCCATGTTTATTGGGGTGAACTTCCAGCAAGCATGATTCCAGTTTCCTTCCTTAGTATCCTCCTTCCCAGCTCTGACACCACAGAGCCTTACACCTGTGTCCCTGTTCCCATTCCTGCCCTTAGCCAAACATTATTCCAATTTCCTTACCCCCATTCCCTGTTCTCATCTCTCCCACCCACACCCACTCACTTCCTCATTGACTACAGATTATATAGTAAAACTTGAGTTCTGCTTAGCTATACCTTAACCAATCATTTTCCTGAAATTTAACTAACCAATCCTAACATTATGTAACCAATTATATCCCACCACCTTAATTAGTTTACACCCAGCAAAATTAATTATACAGCAGACAGGAACAATCACAGAACCAGACAGAGATTATACAGACAAACAATAGCAAAGTGGGAACTATAATGACAAGACAATACAGAAGTGAGGATTTCACATCCCAGCTATTGATAAGTGAGTTCTTGCCAGACAGGATGCTATCAAACTAAGTTTCCTTTTACATTTTCTAGGCACTTCCCTCTCTCTGGAGGTGATAGGAATGCAATCCTGTCCTGATAGTGCCTAACAGCCCAATAGCACCTTATTTCAATGTGACTAGTTTGGAATGTGAGGATGTGACTGTTCGCTTCCTAGCTTATGGCTGCCTCTGCTGCTTAGCCAAAGGCCTTAGCCTACGAACAGGGCCTCAAACTGTCACGGTAAGAGAAGGCCCTTACACCAGCAGACAATGATTTTGATTCTTTCTTTTATACCTCTAGAACTAGCCAAGTGATAAGAATACACCTAAATTCTTAAAGTACAGGCCTTTGCAGACGGGCCTGAATATCTATATCCTAACACATTATTTTTCATTTTAGTCTTCTGCTGTGAGGTTTATTGAAGTGGGAGCAAGTACTAACACTTTGTAGAATCAGTTCAGATCTCCATCTCCAGCAATTTCATTTTACTTTGTAATTAATAGATGTGATAGTAAATGGCTATAAATAGAAAATAAAAGAGAAAATATCATTAAACTGAAATAATAATGAAATAATGGTTCCTATATTCATGTCTATTATGTAGAAAACAAAAATATGGATATGTACTCCTGTTTGCTGTACTCCGTGACTCCTGTGTGTTCAGTTCATGCTGAAATAATTATCAGTATTAATTTGTTCTTTTCTTCTCTTGAGAGACAATAACCATATTTGGGGGATATGGCCATTTATAAAGAGCTACAACTGAAGTAATTATGCCACCAGGTTCTGCTGCTCCACTTGCTCTCATTTTGCCCCCTTTCTTAAGTCTTCTGTTGACTGAGAAGATTCCCAAGTCTTCTCCACTTGGACTTAGTTGTTAAACCTCTTTACTAGAGCTGGTTGAAATTTTTAGCACAGAATGATTTATTGAAACATGGCTTCTTTAAAAAAATGAAAATTTTAATGAAAATGGTCATAATCAAAATTTTCTGTTTCACAAAGCTGTCAGTAACATATTCATATCTGCATTAAAATTTTATCAATCATTTTCTAAATTGTTATTGAAATTTTTAATGTACTAAAAATGAATTTTCTTAGTGAAAACCAGGTTTTTGTTAAATGTTATATTTTGTAAAATATAAAAACAGATATTAAAAAATAATGAAAAACAGAAAAAGAATAAATTCAAACCCAGTGGAACAGAAACAACTACTAAAATTTTCCACAAAATTGTTTTTCTACCAGCTCTGCCCCATACCTCTTCATTCCCTGATCTCATGTGGTGATGAATGAAGATCAGGTGACCTTTTATTTATTTACTTTTAAGATCTATCAGTTTTCTATAGTACTGTTTACTATGGACCTAGAGGTATTGTTGATCTGCATATGAATTTGTAGATGGCGTCAAGAGCGGTTCCATTCCTTTTATGAGAACCCACGGGCAATTGTTCATTTGCCCTGGGTGGCGTATCATTCAGGTTGCCGTTCTGTTACTCCTCCCTCAACATGTATAGTAGTACCTCAAAGATGTGTACACCAGAGTTACAGACTTGCTGGTCAACTGGACATGCTGTGGAACCAGAAGCCCTGAATCAGGCAGCAGTGCAGACATGCACACAAAAAAAGCAGCAATTACTGTACTGGCCCGAGGCTCAGGTCTTAAGGCTGCAGCCACAGAGTGTGAGTGAGGGGTGAGGGGCTTCTGACCCTTGTGAGCACCAAGACTCAGGGCTTCAGGCTGGGGGGAGTGCTGGGCCTTGGGGCTGCAGCCCCATGGCTCCAGTCCCGGTTTCAGCCTTGTGGGGGCGTCTGGTCTCGGAGCTTCAGCCCCATGGCTCTGTTCCTGGCTTCAGCCCCGCATGGGGTGCTGGGGCTCAGGGCTTTCGCTACAAGGGAAGCCCTAGTTTCAGCCCCAGCACTCCCCCCATAGCTAAAGTCCCGAGCCCTGACACCCCCACGAGGCTGAAACTGGGAGCAGAGCCACGGCCCTGAAGCCCCAGGCCGCAGCACTTTCCCCAGGTCTAAAGCACTGAGTCCCCCAGTGCTCCTGTGGGCCAAACACCCCGAGCCCCCTGCCTGGAGCCCTGACACTCTGTGGGTCAGAAGCCCCGACTCCCTCCCACCCGGAGCCCTGACCGCCCCCTTCCCCTGGCTGCAGCCCCAACCCCCCGTGTGGCTGAAGTCCGTAACCTCCTCTTCAGAGTTACAGAACATTTTAGAGTTACGGATAACCTCCATTCCCAAGGTATCTATAACTCTGAGGTTCTACTGTATATGGGGCCACTAGTAGGGTCAGTGAGGAAATATGGGTAGCATTGTCACCAGTATATGAATTAAATTAAATTCTGTATCATTGGATCTGGTTGGTCCAGTTCTCTTGCTTACCAAGTGCCAAACCATTTCCTCTGGGATAATGCCTGGCTGGCTGACATTTAGTGCAGACAATGCAGAGCTAATGAAGTTGAAATGCAACATAAGGAAAATTTTTTGCACAATGCATAATTAACCTGTAGAATGCATTGCCATTAAATATTGTAGTCCAAAAATGTAGTTGTTAAAAAGAGACCTTTATATAGATGCATAGGGAGAACATCCACAATTTCATTAGACGGATTAAACATTTAACATGGATATGCCATAAATCCTCATGCTATGGGCACAAGTCCATTACTAACTGATGTAGTTAAGAGAATTATTCCTGTAGGCTGCTAATTATTCTCTAATTATCCCCTGAAAAATTTCTTGAACCTTCTTCTGAAGCATTGGCTGCTGGCCGATGTTAGAGATCTGCTTCCCAAGATCCATAAACCTGGGAATCCTGGACGCCCCGTCATCTCAGGCATTGGCACCCTGACAGCAGGATTGTCTGGCTATGTGGACTCTCTCCTCAGGCCCTATGCTACCAGCACTCCCAGCTGTCTTCGAGACACCACTGACTTCCTGAGGAAACTACAATCCATCGGTGATCTTCCTGAAAACACCCTCCTGGTCACTATGGATGTAGAAGCCTTCTATACCAACATTCACACAAAGATGGACTACAAGCCGTCAGGAACAGCATCCCCGATAATGTCACGGCAAACCCGGTGGCTGACCTTTGTGACTTTGTCCTCACCCACTATTTCACATTTGGGGACAATATATACCTTCAAATCAGCGGCACTGCTATGGGTACCCGCATGGCCCCACAGTATGCCAACATTTTTATGGCTGACTTAGAACAACGCTTCCTTAGCTCTCGTCCCCTAACGCCCGTACTCTACTTGCGCTACACTGATGACATCTTCATCATCTGGACCCATGGAAAAGAAGCCCTTGAGGAATTCCATCATGATTTCAACAATTTCCATCCCACCATCAACCTCATCCTAGACCAATCCACACAAGTGGTCCATTTCCTGGACACTACTGTGCTAATAAGTGATGGTCACATAAACACCACCCTATACCAGAAACCTACTGACCGCTATACTTACCTCCATGCCTCCAGCTTCCACCCAGGACACACCACACGATCCATTGTCTACAGCCAAGCTCTAAGATACAGCCGCATTTGCTCCAATCCCTCAGACAGAGACAAACACCTACAAGACCTCTATCAAACATTCTTAAAACTACAGTACCCACCTGCTGAAGTGAAAAAACAGATTGACAGAGCCAGAAGAGTACCCAGAAGTCACCTACTACAGGACAGGCCCAACAAAGAAAATAACAGAACGCCACTAGCTGTCACCTTCAGCCCCCAACTAAAACCTCTCTAGCGCATCATCAAAGATTTACAACCTATCCTGAAAAATGATCCCTCACTCTTACAGATCTTGGGAGGCATTCCTCGCTTACAGACAGACCCCCAACCTGAAGCAAATACTCACCAGAAACCACACAAGAAAAACACTAACCCAGGAACCTATCCTTGCAACAAAGCCTGATGCCAACTCTGTCCACATATTTATTCAAGTGACACCATCATAGGACCTAATCACATTAGCCATGCCATCAGGGGCTTGTTCACCTGCACATCTACCAATGTGATATATGCTATCATGTGCCAGCAATGCCCCTCTGCCATGTACATTGGCCAAACTGGACAGTCTCTACGCAAAAGAATAAATGGACAGAAATCTGACATCAGGAATCGTAACATTCAAATACCAGTAGGAGAACACTTCAGCCTCTCTGGCCACTCAGTAAAAGATTTAAGGGTGGCAATTTTGCAACAGAAAAGCTTCAGAAACAGACTCCATCGAGAAACTGCTGAGCTTGAATTAATATGCAAACTAGATACCATTAATTTGGGTTTGAATAGAGACTGGGAGTGGCTGGGTCATTACACATATTGACTCTGTCTCCTTAAGTTAAGTATCCTCACACCTTCTTGTCAACTGTCTAAAGAGACCATCTTGATTATCACTACAAAAGTTTTTTTCTTCTGCTGATAATAGCTCATCTTAACTAATTAGCCTCTCACAGTTTGTATGGTAACTTCCAACTTATCTGTATGTGTGTATATATCTATATATCTATCTTACTATATGTTCCATTCTGTGCATCTGATGAAGTGGGCTGTAGCCCACAAAAGTTTATGCTCTAATAAATGTGTTAGTCTTTAAGGTGCCACAAGTACTCCTGTTCTTTTTGTTAGAGATGGGATACTCAACTTGATGGACCATTGCTGTGGTATGTTGTGAACAACTCCTAAATTCTTGACTGTAAAATTAAATTGGTTAGCCAGTTGTGTCATAGATACTAAACTCAGCATAGCTGACTGGTCCTCCCCATACTGGGAGGGCACCAGCTAAAGGGGAGGACACATGACTTCCCCAACCCGGGTCCCCTGTGCTCTTCCCACCTCCACCCCACCCCATGTTATCTGCGGGGGCCGGGAGGGGCAGGAGCCAATGTTCGGCTGCTCTCCCTGGCAACCAGGCCCAGGAGGGGCGTGGGACAGAGCTGTTCCCAGTAGTTGCTCTGTGCAGCATAGCCAGCTGCTTGGGAGAGAGCCTGGCTGGAGAGGGGCAGCAGTAGCAGCCTGCTTTCTGCCCAGGCTTGACTTCCAGGGACAGGGGCTGAGCATTTTGGGAGGGTGGGGAGCCTCTGGCTTGCTCAGCCGCTATGCCAGGAAGCCGAGCCTGGGTGGGGGGCAGCCTGCCGTGGCCAGTGCTCTCCCAGGCAGCTGCTGCTCTGCACTGGGCAGCATCCTAGCATGGCCAGAAGAGGCTCTGGACCGCCCCTTCGGCTCCAGCTCTGATCCTGCCCCTTCCGTTCCTTGCCCAGGCCAGCAGCTGGGGGGGGAGGGAGGGGAAGCACTTGACCCTGCTTGCCCCCCTCCCGACACGTCACCTCTGCTAAAGTGAATGGCAGTAGTTCTGTCTGTCCTTGTATTTAGAAAACATAACTTACTCTCTGTTCAAACAAGAAATATTGAGAGTTAGTTGGAGCAGTCAGTTCTCTTTTTATGCTTAGAAATCTGTCACATTCATTGCACTGTTATGTTTCAGCCATCCACATGAGTCACAGTGGGATGAATTAAACTTATTTAAACATAGTGTTATGTCATAGGTTCACTCATAGGTTTAAAAGCCCAAAACAAAAGAACATACATCTCATTAAAAATAAGTGATTGGGGACAGAACTAAAGTAGGTAGCATCAGTCAGGCTGGCCCATTATGTGAAAGACTATACAGACGAAGAATTTATTGTATTTAGATGTATACTGTAGAAGAGTGTTGTGGGTTTGTTTTTGGTTTTGTTTGGGTTGGGTGTGTTTTTTTTTTTTTATGGTATTGGATTTAATGTAGTGTTTGTGCACAAATACGCTTAGACTTAGAGATAAGCAATTTGCCATTTTGGGCTTGCATGTGGAAAGGATCAGTGATGTAATACCAAGCAAGCATTACAAAAAGTGAAAGGAAATCATTGCACACAGGTTAATATGTGAAAATTCATCTTTTTCTAATTTTTCCATTTTAGGACAATTCCCCTCATCCCCTTTCTTCTCTCTCATTTTCTTTCTGTAAAGTGGATATGTCCTTGGAGAGATCTCAAAGGCACATTTCATAATGTTTGGTGCATTATGAGGATGTGTTAGGAAAAAACAAGGAAGATCAAAATAGTAATAAAGAAACATGGCTGCGTATGGGTACCAGCTTTGTGCTTGTTTCCAGCTATCACCTGCCTACTCCCAGAAATCAGTCAGATGTTCAGCATTCAGAGTGCTTGGAGGCTTTAAAACTGTAAAAAGCTTGATTTCATTATGAACTTTCAGTAATTTTAGCAAGGGCCTGTTGTTCTCTCTTGTGTTTTGCTTCTATTGCAGAAAAGAGAACTTTACAGACACATGAGATGTAAACCATTGTTGTGTTTGTCAGAGATTAAAATTCAGGGAGGAGAGTTATTTACCCAGTAAATCTAGTTATAGGCTAAACAGTTGGGACAGAAGTTTGACAACATACTTTCACCTCCAGGATCCCCAAAATTAATAGAGTTATGTGGGTAGCATTCCAGAGACAGACAATGGAATATAGCCATTAACACTATAAGCAAAAATATTTTTGTTACCCTACATGGTTTGTGTCTCGTCTCTCTCTCTCTTGTTTTTTTATTTATAATTTTTTCTTTTCAGTGTCTGTTTCTTCCCATTCTATCCTACAGATTCCCACTTGACCTGGGGATGGGGTAGAGTGTGACGAACAGGTGTCAGGGAGTCGTGACCACCCTGTCCTTCCTATTTGCTAAATTGGAAGACTGTTGTGTATATATTCTGGCTAAATAAGGCAGGAGTTCTGGTGTGGAAAGGGAGAAAAAATTGAGAACCATTGCCTTATTCCATTTTCATTCTTTTGGTTTTATTTACTCATTCCCCCTCCTCTTTCTATATTCCCCAGTCTAGTCACTGTCGATTTCTTTCACTGGAAATTTTTTATAATCCACAGCAGCATTCCTTTCCTGTGGTGGTCTTACTCCATTTTTCCTTGTTATCTGTTGTCTATTCTGACCTTTATTTTCCCTGTACTCTCTTCTCCTTTCCTTACTCCACTTTTTGTTTCCTTAGTTTTCTTTCTTCCTGATTCCTTTACTTCCTGTTGTACAATCTTATGCTTAGTCTCCTTGTTTTCCCCTCCTCGTGGTCTTGCTGGTATGAATATGAATTGAGAACTGCATGAAATGCATATGCATGGCACTTTAGGGAACACAGGAAAGGGACAAAACACTCTGCAGACCTTAAAGTTTGATATAGAGAAGACAAAGCATGGGACAACAGCTTAAGTAAAAGCGTGTGGAGAGCTTTAAACGGTGAAGATCCTAGTGTAGGTAAAATCTGTGGAAGAAATGTGCTTTTAAAGAGTGACTTGACAAATTAGAGAGCATTTAGCAGATAAAATGCCGGGAACTCTTCTAAGCATGGGGCCAGAATAAATGAAGCCATGGAGCTGGGAGTAGAAGAACAACAACGGAGTGGTGATGAGAGATAATTGGAGATGAGTATTAGGGAGCAAGTAGTAGTGTAAGGAATATGAAAGCAGAGGTGTAGCTAGAAGTGAGATTGTGAAGAGCCTTGCAGGTGAGAATTGGGTGCTTGAATTTGATCAGCTAAGGCAGTGTTTTTCAACCTTTTTGTGCTGGTGACCCCCTTTGGACTTAAAAAAAATTGTGGACCCCTCCGCCCCTCCCCTCCACACTAAGACTTGAAAAAACTGAGACCCCATACCTTTATTATCATTAAGTAAATTATGGGTAATATTCAGGGCCAGCCTTAGGGGTGGCAGGCAGGGCAATTGCCCGGGGCCCCATGCCACAGGCGTCCCTGCAAACCTAAGTTACATGCTTCAGCCCCAGGCACTGGGAGGAGCTTGGGCTTGGGCTTCAGCCCAGGGCAGTGGGAGCCCTTGGTTGTGGGGCCTGGGGCAGTTGCCCTGCTGCTTGCCACCCCTAATTTGCATCCTTCACTTGCAGCACCCCTAAACCCGTCCTTTGCCCCCCCACCCCCAGGGGCTCACGACCCTCTTCACTCCGGGGAAGCACTGAGGTAAGGAATAGTGAGGCCAGTGATGAGTTTGGGGGTTAGTGGAGGAATATTCTCTCTTGCCTTTCCCCATGTGGTTCTCTCCCTGATTAAACTGAATTCTTCACTATAGAGAAGATTTCAGATTAGGTGCCCTGCTCCAAAAAATCCTGTTTTAGGACAATTAACTGATAGGGACATATTCTGAGTGCTACATTGAGCTTAAATTTGGACTTTGTTAAAGGATATAGAATTTGGACTTCTCTTTAAAAAAATATGTGAAAGGGGGCAGGCTGCAAAGATAGAGTTGGGATACCCCAAATATTCTTTACTTTAGTGACATGTTAAAATCATTCTGTGTCAGAAGTGATGAATAGTTTTTCTGGGTTCTGAGCAGGTTCCTGATCGATTGGCTGCTAGTTAATGAGGGAGAAGCTGGGTAAAAAAAGATGAAGTCCAGCTGCATGTGCAAGAGCTCACTTGCCTTTTCTCTTTGCTTCATTTTCTCTCTAATGAAACAGCCAATTGGTTTAGAGAGATCAATGCTGACCTGTTAGGATCAGACGCTGTTCTGGCAATTAAATTCAGCAGTGCAAAGATTTATTTATTTATTTATTTATGGAAGGCCAGAGACTTTGAATTGAATCAGAACAACATTGATGTTGAAGGTAGGGTTAAAAAAAAGTGTAGTTGAAAAGAACCAATCATTATCATGTTCTTTGTTCATGAGATCAGGAATCAGAAGATCTTTACTATTTTTCCTTAGATTTGAAAATCACTGGGTCCTGCTTCTATGACAAAGATTTTCCATGTATTGTTGTATACTGTACGTACTTGGAGGAGTTGAGTCTGCTTTAAATTTTAACACTAGCTTTTTTCAGAACATTTTTTTTCCAAGTAATCAATCTCAGTGTACACCAGGGGTGGGCAAACTTTTTGGCCCGAGGGCCACATCTGGGTGGGGAAATTGCATGCATGTTCATTCATGTAGGGCTGGGGCAGGGGGCTGGGGTGTAGGAGGGAGTGCGGGATGTGGGAGGGGGTGCGGTGTGCGGTGTGCAGGAAGGGGCTCAGGGCAGGGGGTTGGGGTGCAGGGAGGAGTGCGGGAGGGGGCTTAGGGCAGGGTTTTGGGGTGCAGGAGGGGTATGGCAGGGGGCTCAAGGCAAGGGGTTGGGCTGCAAAATGCAGGAGGGGTTCAGGGTGTGGCAGGAGCCTCGGGCAGGGGGTTGGGGTGCAGGAGGGGTGCGGGCTCCAGCCCAGTGCCGCTTATCTTGAGTGGCTTCGGGGTGGCAGCAGCGCGCAGTGGGGCTAAGGCAGGCTCCCTGCCTGCCCTGGCCCTGTGTTTGCCCACCCCAGTGTACACTATTAAAGTCTTACTCACTGTCCAGCTGCACCACACCATTCATTGTTAGGCATCTAACTGAAAAAAAATCCTAGTAAACAATCCTTAAATTGGCTCACTGTGATATGTTCAGATGTGAGTTTTCGCTTCAGATGTGAGTGGGAGTGAAGGAAGACAAAGAGCTTGAGTATCTGGAAACTTTTCTGTTAGTTTTGATGCTCTTTTTAAATGAAGGGATCCTTCTCCTCTGGGATTTCAGTCTAGGCAAAACATATTTTTGGGGAAGATGGAGTTAACTTATGTGAAACTCAAGGTGATTGATTACTTTGTCTTCTGGTACATCATCTACGCTTTCAGAATTTATTGAACTTAGACATTAGCTAGCAATAACATTTATATCACAATATCAAATGAAAGGATGTGCCATTTATGCCTTCCTGTGTGTTTGGAAGAAACTAATACATCTGTACTGTGATAAAATTCATGCATTCTGAATCCACCAATTTGTATTTTTTCAGAAACTACGGAGAAACCTACATGTAATCCATATTTCTAACTATCTTAACTATATTTCTTATGTGTCTCTGACTGTAATATCTGACCAACAATATAAAATTTTGTATTTCACAACTAGGATGTCGTCAGATGATTTAATGTCATTGGAGATACTGGAGAAAATTATAGTCTTGTTCCCTCCAGGACCTCAGAGCTATGCAGTAGGATTTTTTTTTTTGTACGTGTCCAATGTCCTTTAGCGTACATGTGGTCTTTAGAAAGATTAAGACCCCAATGTCATTTTTTTAATGACGTTTTTAATTTGGTTAGGGATATGGAACAGCTTCCATATGAGGAGCAATTAAAAAGATTAGGGCTTTTCAGCTTTCAAAAGAGGCAACTAAGAGGGGATATGATAGAGGTCTATAAAATCTTGACTGATGTGGAGAAAGTGAATAAGGAAGTGTTATTTACAGCTTCGCATAACACAAGAATCATAGGTCACCCAATGAAATTAATAGGCAGCAGGTTTAAAACAAATGAAAGGAAGTACTTCTTCACATAATGCACAGTCAACCTGTGGAATTCATTGCAGGGGGTGTTGTGAAGGCCAAAACTATAACAGGGTTCAAAAAACAACTAGATAAGTTCATGGAGGATAGGTCCATCAATGGCTATTAACCAAGATGGTCAGGGATGCAACCCCATGTTCTGAGTGTCTCTACCCTCTGTTTTCCAGAGTCTGGGAGTGGATGACAGGGACTGGATCACTCGATTGCCTGTTCTGTTCATTCCTTCTGAAGCATCTGTCATTGGCCACTCTCAGAAGACAGGCTACTGGGCTAGCTGGACCATTGGTCTGACTCAGCGTGGCCGTTCTTATGTTTTGATTTTTCATGGAAACTGCATAGTTGAGTGGTGTGCTAATATTACCACTCCCATTTGAACTCCTTAGGTTTGGAACTGTAGTTCACACATGCCATCTTGGATTTTAGACTGTTGGTTTTTTGTTGTTGTTTTTTACAAGTCCTTGTGACTGGTTTTTAAAGCCACAGGAGCTTTTTATTTTAGATTGAAAAAGTCCTCTTTGAGCATAATCAAGCTTTTCCAGAATGAAAAGGAAAATATTAAACCAATTCTATTGCCCAGTGAAACTAATCTCCAGTGGTGTGATTTAAACAAAAATAAACACAACTCAGGAACATTTTGTGAAATATGACTAGAAATATATCTGGTGATTCTGAGGACCTTACTGTTAGCATGAGAGCAAAGTCTGAGTGGTTTATGAGGATACTTGTCTGTGGGCTACTGTAGGGAGCCAGGGTGGCTTCCCTCCAAACCAGAGGGTAAAGAGCCACTCTCTCAGCCTGAGTGGGCGGGGCCAGACCAAGCTTACTCCGACCCCCGGAAGGGGAGGGGATGGAACAGGAAGTACAAAGGGCGGGGGGCCTTAACCCAGTCAGGGCAGCATCAGAGCCCTGGGCTGGAGCGCAGTGGAGTTGGGTGGGCCTGGGTTCCCCTACCCCGGCCAACCCGCCTCGGGTAGCAGAATCCCGACAATGCCACTGACTCTTGCTGGTGCTCCCCCTGCCTGAGGGATGCGCTACAGACTCTTGCCGGCACTCCCCCTGCCTGTGGGGTGTGCCACTGACTCTTGCCCGCGCTCCCCCGGCGCGTCCGCTAATTCCCTAGTGACAGAAAGGTGTGACCAAGGCCTGCCAGTGAGGCAGTAGCTCCTCACCACCCCCCAGTGGCTCGGTGGACCAATTGAAACCTGTCACAGCTAGACTATAGTTAATCTACATTCTCGAAGGGAGAAGAATTTAAGAAGCCTTCTTCCTGCTCTTGTGCACCCTGTGCAACAGTGAGCCACAGTTGTAGTCTAGTCTGTAATGTACTATTGTTTCTCTCTCTGCTTATATATGTTTAATCTTCTGTAAATGTTCTGTTTTAAGGTAGAATAGCAAATGTGATTCCTTTTATAAGGACATTTTTGTATTATAATATCTGAATTTGCTATTTAGAAGGTGGAGTTCTAACTGTGATAAAATGTCCTGAATGACATCATTTTAAGATGTAATATCACACTAACCTCCAAGGCTGTACACAATATTTATAAGTCTGTACAGTTACCCAAGTATTGTGGGAAGAGGGATTATTTTAATGTTAGTTCTCAGACCATATCTGACATACAGTAAGAACATTGGATCATTTGCATTAATTGTGAACTAATGATGTGGCTGTCATGCTGTCTGGAGTGGCTCAGAAGTGTGAGTACCAACCTCAGGACAGACTATTAAGAAGCAGAGCAAAAACTCCAAACTGGTTATGAGTGTTACTTACATTTCCCCAACCAAGTATCAAGTGTGAACTCCTCAAGCACTATAACAGCCTTGGCATGGAGTCACAGACTGTCCCCTTGGGTACTCTATTCTATCTTGCCACCCAGGTGAGCTTGCCTTTGTGATAGATGGTCCCTTTACACCAAAAATCTCAATAATATTCGGGTTACTCCCAGTCACTTACTCCAGGTCAGTTGCACCTTAGATCCTATACCAAAGACAACACATGTAGCCAATCCTGTGATACATTAACTAAAGATTTATTAACTAAGAAAAATAAATAAGAGTTATTTACAAGTGTAACGCAGGTAAACACATAATACAAATGACAGGTTTCAGAGTGGTAGCCTTGTTAGTCTGTATCAGCAAAAACGACGAGAAGTCCTTGAGGAACCTTAGAGACTAACAGATTTATTTGGGCATAAGCTTTCATGGGCTAAAACCCACTTCATCAAATGCATGTAGTGAAAAATACAATAAGCAGAATATATAGCACACACACACATATATATATATATATATAGCCTTCTGGCTCTGTCAGTCTGTTTCTTCACTTCACCAGGTGGGTATTATAGTTTTAAGAACGCTTGATAGAGATCCTGTAGGTGTTTGTCTCTGTCTGAGGGATTGGAGCAAATGCGGTTGTAACTTAGAACTTGGCTGTAGACAATGGATTGTGTGATGTTGTCTGGATGAAAGCTGGAGGCATGTAGGGAAGTATAGCGGTAAGTAGGTTTCTGGTATAGGGTGGTGTTTATGTGACCATCGCTTATTTGTACTGTAGTGTCCAGGAAGTGGATCTCTTGTGTGGACTGGTCCAGGCTGAGGTTGGTGGTGGGATGGAAATTGTTGAAACCCTGGTGGAATTCCTCAAGGGCCTCCTTCCTATGGGTCCAGGTGACAAAGATGTCATCAATGTAACGCAAGTAGAGTAGGGGCATTAGGGGATGAGAGCTGAGGAAGCGTGGTTCTAAGTCAGCCATAAGGTTTCAAAAGATGATAGAAGCTGCTGTAATATGCAAGCTCTGTATGTCCTCTAGGGCTACCTCAGGCTAAGCAGCAGGGGAATCCCTTGTTTGTGCTTAGAAATCTTGCCCTCCTGAAGTCCAAGCAGCACAGAGATCCAGTTTCCTCCTGTCAGGGATTTTTATTCCTTTCCCCAGAGTTCAAGCTGATGGTATGAGTTCACTTGTATGTCTCCCCTTCATCGATGTGGGGAGAGAGCAACTAGCAAAGTCTTTGTACTTTGATGTTTCACAGTGGCTCATTTGGTTTCAGTGGACCTTCTTGGTGGGCAGGACCTAAACCTTCTGTAGGAAGCCAGCATTTTACATTTGATGACCTGTTTGATGACTCACACAATTAGAGTTTTACAATGCAAAAACCCAATATAACCTTATAACATGGGGTACAGATGTTATAAGTGAGATTACTACATGCAGCATCCTACTAGCATTTCATCACGGCTAAACACTGAACACATTCTTATAAACTTAACATCTATTTTAACAATGCTAACACAAAGGTGAGCCAGACGGGTCTACAGCTATGTATTGGTCAGTGTTCAGTTGAAACCTAGGGGCCTTGGCAGGCACCTGGTCTGCCGGCATCACAGTAACAGTGATTCATTCTAACATAGAGAAGAATGATATAAAACAGATTTCCCGTGGCAGATGAAAAGCCAAACATTGCATATTTAATTGGCTACATTAAAGGGAATAAAATTTATTCTTTCTGCTTTCATAGTGAGGAATTTGAGGGTGGTCTTCTTGTACTACTTAAATCTGTTCTAAATACAAGAGAAAATGGGTACAAAATATGTTTAGAAGCCTTTCCGGTATTAATCTATATAATTTTAATAGGAGACAGACAATTTAGTCAGGCATGAACTCTTCCTCAGTTGAGAGCAGTTCAGACTGCACCTCCAACATCAGTAAGAGTGGTATATTCCCAGGCCAAAGAAAACATTAATTTACCAGTCTCAGCCTTTGCTTAAGCAAGTTCCATCTATAGTTCAAACCTTTTACTAAAATACAAAACAGGAATTTCACTCTCTAGAAAGGACACCAGGATGCATCATAAAATAAAACGTATGTAATCCCTTTTAAAATGTATTTTTTATGACGACGCTTTAATATTTCAAAAGTCAGGAAAGTTTTACTCTGAATTCCATTTTAAATATTTCTCATGCCTTTGGGATTAGTATTTATGAGAATCTGCATCATTTCAAGGTTGAAGTTTTAGGGGTAGAATAGGCATTTTCATATAAAAAGACTATATAAGCTTTGAGCAATAGTGTAGATGCAGTTACAGTGTTCTCCAGTTATAGTGGACCAAAACACATGCCCCTTCTATATGGAATTCCGTATATTTTTCCTTTTCTATTTATATATGGGCACTATGAATGCAGTGAAAAGATGGCAGAAAACTGGAACAGTAGGTGCAGAAATCAAAGTGTCAACATAGGGTTTTCCCTGTTACAAATTATCATTCTATAGCTATAGATTTTTCTAAGTAATAAGAAAAATATTTAAAGTGCTTCTCAGATAAACATTACTGTTAACGTCTGGTCCAGGTATTGTACAAATTATACTCTGTTTCTGGTTCAGGAAAACAACTGTTTTTATTATGTTATAAGGAATAAAAGAAGTATAGGAATGCCCCTTCAATGTCTACATATGTGATTTACCCGCAGCACGTGGGTTCCAACCAAATAAAATGTGAAATGTTAGGTGATTGTGGTAATGGAGGTACCAAAGGAGGTAAACAGTTCTGCTGAAAGGCTTTTTTTCACAAAATTCTGTAAACATATGAAAATTTAAAGCCAAACATGTTAACAAAATGTCACTTTTTGCAAAGAAGGACTGTAAAATCAGATCTCATTTGAAATAGGGGAAAATATTTTTTCCATGATTGACTTTTGAACATTGAGATTATATTTCATTTAAAACACAAGCCTTTTTGAATGTTTATCAGAAAGGATGTCTGAGAAAGGGACAAGTACATAAACTCAAGATGATATGGACCATAAGTATTTTAAAATAAAAGCTATGCTCCTAGGCACTGAGAAATTTGGAATGCTGTGGACATCCATTACACCAAATTGTTTACTCTGCTTGTTTCACTCTTTCCTCCCCACCTCTATCTATTTAGATAGTAAGCCCTTTGGGGCAGGGACTGTCTACCCCCTTTGTGATTGTACAGTAACTAGTGAAAGGGGGGCACATTCTTGGTTGACCCTTAGGCACTACCATAACAAACATGATTAGTAACAAAGCTTAGTCTTGGTGGGATTTTCCTTTTTCTGATACTTCAGATTCTTTGTATTCTATTTCCTTGTTTTGAATTTTGAAGACCGGTACCTTCTCTGATATTTTAATAGATAACGTGTCTATTACAGTCACTAGTTCTTTAGTTACTTACATGCAGCAGAATGGATAATGCTTTTTCCCAAAGAGCTTCTTACGTACAGATATACCCCATTAAATCAGATTTTATTTAAACATTTTCATTTAGTAGTTGCTGTATAAAGTGATAATTGAAATAATTACAGAAGATAGAAATCATGCTTTGGATAAATGATTGTTACTATTCCAGTTATACAGAAGTATTGGTGTTGAAATTTGTCCAGATCCAGCTACGCAAGTAATTCTTGATTCTCCTTGAAAAATCAAGTACTGTTGAATTCACAGGCAGAGTAGATAATTTTACAATGACATATGCCCTTCAGATATGGATCAATCTTTTAGAATCTTTGCTTTAGACCAGATTTAAAATGTTTCCATCAACAATTCAGATAGAAGAATATAAATTTTCTAGAGACAATAAAAGGAATTTATGTTCAGGATCCTCTTCTACAGGAAAAGCTAGATCAAGAAAGGGCTATAAGGTTATACCTTTTAAATTGGATGAGATCACAGCCATTTTACACTTTGAAAACTCCTAACCACATTTTAATTCATCAGCAAAGAGAAACTCCAGCATCATCACTTATGAAGAATTCGTAACTTGGAAAAGAATGATTGTTCACTACTAGATAGAATTTCTAGTGAAGACATAATAGAACAGTTTGTGAAGGGCCATGGGTTTGCCGAAAACATAAAAAATGAATTTATATTTGACAGCAATCTTTATCTTTTTAAATATTTTATTGAATTCTTCATAACAAGGAACTGTTCATTGAGGCAGAAGATACAAAATGTGGAACCTAGGAGTTCAAAGTACTAGAAGTTAAATACAGTAGAAGGGTAGTAAAAATATTATGCATTACAATGCTTTTTGTTTGTGTATAGTTTAATATGCTAGATTGCAACTGAGTCTCTCTACAAACATCTTGAAAACTAAAGGGAATAGGAAGATGTTAATGAGACATTTTAAAGAGGTAAATTGGTTCATTTGGGCCAGAGGATTGTGTGGCATCTCCAAACACATGTGACTGTACAACTGAGAGTGACCCTAATGTGAAACATTATGGGGAGGTGATAGAGGGAGACAAAATTAGAAGCATGGATGAAAGGAATTGGGAAGTGAGAGAGCTGATGGATATAATCTCAGAGGGATTTGGTGGAGATTGAGAGAGTTCTATGATTAGGTAATTGAGGAGGAGGTGGGTACAGTAGAATCATACAGTTGTGAACACTAGACTGGTTTGGTTTCATAGCAAGAATGAAACTGCTGAATTTGGAGGCAATGGGTCTAGTAAATGTTATAGTGAAGGTACACAAGTAAAACATTAACTTCAGACTGACCTCAAAATTTAATATAAGGTGGTGATGTGAGATAATTCATTCTGACCATATCATCTATGCTTGATACTTGATAACTTTGCTTGATCGTTACTTTACACTTGACATTCTGGGAGGAGAGGGTGGAGATCATAGGAGATAAGTGACCAGCCAAGGGTAGAGGAACTGGACATGGGTTCAGAGGAGTAGAGTAGACCAAGTCAGAGTTCAGAAAATGAAAACTGAAATTTTGAGCTGGCACTGAGATAGATAGGAAGCCAAAGAAGCTGATGGAGCAAGAGAAGGGCTGTGGTCCCACTTTCTGAAGTAAAAGAATAATCTGATCACAACTTTATAACCCCTCTGAAATGTATCCAGTGTTATTCTGTAATTGTTAGCTATTCAAAATATGGCAATAAATAATATTGAGTATCTCTGCACTCAGATAGGAGGGATTTTTTCATTAGGCTGAGAATAATGTTCCAATGGAAAAGATAGTGGTAGTCTCATAATAGTCTTCTTGTCATAACTGACATCAATTACCACTGGGAATAAAACATTAAACAACAATGAATAGCTGCCCGCTGAAATGTGTCTTCTGATAATTAATATGCACGAATACAAGGCACAGAACTCTTCTACTTCAGTTTATCTATATATTGAAATAAACCAGTACCAAGTTCAAACTTAAAATTTGTGGACTCACTATAATGAATAGGATGGTTATAAAAAAGTAATACAGAAGATTCAGAAAAATAGACATGACATGTTAATGAAGGTGAAGTCCACAGACTCTAAATTTGCACAGATTTGTGATAAGTCTTTTAGGCTATGTCTGCACTGGCGCACATACTCAAGTGTTGGACCATGCACATGCTCGTGCGTGCTCCCCACATTATGTTGTGCTGGACACAGCTCTAATGCTGTGCTCATGTGTATACTTGTGTCCATACTGCTGCTGCTGCTATGTGACATTAGCGCTGCCATTTCAGGCATGGTATCCCAGGGTTCTTTGTGGATAGTGAGACACTCTATTTGTACCTATGACATTGCACACATTAAAGACAATTGTAACAGTGCATCTCCACTAGATTATCATGTTAGGGTTGGGTTTGTGCTGTGGAGGGTGGTGTCCGAGTAAGGATGTGGTCATTATGCAGTGTTTTTGTTTTTACTATGTGCTTGTTTACAAATCCCTCTTTCTTGACAGTATGCATCCAGACAAAATTCCAGCTATGATTTCCAAATAAAGAGCTGAGACAAATTACTGCTTTTGTGTTAAACAGGGTTTGGTTTGATTTTTTTTCTATTTAAGATTGTCCCGCTCAGGAATTTACCGAAAGTATTCTTTCAGTATTAGATGTCATTGCCTGTCTGAAGGGAATCTTGCCATTTCTGTTTTTACTCGCTTAAACAAAGTAGTCATATCATAACAAACTTATATTTAATGCGTTTGAGGATATAGATTTCCAGAGTCATAAATGTTGCAGGTATTGAGTGATTAAACACTGTTAATTTAATCATTCCTCTTTTGCTTGAAATTACTACTTTCTTAGCCAAACATCTGAAAAAGTTATTGCCAAAATTTGTTTGATTGCTTGGAACTCTTTGTGATGGGTGTCACAGTTAAGGGAACTACACCTGTTTTTCCCCCCTGTGGTCTAGCAAGGGCACCCACTTTTAGGATCCAAGCTCCTTAGCCATCACCTCTCTTGGATAGAGACACACGTCTCTCTCCCTGCTGACTGGGATTTTTCCAAACTGCACAGTTCACTGCCTGCACTGTGAATACCCCAGCAAGTCGAGCCACATAAGCAGCACTGTTTTGCTTTCTCCTCAGAGGCTATAAATAGTGTAATTGCCCACAATTATAAGGTACCACACAGCTTTTCTCAAACAAGAACATTTATTCTTAAAGTGAAAGCAATACAGGAGAAAACATACTAAAACAATAAAAGAACCTATACACATGCTAATAAACTTATCAGAAATCACCCAACCCCCAACAAGTGCTCTGGTAGGAATCAGTTCTTCAAACCCTACGCAGGAGTTTTCTGTGCTTATGAGTTCATAACGCCTTTTGCTCAGAACAGGCACACTCATGAATCTGAGAGTCACTCCTTTATACAGTTTGTGCCTCTGATCTTGTCCTCATATAACAAGTGATCAGCAGAGAAAGGTCCCCACCTCAGGGTGAAGCTTTAAAAGGTTGAGTTCTTGCAGAACCAGAGGGGTTACAATTGCATACAGCTCCCACTAGACATTTCTGGAAAACCCACTTGACTTTAAAAGTTTATTCTTGTCTGGTAAATTGTTTCAAGTAATCCTTTGAAGCTCATAACTAGGGCACCTCCAAATTCACGGCCATGAAAAACACGTCACGGACTGTGAAATCTAGTCCTGCCCGTGAAATCTGGTCTTTTGAGTGATTTTTTACCCTATACTATACAGACTTCATGGGGGAGACCAGCATTTCTAAAATTGGGGGTCCTGACCCAAAAGGGAGTTGCGGGGGGGGCCACAAGATTAATTTAGGGGATCGTGGTATTGCCACCTATACTTCTGCGCTGCCTTCAGAGCTGGACAGCTAGAGAGCAGTGGCTGTTGTCTGGGTGCCCAGCTCTGAAGGCAGCGCTCCGCCAACAGCAGCACAGAACTAAGGGTGGCAATACCATACCAGGCCACCCTTACTTCTGCATTGCTGCCTTCAGAGCTGGGCAGCCGGAGAGTGGCGGCTGCTGACTGAGGGCCCAGCTCTGCAGACAGCAGCGCAGAAGTAAGGGTGGTAATACCATACCATGCCATCCTTACATCTGTGCTGCTGCTGGCAGTGGCTCTGCCTTCAGAGCTGGGCTCCTGGCCAGCAGTCGCTGCTCCCCGGCTGCCCACCTCTGAAGGCAGGGCCACCACCAGCAGCAGTGCAGAAGTAAGGGTAGCAGTACCACAACCCCCCCTCTCCCCCCAATAACCTTGCACCAACCCCACAACTCCTTTTTGGGTCAGGACCCCTACAATTACAACACTGTGAAATTTCAGATTTAAATAGCTGAAACCATGAAATTTAAGATTTTTAAAATCCTATGACCATGAAATTGACCAAAATGGACCATGAATTTGATAGTGCCCTACTCAACGTTTCCCAGTATTTACATTACTCAGGTCTTCTCCCCCACACAACATGTTACATACAATTCCACAGTAATACATAAACATTTGCATTTTTAATAAAATGAATTCCAAAGATACTTAAAATAAACCTTACTGAATTAAATGTAATTCAATAAGGTTTTTTCAGGATATTGCACAAAATTGCCATATCTTTCACAATGGATATATAATTTTTGTCTGGAATTAATTGTTTATGCTGTCTGAGGAAGGAAATGATTACTGTGTATTTTCAGTTATCATGAAACAGAAGTATTTCATTGCAGTCGTCATAATCATCCTTAAAGTTGTATGTATATTTCTGTACAGGCAGGTAGTGGCTCTTTATTAATGTTCTCTTTGATTTTACATAGGGTTCTGCCACTGTGTAGCTAGACTGTTGAAATATGCAGTACTAAAGAAATCATTCAAGGTGGACCTCTTTATATTATTGACACAAATATGCAGTTTGATTCCTTTTATCTGGGCTTGGTACTCTAGTAATATTTTATTTTTAAAGGTTCACACATTGATTGTGCACTCCACTGCAACATATTTTGTAAAATTTTGTTAATGCTATGGCATATCATGTCAGGCTATGGTAACCTAAAGGTAGGGTGACCAGATGTCCTGATTTTATAGGGACAGTCCCGACGTTTGGGGATTTTTCTTATATAGGTGCCTATTACCCCCCACGCTCTGTCCCAATTTTTTATACTTGCGATCTGGTCACCCTACCCAAAGGCATTGTGTAAGCCAGTGCTTCCTTAACTGTAAGTCAAGGAGCCATAAGTATTTGGAGAAAAAACTGTTAATCAATATGCTGTTTTCGGGGTCCCCCCCCAAAATTAAGAGACTATTAAATGAGGCTTAAAAGTCTTCTGTGTCTTATGCTGCTGCTGGGGCCAGGAGACTGTGCTCTCCACTCCTGCAGAGGCTCCCTGCTAGAAGGAGCTTTAAGCACAAAGTCTGTTGGCTGAAAGCCTCCTGCTGGTGCAGAGGGCAAAGAGAGCCTCTCAGTGCCGGTAGCAACAGTGGCAGCACTAGCAGTTAGGACAGGGGTGGGCAAACTATGGCCCCAGGGCCGCATCTGGCCATTCAGGTGTTTTCATCCGGCCCTCAAGCTCCTGCCGGGGACTGAGGTCGGGGGCTTGCTCCGCAAGGTCCCAGAAGCAGCAGCACATCCCCTCTCCGGCTCCTATGTGTAGGGGCTGCCAGGGCCTCCTCACGCTGCCCCTGCCCCAAGCACCTCCCTCCAGCTCCCATTGGTCAGCCAATGGGGCCAATGGGACCTGCAGGGGCAGCACCCGCGGCCAGGGCAGCGTGTAGAGCTGCTGGGCTGTGCCTCTGTGTAGGAGCCAGAGGGGGGACATGCTGCTGCTTCTGGGAGCTGCTTGAGGTAAGTTCCACCCGGAGCCTGCACCCCGACCCTCTCCTGCACCCAAACCCCTTGTCCCAGCCCTGATCCCCTTTCCGCCCTCCGAACCCCTCAGCCCCACCCTCCTGCACCCCCCCGCCAGAGCCCTCACCCCCTCCTGCACCTAACCCCCAATTTCATGAGCATTTATGGCTCACCATACAATTTCTATACCCAGATGTGGCCCTTCATCCAAAACGTTTGACCGCCCCCGAGTTAGGAGAAGGGGTCTGAGGAAGAGACCAGTGTGTCTTATCTTTATAACGGAATGATTTTTACCAAATGCTAAGTCTGTATGTAGCAAACGTTCAGCTGAAGAGGATGATGATTGTAATAAAGTTAACCAGACAAGGATACAAAGTAGACAAAATAATTATAACTACATTATGTTTGGATTTTCATGTTTTGATATTACTACAGAAATTCCAAAGCCACAATGTGTCATTTGTTTTCAGGTGTTAGTAAATTAAAATGTGAAGCCGGGGAATCTGCAGAGACAATTAGAAATTGAGCACCCAGAATTCATAAACAAAAGCCACAATTTTTTCCTTCAGAAACCAGAAGAATTATAACAGCAAAAAAAAAAAAAAAAAAAAAAAGTCATACCTAGAGAACTAGCTGTTCCTCAAAAAGCCTTAGAAGCATTTTAGGTTGTGGACATGTGAATTCCAAAATGCAGGTAAGCACACACCATTGGTAAGACCCCTCTACTTCTAACAGCAGTGAATGTATAGAATTATGATTGGGGAAACAAGTAACCATGGTACTGAAAACCATTCCTATGTCAAATAATACCATCTGTTAATGCACAGGTGACCTTCAGACAACATCCAGGACCAGGTGAGAGACAAGTTAGGAAAAGTCAATATTTTGTAGCGAAGCTTGATGAGTCCAGAGATGTAGCCTACATAGCTCAGTTTCTGTGTTATGTGAGATTTTTCAAAGAAGGTACAATAGTTGAAGAACTCTTATTTTGCAAAGAAATCCCAACCCAAACAACTAGTGAGGAAATAACCAAATCCTTGATAGCTTCATGATAGATGAAGGTCTAAACTGGGCTACATGTGTGGGCTGTGCACTGATGGGGCAGGAGACATGACCAGAAAGAGCAGTGAGGTTGCATCACAAGTAAGAAAATGGCACCAGCAGCAATTTGGGCACACTATATGACTATTTGCTAATTTTTGGCATTAAAGAAGTTGCAATCTGAAGTGCATGAGGCCCTCTCCATAGTTATTAAAATTGTTAGTTTTATAAATTCTCAGGCAGTGAAAATACATTGTTTTAGCATGTTGTACAATCAGATAGGCTCTGACCAAACTCAGCTTCCGTTTCTCAGTGAAGTCAGGCAAAAGTTATCTAGTAGGAAAGTGTTACAATGCATCCTGTATTGTATGATGAAATCAGAATTTATTCCTGGAGGAAGCAGATCTTACAGATTACATGTGTAATGTGGAGTTCTTGAGTATGTTAATTTACCTGGTGGATACGCTTAGAAAACTGAATGTGCTGAATGTAAAATTTCAAGGTAGGAATACAAATATACTAGATATGAAAGAGAGAATCGGGGGATTAATGAAGAAGCTTTGGCTTTGGAGGTGCCACATTGAAAAGGGAATTACCGAGATATTTCCAGTGTAATCAGCCTCTTTAAAAGAACAGAGTGAAAATGATAGAAATGCTGTTAAAGACCAAATATTAATTCATTTGTCTGGATTGTATTCCTATTTTGATTACTATTTTTTCTGGAGTGGAACAGGATTTTCCAGGTACCAATTGGATTAAAAACCCGTTCTTGGCAAAGAGTTGACTCTATTCCAAGTTTGATCACATGCTGAAGACCAAGTTTTCAAATCTAACAAGCCAGGAATTCTGGATTTCTGTTAAAGAAAAATACAAAGAACTCTGTGATGACACTATGAAAGTGCTGCTTCCATTTATCTCTGTGTCTTGGTTTTCAGTAATGATTTTGTGAACTGTAAACACAGACATCGTTTAAACTTGGGAAGCAACTTGCATGTGGTGCTATCAGAGATTCAACCAAACATTGCGCAATTATGCAGTTTGAAACAGGCCCATTCTTCTCACTAAAATCTTCAACTGTGTCTGAACATGCCAAAAAATCCTTATTTTCAAATGATAATTTAAAAAACCCGAATACATTGGGTTATATAATTTAATAAAGTGTATGTAGTTGTATAAAGTTGCAAAACCATCCAAACTCTGGTGTTCTGAACTCCTGAATCTAATGTTGTGAGTTGGTAAAAAAAAAACAAAAAACACAACCCAGCATTTGGTTTTGGGGAGCCACCAAGTTTCAAAATAGCTGTTAGGGAGCCACAGTACTAAAATGTTTGGGAACCATTGGTGTAAGTGACAAATTACTGCATTTGCCCCAAAGGAGTCACATTCTTTTCTGGTGACATGGGTGATAATTTGTGACACTCTTTAAGTCAGCCTCTTTTACAGGGAACAAAGTTATATTGTAACTTCCGTGAAATGTCAGACTTCCCGATTTTCCAGTGGAAATGAGTGCTGTACAGGGACACTATCAAACAGAAATTCTGTGGTTTAATGCCTAGAGACAGTGAAAGGGGAATTGTTCATTCGGCTCCCTTTTCTAAGTGCCTTTGGTAACAGATGGGCTTATAGGGGTTGAGTTGCATGCATTATCAGAGTTAGTAAAAGCTTTTTGGTAAATGTTTGAGGGAGGCTACGTTAATGTGGCGTTACATGTGAAATTTTAATTTATTTCACTGATGCTTTATTGCACCTATGGGTAAAGATGCTCAGTCTTGCTTCACCTGAGTTGTGGCCAACAACAGATTTGTACCAAATAGAAGTGTGTGATTAGTTTAAAAAATAAGAGATGCCAACCAAGGACACAGACAAGGGCAAACTGACTTCCAAAAGTAGGTATTCCATTAATTTTCATAATTTTGATAAAAACCTAACAGCTTCTGCTCTTCTCATTCATAGTACATGTTTTTAACGGACTGAAACTGTCTGGCTAATTCTCAATACCAATTTATTTAGATAATGACTGGGTGATGTTAATATACATTTGAAGTGGGACAAACTGAGTGTAATTATTCTGCAGGTGAACAAATCATAGAAAGATTAGAAAATTAAGAAATTTATTTATTTCCTATTACAGACAAAACAGGAGTGTTCTGGTCAAAAATTCTTTCTCCCTTTTTTTCAGTGATTAATAGTCCTTTTGGTTTCTCCCTTCCTTCACAATTAAGTGAATATTGATGACATATTAAAAACATTTTCTTAGAATATTTGGCCATGTGAAGTTGGTATAACATTGGTGTGGCTTGTAGAGAGAGCAGATGATCTTTTGCTTAAGGCACTGCTCTAGGACTCAGGAGATCTGGGTTTAATTCCTAGTTCTTGCATAGATTTCCTTGAGGAACAGAGATATTAGGTAAATTGCCCTATGTGGAAAACCAGGATGATACTAACTTTTCCCCCACCCCTTGGTGGTTTTGTCTATTTAGATCAGTAGCTCATTGGGACAGGGGTTGTTTGTTGCAATGTATACAACACCTACCACAATATGGGGTTCCAATCTCAGTCTGGCATCTAGGTGCAACTGTAATACAAACAGATTATGATAATAGGTGCTTCCTGAACTTGAGTCGGCTACCTCTGTGCTTGCATGTTTCACTGCTACATGTTGTTAAAATGGTTTTAATGCTAGAATATTTTAGAGTTGTAGAGACACAGAGTTGAATTTTAGCAAAAGAAAATTATCTCATGTACAATACACAAAACACTAAACTATTTTAGCCTGGTGAGTAACCCCTCAATGAAAGAATATCCATTGTAATCCACTAAGTTGGTGAGGCAGTGCCAATTGTTCCCTTTGTGTATTCATCAACTTAGTTTTTTTTGCTGACCCTTCATTCAGTCAGCAAGAGAAATGTGATGAGCTGTAGATGATAAACATGATTTTGTTCTACAGATAAAAGGAATTGCAGCAGAGAAAGAGAGATATTTGAGTTGAGAGAAATAAATAGCAAGGACAAGGGTCTTTTATGTTAAGTAATTGTTATTCCTGAATATGTGCTCTGAAGAATACTTTAATACACGTAAATATGTACGTGTGTATTTTATATATATATATACACACGCACACGTGTGTGTGTGTGTGTGTTCACATATGTGATCGTGTGTAATAATACACACACGAACACACACAACTTGTTTTCCAGGAGTTGGATTTTGGAAGGGTTTTATATAGCTCTTCACAAACTCTTAAGATGCAGCCATCTTTCTGGTTGGGAAGAAGATGCAGCCATCTTTCTGCTCTTGCTGTGGTAACTGGAAATGTTTGATGCAGATTAATATAGACCTACTGTTCATGTGAATTTAGTGCGCTCTTTTGCCATGCCACCTTTATTATTTCCAGTAAAATACAATTTGATTTAAAAATAACTGGTCATATGACACTTTCAAGGTTGAATCCAATGCACTGTCTGAATCTGATGAATAACCCCCTAAATAATGTATTCCTTTTGTCATTTGTGCGCTGCTTTTTTCAGACCCGCAGTAATTAGCAGCTAGTTCTTGAGTGTACTGGGAAAGTAATACAGACTACAAAACACTTACTGATTAACTGGAATAGAAACTATAGACAGGTAGCCAATGATTTTACAAATTGCTATAATGCCAAATTTCTTTCATAAGGCACAGAAGTTCAAAGCTCTAGAAGAATTAATTGATATTTTCTTTTATATATTTTTAAGGACTTCTGGAAGTTTAAAGATAGGTTGGCTTATCTGAAAAGGATGCTTTTTATAGCTTATAATGACTTTTGCCTCCATTTTATACAGTGTGTAATGTATACTTCCATATATATTTGAGTCCTCTGTTAATCCTTTTCTAAACTACTTGTATTTAAAAAAAACAAAAGTCAGATTTACCAAATTTGGTTAATCTGGTTAGTATGTTGTTTTTTTTAATGGATCGTTTTGTGTTTTAAAAACCCAAAACCTTCAGCGAGAGTTTGACCTGTAAGCAGCAAGTTCTGCAAAGGGGAAAGCAAGATCAGCCTTTCCAGACACTGTAGCTCGTTAAGTGTGAAATTATTTGTCTGTATTAAATTCATTTTAAAAAGCTTTAATATATCTGTACAAGATTTATGATCATTTACAGCAAAAGTTCACAAAATCAAAGCAATAATCTATTGAGAAAAATCTTAGATGACTATCTTCCCTGTAAACTTCCAGAGATCTTTACCATTGTTACCATAAATGGCCATACAAAATGTCTAGACTTTGGTTTGTTTATTAACTACAAACTGGGATAAGATACTCTCTTAGAACTTCTAAGAAAAGATTACTCTGTAGTTAAAAACATATCAGAGATGAAAATTTAAAACTGCATGTAGAATGAAAGGCTATTTTGAGACAATGAAATCTTTGTATTATGACTCTGCTTTTTATTTTTTTATTTCTATTTATTTTTTTTATTCATTCATTTACTCCCCTCATGGAAAAGTAGGCCAACCTTGCTCTATCAATGAGTTCATCTCAGGCAATTTAGAAGCAAGAAACACTTCAGTCAGACTCTCCTAAAAATTCTTCTTACAGGGTAATCCGCATAATAGCTGGTGGAAACATACCATAAGCACTTGCATTATAGACATCTTCTGTGAATGAAAATGTCACAATATTGGCTTGTAAATAAGTCTTTTAAGGCAGGACATAGTCTTCAGCACAGTTGTTTTGGTCTAAGAAATCTCAATGTTGGGTTTATGCTCCCTGGTCTCATCCAGGAAACACAGGATGTATTTGACACACTTCTGGGACAAAATTTCTCGTCACATCCTGCTTGTGTCAATAAGGCTGGTAACTGCAGTGCTGTGGACTGAAGAGGTTCCTTAGTGGCTCCATGTTGCTGTCAGCTTTCATCTGCAAATGTGAAAAAATCTTTGTTGAAGGAGAGCTGTACAAAACTACATATTTCTTCCATGAAGCTGCTAATATCCAATCTGATAACAATAAAAGAAGCCAGTTTATAAAAAAAAATCATAAATTCATTCTCTCAAGATGTTAGTTATCAAATTTCATGCTCTTTCTGTTTTTTAAGTTTTCAAAAATCATAATCCGCCCCACCATCAGAACAGGTCCACCATTAAATGAATGAAACCCCTCCATGTGTTGACTTAATAGATATAACCTCCATGCTTCAGAGTATAAGACAGCCGCAGACTGACCAGCATTGGAAAGAACTTCCCCTACGACCTGGTTACTCCAAAATTGCCCTTAACAGTGTTTTTTTACTTTTTTCTGCTGCTCATGTTTCTGGCCTGTGTCTGAGACCTCTTGTTTCACCATTGGTCTGATCCAATAACAAATGTTATGTCCCTGTGATTTTATTATTTATTTATTCGGGTAGCTCCCAAAGGGCCCATTCAAGATTGGTTAATGATTGTGCTGGGTGCTGCACAAACACATAGGTAGATACAGTTCTTGTCCTAATTCAAACTAAGGCCCTAGTCTTAAAATCAGATCCATGCACGTAGACCTTTGTGCTCATGCAGAGTCCTGTTGACTTCAATGATGGGTCTCTCTACAGGCATAGGAATTTACCCAAGTAAATTCAGTTACAGCACTGGGGCTTTTAAAAAAAAAATTACTAAGAGATAGTGGCCATCAAGCAGGGTACTTACTGGCAGTTATTGGAGGAGTTGAAAACTTTAGTTCAATCTCTTAAAAATAGCTATACGAAATAGAAACAAACAATAAAGAGTTAAACTACACAGTATCACAGAGATGGTGTATGGCAACCAATAGGAAACGAGGACTTTGGCGGTTTTAATATTTGTATTACACTTTTATAAATAACTTGGGTAAAATAAGGCTGAGGTAAAAAGATAAAAGCAAAACCAAAATAAATTATATATAGCTAATTTCGTGTGTGTCTATGTTTGTAAACAAGCACTCAGTTACTGTTTTTGTTTTCTTAGCATACACAGTTTTAGGGAGGGATTATGAAAATACAGAGCCCTGGACATGAGTGCTTTATAAAATGAGAAAATAAGTAAGCAATGTACTTTATGAACAGTAATATAACTCATACAAGTTCAAAAAAGAGACAAGGTGGGTGAGCTAATATCTTTTAGAGGAGCAACTTATGTTGGTGAGAGAGACAAGCTTTTGAGCCACACAGAGCTCTTCTTTAGTTCGCTCCCACCAACAGATGTTGGTCCAATAAAACAGTGTTTCCCAAACTTGGGACGCCACTTGTTCAGGGAAAGCCTGTGGCGGGCCCGGCCGGTTTGTTTACCTGCCACGTCCGCAAGTTCAGCTGATTGCGGCTCCCACTGGTCGCTGTTCACTGTATCTGGCCAATGGGGGCTGCGGGAAGCAGCGGCAAGTACGTCCCTCAGCCCGCGCTGCTTCACGCAGCCCCCATTGGCCGGGCACAGCGAACTGCAGCCAGTGGGAGCCACGATCAGCCGAACTTGCGGATGTGGCAGGAAAACAAACTGGCCCGGCCCGCCAAGGGCTTTCCCTGAACAAGCGACGTCCCAAGTTTGGGAAACACTGCAATAAAAGATATTACCTCATCCACCTTGTATATCCTGAGACCAACACAGCTACAAGTACGCTGCATACAATAAATTAATGACATTTTAAAAAGTTTATAGAGATCAGGGTATAGGTTGTATTTAGTGGAAATTCAGATTATTCTATCAAAGAGCATGGACTTCATTTTCAACTGTCTATTCTAAATTCTGGGATTTGTAAATTTAAAGTGTGACTTCATAGCATGTGTTTGGCTGAACCTTTGCCCCATCTCCCCCCCCCCCCCAAGTCCATGGTAAGACTTTGACCCATCTTTAGTTGGTACAGTTGATAACTGTAGTCACTTAACAGTATGGTACAGTTTCCTGAGATTTTATTGCCTGTTTAATATAATTTATAATAATCTGAGTCTTTTTGCAGTCATGATACGGGCTAGTGTGAAGTGACACCTAACTTTATAGAACCTAATACCAATTTCATCATTAAGATGTATTCAAAACTGGGCTTAAAATAGGATACAATCTCTTGGGTGGGTTTTTTGGAGGGAGTGGGAGGGGAATTTGATTTTTTTAGGAAGGGTTGGGGTTTTTTCGGTTGGTTGGTTCCTCTCCCTGCACCCCTCTCCCTTCCAACACTAGCTGGCCAATCAGTATGAAATTTCACACAGTGTTACTTTTTGTACCCTTTGAATTTTTTGTAGGTTTAATTTAATTACTTTCATAATTTTAATGGGATTTTTTTAAAATTGGGCTCTGGCTGAAATATGTCCTTGGCAATCCAACCTTTCGTTTTTACTGATATCTTAAAAAAAAAAGTCTAATTAGAAAAAATTTAGTGGAGAGGTGTTTCCTCAGTAGATATGGTGCAACATGTAGGGGGGTTTTAATGTCTGAATTTTGGGTCATTTAAGCCATTATTTGTCGTAACTGAAAATTTATGTGCCAGCTGTTACCAGCAGAGAAATTTTATGTGCTCTGTGCCATGCACATAAACTTGTTATGCATCAATTTTATTTGTAGTGTGTATACGCTTTGTGTGCATGAACTTTGTGCTGGTGCACACATAAAACCTTCTATCTTATATGTATCTTCTCGATGCATTTGTGTTAGATTTCATCCTGTTATGGAGATTTTATATGTAGGATTAGTGCTGAACCAGTGCTGAACCAGAACTATGATTCAAATACAGATTTGATTCAAATACAGATCTTATTAGCCACTTTTACAAGATTTCTGCACCCAAATGGTAAAAGTCACATGAGATCAGCTGATGTTACAGGACTTCTGCTTCTTTGGTCCACATCCAAAGGTTATTAGGAGAACAGGTCCATTCCATTTTGGGATCTTACCTGAAACTAAAATGCCAGAGACAGGTTCAGATCTGAGGATTTGAATGTCAATGCATACGCTCTCACACACAATTTGGAAGTTCAGTTTTGAGCAAATTGCATGATTTGGGCTTATCTCTTGTATTTGGCAGGTTTATTCTTTTCTATTTAGAAAATTAATCTAAAGTTAGAAATGAAGAATTCTTTTAAAAATTGTATTTCCCTGCAAGCTCATCATTCTGACTTGGAAATGGAAAACTATGTCATGCCACTCTCTGTCCCTTAGTTATGCTTCTGTCTGTGCAGATGCTCAGTTGTTTAAATATCTCCAGAACCATGTCAGTTGCACAGTGTGTGGTGACAGTTAAATGCAGTGTGTAGCTTCTTGTGCAACTACACACTGTATGTATCTGTCACACAACTGCATCAATGTTTTCATTCCCTTAACTGATCCAGGCAACAGCAGCAATATGAAGGGTTGGGGTAAACAGTGTAGTGAATCTACTAGGAGGAATGCATAGGTTAATGAAACCACCTATTAGACTGCTGCTTGTATCTGAACAGCTGTTTCGATGAAAATATATTTGGTCCTGTGCAACGTTTACAGGTTTAGATATGTTTTGCCTGCAAGTGTTAAATGGTTGAGTTTTGTGTAAGCATTTTATGTGGTTCGCTGCCATTATGAGCTATTTCATATCTGTGTAGCAGGGATTTCCAGTCAGGTAAAATGGACTTGGTGTATTTTTTAAGATTTTCTGTTCCAAGTGTATTGTTTTCACATTTGTTCCTGCTTCATACCTTTTTAAGGTATGATGTTCCCATTTTGCACGTTGTTTAAGGCTAGTAAGCCTTTTTCCCCCTTATATTCTTTTATCTTTTTGCCATGAGTCTGTTGGTTCAGCTGTGTGAGTTTGAAGGATTGTGCATGTGACAGAGTTGCCAAGAAAAAGAAGTGTAGATGATTGTGAATGACACTGTTTCCTTTTCTAGTGAGAAACAAACACACAATGACCTTTTAATGCCCTTGTCTGTTGGGCTGTACATGATATAAGCTGAAGAGCACCTCTGAAGCAGGAGCTTTGTAAGATAAGAAAGGTAATGATCAGAATGTGAATGCTACTTGTTCCTAAATAGTTATAAGGGATAAGAGCTAGGTAGTCCTGATAGTGGCATTCTTCCATAAATTGTCCCATGCATGGAAAATGAAACCCGAAATTGACTTGGACCTGTTTTTTATATGTATCAAATTTATTTTTCTTTGGCATTAACCCACTTTGTCAAAGGCAAACAAAACTTTATCTGCTCTCAGTGCACTAGCCAGTAAGTTAGAAAGGGATACTGATGCAAGATATTCCTCCACTTTTTAGATTGTCGTCTTGTTCACTGTTTTTAGGGGATTAGAATTTATGCCTAAGCAATACTCGCGTTTGTCTCCATTTTATTGCTGCTGTTACTACTCTAAGGATTAAAGGGGATCTACAATAGGTACATTTTTGTGCCTTAGCACACATTTTCCAAGTACTGTTCTGAGGCAGCTGACTGAAGTGTGGCATTAGAAGTCCTCCAGGGTATCTGCAGCTAAATTAATCTATAGTGTACTCAGCAGCAGCTGTTATGGGAATGAAATGGGTCAACTGTACAAATGAAAGCAGCAGAAGTAAGATGCAGTGCAGTTGTTTAGGAAAATATCAGAAGCATTTGTATCTGCAATAAAGTGTGCAAGTCATGATAGTTGCATGTGCAGTTTTTGGGTGAGAGGTAAAAGTTGAGGGGATTGTCCTCCTACCACTGATGTGTATATCGGTTCATGTAGTCCATTCAGTTGTTTATGGATACATATTCTACCACGTGGCCAGAAGACCACTTTAATTGTTCTGTGCAATTAAAATAAAACCTTATTTATTGTATTCACATTAACATGAAACAAATGTTTTATTAAAATAAGGAAAGTTTTAACAGCAGACCTCCATGGCGTTGCTGTCATAGCAATTGGTGGAAAAAATGGAACATGACCAACTAGGAGTAGAGGAGTCTGAAAAAAATACAAGCAAAACCTTTATAATTTATAGGCAGCTAGAAGTATCCATTATTCTCAAACAGGATCAAACCGCAAAATTAAATGTTTTGTCAAATGGCAAAGATTTAGTTGTTCAGTACAGTTCCCTTCACTACAGAAACATCTTTTAAATGCCAAAGTGATACAGGTTTCCTTTTATAAGGAAGTATTTTTTCTTTGTATTTGGGGTGGGATGGGGGTGGGAGTGTTAGTTGACAGGAGAACTAATACAGTCCTTGAACTGTGGTTCTTTTCCCCTTGAACCACAAGAAGATTTATAGAAAGTATGTTCTGTATGTAAATGCTGCATTTCTGACAGGAAGGTGAACAATTTCTAATTTCATTGGGAAAACTGCCTGTAGTGTTTTTAGTGTCTGTACTCCTCGTTTGTGTCTGTCATTGCTCTGAAAGAGAGAGACATCATTCAAATTCAGTTTGGCCTCAGGTTTTTGGCTGCACACTCCATTCTTTACCATTCCTGTCTCATAGACCAAATCAGTTATGCCCAAGTTTACATGACTCTCGAGTACACAAGCACATAGTGTAAGGATTCTCATTTGAATCAGACCTTTTAAAGGAACATATGATTCAGGATGCACAAGTTAGTCTACGCAAGGATCTTGTGTACAAAGAGAGAGAGAAAATTTTAACCAGTGATACACATCAAGCATGGGGAATGGCAGAAAAATGAGTTTGCATGGATACAGGTGATAATTAATACACCTATTAACTTATGTTGATTTAAGCAGGATAAAAGATACCTGTCCCAGACTTCTGGCACCATGCCATCAATTAAAAATATAGTGTTTCTTATAGTTCAAAACTCTACAACAAATGCAAACATGTATCTGATAAGCTGGGGGAAGGCTACCTCGTTTAAAGTTGAACCTATTTTTTGTTCTGAATACTTAAGTTGGTGAAAGTGTAATTAATTTAAAAAAATGCAAATACTGAACTTTTTACATTTTACTTTTAGTCTTCAAAATAGGTAAGATTGTTTCAAACATATTTTGAACAGTAAAAAAAAGATTTAATGTATTCCCACATGGATAGATTTGTTGTCAATAGCACAGAATGGATACAGAAAAGGGATTAGTTATTGGTCCCCAACATTCCCACCCCTGCTTATTTGTCACCTATTGTTTCCAAGTTCCATGCAGAAAACAACCAAAATAAACAGAAAAGAAAATCAATGAAATACCGAAAGTTAAGCAAAAATAAACTTTGTTTCCAAGACAGTGTATTTGAATGTTAGGTCGTATATCTTATATGTATATCACATACAAAAAAACTACATTAAAAGAAACTTTAAAGGTTTTAAAATCAAGTTCTCAAAAATTAATAAATGCCAGAATTAAAGTTGCCTGTGCAACCTTAATTGGGCCCTTTTGAGAGTATGCGTTTTGATACTATCTATAATTATATGATCACATACTTGTTTTCCCCTACAGAACGTCTAGCTTCCTTCAGTGCACAGGATGGACCATGCTCACCTAGTGGGTAGTCGACATTCAGTATTTCTTTCTATGCACGTCATTCAATGTGTTGCCCCTGACCTTATTTTACCACTCACCATCTGATCCTTCCACTGAATGCAACATTATTTTCTTCATGGACTTTTCTATGATGTTCCCAACATAGTATCTAAGTACTGCACAAACATTAATGAATTTATCTTCATAACACACTTATAAGGTAGAGAGGGTATTTTATCCCTGTTTTACAGAATAAGGGGAACAGGGGCACATTGAGATTAAAGCTAAAATAGTCAAAAGTGACCACTAATTTTGAGTGCCCAACTTGAGGCAGACACTTAGGGCCTGATTTTTCAGAGTACTTAGCATTTTTATAGCCCCTTATATTTTCAAAGCATAGTACTAATCAACTTTAGTTGCAGTTGTGAGCACTCAGCATTTCTGCAAATTTGCCTCCAGATGTCTCAAGGTGAGCACCCAGAAAATGAAGGATACAGAACTATAGGACACCAGTAAAAAAAAAAAATGATGTAAACAATTTGCCCAGCATCACAAAGGAATTTGTGGCAGAAGCAAGGATAGATTCCAGTTCTCCAGGATGGCATTCCAGTTCCTTAACCACAAGACCCAAACTTTCTATTCCTAAAGTTCCTTGCCCCATTAACCACACGCTTTCCAATTTACAGACAACAGCTTCCTTCACAACACAACCCTGATTTCATTCTCGGAGCAACATCCATTCTGTGCACTAAATGAAGCAGGAATTCTGTGAAAAAATGATATATGATCACATAATTAATTAAAGACTGTATCCTAAATGCATATGCACAAGGGCGCGGTACGAGGGCATTTAAGTTGTATAGGCAACCTTAATTCTTCTATTTCTTAACCTGAATGCTTGACTTTGCAAACCTATTAATATTCTTATAACGTGAAATTATACAAAGAAAACACATAGATTCAAACAACAAGTTTGACCCATCCTCTGAAATTCTAGGGTGGGGAGCCATATTGACCCCAGCATAGATTATCAGCCCAGTTGGAGCCTTTAGATCTACAATACTGACCTCTGCCACTTGAGCTATTTGAGTATTTGGTAGCAGGTTGCCACCCTCTGTGTGGAGCAGCCACTAGTGGTAGATAAGAGACACGATTTCCCGGTGGCTTTCACAGCTATGTGCTGAGAGCAGGGGATTGTTGAGACTTGGAAATTCGCAATTCAGTTCCAGATCCTAGAGGGGAGTGTTTGTTCTAGCAGTTATAGATTGTTCTGCCCCTGTTCCCCAAGCCTGTCTCTGATTGCTTACAAGCACCAAAGACTAATTAGCGGGAGCTGGTCTGGCTTTTAGGTTGACCAGCTGGCATTCACCCCAGGCCCTTACATTTCTTTCATCAAGCAACATAGGAAATTAACTCAGTATCTCTTTTATAACTTTTATTAAAACACACAAAAATAAAATCAAGAGCTTTTTTTATTGATGTTGTGGCTGCTTCTCCACAAGGTGGCTAGCCTTAGAGGTTCAAGAAGGTCAGTCTTCCCTCACATGGCTCACTGATCCAGTAGGTGAAGTTTCTTGGCCTTACCCTTGATCCTTATAGTTTGCACACTTCATTGACTGTGCCATCAGGGCTGGATTTACCCCTTATGCAACCCTAGGCACAGCATCTTCAGGTCGCCCCCTGCCTACAGCTGACCTTTGTGTTGTACACAGTTAGAGAGGTAAGGTGCCGCTAGAATGTGGACGCCCCTATCTGTGACCTCCCAAAAATATGAAAATTCCAGATACATGAGACCAGTTTTGAAGAAGCTAGTATGGACTTATCGAGTGAAAGGTCTTAAGATAATGTTATGTTGCCAGTTTATGAAAAGTTCAATATTAAAATCCTATAAAAATAGCTAATTGGAAAAAACCCTGATACATCCAATCACTCGATATTCATTCATCAATTAAATTAAAAATAAGTTCAAACTTATGATCAGTGTCATCACCTCCAGTTTCTTATTCTTGGAAACAAAGCAATTACAGTAACCTTTCTATCTTATCTTCTGACATCTACATCTTGATAAAGTTACTTTAAAGCTTATCAAGATGAAACTATCATATGAAATATAAAATTTAAAAATTATATATTGGGTCTCCATCCTTTTAAGCTATTCTTCTCACACCCCTCTGCTATTACACCTTCTTCCATCCCAGCTCCTGTCCCTATCCCCCACTTGAAGCTTTACTGCTTGAGCTAAAGGACCAAAACCACCACTGTGTTAGCGTGGGTTACAAGTGCATTTTTTCAAGTCCTATAGAAAAAGAACTGTGACATTCTGTCATCATAACTTATGTTGTCAGTACCATATGACTTAACTTCAGTTCTGATGATGTATGTCAGGAGCAATCCAAATGTGACAAATGATCAAAATGTGAAACCGCTGTATTTTCTTGCCGTGCATCATAATTTACTGATGATAATGTTTTTAACTATAAAATGTGATCTAAATAGATTTTAGAGAATTTAATTTTCCTTCTTAAAATGGAAATCTTTGTGAAACCTTAACTATGGTTGCATTACCACACTATCATTGATGTATTTCTGAACCATCTCTCCAGTGTTTAGGCAATTGTTTACAATTACTTATATGAAAGCAAATTTCTTCAGTGTAACTGGTTGAAAAGTGTTCATAAGAGGCTTTTAAGCCTATCTGTTTATTGAATATAGCTGTGTATTGTTGGTATTTATCATTCAGACATAGTTATTTTGTCCATTACCAAGATGTACCAGACATTCTGAATCCATTCTGCTTTGCTTGGAGGGAGATCATGTTTCCAGTGTCAGGCAATGACATTTTTTTGCCATTTGGATCAAATGAAACATAGACTTTAATTTATACCCCTCAGGTGAAAATATGATTTTAAAAATCAGGGTGCTAGAGTAAATTGTTAAAGCTGTGCATTTAATGATTTTATATCTAGAATAAATTCTTACCACATGAAAGAATGCAAGATTAAGGCAGGAAATAGTGCTGCTTTTTAACCTAATGAGAAACCCGAGGGGAAAAAATACAGGATTTATTGGGAGGAAGGCTGGGTTCTTATATTATTAATTCCTTATTGTAGTAATACCACAGTAAGTACCTTTTGTGATAATAGTATTTAAATAATCTAACTATGAAGATTAACATAGAAATATATAGTTATTAGCTGATGGAATAGGTTTTATTATAGATGATCACTAGTGTGAAATACTTTTAGCTATTATTCAAGATAAGATATGTTCTTTGGTGTGTAATTATAACATATGTTCCTATCCCTTGTCAAATGAGAACACTGCAAACCATTTATTTTGTGTTCTATAGAATATTCTTGGGTCATATTAAAGCTGCTGCTGTTATCTCAAACTCTTCAAAGTTGGTGGCATGATACTGTATGAGGTTCTCTTGCTTACTTAGTTGATATTTTTAAATAAAGAGTAAGAAATTTCTCTGTTTTTCCCTTTCTTTGCCAGGTTTGACTAATGGCATTGCTTGATAAATATTATATAGCACGAAATTAAAACAGAATAAGGATTTTCATGTTTATGTGAAGCAGTATCTCATGTCAATGTAATCTTTTTCTCTTATTTTAGTTTAGTTTATTTCCTTTCCCAGATTTCTGAAAACAGAGGAGCAGAATCTGTGGTTTCTGATTATCCCAATTAGTAATGCTCTGTTGATGAGCCTAGAGAGGATTCTGTACAAGCCTCATTTCTTGCCTATTGCCACATTCTTCCCACAGACAGAGTTGGATGTAGCTGCAACATACCAATCTCCATTTGGCGTAGGGACAAGAATTTCAAGGTCACTCCCTGGACCTAGATCTTCAGCTTGGTAGTGTGCTGCATTACTCCCCCTCCACGAGCTAAATGTAAAATGTGACACTTTTGAATTGCATTTTAGTAGGTACAGTTATTTTCACTTCAGGATTGCAGGTTATAAGATGACATTGCTGAGACTATGTGTTTGATTAAATAGTGCACTGCAACCACATTGAAGCCCTAATACTGCTGAACTCTAAGTTGAGTGCTCAGTGAATACAGAACACTTAAATTATTATAGGCAGTCATTTTCATGAGTAATTGTCCTAATATTTATTTCCTGTGTAAAGGGGTGTGTCAGTGTTTGTGAATTGGGAGAGAAACTGATTTGCAAGATTGTACAAAAAAACATGCACCTGTAATTCCCCAGAGAGAGGCTCAAGCTAATATGCAGAAATGTAACACAACTCCCAGAGCTAAACATTCCTCCAGACTACAGGGAAGCTTACTACTGAGTGCAGAGCAGGGCAGGCACACTTTTAGTTCCATGTTGACTTTGATGATAACATTTGCATTAGGACTTGCATGTTGGGCTCACAAAGAGATGCCTGTAGTCTAGGCCTCCCAGTGCTTAGATCAGGGGGTCTTAAGCTTTTCCAGTATCTGTACGAGTGCCCACTGCTTTCCATTCACTTTGTGTACAATCTCAACTGTAATGAAGTATGAGCTGCTCCAAACCACAGTCTTCATCCTAGATAAGCAAAGCTACATTTTATGTTCGAGCTTAAACTAATGAATGGAGGAGGCAGGGACTGAAGTTACAAAATGGCACACCATAGACAGAGGCTTTCTGTTAAGGGAGGGAAGGGGCAGCCACTAATATGGCTGCGAGAAGTATAAGTACATGTGTCTTTGGATGATTGACCTGTGATTTAGATACTCCAACTTTCACTTTGTTGTGCCCCTCATAATTTAAACTAGCTTGAAAGTTCAAGTACTGTCCACTCTTTCTTTTTTTGTCTACTCTGAACTGTATTCTTTTCCTGCCCTAATCTTCATGTGTGCACCGAACCTAGTTATTGTGTAGAATTAGTTAAAGAAGAGGAAGATAAAGATGTAATTCTGGATAGCTAGATAAGGATTTATGCCCTTAGCATTCATTTGCATCAGAGGTGGTCAGTTTGTTGCATGTGTATCTTCCCTATCCCTATTTAAGTTTTAATTATCTTCCATCTGGCTAAGCTCTTGCAGAGGACCTTAGAGATACTGAGGAACATCCATTCTATTTTTCCAGCAGTATCTCTCTACAGACTTAATAAAGTCAGTTATCTGCAGTGCCCTTATTATCAGCTTAAATCTCAGCCTCCTATGTATTTGAGAAATGACATTGAAAGGGGAAGAGAAACAAGTGAAACCTCCAGCTTTCATTCAAAAATAATTGTCTAGAAAGCGTGGTATCTGTTGTCATTGTTCCTATGCCATGACATAGAACAGAAAGCTTTGAAAATATTCATTCTTTTTACTGTAAATTGTATAATAAGAATAAATGTAGACCATTTTATTGATTGCTGTGAGTTACCTATGGGTTTATTTCAGGGGTAAATGGATAATGAGACTTAGGTTTTGATGAAGGCTTGGGATCTGGCATGAATTTTGCATCTCAGGTGCTGAGCTGTATAGGCTGGCTATATTTCAGTGGGGATGCTATTGATCTTTTATGGAGATGATGTTTTTCATATAGCACCTCCTGCTGGACAAGTTACAAAATATTCTTTCCATTTGGTCAGTTCGACTGGTGAAGGATTAATGATGTATTTATCTATTTTTACGGAGGAAGTTATTTTAAAATACGTCATTTTGTGAATTTTACATTTTAATTTCCTGAGATTACAGTGAATTTTAAAGGTGAATAATTAAACATGGACCAATATAGGTATTATATTCACAACGTAGGTGAGTGTAGTAGTATGAATATGCATTTAAGGTAATATACTTTAATATCTTTCATTTATATATCTCTCTACATTTTGAAGTATTTTCAAGAGCTTTCCAAATTTTGTATAATATATTGTACGTATTCTGGAGGCACTGGCTGTGACTCCATAGTTAAGGTTGACTTCTGTTTTGCATTTAAGGCTGGGATTCAGCTTCTTTATGTATTAAAAAAACTGTGTGTGTGTGTGTGTATATATATATATATATATATATATGAGACACTGTTTTTTTCATACATAAAGAAACACTATTTCATACTGAAATAACTTTCCAAACTTTCCACTTAGTTAAAATTAATTGAAATCCTGTGCGTAGGCTATATTTGAAGAAATTTAGTTGTAATTAAGCCATGTTATTGTTGATTTTTTTATCTAAAAGCTTTTAAGTAAGCTACAGAAAGGGTAAGGTGAACTGCTTAAGTAGCTTTTAAGTGTGATCTTTGTGACATTAGAGGTAGCTCAACCAATCACCACCCTTCATCTTCAGCTAATTTGCACACAGCAGTTCTCTTGGTTGTAATCAGTAAGTGATCTGAGGGAGACAGAACAGATGAGAAGAGTTCTCGCTTGTCCAACTGTCATTGCTCTTTAAAGATTCCTTCACCGTATGGTAACTTGGGCATCAGTGCTGGGAGGTTCCCCAGGGCCCAGCTAGTTTGGGTCCACTGGCAGCACAAATGAGCCAGGAGAACAGGGAGACATTACCCCTTAAAGCACAGAGACATTAGACCCTACGGATGAGGAACCGAGCAACCTTCTTTTCACACAGCATCAGTGTATGTAATACTGCTCTCTCAAACATTTAGTCAGTTGCAAATTAAGGGCCAGATTCACCAGTAGATTTCAAAAAGAAAAGGAGTACTTGTGGCACCTTAGAGACTAACCAATTTATTTGAGCATGAGCTTTCGTGAGCTACAGCTCACTTCATCAGATGTTTACCGTGGAAACTGCAGCAGACTTTATATACACACAGAAATCATGAAATCATGATTTCATGATTTCTGTGTGTATATAAAGTCTGCTGCAGTTTCCACGGTAAACATCTGATGAAGTGAGCTGTAGCTCACGAAAGCTCATGCTCAAATAAATTGGTTAGTCTCTAAGGTGCCACAAGTACTCCTTTTCTTTTTGCGAATACAGACTAACACGGCTGTTCCTCTGAAACCAGTAGATTTCAGTAGCTTTGTGTCTCTCTAGAGATACGAAGCAGCTGTAAACCCAGCTTAATTAGTTTCTTAGAGACTAACCAATTTATTTGAGCATAAGCTTTCGTGAGCTACAGCTCGCTTCATCGGATGCATCCGATGAAGTGAGCTGTAGCTCACGAAAGCTTATGCTCAAATAAATTGGTTAGTCTCTAAGGTGCCACAAGTACTCCTTTTCTTTTTGCGAATACAGACTAACACGGCTGTTACTCTGGAACCTTAATTAGTTTGGTTGCTTTGCAGTGCTCTGGTATACCAATGAATTTGCCCTTTGAAAGTTAAAATTAAATTAAATTAAAATTAGGATTCAAACTGACAACCTGCAGGTGAAAGGCTAGGTAGCTCATTAGTAAGGCCCTTCATTTTGGATATTTATGGTATTTTTTTTCAAAATTTCCTGGGAATGTATTAGTGTTTATTCTAAATTTTAAAAACAGAGAAAGTAAGTAATCTAAAACAAAGGGCAATGGGCAGAGAAGGGTTGCCTGGGGCAGGGGTTACTGATGTGATTGTGGTCTCAGTTGCCAGAAATGGGCTCCCTGCTCTTCTCGCTCCCTCACTACACAGAGGAAGCAGAGTGGTTTGTGCTAAAGGGCCAGAAGCATTGACCATCCTGTCACAGATTCCAGGGTCCTATCTTCAGCTCCCCATTCACAGAGTCCCTGCTGGCTTCCTGCACAGAGTAGGTTAACTGCCAGTTGATGGCTGCTGCACCTGCACCACTGGAGAGCGAGATGGGCAGGGAGCCTGGTGGTCCTGGCAGTAGAGACCACCCACAAGGAGCCCATCTGCTTCCTCTGCCAGACAGCACCCACTCCTGACCCCAGCCCTTCCGCGTGGCCCTGGGAAGTAGACAGGGTTGTGCCGAAGGGCTGGGGTCAGCCTCAGTCTATGGGTGGGGGATCAGTACTCATGGAGTGCAGCCTTCCGTTACCCTCCTAACCCTGGCCCTTCAGCATAGCCCTGTGTGTTTCTTCCACAGAACATTTATGGGTCCCAAAAAAGCCAAAATTTGGGTGAAAATCAGTAAAACCCAAATACTGGCTTTTTCAAAACCCGGAATTTTTTTTGAGAAAATCAGTAAATACCAACAGCGAAGAGCTTTGTTCATTAGCAATGCCCTGAGATACTCAGTCCCCCATAAGTTCTGATGTTACACTTCAGATAATAATGCTTGCCTTCTGAAAGATAGGTTTATTGTAAGTTCTGAATTTTTTGGAGTTTGCAGAGGCAGGTTCTTCCCCTCTCTAGACTCACCAGCAAAATATCTTGCCCCTTGGTCTCAATCTGAAAGACTCTACAGAAGAGTACCACGCCCTATCCTTAAAGGGAAAGATACAAACACCAGAAATACAACAATACAACACCCAAATTCACTTCTAAATACGTTTAGCAATATAAAATCATGCCAGCAGTTACTCCAGGGTTGTTTCACTAACTTTTATACATATATGTATATGTTTTTTTCACCTCCACATGGGTCATAAGCAGGGTTTGACAACCTTCAGATTCACAGCACTGACCTCTCCTACTATACTTTAGGAGTAACTGGTGGAGGAAAAGAGCATTCTGTTGTTCTCTATGGGGACCAGCCTATACAGGGAGACAACATACACTTTGCAAGTATTTTTGAGACTACAGTAAAATTCTGTGCAACAGTATTTTGGTTTCTGGCTCTGGCTCTGGGAGCAGTGTGATATGAGAGTTGTCGTCAGCAAAGTCAAATGTAACAATACCTCTGGGTAATCTGAAAGGACCAGACCTGGGACTGCTAGATGTAAAAGCGTGAACTTCTATCGCTTAAGCTAAAGAACTAGAAGATCTTCTGAAATGCTGTGAGGCAAAGTGTATAATATTTGGCTCTGTTATATTCTATTCCCAGCTGTGTGTGTACTCTCAGGTATCTATCTGTGAAATGGGTGAGTGATAGTTCCCCCCAACATACTGGCATGAAGCCTTGATTCATTATAAGGGTTGTGAAGGGTTCAGAAATATTAACAGCAGTCAGTGAAAGAACTTGGACTAGAACTTTGGTCTCTAGGCATGCAGTATAGTATACCTTCCCTGTATGAAGGAGTTTCTTTCCCTCAAAAATCACATGACTGAATTTTTTGTCATTACAGGACTGCCAGCAGCAAGAGCCAAAGTTGTGGTATTCACAAGAGTTAACATTACATGTTCTGCATCATGTGTAGCGCAGGTAGAGGCTTACAGCTCCCTGTTGGAGAAAGTTCATAAATTCAGTATGATTTAGCATGTCACATAAGTTGGCCAAAAAGTGTATTTAGTAATAAATTTTAAGTAAGTCAACACTTCGAAACAGTCAGCAGATAAAATAAATAAATGTATTTGCTGACTGCCTAAAGATAGACTAAAATTCTGTCTGCAACATAAAATCACATTAGGAGATTTATTTTAAAAGTTGATCTTTCAAATGTTTTCAGCTTACATAGTTTAGCCACCTTTGTGGATGTAGTAAAAATTTCGTAAACCACTTCTTTAAAAGCATTTTAAAGAATTCCGCTCTGCCTACACTAATGAAAAATACGTATTAGTTGAAACATTTATCAACAGCAGTTTTTAAGAATTGTGCCTGTAACACAATCATTTTGGTATGTAGATGGGACCTAAATAAAACTAGAAGGGAAAATAGCCCTAAGTACAAAAAGCTTTCTTAGTTAAGGGCTAAAAAAAAAATCATCATTTACTTTACCTAGTTAACTTGGAGTGATGATGAACGTGAGACAAGCTTACTGTATTAGCGAACAGCCATTAGGTTAGAACTAAAATTACATTAGATAAATGAAAGGTTATTTTACACAGCAGAGGGAAAGATATTGCTAACGTCTTACAGCTTCTACTTTCTCTTAATTGAAATCTGTTCATTTAATATGCACCTTCCTTCAGTGTGGATAATTCATAATTGGAGAAATGCTATCTATTCAAGTCATTTTCCTGGTTGTTTTTTAAGATCCACCAAGACAGCGTATAGTATCCCATTTGGGATTTTCCAGAACTCATAATAATGACTTCAACTGTTCATTAACCTCTGAACTGTCAGATCCCTTTGGAAAATGAGGGGAGCAGATTGATTCAAGGTTAATACTTGTTTGTAGAAGGTGAAGCCTCCAAGGTAATGCAGAGGGTGAATAGGCCACTTTGTTCAACAGCCACTGCCTGTGACTTTGCGTTAGCGTTCAGAAGTGCAAGCTATATAACCAAGAGTGAAACCCAGAAGCCTGACTGTTCAAATAACTTTTCTGGAATTAATAAAAGGTATTGCAAGAAAGAAGTTGGTGTCTGATGTATCAAGAGTTAATTTAGCAATTTGGAATTAGAAGCAGCATTATAATAAAAGAGAATTTATGGCTTCTGTAGGGAAGCAACATTGATTTATTGAGTTTATTTTTAGTGTATGAAATCTTTCATTGTGGTGGAAAGTTGTCAATTAGCCTCTATAGCCATTAGTAGAATCAGGCAGCTATTTTTAGTTCTCAAATGTTGTTGTATTATGGACAAACAGTTGATGTTTGAGCTGGATGATGTCTTGTTTTGATTTTCTTGATAAATCTAATCCAAATCCTGTAAAATTCTGATACATTTCACAGCTCTTAAATTTGCTGTAACTCTTCTAAGCTCTGTTGGAGCCAGAATTTCTGAGTAGGTGCAATATCTGTAGTCAAATCCATAATCTTCTTAACAATTCTCCGGTTCTTGTGGCTGGGCAAAATACTTTGATAAGGCAAGAGCACTGACAGCGTCCTAATGAATCATTGGTAACTTGGGAAGTGGGTCTTCATTGTCTTTAACTTGTTTTTTCTCTCTTCTCTTAGGTACATCCGAATAGTTGGCACCCACAACACAGTGAACAAAGTTTTCCATATTGTGGCATTTGAATGCATGTTTACCAACAAAACCTTCACTCTTGAGAAAGGTCTTATAGGTAAGAAATACAACTGTTTTTTAATTCTATAGTTATCTCTACTATATGTAAATTACTAAAGACACTTTTTTTCTCAGTCATTTCAGGTTCATTGCCTGAACTCATCTTGTCTTTGCAACCCTAGGGTTCCACTCATACCAGTAGAAGCAAAGCCCATTTGTTTGTAAGAACATTCCTGTGTCTGCTTCCATTGTAGGTTGGCTACATGACTTTAAAGATGTGTCTGCACTACAGAGCCTATGGTGTCATAGCAATGCCTGCATAGCCACCTTGTGTAGGCACAGCATACATTGACAGAAGGAATTTTTCTGCGAATGTAGGAATATGACCTCCGTAAAGAACATTGTGCTTACAGAAGCACTTTTCTGGCTGCGTCTACACTGGGGCTTTTTGTTGCCATAATTGTCAGTCAGGGGTGTGTTTTTTTCATATCTCTGCCCAGAATAGCTATGCTCCCTCAAGCTTTGAGTAGAGGCCAAGTCTAAAAGACTTACTGTGACTGTCTGCTGGGATTCTCAGCATTGTGAGTTACTGTGTTGTGATGGGTTGGATCACAGAAACCCTCTAAATGATGTGCCGAGACTACCTCTGAGCCCGTTTTCTCTGGCAGCTTGGGGCTTCAGAACCTTGCCTTGTTTGAGCCAGGCACATTAGCTTGCTACAAACACAGCCCCAGGTCTGAGCCACATTACCTAAAAGCTGCAGGCTTAACTGAAAACAGCTTAAGAAGTGTTCCTGTCTCCAACACTCAGATGCCCAGCTCCCAATGGGGTCCAAACCCCAAATAAATCCGTTTTACCCTGAATAAAGCTTATACAGGATAAACTCATAAATTGTTCGCCCTCCATAACACTAAAAAGAAAAGGAGTACTTGTGGCACCTTAGAGACTAACCAATTTATTTGAGCATGAGCTTCCGTGCTCAAATAAATTGGTTAGTCTCTAAGGTGCCACAAGTACTCCTTTTCTTTTTGCGAATACAGACTAACACGGCTGTTACTCTGAAACACGGCTGTTACCTCCATACACTGATAGAGATATGCACAGCTGTTTGCCGCCGCCCCCCCATCCCCCGCCCCCCGTATTAATACATACTCTGGGTTAATTAATAAGTAAAAAATGATTTTATTAAATACAAAAAGTAGGATTAAAGTGGTTCCAAGTAATGACAGATAGAACAAAGCGAATTACCAAGCAAAATAAAATAAAACACGCAAGTCTAAACCTAATACAGTAAGAAAGTAATTACAGATGAAATCTCACCCTCAGAGATGTTCCAATAAGTTTCTTTTACAGACTAGCCTCCTTCTAGTCTGGGTCCAGCAATCACTCACACCCCTGTGGTTACTGTCCTTTGTTCCAGTTTCTTTCAGGTATCCTTTGGGGGTGGAGAGGCTACCTCTTGAGCCAGCTGAAGACAAAATGGAGGGATCTCCCAGGGGCTTAACTAGACTTTCTTTTGTGATGCAGACCCCCTCCTCTCTCCTATCCAGAATTCAGCTCCAAGATGGAGTTTTGGAGTCACATGGGCGAGTCACATGTCTATGCATGATTGAGTTCGTTACCAGCTAGGCCACATTCCTGGGAAAACTCACATGTGGATTGGCATCTCCAAGTTCATTGTTAGCTTAAGTGTTTCTTGATTGGGCACTTACTGAGAATAGATTTTTCTCAGGAAGCTGACCAACTGCTTCACTGAGGCTACTTAAAATTAAACAAGTACATAGCCAATATTGATAACTTTGAATACAAAAATGATACATGCATACAAATAGAATGAATATATTCAGTAGATCATAACCTTTATAGAGATATGTTACATGGCATATGTAGCATAAAACATATTCCAGTTATGTCATATATACATTCATAAGCATATTCCCATAAAGCATTATGGGGTTCAACATCTCATATGTTATCCCTCTCAAGCCTCAGAAAATGAGAGTTGTGCTACAGCTAAGCTGTGTGACAACTCCTTGACACACCAGCTTGTCTGTCTTGTCAGCAAATTCTTCAGGACTCTGCCAGTTGAAACCTTACCTTGCAGGTAACAAACAGTGAGCCCCAAATTCTGAGTTCTTCAGAGATGTCTCTCTGCAGTGTCCATTCCTCTCACTGAACACTTACTGAAGTTAATTTTGTTGATCCTTTAAAGAGGTAATATTCTGTAGCTCATTCATTTTACTGGGGTTTGACAAATGCTCCTATTTCAATCACAGCACTGATTTGCTTTATAGTAAAATAAAACAAGTTTATTTTAACAAAGGGACATAAGATTAAGGGATACTTAATGTAAGGGAAAAGAGAGAAAGTTATAAGGAAACAAAAGAAAAATACTCTTCTACCACTAAACTTAATTTCAGCAAGTTACAATCTTTGCCTAAGCAGGTTTCTCACCTAAACTCAGTTCCCAGAGACGTCAAGCCCCTTGGCTGAAGGATTCAACATTCTGTGATTTCAGGAACCCTGGCCCCTTTAATACCCCAAGTGATGGGTACCACAATGGCTTTCTGTTTCTGCTTATACCTTCCAAAGTTCATTGACCCTGTTACAAGAGACAGCTACCTGCTATTCTTCCCTTCCTGTTGACTTCCTATCCCCCTGCAGGTTCATATGTAAATAGGGGTTCCATTGTTTTGATTCCATAATGCTTAATTTACACTGGAGACAGGTAAATATCTACCTTCCCTCCTGTCTGGGAGAAAACCTGTTTCTCCCTGTGTTTGGTCACAGACTTTAAAGCATAATATCAGCTAGTATCCATAATTCCTCATACAGTGTTAACGCATACATTTCACAATATTATTCACTGTGTGTCACAGGCTTTCATAAAAGATCTTACTCAATACACTTGTATAATACAGTAATATTGTATACAATCAGTTGATTCAATTACTTATCAGTTGCGTTTCAAAAGCCCTGTCTTTATAACTCAATAAACCTTTGAAATTTATTCTTCTGAGGTGTATCTCTAGATGAAGTTTCTCTCTCCTGATGTGATATAGATGCCTTGCTGCCTTCTCCCATGCTTGTTAGCTTGATAGCTTTGTTTACTTTATATGTAAATATACTTTCACTGTGTCTGGCTGATGACAAGGCTAGACAGACAAGCAGATACTCGTTCCTTTGGTTAAAGGACAAATTGTGCTTATGCATCGCTTGCCAAACACATTTTAGGAACGTAATTCTAGCACATATTTATAACTCTTTGTACACACCCCATACATACATCATGCAGGAATATTAATGCTTAGTGAGTTTAGTTTTCCAGTGATATATCACATGCCATCTTCTGGGTATATATCATGATAACACTATGTTAAGTGTAGTGAGTAAGTCAGACCTGACACACAGTAATGAATCACCAGTAGGCCTCTGTGTCACACTTACTATGCTTAATTACTAGAGTAACTGTTAGAAAATAGTCTTTTATAAAGATTATTTGAGACTTCCTGTAGCTGCTGTGTGACAACATTTGAAGAATCGTCTTGTATGCTCCATACCAGACAAGAAGCACTGCTTCTTGTAGTATATTTCAGTGCCTCTTAGGATAGTAAGATTCAGAATTCAGAGGAGGCCTTTCAGGATTCACAGAATTTTTAAATTTTATGCATGCAGCAGTGAAGGTGAAGGAAAAATAGTTTTAAAAAAGGGGGGAAAAATTCTTTCCTAAATTTCTTTTGTGAGATTTGACTGTGAAGAGCTAGTCTCTGAGTCTTCCAGTCCTCTATTTGGCCATGTACTGTGGAGAAACAAGGTAATTTCACAGTCACTCTTCAGCATCTCATAAGATTTACCACAAAATCTCTTTTAAAATCTCCTTTTAGGCTTGTAAGTATGTGAGAAGGCAGCCCCTGCCTGTGGAGACCTCTTGCGGCAGGCTGCAGCAGAACAAGTATGGCTGTCTCAGTTTCCCCTTGGTCTAGCCATAATAAGAGCACAGTTCCTCTCACTGTCCAATTCAGAGTCCCACCTGTGGGCACGTTTTATTCACATATACATGCAATAATCTATAGAATCCTCGTGCTAAAACCGTTCTGTCAATACCCACAGTAAAACATAGAAATGTATTACAATTTTCCATTCCCATTTTCAGGGAGATTACTTCTAGATCATCCACCTCTGAGTCCACCAGCACTCAGTTCCCAGTTCTTTTCTGCTCTTGTTCCAGAGCTCCAGTCTCCTGGCCATCCACCTGAGAGTGACCAGTTTCATGACACTTCTGCCCAAACGCAATCCAACGACTGAACCCTTTTCAGCCTCCTATCACTGGCTCTCCAGCTCAGGAAGGTCAGCAGGCTAACCTTTCCACTTGCCTCCTAGCCAGTTCCTCCCTATTTCCAAGTAATACCTGCAGAAATTTCCTGTCTCTCCCAGGCAGCTATCCCTTGCTCCTCCCAGGTAGCTCTTACCTGCTATTCTCTATGTATTTCTCAGGCAGTTCTTTCCTACACCTTTCCTTGCTTCTGCCAGGCAGTTCTCCCCTTCCTCTTCCTGTCTTCCGTCTCCTCAGGCCCATGTGCCTTGACTTAATTAAACCCAATTGAGTAACAGCTAATCAGTCACAGGTGCACTGGACACCCACTCTTTCTTAAAGGGGCCAGTCACAAAAATATATGAAAGGTCAAGTTAAGTCTTTCTAAATTTTATTTGACATGGTTCAAGAGTGTGCAGGGCTCCTCATAATACAGATAAAAAGACCTTATCTGTGCCCTAAGGAGTTCACAAAATAATCTCATATCTGATGTCAGCAAGGTACTGTATCCAGGCAGTGTAGGAAGGAATTGCATTTAAAGAAAAAGTGCAATATCAATAAGAGTATGCAGTTACTCAACAGAGAATAGTACCCAGCATGTTGGAGTAAATACTTTTAAAATATATACGGTCTTAGCTAATTTAAGGTGCAGAAATCTTGTGCTCACTCATATAAAGCCATATTATTACTGTGTGCAAATCAGTAATAGATACATGTGTATTATAGTATTAGTAGAGCTGGGATTTTAAGAATTACTTAGGGTGCTGTTTTGGGTTTTTTAATCTATAGTTTAGGGCACATGTAACACTGTTTTCAACTTGTGAGGTGAGAGCTGTAATATTTAAAGGCTACTTTGTCAGACCAACAAATAAGGGGGTCAAGGTGTGTGGGTATACACGTGAGCTTAAATCCTAATTCACTTGTCTTTCAGATAATATCTCTCTGACGCTTGGTTTGGTTTTAGCAGAGTTCTGGTGTGACATGTTGCTGCTTTCTTTGTCTGTTTTAGCAGTTGCATGTCAATGGGTGCCTGATAAAAGCAGTTGCATTTCAGTTTAAATATAGTGGTGGAGACTCTTGGTTTTGCTCAATCTCCATTGCTAAAGGTTGTAAAGACTTAAATATCTTTTTTATAGCAACATTAAATGGTAAGTTACCCTGTTAAAGTTACAGTTAGATTTTAGCAAAGAATAACAGTATGTCGAAAGCATGCCGTTATCTGTGATACAATTAGCATATAAATGACAGAATTCTGCCAGGAAATTATTTGAATTCTAGCCTGATGATAACAGGAATAACTAGCCTGATCTTTATTGACTTTGTTTTCCATGTTACTGTTATAAGACAAAACTGAAAGTGCAATAAATTGAAGTGTAAATGTTTATATTGACCATAGGAAGCCTGAGATTTGTTCTAATGTTTTGCAAATTTCCATGGAATCTCTTAGGGTTGTTGAAATGCATTATATTACAAAACATTGAAAAATGTTAAAGTTTCAATCAGAAATATTTAAATCATATTTGCATACTCTTTCTTCTAAGCTTTATTGGAACAGTGGGGACATGCTCTCACTGTCTAACTTAAGTTGTGTGTTTTGGTAGAGCTGGGTGACTTAATGCAATTTGATGGTTTTTATTTGTGCATCTTATTAATAATTAAGTTTAACACAGAGCTCAAGATGGCTAGATTTTCAGTAAGATCTCAGTCAGAAGGCTCTGCAGATGATACATCTCTCCTGCATCCATTGGGACAGGCTTAGACTCCTGCTCCTTTATGCTTTCCCAATCATGTGTCCTCTGCTTCTCATTACAGAAATCATGGGCCAGATTTTATGAAGTTTTTGGATTGTGCCTTCCAGTCCTTTGAAATGAAGCAGAGGAAGAGGAAACTACACCGTTTCCTTTGCCCCTGCAGCTGCCCCACTCCCCTTCTGTCTGGGTAACAGCCCATGGATTATGTCATCGCAGATTTAAAAGCCCACCTCTGGTCCTGTCTATGATCTCCCAGGCTCAGAAGGGTCTGGGGCCCCAGGCTCAGAGATTGCCTACTGGATCAGGCCCCATTCAATATCTGGCCAGAGGAGGAAGTGGTGTTTCCCACTGTATAACTGTTAGCCCAGTGGTCAGAGCACTCACCTGGGATGTGGGAAACCCAGATTCAATTCCCCCTCTGCTTGAGGTAAGGGGAAACAGTTTTTGAACAGGGTCTCCCACATGGCTCAGGAGAATGCTCTGAACATTGAGCTATGAGATATTCTGATATGGGTCTTTCTCAGTCTTTCCTGTTGAAGCTGTTCCACTTTTGATAAATAAAGAATGATTGGAGCAGAGGGACTGGACTTTGGGTCTTGCACCTTGCAGGTAGCTGTTCTAATCACAAGGCTAGAGAGCCAGTCTCTCTCTCTCTCTCTCTCTTTCTCTCAATAACTGTTTAGGCATTTATCCACAGTGCAACAGCTTTCACAGACTGAGAAACACCCTCATCAAATTATCCCATAGGTCAGTGGTTAGAGCTAGAGCCCTGCACGGATACAAAAATGTGGATCCACATCCGCCAGTAGCAACTCGTGATCCAACCTGCGATCCGCTAGCCGTCTTTTACCTGTATCCGCACCTGCAGAAGCAAGCCATCTCACAAGGGCTAGTGACCGCGGGGGGAGAGGGGAGCGAGTGTGGGGGTAGGGTCTTGCAGGAAGAGGCAGCACGAGGGTGAGGACTGGAGGTAAGGGGAAGCGCGGGGGCAGGGTCTTGAGGGGAAGGGGCAGCATGGGGGGAGGCAACTGGGGGGAAGGGGCGTCTCATCCTGTGCTGCTCCCAGGGGCTTGCGAGCGACAGCACACGGCAGCAGCAGTACGTGTTGCATCACAGTGGAGCGGAGGGGTAGGGTGCTGGGGCCCCACGTGTTCCAATCCCCATGGCCGGGTGTGGGCCTTGTTGCCCAGGAGCTGGAAGACTGGGCCCAGGACTGGGAGCACGGCCAGGGTGGGGACACTGGTGTTGTCTGAGGAGCCCGAACTGCTGGCCAGGAAGTGGCATGGTGAGTGGATGTTGGGCAGCCCCGACTCCAACCTGCCTCCCGGCCACTGGCCCCGAGTGCTCCCCAGGCTGCTCAAGCCGGATGCCGTGGGCCAGGTGCCATTGGTGAGTAGAGCCTTGCATGGTTTTATCTGCATCCGATCCACTATCTGCAAAAATGGTCCGCAGATATCCGCGGATTTGCAGGGCTCTAGTTAGAGCACTCTCTTGAGAGATATGAGATGCCTGTTCAAATCCTTTGGCCTCCTCTCGTCCTATCAAGCCCAAGGGGTGGAAATTCAATCTGATTCTCCCACTTTTCAGCGGAGTGCTCTAACCACTGGCCTAGAAGTTACAAGGAGGTCGCTGCTGCTGCCTCCAGTGTTTTGTGTGAAGTTAGGCATGTGCCTAACTCATTCTCACAAGAAACAGCTTAGGCGCCTAAGCTGCCAGACTTCAGAGGAGGGGTTCCTAGTTGTGGATCACTAGCGAGATAGGCATCATCCTGGAGCTAGGTGCCTAACTCTGTGAGAGGGGGAGGGGCTGAGGACACATCTCTCTTGTCAGCATCTCCCATTGGCTATTTTAGGCATCTCTCCACCTAGCGTGCTGGCTTACGTGCATTACATTCTTCGGCACTCATCTCTCCCTGTTCATTGTATAAAAGCCTGGGCATCTGACTCAGGGTTTTTAAATTTGTGTGTTCCAATGATTTTCTAGTCACCTAAAAGTTACGTGCCCTGATGCTCAGCATTGTAACGCCTAAGTCCCTGTGTGGATCCAGGCCTTTGTGATGCCGGTGGGAGAGCTGGCACAGGATTTAGCTCTTTCTGTGCTGCTTAATGAAGATCTCTCAGTGCCTCCCACTTGTCTAAGTGATATTGCAGTGTTCAAGTAACTCAGAGTGTGAAGGACCCCACAAGAACTATTCTCTGAGAACTGTGTGAGGGCACTAAGGCTAAAAGTGGATAGTTTAGAAAAGAATTTGGTTACATATAGCACCTTGCATTCTCAAATATCTTACAGAAGCAATGTGTTATGGCTTGTCTAGGGGGGCACAGAGGAACATTTCGGGGAGGGGGGTTTACAGCTGGGGCCTGGTCAGGGACAGAGTGCCACCCAGCTCCACTCCTGGCTCAGCCCCAGCTGCCAGCTCGACGCCCGGGGCCCCAGCTGCCGACCTTGGCTCCACTCCCCCGTTACCCCCAACTATGGCCCCAGCCTCAGACCCCATAACTCTGTCTGCGTCCCCTTCCCCCCTGCCAGCCCCACTTCTGGCTCCGGCCCCGGCTCTGGGGGCAGGGGAGAAGAGCAGATAGGGGTAATGGGAGCGTGAGGTAAAAAGTTTGGGAACCACTGGTCTAGACAAACAGTTCATGCATGGCAATCTGGGGTGTAAATATACAGTGCATTAGCCTGCCGTTCACTAATTGTCTGTGTGGACCCTGCCACCATGTTAGGTTTCCTAGTGCACACTGACCTAGTGCGCACTGACGTGCACAAGTCCATGGGGCCGGACGAGTTGCATCCAAGAGTGCTAAAGGAACTGACGGCTGTGATTGCAGAGCCATTGGCCATTATCTTTGAAAACTCATGGCAAACGGGGGAAGTCCCGGATGACTGGAAAAAGGCTAATATAGTGCCAATCTTTAAAAAAGGGAAGGAGGAGGATCCTGGGAACTACAGGCCAGTCAGCCTCACTTCAGTCCCCGGAAAAATCATGGAGCAGGTCCTCAAAGAATCAATCCTGAAGCACTTACATGAGAGGAAAGTGATCAGGAACAGTCAGCATGGATTCACCAAGGGAAGGTCATGCCTGACTAATCTAATCGCCTTCTATGATGAGATTACTGGATCTGTGGATGAAGGGAAAGCAGTGGATGTATTGTTTCTTGACTTTAGCAAAGCTTTTGACATGGTCTCCCACAGTATTCTTGTCAACAAGTTAAAGAAGTACGGGCTGGATGAATGCACTATAAGATGGGTAGAAAGTTGGCTAGATTGTCGGGCTCAACGGGTAGTGATCAATGGCTCCATGTCTAGTTGGCAGCCGGTGTCAAGTGGAGTGCCCCAGGGGTCGGTCCTGGGGCCGGTTTTGTTCAATATCTTCATAAATGATCTGGAGGATGGTGTGGATTGCACTCTCAGCAAATTTGCGGATGATACTAAACTGGGAGGAGTGGTAGATATGCTGGAGGGGAGGGATAGGATACAGAGGGACCTAGACAAATTGGAGGATTGGGCCAAAAGAAATCTGATGAGGTTCAATAAGGATAAGTGCAGGGTCCTGCACTTAGGACGGAAGAACCCAATGTACAGCTACAAACTAGGGACCGAATGGCTAGGCAGCAGTTCTGCGGAAAAGGACCTAGGGGTGACAGTGGACGAGAAGCTGGATATGAGTCAACAGTGTGCCCTTGTTGCCAAGAAGGCCAATGGCATTTTGGGATGTATAAGTAGAGGCATAGCGAGCAGATCGAGGGACGTGATCGTCCCCCTCTATTCGACATTGGTGAGGCCTCATCTGGAGTACTGTGTCCAGTTTTGGGCCCCACACTACAAGAAGGATGTGGATAAATTGGAAAGAGTCCAGCGAAGGGCAACAAAAATGATTAGGGGTCTGGAACACATGACTTATGAGGAAAGGCTGAGGGAACTGGGATTGTTTAGTCTGCAGAAGAGAAGAATGAGGGGGGATTTGATAGCTGCTTTCAACTACCTGAGAGGTGGTTCCAGAGAGGATGGTTCTAGACTATTCTCAGTGGTAGAAGAGGACAGAACAAGGAGTAATGGTCTCAAGTTGCAGTGGGGGAGGTTTAGGTTGGCTATTAGGAAAAACTTTTTCACTAGGAAGGTGGTGAAACACTGGAATGCGTTGCCTAGGGAGGTGGTGGAATCTCCTTCTTTAGAAGTTTTTCAGGTCAGGCTTGACAAAGCCCTGGCTGGTATGATTTAATTGGGGATTGGTCCTACTTTTGAGCAGGGGGTTGGACTAGATGACCTCCTGAGATCCCTTCCAACCCTGATATTCTATGATTCTATGACCTCCTGTTTCAATATGGGAGTAGCTCAAAGTGCACTAGGGAACTTTTAGGGCATGATAGCAGTGTCCACATGGACAATTAGTGTGCGGCAGGCTAGTGCACTGTGGATTTACACCCCATCTTGCTGTGCACTGTTTATTTAGACTAGCTCTTAGATACAGTTACTTCATTGACTGTGTAGACAGTGTGGCAGCCATTAAATACTACAAGAGATTACAATGCAGTCATTATAAGAGCCTGTTTTACTGAGAAAATGCATGTTGGCTAGTCCATCAGGGGGACACAGCCATTTTAGGAAGAGCTGTGTGATCTTTAACAACTTCCTGGAGAATTGCCAGGAATGGTACAAAAGGGACCTCTTATTTAAAGCATCAATCAAAGGAATAACAAAAAATTGGGTCACTGAGAGATGCTTTTTGGGGGTTCTCATGCAACTGCATATAGTCTATGTTATTTAATCTCTTTATTAGACTTATTCAATTGGATCAGGTAGCTTTCCATACAGGGAGGGACATTTGTCAGACATATTATTTTCAAGTGTGTAGTGTCTACATAATGGCCATCGCTGTAAAGTGGAGATTAGGAGCCTGGCAAACAAGTAATAAAAGTGAAGTGTAATTTCATATAGTAGATTGATAATAGCAATTTTATGTCACTGTATTTTACATACAACATTTTCATGTCAAAACCATTAGCTCCCAACGTGTGACATTTAAAAGTTAATGTGAGAAGAGAGATGTAAAACAGGTACTGTAATCAATATCCAAAAAGCTCTAATGGCAGTTGTCTAGCAGTTTTAAGGGAAAGCTAGATGGAATTGCTCTTTCTAGCACTGCTTGTTTTAGTGCCAATTTATAATTCATTGTCCTGATAAACAAGATAAGTGATATAAATGAATGAGATCTTGTGAAATTGTTCCCCAATGCAGATGTTTGGGCTGAGGTTTAATTTTCCTTATGGCATGTTGTTAGTCTGTAAATGCATACGATTGTTAAACAGCCCTACATACATCCTTATAGTATTGACATAAATATTTTGCTTAACAAGAACATAAAATTTAAAAAAGAGACACGGTGATTGCTGTCATGAATTTCACCATCAAAAATTTTGAACAGCGTTAAGTCTGAGACTTTATTTATAAATGTAAAGCAAAATATACCAGTGTCTTAGCAAATGACAGAACTACTAGTTTGGATGCAGAGTCAGGACCCTGCGATGTGATGACCTTGCTAGCGTTCTCTAACTACCCCGTGACAAGGGCCTACTACAAAAGGTCAGGAGCTTCCTTATACATTTGTTGTCTTTTCTTGTCTTGGAGCTTCCTTTTGCCCTTCTCTGCTTTGAAGTGAAGAGAATTTGATCACCTAAACTCAGTCCAAGGAGACAGTAGTCAGTGTTATAATATCCCTGCTGTACTAGACACATAGACTTTAAGGCCAGAAGGGACCATCATGATCATCTAGTCTGACTTCCTGCACACTGCAGGTCACAGAACCTCACCCACCCACTCCTGTAACAGACCCCTAACCTCTGGCTGAGTTACTGAAATCCTCAAATCTGGCACTATTGGCATCTTCTGCTTAGGGAATGTCAAGGACTATGCAAGCATGGGGGTAGGAGCAACCTCTCACCTCACCTTGAGGTCTGGTCCAGATCATTGGGAGTACAATCTGAAAAGCCTATATTATATGTTGTACTTATCTCTGGCTTTTCAGGCCTGTCTCAATTTATCAGCCTATCTTTCTACTTCTACATAACATAACAGGGGAAAACAGTGAATAATGGGTAAAGAGTAGGAGATGGATATAAAAGATAGAATGCCCTTGGTTACCCTCTGGGGAATGCTTTTCAAAACTTATGAATCATTGTGAACCCTCATTTGCAGACCATCCTGTACCTTATGAGAAATTGTTTTAAAGAAAAAAGGAAGGAAAGAAAGAAATGGAATAAATAATCATTCACTTGTCTTTTGCTCAATGGCAGTTATTTAAAAAATCATTTAAGCATATAGCAAAGGGAAAATAGCCAAATCAATTTCCTAGTAATGCAGTTCGGCTTTGTGAAATATTACTCTCTCTCCCCCATGATGAAGCAGTGAGAGGTGCTGTTTTCTTGTCCAGTTTAATGTCAAATCTACACAAAGCTGTCGTATCTTGTTCTTGCTCCCCTTTTTAAAGGTTAGCTTTTTTTCAAAGTTGAACAGGTTTTCCCAGCAACATCTGTCAGCTTTGCACTAAGCATACCCTTAGGAAATTATGAAAATTTTAAGATTATCTAAATACTGCTGGGAATTTTTTTCCCTCTACAGTAAAAAAACAGCCACATGCCTAGTTTTATTTACTGCTGCCCATTTCTCTGTAGATCTAAAGATCTGTTCCACTGGTTTAGGTTTTCTTTCTTCCCTGTTTCCAATGCTGCGGCAAACAATGCTCATTTCCTAAGTTTTTCTGAAGCAATTGCTGTTTCTGAAAGCAGGCTGCAGGAAGGCCTCATGTTTAATGAAAGAGCTCTATAGCCACTATGGTGTTAGTGAAAAGTCTGTTTCATTCTAATTACTTGAATGATCTTGATCTGATTTGTTGGGTCAGAAACAGCAAGCCCCAGCAGATATTGACCAGAAAAAGCAGACTTCTCTTTTGTTGTTCTAAACCAGCCAACTGCATGCAACACTAGCAAGTGTTACTAGTTTTTCTCAGGTCAGTAGAAACCTTATTGATTCTAACTTCCTCCCTCTTTTCTTCCAGGTAGCAAATTCTACTACGTAGGAGTGTATGGGAAAATTTACATTCCCATGTAATACCCAGGGTGCTGACTGGCTTGTCTAACTACTAGTCATGGTAAACATAAAAATTGCCATCTACAGCAGATAATTTGTCAGACCTTGGGTTTTCAATATTTAAAGGTAGGAAGGACTGTTGGCAATCTAAAAAGTCAACATTATTTACTGGCTTAAGCACAAGACTGAGAGCCAGGATCTCCTGAATTCTAATCCCAATTCTGCCATTTACTCACTGAGTAACATTAGAGAAATATCTTAATCTTTCCGTGTCTTTTCTCATGTGAAATGGGGCAAATAACACATACCTATCTCAAACGGTGTTGAGGATTTATGTTACATACATGCTAAGTATTAATAAACACTGCTAATATAATAATTAGCACTTAATACGGATCTCAAAGAGCTCTATGTAGGTGGTTAAATATCATTTTACAGATGAGGAAACAGGCTCAAAGAAGTAAGTGTCTTGCCCATGGTCACACAGTGAATCACTGGCACATTGAGGGTTTAAAATCCAGGTCTCCTGACACAGAGTATGGTCTTCTGTCCACAAAATGAAACTGCCTTTTATTAAGTGCAATGTAAGGTTTTGGGGTGATATTTGTTAAGGAATAAATGGGAATTAAGCATCTAACTCCCACTGAAATTCAATGGGAATCAGATACTTGGCCCTAAACTTCCATTTGTGCCTTTTGGACATCTCCCTCTTTATCGATACTCTAGAGGAAACTAGGTTTCAGTAATAATGGATACTTCTGAAGAAAGGTTGTGTCTTATAATAGTCTCATTGAGCTCTTAATTGGTGTGATCTAGTTTACACAGATATAAATTCAGACTTAAAGGCCAGACGGGACCATCATGATCATCTAGTCCAACCTCCTGGACATTATATGTCACAGAACTTTACCCACCCACTCCTATAATAGACCCCCTAACCTCTGTCTGAGTTATTGAAGCCCTCAGATCATGATTTAAAGACTTCCAGTTTCGGAGAATCCACCATTGACTCTAGTTTAAACCTGCCAAGTGACCCAGGCCACAGAGGAAGGTGAAAACCGCCCAGAGTCTTTGCCAATCTGACCTGGGGGAAAATTCCTTCCAGACCCCAAATATGGCCGTCAGTTGGACCCTGAGAATTTCGGCAAGGCCCAACAGCCATTCACCAGGGAAAGACTTCTTTGTAGTAACTCAGAACCCTCCACATGTAGTGTCCCAGCACCAGCCATTGGGAATATTTGCTACTAGCAGTCACAGCTCAGCTACATGCCGTTCTAGGCAGTCTCATAATCCCATCTCCTCCACGAAGTTATCAAACTCAGTCTTGAAGTAAAGTTAGGTTTTTTGTTTCCACTGCTTCCCTTGGAAGGCTGTTCCAGAACCTCACTCCTCTGATGGGTAGAAACCTTTATCTAATTTCAAGCCTAAACTTGTTCATGGCCAGTTTAAATCCATTTGTTCTTGTGTCAACATAGTCCCTTAATGTAAATAACTCCTCTTCCTCCCTGGTATTTATCCCTCTGATGTATTTTTAGAGAACAATCATATCTCCCCTCAGCCTTTGTTTAGGCTAAACAACCAAGCTCTTTGAGTCTCTTCTCATAAGGTTGGTTCTCCATTCCTCTGCTCATCCTAGTAGCCCTTCTCTGCACCTGCTCCAGTTTGAATTCATCTTTCTTAAACATGGGAGAGCAGAATTGCCCACAATATTCCAGATGAGGTCTCACCAGTGCCTTATATAATAGTACTAACACTTCCCTGTATCTACAGGAAGTACCTCACCTGATGCATTTTAGGATTGAATTAGCCTTTTTTCTTGGCTGCATCATATTGGCGAAACAGTCACCCTGTGATCAACCAATACACCCAAGTCTGTCTTGTCATCGGTCGCTTCCAACTGATAAGTCCCCAGCTTATAGAAAAAAATTGTTGTTAGTCCCTAAGTGCACCTGCCGCTTTGCACTATTAAATTTCATCCAGTTTCTGTTACTCCAGTTTTCAAGGTCATCAAGATCAAGAAATTCCGATCCTCCTCCATATCAGCAGTACCTCCCAACTTTGTGTCATCTACACATTTTATTAGCACACTGCCACTTTTTGTGCCAAATTCATTAATGAACATGTTGAATAAGATTGGTCCCAAGACTGATCCCTGAGGAACTCCACTAGTAACCTGCCTCCAGCCTGACAGTTTATCATTCAGTATGACACTTTGTAGTCTCCCCTTTACAAAGTTCCTTATCCGCCTTTCAATTCTCATATCAATCCCCATCTTCTCCAAGTTAACTAATAATTTCCCATATGAAACTGTATCAAATGCCTTACTTAGATCCAGGTAGATTAGGTCTACTGCATTTCCTTTGTCTAAACAATCAGTTATCTTCTCAGAGAAAGAGATCAGGTTGGTCTGGCATGATCTACCTCTTATAAAACCATGTTTTATTTTATCCCTGTCAGGGTTCCTTCCCCACTCTGACCTCTGGGGTACAGATGTGGGGACCCACATGCAAGACCCCCTAAGCTTATTTTTACCAGCTTAGGTTAAAAACTTTCCCAAGGCATAAATTCCACCTTGTCCTTGAACACTATGCTGCCACCACCAAGTGATTAAGACAAAGAATCAGGGAAAGGACCACTTGGAGTCCTATTCCCCCAAAATATTCCCCCAAGCCCTACACCCCCTTTCCTGGGGAAGTCTTGAGAATAATATCCTCACCAATTGGTACAGGTGAACACAGACCCACCCTTGGATCTTAAGAACAATGAAAAATCAAGCAGGTTCTTAAAAGAAGAATTTATTTAAAAAAAATAAAAGAATCACCTCTGTAAAATCAGGATGGAAGACAACTTTACAGGGTAACAAAAAGATTCAAAACACAGAGGATTTCTCCTCCAGGCAAAACTTTAAAGTTATAAAAACAGAGATAAACCTCCCTCTTAGCACAGGGACAATTCACAAGTTAAAACAAAAGATACTCTAACGCATTTCCTTGCTATTACTTACTATTTCTGTAATATTAGATGTATCATTTCAGTCGGAGCTGGTTTCTTGCTTTCTTACTTGCTTGGTTTCTCCCTTTGTCTCTGGGGAGAACACACACAGAGCACCAAACAAAGCTCCCCCTCCCCGATTTGAAAGTATCTTCTTTCCCCATTGGTCCTTCTGGTCAGGTGCCAACCAGGTTGTCTGAGTTTCTTAACCCTTTACAGGTAAGGAGGGATTTTATGCTACCCTTAGCTGTATATTTATGACAATCCCAATTACGATTGACCTCTATGTCCTAAACTACTTTCTCTTGCAAAATTTGTTCCAAGACCTTGCATACAACTGAGGTCAAACTAACAGGCCTATAGTTTCCCAGAGCACTATTTTACCGTTCTTAAAAATAGGCACTCTATTAGCAATTCTCCAGTATGACCCCTGAGTTTATTAATTCATTAAAAATTCTTGCTCTTGGGCTTGCAATTTCATATACCAGTTCCTATAATATTAATGGACAGAGATTATCTGGGCCCCCAATCTGGTCCCATTATGCTGTCTGAGTTTGATTTCCACTTTAGCTATGGTAATTTTTACTTCCGTATCCACATTTCCATTAGCCACCCTGCCACTATCTCTAAACTCCTCATTACAGTTATTAAAAACTGAGGCAAAGTATTTGTTTAGTTTTTGGGTCACGCCTAAATTATCTTTAATCACCCATTCTCCGTGCTTAGTGGGCCCATTTCTCCTTCCTTGTTTTCTTTTTATTTATATAGCTATAGAGCCTTTTACTATTTGTTTTAATTTCCTTTACAAGGTCCAACTCTGCCTGATTTTGGCAGTTCTCACTTTTTCTGTACACTTTCTGACTTCCAAGGGGGTAGCTTTCCTTACTGATCCATCCTATTTTCCTTCTTTGTAGGCCTTCTTTTCATAACCTGTTTGAGCTGCTTGCTCATCCAGTTTGGTCTGTAACTCTTTCCTCTGAATTTTTTCCCCCTTGCTTGGGATGCAGGCCTCAGATAGTTTCTGCAACTTTGACTTGAAGTAATTCCAAGCTTCCTCTATATTCAGATCCATGAGTTCTTCAGTCTAGTCCAGTTCAATAATTCCCTTAATTTTTTTAAGTCTGCTCTTTTGGCAGACCTATTTTTGTTTATTCTTTCATTTATTTGTAAGTGAATTAGCTCATGATCACTTTAGCAAACATTGTCCCCTACAGCCAGCTCTTCTATGAGGTCCCCACTACTAACTGGTAACAAATCTAAAATGGCATCATCACTTGTTGATTTGATAACTGTTTGGTGAAGAAATCTGTCAGCTGTCACATCCAGGAAAATCTGGGCCCTACCATTATTAGTAGCACATGTCCTCCAATCTATATCTGGGAAATGAAAGTCTCCCGTAATCACACAATTCCCAGTAGTATTTATTTCATTAAAAGCATCTGAGGTCTCCATCCATATCCAGATTGGATCCTGGGGGGGAGTCTGTGGCATACCTCAAGCACTTTCCTGGGGGAGCCTCTGGTAGCTTTCTTCCTCAAAGTGATTTTGAATCTGTTTTATCCATTCCATCACTTCTCATTTCTTTACAGTCTGCTTCGTCATTAATATACAATGCTACTCCACCACCTTTACCTGTATTTCTGTCTTTCCTGAACAGTACCTAGCCGTCAATACTTGTACTCCAGTCATGACGACTATTCCACCATGTTTCTGTTATCCCTGTAACATCTGGTTTCACTTCCTGCATCAGTAGTTCTAGTTCCTCCCTTCTGTTACCCAAGTTCCTGGCTGCTTCTCTCTTGGGACTAATACACCATCTATCTCTGCTCACACTGGCACTGCACAATGGAGACTGGCATAGTTGAGGACCACACTGTACTGAACTTTGCTCTAAGCAAGTGTAATCTAAATGATGGTTGCAACATTTGTTCCCTCTTGAGTACACTTTCATGTGTGGTTGCAAGGTATGTTTCAAGTGTGCTTTAGGGACCACATCAAATTTCTCTTAGGAACAATTTGATTGACACTAAAGTGATTTTTCAATTAATTCAGAAGCAGCCATAATTTGGGTGTTTACATTCCTGGACTGAAAGAAGAAGCAGACTAGAATGGCATATCACACTTCAGTAGGGGTACGGCTGGGTACAATGTGGACAGCACCCTGGCCTCTTTTGCATCAGCTATTACTGAGAAGTAAGTTTGTGTGTGGTGGAGAAAATAGAGACTCCACCCTTTAAAAGAATGTGATCATTGCTGTTCCTGAGCACCTTCTCCCAGTGTCCTGGATATATTCCATCTGCCACAACAGCTTTTAAGCAGAATTCCTCCAGGGACTGCTGCGTGTCGTCTCCCCCAACCAGAGCCTGTTGTGCTGGGTGAGGTACAAACATATCCTCCAGTGCCTGCCTGAAGGAGCTTATGATCTTAATAGGGACCAGATGTAACAACAGATGGGTGTAAAATCCTGTTTGTGGGAGTCAGGAAAGATGGGAGTGACAGCAACAGGAACACATGTTTTCATACAGTAGTTAAATGTACAGTCTGGATACCTAATGTTATTTATTTTTTAATAAAATGAACAAGAGATGTTCATTTAATCTCCACCCAAAATAGTGGTAAAAATCCCTATGTTTGCCAAGTGGAAAAAGATTAAAGTAACATAATAGGAAAGAGCAAAACTGGTTACAGCAGTTAGCAACCCTAATTTCCTTTCTTTTTCTTTGCCCTCAGCATTAAGTGTTTACATGTGTAGTTTGCCAGTGAGGAAACTTTAACCTACTGCCGAATAGAGAGAAAATATAATTTTGCCACTGATATGAGGGAAGGTAAATGGGCAGTCTGACAGGCAACGGAAGGAGAAAGAATGGTCACTTCACATTTAAAAAAAAGCAACACTTTCCTCTAGTGTGATTGGATGTTGATTGTTGTCCTTCCAATCTGTGGAGAAATAAAGTCATACAGTTCTTTTAACTGAAATAATAGATCTGCAATGGGTTGAAATGTATTCAGGTACTGTCTCTGAGAAACCCCTGCTAGCATTTGTGTACCTTCCTGACTGCAAATCAGCAGCACAATTCTGTGGAATCTGAGTGATCCATTCTATTAACTGAACTTTTTAGCCTCAAACCCTGATTGTTGAGTTGAAAGGAAAGCCTAGATTTCATCAGAAACATGTCCAACAGATAAAGTCTGCAGTATCTTAAAGTGAGTTCTCTTAGGAAAATAGATTATATAAAAATGGTACCTTCTTACATGTATCTGCTTTCTCTGGGTATGAGTCATATCTACTTATTTTATTAACTACATTATGTTTTTATTACTCCTGTTAGCCCTGAGAGCCAATACAAAAATCAGGTGAATTCTATCTGTTTCTTCTCGTTCATCAACATTGCTAATTACCAATTGCTTACACCCATGCTAGCCAGTTGAAGGCAATAAAGACGTACTGGTTTCACTGAGGGTAGAATTTGGCCTTAACAGACTTTATTACTGGTGGTGATGCCTGAGATGGAAAGAACCCAGCTTTAGTCTCATCTGTGGAAGTCACTGAGGTATAAATATGGAAATCCACAGTGTTACTTTTGCAAAGTCACTTTTCAGAGTAGAACTGTAACCTTAGGGACCAGTTTTTCCTACAGAAAACACTGAGTGTTAAAAATAGTTTTTTAAGAAAAGAATACCTCCAAATAAAAAAGAAGGGAAAATATACATATCTGACTGACATTTTTCTCTACCACTTTCTCTCGGAAGTGGAAGGTAGTTAAATAACATGTCAGTCTTATTTTTAAACATAGTTGGTATAGGTGGCCCCCAGCTCATGTCCTGGAAATAACACTGCCCTTAAATGTACTGGCAAGCTGTTGACCACTCCATGCTGCAACATAAGAGTGGGGAACAGTAAAATCATTTTTAGATAAGTATTTTCTTGCTGTTACCACTGCCAGAGTCATTTTTTACTTTGTTTGCTTACTGAATGCTCACACTTTGTTAACATGCATTCTTTGCATTCCATAACAGCAAATTAAATTTGTCTGAGCAAAATTGCTATGTGCACAGAAGGCGAAAAAAGTAATTCCCATCCATGTAGTCATTCCTCTTTTGCTTTTTCTTGCAGCTTGGGTTACTGTAATAGTTGGATAGCTGAAGCATAGAAAAAGAAACACAGAAATAGATAGAAACTAGACTGTTGTTTTTGGCAGTGCATTTTTGTAAACAAAATGACACAAATTGAGGCAGAAATTCCAGGGGGGAAAAGGAAGAGAGCCAGAAGACTGAAAATACTGCACAGAGCAGAGTCCCATCCAGATGGTGTTTTTAATAAATTTATCAGGCGGGTATGAAAGATGATAATGAACATTCAAAATGGGGAGTGGCAGACTCCCCTTGGGAGCAAAAACAGTATGGCACCTTCTGTGTGTTGCAGTTAGAGTCACTGTTTAATTTACCACTATAAAAAGGACCACAGTATTGCATTCGGTGTGTAGTGAGACAGGTTTCTGGGCAATTATTGGGAAGTTCAGCTTGGCAAGGTAATAGTTTTTTAGGAGTGAGGAGGTTGTGGAGTAGTTCAAAAATCATTCAGTGTAACAGAGGGAGGGTAGGGCTTGGTGTGTGCAAGTAAAATTTTGAATAGAGTTGAGGTGTGCAATGCTAAATTAATGTCTTGCACAGTTCACAAAACGTCTAGGAATGGGATATAAAGCCTCAAACCACAAACTGAAAGCATTATCGTTACACTGGCATTGCCCCACTACCCCTTTTCTAACCTAAAGGTCAGTAGTTTTCCCCCTTAAACTGAAAGCAGCAGTCTATATGTTTTCTTAATTCCAAGGAAGTCTTTCCTCTGTCTGCAAGGCAAGGAGGGGAAAGAAGAGCCAAAGAACTTTCTTTTTTGGTGCCAGCACTTGCAGTTTTTACTGTCGGGGGAAGGACAATTTCATGTCTTAGAATCATAGAAGATGAGGGTTTTCCTGCTTTGAGCAGGGGGTTCTCCTGCTTTGAGCAGGGGGTTGGACTAGATGACCTTCTGGGGTCCCTTCCAACCCTGATATTCTATGATTCTATGGAAGAGACCTCAGGAGGTCATCTAGTCCAATCCCCTGCTCAAAGCAGGACCAACACCAACTAAATCATCTCAGCCAAGGCTTTGTCATGTCTATCCACAGTAACACATTTTGAGTCCTTCCTATTGAAACATTTCCAATGTTTGCCACAATTTTATTTATTTTACTTATAAATCAGAAATTTGGTGAATAACTGTTTTCAGGCATTAAGGACCAGATGGTTTTTTGGATATCATGTATGGTCACTTGGTAGCTTTTGATATGGCACATGATGAGATGGTACTTGGTAGCTTTCTGTCATGGACCATTGGGTTAGTGCAGTGCTTTTCTGGCATAGGGATTGATTTTGTCTCGGCAGCATATGGTAGGTTGTCTCAGCAATAAAAAAAGTCATATTCCCACTCCTTTTTATGAAAACCATGAGCGGTATAGTAAAAATGGTATTCTAGGGATGCTCTTCATTTAAAATTGATCTCAATGATTTTTTAGAGCTGAAGAGTTTCATGAGTAGTTCTCAAGTTTCACATGACTGTGTTTCAACCATTTTCAAACAATGCAGTACTTTAAAAGAACATTATAGAAGCAGCAGTTGCAACTCTATAATTGTGTATGTTCTGACATGGTCTTAAAATAGCATAAATTTCTGTTTTTACCTCCTTCTAGTGGTCTTTCCATGTGAAATTTCAGTGTTAGTTTATTGTGCCCTCAGAATTTTCTGTGTAGTTCTTCTTTGGTTTCTTTTCACACATTTTTAATATGAAGTGTTTGAAATTGGTCTCCAAGAGAAATTTATTTTTGACCATTTAGCCTTTTAGTCAACGGATTTCTTGGGGGGTAGGGGGGACACAAGCCCCCCCCCCCCCCACTATTAGCTACACAAAATTGGTAAAGTAATGAATTTTGAGTAGATCTAGTGCAGAGGGTAGTTTCAGAAAATAAATATTTAGCATAAAGGACAATATTTTGCCATTACTCTTCATCACTGAAAGTTTGTCCTTCATCAGGGGCTGGCACATAAAATTTTCTATTTCAGATAAATTAATCATAGAATCATAGAAGATTAGGGTTGGAAGAGACCTCAGGAGGTCATCTAGTCCAAGCCCCTGCTCAAAGCAGGACCAACCCCAACTAAATCATCCCAGCCAGGGCTTTGTCAAGCCAGGCCTTAAAAACCTCTAAGGATGGGGAGATTCCACCACCTCCCTAGGTAACCCATTCCAGTGCTTCACCATCCTCCTAGTGAAATAGTGTTTCCTAATAACCAGCCTAGACCTCTCCCACTGTAACTTGAGACCATTGCTCCTTGTTCTGTCATCTGCTACCACTGAGAACAGCCTAGCTGCATCCTCTTTGGAACCTCCCTTCAGTTAGTTGAAGGCTGCTATCAAATCGCCCCCACCCCCACTCCTTTTTCCCCGCAGACTAAATAAGCCAAGTTCCCTCAGCCTCTCCTCATAAATCATGTGCCCCAGCCCCTTAATCATTTTCGTTGCCCTCTGCTGGACTCTCTCCAATTTGTCCACATCCTTTCTGTAGTGGGGTGCCCAAAACTGGACACAATACTCCAGATGTAGCCTCACTAGTGCCGAATAGAGGGGAATAATCACCTACCTCGATCTGTTCGCAGTGCTCCTACTAATGAAGCCCAATATGCTGTTAGCCTTCTTGGCAACAAGGGCACACTGTTGACTCATATCCAGCTTCTCGTCCACTGAAATCTCCAGGTCCTTTTCTCAAGAACTGTCGCTTAGCCAGTCGGTCCCCAGCCTGTAGCAATGTATGGGATTCTTCGGTCGTAAGTACAGGACTCTGCATTTGTCCTTGTTGAACCTCATCAGATTTATTTTGGCCCAATCCTCCAATTTTTCTAGGTCACTCAGGACCCTATCCCTACCCTCCAGCATATCTTCCTCTCCCTCCAGTTTAGTATCATGTGCGAACTTGCTGAGGGTGCAATTCATCCCATCATCCAGATCATTAATGAAGATGTTGAACAAAACCAGCCCCAGGACCAACTCCTGGGGCACTCCACTTGATACCGGCTGCCAACTATACATGGAGCCATTGATCACTACCCGTTGAGCCCAACAATCTAGCCAGCTTTCTATCCACCTTATAGTCCATTCATCCAATCCATACTTTTTTAACTTGTTGGCAAGAATACTGTGGGAGACCGTATCAAAAGCTTTGCTAAAGTTAAGATATATCATGTCCACCGCTTTCCCCATATCCACAGAGCGAGTATCTCACCATAGAAGGCAGTCAGGTTGGTCAGGCATGACTTGCCCTTGGTGAATCCATGTTGACTGTTCCTGATCACCTTCCTTGCCTCCAAGGGTTTCAAAATGGATTCCTTGAGGACCTGCTCCATGATTTTTCCAGGGACTGAGGTGAGGCTGCCTGGTCTGTAGTTCCTTGGATTCTCCTTCTTCCCTTTTTTAAAGATGGGCACTATATTTGCTTTTTTCCAGTTGTCCGGGACCTCCCCTGATTGCCACAAGTTTTCAAAGATAATGGCCAATGGCTCTGCAATCACATCAGCCAACTCCCTCAGCACCCTCAGATGCATTAGATCTGGACCCATGGACTTGTGCATGTCCAGCTTTTCTAAAGTCCCTAACTTGTTCTTTCACCTCCTCCCCATACTGCACTGCCCAGTCCAGCAGTCTGGGAGCTGGCCTTGTCTTTGAAGACCAAGGCAAAAAAAGCATTGAGTACTTCAGCTTTTTCCACATCATCTGTCACTAGTTTACCTCCCCCATTCAGTAAGGGTCTCACACTTTCCCTGACCTTCTTGTTGCTAAAATACCTGTAGAAACCCTTCTTGTTATCCTTCACATCCCTTGCTAGTTGCAACTTCAGTTTTGGTTTGGCCTTCCTGATGACATCTCAGCATGCTTGAGCAATATTTTTATACTCCTTCCTAGTCATCTGTCCAAGTTTCCACTTCTTGTAAGCTTCCTTTTTGTGTTTAAGCTCACTGAAGATTTTTCTGTTAAGCCAAGCTGGTCGCCTGCCATATTTGCTATTCTTTCTGCATATTCTGTTGATTTGTTCTTGCGTCATCAATAGGGCTTCTTTAAAATACAGGCAGCTACCCTGGACTACTTTCCGCCTCAAATTAGCCTCCCAGGGGATCCTGCCCATCAGTTCCCTGAGGAAGTCAAAGTCTGCTTTTCTGAAGTCCTGGGTCCGTATTCTGCTGCTTTTCTTTCTTCTTTTTGTCAGGATCCTGAACTCGACCATCTCATGGTCACTGCTGCCCAGGTTGCCACTCACTTCTACTTCCCCTATCAATTCTTACCTGTTTGTGAGCAGCAGGTCAAGAGGAGCATGGCCCCTAGTTGGTTCCTCCAGCACTTGCACCAGGAAGTTGTCCCCAACACTCTCCAAAAACTTCCTGGATTGTCTCTGCACTGCTTATTGCTCTCCCAGCAGATGTCAGGGTGATTGAAGTCCCCCATGAGAACCAGGGCCTGCGATCTGGAAACTTCTGTAAGTTGTCCGAAGAAAGCCTCGTTTACATCATCCTCCTGGTCTGGTGGTCTATCGTAGATGCCCACCACAACATCACACTTGTTGGTCTCGCCTCTAAACTTAACCCATAGACTCTGAACAGGCTTTTCTCCATTTTCATACTGGAGCTCTGAGCAATCATACTGCTCTCTTACATACAGTGCAACTCCTCCTCCTTTTCTCTCCCACCTGTTCTTCCTGAACAGTTTACACCCATCCATGACAGTGCTCCAGTCATGTGAGTTACCCCACCAAGTCTCTGTTATTCCAATCACAGTTCCTTGATCGTGCGAGGACTTCCAATTCTTCCTGCTTGTTTCCCAGGCTTCTTGTGTCAAGCATCTAAGATAACTAGTCGATTGCCCTACTTTCTCAGTATGAATCAGGAGCCTCCCCTGTTGCACCCTCCTCCTTGTGTTTCCTCCTGGTGTCCCACTTCCCCACTTACCTCTGGGCTTAAGTCACCGTCACCATACACACTGTAACGAGAGTGATCACTTAAGGTGAGCTATTACCAGCAGGAGGGCGGGGGGGCGGAGAAACCTTTTGTAGTGATAATCAAGGTGAGCCATTTCCAGCAGTTGACAACTTGGCCCATCTTGATTATCACTACAAAAGGTCCGTCCCCCTCGCGCTCTCCTGCTGGTAATAGCTCACCTTAAGTGATCACTCTCAATACAATGTGTATGGTAACACCCATTGTTTCATGTTCTCTATGTATATAAATCTTCCCACTGTATTTTCCACTGAATGCATCCGATGAAGTGAGCTGTAGCTCACGAAAGCTCATGCCCAAATAAATTTGTTAGTCTCTAAGGTGCCACAAGTACTCCTTTTCTTTTTGCGAATACAGACTAACAAGGCTGTTACTCTGAAACCAGTTATAGGGACAAGGGATGTAGAAGGACAGAATTAGAAGACAGTAAATTGAATCCCCCTTCCAGGAGCCAACAGGGAGGATTGCGTTAATGCATTTAAACTTGGCTTTTGAGCCTGAAATGATCCCACACTCACTGGGGGTGGGTACTTCTCGCTACAGGCTATGTCTTCTCTGCAGAGTTTTTACTTCGGTTTTGCACTGATCCCTCCCCTCCTGTCCACACACCACACCTTCTCAGCCAAGTTTGGTGGTGTTTTCAATCTGGGTTTGCTGGCTCATCTGAGGCTATCAGTTAAAGCCCAAGTGAGGCAACATGCCCACCTTGCAGAGAGGATGCAGGCTAAATCAGCTGAGAGCTGATAGTCATCCACTGCCTTCCCTTAATTCCCCTCATGTGCCCAGAAAAACAGACAAGGCTCCCACAATTCACTGAGAAAGTATCATAGGGCGGCTGAGCTTGCAGCAGTGCAAAGTAACATGGGATACGCCTCCCAAATATCCTAGCAATATACAAGTGTGTACACAGCACCAGTGAGGACAAGTAACTCAGTTGTGGCTTTGTAGTGTGGGTATTTAGGACCAGGTGCTGACCACCAGCGTTAACACTCCAGTGAAGACATAGTCCTCAACTCAAAAAGAGGAAACAAACAAAAAATGTGATTTAAAATAAATAAATATACATCTACCAGTTTAATCCAGTCTCATGAGTTTTGGGGGATCTGTTTCATGGTGTTAAATGCTTGCATTTGGCAATACTTGGGGTTGCCCTTCCTCATATCTCCAACCACAATCCACACTTGCCACTTTGGCCTCGCCAGATCCTGTTCATTTTTAAGCAGTTGCTACACACATAATATACCTCACAAAACCAAAAAAGCAAGGAAATGAAAAGATAGCCAACCTCTACTCCTCCGCCCAAAGCTCACATCTTAGTACCACCACAGCTAAAATATGCTACCGATCACAAGCCACAATCTTAACTCTGTCTCCTTAGGGACACCAACCTTCCAGTACCCCCTATACAAAACACCCACAATTAATAATATTTGGAACTGATACTTGAGGGAAAGGAGCATGCTGGAGGGAAAGTTGAGGGGAGTACCTGGCTGAGGTGGGAGGGGGTAATTTGGAAAAGGTGGCACTGAACAGGTGGCATTCCTAGTGGGGCAGAGTTAAGGTTGTGGTGTTACAATAGTTACACTAGTGGTCCAATTCTAAAGGATCTTTTTCATTTGCTCATAACTTTAGTTTTTACTCTTTGGGTTGAAATTTTGCACATTTGTTCTTAGTTCTAGTGTGAGGAATTGGGAATAGGTTGGGTTGAATTTTTGTTTTGAAGGCCTGAGCAAAAATGGTTCAACTGTTTTCAGTACTGAAGAAGTACTGTACACTTTTGCCATTATGAAACATTTCACCCTTCTCCCCCTTTTTTTTAGGTATAGTACTTCAGCCTGCGCTGGTAAAAAAAAAAAAAAAAAAAAAAAGGAACTTGAATGGGACATTAGGTCATGATGTGCCTTTTAGAGGTCTGAGAAAAGTCAGTTTTGCTTTGCTTTAGTTGTAAGAGTTAACAAAGTTTATTTTGTGTATGTCCACATCCTTTCTATTATTTATTATTGGCACTGCACATACACATGTATGTAAACAGATTAGAAAATTTTCAGGCAGTACATGATCTCTGAACAATTGCTTATGCACAGGAATATGTAAGAAAGTCAGGTGGAGATATTTTATTTTAAATGTGTATGTACATATGGAATACGATTTGTGAGGGTACTTGTGGAATGAGGCAGGGATGTGAAGAAGCCCAGCATTTTTCCATACAGTGGAACAGTCTTCAGTATGTTGCCCCCTAAGGTGACCCCTTTTCACATACAAAAATCTCTAGTTTGAGTTAAGTGATGCTTTAAACTTGAGCTAGCTGGCCTCTCAGAAAGTATGGGTTAAAGCTGAGAGCTGCTGACAATTGCTCTGTTCTGCTAATCTAAACACACTGTGCAATTTGAGTGCTGTTTTATAGTGTGACCACTCTCAGTTGAGCTAGATTAACTCAAGAGGAGTTATCTCAAGTGTTGATAAGTTGAGCTAACACTACAGTGAAGACAGGACTAATATATGAAGATGAATATGGAAAGAGGCATTCGTCATGCTGTATAATAAGTGAAAATGCTTATGAAGGGATGCAGGATTATATGGACTCACAGTACATGTTAGATTGAGTGTAGCAAAACAGGGAAAGGGTTATTTGTGTGCAGTAAATAAGGCAAGGCACCACCTATTCATATAGTGAGGCTATATATATATAAAATAAAAAACTGAACAGCTGCTTTATTCACTGCGTAATATCTCATCTGCATACTAAAGGAGGCAATGGCCCTGTCAAAAATAATATATTATCATATAATTAAACTGTGTATCATAATACATACATGCAAATGGTTACGGTTCAGCAAACAACTTTAATTTTTGCATTTCCAAACTTGAGAGCTTCATTTTGCAATCCAGGCATTCCTTTAGCATTGTTTTTTGCATTTGCAGTGGTGTTAGATAAAAATATGAAAGGTTTAGCTAAAGAAAGAAGGAATATCTTAAGACTCCTGTGTCGACTGTTAAGAAGGTGCTGGACTTGAATAGTATATCTTTAATGAAGGGATTTCTGCCATCTTTATAAATGTAAAAGTGTATGTATTTGTCTCTTTACTGTCAAGATGAAGTTTGAAAACTTGACAGCAGCTTTTAGGCCAAATGAATTATAGAAAGGAACTAGTTAAGAGAGCACTATACCCGCTTAACCGTTGCTTAAGGTAAATACTGGGGAATTCAAGAAATAAGAGCTTTTTGTGAAAGCACTTTGTAGAACACAGTGTAGAGAAAAGCACCCGTGCACACACAAGCCCACCCCATCCTGTCAACATGCTCCGAGAGGAGTTAAAAGCCTTCACGTTATTATTGTTTTGATCTTTGGGGAAATTGCTTAAATGGCCTCTACCCATAAATAAACTATTACTGTAATGAGCTGTGTTTGCTCTGGAAAGGTGGGGAAGCTGTTTCAGAAGGATGAAACAGATTGGAGTCCACTGAGCATGCAGTCCTAAACAGAATAGAATGAGTAGGAAAAGAACCAGTCCATGCAAAGGAACAATCTCTAAGAAGATGTCTTTCCTGAATCAGAGGAAAATGCCCCTAATACTCAAACATTGTTTTATTCTGACACAAATGAGTTTGTAAGCTTCCTAAACCTCTAAAAACATTACAGAAAATATTTGAATTCCAGCTTTTAGTTTGTTATAGAATTGCAGTCTAACCTTGATTATCTGAAACTCTCTGTTGTCATCTCAGTCATCCATTCATTACAATGAAGGTTTCCTCAATTTTTTGAACTTATTCACAGTTGCTGTGACATTCAAATAATTGCAGTTCTACTACATAAGAGATAGGTATTTTATTAATAATTATAATTATTGTATTAGCTGGGCCCCATATTCTCCAGTAAACTCTTTTATTTTTTGATAGCAGTGGTGCAGTGGCATTTTTGCAGTCACATATAAATGGACACATGATCCAAAATGAGTTTTGGATAAAAGTCCGTGTAAAAAAGAAAACAAAAATCTCATAATACTGCAACACTACCCCCAGGAGGGAAAATAGCATCTACTCTCTTTTCCTCCACTCTCATTAAGTTAAGGTCCATATGGTCTCTTTTTTCCTCTCCTTGCCAAGAGACATAACTTCTGTGCAGGATTTTATTTTTGCCCCTACCTGCCTCTGCTTGATTAGTTGGGGAATGCTCCTGTTATTGGCATTCCATTCACGCTGCCTGAGCCTGGGCATGCTTGTCTAGCGGAAACTATCAACAGGGTCCTTTCACACCAACAGGAAAGGAAGCAGAATGTTAATGTCCCAACTATGATGTCCCAAATGTTAGTTATCCCCGAATGTTAGTTATCAATTCTTATTTTGTCACACGACTACGCTGGAATCAGTGCTGTAAAAATTTTACTGCTTGGGTTCAGAGATCACACGTGTTTTTAATTTATGCTATGAAACAGATCCATAGCTCCCTGTGTTAGCGATAATTCTATGCTTATTTTTTATTCTTCACCAGAAATAAAAATTGTTAACACTGGATAACTCATTTGCTGTCCATTTGATCACGTTTGCTCTCATTGTGTTTTAATTTACAGTTCCCGCTGAAAATGTTGCAACAATTGCAGATTGTGCCAGTGTGATTGAGGGTGTAAGTCGAAGTCGCAATGCCTTGTTGAATGGAGATACAAAGAATTATGACTGGGATTCCGGGTACACGTGTCATCAGCTAGGCAGTGGTGCTATTGTGGTACAGCTAGCACAGCCATTCATGATTGGATCAATACGGTAAGGGGATTCTTCTTCTCTAAAGACCCAGTAGCAATGAGGCTTCAGCAGCCTTACAGATAAAATTGCTTTCTTGTAAATCAACTCTGAAATGTGAAACATTTCCTGGTCAGTAATTGTATCATTGGGGATATTTTAGTATTTATCTATTTGTTTTTTATTTTTGTTCCAATGTAACATAGTATGTTTAATTTCTCAACATCTATCAAATTCTATGTCAAAATACAGTAATATAATATCAGAACAAAAGTAAAAGTTACATGATGTCAAATGAAACGGAGTACTTGTGGCACCTTAGAGACTAACCAATTTATTTGAGCATAAGCTTTCGTGAGCTGAAAGCTCACGAAAGCTTATGCTCAAATAAATTGGTTAGTCTCTAAGGTGCCACAAGTCCTCCTTTTCTTTTTGCGAATACAGACTAACACGGCTGTTACTCTGAAACCTGTCAATGATGTCAAATGACTGCCTTGTACATCTGTATGGATAGCACCAAAATACAAAAGTAAGATTTAAAAAAAGTTATAAAAAGCAGAAAAAAAGTCTACTGTATTAAAACAGAAAATTAGTTTCAGCATTAACTATGGAGCAGCTAGATGCTCTGTAATACACATGTTATTAGATAAAAATGATAGCAGCAACTGAAGAAAGGAGAGAGTCATCTTTAAATTATATGCCCACTCTTAGGGTATGTCTTCACTGCAGAGTTAGGATGGATTCTGGCACCCTAGGCTAGAGAGCCTGAACTCAAGCTCAAGCCACAATGTCCGTACTGCTATTTTTAGCACGCTAGCTCAAGCCCCACTAGCCTGACTCTGTCTACACAGGGTGGGAGACTTACTATTACCTACAGTGTAGATTTACCCGATTGAGCTGATTGTTTTCACACGAAGGGATTGTCTACATGTGAAAGTTAATTTGGATTAAGATAGGGTGGGAATTTAAAGTGCAATAGGTTTCAGAGTCACAGCCGTGTTAGTCTGTATTCGCACTTTAGATAAGCTATTACCAGCAGGAGAGTGGGATGGGAGGAGGTATTTTTTCATGCTTTATGTGTATATAAAAAGATCTTCTACACTTTCCACAGTATGCATCCGATGAAGTGAGCTGTAGCTCACGAAAGCTTATGCTCAGATAAATTGGTTAATCTCTAAGGTGCCACAAGTACTCCTTTTCTTTTTGTAGATCAGCTATTGCTAACCTCTGAGGGTGCCAAGATTTCCAGCTTCATCCACAAGCACTGTAAATTTAGAAACCTCTCTTATAAAATGTCATATAAGACACAAATGCAGTTCCTGACAACATACAAGAACACTACCTGATTTTCTTAGGGCTTGTCTATATATTGAATTATTCCAAATACCTATTCTGGGATAGTTCCATGTGCATACACTCTTATTCCAGAATAAGAGAGCCTTGGTCTAGTTCAGCATAATCCACTTCGAAAGTAGAATAAGAGACAGGAACAAGGCACTCTTATTCCAAAATAATGGAGTTATTCAGGAATAATTATTGCACTTTAGAAAAAGAGTGCCTTGTTCCTGTTTCTTATTCTACTTTCAAAGTGGATTATGCTGAACTAGACCAAGGCTCTAGATTTGTGCTGGAAATGGCCCACCGTGATTATCATACACATTGTAAGGAGAGTGGTCACTTTAGATAAGCTATTATCAGCAGGAGAGTGGGGTGGGAGGAGGTATTTTTTCATGCTCTATGTGTATAAAAAGATCTTCTACACTTTCCACAGTATGCATCTGATGAAGTGAGCTGTAGCTCACGAAAGCTTATGCTCAGATAAATTGGTTAGTCTCTAAGGTGCCACAAGTACTCCTTTTCTTTTTGCAAATACAGACAAACACGGCTGTTACTCTGAAACCTGATCTACAAAGTCAGGCATGTATTGCTAGAAACTAGATCTGTGCCCTCTCCCTGTTAAGACAGGTACCTGACTGATTAGCCAGTGAGATTGAAACTCCTTGCAACAATTGATTCTTTTTTTCTGTCTCTTTTAATTAAAACAAAATTTAAGACTTTGATCCAACCTGAAGGAAAATATCAGTAAAAGCACAAGGAAAAGGTCTGAGACTTAAGGATTTTCTCTTGTGTCCTGTCCTCCTCTTATTCACATTATACACTAACTGTCTGTACATTTGCATTTTTTAGAAGTGGAGCTATTTTTGGATGAGTGCAGAATTGGTGAACCACTTAGTTTAGTACTCCTGCAGCTTATAAATTTCAGGGAATATTTATTGTCCTCCTGATAAACTTGTGTCTGTTACAAGTTGAAACTACAAAACTATTATGTCTATTATAAAACTGAAGTTAGCTGTGTAGGGGTTAGACACCCTGACAGATTCTTAACCATAACATTAGCAATTATGATAATACTGCTATAGAAATTGCACTGAATTTGAGTCCAGAGATGTTGCTGGTGAACGTTCAATGAGCAATGATATTACGGTCAGTACCTTTGTACAGTGAACAGTTCACACTCTTCAGTTTGGGCTTTTAGATCCTCAACCAACTATCACAGCTTACATAGAAAAAGGAAAAATACAGTACTCAGAATGTCTTAGAAGTTGGTGATTGAGAAGTAATTACATCATTTTCATACCAATTAAAAAACATTAAAATTTAAGAATAAAAAATCTGCAGAGGCCTGACAACATAAAAGATTAGGGGACTAATCACTAATTTATATACTTTCTAAGTTTATAGTTCCTTTGCCTATCATCTTTCAATTGGCTAATCATTATATCCTTTTCAATATTTTCAGGTTAGTGCAAGAAATTGACTATTTTCTGTAATTAAGCTCTGTGCCACCCTCTATTGTCTTCCAGCAGAACCAATTTTAATAATTCTCATTATTAAACAGTTTTAGATGAATGGTAGCTTTTGGGGCCAGAAAATGATGGTTATATAATTGGTTTGTGTAATTGCGTAAATTAAAATATAAAGTATATTATTCCATATTATAAAATTATTAGTCAGTTGTAATGAGAGTGAACTGTGAAAACATGGGATCAGTTTCCCAACTCGGACTCTGCCAGCTTTTTGCTGCTGCAACAGAACAAACCAGATGGAAAGCTACTCTAAAGGGGCATCCAGGGATTCCTCTGAGAGAGGCGAACCCTCGAGTAGTGTAGCGTTAAAGAGGTAGTGCTACACCACCTATATCCCCTCCCATCTTCCCGCCCCCTTTAAAAGACAAAAGAAACCACACTGCCTCCTTATAGACCAAACTAAAACCAGATACATATGGGTTTAGCTTATGTAAAGGCATTTGCTACTGCAGGAAGATTCACCAGCCCTAACAGCAGCCTCCAGTGAAATGTCCATTCAGTCACCCTGGACAGCAGCATTTATTTCACAGTTCATAAACCTTTTAACCTCTTGATGAATGTTCAGCATTAAACCTAACATCAGACTTTTTAAAACAAGTGCGAAAAAAATTACTGTCTCCCAAAGTAATGCAAGGCAACCACAGACAAATGTTCAGTCTCAAATGCTGAAGAAGCAAAATACTGCCTTAGTCACTAGTGAAGGTGTCTTGTCCCTAAATACTATAACTATAAACATAGACTGTGGAGGGCCTTCTTTTGTTACCATTCTTCTACATCAGCATTACACTATTGCTGTCCGTTCTCATATTGTTTAGCTGCTATTGCTGTCTAGTAGCTTCCCTTAGTGTGAAACCTAAAAGGTCAAAGGTGCTGCTATTATCAGGAGTCCCCGAAAGAGAAACCAGAATTAAGCTGAATTTAGTACAGAGATTCAGTCAGTTAAGCTTCCCCTTCATTTAAACCTGCATTTTTTTGAGAAAGATGGAGGATCCTCCACAATCTTTGTCTATTCTTCTTTAGCTATCTCCCTCAAGGCACTTTGAGTGATCCCATTTTTTCAGCTGGGAGAGGAGGATCCTTCCAAAGTTCAGCAGCACTTCTCTTAGGTAGGCTATAGAGAGTCAATATAGAGTGAATTGCTCCTCCCTTCAGAAGCTGAATTTGTTACTAGACCAATGGGCTGGGCCCTAAACTATTGATTAGGAATGAAAATATGTTTTGAGTTTCATAAGCATTACTATATTCAGATTATGTGGTAAATCCAAAGAGATCAAGAACATTGATTCTTTAAAAAGGATAGTAGATGTTTGTAGTCTACAGAAACTGGAAGGAATTCCATTAAAGTCATATTTCAGGGTTAGAAAGTATTACTATGGCAACTAAATTCATGGCAACTATGGCAACTACTATGGCAAATTACTATGGCAACTAAATTCAACGGAAGGGCTGTTGAAACTTATCTGCATTGGAAATGCAGAAGGTTAAACAGTTTAGGAACCTGTTTTGTGCTTGTGATTTACTGCAGATTTAATTTATTTGTCTCCTTCAAATGATTGTTTATAAACTGAGAAGCACTTTACTCCCAGATGTAAACATTTAGCAAGAAATTCTAATGAATATTACAAGCTTAGAAATATTTTCATAGTAAGCAGCCATTGCAACAAAGGACCTGTAAACATTTTGAATTTTTTTTAAAGAAGAAAATGAGTTTATTTGTATCTTTTAGATTTTGGATAGGAAAATACAAAATTATCATTTATGAAGTTTATCTAAGAAAAAGTTAAGGCTCACACGTGGCAGATAATATAGTTGAAGCAGGTAGCTGATGCAGAACATAAAACGTCCCTTTTAGCCAGTTTCTCATACTCTGTTTTCTACTTGGACTAAAAATGTCTTTCACATTTTCCCCTCTGGTTGGTCCTTATCAGTAACAAAAAAAAAAAAGTTATCCCATGAGGAGCAGAAATGTGGTAAATTGTGTATTTAACATGGCAAACGCAATGCAAGTGCCTTCCTATTTAGCTGCTAAAATTGTTTTTAGTAATGAAAGTGCTGCAGTATCAAAATCAGCTGAGTAGCTGTAACTCTCTTGTAACAATCCTTGAATTGGAGATTTTAATGATATTATAGTTCCGTATTTGGCTGATAACCCTATAGATTTTTTTCTACAGTTTCCCAAAGGGGAAGAAAAGACAATCCACAAGTACATAATTTGTAACAGTGTATATGGTATTTGCCTGCATCTTAATTTCTTCCTCATGTTAAAATAAATAGGCTTATTTTATACCTCTGTAAACATATATTAACTACTTGTCCCTCTTTAATAATAGTAATAGGCACATATATGGTGCTTTTCATCTTCAAAGTACCTTCTGACATTAAAGGTTCTTGAATTAATTTGTTAATATTTTCTCTGTATTTCATCATCCCAGACACGTATTCTATTTCCAATTATCCCATGCAATTTTTGCTAATTATCACTTTCTTCCCTTATTGCTAATCTTCTCTGCTTTCCTGATCCTGCAGTGAAGTCGTAAGTCTAAATAAGGATGACACTAGCACAAAACAAGTGTGCAGGGTTATGGCTCCTCTACAGGATCCAGCAAAGCGACTGGTTGGCTGCAGGAAAACCTATTCAAACACAAATAAATGTAGTAACAGAAAGGGAGATTACAGAAACTGTAGGTAATTTAAGTGTCTTTCCATGAAAATATTCTGTTTATTAAAGCTTGCTCATTACATTTTTCTTTAAGAGTGTTGTTACCTTGTGCTTGAATATTTTCTGAACTACACCTAGTTTTCTAGCAAACTGCACATACTGTATGGACATATTACAATCTGGTATCTGTGTGTCATGAACTGCCTTTAAGGTATTCAAGAAGGGGATATGTTCTTGTGAGGTGCGTTATTATTAAGTATTTTCTCAGCTCCCAGTTATTTACCACACTCAGAACATACTGTTCAGGGAACAAAAATCCCTCCCCAGAAAGCTGACAGATTGGAAGTGTAGGACCACAGAATTATGGGGCTGCTCATGATCTTGAGAGGTCACCTAATCCAGCCCCCTGCACTGAGGTAGAACCACGTATATCTAGACCATCCCTGACAGGTGTTTGTCTAACCCAGAGGTGGGCAAACTACAGCCCACAGGCCACATCTGGCCCGTGGGACCGTCCTGCCTGGCTCCTGGCCTGGGAAGCTAGCCCCCGGCCCCTCCCCTGCTGTCCCTCCTCCCCCACAGCCTCACCTTGCCGCCGGCGCAATGCTCTGGGTAGCGCAGCTGCAGAACCCGGCCTGACCTGTTGCTCTGTGCTGCGTGGCGTGGCTGCTTGTCCTGGTGCAGCCGTGCCGCCAGCCACCAGTGCTCCAGGCCGCACAGTAAGGGGGCAGGGAGCAGGGGTTGGATAGAGGGCAGGGGAGTTCGGGGGGTGGTCAGGGGCATGGATAGGGGTCGGGATGGTCAGAGGGTGGGGAACAGGGGGGTTGAATGGAGGCAGGGGTCCTGGAGGGGGGCACTCAGGAAGGAGAGAGGGGCGTTGGATGGGGTGGAGAGGCAGTTGGGGTGAGGTGTCTGGGGACGGTCAGGGAGAAGGGGTGGTTGGATGGGGCAGGGGTCCTGGGGGGGCAATCAGGAAGGAGGAGGCGGTTGGATGGGGCGGCAGGGGGCAGTTAGGGGCAGGGGTTCTGGGAGTGGTCAGGGGACTGGGACAGGGAGCTGTCAGGGAACAGAGGGTGTTGGATGGGGCAGGAGTCCCGGGGGGGTCAGATAGGGGGCAGGGGCCGGGCCATGCCTGGCTGTTTGGGGAGGCACTGGAATGCGTTACCTAGGGAGGTGGTAGAATCTCCTTCCTTAGAAGTTTTTAAGGTCAGGCTTGACAAAGCCCTGGCTGGGATGATTTAATTGGGGATTGGTCCTGCTTTGAGCAGGGGGTTGGACTAGATGACCTCCTGAGGTCCCTTCCAACCCTGATATTCTATGATTCCTCTAACCAGCACTCCATACAATTTCAGAAACCCGATGCGACTCTTAGGCCAAAAAGTTTGCCCGCCCCTGGTCTAACCAGTTCCTAAAAACCTCCCTTGGAAGGCTAGTCCAGTGCTTAACTATCTTTATAGTTGGAAAATTTATGCTAATATCGAACCTAAATCTCGCTTGCTGCAGATTAAGGCCATTATTTGTCCTACCCTTGGTGGACACAGAGAGTAATTGATCACCGTCCCCTTTATAACAGCCCTTAACATATTTGAAGACTGTTATCTGGTCTCCCACCAGTCATCTCCTCTCAAGACTAAACATGCCCAGCTTTTTTTTAATCTGAGCAGCAGCAATGTAAAATACTGACATAAATGCAGTACAAATAATCACAGGGGTAGCATATGACACTTTTAGCTGTTTTGAAAAAAAGTATCGTTGCCTCTTTTGCCCTGTATAGTTAGCCAATATTTGGGGCCTTGCACGCTTGTTCCATTAGGAGGAGAAATTGATGATACAACTCAGTTATTTCTTTGGTGGAATGCTGTTTATTTACTAAGTGTGTACCTCTACAATTGCAATCAGGGAACCCTTTAGTAGGTTTAGTATCAGGCCATAACATAGGACCCATTGCCTTGAGTGGCAGCTTCTACTGTTTCCAGCTATGTCACTACATAAATGGGCTTAATTGCTCTTTTTATGGCTCCTGAGAGAAGGGTGCTTAGCATATATATCAGCTTTAACCAGGTCTGTGATTGTCTGTAGATCAACAGCCTGCTTGGTGGCAGCCATTAACACCTTCCAGCATAACTGTATTTACAATATACATTTCTTGAGCTAGAGGACAAGGCATAGCAGACTCATGCCATTTGCTAAGACACCCAGTAGTGAATGTTGCATATAGCTGCAAGTGAATATCAGGGCTACTGAATGTGATAGGCAACATGGTTACTCTATGCTCAAGGCTAGGAGAGAGGACACTTGGATTCTAGACCAGGCTTTGACCTGGTTTTGCTGCATGGACTAGGACAAATCACTTAATCTGTGTATGCCTCAGTTCCCCCACCTGTAACGTGGAAATATTTACCTGTATTTTAAATGCACTTTATAAAGTGCAGTGTGTTATCAAATTTGTAATTTAAATAAACACTAGTGGTTAAGTGACTAATAGGGGAAGCCTTGGGCTTCTGGGAATGTTAATATAAGAGAAACAAATGTTTAATGCTCCTGCTATTGCAAGGAATGAGCTGCAGGAACCTTCAGTTCACTCAGCATTTCTCTCTCAGCTCACAGGGCAAGATTTACTAATCAAAGCTAATGTAACATTTTATTCTAATATGGGAAGCCCCAGTATCATCATCAGCTTTGCCCATGACTGATGTATTCCTGTTGTGTACGCAGGTCTGCCTTCTGTAGTTAGACATTCTCCTTTCAGCCATCCCAAATTCATCACAGCAAAGTACAGCTCCTCTATAGAAGTTTACCCTAGTAGCTTGCCTGGAATACGTTGGAAGGATTAGTGCATGTGGCATGAAAAGTGGCCCTTGTGCCCAGTGTGCACTGGTGAATATTCATGCAAGTGCCTGGCAGGCTTTTGCTTTTTTTCTCTGAAAAGACAGCTCTTGCCGAATAAATTCCAAACAGGGTGTATTTCTTTTCTCTCTTTGTTCTTAAAAAAAATGTGGAGGCAAAGGCCAAATTCTTATTTTGCATCTTTCACAAATCCCAAAGGAGGAAGTGTCTATTTTTATCATTCATGTTAAATCTCTTTGGGAGTGGCTTAAATTAATACGCTGTTTGTTAATGATAACCCAAAGCCATGTCCTCTTTCAAGTAGTTTAACCTGGGCCAAGTACTGCTGAGATGAGAGCAACTCACAAAAAAAGAGATATGTCCACTTAGTCTTTTGCTCTCAATCCACACCACTTGTGTTTTAATTAGAGCATTTAGCGGTTAGAATAATTATAATTACCACTGTGCTATTGGAAATATTTGAATTTTAAACTCCTGATCAAAACTTTGAAGACCTGGCACAAGGAAACTGCATTGAGTCCCCAATAATGAAAGAAATCCATTGAAAAACGTAATTAGGTACTTTTTTTTTCAGCCTTTATAAAAGAAAACAATTTACATATGTTTTTGCCTTTTTCCCTCTTTATAATCCTTCAGAAGATTTAGCCTACGATTAGAAATTGTTAAATAGATTCAGTATCTGTTGTTTATAAGTACTCATCACATCTAGGATTCTACCCTTACGTTGTCAGACTTTTAACACGGAAGTCTGTCTTGTCTTGAGCTGGCAAACAACCTTAACAGTTGTAGAAAAGCAGGGTGAGTGAGGATCTGAGGAAGCAGAATTTCTCATAGCTGAATCTTTCTTCTGACCAAGTCCTGAAAAGATGCCTCTGGGAATTTGACAGAATCAGCTCTGAATTTTTAATTTGCAGATAGACAGAACTAATGAGAGCTAAAAGGCTTCTTTTGGAAGCCTTTTATTTTAGTGTCTTAAATTATTATTTATTAATAATATTAATGGTCTGGGATTGAGTTGAGAGATTCTGAAGTCTCTTTGTAAAATCTGTTTGTTCAGCCTACCTGAGCCCAAATTTTCTGAGATTGAGAAATAGGAAATATAATGCTAAACCTAAAGTTTTACCAGGTTCTGATTTGCACAGGATCATGGAAGCATGAGGCCTTAGCACTATTCTTGGGTCAGGGATTGGACCCATATATTCCTAGTAAATGAATTCCTAAAGCAAGGCAGGCTTAGCTATGGACAGCATTTTCCCATAAGAAAAAGGGCTCTTTGTTCAGCTCCCAGCTAGGTCATTTTCACCTCTCTACCAGCAGCATTGTTTAACTCTGAAGAGTGGAATAATTTTTAAACAGTAATTTTTGTCACAGCAGAGGTAGCAACTGAAAGCAAGAAAGATTGTCTCACTGGGGAGAGTGAAATTATATGAGACTTAAGCATTCTGGTAAGAGATCCTTAAAGACACACAAGCTTGATAGTTTGCTCCTGGAAAAGTGTTTAAATGTGACCAAGTTTATTTTCTTTTAGAATTTAGCTGGCTCAGTTTGGATGTTTCTTGATATTTTCATTACAGGCAACAATCCTTACCCACTGTAGTTTGAAAAGGGTTTCCTGTGCATAGTTGAGGAAAGAACCCTGACTAGCCCCTTTTGTTAATTGTGCTAACTAGATTCCACAGTTTTCTTTTTACTTGTATGTTTAGCTCTACTTATAGTGATTTAGATGGTCAATGTAGTTCTAGCTGTTTTTGATTGGTTAGTTGTGCTCTGATTATTGTGGTAGGAACAGGTCCCACTAGATTTCATAGCAGACAGCAGGTGCAATCAAAATATACCAAATGTTCATTACAGTTAGGGCTTGTCTGCACTTACACCAGTGCAGCTGTGACACTGTAGTGCTTAGTGAAGACACTATCTGTGCCAACAGGAGAGCTTCTCCCTTCTGTATAGGTACTTCACATCCCAGAGAGGCAGTAGCTACGTTAACAGGAGAAGCGATCTGTCAACATAGCACTGTCTACACCAGGGATTAGGTCAGTATAACTGTGTTGCTCAGGGGTATGGATTTTCCACAGAGTTATACCAACATAAGTTCCTAGTGTGCACCAGCCTTAGTGTTAGCAACATTTGCTGACAAGAATCTGCTAGCCAAATTATCACAAAGGCTGAAATATTTACACTAGTGTATTGCACAAATTTAGGCATACTGCATAAACAATATGGAGCAGGCACTTTCTGTGAGCTTTTAAAGGGCACCCAGTTCAGTGAATAAGCAAAGGACTTCAATCTTTGTAACTCTTAATCTGATAGAGAATTAATCCCTTAAGGAAATGAATAGAAGATAAAAAAAACCACATTCAGCATAATCTAGTTTGCCATAACATGCATAATGCAGGCTTTCTAATTAGAATATTACCATTTAAAAACTTGGTTCACAGACTGAAGAGAGAGCAATTATTTTGAAGAAAGGGAAGTGCAGTTTGTTGAGTTTGTCTACAGTCACTCCTAACTCAAGCAGCAAAGATAAGAGTTTTGAAAACATACTTGCTATTGAGTTTTGTATCAAAACAACAGCAAAGAAAGCAATTAGTTGTAAACCAAACCCCTGCTAATCAATGGTATACAGCCAGCCCAGGCACTTATGTAAGATATAAACAAAATCACATCTATTAATCAATTTTTAAAAATGCTTCACTGCTTCTAAAGAAAAATATGTAATGAGATTCCCTCCCACCACCCCCAAGCCTCAGGCCTGGTCTACACTTAAAATTTAGGTTAACATAGTTACAGTACTTGGGCTGTGAAAAAAAGCACACTCCAAGGGCCATAGCTATGGCGATCTAATCCCCAATGCAGACGCAGGTAGGTCAATGAAAGAATGCTTTCAGCAGCCTCAGTACCTTTGTTTGGGGAGGTGGTGTTCCAACAGCAATGGAAAAACCCTTTCCATTCCTGTAGCCTGCATCTACACTACAGGATTATGCTGACATTGCTATGGCGCCATAGCTATGGTGTACTAGTCCCTGTAGCATAGACTCCACCTCAAGACTTGGGAAAATTTTGTCTGGAATATCAGGGGAAAGAAAACCCTTGGCTCCTTCAAGGATTGCATACACGCCCTCTGCTCCTTCAGGCTTGAAGAGTGAAGGAGGCGGAGCTCTGTGGCTCATTGGTTGGACAAGGGTTCAGCATAGGCCTACTGACTCCCATGCACCCACGGGGAAGGTCTATAAATCTTTCCTCCTGTCTGAGGGTACCATTCTGCAGCGGGGTGGGGGGGCTCCTGCTCCACCCCCTCACCCCCCTTGGCATTATGGTAGGACTGGGCTTGTGGACCTTGTTGTAGACATCATGCTAGTTGCCTTTTTAGTGCTGGAAAAGAATTTATCTCACTGCCAGATTGGGCTGAGATGGGTGTGGTTTCATCTCCCTGTGAACAGCCCAGGGACCTAGTAGGTAGGTTAGATTGTAAAATTATTTTTTTTCATAGGTGCCCAGTGCAGGTAATTGTTGAGCATGGGGTTCAGTTACCTAATAAACCAGACCTAGAAGAGAAATAGGAAGCCACATCTCATAAAGAAGGTGGGAAATGGGGATGGGGCTTCTAATGTTTGGTACAGTGAGGAGACGACCCTCTCTTTCCCACTCCTTTAAACCTCATATTGGGAGGGAAGGGCAGTGGAGTCCCAGAAATGGTTCCGAGACAGGTTAACGGAAGCTGACAACAGCCCTACAGCAGATGAAACAGAGGAGTAGGAGGCATAAATGCAGTACAAATAATCACAGAGGTAGCATATGACACTTTTAGGAGTAGGAGGCTGAAGGCCACCTCCCTCCAGGTGGCACAGGTTACAATGGAAGGATGACCTGCTCTGGACAAGCTATTGCCGTATAGTTCCCAGATGTCTCACTTGATAAAGTTGGAGCTCAGTTAAACCATATTCCTGGTGCCTTGTGTCCTGGACACTGCAGGAAAACCAAGATAAGGTGAAGGGAGCTCCTTAACAATGCATTTAATGTGTTTCCTGAAGGACAGCACACTCATTAGGTAGTATGAGTAGAGGAAGGGGTCCTTCTTAAGACCTGACCTGACCTGAATAGGCCAGTTTTACTTTTTCTTTCTTTGCCAATTTGATCCATAGAGATGAGAAATTCCCATTTCATATGCAGGCCTTGAGTTCTCTGTTAGTGAGTAATCCTTGTGTTTGCACCACAATAAGAGAATATATGCAAGAAGACAGTATTCCACACAATCAGGATCTGCTTTATTTTATTTCTAGCCCTTGAGCTGTGCTTTCTGTACACAGCCACATTATCCAAACAGATCTTCAAGTCAGTGATACACTGGCAGTTCCACCTGGCAATTGAAATAGAGTATATATAGATTAGTAAATAAATTAAAAATAAACTGTATGAATATTGTAGAATGACTAAAGGGAATATATTATAGATTGATTGTTGGCGTTAACGTAAAGTAGTGTGAATAGTTGGGACTCAGAGGAATACCCGAAATAATGTGCGAAAGGAAAAGGGTATCAACAGGGAACACTGATTGTTAGAGGCACATTGTAGACCAAAGAGTTTAGCTAAATAAGGATTAAGGAGAAGATAGAAAAGACTGAAAAAAAAATAATGAGCAGCTTGGTTTAGTGGTAATTTTACTGATCACTTCTATATTCTATTTCTCCCTATCCAGGTTACTTCTCTGGGACTGTGATGATCGGAGCTATAGTTACTACATTGAGGTTTCCACTAATCAGCAGCAATGGACGATGGTGGCTGATCGAACAAAAGTTTCCTGCAAGTGAGTTTAATTTTTTTCCACTTATTTGCCCATGGGAGAAACTAAGCAAACTATTATCCCATTGATCTGTGTGAGATTTACATGATTACGTCTCACTAACACTGGTTGGAATTATACCTATAACTTGCAAATAACTGAGACTAGACCCCAACAAATGTGATTTTGGGGAGTGGAGACTTCAAGTGTAGATGAAGAGACATTCTTTCAAACCAAAACCAACTTTTGTGGATGCTGCCGATCAAGCCAGTTCCACATTTTTCCAGACTGGTTTGGCAATGTAATATTTATTAGCAAACAAAAACAATGTTTAGTTACAGTTAAGGTTGCAGTAGGACACACTCTGTCTACCCAAAACCTGACAAGCAAGGTGTCTTAACCTGGCCCAGCTACCTTTCTGGATGGACACAGTCTATTGTAATGGGTCCCAAATTCTGGGCTCTTAAGTTTCTAAGAGCCCTTTATTCAGGGTAGTGACTGATCACTTTTCTAGCTCTGGGTCTCTCCAGCAAACTCCCACAAACAGACCCTGTGTCTGACAACACTCCCAAGCTCCCACTTGATTAGATGCTTTCCCCCACAATCCCTTCAGGCTGTGGGAGCTCTGATTTCTCAGTTAGCCCTTCAGGTACAGGAAAGCAAGGAACACTGGCCTAGCAAAAGAATTTCTTAACCACTTGCTTCTTAATAAAGTACATGCTGGAGAGTTACAGATCTTTGAAAAACAACAAAATCCTGAGCACACTCCCCAAGCCTGACCTTATGCCCTCCTATGAGTCTGAGGCTTGGTCTGCATCCTTAGGCTTGGTAGCCCTTTCTGCCCTCCTTAGCCCAGTGGTCTTGCCAGTCATTGTGGTCTGGCCTCTGGCTTAGAAAAACACCCTTTTAAAACAGCCTGTGTCCTCCATTTACCCATGTGCTTCTTCCTAGGAAAGTTTCAGGCTCCATGTCCCCTATCAGCTTCTGGGCTGAGAGTCAGGGCCCCTACCCATAGAAAACCCAGTAGGGAATAGTCATTATGTTGTTGACCCTTGATTGTTCTGTCATAGCTTCTCAGACAAAGGTCTCAAGCCCCTGTGTGATAGGTCACTTGGAAGACCAGACAGCCTAGCAGGTATGCCATTGGCCCTCCAGCCCCTTGCATCTCTTTCAGGATAGTATAGATGCCTGGTTCCTGACTCTAAGCTGGAAATCTCCTGGTTTCCACCCACATCTGGGCAACAGACCTTAAAGTGGTGTGGTAGGAGGATCCAGACCCAGGCCCTCCCACTCCACTGGGTCCCAGACCAGGATCCTCCCTGCAGCAAGTCTAAGTCCACTGCCCTGAGCTACTTCCTACCTATATGTCCCTTCAGTTTGGGGCATGGCCTCTAGAACCAGTCAATCAGTTAATAAAGAGACCAAAGGAGCAAGGCTCTGCAGGACCTCAAAGGGAGTGGTGGTTGGAGAAGGCACTGTCTATGAGCCTTACCCGATCTATGTGCCCTCTCAGGCAGTCTTTTGTCTGGCTTCCCAGAGGAGTCATCCTCCTTCCCATCACCATTTGCATGGGCTTCTCAGCTCCTTTCAACCCACTTCTCCAGTAGGAGCATGCTCAGCAGGCCTGGAGGAGCAGGTCTACTTGGGCCCAGTATTGCCTTTTAACCCCTTCAGGCCTATTGTGGGGTTTGTAAACCCCATTACATCCGGCTACAAAATGGATACACAAGGGAGGTTACAGTACAAAGTAGAGCCTCTGAACCAAAATAGGATTCACAAAACAAATTGAAGTTTACAAGTTGATAAAGATATATCCACAATCTGTCACACATGGAAATAAGAAAGGGATAGACTGGTACATTCCTTTCTACCTTTTTGCCTACACACTGTCAATAATACACTCCAATGTTCCATAGGCTTTCATTTCTAGCTCCAACAGATACACATACGCCATACACAGCTTAATCTAATTTACCCTATAATGCAACACCTTGATAGTGACTTCATATGTTTTTATAACAATTATATCAACAGATCAGCACATTTGACTGTCCCATAATCCGTGCATTTGAGAAAGTATTTTGCCTTAATGTTGCTCGTGTCATGTGATGGTTCTTAATTACAACCCCTGTTTGAAAGTGGCCTTTTCACTGTGTGAATCACATGCAACCATACCATCCCGCCACATAAATCAGCAGTAGGGTTTGAATTCCTTGACCTACACATCCCTATCTTAGGCCCTTACTGTTTGAGCTACACAAGTAATTGCTAGACCCTTTCTAGACCTAACACAGTAGGGGGATTTCATACACACTTTTACAGTGAGTTACATAACTGTTTACTAGTCAACAGAAGAATACTGGTGATCAGGAATCCTGGAGTCTATGCCTGGCTCTGGGATAGAGGATGTGATTTATAATGTTTAGTGAAAGAATAACTAAAACTGGTTTAGTCCCTCTAAAAGGCAGATTAGTGTAGTGGATTAGATTGGTTACTGTCATTTTAGAGACCTGGGTTTTCTGCCTTCGGTGATCTTGCATAATATCTTTGCTAATTTATTTTTGAAAAAGGGTGTGGAAGGGAGATCAGCATCTCTTCCCTGTCTTCTAGATAAGAGTTTATGGCTGTAGTCAGTAATAAGGGTAGTGAATTGCATGAGAATAGCATTTAGAAGAAGTGAGATCTGAACTTCTGGTCTCCTCTTTTGTAGCTCAGGAAACTTGTGTGTGTGTGAGAGAGAGAGAGAGAGGGTGCAAGCATTCATGCTACAGCAAATTTGTCATCAAATTAAAATTTGGTAGATTCACCTTGGCTCACATATTTTCTGTGATAGGTAAAAATGTATAAATGATATTCTTGGAATGAGCACATGAGGAGCAACATAGTGGCCAAAGGATGAGTCCCAGTGTGTGGTATTTCCTCTAAAAGGGGTGAAAGTGAGAACAATCCAGTGGAAAAAAAAGGGTGATTTTTGAACTTTTATTATTCTTTCTATATCAATTCATTTTTCATCAAATCACCATAAAAAATTTAAATAGTGCTCAAAGTTTATATTCTGTTAAGGTTTTTGCCATTTCACTGCAATTTTTACGAAATAAAGATTGAAAATTTCTATTAAATCTGAACTTTGTAGCACAACTTTAACTACAGTGTAACTACTGTTCTACCAAAATTACATTTTTAAAACTACATTGAAAGAATATTAAGGTTGCTAGGTCAAGCTCTTGCAACCTTAATTTTCTCCCCTTGTGCATATGCATTATGATAGTCTTTAATTACATGATCACATACTGTTTTTCTTAAACCATTCAAGTCTGTCCCTCTCCCAGACCTGTGTCCTGCTCCTTGCTCCTCATTCCAGTTTTCACCCCTTGGACACAGCCACTCCCAGTCAGTTTCATCCAGTGCCCCCAGTTCTGCATCTGATTTCAGTCTCCTTCCTCCCCCCACTCATAACTCCCAGTTCCCTGCTGGCTCTCAGTCCCAGTCTCTCCCCCCCCATCTGCTACCATTTTCCCTATCACCTACCCACCCCCCTTCCTTCCCCAGGTACCTCATCCCAATCTACTCCCTCTGCCACCAACCTGTTGCTCTCAGCTAGGGTTACCAACCCACCAGGATTAATTAAAGATTATATGACGTGATGAAACCTCCAGGACTACATCCAACCAAATTGGCAACTTTACTCCCAGGCCTGGCTTTTGTTCCCTCTGCATTCATGACAGGCTGCATCATCCTCCATGTTGCTTGATCACCATCAAGGGAAGCATTGAGAGACTGAGAGCACAGAAGAAGCAGTCTCTCTGCTCTCATTCTCTGTGCGTGCCACCACGCAGCCCTACAGCAGCCAGAAAGAGCAATTGCAAGGAAAGAACTACTACTGTGCAAGACCATGGTCAGAGCAAGCAGAATCTTCAGATATATTAGCTGTCAAACTTGAACAAAGTTTCTAGTGAACATGTTTGAAGTGAGGCTTTAAAAAAGTTTATAGCTTGGCCAAATTTGGAATTTTTTTTTTAACATGGAAATAGCAAATGGCACTTCCATGGCACCCCTCTCACTCAATTTCAAGCCCGAGATGCAAAGGACAGAAGTGCTAGAAGTTCTCAAAGAATGGATTTATTGTTTTAACATGGGCTAAACAGGGTATTTTTCACTACTCTCATGCTCAGAAACTGCTGAACCTTTTTTGCTGAAAGTTTCCAGAAGAAATCATCAACCTGAAGCTGACACCTGGCATGGAAAATATCAGGCTGAATAATTTTAAGTTTGGCAATGGTATAATCAACTAAAAAAAGGTCATGTAATGGGAAGTGTTGGGCAACATTAAGTATAGACAGTTCTATCAGCTCCCCTGATAATGATCTGTGCTAAACAAATAAAGGTCTCTGCCCTAAAGCTCAAACTTACAAAAGCACAGTGGATACAAAAACAGTACAATCCAATGGAGTTAATAACATTTAAAGAAACACCATCAACTTGAAAAATCTCCTTTCTGTCTGAAATGTTTGTACCTACTATAGATACAAATAACTCCTAACATCAATATACATGGAAAAAGTTAAATACGGGGGAAGGGGCAATATTTTTTCTGGTTTTTTTTTCCGGTTAATTTATTTTGTATTTGACATTGTGTACAATCATGTTCACTATCTTTCCTGCATACTCAGTCATTTAGTCAAGTTCTCTTTTGCAAACAGTCACAGGAGAGCTGAAAAACCCTTGAATTATCTTTAATTTTAAAAAAAATTGCAGGGATTTCAAAAAAGGCATGGCATTCAGAAACTGAAAATTGTTGGTGAGTCCTGTTCATGTGATGATGAGGCTGTAGACAGCTTTCTCCCAAAGCTAAAGCAACTTTTGTTAGAAGGAGGTTATATGCTTGAGCAGATATACCAGTGGTTCTCAAACCTTTGTATTGGTGACCCCTTTCACATAGCGAGTGAACCTTTGAGTGCGACCCCCCTTTATAAATTAAAAACACTTTTTTATATATTTAACACCATTATAAATGCTGGATGCAAAGCGGGGCTTGGGGTTGAGGCTGACAGCTCACAACCCCCCATGTAATAACCTCGTGACCCCAGTTTGAGAACCCATGAGATATACAATGCCGATGAAACAGGGTTGTTTTGGACATGTGTGCCTGACAGGACATTGTCCCAGAGAACAGATATGGTGCAGGGATATAGAATTCTGAAGGAAAGGGTGATGTTTCTGTTCTGTTAACATGCAAATGTGGAAGTTCCAAAATTATCCCACTTTTCATTGGAAAGTCGTGACAGCCACGATGCTTTCATCACGTTAATATGAAGTCACTTCCAGTGAATTACAAGAACTCAGAAAAGCCTGAATGATGGGAAATGTTTAATCCATGGTATATTGAGGACTATGTCCCTACTGTTAAGAAACGTCAACGTTGAGTGCATTAAGATGGAAGAGTCCTGTTACTCCTGGACAACTGCCCAGCGCACTCCCTGCACACCAGTTAGTGACATCTGCCAGAAAAATTGTCTACTTACCTAAAAACACAACGTCAAAAATCGAGCTGATGGATGGTGGGATAATTGCAGCATTCAATTAGCAGTATAGAAAAAGGCTACTGAGAGAAATCCTAGTCACAAGGAATATAAGCTATCTGACTTTTTTGACATCCTTCACTCTGAAAGATTTGATATATCTTGCAGCTGACACGTGGTCCGATATTCATTCAGGAAATTTCATAAACATTTGGAACAAGACATTAAGGTCCTCCCTGCCAACTGTCAATCATGATGCAGAAGTGCTCCAACTAGAAAATGACAACAATGAGCAACTTCTGTTGGATGTCCAGACGCTTCATTTGCCAAATGGAGTGGAGAATCCTGAAGCTGTTGTGAATGACTGGCTTCACATGGATGATGAGTGTGCAGTTACCATCATGCTGACAGATGAAGACATCATTAACAACGTGTTTGGGAGGTCAGATGCCTAAGAAAATGAAATCGATGAGGCAGACTAACCAGCATCCCCTGCCCCACTTGCATCTGAGGCAATAACGCAGTTAGAGACTGCTTTTGCATTGATGTAAACACAGGATGTTGAGGCAGTAAAAATCCTGCAACTCCATCAAATGCTGATGTTGGCTTCCATGCAACCGGCTTCCATGCAACCGGTGCAGGAAAGCAAAATTAATTAATTTTTTAGAACTGAGACTTAAATCAACATTTGGCATTCTTATTTTTTGAATTGAAACAAAACTGAAAATTTGTTGATGCACTTTTAAATTTTTCATATTTGACTGGTTTTGAATGTTCCATTTCAATTTGAGATTTGAGTTTTTTTGTGCTGTGTTCTTCAGTGAATTAATACAAATTACTGGATGCATGTCACAAATGGTTATTGTTAGCTTAATTAATTAATAATGATAAAGCCTTTATCCAAGGCAACTTCATTAACTTACTCCAGTAATTTATCATTCATTTTGATTGTTTTTTTTTTTCAGTCTAATGAATCCCTGGCTATAACGAACAAAAGACTTGGATTCCAGTGGGTGTTATAGCGAGGGTGTATTATATTATTAACTACATGTAAATATTTACTTTCAGTTGAAACTTGGCATATCAGTTCTCATTCTGAAAGAGCATTTATATTTAAAAATAAGTAAATCCCTGTAGCAGAGCATGGTGGGGCCCCCTTGGCTTCTGCCTCTGCTAGCTTCACAAAGTCACTCGGAGGCAGGCAGGAAGGAGGGGAGAGCTACCTCCCTGCTTCCATTCCCTGCCTTTTCCCTTTCCTCCTGCTCTCCCCAGTTAGGGCCAGGTTACCTCCAGCCCACTCTAATTTGTTCCCTTAACAAGGAGCGGACATGACAGGCTGAATCTGCAACCCTTTGCCCAGCACTCTGTCACACACCTCCTCCCCTTCTCGAACCGCCAGGTTCACACCTCCATGTCCTCTCCTTCCTCTCCTGGGGGAGGGGGGAGCCCTCTATGGGGAGGTCTTTTCCCCTCTTTCAGGTCAATACCAGGGCTTTCCATGTGGGTTTCCTTCATCCCCCACCCACAGAAACTACGTTGTATGGGGGTGGATGGCCCCACAGCTCCACCGTGACCCACAGGTCCTCGCACGATTCACAGCCCCTTGGGTGTTACCCTGTTTTCCCCCCCTTCCTTTCCATCAGGGTTCGGGGTTGGTCCTGGCCCCCTCCTGGACACTCAGGGCTTCCTGTCCCCCACGCTTGTCCAACAGAGCCAGCGTCTCTTCCTTTGGGGGTCTGCTAATAAGTGCCTCCACCGGGTCTTGCTCTCCAGTCAAGGGCCCTAGGGTGGATGTCTTGCCCATAGCTTCCCTCTCCTTCTCGTGCTCTGTTCTCTAGAGGTTTTCTGCTCGGGGGTTTCTAGCCCCTTCTTAGGGGAATCTCTCCTTTTCCCTGTCTTGTGCTTCTCCCTCTGCCCACCTTCCCTTTTGGGAAGGGGTCCCAGTCCATACCCGCTACCATGGGATAGGCTCTTTACTACCCCAACCCGTTGCCACTTAAACCTGCCCCAAACCTCAAGGGGCACCTGGGCCATAGTGTATTGCCTCCTATCCCTGTGGACACATTCTATATCCATCTTCGCCCTGGGAATCTACCAGTGCACCCTCACCAGCTTCCTTTGTACTAGGGAGCAGGCTGAGGCTGAGTCCACCAGCCCTTGCTGGAGTTTCCTCCCCACCATCACTGGAATGGTGGACAGCTTCTGCTCCTTTCCCTGCCCTCCAGTGTTTGCCCAGCCACACAACTCCGCCCATCCACAATTCATGTGCGGGCAGTCCCCCTTCTTGTGTTCCAGTTGTCCGCACTGCAAGCAGACCACCGGTCAGGACCCCAGGAGAGCCCCTCACATGTCCTCCCGTTCATTCTCAGGCCCTTCCCAGGCGGGGTTTCTCTGGGCCTTCTCCTGGTCTCCACATCCCTGCTTGGCCATCCTTCCTTCCTGGGAAAGGATGCCTCCATCTACTCCTCTGTACATTTCACAACTGCCTCGACCATATTCGGTTGGTGCCTCCTCACCCACACCTTTATGTTCTCGGGAAGGCCCTGTAAGAACTGCTCTATGACGAGCTTGTCTGTGATCTCCCCCACAGTCTGGGTGTCCAACCTCAGCCAGCGGGTGGCCCAGTCCATTAACTTTTGGGTGAATGCCCGGGGCCGCAAACCCGCCGTTCACCTCGCTGCCCGGAACTTCTGCTGGTACTTCGCGGACAGCCCCACCCAATCCAGGATGGCTGCCTTCACTACTTCATAATTTCTGGCCTGCCCTTCACTTAGGGCCATGTAGGCTGCTTGGGCTTTGCCAGCTATGTAGGGAGCCAGTTGCCCGGCCCAGGTTGTCCTGTTCCGTCCAGCTCCAGCAGCTAGGAAGGTGTTGGCATCATCTGTCGGGCCCATTTTACATAGTCCTTGGCCTGGCGCCCAAGCACCATCCCCTGCCGTGGGATTCACCACTTTCTGCAGGTGCTGTTGTTGAATGCCAGCCTGCTCCCAAATGAAGTCCTGCAGGCTCTTCTGCTGTTCTGTCTGCCAGGTGAGCAAGGCCTGTCTCTCCAGATGGTGGACTTGTTGAAAACATTGCATTGCCTTCTGCACCTCCTCCTGCTGCTTGACCAGCTATTGCAGAGTCTCCTCCATCTCTGGGCTGCCAAACACTTGCTTTGGCACAGGAGATCCCGGACGAGCCCCCACGTGTAGCAGAGCCTGGTAGGGCCCCCTTTGCTTCTGCCTCTGCTAGGTTCACAAAGTTACTGGGAGAGCCTGGGTTTAGTAATCACTGGTGCACTTTATTCTCAGGCTTGTTTCCACCACCATTTCACCGTGTACAAGTCACTCTTCACCGTCTGCAGGCAGGTGGGAGGGGAGAGCTATCTCCCTGCTTCCATTCCCTGCCTTTTCCCTTTACTCCTGCTGTCCCCAATAAGGGCCAGGTTACCTCCAGCCCACTCTAATTCGTTCCTCTAATGAGGAGTGGGCATGACAGAGGGCTGAATCTGCAACCCTTTGCCCAGCACCCTATCACAATCTCTGTGTGTGTGTGTGTATATATACACACAGAGAGAGAGAGAACACATGCGCAAAATGCAGGGTTTTCTTTGAGTGCTTGCACATGTCCATTTCAGTGTAGGTGTATACATGTGCTCATAATGCTGGCGACCCCACTCTCCCTCAGTTCCTTCTTACCACCTGTGATGGTTTCTGGAACTTCTGGGCAGGGAATTTCTCCTAGTGACTTTTTCCTACCTCTTAGTGTAAAGTTATTGTACTGTAGTAGTTAGTAGTTAATTCTAATAGTTTAATAATTTTTAATAGATAGTTTTGAATGCCTGTGCACTTAGTCAGCAAGGCTGTTCACATTTCGGTGCTGGGGCATGCGTTGGTTGCCAGGCTTCAAGCCCTGCTTCAAGCTTCCTGTGGCAAGTCAGTGCCATTGAGTGACCCGTATTTGAGTTGCCTCAGGTGCTTAGGGAAATCTCACAGAAAAGACCACTGCCAGGTTTGCAGAGACTTCAAACCCTGCACCAAGAAGGACCGGGAAGCGAGGTGAAGGTGCTTCTCATGGAGGCAGCCCTAAGCCTTGCTTTGGAGCCATGCTCAGACTCAGCATCAAGCACCTCAGCTTCGGTGCTGGGTGCTCTTCTCACCAGTTGAGAGTCCGGGCACCATTCTTCTTCTTCGGTGCCTTAGAAGAAACACCAGAAGCACCAGGAGAAGAGCCAATCCCCGGTGCCAAAGACAAGCAGGCAGGGGGACTGGGATAGAGCGAGACTCACGTCAGACCGCTCTTCCTCCCCACCATCGCAGCAGGTACTTTCAGCTTCAGTACCACTGCAAGCTCCGCTGACACTGGCATCTTCCTCACACGGACAATATATTGGCCAGTTCGCGGTACTGTCGACTCCACAGGTATTTGCAGTGGTCATGGACCTACTTTCCCTACTGATATTTGTGTCCCTGGATGTTCAAGACTCAGCAGTGCCAGTACCTGCTGAGCAGCTAGAGAGCCATCTCCTGGACTTTGCCCTATATGGTGATCGCCCTCTAGAGGAAACCCCATTTGGCAGCACCTGCACAGTCTTCTTCATGATGACGATCACTGGCACTGAAGGGAATGGCACCGCCTTTGTCTCCTCACTGCAGTTCATTCTCTTCATCAGAGTCCAAACTGTGGTCTTACTTTCCCTATCATCACAGCCACGTGCACTGCTCCCCGGACCAATCCTATACTACTGTGGTCCCAAGTACAGGGGTGCCGCCAAACACTTGGCCACCAGGTCCATGGGCACCAGTGCCTATGCAATGGCCATTTTGGAACCCATGGGGTTTCCCCGGCCCAGGGCACCTTCTCAAGGCGATCATACTCTGTGGCTTCAGAGAGCAGGGCACCCCCAGAACTGCGTTGAGAGACCCCAACCCAGACTCCAGTACCAAATCCACACCAACCTTCAGGAAGAAGTCCCGCAGGCCTCGGCTGACGCTGAGGAAGTGACAGAGGCTCCTAAGCCGGTCATCGCCTCTTCCTCCTCCTTCCCAGATGAGGCAATGGTGGCAGCAGGGGTCTCCCCGCCGCAAGATGAACCCAAGGCATATCAGGACTTGGTAAAGCTGGGAGCCTCAAACTCGGGTATACAAGCAGAGGTGGTCAAGGAGACAATACACAGACTTCTAGATATGTTGTCAGCGGCAGGTCCCTCTAGTGTTGCTCTACCACTCAACAAGACCATTATGGACCCAGTCAGGGCACTGTGGCAAACCCCTGCCTCCCTCCCTCCTATGGCAAAGCATACAGAGCGCATATACTTTGTACTAGTTAAAGCAGGGGTGGGCAAAGTTTTTGACCAGAGGGCCACATCTGGGAATAGAAATTGTATGGTGGGCCATGAATGCTCACAAAATTGGGGTTGGGTTGTGGTAGGGGGTGCGGACTCCAGGGTGGGGCCAGAAATGAGGAGTTCAGGGTGCGGGAGGGGACTCCAGGCTGGGGTGGGGGTGTAGGGTGCGGGGGAGGGGGGATGAGGGCTCCAGTAGTGGGGGGCGGGCTCTGGGGTGGGGCTGTGGATGAGGAGTTTGGGATGTAGAAGGGTGCTCTGGGCTGGGACCAAAGAGTTCGGAGGGCAGGAGGGGGATCAGGGCTGGGGTAGGGGTTTGGGGGGCGGGGAGGGGGGCGGGCTCTGGAGTGGGGCTAGGGATGAGGAGTTTGGGGTGTAGGGGAATGCTCCGAGCTGGGATCGAGAGGTTCGGCGGGCAGGAGGGGGATCAGGGCTGGGGGAATGGGGTTAGGGCGTGGGGAGAGGCTCAGGGGTGCAGGCTCCAGGCAGCTCTTACTTCAAGCAGCTCCCAGAAGCAGAGGCGTGTCCCTTTTCTGACTCCTATGCACCAACCCTGCAGCTCCTATCTGAAACTTAGCTCTCTTCATCTGGTGGCCTGGAAGCTCCATGACTGAATCATGAGGAGCAAGTCTGTAGAATCCTACTGGGCTGTAGAAAATCCTCCACCAGGGCCACCTACCTTGCAAAATGGAAGTGGTTCTCCATCTGGTCCTACCAACAGAGAATTCAACTATGCAGTCCTCACTACAGCTCATTTTGGAGTACCTTCTGCTTCTGAAACAACAAGGTCTGTCCCTCTCTTCAGTCAAGGTTCACTTAAGGTTCATTTCAGCCTTCCATCCCAAGGTCAACAACCGATCCATTTTTTCGCACAAGATGGTTATCTGTTTTCTTAAAGACCTGGAGAGGATATACCCCCAGGTTAGAGAACCCATTCCTCCCTGGGATCTAAACCTCATCCTGTCAAAACTCACTGGTCCACCGTTTGAGCCACTAGCAACATGCTTGTTGTTACATCTCTCCTGGAAAGTGGCCTTCTTAGTAGCCATCTCTCCGGCCAGAAGGGTTTCAGAGATCTGGGCCCTTACGTTGGAACCCCCATGTATGATCTTCTTCAAAGATAAGATTCAGCTGAATCCACACCTGTCGTTCCTCTCAAAGGTGGTTTCGCAATTCCACTGCAGTCAAGCAATCTTCCTCTGAGTATTCTATCCTAAACTGCATGCGAGCAGAGGGGAACAGTGCCTACACTCTTTGAATGTTAGACAGGCTCTGGCTTTCTGTATATAAACTACCAAACCATTCCACAGATTGACTCAGCTGTTCATAGCATTTGCAGAGAGAAAGAAGGGCCTTCCCATTTCATCCTGGATTACTTCATGCATCTGGGCGTTACAAACTCTTGGCCCCTGCTAATATGACTGCTTATTTCACAAGATCACAGGCCCCCTCGGCCGCTTTCCTAGCGCAAGTTCCTATTCAGGACATCTGCAGATCAGCAACATTCTCAATGCGCTATGCCATCACCCGGCAGGCTAGAAATGACTCCAACTGCAGCCGTGCAGTCTTGCAGTAAGCCTGTCCTTGAACGTCAAGCCCACCTCCTGTACAACTGCTTGTGAGTCACCGACATTGGAATGGACATGTGCAAGCACTTGAAGAGGAAAAAATGGTTATTAAGCTTTCTGTAACTGTTCTTCGAGATATGTTGTACATGTCCATTCCAAAACCCAACCTCCAACCCCTGTTATCGGAGTCAGTTGGTAAGAAGAAACTGAGGAAGAGTGGATTAGCAGGGCCCTTTATACCAGTGTTATGAGCGCACGGCACCAGAGGACCCCGGACCCAACCTGACAGATACCTCTAGGGGAAAAAATTCTGGCAGCTGTGCTCAGAGCACATATAGACCTACATTGGAATGGACATGTGCAACACATCTCAAAGAATAACAGTTACAGAAAGCTTTATATAATATAACCGTTTTATGTTCATGGTTGTCTGAAATTCTCCAATTACTGTCTTTAGCACAAGTTGTACAGCTAATACTGTTCTCTATTGTGAACCGTAGAAAAATGAGTGATGTCTCTTACAATGCAGCATATGTTGCAATAGCAAAAGAAAATGGGGAGAATTAGGGATGAAATTCAGCTTTAGAGAGACAGACAGACTCGCAGAGTTGGAAAAAAAGTGAATGTTTAAACCAAAACAATTTACTTTGCTAGAGATATTCTGTATCCCTGTTGCTGTTCTTAAAGATGTCCTTGGATAAGAGCTTTTTCCCTTGCAACCTGGCTTGTCTGTCTGCCTAATCCTGTACTGAATTTCTAATCCTTTGTAGACTGTTGTCTTGAAAGTGATTGTGAGGTCCCCAAACTAGCCTGCTGGATTCCCAGCAGGAGGAGTAGAACAAACTATAAAGGTAGCAAACTCAAACTTCAGCAGACTTCTTTGATGATCAGTAAGAATGTCAAAGAAAATAATAAGAAACAAAGGGAAAGTAAATTGAATTTTGTTCAAGTAGCATATACTGTATTTGATAGTCTACCCAAGTGTGAAAATTCCTTTTAAACTCTGAATGTGTTGCCTTTGGTCAGGGTAATGGTATTTTAATGTAGTATTTTGCCTGAATTAGTAATTCAGTGCTCAAAGCCTCCAGTGACAGGCTATTCCTAACCTCTTCTCTCTCACTCAGTCTCAAAAGGCTGAGGATCGAGGAAGAGAAGCCGGGGTGTTGTTATCTTCACAGGGAACGCTTGCTGTCTTTAAATGGGAGCCAATTAATGCACACTGATTGTGTAATTGTCATTTTAAAGATGCTCTATGTAGGCAAATTTTTTCGGCTTTCAAACTAAACCCTGTTTTTCTCTACGCAGTATGACAGTAATGAAAACCAGTCAGGTTCTGGGGTTTTTTTTTGTTTTTTGTTTTTTTTTTTGTTTTTTTAAAGGGCAGACATTTGTGACAAGTTTGCTTGAGTTTGTTAGTTTTGAACAATAGAGACGTGTACTTGTTAGAAGAATTTACTGACAAGAAGTCTAGAATTCATATTAAAAAGAAAAGAAACCAAAGGCCAGAAGGAATCATTCCTTGGGTTAATGATTCTTACTTTTGATAAAATAAGTACCATGATTAAAAAAAAACAAAACAGACTATCACCAAGATTAATATCACCTGAAATGTTGATCTTTGAAGTTCTCTTTTGTATTGTTATTGTGAAATGGATTCTAATCTATGGTACTTATTTTATAGTGCTCGGTTTCCCCGTGGAAAATTCTATCCATGGAATTATTTTGTAGATAAGACCAAACATATGGCTTATGCATATGCAATTCCTAGAAATTTGACACCAATTATCTGTGTGACTATTTCAGTCCAGTTTTATCTTTTTCATAACGGAAAGTACTGTTTCATTATTGCAAAACTAAAGGCACATTGTCGTTATTTACCTTTTTTTCCCACTTGACTTTTGTTTGTCTTCCATACTAGAGTGCTTTGTGGTGGTACATGTTCAAAAGTTTCCAGACCTCTTTATTATTACAACATGTGCATGCTGCTTACCGTAGCTATTCCACTTCCCAAATTCTGAGCTCATCTCCCAGCATTCATTTCCTATGTAGATGCCATTTGTACTGCCACCATTAGGACTGAATCAGTGAATCCCATGTAAAAATCTGTTGGGAGGAGGATACTTCATAAGTCCAATTATTTTTGTAGTTTACATTTTCTAGAGTGGGATTTAAGTATACTTTTCCCAATGAAGTTATCTGTCCATCTCCGGTGTTCCACTTTTCTGTCCTTTCCCCCATATAATAAATCATCATGTGTCAAGAAGTGCAGAAAGGTCAGTGGCTAAAAGCCATAATTTTTAACCATATTTCAAAAAACATGGTTTGGCCTTTTTCAGGTTGTTCAAATATTTAGAAGAAGAAAAAAATACTTATTAGTTACATATCTTTTATTGAAAACTGGATTTTGGATTTAATTTCTAAACAAAAATTGCCAAGCATTTATAATCTATAACTTGGTATGATGAATTCAGTTGTTCTGCAGAGAAAAGGGAGACAAACAGCCCAGATATCCATGTTTCAGAGTCATGTGTTGCATGTGTGTTATGTATTCTCATATATGGCTTATAGTCCAATGGAGCAGGAGAGGAGGAACTGCCCTGGACCTCTGGAGTCAAACATTGTAGGTTTTGAGCATAATTATGTCTTTTTTGCATTGAATTATCCTCACCTCAGTATTGTGTTCTCCAGAATGTGTTGCCCAAGATTCTGAAGATTCACTGTTAGCCTTGTTTGTTGAATGAAAAAAAAAAAATAGCACAAATTATAGCAAGACAGCTGGGAAATTGTCCCAGTGCTTAGCTTACATTCAAGTCTCACTTGACAAGAATAAAAAAGTCTTCTCATTAATCTGTTCATTACACCACTGGCAGTGTTTGTGTTGAAACAAGTCAGATAGGCATAAAGGGGTCACTTTGTTTAATTATTGAACATAAGATCCTTGAACAATAGAGTACTGAACTACTGTTCCTTGTGCTAATGTGTTCACACTGTAAAGGATTCTCAGGGAAGCAAAAGGAAAGAAAATGAGTACCAGCCTCAAGTACCTGGTATATTAAAGGGAGAGGGTATTCTATAATAAGGTTTCACAGATAAAAAATAGACCTGTATTACATTTCAGTATTTAAGGAGGCACTCAGAATTCTGAATATTCTGTGTTTAAAGTTGCATTTGATAGCTTTTATTTTAATCAGTTGTGGTTAATATCTAGCTCTTTTTCTCTGTGTCCTCTAACAGTGACCTAGAGAGGCTACGGAAAAGGTTTTCCAGTCCCTGGTCAGTCTCAGATGCTGTTTTTTTCATTGCCTGCTTTTACCCAATACTCTTGATTGCTGCTGTTCAGCTGCAGAAAACCCACAAGATTTTTGTAAGCGCAGTATAAAAAGGCAGCATAAAGGTGCAAAGTATTGCCGTTAAAAGTAGTGAGGTCCTTGGTTTTATATCTCTTCTGAAAGACAGCACAGTAACCCTAGCACCATGCTGGGGTATTGGTCCAATATTGTCTCAGAGAAAAGAGGGCCCTTGACTGAATCAGAAATACAATTTCCTGCAGGTATTAGATTTTACTCTCACCCAAGCACTGACCTGGGCTTACCCTTACAAGCTTGTAAAATCTGACAAGATCACAGCTGAAAGTGGGCTGGATGCATTTTTTTTTTTAATGTTTCATGACAAGGAATGTGCATGAACTGAAATTCACAGAATTTTTTTTTTTAGAAGGACTCCATTTTGATGACGAAAAGCAAACTTTTAGTTAGTTAATATCCCAGAGGAAAGGAGAACATAACTTATTTACCCAGGACAGCACCACTGAAAAAAGATGCTGGGGTGAGTGCAGCTGTACTGGCTGGGGAAAATGATATTTGTTCCTCCTCTGGACCCACAAGAGTGAAACCCCCAGGGCCCCTCTAACAGCTCAATATTCTGTGGTAATAGTCAACATTGCTTTTACAATATCGAATCAATCCACGGGCCATTATTGTTACTTTTGTTGTTTCAAAAATAACCTTAGCCACATGAATCCGGAAGAACTGAACGAGTTGTAGTCCTGCAACAGGATAAGCAGGATGTTTAGTTTGTAATACTGCAGAATAATTGGTAGTTTTCCACTTGTCTTTGATAAGAAGAGGTTTGTACTTGCTTTCCGTGGTGGTAAATAGATCAGATTTTTATGCATTTTTTCATCTAATATTCTGAATTTTTAAATCTATGTTTTGCAAAGATTGATGAGAAATTGCTAAGTTTAAATATGTCCAGCATGTCTAATGCTTAGTTTTGCATTTAAAAACAAAGTAAAAATATTCAGGGGGAGATGTTTTTAATTAAATCATTTTATACATTCTTAAACTATCTTTAACTTTCTCTAGTGGCTTTGACTTTCTGCCTCTCATGGGGTATGAATCTTGAAGATCAGCTCAACAGCTACTATGATAAAACTGCAAACTCTCAAGTTATTGTTTTTATTTTACTACAAGAGATTATATCTTAAATACAAACTATCTCCCTCTCTCCACAGTTAGCGCCTGCTGAGGGCTTATCTACACTTAAAACACTATAGTGGTGCAGCTGCGCTGCTTCAGTGAAGGCACTACCTACACAGACGGGAAGGGTTCTCCCATTGGTGTAGGTACTCCATCTCCCTGAGAGGCAATAGCTCGGTTGACAGGAGAATTCTTCCATCGACCTAGCACAGTCTACACCGAGGCTTAGGTCAGTTTAACTGCTTCATTCTGGGGTATGGATTTTTCAGACCCCTAAGAGACATAGTTATACTGACCTAATTGTATTGCTCATACACAAATGCATTCTCTGTTCCTCTCCCTCATTCTTCTCTTTTTTGACTTCCTATTAGACATTAGCTCATAAAGCATAATAATGCTTTGGTTTGAGTAGTGAGGAATTTATTTTTCATGTTTTGAATATGCATGGGTTTGTCTCTCTTGCTCTCTTTGGTATCTGTCTGCAGTACTTATAGGTGCATACTCTTTGTGATGATCAGAGTACAGACATCCCAAAGGGAGAACAGAAGGTTTAGGCCCCAAAAATAAGCAGCTGAACTGATTGATTGAATGCTATATTATTGTACTATGGAAGTATATCGAGTAAGGTCTTTTATGAAAGCTTGTAATGTTCTGAACTTCAAGGTCATTTTGAGTTATGTATACCCACTGTGGTTATGAATTTTTGTATTTGTGTATTTAGAGAACTGCGTCCATAATCTTTGGCTCGACTTCATTGCAGGCAGGGCAATGAGTGACCAGACAGGGAGAGGCACTTCGCATGACACATATTTACACAAAACTGCACTCTAGTAACAATCCATCGTACAACCCAGAAAAAGACAACGGTGGGCCATTAAAGTGAATGGGAGGACATTGAGAAATCCTGGCTATCAACTCAAGAGAGAATTTATCCCACTCTGAATAACCTTGAGTCACCATACCTGGAGAGGAAAAAAAGTGGGTGCAGGTGGAGAAATCCTGTTAAAAAGGAGGCTTGAAAGTGAAGTTTTCATCCAGAAACTGAGGGACAGCCTCTAAAGCTTTGTCTACACTGGAACTTCGTCGGCAAAACTTTTGTCATTCGGGAGTGTTAAAAAAAAAAAAAAATACCACACCCCCAAACAACAAAAATTTTACCAATGAAAAACGCTGGTGAGTACATCGCTTTGTCAGCAGGAGCGCTCTCCTGTTGACAAAGCTGCTGCCGCGCGTGGGGGTTGGAAGTTTTTTGTAGGCAGGAGAGCTTGACAAACAGCAGCTATTCTGTGCACCTTTTAGCAGCGTGGCATAAGCAGTACAGCCATGTCACTAAAAGCTGCTTGGTGTAGACAAAGACTTAGTGGGACCCTGCCTGTGAACACTGGATCCTGCCCTATAGCTAGTGGGTACAATGTGGAACTGTTTTAAGGCAATAAGTAACTTGTAATAGAAAAGAGATTTTATCTAATATGAAAGTGGTAAAGCATGAAGTCACGTCTTTGTTTATTTTCTGGGTAACATGTATATGTTTGCTTTCCCTCACTATTTCACCTGAGATCTGTGGTTTTTCTGCTAAATAAACTTTTTGTTTATTTTTATGCGAAACAGGTCTCTGATGTGCAGACTGCATGTTGTGTGTGTATGTGACACAAAATGAATTGATAACTGGGGGACTGGTTTTGCCCTGTCAGGAATGATGAACCAGAGAGGAATGGTCCAAGTATCTGGTAGTTAAGAACTCTGGGAGGATGGATTTAGGAAGACTCGGGACTGGAAGGGCTGTTGGTGTTACCTTGCAAGGAGTAACTAGGCTGGTGGAAGCCAGGGTGAGACCTTGTGCTTGTAAACAGGCTGCTGGTGTCAGGGTGTTGAATTGTGGCCTCATGGCACCAAGGAACTCCAAAGTTACAGGGCAGGCTGTATGAAAAACCGTTCCCAGTCTGGGTGATCTCCAAAATGTCATAGTGGTATAGTCATTATAGGAGTTGCACACCAATATCAGCCTACTGAGGTTCACACTCCAAACACTTGCTAAGCAGACCCCAATGGATTCAAAAATGAAGAAGCAAAGTACGAACTATGGCTTATTATTTTCTTTTGTTTATTTTGGGTTAAGGGAAATGCAACACAGAAGGAGGGAAATGAGTCAGATTCCTTGGACGCAATGGATAAAAAGCAGCTTGGGAGCCAATGTTTGAAATATGGTTTTCCGGAGCAAGACAGATCAGCAGAGGATTTGAGAAGCTTGTTCATCCGGTATTTTGAGCAGCAGCAGGAGGAGGAAGAGGAAGGTGACCCAGGGTTGGGAAACCAGCCAGACATTAACCCCTGCAGGAGACAGCTGTGCAGGTAGAGCTGGCCAAATTGCAGCTCCACAGAGACAGAGGCCTGTGTGTGCAGATGGCAAAGATGACAATCCGAGAGATGATTGCATGAGCTGCAGCACAAAAAAGAAAAGCTGCAGTGGTAGCAGAATATCACCAACGGTGCTTAGAGATGATCGAGGCAGCCAAAGCCAACAATGAGGCAGAGGAGCGGGTTCACCAGTGGTGAATGGAGGCGACCTAGGTAGCCAAGGCCAACTACAAGGGACAGGACAAATGGCAGCGATCAAAATAGAAGAGAGAACATACAAGCAGCAAATGAAGGCACAGGAAATACAGATCTTAGTACTAGAGCAGCAGAAAGGTATTCCCCAGCCCAGTGTTTTCCCCAGGAATTGAAATTGGGGGGGGGGGTTCAGATTTACAGGCAGGGGGGTCAGGGCCGATGAGGGGTGAGACCGTGAGGGTGAAGGTGGGCTGTATGGCACCATAGTAAAAACTGAAAAATGCTTCATGATCATTTTATTAGATTTTAAAATCATCACACAAATTAAAATTGGCTACTCAAGCCTTCTATGAAGCTCTACATCTTTCTTGGTTTCTTGTTATAATTTTGCACAACTCTGTTAATTAACTTCTTGAATGCAATGCATTAATCTTTGGTGGCTTCTCGTGTGTCCAGTACTTCCATTCCTTCAGTTAGTATGCTCATTAGTTCATTCATGTGATCAGGCAGAAGGCGACTTCTTTCAGAACACAAAATTCTATTCAATGATGAAAAAGAACGCTCAACTGTAGCTGTTGTGACTGGGAGTAGCAAGAGATGAATTCCTACTTCTTTCAGCCCAGGAAACATAGCATAAAGATCAGGTCAAGCTACTAGTGATGATAAAAAAAGAAGTTGAAGTCAAATCTTCATTCATTCGTCGTATGATATTCCACTCTGTGTTCAAATTCTCTATTCTGTCCTGAGCACATGGCAGCCCCATTGCTGGTAGTGCCTCACTCCACTCAACTGTCGGTGTTTTATAGGACAGGGATCTGTAAAAGCTACGTAGAGGTTGAGTAGAATCTAGAAGTCGCTGTTGTAGATTTTTAAGAATCAAGTCTGTGTACTTTTTCAGTTGTCTTAACAAACACTTCTTGTCCTGTTCACTTAAGAATTCAATATAAATGCCTTCATTAGTCAACTTCTGGACTGAAGTCTTTGCTTCTTCCAGTACTGGTAAAAATGAGAAAGTAAGCAATTTTTCAGTAATAGTATGCTGGGACACTTTTGTATTTTTATGTCTGATTTTGTAAGCAAGTAGTTTTTAAGTGAGGTGAAACTTGAGGAACGTAAGACAAATCAGACTTCTGAAAGGAGTACAGGAGTCAGGAAAGGTAGAGAACCACTGATGCAGGTGATTTGTTTCTGGTGTTAGTCCCTGAAAAAGAGCAGAACTCATGGGAGGATCCTTTGAGGTGATAAAGAGACTAAATTAAGTGCATGTACAGAAACCTACCGTCAGGGCTTACCCCAAACTGCTCACATTAACATACTGAAAATATAATAGGGAGGCTATAGTAAACATGATGTGCTATGCAGATGAGGGCTGCAGAGTATTGCCTCTCTTAGACTTAATGTTTGAGAGTAAGGGGGAGACCCCGTTAGAGAGTGTTAATTGAAGTGAAAGGATAACCCAACTAGAAAAGAGAGAAGTCATGAGTGTGTTACAAAGTCAGAAAGGGGTGTTTTCTAACAAATCTAGCCTGACTCACGTGAGAGAACATCAGATTAACACCAGTGAAGCACACCCAGTAACCAGTAGGGCTTACAGGACAACAGGGATGAGGGAAGAGATCAAGGGGGAGATAGATGCACAGCATGCTAGACATGGAAATTGTAGCAGTCTCAGACAGCCCCCCTGGGTTTTCTTCATTATCCTAGTGTCCCACAGAAAGACTGTACAGTAAGGTTTTGTGTGGATTATAGAAAATGTAATGCTGTTACAGTCCCAGATGCTTGTGTGGATGATATGTTAGATACACTTAGCTAAGTATTTAACCGCTGTGGATTTAACCAAGGAATCTTGGCAAGTTCCCTTGGATACTGAGTCACAGAAAAAGTCTGCATTCATTACTGATTTTGGACTTTTGGAGTTTAAGATACTACTCTTTGGATTAACTGATGCAGGGGATACATTCCATAGGCATAATCAGATATTATGTGGGTTCCAGGACTTTGCTATAAACTACATAGATGATATTGCTCTATTTAGCAACACCTGAGAGGAACACAAAACACAAGTAGGGAAAGGTATTGAGAAATCTTGAGGAGGTAGGCATCACAGTGAAGGTGTCAAAATGTATGGTGGGGTCAGCAAAGATCTCTTAACCAGGGTCATTGGGTGAGTGGAGGCCAAATCTACCCAGATCTCGGGAAAGTGGAAGCTATTGTGAATTGGCCCAAAAATAAAAACTGGTTCAATCTTTCATAGATCTATTGTCAAAAATTTGTGAGAGGTTTCACTAACAGCATTGGTCCTATTACAAACCTATGCCAGAATACAAAGGCAGAAAAAGTGGTTTGATTAGACATCTGTCAAAAGGGTTTTGATGCAGTGAAACAAATTTGATCAAAGACACCCATTTTAGCCAGTCCAGATTTGAAGAAAAAGTTTGACTTGTGTTCTGATGCACCCAGCACATATCTTGGAGCTGTATTGATGCAAACTGGGGAGGATAACAAGAAACACCCCTTTGCATTTCTGAGCAAAAAACTGTCTCCCACCGAACAGAATTATTCTGCAATAGAAAAGGAGTGTTATGTCTTTGTGTAAGCTGTAAAACAACTGAGACCCTACGACATAGTCAGGGGTTGGAGAACAAGATAGCCACACTCTGCATTAGCCATTCATTCACATATATATATTCATCTTTGCAACTACTTATCCCTATTGGGTTTGAACAAGGCCAGCTGCTGCCAGAATTGTTGATTTTGTGCTACCTTGTAAGTCTTGTAAATCATGATGATGAGATGAGATGCCATGGTGCTTTCATCACAAGCCATTGCTGTCGTTTATCTGTCTTGTACATGGCCCTCCTGTAGATTTCTTGCCTGCTGTTTTGATGCCTGTGACTTTTTAAAAGTATTATGCCAACATGTAGTTGATCCGTTGAATTTGTATGAGTTGGCCATGTTCTGCTGATAACCTTTTAAAGCAAAATCGTGGATTATAGAGTCAAACTTGTTCCTTCTATTATTTCTTTGTATACGGCTCATTATCTTCCTTTCAGACTTAGTGACTTTTCTCAATCACTGTCCACAGAAGTGAGGATTAAATACTTTCTCTCAAACTCATAATTCAGCAGAGAGTTCTGCTTTGACCGCCTGAATTCAGGTGCTTTTAAAGAACAGCTTTTTTGTTAGTTTTATGAGACTTATGATTTCTCTTCTGTTTTCTTAAATAAGATAAGGAATTTGCATTTATTTCAAACTACTTCACCAATTGTATTTCTTATGCCTTTGATTTTATACAAGATAGACTTGTTTGTAGCTGTGAGATACCAACCATATTATAGGCTTCTCACTATACTGTCCACATCTACATTAGGCAAATTTATATACTCTCCTCTATCTATGCTGTTTCAGGATGTCCACCTTCTTCCTCACTCCATTTTCTTTCTACTTTCTCATTAGGTGTATTGATTTAAATAATCAATTTTAATCTTGTTTTGCATTTGTACTTTTTAGTTATTTTCCAAAAGAAAGATTGATTCTTACTGGTTGATAACCATTAAAACATGTTGATTTGCAACTAAATATAGGCTTTATACTAAATTGGTACTACTTTTTGTGAATCAGAAGGATTCATGACATCTATACACATTTATTTAAGCAATTATATAGCTGAACATATATTCATTCAGATTCTTGATTTTTACATTTTTATATTATATTAGAAAATGGTGAATGATGTATTGCTTATTAGATTTTGTTTACTCATGATTTGTGTCAGGCTGCATTTGGATGGAAATTTAAATTCAATTAAAAATGCACAAAACCAGAATTTTAAACTTTTTTTAATTAAATATGTAAAACTAAATTACACATGTGTGATACATAAGGGGAAAAAGCAAGATTATCAAAACATGATTTGCATTTAAAACTAACTGATTTATTAAACAAAAGAAGTGTTATCAGTAGATAGTGAATTGAACTGATTATTTCTAGTCACCATGTCCTCCAAGATTTTAGAATTAGTAGATTGCATCCTCTCACACCTCATTTTTATTCATAGATGGAAAGAGGAGAACAAGCTTTATTGCCTAGTCCCAATTGGTTTCTCAACTATGAGCTGAAATGAAAAAAATATTCTCTCTGCACTGTAGAAGTAGCTACTATTGTCAAAAGCTGGTTTAGCTCTTCAACAAACTCTAGTTCCAGGTGCTTAGACAATGACTTTCTCCAGCGCAGTAGTTTGACTTTCTTTAAAACTTCAGCAACAAACATGTACTACTTGAATCTTACATATTTATTCAATTTAAATAATTTTAATAGACTGAGGTAAAATTATGCCTTAACATAGATTGTCATAATTTCATATTAAATTTTAAATAGGTTTATTTTTACAAAGAAAATGTGTTTAACTTCAATCTAAAAAATCCTATTTAAATTTATAAAAGCTTTCCCCCACTTAAAAAAAGTCATTGGATTTTATCCAACCTGCTTTCTGATGCTTTACGTCTGAGGGAAGACTTCTCAGCATTTTAGATCATTTCACTTATTCTGTGATATCTTTGATTTATGCAATGGCTGCAATAAGAAATGCAAAGGTGAAAGGCTGAGAGACCAAGATGTTGAGTCATTCAGACCTCAGATACAGAGACCACTAAAATAAATCTCAATATATAATATATATGGTGAAAAATAAATTAGGTTCTTCTTCAGGTGATCGCTCATGTGTATTCCACAATAGGTGTGCGTGCTCTCCATGTGCAGAGGTGCCGGAAGTTTTTCCCCTAGGAGTACCCGTAAGGGGGGAGCGCCCCAGCGACCCCTGGAGTGACGTCTCCATGGTGCGGAATAAGGGGAGCTGCATGCCCTCCCCACCCTCAGTTCCTTCTTGCCACCAGTGAAGGTGTGTCGAAACTATTCTGCTCCAGCTTTTCTGTAGCTCGTCCCCAGAACTGCTTGTTCATTCAGTGTTGGTACCTGTAGTTAGTTAGCTGTTTAGTTAGTTCAGTTAGTTAGAGCACCTGAGCCAGGGCATGCCCCACGCCCCAGGTTTTAAGTCGTGCAACACTTGTAGGCGATCTGTGCCAAGGAGTGACCCGCACGCGAACTGTCTGTGCTGTTTGGGAGAAGCCCATATCAGCGATCGTTGCAAGATATGCAAGTTGTTTAAGCCTCAGACCAAGAGAGAAGGGGACATTAGGCTCCGGGCCATTCTGATGGAGTCGGCGCTGACTCCAACTCCAGCGCGCCACTCCGAGTCGGCACTGGGTACCACGGTATCAGTGCGCAGCGACCTTCCGGCGCCATCGACCAGTTGACACTGTTTCCCATCCATGGGGCATGCCAAGAAGGCTAGAAAGATGCCTTCTTCACAGTAGCACCGAAGTAAACCCAGGACAGAGGCTAGACCCATGTCGGGCAGTCCTCAATCCCCACCGGCCTCTAGGTCTCCGACTCAGGTCGAATGGAGTAGCCTGGCCCATTCTGAGCAGGCCTCCCCAGATGTCCGGATGCCCTCCACGCCTGAGGCCCTGCAGGCTGCCCGGGATGTTATGTCCATGACAGTACCAGGAGCACCGCCAATGTCAGCTCCATGCTCCAGAGGCAAGCTGCTGCTGGGATCTCAGCAGTCACCCCTGGCTCAGTACTGGTCTCGGTCAAGGGAATGTTCCCGACTTCGTTGGCCACCCAGCGACCGTTCAGGGCAAAGTCCACGTGGATTGCCCTCGACTCCCACCAGACTGGTTGGGTTCCGTCTGACCGAGTCTCCCGGCACCACGCCACCTCAAGGAGCGAATACCCACGGGACCGAGGCAGACCTCGCCAGTGGTCCTTGTCTCAGAGGGGTTATTGCAGCCAGTCATGGCATGGATGTTGATGCCATTCCCACTCGGAATCCCGCTCCAAGATCCCGCCAAGGCATCGCCTCCACAGCCCCGGGCGTCTATCGCCGGTGTCCTGCCGTTGCAGGTACACCCGTCAGAGCCAATCGCAGAGCAGCTGTTACCGACAGTACCGGTCCTCCATGTCACGATCATGGTCCCATGGTTGATGTCACTTCCGGCACTGCCGCTCCTCCTGGTCGAGGGACAGTGGCAGGTCGTACGTCAGCGCGGCCTCCATTCGTAGTCGTCCATTGATGGGCTATGCCAGCCAGGCTGAACAACTGGCTCTGCTGGTGCCACAGCAGGTGCAGGGGCACCAGGCCCAGTGGCCGGCCCAATGGTACCAGTGGGCACCGTGACCTCTGACACAGCCCCCGGTGGCCGGAGCTTCAGAAGAACCATCGGCCTCCCTCTCCAGACCTCCGAGGAAGGAGTCGGTGGGACGTACATCCTTGGCACCATGCCTGGAGACCCACCAGGTGGTGGACCCTCTGGTGCCGATGGACACCCAGAGTACCGCACCGGCCTCCTCGGCCTCCCCAGATGAGGCGATTATGGCCCCGCCCTCCTCCTTCCCGCAGGAGGACTTTAGGGCCCACCAAGAACTCTTAAAAAGGGTGGCATCAAGCCTTCATCTCCAGGCAGAGGAGATGGAGGAGCCCTCGGACTCCCTGTTTAATGTGCTGTCCTCTTTGGCACCGGGCAAGGTAGCCTTGCCTCTCCATGAAGGGGTGGCAAAAATTTCAAATGCCCTGTGGCAAACACCAGCCTCGTTGGCCCCCATCTCTAAGAGGGTGGAACGCACCTAGTTTGTACCTGCCAAGGGACACGAGTACTTATACACCCACCTGGCGCCCAACTCCCTTGTGGTTGAGTCAGTCAACCACAGGGAACGGCAGGGCCAGCCAGCCCCAACCCTGAAAAATAAAGACTCATGGAGGCTGGACTCTTTTGGAAGAAAAATTTATTCGTCCTCGCACTTTCAGGTACGAGTAGCAAACCACCAGGCTCTCCTGGGCCGGTATGAGTTCAATCTGTGGGGCTCCCTACCCAAGTTCAAGGACTCACTCCCGGAGCGCAATAAGAAGGAGTTCAAAGCGCTGGTGGAGGAGGGTACAGTGGCTGCCAGGGCAACCCTACAGGCAGCTTTGGATGCAACAGACACGGCTGCGCAGTCCATGACCTCCATGGCGTCCATGACAAGGGACTGGGCTGTCTCTTGGGCTGTCCAGTGAGGCACAGACCTCCATGAAGGATTTCCCATTTGACAGCAAAGCTCTGTTTGTGGAACAAAAGGATACAAGGCTGCATGGCATGAAAGACTCCCGCACGACTCTCCAGACTCTGGGTCTCTGTGTTCCAGCTCTGGCTAAATCTAAGTTAAAGCTGCAACAGACTCCCACTCAGGCCACCCACCTGAAATACAAGGCCTCCTATAAGAAGTCGCGGAACTATAAGAGGCGCCCTCAGAGGCAGTCTCGGCCTGCCCCCCAACCTGGGTCCTCCAAGGGCAAGCAGGCGGGGAAAAAGCGGTTTTGACAGGACACTCGGGGGCACCCTGCCAGTTCTCATCAGGGATACACTCTCAGTAAAATTCCCTTCTCCTATCCGTTGTGTGCTTTCCTCCCAGAGCGGTTGCAGCTGACCTCGGACTGATGGGTCCTCAACACCATCTCCCAGGGCTACACCCTCCAGTGTACTTCTTCCCCGCCCAACCATCCCATGCCCCCGTCCCTCCTGGGGGACCCTTCGCACAAAGCTCTGCTCGAGCAGGAGGTGGGGCCGCTCCTGGGTCTAGGAGCTGTGGAAGTGATACCCAGGGAGTTCAAAGGCAAGGGGTACTACTCCCGCTATTTCCTTATCCCGAAGGCCAAAGGGGGATTCAGGCCTGTTCTGGACCTGTGAGGTCTGAACCAATACATGGTGAAGCTCAAGTTCCGCATGGTCTCCCTGGCCTCCATCATCCCCTCCCTGGATCCCGGGGACTGGTACGCTGCCCTCGATCTGCAGGACGCATACTTCCACATTCATATATTCAAGGGGCACAGACGCTTCCTCCGTTTTGTGGTGGGGCAGGAACACTACCAATTTACGGTCCTCCCATTTGGCCTGTCCACTGCCTCCAGGGTATTTACAAAATGTATGTCGGTGGTAGCGCCCTACCTCAGACGCCAAGGGGGTCCAGATCTTTCCCTCTCTGGACAATTGGCTGGTCAAGGGCAGCTCCCGGCCGCAGGCGAGGGATCATGTGATGCTCCTCCTGTCCACGTATACCGCTTTGGGCCTGTTGGTAAACAACACCAAGTCCACGTTAGTCCCAGTTCAACACATAGTGTTTATCGGGGCGCTCCTGGATGCCTCGTCAGCCAGAGCCTCCCTCCCACCGGACAGGTTCGAGACCCTGAAGGGGCTCATCGACACGGCCACAAGGTTCCTGGTGACAGCAGCCAGAGCGTGCCTCCAGCTCTTGGGTCACATGTCGGAGTGCACGTACGTGGTCTGTCACGCCAGACTCAGGATGAGGCCCCTTCAGCTCTGGTTGGCCTCGGAGTTCTCCCAGGCCAGGGACAGGATGACAAAGTCCTCACCTTACCTGACTCGGAGATTGCCTCCGTACGGTGGTGGTCCGCCCCAAGCAACATGCTCCAAGGGGTCCCATTCAGGGACACGGCCCTGTCACTGGAACTGGTGTTCGATGCCTTGGACCTGGGTTGGGGGGCCCTTGTGGGGAACGTTCAGACCCAAGGTCTGTGGTCAGCTCAGGATCTGACCCTACACATAAATGTCAAGGAACTCAGGGCGGTACGACTGGCGTGAGTGGCCTTCCACTCGTGCGTAGAGTGCAGAGTGGTCAGGGTCTTCACGGACAACACCAGCCTTGATGTTCTATATCAACAGGCAAGGTGGGGCCCGATCCTCTGCCGCGAAGCCCTCAGGCTGTGGGATTTCTGTATAGCTGACGCGATCTGCCTAAAGGCCTTCCATCTACTGGGCGCACGGGCGGATCGCTTGAGCAGGGACTTCTCTCAGCATGAGTGGTCTCTCCACCACAGGCTTCTTTTCAGAGTGTGGGGGACTCCCCAGGTGTACCTGTTCGCTACTCGGCAGAATCGGCGCTATCCCAGATTCTGCTCCAGGGGGGAACTGGGACAGGGCGCTATCTCTGATGCCTTCCTCCTGTCCTGGTCAGGCCAGTTTCTCTATGCCTTACCCCCATTCCCACTGATCAGCAAGGACCTGGAGAAAGTAAAGATGGACAAGGCCTGGGTCCTCCTGATTGCCCCAGCATGGCCCAGGCAACATTGGTACGGGACCCTCGTGGGCCTGGCGGTTGCTCCACTGTGGCCATTGCCGTTTCGCCTGGACCTGCTCTCCCAGGTCTGGGGCTGCCTCTTCCACCCCAACCTAGCAGCTCTCCACCTCACGGCGTGGCTGCTCAGTGGTTAGGTAGGGAAGAAAGGACGTGCTCAGAAGGAGTTCAACGCGTCCTCCTAGAAAGCAGGCGGCCCTCCATGCGACGCGCCTACTTGGCAAAGTGGTCTCTGTTCTCCAGATGGGCGGATGAGCGGGGCGTTTCCCCAGTGGCCGCCCCAATCCAGCTTATCCTGGACTACCTTCTCCACCTTAGATCCCAGGGCCTGGCACCCTCATCAGTCAAGGTGCACCTGGCGGCCATATCAGCCTTCCATCCGCTGGTGCAGGGTCACACGGTATTCTCCCATGTTATGATTGGCCGGTTCTTCAAGGGTTGGACCGTCTTTTTCTGTATGTTAGGCCCCCGGTCCCGCAGTTGGACTTGAATCTGGTGTTGGGCCATCTCACGGGGGCCCCCGTTTGAGCCGCTAGGCATTTGTTCCTGGTCCCACCTCTCGTGGAAGTTGGCCTTCCTGGTGGCGGGATCATGTCAGCCAGGCGGGTCTTGGAGCTCAGGGCCCTGATCTCTGAGCCTCCATACACGGTTTTTCATAAGGACACGGTCCAGCTCTGCCCACACCCTGCGTTCTTCCCGAAGGTGGTCTCCACCTATCACATGGGTCAAGACATTTTTCTACCAGTCCTCTGCCCCAAGCCCCACGCATTCAGTGAGGAGTGCCGTCTCCACATGCTTGATGTGCGACGGGCGCTGGCTTTCTATCTCGAGCGGATCAAGCCATTCAGAAAGTCCTCGCAACTATTCATCGCCTCGACTGAGCACATGAGAGGTCGGTTGATCTCCACTCAGTGGTTCTCCAACCGGATCACTTCATGCATCCGTACCTGTTATGATTTGGCAAGTATCCCCCTGCCACCGATTGTGAAAGTGCACTTGACTCAAGCGCAAGCCTCGTCGGCTGCCTTCTTGACCCACATCCCCATCCAGGACATTTGTAAGGCTGCCACGTGGTCCTCGGTTCACACGTTCACCTCGCACAATACGATCATCTCCCAAACCAGGGATGTCGCCGGGTTCGGCAGGGCTGTACTCCATCCCGAGAATTTTTGTGAACTCCTACCCAGCTCCAACAGATATAGCTTGGAATCACCTATTGTGGAATAGACATGAACAATCACTTGAAGAAGAAAAGACAGTTACCTTTTCCATAACTGGTGTTCTTCAAGATGTGTTGCTCATGTCTATTCCACATCCCACCCTCCTTCCCCTCTGTTGGAGGAGTTTGGCAAGAAGGAACTGAGGGTGGGGGAAGCACACAGCTCCCCTTATACCACGCCATAGAGGCACCGCTCCAGGGGTTGCTGGGGCACTCCCCCCCATGGGTACTGCTAGGGGGAAAACTTCCGGCACCAGTGCACATGGTGAGCACGCACACCTATTGTGGAATAGACATGAGCAACACAACTCGAAGAACACCAGTTATGGAAAAGGTAACTATCTTTTATTAAAATATGTTCAGTGCAGGCACAGAGCAGAAGAGGTGTCCATTTTCAACAAATATGGAGACCGATTCTCCAATCTTTACTCAGACAAAACGCTCATAGAAGTCTGAAATATTGTATGAGTAGACACTCCAGGGTTAGGACCGTGATTTTTAACCTTTGTCAGTACTGCCATCTTCATACAGGCAAAACTCTTGAATTCTCTGGGAGCTGGACCTGAGTAAAGGACTGTTGGATTTGGCCAAATGAAAGAGCCAAAGCCTTCTATGGAGGAAGTTAGAATCTTGATGCATCCAGGCAACATTTTCCCTTTATCACAAAGAAAATGGCTTATTTAATCTACAAACTGTAATTCTGGGAAAATTTTAGGTATAACAAGAAATCTCAAATTTGAGGGTCTCATTTCCTTTAAAGAGCAATAGGTTCTCAAACATGAGGCTAATAAAGATCGTTCATTGAAAAAGAGCAAAGAGGTTAATCTTTCACTGTATAAAATTATGAGTTTCATACACTAATTGGTCCCTAACAAAAGTGGTATCTAGGAGAGTCTTCCTGAATATTTTTAAAATTATATTTATTCCCTCTAAAAAAGTATGTTTTATGTTATTACTGACCTGAAATAAGTATGGATGTTTATTAATGAACTAACTATTGTCAGTTTTTATGGAAAGATGGCTATTTGACTGCTGTAGTCTTTCATATCAATGTGATTTTATTTTTTAAATATGTTGAAAAGAATTCAGAAATTCTTGGCTGTATCTCAAGTATATAGAATAGTCATACTTTTCTGTTAGCCAAAGAACATGACCCCATATTTGGTGCTCAGATACATATGTGAAGTAACATGGGTATTTTTCCAGAAATAGATGAAGAAAACTTAACACAGAGAGTTGCATCCTGATCACTGCTCTTCTCTCACTAGAACACAGTACTTGCCCATTTTTACCACCTTCCACCTGAAGACCTCAAGTTACTTTACAGTTGTTAAATGACTTAAGCTTCACAGTATCATTGTCAGGTATGTAAATATTATCATCTGCATTTTATAGATGGGCATGCTGAAGTACCCTGAGGTTGTGACATACCCCATTTCTCACAGAAAGTCCGTGATCTTCTCATTCCTAGTTCTGTGCTTTAACCACAGGATTATCTTTGGCTTCTCCTCTTTGCACTTTTTACAGCTTGGTGTCCGCTTCACTCAGTCAAGTGTCTCTGTGACTAAAGGAAAATCAGTACAATGTGAAAACCTGATTTTATTAATTCAGAGGCTGATACGTTAATTACAGGGATATCAAAATGTAAACAGTCCCCTCCAACCAAATCAACTTTTAACTTTTCATATTTATCAAGTATAGTTTGCCAAATTTCTGTCTATGAAACTTCTTCTCCTGAAAGTTTAAATAACCCAGTGTCTGACTGCCCTCTTAACACACAAAAAAAGGGGGTGGGGGTCTCCTCCTTCTGATTATCTTTACTACATATCATAATGAGTAAAACATTTTCCAATTTCAGAATCAAATGTCTCCCTCAGTAACTTCATTTGTAGGTGATGGAGAACAAACTATTACCACGAGTGCTTTTAAATAAATCATAATTATGTATGCAGAAGCCTCAACTAAATTTGGGTACTCAATGACTAATCACAATTGGGAAAGGTTGAAATATGTAATTTGTTTAAATAGACAGTTCCCAGCCTCTCCTCCCCACACGTATTTCTACTTTCTTCTTTTGGGTTACAGTAGTTTTACTACTAAATGTCACCTGAAGAGAATTAAAAGCACTCCTAAATGCAACTTGCACACATCCGTTTAAAGGTATAATTGATGCTTTTACATTTGCAACATGAGCAGATCTTTTGGAAAATATAGCCTACAACCTTTTATCTTCTGTTTTGTTCTTTTGATATTTGTAAATGTTAAGCAATGTAAATTATGAGGCTTTTGAAGTTGAAGTATCCACAGTGAAGATCAAAATGTTAAAAAGGCTTTCAAGGGGTATAATATCTCTTCATACTGGGTTTTTTTTTTTTTTTCATTTCTTGATTTAACCTGTTTTCTCTTTAGATTATTTTAGCAGATGTATCAGCAGCAGCCGTAGTTAAAGTTGCATAAGCATATACATTGTAACTGTAAATTATTAAAATGTAATACTGTAGAGAGAAGAGAATTTTAAGTGTAACTCAATAAAGATACACTGGACCATTATGACAATGAAAGCAAAGTACGCAAGAATGAATGGTATTACAAGATGCTACTCATGTATGTCTTAGGCTGTTGGAAATACTTCAGGAGGATATATGGCTTTATTTGAGTTTTTTGTATAAAAAAGCTTTTCTAGAAAGCTGAGAAACATAATGCTTGACTTGAAAATACTGGTACCAGGGGAGAGTGGGCCAGTTATAGTCAGTTTGCTCTCTAATTAAGTTAGAAAAGTTTCTTTACCGAATAGCTAGTTAACCATGAGTATGCCATGATTCTCTTTGGCATGGTTAGAGTTGCAAATATAACCTTACCTTTGACATTTCTCAACATTTGAGTGCGTAATCATATCAAACAATCTCAGTTATACATATAAAGCTTCCAGAGCTTTGGAAGATGGTGAAAGCGGTCTAATTTCAGCTGAAAATACTGGCTGTTCTGAAACTATATAGAAACACATATGTTTGTCTACTGATTAAATCTGTTTCTGTAATTGGGTAACATTACAATAGCACATTTAATGACAAATATCTCCCCTTTACAGACCCATTAAACATGGGGGACTAGCTTTTCCAAATATTCTATGGTACTCCCAAGCCAGCCAGCTCTAAGCAGAAGTGGAGTGGGAATGCCCTAACCCAGCCAAACACTGGGTCTTCATAGAACAAGAAAATTGTGGCAGTGTAAATATCACTATGCTAGTATGGATTAATAAAAAAAATCATGCCCACACATCATTTACACACATCCTTTAACAAAGGCTACTTTGTAGGTTTGGGATAGAAATAAGATCAGTTCTTTTCCTTTGCCAGTGACACCTACCGCTAATAATCCACATCTTAACCCGTATCACAAACCAGAAAGCTTCAAAGATTGGGAGAATCATGGGCACTCACAGTTGACTAGCTATTCAGTAAAATTTTCCAACTTAATTAGAGAGCAAAACTAGCTACAACTGGCCCATTCTTGCCAATTCCAGTACTTTTGAGTCAGGCATTATATTTCTTAGCTTTCTAGAGAGAGAAATTTCTAAAAAATTTTCTTTTTTATACGGAAAGCTAACTTTAATAGATAGCACAATAAAATAATAAGATTCTGATTCAGTGGTATCTCACACCAGTTAGGTTAAATATATATATAGATGGAATGGGAATGCATGTTGGAGAAATTGTGGTGAAAGAGGAGAATTAATGCATATATAGCGGAAATGTCAAGTCATTAGAGAGTACTGGGATGCAATCTGTAACCAAATATCACAAATTGTTGGATATTTATTACCGAATGATCCTTTGGTAATCTTCTTTGGGCTTGCTAGTGGAAATGGTGACAAGAGGAAATGAAAAATTACTTTCATCTGCTAGTAACCGGTCAACTATTGGTAGCCTCTCATAGGAAAGAGAAAAATAGTACAACTATAGAGGAATGGTTCAAAAAATATGGGAGGTTGTGGTTATAGAAAAAATAATACGCTAACTATGTACTGAGCAAAACAGACATTGATACTTAAATATTTAGTTATTTTTATTCAATACTCAGACATAGTACATTCACCTTAAAAAACACAACACACCTGTCAATTTTTTTGAATAATAATATTTGATAGACATGCCTGCTCTGTTAATATGTGTATATTGAGATTTCACTCAATAAAATCCCTGAAGTGACATATGTGTCATAATGATGCTCACTTTGTAATGTGGTAACACCTCATTAAATAGAAAGATCTGATGACTGTATCCCTATATAATGTTTCTTTAAACAAAAACAACTGTTGTAATGATTGTTTTGTTTTTGATATTTACATGGCAAGAATTTGTAAGCTTGTTAAAAATTCTTAAATAAATAAATAGTTTATATATAATATATATATATACACACACACACCCTTTTAGAATTTGTTTAATTGGTTAAAGTAGATTTTTTTCTGAATTAAAATTTAGATTTTACAAAAACTTAAATCAGAAGCTACTGCAGAAATAAGGAAATATCCTGATGTTTTAATCAGTCCAATATTTGACTGATTCTTATCTAGTTCAAATTCAGCAGAAATGGATATAGCGTTCCCACAATGGTGTCCATTGGAGCTATAGATGTCACATTGTTGCCAGACAGCTTCCCATTTTATAAATATAACCTAAGAATTAGAACTATATGAAAGCAGAAATGACTTGTGCTGACACACAAGAGATCATGGCCAGTAGCATGCACAGTTCATTAGAGAAGGAAAGATTAATGCACTGACTGCCAGATGTACAGCTGATCTGTCGTTAAACAGAGAGATTCTGACTTAGTTGTTAGCAGTCTCTCAGGCTTTTCAAAACATTATATATTCTGTGCAACAAATGCTGGAGTAGGGAAATGATCTATTTTAGAATACTTTGAGCTTATTGTAGTCATCATTTTCTTTTTTTGCTGTATGAGCTCTCACTCTAATTATTTAGATCTTCTTCCATGGTTATGAAAATAAGATGTATGAGATTTTTTTTAAAAACTTTCCCCTCAATATTTAATCCTCTCAATTTTGCTTCTTAATCAGCTAATGAGGGCGAAAGACTCACCCTCCCAGCTGAATGTGTTGCTGCACTCAACCTCTTCTGGTTTACAGTACTGGATTAATTCTTTATCACTCTCAGGATTGCTCATTGCACAGTTCTGGGCCATTAGAGAATAGGCTTATATTTAAAATCAACATTCTGTAGATGTTACTCAGAGGTTTAATGTAGTTAAGACCTTAATGCCTAGTTTGGTAAAGATATTTAAGGATATTGAAGAAATGGTGCAAAGCAGAGAAATTTAATATATGGCCATTTCTGCAGATATTAAAGAATTAAGATGTTGAGAAACTGATATGGCCACCTGGACAGACCACTCCTGTGGAGAAATATGAAATTCATAGAAGTGTACTTTGTGATCTGGAGGTGGAAGGAATTGTACATTTCTTGTAAATTGCATCATGAATACTTCTTTCCCTTTTATATTAGCCTATAGCCAGTCAGGTAGAGCTTTACATATTTTTTGTGGGATACGTAACTCTTTTTGGCATGTACAGCTCGGTATTTTGAAGATGACAATAAATTATGAATACATCTTCTAAGTCTCGTGGGTATTGTGCTAGCCAGATTAGACTCATAGGTCACTTTATGAGCAGGCAGCAATTATGTCTTTCAAAACTAAACTAAAATCAGACTATGGCCCAGGATTTTTCACTGATTTTGTCTTTCAAGATGTAGAATTATTTTCAGTGGCCAGTTTACTTTAAATGTGTTTAAGTGTTGGTATTTTCATTAGTTCTCATTCAGAGACTTTTCTGTCATCTAATACAATTTGCCTTCTGTAAGTTTTTTACTTTCTTAACTTCATTCCATTACTTCTAGTTATACTCCCATATATCATACTAAATAATAGCTCCTCTCTCTTTCAGATATTTGTAGTGGTTACCATGTTCCACTCTTGAGTCATCTCTGGCAGGCTATGCATATTTAAATCTTTCCTCAAAAATCTAACCCTCCAGCTCCACATTTTTGTTGTTCTTCTGTAAGCATTCTCCAATTTGCTAGTATATCTTTATTAACAAGATGTCCAGAGTGAGTGCAATATTCAAAGTGTGCAGTGTGGAGCCATTATATGATGTGATCTCTTTATATGCAACCAACACATGGATTGTAATTGCAACCAAATCATTTTCAAGAGCAAAGAAATGCTTCTGCACAGTAACTTGCTGTGTAGACAAGCCCCTGGTTTTCTTTTGGTATCACTGTTCTTTCCCAGGAAACATATATGTGTGGCATTATTTTTTCCATAGATGTATTATATTGATCATCACTGGTACTGGCATCTCCTCCCAAACTGATGTAATCTGTGAGCTTCCTTAACATGCTATTAAAGTCCACCCCATGATCATCAACAAGGTCAGAGAAAACATGGATCTCTGGGGTACTCCATAAGAAACCTTTTCCATTCTTGAGATTTTGCCATTTACTGTTTGTTTACCTTCTTTTTGCCAGTTTCCAATCCATGTGATAGTGTTTTTCTCCAGGCCAAGTGGAATTAATTTTTAGGAGTAATATATCAGAAATCTGAGTGAATAATTGCTATAGAAAAATGTAGAAAATGAATTTTGTCTCTTCATTTTGTAAATAGTCCATAAACAGATTATGATCTTCAATTCATCATTTTTCAGAAATATTCACTGAATAATTCTGGAGAATAATTCTTGTTCTATAGAGTGTTTATGAAGAATACTCTGTATGGGCTCAATGAACTGAAATGTCAAATTCTAGCTTTTTTAATTGGACACTTAGGCCCAAATACTGAGTTGTGGCCAAAGAGCACTTGGCACAGCTTGAGAGATTTGGACAATGGTGGTTTTAAGCCACCTGTGCGTGCCTCTACTTGGGGAGACGTTTTGGCACTAGGATGCTCCCCGACATAAAATGGGGCAACTTACATCAGCTGTCAGTGGCCCCATGGCATAAATATAAAGGGAAGGGTAAACCCCTTTAAAATCCCTCCTGGCCAGAGGAAAAATCCTCTCACCCGTAAAAGGTTAAGAAGCTAAAGGTAACCTCGCTGGCACCTGACCAAAATGACCAATGAGGAGACAAGATACTTTCAAAAGCTGGGAGGGGGGAGAGAAACAAAGGGTCTGTGTGTCTGTCTATATGCTGCTTTTGCTGGGGATAGAACAGGAATGGAGTCTTAGAACTTTTAGTAAGTAATCTAGCTAGGTATGTGTTAGATTATGATTTCTTTAAATGGCTGAGAAAAGAATTGTGCTGAATAGAATGACTATTTCTGTCTGTGTGTCTTTTTTGTAACTTAAGGTTTTGCCTAGAGGGATTCTCTATGTTTTGAATCTAATTACCCTGTAAGGTATCTACCATCCTGATTTTACAGAGGTGATTTCTTTACTTCTATTTACTTCTATTTCTATTAAAAGTCTTCTTGTAAGAAAACTGAATGCTTTTTCATTGTTCTCAGATCCAAGGGTTTGGGTCTGTGGTCTCCTATGCAAATTAGTGAGGATTTTTACCAAACCTTTCCCAGGAAGTGGGGTGCAAGGGTTGGGAGGATTTTGGGGGGAAAGACGTGTCCAAACTGCGTTTCCCAGTAAATCCAGTTAGAGTTTGGTGGTGGCAGTGGATATTCCAAGGACAAAGGATAAAATTAATTTGTACCTTGGGGAAGTTTTAACCTAAGCTGGTAAAAGTAAGCTTAGGAGGTTTTCATGCAGGTCCCCACATCTGTACCCTAGAGTTCAGAGTCGGGGAGGAACCTTGACACCCCAACAGACCATTTCAACACCCAGAAATCATTTGGGAGTAAGGGGGCCTTGCCCACCACACCCATTACCCTTGTTTACTGAAGACAGAAATTAGAATCCTTTCTTTTTTTGAAGATTAGTACTAGATATGCTTTTCTCCAATTTCTTGGTACTTCCCAGTTTTTTCAGTAGTTTTCAAAACTAATTTCTAGTAGTGTGTAGTAAGTTTATTTGCTAACTTGCTTAATAGCTTAGGATATAGACTACCCAGACTTTTATGGATCTGATTCTCACTGTCAATGAGGTGTAAATGGGGCCTTAGTGTAAATTAATCAGTTCTGTATGTGTTCAAACTTTCTACATATTTCCTAATTGCATTTTATTAATAGCTATTTTATAATGTCTAGTCACTTCCTCATTGTCAATGTTCTTTTCTATATTTTTGTTATGGAAGATTTTTTTTTGATAAGGAAGTTAGTATCTCAGACATTTTTAAATCATTAATTTCTTTGGTTATTCCAATGGTGGCCATCTCTGACTAAAAGCCATTAATTAGATGCTTGACTCATTTATTCTGGATAAATTGGCTTTAAAAAACTTGTTGCTTTTTTTTTTTCCTACTGAGAAAGAGCATCCTGTTTGTTCAGTGTATCTGATTCTGCTGTGCCTCAGACTTTAACTTTACTCCCAAAATTAGAAAACTTGGACCCAGCCCTGGACCCTTGATTTTTCCCTTTTTATACTTCCATATCTTTCCTGCTTTAGTCTGCTTGTTGCCATCTCCTGAATATTACCAGATTTTATCCTTACTCAGTCCTGACAAGAAATCTATATTCATGTCTTAATTACCTCTCATTTCAACTATTGCAATTACCTCATTATGTTTTTTTTTTAAATCCTTACTTTTCCAACTTCAGGAATGCCACAGTGTGGCAGCCAGATTATTCTCTTATTACTCGAAACAAGATATTTTTGCCATCTTCCATCATTGCTGATGGCTCCTTAGCCAAAGCCAATTCAAAACTATACTCTTGGTTTTCATAACTTAGTTGACTTGCTGTACCATACCTCTGTGACTTTCCACTATTGTGGTGGTGTCCTTTCACTTAAGCTACCCTTTCCTCCTACGTGGGACTCACATGATCTATTTTTCTGAACTAGAAAGTTTTCTAGTTTTCCTTTTCTCTATAGCTAGTGATTGACAATCTCCAGTTTGATCAAACATTTGTAATATTCTTACAATAAATTGTGTGTAAAAAGAAAATAAATGGAATTATACATTAGTCCAGGATTTCTTGTTTGTAGTTATAGTAATATTTCTTTATAGAAATTCTTTTTTCAATTGGGGCTTGCTTTGTAGAGGGCACAACTGTCCATCAATTTAATATTCCACCATGCTATGTTTTTTTGCACCTGCCTTACTGTTTAATACAGTCATAGGACCAAATCTAGAGATCATGGATAAGATACTGTAAAGGAGCCTCAGGGACCTATACCACCTTCGGGCCTGTCTCACCACACTGGCGCCTCCTGCTGGCCATTTCGGAATTAGCGCCGGTCAGCGGGTGTGCCCTCCAGTGGTGGTGGCTCTCCCGTCCTCGTCTCCACTTGCAGACCCACTGCAGTTCCAGTCTCACTGCCTCTGCTTTGTATCACAGCCCTCCGGCCATGTCACAATCCGGGTTCCCCTCTTCCGGGGGACTCCTTCTGCAACAGTCTAGCCGCTCCTCACAGTGGCTTGGCAGTCCATAGCCTGGCCACTTCTTCACCGGTGGTGGGGGAGACCAAGGCCCAGGCCCACCCACTACTCTGGGCCTGTAAACAACAGTTTCCCGCTGCCCCTCCTTTCTTTCTCCAGCAATCTGTCTCAATTCTCTGGGCCACTTCCCCACAGCCTGAACACCTTTGGCTCCTGCCTTTGGCTCCTTCACCCTCCTCCCAGGGCCTTGGGCCTGCAAGCCCTAGCAGCCCTGTTCATGGTGCTAGCCACTGCCCTAATTGGCTGTTCCTTGCAGCCCTTCAGGCTGGGTTTTAACCCTATCAGGGCCAGTGCAGGGCAGGCGCCCCATCACATGGCCCTTAAGTATGTACATTACAATAACTTAGACTCATGGACTTATCATGACATCATACTGGAGATTCAAGGAACTTCTATGACCTGTGCTATAAAATAGATCAGACTAAACAATCCCAGTGGACCCTTGTGGCCTTAAAGTCTATGAATATATGAATCTTACTGACTTGTATGTTGCACCTTTAACATATCACATTTCAGTTTGGCTCCCAGCCTCGAGCAGCTCTGGAGATGTCTGCTAAACCTTGTGCAACTATTGCCAACTCTGGTGAACCTAACAAATACTAATAGGCTGCTAAACTAATCTACGTGTTACTGAAACCTATGCACCTGAAACCTGAACACACCATTTCCACTAATACAGCTTCCCATCCCCTTGTCAAGGGCACACTCACAGTTGGTGGAACAGGGGTTGGAGAGTACTGGTGACTGCCTGCCCATATTTGAATGTTTGGAAAAGTACTGAATGGAGTTCCTGCTCTTATATCTTCAAAACTACACTGGACAAAACACTAGAAAATATAATAGAAACAATCCTGCATTGATCCCTGGGACTATGGCCTGGATGGGACCTAAAAAGTCTTTTTATATCATTGGCTTTTTTCATGAATACACTTTTTTCTTTTCTTCTTCCATTTCATGGTTGTATATTTTAAATAATGACATTTTGGCTAAATTTGGATCTGTAAGGCATCTCATGGCCAACCATATCTTGAGAAACTGCTTTTGCTGAGCTGTGGTATTCTGAAAATAAATATTTTTCATCTGAATATAAATAAATACACATACCCCCATAACCAACGCCATTGTAATTGTTACCACAAAATAATAATCCAAACATCAGGCATTCCCTATGAGAGAGGGTTGATTACCCTGTGGTGTAAGGGAAGGCCTACCTAATGTTGCAATTCTTATTTGATTGTAGTGTTTATTTGCTGTGGAGTTGATTGTTGTATAAGATAGTCATTTAGCTATCTAATTAATAGAAACTGTCTGAATGTTCACAAACTAGGTGATAGGTTGCTCTTCACATGCCTGGTGCCGCTAGTGTTTGCAGCTGCCCTTTGTTATAGAAGTGGCCATTAAACCACAGTGACTGTTAGAATCACTTGTACAGACACAAACCAAGTCAAAGGTTAATGTATCTTGTGCTAAAGGTGGCATTTCTGTTCTCTTCCGAAAAGATTTGTCCTAATTAGATTGCTGACATGCAGGATCTAATTTCATTACACCCTTGAAAAATCACAATTTTGCCTTGGCTGACCAAATCATGTGTAGTTTTTATAGCATTGAAAATACCACTTGGCTGGCACAAAATGTTATAACGCATTCACAATATTAAACTATTGATTCATTCCAAGTAAAGTTTGTACCGGAAAAATTAAATACATGAATCATAGAAATCAGAGATGGAGCAGAATTATTAAGTCTTCAGGTTCATCCCTTGGGGGCTGCTGCAGGATTGTTCCCTACAGTATATTTGCTAGAGTTATATTCAGTCAGTACAATTTCCTATGACTCAAGTGACAGGGCTTTCACCCCTTTCTGATGGTAACTACTCCCCAATTTAGTAGATTTCTACCATTAGTAATCCTTCCTGATATTCAGTCTGAATGTGCCTATCTAATTTCACTTAATTGCTTCCCCTATATCACACTAAACAAGCACTCTCCTTTCTTGAATTTCACACTCTTCAAATAGCATATTTATAGACAGTCATTCTGTCTCTCCCACCACCTTAGTTGTACAAGTTTAGCTAATATTTAGTTTTTAATCTTTCTTCATAAATCAATCCCTCCAGCCTCTAAATCATTTTTGTCATCTTCTCTGAACTCCCTCCAATATGTCTATATCTTTTTGGTGTTGAGATGCAGGGAGTTGAATGAGTATTCAAAGTTTAGTCTCACCAGAATCATACGGAGATAACCTATCATCTCCCTGCTCTCTGACATGATGCAAACCAAAAATTGCACTCATTTTTTTGGACAGCCATATTTCATGTCTAAAATAGTTCAAATTTGAATCACTATGAACTTGGGTCAGTGTTTTTGCTGTTCAAATTGCACAAGACTGAATTACAAGCTGAGTGGCCTTGTTTCCAAAGATCAGGTTAATAGCTAATTCGGTGTGGTGAGAATAGTGGAAGAAGAATTTTCTGCCTTAATTATCAATCTCTAGCATGTTTGTATGTTGTTACAGAGAGACAGATAATGATTTACCTTTTTACCAGTTTATTTTCATCTTTGAAGTGATACTACAATTTACTACATTCTTTGGAGTTTGACATGTCAATTAGATGTTATCGACAGTAATAGAGGGCCAGTTCCTGTAAATGTGAAGTTTTTATGGGTAGGCCATGAAATGACACCCCAAAGGAGTATGTGAGAGTAGAGTGATAAATATCATGTTACCCTGCACACCACAAAGGAACTGATTAATAGGGAACATGATTCTATCTCACACACCAAAATGTTATTTATTTAATTTTCTGTCAATCAACTTTTCTGTTCTAGTTATCTGAAAAGTTAAATAATCAAGATTTGGTCACACAGTGGGGGTTGGATGAAAAGTCATAAGCAGCACCCTGTTCATTCGTTGTGTTACTGCATATATTATGATCTTATTAGAGCCCTTCATTACTTTTAATGGTTACATGAACAACCATGGGCTACAGGTACACAAACCATCAAAATAGTGGAAATAAATATATACAACAAAATGTTCAATATGGGATCTGCTTACCCTCCAAAATTGTGCTTGCAAATTTTCTGCCTGCAAGAATTTGTGTGCACCAGGGGTGTGCCAATCAGATGGATACTCACTCTATATGTTTGTGTTTGCAGACACCCAAGTGGGTGTATACGTACGTTTTGTGTGCACAAGTTTTGAGGCAATATTGGAAAATTTGACTCCCAGTGTTTTGTTTAACAAAGTTACATAATCAGGAACCGTAGGTTTTAGGGCCAGATTTTCAAAGGTATTTAGGTGTCTAAAGATGCAGATAAACACCGGACTAGATATTTAAAAGCTCCTAATCAGGTTAAGTACCTAACTCTCATTGGCACTTTTGAAAAATCCCACCAGGCATCTATCAGCATCTTTAGGTGTCTGAATATCTTTGAAAATCTGCTCCCTAGTGACTTGGTTCTGTTTTACTATTGCTCTACTTTGACTATTTTATAAAACATTCTTTGCTGCATTTAAAAAAATATTTTTACTTTACTTTTTTTGACTTTAGCAAAGCTTTTGACACGGTCTCCCATAGTATTCTTGTCAGCAAGTTAAGGAAGTATGGGCTGGATGAATGCACTATAAGGTGGGTAGAAAGCTGGCTAGATTGTCGGGCTCAACGGGTAGTGATCAATGGCTCCATGTCTAGTTGGCAGCCGGTATCAAGTGGAGTGCCCCAAGGGTCGGTCCTGGGGCCGGTTTTATTCAATATCTTCATAAATGATCTGGAGGATGGTGTGGATTGCACTCTCAGCAAATTTGCGGATGATACTAAACTGGGAGGAGTGGTAGATACGCTGGAGGGGAGGGATAGGATACAGAAGGACCTAGACCAATTGGAAGATTGGGCCAAAAGGAATCTGATGAGGTTCAATAAGGATAAGTGCAGGGTCCTGCACTTAGGACGGAAGAACCCAATGCACAGCTACAGACTAGGGACCGAATGGCTAGGCAGCAGTTCTGCGGAAAAGGACCTAGGGGTGACAGTGGACGAGAAGCTGGATATGAGTCAGCAGTGTGCCCTTGTTGCCAAGAAGGCCAATGGCATTTTGGGATGTATAAGTAGGGGCATAGCGAGCAGATCGAGGGACGTGATCGTTCCCCTCTATTCGACATTGGTGAGGCCTCATCTGGAGTACTGTGTCCAGTTTTGGGCCCCACACTTCAAGAAGGATGTGGATAAATTGGAGAGAGTCCAGCGAAGGGCAACAAAAATGATTAGGGGACTGGAACACATGAGTTATGAGGAGAGGCTGAGGGAGCTGGGATTGTTTAGCCTGCAGAAGAGAAGAATGAGGGGGGATTTGATAGCTGCTTTCAATTACCTGAAAGGGGGTTCCAAAGAGGATGGCTCTAGACTGTTCTCAATGGTAGCAGATGACAGAACGAGGAGTAATGGTCTCAAGTTGCAGTGGGGGAGGTTTAGATTGGATATTAGGAAAAACTTTTTCACTAAGAGGGTGGTGAAACACTGGAATGCGTTACCTAGGGAGGTGGTAGAATCTCCTTCCTTAGAGGTTTTTAAGGTCAGGCTTGACAAAGCCCTGGCTGGGATGATTTAACTGGGAATTGGTCCTGCTTTGAGCAGGGGGTTGGACTAGATGACCTTCTGGGGTCCCTTCCAACCCAGATATTCTATGATTCTATGATTCTATGATTTTATTGTAATATTCATTATTTTGTTGTATGTTACACTGAAGTTGTGAAAGGAGAGATTACGTTAAAAAGAGATGTATTTTTTTCATTCGCGGCATTTAAAGATGTCAGGAAGTCAGTATAGACTTCGTTAAATCTCTTTCATAAGTCAGTCTTTTTATTGTAATAAATATGCATTATCAAGTTGGTGTTTTATGACTACAATAAATCACACATTGTAAAACTTTATATCAGTTCATTAAAAGATCCCTTGTTAATAGTTGGGGATGTTTTTGTTTTGTTTTGTTTAATTCATATAGGAGTTATAGCTTCAAATACATGTGCAAATGCTTACAGGATTGCATGTCTTCCACAGGGGAAAAATATTCAGAATAAAAACCTTTTGGGGGATTGTCAGAAGCTTTTCTCCATAAGGAAATGATCACAGTAACTTAATCTTAGAAAGCCCAGTTCATATTGGACAGAATGCCAAAATTAGGTTGTCTGTTTTGTGATTACCCTCTGGTTTTGAAGCCTCAAATGTAAATAATGTAGCACACAACACTTGTATCCTGGGATCCAGTAAGTCTATGTGCAGAAAAGTAAAAATTTGAAGAAGTGTGGGTCCAGTATTGTCAGTTTTTTTAGGCCAGGTCCAGAGTGTATTAACATCTCATCCCACATCATTCTCTACTCCTGGGGGAATTCTGCTTCATGTGCGTAGAATTCATGGCCCCCACAGATTTCTGTGCTTCGCAGAAAAATTACTTCTGACGGGAAAGCAAAGGGAAGCCACAAGAGCAGTCATGTACCGCTTCCCTGGCAGTGCAGGCAGGTCAGTTTGGGCACCCAGAGCAGCTGGTAGAGACATAAATCACCATGGGGGGAGGAGCTGGGCAGTAATACTTGTGTGAGAGAGAGACACTGTCCCTCTCGCTCACTATTGCGGCATGCTCAGCGTGTAGGGGCAGGGCTTGGCAGTGTTTCTGAAGAGGTAGGCGTGGGGCAGGCTCTGTTCCCTCAGGCAGAGCAGAATGTAGGGAATTGTTCCCATTGTCTTTGTGAATTCCCCCAGGAGTATAAAACAGGTGTACAAATTTTAAGTCCCCTTTACATTGCTAGAGTGGTGTAAAGGAGCATTATTGTAAAGGGCAGTATGGCCTTATAAATACTTGTGGTTCTTTAGTGATTAGAGCCTGGTCTAAATTTTTGGACTGAAAAAATATCCTATCAAAATGTGCTCCATGAACTGTTTGTTACTGACCTTTTTGGAGATGCTCAGTAGCCAATATAAATTGTGACTTTGAGTCCCCAGCCCTCACTTGCTCTTCAGTTGCCTATGATCTAACACTGAGCATATAGCTGCATATATTTGTTGACTAATAACTAGAAGTAAAGGGTCAACTAGCAACATTACTATTAGACAGAGGGAGTTGGGGGATTTCTTCCAGTGCTCCCCACTGCCATTCTCCATACATTGTATTGTAGTTTAAATAAATTACCAAAATAATTGAAACCGCCTTGATTATATTGTGTTATATTGACCAAAAATATGCAGAATTTTAAAATATTGTGCACAGAATTTTTAATTTTTTGGCACAGGATTCCCCCAGAAGTAATTTATGTGTGCACAGACAGGAGGCCATTTGAAATTTTTACTCATCCTATTGTCCATTTTTGCCATTAAGTCTCCCTATTACCACAACTCCAGTAGAAGCTACTTGTACATACCTCAGCCACAATCATTGATTCAGTCATCAAATTTTTGAGGCTGGTTCCCTGTGATCCCAGAGACCATCTAGAAGAGCATATGAAACTGCCATCCCCACTACTGCTACCTAGCCTGGGGACTGGCACTTTTGCCTCTGTCCTGCCTCCATGAGAATAAGTAGAATTTGGATTTCAAGTTTAGCACCGTAGATTGCAAATAAGCTGGACCCATGAAAGAACTCTATGTTTGATGTAAATTCAGTTTGTGTTCATTCATGTTTTAAAGGGGAATTTGTGCTAGTGGATATCCGTAGAAATTAGGTGTATTAATGCTGTTGCTTGGGCCCTGTCTGTGTTATGGAAAGGTAGCATAATGCTAGACTTCCTTATAACATGGTAGTATCTTACACAGTTAAAATAGGTTTGGTCTTGCAGTGTAGCAAGAAACAAACCATATTTTAAGTGTTCTTGTGTCATGCTAAACTCTTGGAATTAGCCCGGTTGGAGCATAATTCTGAAGTATAGTTCAGTCCTTTCTACACTACAAGAATTAATTGGGTTTTAACCACGTCCAGCACTACTGTGTTGTAAGTAGATCCTGTCATATAGTAGCTCTTCACAGTGTCAGTGGATCCTTAGAAAACCTCAGTAACAGATATGTTTCTCCCTCTTTCTTAACTTGCTTTCTTCTGGAGGGAAACACAAAAAGGGGAAAGGTCATTATTTATGTACAATAAATCATATTAGAAAGACTGCACCTTTTCAGATGACTTACCAGGCAAGAGTTTAAACCAGTGAGAAAAGCCATTACACCTTGTAAGAGGTAAAGTGCCATAATGGAGATACAGGCTATAATTTGTCTGGATAGTAATGCCTCTTCCATTCTTCTTCTCCCACCTGCCCCAGTAAATAAAGAAGTAGGAAGAAACATGAAGATTTTTTTTTCCTGAGTCGATTGTTGGATGTGCAAAGCCATTGAGTTTTCTAGTGACAGCTGTTGCTGTTGGAGAGATGAAAGCACTTGGCCTGAGAGTCTGTTTGTGTGTTTGAGCAGAAAAAGCGATTTTTGTTGCAAAGAGCTTTAAGTGAGACAGACAGAGTAAGAGAATAAGAGAGTGAGAGATAATTATCTAAATTATGTTCGGGCTATTATTGAAGACGAATATAGTTAAAATGTAATTAAATATGACGGGCTCACAGGATGCAAGCTTGGCTTTGGAATGCTAATTATCAATTACTGCATCTCCTTAGGGGAGTCAGGCAGTATGAGAGAGTTGGGGGTGTGTGGCTGAGGTGAGATGTAGAGTATTAAATAAAACACCTTAGGGCTGTAACAAGGCTAATTTCTTTTTAAAAATGGTACCAGGGGAATTCCGCAGACCAAGCAACTTGCACTGCTGCCTTTCAGCTTGAGGACCCTAGTGTAAGTCACTGTATGTTGCTGGTCCCTAGTCTTTTCTTCAAGCTGTAGACCCCAGCTGGAGGTAATGATTATGTCTACTGTTAAAGTGATGACCAGGACTGCCTCAGCTTGAGCAGAAAATCTAAAATGAGTCAACCAGTCAGACACTGTGCGAGAGTAAAAAAAGATCAACACTTCCATAAAGTTTAAAAAACAAGGAGGAAAGAGGAAACACACCACGGTGACGTGCTCAGCAGATTCTTATATCAGTTCTGGAACTGAATCTTGCTGAGTGATTGTACTGTATTAGTAACTTACCTTGGAGGAATCCTTATCCCAGCCCTCCCAGTTATAATTAGCCACACAGTGTTAGAGTCTGTCAGTAGGTTAGGGGAAAAATGGTGGTGGATACTGGGAGGTTGTTTGATAACTATGAAATTTATTCTCTAATGTTGTAAATAAGTGTTGAACGAGCATGGAAATAGGTGTTGTATGTACCAAAAAATAGTAAAGATGCTCTGGACCAACTTTAATAAAAAGTTAAAAACCCTGTCTCCCCTCACATCTCAAATCCTCAAGAAAATCTTCAGATTTGTTGCATCATCTTTCAATATGATTAAAGAAGTGATTGTGGTACTTTTCCAATCACAGCATTGTGGCAGCCAATAAGGATTCTCCTACCTGCCAGTGATGGCAGTGGTTGTGAGGTATCTGCAGGAAGCAGTTGCATAAAATGTCACTGAAAGGATCTTCAGTGGACTTCTACCACTTGTTCAATGCCTTTTAATATCAGTCATATCCCACTGCTGCATGACTGGGTGGATGCGTCTGCCCCATTGTCTCCTCTTCATCTGAGAGATGACAGTCTGTGTTACTTATTCCCATTTTGCGGGGAATCTGTATTGAAGGATGGCACTATTATCTGACCTGTGCTCAGAATTGCTATAAATAGATATATTTCTACTTACATTGTATACTAGGATCCCTGAACTAACTTTTTCCTGGTCCCAGAACTACAAGTGTCCTAACTTGGGAAGCCACAAAGACATAGCCCCTTCCTAATAACTTTTCCTAGCAATTTAAACACCTTCACATAGCATAATTTTAGAATATTTTCCAGATCACTGTGGTGAGAGGCAGATTTAGCCTTTCCATATCACTTTTTCTTCTCTTAGTGTTCAGTCTGTAAAAAGAAATATTTATTTTTCAGTACATGAATTGCATATACCTATATGTGCAAGCACATACATTAATGCAAACTGAAGTGATGGGTTATTACTAGTAAGAGTGCCACAACTCTCCAAAATAAAACAGAAACTCAACTTTGGCAGTTTGCACCTCATACAAAAGCATAAGTGAATACGTAGGACTTGCAATAGGCCCTGAACGTTAATTGACTCAGGCTCTGTCAGACTAATAAGGGAAGCAAACTCAAGAAGCAAAGATACCCCACTGAGAACATACTTGCACTCCCATAGACGTACAAAGATAGGGATAGTCAGTGAAAGAGTCCTATCTGATTTCATGTTCATTTAGTGCAGTGTTTCCCAAACTTGGGACGCCGCTTGTTCAGGGAAAGCCCCTGGCGAGCCGGGCCGGTTTGTTTACCTGCAGCCTCCGCAGGTTTGGCCAATCGCGGCTCCCACTGGCCGCGGTTCGCCGCTCCAGGCCAATGGGGGCTGTAGGAAGGGTGGCCAGCACATCCCGCGCCACTTCCCTCAGCCCCCATTGGCCTGGAGCAGCGAACCGCGGCCAGTGGGAGCCACGCTTGGCCAAACCTGCGGACGCAGCAGGTAAACAAACCGGCCCGGCCCGCCAGGGGCTTTCTCTGAACAAGTGGTGTCCCAAGTTTGGGAAACACTGATTTAGATCATGAAGAGATAGTCAGATCTCTACAATAGGAGGGACCCAAACCCCATAAGGAATACAAATAAACAATACATTATGTGCAGGCCATGAGTGCAGATAGATGTTGTACCTCGGGAGGGGGGGAGGTGACAGATTCATATCTCACGTAAATCATAAATAACTCCACTGAAGTCAATGCAGTAAAACTAGTGTAAATTGGAACAGATTGAGATTGATAGTCTCCTTTAAATTAATACAACCTCATGATAATAAAACTAGTAAAACCTAGACACAGTAATACCATCTTTGTGAAGAAGAGATCGAAAGTTTACTATCAGGATAAAACTCTAGTTCAAGTCAAATGGCCCTGTGAGCAGCAAAGCTGTTATAAGGGACTGGGAGGGTCTGATGTGCTTGTCACTTTTTCTGTTGCTATCTTGTTTCTTCTATGAATAACATTTGAAGTTATTCTGAATAAATTCAGGAAAATGTCTGATTTTTTTTTCTCTTCGGGAAGTTCATCAAATTGTATTAATTACTTTTTTATCATTCAAATCCCTTTGTAACAGTAGTTTTAATTAAGGTTAATTTTGTATCTAGCATTCAGGTTGTATTATTGAAAATAAATTTGAATGCAATTAAGTGTTAATCCAGTATGATGTTTGCAGTGTTGCTGAGCTGAAGAAGAGCTCTGTGTAGCTCGAAAATTTCTTTCACCAACAGAAGTTGGTCCAATAAAAGATACTACCTCACTCACCTTGTCTCTCTGAAATCCAGTATAATGGAAGATTGCTCTTAAACTGAGACCTTCAGATCGTATTTTTCTTTCCTGTTCCTCCTCTTTCACTTTTAGCATGATATGTGAGCTTGAGGGAATGGTGGGAATCAGAGTGCTTTGCGTCTTGTTTATTGGGGTAATGCAGCTCTATTTTATTAGGAGGTAGAGATTTCACAATCCCATGCAAAGTCTGCTACACAACATTACAACCCCCACACTGTTTGCAAATCAAATATTCCTGTTCAAGAAAAGGATTATGATGTAAAAGTCAGACTTCAAGGCAGTAAATTGAGGAAGCAATTTTCTTTTTAAAAATCACAATGCAGGGATGATTTTACGGTATATCATAAAAATTGAAACAAAGTTTCTTTCCTTATGGGAGCTAATTTGTCCTATTGCATGCAATTGTTTCTTTATTAATTGTTGTAAGTAAACCATCTGGAGTACAGGATTAAGAGTGAGGACAAAATATAAATTGACTAAGGTTCCAATTTACACAATTTGCTGCATATAAAACCGTTGACATAATACTAAGGCAACTGTATCTCTCTGAGATTTTGTAATGAGTGGGATCCCTAAAAGTGAGATGAGAGTAACTTGTTTCCATTGACTGCCGCTTCTATTCTAACTCGAGATAGCTCTGATATAGCTAGATCAAAGCTAGTATCGGTATGTGTGAGTGTGCTTCAGTCACACTGCCCAACTGCAGTTTAGACATACCCTATGATTTTCTACCTCTTGCCTTTCTTAATAACTGATATATTTCACTTTGTTATAATGACGAATAAGTACTAAGTTAACATGTTGAATAAGTGGTCTTTTTCTTTCTATAAAATTGCTTTATAGAGTGAGGATTCAGTAAAGGGTCCAAAGAACAATGAACTGACATAAATCTAAATATAAATAATTTTTGATCTTTCATTTGTAATTAGCAATAATCACTGAAAAACATGTGTCTGCAACTATCTGATGTGGAAGAAAGAAATCTAATTATGGACTGCAAATCTTTTAGATAAAAATACTGTGTGATTTTTACGGTTGTGGGTGCCAACATACTGATTAGAAATATGCTGTGTAAACTGCAATAATCATTATACTAATCAAGGATTTATGGGACCAAGGTACCATGGTCATGGATGCACTAAAAATGCACAGACAAATGATTGAAACTTTTAACAACCAAGCAAAGAGTAACTAAGAGTGTATATACACTGCAATTAAAAACCTGGGGCTGACTTGGGTGAAGAGGCTGTTTAACTGTGGTGTAGACATTCGGGCTCAGGCTGATGCCTAGGCTCTAGGATCCTGCGAGGTGGGAGGGTCCCAGAGCTTGGGCTTCAGCCCGAACACCTACATTGCAATTAAACAGCCCCTTAGCCTTAGCCCTGCCTGCTTGTGTCTGCTGGCACAGACCATCCACAGGTGTCTAATTGCAGTGGAGACATACCCTGAAAGACTTGGGTGGTTCCCAGGGCCAGATAAAGGTATAGGTACTAACGACCAATATTAGGGCCCCAGCACCTTGAATCATGTGATCACTTCAGAAGAATGTTTCTAGCCCTTATGGTTGCAGAGAACCTATGCATCTCAGTTTCTTCCCTACCCTCCAAAACAGGAGTGTGTGTGTGGCAGGAAAAGAGTACAGTGAACTCAGTCTTTCCCCACCTAACCAATGTTTACACCCCAGCTCCTGCGCCTCTGAGAGGATAAAGGTGGGGGCCTGCTGTTCCCAGCGGGAGGAGTTGCTCTTGTCACTCCTGGCTGAATGAAGGGGACACCATATTGCTGCCTTTAGAAAGGGAGGGTGGCACTACTGCCATTTGAAGTGGGGAATGAGGCCACAGCACTGGGGGTGAGGCCACAGGATGGATCCATGCAGGAGGTGGGGAGTTCATGTCATCATGTGCCTACAGCTCTGATTTGCCTTAATCCAGCCCTGGTGATTCCTTTGGTCTCTACAGGTAGTTAATGTGAGCATCCATTTCCTCCTGTATATTTCTATTATTGATACTGTCAGAAATTTATTCAAAGGAGCTTTAGAATTTTGACCAATATTTTTTTCTATTACAATTTTTCTTAAAGGTCTTTAACAATAGTTAGAGCTTAACTTCTCTGTATGAATTTTTGCACTGAATTGTGTGTAGAGTACACCTAAGTAGAGTCAAGGCACTTAAAAAATCTAAACTGAACCAAGACTGCTGGAAATTCAGGCTATGAAAAGTGTGTCCCCCTTCTGGTCCCATTAAATGCCAGCCAGTTTTGTCACTTCAATGGATTCTTTCTGTATTTCACTGCAACCTATGGTGACTCTGCCTAATACAGTATGTCCCTCTGCTTTCTTTTGTAGATCTTGGCAAGCAATAACTTTTGACAGACAACCTGCATCCTTCATCAGAATAGTTGGAACTCACAACACAGCTAATGAGGTATGGGACAGTTTTTAAGAGAGGAAAAACTATTATATTCTTGCTGAATATACAGATTTCATTCTATTTCCATAGTAAACTGCTAATGCTGCCTAAAATGTACCTATGTTTATTGCTGCTCTAGCAATCTAGTAATGAAGAGTATTTTGGTCACTTTGTCATTATCTTTCCAGACTGTACAGGTTTCTTTACAGCCAAATGTAAAAACCACTGTAGCACTCTGAGAGGCGGTAGCTAGGTTGACAGAAGAATTCTTCCGTTGACCTAGCAGTATCTACAATGGGGCTTAGGTCATCTTAATTACATCACAACAGTGCGTGAATATTTTCACAGCCCTGAGTGATGAAGTTAAGCCGACCTAATTTTGTAGTGTAGACCAGCCCAAAATGTTTGTCTGGCCTTCATCATGGCATTGTTGAACATTGCTGTAAGTTAGAAGTAATACTTAGCATACAAATGTTTATTTTTAGGAATGATCACACAATTATAAATGCATTGGGGAAGCAATATAGACTCTGATCGCTTGTTTTTTTATTACACAATATTAAGATGCCCTGTAAATAATAATAAAAAGTCTCATTTTCCAGAAGACGATCATGTATAAATAGGATTATTCTACTTATAAATCAGTGAGCCAAGCAATCAGTCAGCAATGACTATGTTGTGTGGTAATCAGGATAGCTGATTTTATTTATTTATTTATTTTTAATTCAGAATATTTAGAAACATCAAGTTGTGCACTAGTTACCCTGCAGTATGTAACCATGTGATCTTTCTGTTGTTACCCTGCTCCTCCCCACTAGTTTGAGACTCTGATTATATATTGTCTCAAATCAGACCCTATTTCTGCAATTATCTTTGGGGTGCCACTCAAAATGTGTAAAGTTAAGTGAGTACATGTGTATGTCTTAGCAGAGTCTTAGATTGTAAGCTGTTTGGGTCAGGAACCATGTTTTCCTGTGTGTTTGCAGAGCCACACAATGTGGTTCTGATTGTGTTCATGGCCCTTTCAGCATTATTGTAATACAGCTATAATTCAGACACTTCCTCTGCCCTCTCTTACAGAGGATTTTTACACTCCCTGGATCAGACTATGGTGAAGGTATTGGTCTTCTCTTCCATTCATGCCACTTCCAACACCTCCTCTTCCCACCCTTTTGCCTTTTTTGAGCAACACTGCATCCGACACTATTCTCCTGTCCCCCTCCATGTTAACTGTCAACTACCATCCACCGAACTCCTCCCCATCAGCCATGCTCTCTGATTTCAACTCTTTGCTCTCTCTTGCTTTCTTTCCTCTCAGTCTCCCACACTCCACATTGATGACTTCAGCTTCCATGTTGACAATCCTGCTGATCCCTTAGCTACACGTTTCCACACCCTCAAGCCCTCATTTGACCTGCAGCCCCGGTTCAATTGTCCCACTCATGAAAATGGCTATTCGTTTTACTTGTTCTTGCCCAAGCACCGCTCTCTTTCTGATCTCCTGTTGCTGAGTTCCCCTTCTCCGATCATTGTCTGATCTCTTTCAGCATCACCCATCAGTCCCCCTACTCCCCACATCCTGTCACTCAGTCTTTCTGTGACTTCCAGGCCATCAGTGTGGATAACTTCTCACCTGCTCTCAGCCTTCTCTTCCCTTTCTTCCTTTGATGGGGTTTTTGATTCTCTCCATGCTTCACTCTCCTCCACCCTGGACTGTTTTGCCCCTTTCTGCCATCACAAGGTCTCCTCTGTCAACCCCCAGCCCACCCCCAACATCTGCTTCCTGCGCTCACACTGCAGAGCATCTCTGGTGGAAATCCTGTGACTGGTCTGACTTCCTCCCTTGCAAATTAGTTCTCTCCTCCTTCAGTTCTGCCATCTTCCTAGGTAAACAACTTCAATTTAAGTGAATCTCACACCCACAATCTCAGCTGCCTTTTTGCCACCTTTGACTCACTCCTCAAACCCTCCGCTCCTCCTGCCTCCATTTCTCTCTCAGCACAGGATCTTGCTGATTTCTCTCAAGAGAAAATACAATGTGACCTTCCCCCTCCCCTCAGCTTCCCTTCCCTTCCCCAGGACAACTCTCCTCCTCCACTGTCACGGATGCAGAAGTTTATCTGCTCTCCAGCTCCTATCCCTCTATTTGCCCCGTGAATCCATCCCACACATTTCTTGATCACTCTCGTGCCCACTCTCATCCTCTCCCTTAATCTTCTCTTTAACCTCTCACTTTTGTCTGGTTCTTTCCAAGCATGTTTTAATCTCTCCCATCTTAAAAAATAACCAACCTTGACCCCACTTCTATCTCCAACTACCCCTTCCCCTTTCATCTCTAAGCTCATTGCATGTGTTGTCTACAATCACTGTCTGGAGTTCCTTTTCAATTCCATCCTTGATTCTCTCCAGTCTGCCTTCTGCCCATTGCATTCCACTGAAACCGCTCTCACCAAAGTCTCAAATTATCTTTTTCTAGACAAGTCTCAGAATCAGTACTCCATCCTCATCGTCCTTGGCCTGTCAGCTGTCTTCAGCACTAACAATGTGGGGTTCATTAAGTAACAAACCAGTGAATGAGAAAGAAATAAAATTTTAATAAAACAAACTGGAGAGTGTCTCTGATAAACTGCTGCACACAGCCATGTGGTGTTCTCAATCCCCGCCTCCAGAGCACATGTCCAAATTCCTATGTTCATAATATTGTCACTTATGAGGGAAAGTCTCTAAATTATAGTCTTCTACAAACACATCTCTACATCTTTCATCTTAAAGAAAAACAAATTAACTCTTATATACACATATATATACACATATATAAAAAGAGCTAACAATTATCTAATAACACATGCATTAAATTCTCTACCCATGTCGTGCATTTCCATAAACCCAATTTGTCAACTACCTAAAGAGGAGAGGTTACCAGTACATCACTCTGGAGTGTCTTTACCACTCACTTTCCTCAAATACCACTTCTCCAGGCAGGTTAGCAAGTCTCTATGAGTCTTTCAGGAGGCTTAATCTCCACTCTGATCTTCTCAGTATCACTCTTTCATTAGAATCTGAGTTGTTCTCTTGTTCCTTGACAGTTTCTCCTTTGTGTGTTGATAATAAAGGATCAGTCAGATGGGAAATACCAGAGTCCACATGTACTGTCAGTGTGTTGGAACTTTCTAGGTTTACTCACAGATCCCTTATATTACATCGAAATGTGTCCCCTGTTCTGTCTGGACTACATATGACCTTGGATACAGCTGTTCTTTAATGTTACCCATTTGGCCCCAAATATTCCATGTGTGATTCCTCAGGCACACTCTATCACCTGGGATACTGGGTACTTTTGTCAAAATAATATTTCTGCTTCCACTTCTGATTTTCTTTCATCTTCCTTATAGTTTCATTGTTCTGAGATTTCAGCAAGTTATCAGTAATTGGTAAATTAGATTTGATCCTTCTTCCCATTAACAGCTGTACTGGAGAAAAGTCATTCTCCAGGGGTGCACTTTGGTAAACCAGTAAAGCTTTCTACAAATCACCCCTGCTGTCAAAAGTCTTTTTCATAAGGCTCTTTACTGTCCATATAGACCTTTCCACAAATCCATTTGATGGGGTAATTTGGACTTGATGTTCTGTGATGAAAATCACAATCTATTGCAAGTTGCCTAAAATCTGCACTAGAAAATTGTGGTCCATTATCAGTAAAGACTTCATCTGGAATTCCATGTATGGACAAGATACCCTTCACACTGGCTGTCACTTACTCACTATTAGTACTGTGCAGTGTGCAAATTTCTGAATACAGAGAATAATAATCTGTGACTATTAAATGATCCTTTGAGTGCGAGGTAAATAAGTCAGTGCCTACCTTTTCATAAGGCCTTTGTGGAACTGGACGAAGACTCTGTGGCTCTGCTTCTTGGCATGGCTTGTATTTCAAGCATGAAAAGCAGTTTCCTACCATGTTAGCGATGTTGTGATTGATCTGTAGCACCTCTCGTGCTTGTTGTTTACGCTGTCTTCTTCTATCCAAATTAAAATCTCAGTCTATCTCTCTAACATCTGCTCATGGATGTCTAGCCATCAGCTAAAGTACTGCTAAAAGGGATCTGGGGGTCATAGTGGATCACAAGCTAAATATGAGTCAACAGTGTAATGCTGTTGAAAAAAAAAAAAAAAAAGCAAATATCATTCTGGGATGTATTAGCAGGAGTATTGTAAGCAAGACACAAGAAGTAATTCTTCCGCTCTATTCCACGCTGATTAGGCCTCAGCTGGAGTATTGTGTCCAGTTCTAGGCACCACATTTCAGGAAAGATGTGGACAAATTGGAGAAAGTCCAGAGAAGAGCAACACAAATGATTAAAGATCTAGAAAACATGACCTATGAGGGAAGATTGAAAAAAATTGGGTTTGTTTAGTCTGGAGAAGAGAAGACTGAGAGGGGACGTGATAACAGTTTTCAAGTACATAAAAGGTTGTTACAAGGAGGAGGGAGAAAAATTGTTGTTCTTAACCTCTGAGGATAGGCCAAGAAGCAATGGGCTTAAATTGCAGCAAGAGTGGTTTAGATTGGACATTAGGAAAAACTTCCTAACTCTCAGAGCGGTTAAGAACTGGAATAAATTGCCTAGGGAGGTGGTGGAATCTCCATCACTGGGGATAAGAGCTGGTTGGACAAACACCTGTCAGGGATGGTCTAGATAAGACTTATTCCTGCCTTGAGTGCAGGGGACTGGACTAGATGACCTCTCGAGGTCCCTTCCAATTCTATGATTCTAATAAGGTGGAGGACCTCCCTTTTGATAGGTCTGCATTGTTTGTGGACAGCACGATTGAAACTCTGTGAATGTTAAAGGACTCTAGGGCTACCTGACATTCTCTTGGTATCTATACACCTGCCCACAAGAGAAAGCTCAGCAAGTCCCAGATGGCTTGGAGATCCCATCTTGCTTAATGCCTGACCTTCCAGATGTCATATGAACCGCATCAGAAGAGACATCGATTCCAGAAAAGGAAACCATCCACCTCTCAGCCTTCCACCTCTCTCTTTCCACCTTCAAGCAGCAATTTTGACAGGCTAGTTGACGGCCTGAATTACCATCCTTCTCCTTACCAGCTGCACCAATTCACCTGCTTTCCTCCATTTGCTTCAGGTGGGCTGGGGACTTAATCATACAGAGAAGTGGGTTTTGGAGATTATTTCCACAGAGCACACCATCCACTTTACTAAGCTTCCACCAACAAACCCCCTATCCCATCGCTCTTCAGGGACCGTCACAAGAGCTTGCTTCATCGAGAAATAGATTCTGTCCTATGCTTGGGGGCTATAAAACCAGTTCCCATGCAACACAGATGAAAGTGATTTTATTCTGGGTATTTTCTGGTACCAGCAAAGAATGGCAGTTAGAGACTTATCCTAGATTTGAGGCTACTAATTCCATCACTAGAGCAAGGGGATTGGTTCTCAGCCCTTGACCTTTGGGATGCATATTTCCACATAGTGATCCATCCATCCCACAAACGATTCCCATGTTTCACTGTCAGTCAGGACCACTTTCAGTACCAGGTGCTTCGCTTTGGCCTGTCATCTGCCCCGAGGGTCTTTTCGAAAGTCATGTCAGTAGTAGCAGCACAGCACTGCAGGAAATATATTTTAGTATTCCCTTACCTGAACGTCACAGGCAACTTCCAAAGCCATAGATCTCTTCCTCAAATAGGCCCTACAGTTCAACATTCAAAAGTCCACTTTGACCACTCTGCAAAACTTAGAATTCTTAGGGGCTCATCTCAGTTCATTAACAGGAAGAGCCTATTTTTCTCTGCACAGGTTTGTGACCATTTCCAACATAGCCAGTACAATGCAACTCAGTTCCCAAACTCCAGTCAAGAACTGCTTTTAGGCTCAGGCTGTTTATTCACCAAACAAACACAGTTAAAATGTGCTTCTTTCCATACCCACCTGAGTAAAACAATCCCTCAACTGCTGGAAAGATTATCACAATGTGTGCACAGGAGTCCCATTTGCACATCCTCTCCCAGTGGTCATCATAATGACAGATGCCTCTCTACTAGGGTGGGGAATACATCTAGATGCTTGCACATCCCTGGGCAAATGGATGTTGCAAGAGACCACGCTGCACATCAACCTCCTGGAATTCAGAGCAGTCAGGTACGAGTCTCCAATTTTTACCTCTAATCAGGGGCAAACACATAAAGATCATGATAGACAACATATTATGCGTGTTTTATATTAATTGGCAAGGCGGAGCAAGAACCCTCCCTCTGTCTGCGCAAAGGATGTCAAGCTTTGAAATTGGTGCATACGCATCTAGGTCATCATCACAGCAGCCTATCTCCTGGAGGTTCAAAATGTGACTGTGGATGCACTTAGCAGGCACTTTTTCAAAGACCATGAGTGGGAAATAGACCCCAGCTTATTACACCACATATTCCATCAATGCAGCACTCCTCAGATTTGTTTGCCACAGAGTTAAGCAAGAAATGTACCCAGTTTTGCTTGAGAGACAGACTGGGTCACTGATCCTTGAGGGATGTTATTCACCTTCATTGGGTTGTCGGATCTCCTGTATGTATTCCTACAGACTCCTCTAATAGCCAATGTTCTCCTCAAAATAAAAAGAGACAAAGTCAGAGTCATCTTAATAATTCTGACGTGGCCCAGACTAACATGTATTCCTTACTTAATATAATTGGCCGTTTGCTCCGCGATCACTCTTCATGCCCTCCTCATCTCCTTTCCCAGTAAGGCAGGAAGATCCTTCACTCCAGTTTCACAGTGTTTTGTCTCAAAGCATGGTTGGTCGATGGTTCATGGGATTAGAGACCCACCTGATCAGAGGAAGTGTAAAAAAAAAAAAAAAAAGTACTATTACACAGGTGGAAAGTGTCTGTTCGCTGCACATACTCTCAAAAATGGACAAGATTTCTCTTTTGGTGTGACCTCAGATATATTCCAACGATGACCTCATCACTGCCAGATATACTGGACTATATCCTAACACTAAAAAGTTCTGTACTCTCACTGAACTCTGTCAGAGACCATCTAGCAGCCATCAGGGCTTTCAACTCTCCAATGGAGGGTTATTCCATTTTTGCCCACCCAATGACAGAGAGATTTCCGAGTTCCCTGAGGAACCTTGATCTGCAAGTCAAGCACCCTACTGTTCTTTGGAACCTTAATCTAATACCTAAATGCCTCACAAGAACCCCCATTTGAACAGATGGCTACCTACTCACTGCTCCATTTGTCAGTGAAAACAACATTCCTGATTTCCAAGTGATGGCTAAGTAGGGGCCCTTATGGCATGCCCCCCTTTCACAGTATTTTTTAAGGACAAGGTCATGCTGCGACCCCATCCAAAATGTTTATACCTAAAATTTCTTCCAGTTCCATACTAACCAACCCATTCTTTCACCTGTCATTCTTCCACCCTATGCCTCCCCTCGATAATCAAGAAGCACAGTTGTACACCCTTGACATCAGAAGAGCCCTGGCCTTCCATCTGGATAGAAAGACCCTGAAATTGTTTGTCTTGCTTGCTGGTAGATTAAAAGTGTCTGTAATCTCTAATCAAAGTCTTTCCAAGATGATATCCTTCTGCATTAATTCTTGCTACGAGTCTTGTAATATTCAAATATCTTTGAACATATGTATTTACTCTACGAGGTCCATTTCCACCTTTACAGCATTCCTCAAAAATGTGCCCATTATTGAAATATGTAAGGGCATCTATACGTACATTTGCTGAACACTACTCAATAAGTCATGACTTTGCTTCTGAGTGTTCAGCTCGGCTGTGCTTTCTTTGGTACTGGAATCAACTCTGAAGCACCCCGCACCACACCCACCTTAGAGTGAACTGCTTGGTAGCCACCTAATGTGGAGCACCCATAGGGACACTCCTTGAAGAAGAAACAGTTCTTTGAGTACTTGTTCATATCAGTTCTGAATCAGGTGTGTGCGTGCGCATGTGCACAGTAGCTGGAATATTTTTCCCCTAGCAACATCCGTGGGGTCAGCCTGGGCACCTCCTGGAGTTGTGCCTTCATGGCACCCAATAAAGGGCCCTCAATTCCTTCTTACCGCCAGTGACGATAGCTGGAACTTCCCCTTGCTCTGCTTCATCAAGCGGCTTAGCAGTACTTTTGGGTTTTGCTGTAGATAGTTCTAGTTGGTTAGGATAGCATAGTTAGTTCACTTATAAATTTCAGTTACGGTGGGTTCCTCCCCTCTCCCCCCGCCCCCCAATTTGTCACCAGGGCATGCCATGATCCCCAGGCTCTAAGACTTGCTATTCACATAGCTCAGATTGCATAGCTTAGATCGACTTTTCCCTTTAGTGTAGACAAGGCCTAAGTCTTTCAGATGTTTTTGGTATAACATTTGTAAGATACAACCTTTCCTATCCATCGACAGAGCTTAAGCTCTCATCCAGGCTCTCATCATCTTGTGTCTCAGTTACTGCAACATTCTGTTTTTTGGACTTGACAGGTGCTATCTTGTAGCACTCATTGCCATTCAGAATGCTGCTGCAAAGATCGTTTTCCTATCCCATCATTGTGACCATCTCACCCTTGTCTTTAAATCCCTTCACTGACTCCCTCTTCTCTGTTGTATCAAACATACGCCGTTTGTCTTCACTTTCAAGGCCCTTCACAGTCCCTCCCCACCCTTCCTGTCATCTCTTATTTAGTACTGTAAGGTTGACTCCTGCCTCCAATCAGTCCATGATGTCAGCCACTATCACTTACTTGTTAAATTTTCAAACAAGCACTTTCAGGCTTTCTGCCATGTTGCCCCTCATGCTTGGGATGAGCTCCCCGTCAACATCTGCAAAGCCACTTCATTATTTTTTTTTAGATTCCTCCTTCCAACTCTCCTTTGCAGTGTTGCCTTCAAAAAAATTGACAATGATTAGGCTGCTGGTGTGCTGAAACCACTGCCTATCATGTTGATCAATATTGTCTTGTTCTCCTGTGCCAATTAGCTGTATCCATCTGTTGTCTCTTGTCCGGTGCTTACATTGTAACCTCTTTGGGTCTTTTTTGTTCTGTGTTTGTACAGTGCCAAGCATGATAGAGTCCTGGTCCGTGACGGGCTCCTGGGGTGATTCAAATAATAATAAGTAATCAGTAAAGTGTATTATGTGACTTTCAGGTGGACTCTCGCAACTGTAGTGGTACTAGAAGTCAAGATTTCTGATTTTATTTACTATATGGGGATGTTTGTCCTAGGCAAGGCAACAGAAGGTATATAGAGTGAAATTTCACAAGTCAAGTCAGTACAAATGGCTGAGGCAATGGTTGCTATCATGCATACCTTTCGGAATCAGCAATCAGCACTGCCAACACTCAGCAGAAGGTTGGAAAGAGAATGAGCAAGAGACTGAAATGGGAAGAAGTACACCCTGGAAACAAAGATCAAAAATATTTTAAACACTAAAAATGTTTTAAAAATTTACATCTTGTTGTGAAGCTCAGTTTTCATTAGTGAGTTCTCTGAAATTTGGAGCCAGAATATCTTCCTGCCTCCCGTGGATTTGTTGAAAGTACACCATGAAAGCTTATTCCATTTCTGCTTTATGTAGACTGTCATATTTACACTCGTCAGTCTCTTTTGGTTGTCATCTCTTTACTAAAGATCACTAATATAAATTTATTCCTATACATATAACATTAGAATTCTGGGGACATTATAAATGTGACACTACATTGGTCTTGGAGACTGCACCTGAAATGGTGATAAAAGTTAGATCAATTCCCTTTCCCTCCAAAATTCATCTGTACTAGCTCCTGTGACTAAGCAATAGATGAGCTACAGATGCAGAATTTACTTTAAAGCTGTGAATCAACTCTGTGATTATGTCCTGGTTTTGGGACTGAGTATCTGTGAAAGAATATTTCATAAGTTTGGATGATCATTTCCAATACCCGTTTCTTGTTTTTATTTCTAACTGATTTCACTTTCACCACTGAATACTTTGTCCAGTTTTACAAAGCTGTTCAATGAAAGGCACAGTATCCTGCCTACAGGGAAAACTGCATCTTAAACCCCTTTTTTCCTCACGGAGTGCACCCTTTAGGTGACAGGCGTGGCTTCTTGCACCTCACTCTGGGAGGAACAGTGCAGTCCAACCACTCTTAGATTGGATTTCTGGTCTGGAATCTCCCTGGTTCCCAATCATGTTCGTGACACAGGTCCAACTTGGTGTTGTACCTGTCAGAGTTTCTCTTCGGGAGCATATGTGATAGTGCACGTTTGTACGTTCACAGAAACAGCACCTAAAACAAGACATTATGTTTTCATTCCTTTTAAGGTACAAAAGCAAGAAAAGCAAAGGCTAAAAACAATAAAAGGCCAACACAAATGGATCTGTCTTACACCTTCAGCTTTCCTTGCCATCTTTTATGAATTCCTCTCAGGCCACCTACCTCTCTTTCTGGCAGGAAAAGCAGCCAATCCTGCAGCAACAGGCTATGTATCAGTGTGCCTCAGTCCATCTGTCAGCTTTCACTGACACAACCTGGGTAACCACTCCTTTCTTTCCTAACATTTGTGAGGTTTAGGATCCCCTCTGATCCTAGGCCCAGCCTTGGAAAGAGTTAACCATTCTAGTTTGGATGGAGCCAGACGGGATATTCTCCAGTTCATCATTCCCCCCATTGTTTCCTCAAGGAGCCTTCTCTTTGCCATTGTTTTGTTCCCTATGGGTTTCATTCTTTACAGACTCCTTTGATTTAATTCCTGACATTTCAGAAGGTTAATATCAAGCAGATAACTCTCATTCTCCACAAACCATAAATGAAGTTTGCAGTAATTTAGGAACATAGGAGCTGCCGTACTGGATCAAACCAGAGATCGGTTTAAGTGGTATCCTGTCACCAACAGTAACCAGTATCAGAAACTTCAGAGGAAGGCCAAGAAAGTGTGCAATAGGCATTTATGAGCTATTCTGCCCATAGGATAAGTTTCATCCTGATCCCCAATAGCTAAAGGTTGGTTAAGACCTGACGCTCAGGGGGCTTTTTAGTGCAATTCTCTGTAGAAATTGGTACTATTTCTAAGGAGCTGTATAGTAGTTTATGTAGAGCACATTGCCTGGGGTGAAAATTCCTTCTGTACGTGCAAATTCATTACACATTCTGGCTCTCCACACTGTAGCTTGTATTATAAAGGTCGGAAAGAGACCGTGGTGCCCATTTAGGTCATTCCCTCTTTTGACACTAAGAACTGTATTCCAAAGTCAACTTTGTTCCAAATAATTATTTTATTTCTGTTAAACTCTACAAGAGCAATATTATGAGAGTTGCACCTATCACTCCACTTGGTTGTTTTGCTATATATTAAGTAACTGCTCAGAAGAATCCCATCTAAATTCCCTATTGCCTGCCTCTTCACTAGTATTAAGATGTGAGCCCTTATGTTGTTTTTTAAATAATAAGATGGCCAGAACATTGCATAGTATTCCAAAGCTAGCCTCAATAGTCTCTTCAATAAAAACCAAAGCAGTTTTCTCTTATTTATATAGTGTTTGATCCCGCTGTTTTATTTTTTGTAAAGCCATATGCAACAGGATCTACAGTCTTATTGTCTACTACCCCACATCTTCAGTGATCATTGAGGTTGTAATCTTTTTTGGTTTTCTCCTGAGTTTCATATCTTAAATGTCTCTGCATTTACTGAAATGCAATGAATTGTCTAAGTCACAGATACAGTATAGTGCGTAAAATCATTCCTCTAACCCAATAGCCTCCTCCATCTACCTTTAACTGTCTCCTTTTGGATATACCTTAATTGTTGGCACTTAATATTAATTTACACTACAGCTCTATTACACTGCTCTGACAGTGTAAAGTGGCCCTAAAGTGGGAGTAAATTATATTTACACGAAGTTTAAGACCACAAATACAATTTACATCCATTTTAGGGCCACTTTATGCTCCCAGACCAATATAAATGGGCCTTAGTGTAAATGAGAATCAGGTCCTTTTTCTTTTATTTTAATCTCTTAGTTCATAAAAGCCGCTAACGTACCGTGTTTTACATATGGTTACAAATCAGGAAAGAAAATGTTAAGCACTCACATTCTGAACTTTTCTTCCTAAACTGGCTCTTTCATGTTGCACTCTATCAGAAACTTTTCTTCAAGACCAAAAAAAATTAGTTTTACTGTTTGCCTTTCCCCCATCAGCTATTTCATTTCTTCAAAACAATATAGTATTTGTTTGACATGATCTTCGTTCTGTGAATGGATGCACACTTCATTAAGTCACACCTTTCCAGGTGTTCTCATATTCTCTCTGATTCACATTTCCATTATTTTTCTCCACTGTGAAGCTTAATATTTCAAATCTATAGTTCCTAGATTATTAGTAGGACTGGTTTAAGGTTTTCAACAGCATGTTGCTGCACATGACACCGTCGGAACTGGCAGTCATACTCCATGTTACTGGAAAACATGTGAAAATGGCAAAATGATTATATTTTATGGTGTTGAAGTGAATGTACAAGACTAATGCAACAAACTAAGGAAGCAGAATGACCTAGTAGAATGAACAAAAGACTGGGAACCGTTAGGGACCAGGATGTAGGCAGTCTTGCCTATTGGCTGGAGCAGGAGTAGTGTCTAGTGGCTTGAGCAGGAGTCAGGCCAGGAATCAAAGCTGAGGGTCAGAGCTGGGTTAGCTGGAGTGAAGCAAGGCTAGGAACAGGGCAGGATCAAGTCTGGGAACAAGCAAGTGTAGGTGCTATAGCTGCTGTGGGCAAATGTTTGAGCAGCCAGCACCCTGCTATTGGTCTTAAGAGTAGGTCTGGTGATCGCCTCAGCCAATCAGGCAGTTTGGCCAATCAGGCAGCTCACTTGGGGCTCAACTGGTTCATTATATGGCCTGAGGGTTAAGCTAGCAGGTAAACAGGCTAGCTGCAGGACCTTATTCCTGACAGTATCCCCTCCTTGAAGGGCGTTTCCCAGGGGTATCAGGGCCAGAACTGTCAGGAAAGGTTTTGTAAAATTCCCGCAAGCAGGCTCAAGGCATGAATATTTTCCACTTGTTCCCAGGATCATTCATCCAGACCATAACCATCCCTGTCCACTAAGTACTGGAGTTTCCTTCTGATGTGTCGGGAGTCAAGGATCTGTCAAACCAAATATTTTTCCTGCCCCTGGACAGTGATAGGTGGGGGTGATGAGGTGGACCAGGGCAGAAATGGGTTCTTGATATAAGGCTTGAGGAAGGAGACATGGAACTCTGTGTGGATCCAGAGGGACTCAGGCAATTGTAACCTGAATGCCACTGGATTGACCTGTTCCAGAATCTTGGACCCAGACACTGGTGGTCTAATTTAGCCAACGGGCGCATTGACCTAAGTTTCCAAGTGGATAGCCAAACCTTGTAGTGTATGGCAAGAGTGGGAGTAGCCTGGCAATCCTGGTTGGCATGGGGTTTAAGCCTCCTTAGCAGATGTCAGGTGTTCCTTCAATTCTTGGTGTATTTGACATAGGTGGGAAGTTAAATCTGCAGCAGCAGGTACAAGAGACTTTGCAGGAATATCTGGGTGAAAACAAAGATGAAACCCATCATTGGCAAAGAAGGGACTTTGTTGGCTGGAGGCATTATCATACACAAATTCAACATAGAGAAGAGGGGAAACCCAGTTGTCTTGATGATAGTTCAAAAGCAGCAAAGGTATTGTTCAAGGATCTGGTTGACCCATTCTGTTTGCTAGTTGGTGTGCAGATGGTATATAGATGAGATGAGGGATTCTATGCCCAGGAGCATTAGACGCTCCTGCCAGAAACTGGAGATTAACTGAGGTCCCTGGTCTTCTTGGCAATCTGTGGTAATGAAAAACTCTTCCTAGGAAAAAGCAAGCCATTTCTGGGGCAATAGGGATGGCACAAAACGGGATGATTTGTGCCATCTTGATGAAAAGATCAACTACAACCAAGATCGTTGTGTACCCCTGAGAGCAAGGCAGCTCCACTATGAAGTCCATGGACATAGTGATCCACAGTGGATATGATGGAGTTGGAGAAGAGCAAGCGGTTTCAAGCATGGGCTCTTGGTTCAGGCACCAAGATTGCAGGGTGTTTTATCACTTTTTGACAGAGGTGTGCAGGCCCAACCATCAGAAAGTCCTTGACACCAAGTTACAGGTCTTGAAGTGGCCAAAGTGACCAAGAAGTGGTGATTCATGGCTTAAAGCCTAAGCTGTCCCCCCAGAACATGAATACAGCCTTTCTGGAAGAGGACATCATCCTGTATTCTAAACTCTGCAACAGGCTGGGTACCGGCATCATCAAGGAATGGGTGGATCTAAGCTGTGAATGGGTCATTGGGCTGCAAGGAATAGAGGAAGACATCAGGTTGCTGTCTGTTGTCCCATTAACAAAATTGGACACCTTAAGAACTGTTGAAGGAGTTCGCCTGCCAGAGTCAAGGTACTCATCCTTGCAGGACAGGTTTTTTGACACTGGATGACAGGTAATTATTAAATTGAGCCAGGCAAACAAGAGGGACCAGCAGACCTCTCATTGGTTAAGGTGCCTGACTGTCCAAAGGTATTCCAGGTTCTTGTGATCTCTGAGGACTTGTACAGGGAACCTGGGCCCTTCTAGAAGACGGTGCCATTCCTCAAAGGCTGCCTTTATGGCTATCAGCTCCTTTTCCCTATATCAAAGTTTCTCTCCATATGAATTAGCTTATGTGACTAGAAGGCATGGGGGTGCAGTCATCTGCTGGCTGGGACAACACTGCATCCAGAGCAAAGTTTGACACTTTGGCCTCTATTGTAAATAGTTTTGTGGGGTCAATATGGGTGCCATAGTGAAGCTCTCTTTTAGTTGCTTGAAGTTGGATTGGGCTTCTAGGGACCAGGTGAACCAGGCTCCCTTACTTAGCAGGACAATCACAGGGTGACTAAACTAGGAAAGCCCTTGATAAATTTCCTGTGAAAACTGGCAAAGCCCACAAATTGCTGTACCCCATGGAAGTCCTTTGGAGAGGCCCAGTTGCCTACGGCCTCTTTAGTCCATGATCTTTAGTCCATGATTATCCCTTTGGGTCAGATGATATACCTGAGGAATTCAATTGTATCTTGGTCAAACTCTCACTTCTCAGGCTTAGCATACAGACAATTTTGAAGGAGTCCCTCTAGGATGTTGCATACGTGATGATTGTAAAAGGCCTGATTTTCTGAAAAGATGAGGAAACAAGCAGGGAGAACTGGAGGTCCTGGTGAAGGCAAGGAATTATGACGTGATTGGAATAACAGAGACTTGGTGGGGTAACTCACATGGCTGGAGTACTGTCATGGATGGTTATAAACTGTTCAGGAAGGACAGGCAGGGCACAAAAGGTGGGGGAGTAGCACTGTATGTAAGGGAGCAGTATGACTGCTCAGAGCTCTGGTATGAAACTGCAGAAAAACCTGAGTGTCTCTGGATTAAGTTTAGAAGTGTGAGCAACAAGAGTGATGTAGTGGTGGGAGTTTGCTATAGGCCACCGGACCAGGGGGATGAGGTGGACGAGGCTTTCTTCCGGCAACTCACAGAAGCTACTAGATCGCATGCCCTGGTTCTCATGGGCGACTTTAATCATCCTGATATCTGCTGGGAGAGTACTACAGCGGTGCACAGACAATCCAGGAAGTTTTTGGAAAATGTAGGGGACAATTTCCTGGTGCAAGTTCTGGAGGAGCCAACTAGGGGGAGAGCTTTTCTTGACCTGCTGCTCACAAACCAGGAAGAATTAGTAGGGGAAGCAAAAGTGGATGGGAATCTGGGAGGCAGTGACCATGAGTTGGTCGAGTTCAGGATCCTGACACAGGGAAAAAAGGTAAGCAGCAGAATACGGACCCTGGACTTAGACTTCGACTCCCTCGGGGACCTGATGGGTAGGATCCCCTGGGGGAATAACATGAGGGGGAAAGGAGTCCAGGAGAGCTGGCTGTATTTCAAAGAATCCCTGTTGAGGTTACAGGGACAAACCGTCCCGATGTGTCTAAAGAATAGTAAATATGGCAGGCGACCAGCTTGGCTTAACAGTGAAATCCTTGCGGATCAGGAGGGCCAAATCACACCTGGAGCTGCAGCTAGCAAGAGATGTTAAGAGTAACAAGAAGGGTTTCTTGAGGTATGTTGGCAACAAGAAGAAAGCCAAGGAACGTGTGAGCCCCTTACTGAATGAGGGATGCAACCTAGTGACAGAGGATGTGGAAAAAGCTAATGTACTCAGTGCTTTTTTTGCCTCTGTCTTCACAAACAAGGTCAGCTCCCAGACTGCTGCGCTGGGCAACACAGCATGGGGAGTAGGTGGCCAGCCCTCTGTGGAGAAAGAAGTGGTTAGGGACTATTTAGAAAAGCTGGACGTGCACAAGTCCATGGGGCCGGATGCGTTGCATCCGAGTGTGCTAAAGGAGTTGGCGGCTGTGATTGCAGAGCCATTGGCCATTATCTTTGAAAACTCATGGCGATCGGGGGAAGTCCCGGACGACTGGAAAAAGGCTAATGTAGTGCCCATCTTTAAAAAAGGGAAGGAGGAGGATCCTGGGAACTACAGGCCAGTCAGCCTCACCTCAGTCCCTGGAAAAATCATGGAGCAGGTCCTCAAGGAATCAATCCTGAAGCACTTACACGAGAGGAAAGTGATCAGGAACAGTCAGAATGGATTCACCAAGGGAAGGTCGTGCCTGACTAATCTAATCGCCTTCTATGATGAGATAACTGGTTCTGTGGATGAAGGGAAAGCAGTGGATGTATTGTTTCTTGACTTTAGCAAAGCTTTTGACACTGTCTCCCACAGTATACTTGTCAGCAAGTTAAAGAAGTATGGGCTGGATGAATGCACTATAAGGTGGGTAGAAAGTTGGCTAGATTGTCGGGCTCAACGGGTAGTGATCAATGGCTCCATGTCTAGATGGCAGCCGGTATCAAGTGGAGTGCCCCAAGGGTCGGTCCTGGGGCCAGTTTTGTTCAATATCTTTATAAATGATCTGGAGGATTGTGTGGATTGTACTCTCAGCAAATTTGCGGATGATACTAATCTAGGAGGAGTGGTAGATACGGTGGCAGGTAGGGATAGGATACAGAGGGACCTAGACAAATTGGAGGATTGGGCCAAAATAAATCTGATGAGGTTCAACAAGGATAAGTGCAGGGTCCTGCACTTAGGACGGAAGAATCCAATGCACCGCTACAGACTAGGGACCGAATGGCTAGGCCACAGTTCTGCGGAAAAGAACCTAGGGGTGACAGTGGATGAGAAGCTGGATATGAGTCAACAGTGTGCCCTTGTTGCCAAGAAGGCCAATGGCATTTTGGGATGTATAAGTAGGGGCATAGCCAGAAGATCGAGGGATGTGATCGTTCCCCTCTATTGGACATTGGTGAGACCTCATCTAGAGTACTGTGTCCAGTTTTGGGCCCCACACTACAAGAAGGATGTGGAAAAATTGGAGAGAGTCCAGCGAAGGGCAACAAAAATGATTAGGGGTCTGGAACACATGACTTATGAGGAAAGGCTGAGGGAACTGGGATTGTTTAGTCTGCAGAAGAGAAGAATGAGGGGGGATTTGATAGCTGCTTTCAACTACCTGAGAGGTGGTTCCAAAGAGGATGGTTCTAGACTATTCTCAGTGGTAGAAGAGGACAGGACAAGGAGTAATGGTCTCAAGTTGCAGTGGGGGAGGTTTAGGTTGGCTATTAGGAAAAACTTTTTCACTAGGAGGGTGGTGAAACACTGGAATGCGTTACCTAGGGAGGTGGTAGAATCTCCTTCCTTAGAAGTTTTTAAGGTCAGGCTTGACAAAGCCCTGGCTGGGATGATTTAATTGGGGGGGATTGGTCCTGCTTTGAGCAGGGGGTTGGACTAGATGACCTCCTGAGGTCCCTTCCAACGCTGATATTCTATGATTAAGATAATACAAAATGGTGTAGCATGTCCCTGAAGATATCATTGATGAAATGCTAAAAGATTGCCAGGGAATTGCACAGGCCAAATGGCATAACTAGCTATTTGAAATGTCTCTACCCGGTATGGAAGGTGGACTTCCACTCGTCAATCTTCCTAACCCGTACCAGGTTATAAACTCCATGGAGGTCTAACTTTGTGAAGACCATGGAAGAGCTAAGTCATTGAAAGAATTCCCTGATAGGGGACAGGAGTTACCAATTCTGTTTGGTAACTTTGTTTAGCTTGCTGTATTCCAAACAGGGCATTAGAGATCCATCCACCTCTTTTACAAAGAAGGTCAGTGCCCCAGCCAGAGATATGGATGGATGAATGAAATCATTTTGAAGGTTCTTTTGAAGGCAGCTTCAAAAAGAGAGTAGGTATAACCAAAAGAGATCTCCACTTCCAGATAAAGATTAATGGAGCAGTCATAAGTGGATGGGGTGGCAAGGTGTACACATTCTTCTTATAAATTCTTGGTATTCAGCAGGTATCACTGAGGTGGCAGGAAGGGGTGCAGAGAGTACAGAGATTCCCTGTGAACTAATGGCCTCAGATTTTCTGAGGAGGCAGAGTGAGCACAGAGATCTTCTGGTCCAGGGCTGAGTATTGGGAGACATGATTGCTGACAATGCAGGGAGCTGAAATGTACTGCATCTGCCCGCCAATGGATATGTGGATTGTGGGTGGCAAGCCAGTGCATGCTGAGGATAATCTGAGAGTGTGGTGCTTGGATGAGCCCAAACTGGAGGATAGTAACCTCCAAGAGGGCAGTCTGGTGGGTAACCAGGCCCTACAAGAGAAGTGTCCCTTCGATACACTCCACCGAGTATGGAGAGCTTTCACACCTGGATGGGCATTGCATGTGCTCATGCAAAGTCCAAGTCCATGAAATTACTGAAGCAGCCAAATCAACCAGCGCTTCTAGGCGGACCTCAGATATGGTGGGGTGTCAAAGTTAGAGGGAGAGTCGGAAATGTGTCAGGTTCTGGTTAGCTGTTGCCAAAGTACTGGCAGACAAATATCAATATCAAGTACTCGGGGGAGGGGAAGAACATCAACCCAGGCATCTTTGTTGGGGCTGAGACATGGAATTCGCTGGGGCAGGACAGCCCAATGCGAAGTGTCCTGGTTCTCTGCAGTACAGGCATAAACCTGCCATTTTGTATGTCTTTTTTTTCTTCAGCCTTGGAAAGGGAGGACTGGGCATGGGCAGTCTGTGGGGACAAAGCCTGTGGTTAGTAAACTGGGGTTAGGAAAACCAATGGGCCACAAGAGGCTGAGCTTCACTCTTGGCAGTGCTCCGTCAGACGGTGATCACTCTTAATGCACAGTTCTATTATACTGTCCAGGCCAAGCAAGGACTCCATCTGTGCCAGGTCATCTTCGTTTTTTTCATGGCAGCCAAGCTGGAAGTGGTAACACTGCAAGCCTCTTTCCATTCTGTGTCTGCTGCCAGGCCCTGAAAATTTGTGGCAAACTTGGCAACCAATCAGCTCCCCTGACGCAATGCTTGAAGCACAGCCTCTGCTGTGCATATGTGATTTGGGTCATCAAAGATTACCACCATGGCTTGCACAAAGTTTTCAAACTGACCCAAGAGAGGGCTAGATTTTTCCATGAGCAGGGGAAGCCCAGGCCAGGGCCTCCTCAGTCAGCAAGCGGATGATAAATTCTACTTTGGCTTGGTCAGTGCTCTTCATTGCAACAGAAACAGAAGCCAGCACAGATTCAGAAATCCACAGAATTTGCTACAGTCACTGTTGAATTTATCTGGCAGTGGAATCTTTGGTTCATGGGGAGCAGGGGACAGAGCTGCAAATTGTGCAGCTTGTGCTTGCAAGGCCACATTCTACACCTGCAGGGCAGCAATCTGAGCCTGCAGCTCCTACACTGCACCCACTATCTGTGATGGGAAAACATTTGTCATGGTGGGATCTAAGCCAGAGAGAACTGAACCCCTTTTCCTCTGATGGGTTCCTCTTGGTGGACTGATCAAACAGTTAGGGACTGGGAAATAGGCAGTAAACACTGGTTGTTGCAGCAAGAGTCAGATCTAGTGGTTGAAGCATGAGTCAGGCCAGGAATTGGAGCTGAGGGTCAGAGCCAGATTACCTGGAGTGAGGCAAGGCTGAGTCCATGGCAGGAGCAGGGCTGGATCTGAGTTTAGAACATGGGAACAAGAAGGCTAAGGAGCGATCACAGCCGTGAGTGGATGCATTAAGCAGCTAGTGCTTTGCTGCTGCTGTGGGTCTTAAGAGCATGTCTGCTGATATCTTCAGGCAGTTGGGTGGTTTGGCCAATCAGGCAGCTCTGTTAGGGCCTAGCTGCACTGGTTAGACTGCCTGGGAGTTAACCTAGCAGGTGAGCAGGCTGGGATTCCTTGTTCCTGAAAGGAGCTGAGAGCTGGTAGATGAAACTCTGGCCCCATGGAAGTCAGTGGTAAAACTGCCATTGATTTCAGTGGGGCTGGGAGTTCATTCCATGTGTTCTAATCCTAGCTTTACCCTTTCCATGTTGTGTGGCTTTGGGCAAGTTACTCTCTTCCTTCCTGTTTTCCTCATCTGTAAAGTGGGTAAATAATACTTACATACCTGTGAGGTAAGTGTGTAAGGATTATTACCTAGTTAGTGCTTATAAAATGTTTTTAAAAAATGTAAAATGCTATGTATTAGTAAGCATTAAGTAAAAAAATGTTGCACAAATACAAAGATATGCAACTTCTTATGAGCTCAAGAATGCTCTAATTTGAATTGCAGCCTGGTACAAGCCAGGCTGCCACCTGTATGTTTTGAGTAAGATGTCTTAAAAGATAAAGAATCTGATTCCTGCTTAATTATAGGTATTGCACAAGCTTCTCTCCAATCTGCCACTACCTTCCCTGTTTCCAAACGATTTGAGATATGTCTGAAGAACATGAATATTTGCCATTTCCTTTGGAGCTTTGGTCTTTATAAGCATGTGACTGTAAAGTTTGTTGTTTTTTTTTTAACTCTTTGGACGTTAGATTTTGTTTTAATTACCTATTTAGCATGATCCTGATTTCCTTCAGCATTGTATCTGCTTCCTCTGGGAAACGTGTGTCTACTTCTGGCTCTCATCTTTTGTGAACGATAAGGCAATTAATTCATTAAATTTTTAGCAGAATTTACTACTTCTGTCAAATTCCCCTAATGCTATCTCTTGGAGGCCCTAATACCTTTTTCACTGACCTTTTGTTCCTGATGTACTTAGAATTGCTCTTCCATTCATTTATCTTAACTTCTTATTAAAAGTTTCTTGTATTCTCTACCTCCATTTTTAATCTCTCCACTAATTTCACTTTGTAATCCTCTTTTGAATTTGACATCGTATATCTCACCGACTTTGTCTCTCTTCCTTTAGTCTTGATTTTATTTTATACCACCATGTTCATTCATGTTAGCATTTTTCTTCTACTCTTACTGTGCTTATCACTAGATGGCAGGCATACATTAATATATTTTTGAAAACTTCCCATTTCTCCTGTGGTCTTTTCTTTTTTTTTATTTGATCCGATTTCACCAGCCTTTTCCCACAGTCTTCCAAAATTTGTTATTCTGTTTTTATCATGTCCTTTTATTACTCAGAAGTCAATGACTGCTCTTCTTAAAGGATTGTATTCTTTTCCCTTTGAAGTCTGATGGCCAAACTCCCATTGACTTCACAGAGAGAAGAATTAGGTCCCTACTTCCTTCCTTTACATAACATGCCACATCTAAGCTGCTGTTATCATAGTGTATATAAATGTGTTACTCAGTTTATTCCCCCTGTTTAATGTGTCCCAGTTTGTTTAGATTATTGATACACAGCAGTATCTCGTTGTTACTGTTCTGTTCTTTTCACAAATCGGTTTTGATTTGTTACATGACTTCCTCATCCTTTTAATCAATCAGATCAGATGCTCTTTGGAAAATTCTTACCATTCACTTCCTGCCTTTATCATATCTATATTCAAGCCATAAATTATTCTGCTCCTTTCATTTTATTCCTTCAGAATATTTTATCTCAGTTACATAGGAAATTAATCTGGGCACATGCTTTGAAATTAATCTGGGCACATGCCGCTTGTGTATCATTCTTTTTCAGATGACCAGATTTATTTGCCCGTAAATAGTAGACTTCTTGATTGAAACAGTGTAATTTTAAACAAAATGGGCTGCTGACAGCCTGTTCTCAATGAGGAGTCCTCAACTCTAGGATGTACTTCCCTACTTGGTCTGTCAGAGCTTGGATTTTATGACTTTTAGAGCATAATCTGTGTTTTTTCCACACTTTTCTCAGGATGGCAGTGGATGGTTGAGTGTTTTTTGTAGTTGGTAGGTGACATTGAACTATTTTGTAAATGTTTTTATTTAATTATTATAAACTCTTCTGTCCATTCCTGTGTTTTTTTCCATTTATTGACAGAATTGAAAGCCATAAATTTCAGATGAAATATTGGGTTTTGGTATATTTCAATACAAAAAGTTTTCATTGGCTTTTTTCCTTGTACTTGTCAGTCTTTCTATTTTTTTATAAATAAGAAAAAAGAACATTTATTCTCCTCAGGTCTTTTTGTCATTGGTTTATTGTGACTGAAAGTTTTGGATGATGTCCCTGATAGACCAGTGCCATGTCTGCTGGAAGAGGCCTCTTGTCCTCAAACAAATGTAGGGGAGTTTGGCTCTCCTTATTTGGATGCCAGAACTTCATCAAATTTCCCAAGAGAAGCACAAGAAATCCTCAGATTAGAGGATAATACTGAGTTCTTGGTTCCTGCTTTTATAAAGAAGCACATGCATCATTGTTTGTTTTTACTTTATCTGTGGTTACATATATAAATCAAATACTGAGTGGAATTGATACATCCAGGACTGTTCTTCTGAATACTCCCCCCTCTTCAGCAGTGTTGCTCTATATATGTTAAAGTGAAACAATAATAAAACACCTCTTGAGTCCACAGTAGTGTCAATGTGGCAGCTTCTGAGGTGAACATTACAGCCTGGTATGAAAAAGAAATGGTAACAATGAAAGGTATAATTTAGGAGACAAGTTTTTCTGATTTTATAGATTGATATCAGCTAATGGTTAGTAATAGCTACTGTATAAAAAGATGTATCACTATATAAATATAAGATGAAATTTTAAATGAGAAACTCTATTTGCATAGGACATTGTGGGAGCATGGAGTGTCTCGATTTCCAGACCTGTGCCCTACCCATTTTGACCATACCACCTTGCTAGGAAAGCAGTGTACTATAAAGATGCATTGATCAGTTATAGTCCATTCCCTTAAATCCTGATACTTGTAATGGAAGCTAGAAAAATGGCAGTGGCTGTTACCTTCAAAACTTTAAAGCCTAGCAAATAATCACAGTCTTTGAGAAATCTATTTAATGAAAGACAGCACAGCAACGCAATTGCAAATGCAGAGATGAGTTTACAAAAGAAGCTAACATTATATATATCACACCTAGAAATGGAGAGAAAATAACAGAGCAGACGACAAAAAAAAATTGCAAGAATTCTGGCACCAAGAAAGACACAAGAAATTATAATAAGAGAGCTACAGAGAACATGACTGTGAATAAAGCTCTCTCGGTTTCATACACGCTGTTGGGTTCTAAATTAGCTAGCAACTCTCAGGAAAAAGATCTAGGGGTTACTGTAGATAGTTCAATGAAGATGTCTGCTCAATGTGCAGTGACAGTGAAAAAGACTAATAGGATTCTAAATTGTATTAAAGACAGGGTAGAAAATAATAGATAATATTATACTGGTCTTGTATAAATCAATGATCTGTCTACACTTTGTGTGCTTTGTTTGGTTTTGGTCATCTGACCTCAAAAAGGATGTTGCTGAACTTAAAAGGCCTAGGAAAGGACAGCTAAGATTTGAAGAGGTTTCAGTGGGTTTATGTGGCTATGAGATGAGATTTAAATGTTTTGGACTGTTTAAGAGGAGAATAAGAAGAAGCATGATAGCATACAAAATAATGAATGGATTAGTAAAAACTAAGCAGGCATCCCTCTTCAGCTAGTGCCATGACAGAAGAACAAGAGGACACTCAATGAAATTGATTGGCAGCAAATTTAAAATTAATAGAAGGAAAGATTTATTTACACAGTTGGTGGTAAACCTGTGCAATTGACTGTCATGGAAAAATCATTGAAGCAAACAGTTTAGTGGCATTTATAAGGACCCACTGAATAGCTACATGAACAGGTGTTCTATAAGCAGCTATACTAACCTAGGAAATATGGTGAAAAATGTTGAAAGGGAAATCTTCCTGTTTTAGGGCCTAAGATAATCACCTGCAGGGTCTGGAAGGAGTTCCCCTATGTACTGCTTGCACAATGATCACATCTTGAAACATCAATTGTTGGCTGCTACTTGAAGCAGAATTCTGCATTTGATGAAGCAATGGTCTCCTTGGACCTGGCAAATCCTGTATTTCTGTGTACTGCAAAATATTGCATCTGCTGAGGTGTTGCTGAATACAGTAGAGGGCAGTCATGAGATAACATCATCTGCATTACAATGTCACTTTAATTCATAGATAATGTGGATGTTCAGCCTTTCTGGAGTTTAATTAAGTCATTTTCATTGTCATTTGATAGCTTTTAGATTATAGATATGCTGCTTTGCAAACTAAAGGATTTTTCCAAATCACCAAAATGTCCTCATATGCCTCAGAACTATCTAACTGAATTCAGGCTCAGCACCTCAAACTAAAGGCTACCAGACATAAAGGCTTATCGGCTAAGGCCTTCTCCCCCTACATGGCTGTTACTCGCATTTGTTTCAACCCTAACAGTTGTGGGTTCTGAACACAGGCTGTTAAGCCCACGATGAAACATTCTAGCTTGGATCAGCCCTTTGGCACTGGCACGTTGCCTGCATGCTTCACTGAAGGTGTTGTTTAGTTCTGTTCACACTTTCGCTACTGTTAATTGTTTTGCTTATCTCTTCATTTTTTTCCCCAGGTGTTTCACTGTGTGCATTTTGAGTGTCCAGCACAAAACAGTGCCCACAAGGAAGAGGGTAACGAGGAAGTGGCAACAGCAGAACTGGGCACTGGCACACAACAGCTTGTTTCTCGCCCAGTTCGAGCCTCAAGCACCAGTTCTCTGCACTCCCTCACTGGATCCACCTCACGTACACATGCTCACCAACCATAAAGGAGAGTGGAAAGGAGCTTTTGCAGTCTCCATGATGCTATACGAAATTATTCACAACCTTCTTGTACAGGCACCTTTTTTCTTGTTCTCTCAGTGAACAAAGGGGACCATGCCTGCCAGCTGGAAATGCTGAAATGGAAAAGGCTTTCCAAGGACACAAAGGGGCTGCTTCACTCTCTTCAATTTGTTCAAATCAGGCTGGTCTCCGGGGGGATAAAATAGATCTTCAATCTATATCAAGTCCCCCATTAACACCCTACCTCTTTAATCTAACCAAGGAAAGGAGAATGGAAGGAAATAAAAGGCAGAGCCAGATTGGAATACAAAAATGGCATATGAACCATAGACTGGAAGGAATATAAATTAAGTATTTGTTACCTGAAGGCACCGATTAGGAAACAGAATGATGATCTTTATTACATCACTAGGGAAAATAGATTGTTTTTATTTTTTTAAATTATTCTTAATCCATAGTCCTTTGTAAATGATAAGCTGTTTTCTAAATCATTTTGACTAGGTGTCCGACTTTTCCCTTATTTTCGGCTGTAGTACATACAGTACAATAGATTAGGGAAGTAACAGGCATGTGTATCACCTGGTATGACAAGGAAAAAACCCTCATGATAAAAACAAATCAATTCATGGATGCTGTATTTAATTCTGACTTTACTTGAATTGTTGAGTTACGAAATTGTCATTTCTTATCTATGTTCCAAGCGGGAAATTCCTAGTCAAGCTTCCAATTTGACAAGTAGATAACTATCTGCTTAATTCAAAGATGACTCTTCAAGTTTTACTTAAATTTCTACAAAAATTATTGTAAATTTGTCAAATGTGGTGTTTGTGTTTAGAAAAGCAGAATTACAGCTGACCACTGGCATGCTGCTGATCAGACTCAGCAATACAAAAATGAGAATTTGCAGTCAAAAATATTTCAAAGAAAATAATAGACTACAGTGTTCAACTAGGGATTTAAAAAGCCGCTTATACACTTTTCTCATAATCTTCATGGAAAAAAATTAATGTAACTATTGTAGTTTGATCTGACTCTTCATTGGTTCTTGCTTTAGTAATTTACATCTCAGTGTTAACTGTCCTACTTGTCCTTTGTAACTTGATCAGATTATCTGCTTTTTTTTCTTAATCTTGAGCATTTTCACATTGTGATCACCAGGATCCTCTAATCTCCAGTCCATGTGACTTAGCAAAAGCTCCACATCTCACTGGGCTTGCCCGTGTGGGAAGAAGAGGTTCTGTTTTTACACACAATATTGATGTCATTGGCAAAAATAATTAGGAAAGACTGATATTTCTTCTGAAGTACATGATCTTTGGAGCATCTACTGTCCAAGTTTATCGACCTGGAATTTTTTTTCTGTTGGTCTAATACACCTTTGCGAGAGCAAAACAAGATGACAAGTCAGAGTTAGTCAAGTCAAATATGATTTTCCTCTGCTTGAACATAATGATATAATGAGTTGTATATCAATCTATCACACTGCTTAACCTGAAAGAATTTCTTTCTGAATACCAGTTGGGCTAAAAGCATGAAGGAACAGATAGCATGGTGGCTACAAAACAGCAGACACTTGACAGAGAAAAAAAGAAATGTTTCTTCTTTCTGATATATTTCCTGTAAAGTTGAATAACTTTGGCAATTTTATCTTTTTTTCTTATCGCCAGACCCATCTTCAGTCTTTCTCATGTTAGCTCCTGTATTCCCTCCCAAACCGTTTGCCCCCATAGCCTGAAATCAAGATGGTTCTTATTGGAGATGCATGGACATTACGTGATACATTTTATTAGGTGTCATGGCTCATAGTGCTTAGTAGCAGTGCTCTGCATGTGGAATATTGCTCATGAGCCATCAGCTACCACTGGCTGCTGATTACCACATTTATTTAGCATAGTGGAATTCAGACTAAGTTTTGGGTACAGAGCTCTTTGATTAACTTCAAGTACAGAGGTAGAAAATTTTAGACTAAACTTTTATTTAAAAAGAAACAAACAAAAATCCCTTGACAATTGTAATCTTTGCTGGACCTATTGAGTAGCATGGAACCTGCCTTGTCTTTCTTGGGTTGAACCTTCAGCATCAGAGTTGACATTGGCAAGAGATTACAAATAAATTAACAACTAATTTCACTATTCTCAGACTGTGAATAAATAAATTACATCATTTTCCAGTTTTGTTAGCTCTAATTGCCACCATTGTAGGGAGTGTTGTAACATAAGAATGAAATAGATCTGTACCAATTGTCCCTGGGTTTAGACTCTCACAGACAAAGTGCAGGGTTTTGAATGTATACTTCCCAGACATGGACAATTATTCTGTAGAATGCTGCTGAGCCAAAAAAAGACTCTTTAGAAGCTATCAGTCTACACCCCTCCTTCTCGCATTCTCTCTGATCTTGCCCTCTGAGGCTTCATAGATCAAAGATATCTATATATTCTAGATTTCTTATTACATCTACTAGCCACCCAGGCCTCTATTCACCCCAGTTTTGGGACATGAAGAATTTGAAAGATTAACCTATAGCAGAGTACATGTGAGAAATTCTCAAAGTGCAGAGCAACAGGATCTGTAGAACTTCAAATATCCAAAAAAAGTATGTCAGCCACAGCTGAGATAAATTACCTCATCCTTCCTCACAAACAAATAGGAATTTTTTAACATTACGATTCCCCATCACATCATGCCACTTTCACACACCTGTTAGTCCCCTCTCTGATAATTATTTGTGCTTTGAACCTATCTCTGAAGTGAGTCATTGTGTCTGTGTTGGCACAGAATTTTCAAACCTTTGCAAGCCAAAATAACCCCACCACTTTCCATTTTGTGGTTTGGATCTTTTAGTCTTGTATAACGAGTAATGTTGGTGGTTTTGGAGTTGTATGTTTTGAGCATCTCATTTTTGCTCAGTCTTTAAAAACCCACAAAATCTATTTATTGCCTGGTATGCTCTTCTGCCATGAACATTCTCTTCCAATATAATGTGCCAGTGGTGAGGCAGGAGGATTAATTTATATTTTGGTATAAATGTCCTCAGCTTTTTCCAGTTCTTTTATAGATTTTCTTCATTGTGGGATTGCTGCTTAATGGAATTCTGGTATTCATGTATGATTTTTGTCAACCCTGCTCTGAGTTTTTAGCTTGTTTCTTGATGGAAAGAACTAAAAGCATAGTTGAGCTGCTTAGATGTACCATTAAAAAGTGTGTCCCTTCAGGATGATGGGATATATACAGGTACTCTGAACTATATAGCATACTATAACTATATATTTTATCTGTGACTGAGATAGAACAGGACTGACCAGATGTTCTCTTGTCTCCTGTCAGACTGTAAGAGTTTTGTTGTTAGATCTCTATGCTAATAGCATTTGTTTATATTCTCACTCTAGAGACATTGTTTCTATTTAGCACTTAAATTGACTTTGACATTAAAAACGATAAACTCCACCCTCAATTTTTCCTTATTCTTTTTCATTTCCTCTGTTTTCTCCCAATGCTAGCTTCAGTTTAGACTAGCATCAAGCTCATGTGGTGCTCAGCAGAGTTACCTTTAAAGTTTCCTTTTTTAATTAAGTGTCTCTTTCTTCCAAATACATTAAAAACACTTTTATTCCCAGAAACGTCTGGCACCAAACCAAACCATATTTTCAGCAAGAGCAGGCCGTATTTGTAAAACTGATTTCTCTGGGAAAATGAGTTTTTGAATTGAGCAAAAATTGCTCGGCTCTGTTTTCCAAACCATTGTCAAACAACCCTACAAACAAGCTCCTGAAAGATCAGTTTAGACTTTCTTTAATTTAAAAAGCAACAAAAATATAATTTTGTCTTTCTCTAGCAAAGGAAACTAGTGTACCACTGAAAGAAGCAAGTATTTTTATTTTTCCATGGAGGGACATTTGATAATGCAGAGGCACAGTTTTCCATTTCATGAGCCTTCGTTTAAGAAGTTCCTTTTGACAATGAAGCAATGTGGTAAAAGGCAAAGAAAATTAAATTTGTTTTCTTCCAGGAATTTGCAGTGTGTACTTTTTATTTTTACGTTATCTTCTGCAAAAGTAACATGTTCAGTTTGAACTATAACAAAACAAGTGAATCCAAGGCTGATGTGAGATGTTTAGCACAGAGGTGAAATTAGCCTTTTTCATGTAGAGGAAACTTGGTGCTTCAGTGCAGTTTGCTTCCTCTGGAGCCCCATTTATTTCTCTTTCTTTAGAAATCAATTCTGCATGTTTGTCCTGACTACAACTCCCACTGGAGTTCAGTGCTTATTAGTGCTGTGGAAAATTCTAATGCAGTTAATGTATCTTCACCTTAATGTATTTTTATTATTATAACATTAAATTAGAGAATTTTCTGTATTGTATCTGCTTTGACAAGTTGGTAGGCTCTTCTGATAGTGGAAGGAGGTGAAAGGTCATAATTAAGGCACTACTTGAATTGTGGGATGATTGTCATATAATTGCGGTTGAGTCGCGGACAAGACATGGGAAATTGCAGAAGAGTAATAATGGGCCTATATTATTTGCAGTAATTTGGAAAATGCGCTCCCTCTGTCAGCCGTGCGTGGGATTGACAGTGGAAGCTCCCAGTGTCAGCCACCTGGCTGATGGACGGGGCTCCTGCTGTCAGCCGTGCACGGGGCTGAGGGCCAGGGCTCCCACTGTCAGCGCCCATCTGATGGACGGGTTCCGCTGTCAGCCCCGCACATGGGTAGGCTCCTGCTGTCAGCTGCCAGGCTGACAAAATTGCGGTGGAAACCTTATATTGCAGAATCCCCAATGTCTGCAATATCACAAGTTAAGTAGGGCCTTAGTCATGATGTTGGTAATTCAATACTGTAGGTAAATGAAACCGATTTTTCAGGGTTTCTTCAACTGATAAAATATGAACTTTTAATAACTACAGATCATTTAACAATATTATGGGATAGCCAGAGTCAGTGCAGAGACTAGAAGGTAAAGTTACTAGAGTTTATTATTGCATTGTTAGATAGAGCTACTAGTTCTGTTGGACCAAAATGTATGCGATGCCCACCCAAGAATATAAAATATGGAATCAGAGACTAGACTAACTCAGTTTTTGAACTTTTCTGGCAAATGGGAATTTTGTAATTATTTTCCTTTTAGGAAGTATTTGTTGTCTTTATATAGGTTTTGCAAGGTGCTCAGATACCATTGGGGTGAGTTTGGAATACGTTTTTAGGAAGTTATAGTAGTGATGGTTGTAGCCATTAGGAAACATCAAAGCCAGTTAAAAACAACAATCTTGTGCATGCATAAAGTCAAATTAGCTGCCATGGTGCAAGGACATATTTTAGAAATATTAATTTACAGGTTCCAGAGTCTAGGGCCTGATTACCCACTGCCTCCCAATTGTGTATCTATTAATGATTTATTCAAGCTACAGTCTTGATCTTGTAAGTTAATTGATTGCCTGCTAATTTGAATTAACTAATAGAATTGTAAAGTGCAGTGGTGGTGTAGCCATGGTAGTCCTGGGACATTAGAGAGAGAAGATGAGTGAGGTAATATCTTTTACTGGACCACTTCTGTTGGTGAAAGAGACAAGTTTTTGAGCTACACAGAGCTCTACCTGAAGAAGAGCTCTGTGTAGCTCAAAAGCTTGTATCTTTCACCACAGAAGCTGGTCCAGTAAAAGATATTACCTCACCCACCTTGCCTAGACAGTTGTAAAAGTTAATCTAGATGCTCCAAAAACCTGTGCTCTAAGATACAAATGCTTATTTCTGGTCCCGATCTCTCAGTGTATTCCAAAGCTTGGGGCAGCTAGACAAAGCATTTAAAGTTTTGTTAGTGAACTTAGGCTAATAGGTAAATTGATGAACTTGAGTTACAACAGAATCAGGTACTCTGGTCTAGATGAGGCCTTGCACCTGTGCAACTGGGTATAAAATGCTACTATTGTAATTTGGTAGCATATTATACCCTTTTTATGGTCACTTAAAAGTGATGTACACAAGGTGTGAAACAGTGGACATTCAAGCCCGGGGTGTTCATGTTGTTCCCAGTTGAGGGATGTTTGTAATTTGGCTGTAAGTAACACACATAAAATAGAGCAAATTGCATATCTCCATCTTCAGGACAATAGTGCGATCTGTAGACACTACAGGTCCCACTTGGCTCCCTTGTATGCTGTGACCTGTTGTCTCCCTGGAGTGAACGTCCATATTAAAAATTAGGGTGTTTGTGGAAGTGTGCAGGCTGTACTTTAGCCAGCTCTCCTACACGTGATTTTTGTGAGTGTCAGTTGGAATCCACAAGCACTCATTAGAAAGCTTTGACTGATATGAGTAGGAATTGTGCCCACATCTCACGGCAAAACTGGGTCCTTTGTTTTAGATTTAAAATGCTTCAGCAGCAGTTTAAACTTTTGAAATTGCCATGTAGCTTATCTTAGACAAAGGGAATCCAAGATGACAACTGTGATATATGGGATTCTCATGGGGGGAAACTGAAAATTCCTGCCATTTTCCCATAGGATGGCTACAATTTACAGCTGATGGAAGTTGAGTTACACATCACTTATGTTTAGTTACTCATGCATTTTATTACTGTAACATATATGAATGGTGGCAGTAACTGAATAACAAACCTTACTCAGAGTAATAATACCCTGCTGGCATAAGTCATTATTAGCGAAATCAGAGAATTATCTCTTCGCCCACCTCCTCACCCCCAGTCTAATAGAATGATAAGTATAACTTTTTTCAGAGCATTGAGCTGTATCCCTTACATAAGAGTGCTGGGAATTGCAGTTCAGACTGCATCAGGTAAACCACTAAAATCCTCATATAGGGAGTAAACAGGAGCCCCCCTCTGTTGCTACAGGCCCTGAGCTGTGGTAGAGGCAATGGAAGTGCTGTGGGACTGCATTGTTGGTGCAATATAAAAACTAACAATGTATCCCCAGAACTTTCACTAGAACTATTTCCTTATTGATCACCTCAGCCCATGCATTATTTGTGTGCAATCCCAATGAATCAAACCCCAGTTAACAGAAGGTAAGCTTGTTTCCCAGGATTTTCAGTGCTGTCTGGTGAGTCATGAAAGCTGGCAGAAAGATCAGCAACACTCTATGGTATGTTTGTGTGAGGATTCTGGGGCATATACAGAACTGACTTAAATATCCTATCAAACAAAATGCTGTTTATCTGAAGGTGTCAAATGTCTCCTGAAACCTTTGGATAAGCAGGGTTGTATTGTACTTATTCAGACCAGTGCCTACACCTTGAGACCGTGCGCCATGTAATCTGACTCAATAACAATTATTGAAGCGTCTCCCTAAACAAACACTAGTAAACTTACACACCTACAAGGAAATACAGTAGTTCTTTTTCTTGGTAATGTTTTGAGACTATACAAATACCTGTAGTCTCTGTGTGATGCAGGTGATTTATGATAAATACCTAGCACGTACATACCTTTATGTGTATAGATAGATGGTATAAAGAGTTCCCCTTCAATTAATATTCTCCTTTTATGAAAACATTTAGATATTGTACTTCCCTTTAAGTATAGTCAGCCACTAGAACTGTTGTCTGGCACCTTCTACATATGTTTGTTGCTTTTTGTTTAATTCAGCTGCTAAATTCTTCACAGGAATTTCTCATAGGAATTTGACATATGCAGAAACTACACTTTCAAAGGAATCACAAATGGCTTCATTACTAAGGACCTGAAGCAGGTTCTTTCTGCTTTCTACCTTTCAGGACTATGTGGTGCAAGAGGAAAATATAGATGTGACCTGGAAAAAATAGGATTATTATTAAAAGTGGGCAGAGATGCAGCCTAGGGTGCAAAGGGAGCTTCAAGTAACAGATTAAAGCTAAATGCTGGTAGGAGGACTGGGAAATCCAAAACTTCATAATCTGATACAGAGGGTTGATAAGATTCTGCTTTGACATTTGTGTTTGTCCACTTGTACTCATTTTATAACAAAGACTTTATTAACATTTCCTAATTTGGGACTGTTGTACAGATAAAATGCAATTTACAGGCATTAGGAAGTAAATATTTTAAATGATATGAAGAGAGATTATATAACAAGAGTATGGGGTTTAACATGGTTAAGAGTCGAAGTATACCAATCTTATATTAGCAAGTGCTCTCATAATGAGCCATCTGATGATGAGATTGTCGTGTAGTTGCAAACATGCACATTTATGCATACATATAACTTAGAAAGTATATGTAGATGTTTCATAAATCCATGTCACCAGAATCCTGAAATTAATTTGAGTCTTATTTTTACTTAGACTCTCGTTCATATTTTTTCTTTTAATTTAAAGAATTTTATAATCTAGATTTTGTTATGGAAAGGATTATAACAAAAGTGAACATAAAGCCATGGAGAATAGACTTTGTAAAGAACAATGCAGAAATAGTTTCTAGGGGAAGGGTTCAACAGGGATGCCCCAGGGCTACCAGCTCCTCTTTTTTTGTCTCTACTCACTGCTCCTGTTTTTTTTCTCCTTTCTGCACCTAACATATATTTTTCTGAATGATGATGAACTGAAGGGACTTAGCTGTTCACCTCTCTGCCCCATACCTGAGTAATGTATACAAGTCCCAATTCATTAGAATCCAAACTTTCATTGTAAGTAGTAGAAAGCTGAGAATTATTAAGGTGCAAAGTTTAAGCCAATCTATCCAGGCACCAGGCAAGCACCCGCTTTCACTGTCTGCATGCGTTGTGGCTCTGATCATTCACCACTGAAGTCAATGAGGGGATTGCCATTGACTTCAAGGGGTGCAGGATCAGGCCTTGTGTGGGATTGTGTAGTTTACATCATGCACCATTACCATCATTTCTCCACTCCTGGAATTCACCAGTACAATACACTGATACATTTATTGTATTGTGAGAATATTTTCAGTCAGTTGCATTGGCAAAAGAAAGTATCCATTGAGCATGTCTTGCCAGAGCAACAAATACAAAGTAGATAATTATCTTTAGATTCAAACATCCCATACAGCTAATCTATTCATTTAGGACTCAATTTCTACTAACTTACTCTGAGAATCTTGAGACACGAGGTTCTTGTAATATTTTGGGTTCCTCTCTCCTATATTGACTTCATTATTACAATTTTTTTAATAGTTGGGCTTTCTTTGTGGAGTAAATTTTAATGCCCTTGGTTCAAAGCTCATGAAAGAAATGTTAGGGCCAGGATTAATGCATGTGGGGCCTGTTATGAATTTCTCCACTCATCTGTCAATGGTCCTCATTCCTGACCAACAGCAGACTCCCTGGTCCCATTCCTCCCCAGCAGAGACTGCCAGTTGTGCTATATAATGGTGGTTTTGTGCATTAACCGTCCTTTGGCATCTTTCCCCCTTTACCAGGTTTCTTGAGAATAGGCTTCCATAGCTTGGTTCTAAACTACCTCACACCCTGTTGTGAACAGAGATGCGCTGATGCTAAAATACTTGCTCTGTGATGGAGCTGTTGGGTGCTCTTAAAATGCCCATATAGATGTAGTTATACCAGCCCAACACGCAGTGATTTCATTTTTGGGAATACTGCCCCCAGAAAGAGGTACTTACTGGATGAGCTCAGAGCCACACCCATTCAGTCCCATACTTGTCCCTCATTCCAAGTGGAACCTTTAAGGGGCATCACTTCTGACAATGGAACATGCAAAGCAAAACATTTGCCATATCCAATCTCCTCTCTGTGTTTGAAGGAACATGACATTTTCTGCAATTGACTATTGTAGCCCATCTTTAACTGTAAAACCCTTATAAAAATTGCTGTATCAGTCCTTGATGCCTGGCTGTGAGAAAGAGCTGTGCAATTGTGGTGAGCTGTGCCGATCATGTAAGAATAATTCCATCTATAGCATGCTTTGATGACCTTGGTGGCATATTTTATACTGCAGTTTATGTGCATTGCTAACCATTTTGACTAATTAGATTTGATGTAGAGCCCCAGTCCCAGATTGTCCTGCAGTTATGCAATCAATAACTTTGGGAATTGTCTGGTCTTGTAAGGATCGCATCGATCAAAGCAGCAAACTTCTTTAGTACTGATTTCCTTGCTGCTTTGGGAACTCTTCACCAGTGGACATGTACATTACCAAACAAACATTTTGTAACCTGGAATTTTCTGTGAACATTTACATCCTTGTACGTTAAAAGAAAAGGAGTACTTGTGGCACCTTAGAGACTAACCAATTTATTTGAGCATAAGCTTTCGTGAGCTACAGCTCACTTCATCGGATGCACTGTGGAAACAGTATGCATCCGATGAAGTGAGCTGTAGCTCACGAAAGCTTATGCTCAAATAAATTGGTTAGTCTCTAAGGTGCCACAAGTACTCCTTTTCTTTTTGCGAATACAGACTAACACGACTATTACTCTGATCCTTGTACGTTGTCTCCCAGAAAGCATGTGTATTAGTAATGAAGGATTTTAGAATTGTAAAACTGATATAAGACAATCCAAGCATGCTCCAGAATGTTTTGTATTGAAAGAGGATGAAAAAGCTGATTACCTGAGGATTTTGGAGAGCTAGCTCTGGATTTCTTTCTTTTTTTTTTTTTTTAAGTGTTTCAAAGAGGAGCAAAACTCCTCAGAGTGAATGCCAGACCAGACAATGCTCAAAGCAAATGTAAAGTTGAAACTGTTATGCTTTGTATTTATTTCTTAGTTTGTTTCCTTTAAAATATATATGTTAAAAAAAAAAGATATATATTTACAGTGTTGAAAACTAGAAGTGCACCTCTACAAGGTGATATGGATGTGATTTTAGGAATAAAGTGATCTTTTGTGCTTAATCTCTCATCTGGAGTTTTCTGAAAATAATGACCAGTTCTGACAAATAGAATCTGGTGCTGTTACATGTTGCTTCTGTGAATGGAGATAGTCGGGCAGAGTTGGGCAGAATTCCAAATTAATGGCAAGGCCTGTATTGGCATATAACACAAAATAAAAGTATTCTGTTATCAAAGTGTGAATCTCTGAAGCCAATGGGAATGTTGAGTTCAATAGCTGTAGTACACAGTCTCAGTGCACTTTTGCTTTTCTTGCCAGAACATACCATTGTAATCTCTGGAGGGAAAATGTGTGAGAACAATGCAGAAGAAATTGAGATTATGTTCTATATTTTACAAAAGAATATTCTATATTTTACCAAAAAAAAAAAAAGAGAGAGAGAGAGAGAGAACATTTTCAAATATGGGTACCTAAATGTTGGACCTAAATAAAAATGGTTTGCGTTTTCAGAGGTGACAGTTATCCTGGACCACTGTAAAAATTGTTGGGCGTTCAGAACTTCAGAAAATCAGGCCAGTTTAATTTGCAGCCCTAAACAGGGCTTTAAATGCCGAACCTTAGCAACCCCAGATATAAAAATTCTGGTTTGTGTGCTTTGAATGGATTTCAAAGTGCCCTTTGTCTGATAGCAACTGATGCTCTAGCATCAGTGTTTAATTCCATGTATCTTATGTCAGTGGTGGCTCTCTGTGTATGAAGAACTCAAGAGTTTTACTGGTTGTGGTGTGCTTTGCTAGTTTTTTATCTTCTCTTCTTGTACACAAATGTGCAAACCCTGTTGCCTAGATAGTGCAGGGCTCAGACTGAGGGGGAAAAGATAAGTGATGTTACTCTTCCAAAATCTACACACAACCAGGGCTCAACAAACATCACTTATGTTCCAGTTGGGAGTAGAAATTGATGATGGAGTCTGGTATTTTCTTTGGTGCAGTCTTGTTTATTTATAAGGAATGTACGAAGTCTTGCTTCTCCAAATGCAGCAGAAACCAACAGCAAAAGGAGTAGATTCTTAACTTACAGGCCCATACTTCTTTTCAGCCAGCATTCTTGACTTGGGTGGGGGATTTTGATTAATTAATCCTTACAGTTATGTTTGTTGAAGTCTGTGTTCACACCCATCAATCTCAACAACATTTTAATGCAACTCATAACAAGGTTTCACCCAGCTCATACAATGTAATGCTGCCCATCGCAAGTATTGCATACATGAGTATTAGCAGACAGAGTACCAAAAATATCCTTCAGTATGAAAGGAGGAAGAAACCTAAAGGAGGACAGTGCTGAGGAGAATGTACTCAATTTCTCACTGCTCTGGCAAGATCCCAGCTTGCTCTAGTAGTCTCACCAAGGTCTTTATACTGGTAAGATCACCATCTACTGGTAGGGATCCAAACAGAAAATACAGGGGAAATGCAGCTAAGTTATCAAATGACAGCACAGTGGAGAGGTCAGCTTTCAAACTCTAGCCTGGAGCCTTCTTCCAAAGTTTGATTGTAATTCTGAAGGACAGACTCACCTATTTTAATCAGTGGTGGTTTAAGCTTGTAACAACATCATGACAGGTCCTTTGAATCCCATTTGGAAAGGCTAAATGGTACAGATCTTGTTGGAAACATAATTTTACCTTCACAATATAGAGCAAAATTCACATAAACAGGGAACATTTTTGGTTTCAAATTCATTTTGTAGCTCACCCTCTATTAGTTGCCGATTAAGTACCCCTGTGGGCTGTACTAAAGAAATTAATATCTTTCAGGAGAGCAATAACAGGGGCTATGGCTGCATCACAGTTCAAGGTAGGATCAAGAAACCATCCATATAAAGATCTTAGCCTGTCTCCTATCTTCCTGAGTCCCTCTCCTCCCCCCAGTATACAGTGCTCCCAGAAAAGAAAACATGTCCATCTTCCCCATGACTTTCTAAAAGTCAGCAATAGAGTGCCATGGACATAGAGAGAGGCAGAGTCCTAGGGGGCCTTTAACAAACAGCAGGCACATCACAGGAATATCTCTGGGTGAAAAGCAATCACTGGGCAGTTGCCTATGTCTAGCAGATACAGAATTAACTACAATATCAACCTGCAGAGAAGATTTTTCTTTCTTTTGATTTCTACTTGTTTTACTGAGACATTCAGGGAGAAACAGAAGAAATACACAGATTCTCTGTTCCATCAGCCACAAGATGTCTGACTACTGCATGGGTTTCTTCCTGGCCTGCAGAAACAACTCCTGCACAGCAACGGTATACAGATCAAAGCTTTAACTGAAGTATTAACAGAACCTTGCACATCTGTAGTGCCTTTCAGTCTCAAAGTGTCTCAAAGTGCTCTCTGAATATTAAACTTCAGAAGACCTGGGTGAGGTAGGCAAATAGTATGGGGCTGCTTGACTTAACACTGAAATACAGCTATCTCTAGGACTAAATCTGTTTAGCAGTGTAAAGCAACACTGAGGAAGTGCAGGTGAATGCTGTACTTCTGTAAACTGGTAAACAGTGGCCACTTTCAGTGAAGAGGTAGCTGCATTTTGGTGGTGGGAAAAATTATTCCTTTGTATGTCTAGAGCCAAGTTTCAAGGTGAAGCATATGCAGGTGCACACATACATTTGTTCAGACCTGGCATGCACAAGTGGGCAAGAGCAAATCAGGTGTATACACATATGGTCTGTTGTGAGTGTGGTTTTGGTATTTGGACTTCTAAATTACGTAGATGATTCCTACAACTGTGAACTTTGAATATCTGGCCTGTTGTTTATAAATTATAAACTTTGTTGAGGATGGGCAGCATCACTGGACTAAAGCCACTATATAGAAGTAAATGTCTTTCATCATCACGTAATCCCAGACACCCAGTTCTGGGTACTTCACATAAGGCAGAGCCCAGGCTGCATTCTGAAGTTTCCAGCTGAGCAGACATCCTGATTTCATAAGAGACAATGTCTGTGAGAGTGCGTGCGTGCAAGCAGAAGGTGCACATACCTTAGAGATGGGTGCTCTATAAGAACCTAACTAGAAGACAGAGGAATGGGAAGCTACCCAGGGCAAGACTGAGGCTCTAAGAAGCTTTGTAAGTCCATTCAGTTTAATGAGGCTGTAAACTATCAATGCATCATTGAGATGCATTAACATAATTGATGTCAGTGTCAGGAACTGGAAAATGTCTTGTTTTCTAACCACTTCATAATCTAAATATATTAGACTGTCCATAAGTAATTGTAATATAGCACAAATAGATGCACCTCTGGCCTGTGTTTTTCTTAGCAGAATACTCTTTTATGGAATACTGCACAAAAATTGTTTTATTATAGATTGTTGGGAGAAAACTGTTTTTACTAGTTAGAGACCTATCAGCTCTTCTAGTCTCCTGTCCTGAGGAACTAGCGCAGGATTGTTTCTTTCATTGCCTTGCCCCACACAGTTTGAAATGGCCAACATAATGGAGCTTACACCTCTTCCTTTAGGAGACACTTTCACATCCTAACATATCTCATCTTAGTAAATGTTTCCTGATAACCGTCTATTAATGTAAAGGAAAAACTATGTTAAGGAGATTGGGCCACATTCTAGCCTGGTTCCATGTAAGAAATCAATAGGAGTCTGTCACAAATGTCCAAGTTAGACTATGGTCTTACTTGTATTTCCCTGCTTATTGGTATCAGTATTAAATAATAGCCCCAGCTAGACTTGGAAGTGAATAATATGAAAATGGAAATGAATACTTTTGTTGCTGGTACATAAGTTTTCTCCAGATGAAATCCACTGAGAGGATGCTGTGGCATTGGCTTGCTCGCTCTATACAAGGAAGTGATGTCTCTGCAACTCAGCCAGTTAGAAGAAATGTGCTTTTCAGATGATTGTGAAGGACACAGTGGTGTGGGTAGAAGGAAACCCCCATAAAATCACAGCTTCTGCTGTCATTGTGTCCTTACAGTTCTTCAGGGGCTTATACATACTTAAAAGCTTTCTCCCATGGATAGTGGTATTACTGAAAGCTGGACAGGATGGCAAATGTCCTCTTCTGGATGCTATGGTAACCCTAATCCTAATCCTAGTCTCTAAGGTGCCACAAGTACTCCTTTTCTTTTTGCGAATACAGACTAACACGGCTGTTCCTCTGAAACCTAATCCTAAGGACTTCCTATCAGTAGAAGTACTGTTCTCTGATCCCAGACATCTCCATCCCCCTGTGTCTGGAGGCCACCAGAAGTAACAGGATGGAGTAGACTAAATACTGGCTCGAAGGTCAGCTTTTTAAAAGGTAGCTAGAGAAGATTTTTGTGGCTGTTACACTCTGGTGGTGCTAATGCCCCAAAATTAAACCAATCTGTGAGCACATCATTCCCTCAACTCTTGTGGTCTTGGAAGCAATGGCCCAAGCATAAACAAATGAGCCTAGACTCTGAAATACTAATTCCCCATGACCTTTTCCTTATCTGTTCAGATCTGTTCCAGACCCTGTGACTCACTGCAAGAAATCCAGTGCTCTTCAGGCATTTGTGGGGATGAGGTTTGACTGACTGTTAATGTTCAAGAATTTTATCTCTTTACACTGAGTTCACAAATAATCTGTTTCATTGATGATGATGGGCCAGCAGTTGTGGTTCCCTGCACATGGCTGGAGTGATTAAATCCTCTTCTCACAGAGAGATATTGCTGTTCCATTCATGCCTGTATTAATACTGGCAACCTCTGTCACATAAACACCTGCTTCATGTTCACTTGTATGCCAGGATATTTTCTTTTTCCTTTTCTAACTTATTTACTTTGAAAATGACTTTCCTGTGGTAGCTTATCACAGGGGAACAGCTATGCCAAGAGGCACAAACTTTTATCTCAGCTGTTAGAAGGTGGGATGGGGAGGAAAAGACCCTCTGCCATCCTTCAGAGAACGATCCCTTAGTCTTATGAGCTTCTGCGAATCCAAGCTCATTGCATGTGGAAGAGTTGTAAGGGAGCTTGGCTGGTCATTTTAGGTTAGGTTGGCATGATACATAATCAGAATGACACTCTAGTGATGGTTGTAAAGGCCTTTTATTGAGTTAGGCAGTTAAGGCTGAAAGGAGCTGATGAAACACAAGCATCCCTGCACTGATCTGTGTTTAATAAGCTTGTTCTCACTAGCGATGAGCAAATCTCAAGTGATATGATGGTTCTGTTCAGTTTGAAATTCTTGTCTGAGCATCCAGCACAAACTGTCCAAATTTTTTTCAAGTTCATCTTGGATTATAGATTGTTGTCTCAGTCAGATGTGACCAAACTTCAGCCTGCAGCAAAATTTGGGTCATGTCAACACTCATTTTTAATGAAGATTTTGGAGACAGCAGGTGCCAGCACTCATTGCTGTGTGGAGCCATGTGGAGCCCACATTCCATGCTGGGCTTTGTATTCCCCACAGGTCCCACCTCCATGTGAAAGGTGAGGTAGCGGCAATCTGGTTGTACTTTGCCAACTCTGAGCAGCCGCCTGAAGCCTAGCAAGTTTCCAGTTTAGCCTCCCGTTGATAGAGTTTGGGGAGATCCATAATTTAAGTGGCATCTCCATCTTATGGCAAAGTTATTACTGATGAGTTCTGTCCCTCAGAAAACACTATATAGACATTAGACAACAGTCCCCATATGAATTCTACTTCTGGGAGCCTAGAACAGCAGCCTTCACCATAATTTTCTTTCTTTGCGTGCAAATTAAATTGCCCATGTTTCTTGAGTGATTCTGACTTTGAGGCTGACAGGCAGGTCATGTAATGTTAGCTAGTTTTCCCAAGGGGAATAATTTTATTCACCTGTCTCCTGCTCAACCATGTCCCTACTTTCTTTCCCCTTCTCTTCCACAGGCACATGACTTAAGTTCAGCACAGACACTGTTAACAAAAAGAAATCCTTTGTGTAATGGATTTTTTTATCATGAAAGCTAAAATATTTAGGTTTTTAGCTTACTTAGTATTGTCATCTGCCAAAATGATCAAGTACCATCACCAGACAGATGACACTAGACAGATGACAATACTAATCCTACAGCAACTTCTCAAGGGAGAGTCTTATTGTAAAAATTGACATATATTGTACCAGGGTGCACATAATGCATTTAGGAGAGCTGCAATTTGCTGCTTCACACAGTTTGGTGCATCTCTAAGTCTTTATTACTCTGGTGTCAGAGTTTCCGCTAATCTCTGCCATCTCCAAGTTTGGGTTCTGGTAAAATTGGCAGATCCTTTATGTCAGCCCTCACTATTGGGGCTGTTGAGATGCTGATCGATAAGGAAAGGCACAGATGTTTGCTTAATGATTATTTTTCCAGGGGCTTCTGTCAGAGCTGCTGGCAGGGGGAGGAGGGAGAGTTGCCTTGGATAGTGCCAATTCATTTTCTCTGAGTGATAGGCAGGTAAAGCAAAGTCATTGCAAAGTCAAGGTTGTGTAGCTTGTCTCCACTAACTCTTTTTTCACCATCCACGAAGCTGTTGTTGCCTGCTTTATCACCCAGTCTATTGCAAATGCAAAGAGTAATTGATGATAACACACACCCTTGTCTAACTCCAGTCACCGTTTCGAACCACTTGCCCAGGCCTATATCCAATCTTACTGCACATCTTCTTCCATCATATAAACACCTTGGTATGTTGATCAGATACATCAGAGGTAGAACAGAAAGCAGCAAAAATTGGATTGAGAGTAAATGCAGAGAAAACCAAAATTATGGGGGTGCAAAGGCATACCTGGATAGAAAAAAAATCAAACAGGTAGAAGAGTTTTCTGCTATGTGGGGAGTGTGATGACATCTGAAGATATTCATGTAAGATTAGGGAAAGCAAACACCACTTCTGGAAGGATGAACAACATCTGGTCAAACATCGGTCTGCATACCAAACTAACAGTCATGTGACTGTAGTGAGCACACTACTGTTTGGAGGTAACACCTGGCCGATGACGGTGGCTAACAAATTGATTTGAAAGCTGCCCATCACAGATCCTGAGGAAGATATTATGCATTTAATGAAAAGACAAAATGTGAGAGTAAGGAAGTTGACAGAGCAGAACATGTTAGAAAGTATCATCAAAGAAAGAAGGCTCAGGTAGCTGGGACACATACCTTGTATGGAACATGGGAGGACATACTAAGCACATATTGAAAGTGAGAAAGGCCAAGAAAAAACTGGCAGAAGACAGTGAGAGAGGGTATTGAATGTGCTAGCATCACTTAGAAAGAATTACCACAACTAGCAAATGATCATAATAAATGGAAAAAATGGACTGCCCAATGTGTCACTTGCTCAGGAAGGACTAAAGTCGAAGTAAGTTAGATAGGTTGGTGCAAATCACAGAGCAAATGGTGCAAGTTCATAAACTTACAGAACTGCATCCAGAAAGAACAGAGCAGAGTTGCTGCCTCATAGGAGCATAAGATTTTCCCAACCACATCGGTCCATTGGTCTAACCTGTCTGGTATCCTGTCTCTGGCAATGACCAATGCCTGATGCTTCAGAGGAAAGTGCAAGATCCAGCTTTCATCCAGACCACACCGCATGATCCATTGTTCACAGCCAAGCTCTACGATACAACCGCATTTGCTCCAACCCCTCAGACAGAGACAAACACCTACAAGATCTCTATCAAGCATTCTTACAACTACAGTACCCACCTGCTGAAGTGAAGAAACAGATTGACGGAGCCAGAAGAGTACCCAGAAGTCACCTACTACAGGACAGGGCCAACAAAGAAAATAACAGAACGCCACTAGCCATCACCTTCAGCCCCCAACTAAAACCTCTCCAACGCATCATCAAGGATCTACAACCTATCCTGAAGGAAGACCCATCACTCTCTCAGATCTTGGGAGACAGGCCAGTCCTTGCTTACAGACAGCCCCCCAACCTGAAGCAAATACTCACCAGCAACCAGAACCACTAACCCAGGAACCCATCCTTGCAACAAAGCCCGTTGCCAACTGTGTCCACGTATCTATTCAGGGGCACCATCATAGGGCCTAATCACATTAGCCACACTATCAGAGGCTCCTTCACCTGCACATCTACCAATGTGATATGTGCCAGCAATGCCCCTCTGCCATGTACATTGGCCAAACTGGACAGTCTCTACGTAAAAGAATAAATGGACACAAATCAGACGTCAAAAATTATAACATTCAAAAACCAGTTGGAGAACACTTCAGTCTCTTTGGTCACTCGATTACAGACCTAAAAGTTGTAATTCTTCAACAAAAAAACTTCAAAAACAGACTCCAATGAGAGACTGCTGAATTGGAATTAATTTGCAAACTGGATACAATTAACTTAGGCTTGAATAGAGACTGGGAGTGGATGGGTCATTACACAAAGTAAAACTATTTCCCCATATTTATTCCACACCCCACTGTTCCTCAGACGTTCTTGTCAACTGCTGGAAATGGCCCACCTTGATTATCATTACAAAAGGTCCCCCCCACCACTCTCCTGCTGGTAATATCTCACCTTAAGTGATCACTCTCGTTACAGTGTGTATGGTAACACCCATTGTTTCATGTTCTCTATGTATATAAATCTCCCCACTGTATTTTCCACTGAATGCATCTGATGAAGTGAGCTGTAGCTCACGAAAGCTTATGCTCAAATAAATTTGTTAGTCTCTAAGGTGCCACAAGTACTCCTTTTCTTTTTGCGAATACAGACTAATACGGCTGCTACTCTGGAACCTGCAAGATTCCTGTAACGTACCTGGCCTATTGTCCAGTACTGCCAATGAGCGGGAGGGATGTCAGGGGCAATCCCCTACAGAATAGGGGGAGCAAAGAGAGATCTATGTTTACACTTAAATATAGCTTAAGATATATAGATATCATGGTGACGGGCATAGTATAAAAATATTAAATAAGCAGAAATGCCTCTTTTACCTCCTCAAGGGATCAATTGATGCCATGAAGCATGAGCTCTGCTGACTGTTTTATTAGCATGCTTAACTGCAATTATTAGTGGTCATAAAACTTGGTTGCAGTCTGAGGAATTGAGGTGACTGTGCTCCTGCGGTTTCAGTTGGGGAACAGAGGCATCAGTCTGGACTGTAGTGGGCTGTTCATTGTGTTTCATGGATTACTTGTTGTGGCCACATGTTGAGTTGCTTTTAGCACACATGCAAACTTTGATCTTCCATATATTTGTTTTTTCCTGGCATTAAGATTTATTCTGTGACCTGTGTAGGAGCCACACAGCCCTAGCTGGGAACTGCCTGAGCCTTGCTGATTCATGCCGTATGTTGACTTATTCTGAGATACATTTTTTCTTGATTTCTCTGATATATTCAACATCACAATCCCCATATGGCATTTTGTAGCTGCTGCTTTGAGTATTCCAGCAGGAGTTTATCTTTTGCTTTTCAAACATTTTTCACAGGGAATATCCTTAGCAAATCAGTGTTGTGTGCCTGGTTCATTTAATTATCCCCTAGTTATAAATGCATTGGGGTGCTGTGTTAAATTGCTGAGAGTTTTTAAAGTTGAATATTTGAGCAATGAGAAGCTGTGGAAACATCAAAGAGTGAAAAGAAGGCATCAAACACTGAACAGGAGCATTCTAAACCAAAGTTATCCCAAACGGGCTGCTTAGTCCTCCCATTAATACAGCTGTCTGTGAGGCTAGCAGACCAGGTGCCAGCTCATGCCACTGTACCCATGTCTCAACTGAACACTGACAAATGCGTCTCTGGAATCAGTCTGGCTCACCTGTGTGTTAGTATCGTTAAAATAGGTATTAGCATTATAAAAATGTGTTTAGGGTTCAGTCTTCATTAAACGATTGCATTCATCTCATTTGCAACATGTGTATCTCATGTTATGTGATAATATTTGAGCATTTATATTGTAAGCCTCTGTAACTGTGTAAATCACCAGACAGGAGAGAGACATTGGCTGTGTGAAATGCGGTCTCCAACAGATGGTGTTACGTTCTGTCCTACAGGGAAGACCCATCAACACCAGACAAAGTATTGTGGAACATTAAAGAGGGCAAAAGACTTTGTTGATTACTCTTCCCTCCCCACCATGAAAACAAGTCAAGCAAGTGAATCACTCACATCAGCTGAGTTTGCAGCTCAAAGCACACAGGAGGAAGGGAATAAAAACCCCTAACAAGAAGGAATTGCATCTCTATGCTGCTTGGACTCGGAAGGGCAAGGTTTTCTAGGCATAAGTAGGGTGACCAGATGTCCCGATTTTATAGGGACAGTCCTGATATTTGGGGCTTTTTCTTCTATAGGTGCCAATTACTCCCCACCCCCGTCCCGATTTTACACACTTGCTATCTGGTCACCCTAGGCATAAGCAAGGACATATAGAGATTGCTTATTATAGAAGCTTCTGTTACCTTTTGAAATTTAAGATTAGATGTTATTTGTGTGTGCCTGTTCACCCGCTTAAACCTTGTAAATGATTCTCTTATTTCCTTTTCCTATATAATACATCTTTAGATAGTTTATTATAGGATTGGCTACAAGCGTTGTCCTTGGTGTGAGATCTAAAGTGCAATTGACCTGGGGTAAGTGACTGGTCCTTTGGGACTGGGAATAATGTGAATATTGCTGTGATCCTTTGTGTAAGAGACCATCTATCACAAAGGTAAGCTTACCTGGGTGACAAAACAGATCAGAGTACCCAATGGAACTGTCTGTGACTCCATGTTATGGCTGCGATAGTGCATGAAGAGTTGATAATTGGTGATATCTAAGTATAGCACTCCCAACCAATTTGGGACTTGTGTCCTAGTTCTTAACAGTCTGCCCTGAGGTTGATGCTCATGCCCTTGAGCCACTGCAGGACAGCTTGTCACTGCCACACACAGATTTCCTCAGCAAAACTTGGGGAATCATAGTAAAAAGGCTCCCCAGTGAAGTGACTAGCAAATCTTTTAGTTTAGGATACTTACAGCGTGATACACACTTAAGAATAATGTGCAGATATTCTATAATGGAGACCTTAGAAATACCTAATAGAGATTGATTTACAGTGCCACCCACACAAGATGAAAATAATGGGGTATCTAAAGTACACTGTCAAATTTAGGAGCTTAAAAGATTTTTAATAAAGGAAAACATCATTTCAAATATAATTCCTTGTAATATGGTAATAAAAAGTTCTCTTCACAAACCTGGGCATTTGCCTGCTGGCTCACTGAGTCCATCCTGAAGAACACATGGTTCTTTGCTCGATCATGCTGTAACAACATGACCTCATGCTATTTATTCTAGTAGAGGAGGGAGCATATACAGGCCTGCTTTAAGCTGATCCAGCAGCATCCTATAAAGGCAGCAATTCATACTGATGATGAGTTCCAAGACAAAGGCATTCAAGGAAAGATAGACCAACTAATAGCACTTCGGATGGGAAGGGAGCATTGAGATAGTGCAATGACTTTTCACTACTAGAGAACAGGGTTTAATCCAGCTTAGACCACAATGAAAAATGAGTTTACTGGTTCATCCAGTAAATAATTAATAGACATATCACAATACAGCATGGTATGGTTTGAGGTATCTGCTCAGGATGGGAATTACAGGGGCATATGGTTGCCAGCATGAGGACTAGAAAATTTCTCCTGTTTTTTTTTAAAGTTATTAAAGGGAATACATTTGATGCCTTATATAATGGCATCACTGATGTCAACAAACAGCACCATGAGAGAGGTCACCATGTAGGTTGTCAGGCAATACAGTACGGCATATCAGCAATGATAAAACATCGTAAGAAAGAAATGACAGCATGAGAAAAATTGTTTTGCATCGTACGTTGTTTCCTAGGCAATCCTGGAATGGGATAGCATCCAAATAAACCAGGAGCCTCCTGCAGAAATTGGGAATGTTGGTGGGTATACAAGTGTTGCAGGTCAGGAATGAGGTATCGCCTCAGAGCTAGGCTACTTGCATAGTCACAGCCCATTCTTTCTCTGTCAGTCCTTCCATTTTCTAAAACACCACATGAATAAAAGAACAAAATAAAAACAAGGGTCTAGTGAAAGACGGTACCGGAGGGTCTCTTCTGGAATAGTTGGTTGGTTATAGGTATTGCACTTGTCCGCACTGTTATACAAGCCTATACAAATGGAACATTTCACACACCTTTCTTGACAAGTTGGGATACAGCTGTATGAATAAATTAATTTATGGGGAGAGGGCTTTGTATGAGTCAGCTCCCCTAGTCTCACAGATGACTGGCAAAATATCTATCACAGATGTGACAAGGCAGCTCAAACCAGCAGAGACCATGCTTTATATTTACTCACAATTCCTCCCCCCATATAAATCACAGAGTTTGGTGGTGAAGTTGCACAAATGTGATCTATTGTAAATCCTGAGTTTTATAGTAAAGGTACGCAGTAAGCTCCACTGTATTACACACTAAATCATGGAGTTTTATCAAAGAAGTTGCAATATCAGCCGCTTGCCTGCATTGTATGTATTTATGGGGAGCATCTATCAGTGATAGATAAGGTCAGCTCACTGCTGCTGCCGCCACTGCCCAGAAATGGAGAGGGCAGTGATTGCTCAGAATTTCTCCCACATGCTCTGTGTTTCCCCATGTCATGCAGGAAACTAACCCTGGCAAAAGTGATGAGAGGAGCAGAACAGTCATTGTGAAATCCCAGGGGCTTTTGAGGGATGCGTCTGATCTCATTGTAACTGCATCATTGTTTTGTTTCTATTACATTTAATCTTAGGGTATGTCTACACTATGGAATAAGGTCGAATTTATAGAAGTCGTTTTTTTAGAAATCGGTTTTATATATTCGAGTGTGTGTGTCCCCACAGAAAATGCTCTAAGTGCATTAAGTGCATTAACTCGGCGGAGTGCTTCCACAGTACCGAGGCTAGAGTCGACTTCCGGAGCATTGCACTGTGGGTAGCTATCCCACAGTTCCCGCAGTCTCCGCTGCCCATTGGAATTCTGAGTTGAGATCCCAATGCCTGATGGGGCTAAAACATTGTCGCGGGTGGTTCTGGGTACATATCGTCAGGCCCCCGTTCCCTCCCTCCCTCCGTGAAAGCAAGGGCAGACAATCATTTCGCGCCTTTTTTCCTGAGTTACCTGTGCAGACGCCATACCACTGCAAGCATGGATCCCGGTCAGGTAACCGTCACCCTATGTCTCCTGGGTGCTGGCAGACGCGGTACGGCATTGCTACACAGTAGCAGCAACCCCTTGCCTTGTGGCAGCAGACAGTACAGTATGACTGGTAGCCGTCATCGTCATGTCCGAGGTGCTCCTGGCCACGTCGGCCGGGAGCGCCTGGGCAGACATGGGCGCAGGGACTAAATTTGGAGTGACTTGACCAGGTCATTCTCTTTAGTCCTGCTGTCAGTCCTATTGAACCGTCTTATGGTGAGCGGGCAGGCGATACGGACTGCTAGCAGTCGTACTGTACCATCTTCTGCCGAGCAGCCATGAGATGTGGATGGCATGCAGTCCTTCTGCACCGTCTGCTGCCAGCCAAAGATGTAAAAGATAGATGGAGTGGATCAAAACAAGAAATAGACCAGATTTGTTTCGTACTCATTTGCTTCCCCCCCTCCCCTGTCTAGGGGACACATTCTTCTAGATCACACTGCAGTCACTCACAGAGAAGGTGCAGCGAGGTAAATCTAGCCATGTATCAATCAGAGGCCAGGCTAACCTCCTTGTTCTAATAAGAACGATAACTTAGGTGCACCATTTCTTATTGGAACCCTCCGTGAAGTCCTGCCTGAAATACTCCTTGATGTACAGGCACACCCTTTGTTGATATTAGCTCCCTGAAGCCAGCCCTGAAAGCCGTGTCGTCAGTCGCCCCTCCCTCCGTCAGAGCAACGGCAGACAATCGTTCTGCGCCTTTTTTCTGTGCGGACGCCATACCAAGGCAAGCATGGAGGCCGCTCAGCTCACTTTGGCAATTAGGAGCACATTAAACACCACACGCATTATCCAGCAGTATATGCAGCACCAGAACCTGGCAAAGCGATACCGGGCGAGGAGGCGACGTCAGCGCGGTCACGTGAGTGATCAGGACATGGACACAGATTTCTCTGAAAGCATGGGCCCTGCCAATGCATGCATCATGGTGCTAATGGGGCAGGTTCATGCTGTGGAACGCCGATTCTGGGCTTGGGAAACAAGCACAGACTGGTGGGACCGCATAGTGTTGCAGGTCTGGGACGATTCCCAGTGGCTGCGAAACTTTCGCATGCATAAGGGCACTTTCATGGAACTTTGTGACTTGCTTTCCCCTGCCCTGAGGCGCATGAATACCAAGATGAGAGCAGCCCTCACAGTTGAGAAGCGAGTGGCGATAGCCCTGTGGAAGCTTGCAACGCCAGACAGCTACCGGTCAGTTGGGAATCAATTTGGAGTGGGCAAATCTACTGTGGGGGCTGCTGTGATGCAAGTAGCCCACGCAATCAAAGATCTGCTGATATCAAGGGTAGTGACCCTGGGAAATGTGCAGGTCATAGTGGATGGCTTTGGTGCAATGGGATTCCCTAACTCTAGTGGGGCTATAGACGGAACCCATATCCCTATCTTGGCACCGGAGCACCAAGCCGCCGAGTACATAAACCGCAAGGGGTACTTTTCGATAGTGCTGCAAGCTCTGGTGGATCACAAGGGACGTTTCACCAACATCAACGTGGGATGGCCGGGAAAGGTGCATGATGCTCGCATCTTCAGGAACTCTGGTCTGTTTCAAAAGCTGCAGGAAGGGACTTTATTCCCAGACCAGAAAATAACTGTTGGGGATGTTGAAATGCCTATATGTATCCTTGGGGACCCAGCCTACCCCTTAATGTCATGGCTCATGAAGCCGTACACAGGCAGCCTGGACAGTAGTCAGGAGCTGTTCAACTACAGGCTGAGCAAGTGCAGAATGGTGGTAGAATGTGCATTTGGACGTTTAAAGGCGCGCTGGCACAGTTTACTGACTCGCTTAGACCTCAGCGAAACCAATATTCCCACTGTTATTACTGCTTGCTGTGTGCTCCACAATATCTGTGAGAGTAAGGGGGAGACGTTTATGGCGGGGTGGGAGGTTGAGGCAAATCACCTGGCTGCTGGTTACGCGCAGCCAGACACCAGGGCGGTTAGAAGAGCACAGGAGGGCGCGGAACGCATCAGAGAAGCTTTGAAAACCAGTTTCATGACTGGCCAGGCTACGGTGTGAAAGTTCTGTTTGTTTCTCCTTGATGAAACCCCCCGCCCCTTGGTTCACTCTACTTCCCTGTAAGCTAACCACCCACCCCTCTTCCCTTCAATCACCGCTTGCAGAGGCAATAAAGTCATTGTTGCTTCACATTCATGCATTCTTTATTCATTCATCACACAAATAGGGGGATGACTACCAAGGTAGCCCAGGAGGGGTGGTGGAGGAGGGAAGGAAAATGCCACACAGCACTTTAAAAGTTTACAACTTTAAAATGTATTGAATGACAGCCTTCTTTTTTTTGGGCAATCCTCTGTGGTGGAGTGGCTGGTTGGCCGGAGGCCCCCCCACCGCGTTCTTGGGCGTCTGGGTGTGGAGGCTATGGAACTTGGGGAGGAGGGCGGTTGGTTACAGAGGGGCTGCAGTGGCAGTCTGTGCTCCAGCTGCCTTTGCTGCAGCTCAACCATACACTGGAGCATACTGGTTTGGTCCTGCAGCAGCCTCAGCATTGAATCCTGCCTCCTCTCATCACGCTGCCGCCACATTTGAGCTTCAGCCCTGTCTTCAGCCCGCCACTTACTCTCTTCAGCCCACCACCTCTCCTCCCGGTCATTTTGTGCTTTCCTGCACTCTGACATTATTTGCCTCCACGCATTCGTCTGTGCTCTTTCAGTGTGAGAGGATAGCATGAGCTCGGAGAACATTTCATCGCGAGTGCGTTTTTTTTTCTTTCTAAGCTTCATTAGCCTCTGGGAAGGAGAAGATCCTGTGATCATTGAAACACATGCAGCTGGTGGAGAAAAAAAAAGGGACAGTGGTATTTAAAAAGACACATTTTATAAAACAGTGGCTACACTCTTTCAGGGTAAACCTTGCTGTTAACATTACATACATAGCACATGTGCTTTCGTTACAAGGTCGCATTTTGCCTCCTCCCACCGCGTGACTACCCCCTCAACCTTCCCCCCTCCCTGTGGCTAACAGCAGGGAACATTTCTGTTTAGCCACAGGCAAACAGCCCAGCAGGAATGGGCTCCTCTGAGTGTCCCCTGAAGAAAAGCACTCTATTTCAACCAGGTGACCATGAATTATATCTCACTCTCCTGAGGATAACACAGAGAGATAAAGAACGGATGTTGTTTGAATGCTAGCAAACATACACTGCAATGCTTTGTTCTACAATGATTCCCGAGTACGTGTTACTGGCCTGGAGTGGTAAAGTGTCCTACCATGAAGGACGCAATAAGGCTGCCCTCCCCAGAAACCTTTTGCAAAGGCTTTAGGACTACATCTAGGAGAACCGCAAATGCCAGGGCAAAGTAATCCTTTCACATGCTTGCTTTTAAACCATGTATAGTATTTTAAAAGGTACACTCACCAGAGGTCCCTTCTCCGCCTGCTGGGTCCAGGAGGCAGCCTTGGGTGGGTTCGGGGGGTACTGGCTCCAGGTCTAGGGTGAGAAACAGTTCCTGACTGTCGGGAAAACCGGTTTCTCCGCTTGCTTGCTGTGAGCTATCTACAACCTCCTCCTTATCATCATCTTCTTCGTCCCCAAAACCTGCTTCCGTATTGCCTCCATCTCCATTGAAGGAGTCAAACAACACGGCTGGGGTAGTGGTGGCTGAACCCCCTAAAATGGCATGCAGCTCATCATAGAAGCGGCATGTTTGGGGCTCTGACCCGGAGCGGCTGTTCGCCTCTCTGGTTTTCTGGTAGGCTTGCCTCAGCTCCTTCAGTTTCACGCGGCACTGCTTCGGGTCCCTGTTATGGCCTCTGTCCTTCATGCCCTGGGAGATTTTGACAAAGGTTTTGGCATTTCGAAAACTGGAACGGAGTTCTGATAGCACGGATTCCTCTCCCCAAACAGCGATCAGATCCCGTACCTCCCGTTCGGTCCATGCTGGAGCTCTTTTGCAATTCTGGGACTCCATCATGGTCACCTGTGCTGATGAGCTCTGCATGGTCACCTGCAGCTTGCCACGCTGGCCAAACAGGAAATGAGATTCAAAAGTTCGCGGTTCTTTTCCTGTCTACCTGGCCAGTGCATCTGAGTTGAGAGTGCTGTCCAGAGCGGTCATAATGGAGCACTCTGGGATAGCTCCCGGAGGCCAATACCATCGAATTGTGTCCACAGTACCCCAAATTCGAGCCGGCAACGTCGATTTAAGCGCTAATCCACTTGTCAGGGGTGGAGTAAGGAAATCGATTTTAAGAGCCCTTTAAGTCGAAATAAAGGGCTTCATTGTGTGGACAGGTGCAGGTTTACATCGATTTAATGCTGCTAAATTCGACCTAAAGTCCTAGTGTAGACCAGGGCTAATCTTAGTGAAACCTGTTATGTGGTTTACTGTCAAGGCACTCAGATGGAGATGGATTTGATAGGTGAGATAAGGGTGCACCTTAAAAGGATATGAAGTAGTCAACACAGTGCAGAAATGTCTATAGTTTAGAAATAAACAAAATATTTGAAAATAAAGACTACTGTAACAAAGGAGGAAATGCCACCATCCTGACAAAAGGCACAACTGCACTGTTCCAGGGTCCAGATATAGCAGAGTATGTACAGTTTATAGAAAAGGTCTCAGATCCTAGGAGCAGTGGGTAGAGATCCACTTGCAAGCCTTAAACCACCGGGTGGGTATTTAAAGTAATTAAGACCAAAGAAACAGTAGGAAGAGACTGCTGAACAAGAGACTCTGGTGCTCAAATATCCATGACACAAGCTGAGGTGGTTATACTCAGTCAGCTGGGGGGTTAATCTTTACGGGTGGGTGACAGAGGTGGCTGCTTAGCAGATGCCATCAAAGCAGGAGAGAGAACATAGTCTTCTACCTTTCCCTGTTCCTTCAGTAAAAAAATACTGATATATATGCCATCTGTATAGCACCTCCTTTCCTCCCCCCACCAATGGGCATGGGGTCCTGCACTAATATTTTAAAATATAATACAATTAAATATTGGCATAAAACAAACAATGCATAAGAAAAAATACTTTAAAAGCTCAACACTGCGGCTTAAAAATATGGTCTTCATTGCTCACAGTTTAACCACTGACAGCCTAGCACCTTTAATTCCAAGACATGCCCCAGAACCCTTTGTACCAGAAGCAAACCACTGTAGAAACATTAATTAATGAAACCCTGTGATATTCTGTAAATCAGTATAATTTTCCCATTGTCATCTTCATCATCATATTATTATTATTATTTTATTTTAAATCACCCAAAAGTGTACTAAGTACCTGGACAACGCAAATCATATTACATGTCCCTGCCTCAAAAAGTTTGCAATCTAATCTCAGTCATTAGGTCATAGAGGGAGTAGCAAAGTAGTAGGGAAGTGCTAGGGAAGGAAGGATTGGGGGAAAACAGTAAGATCATAGTTAGTCAACAAGCACTAATAATGAAAAATAAATGTATGTCTTTGAGGCTATGTTACAGTCTGGGTCACTGAGTTGTACAAAAATTAAATGACTTACTGAAAGATCTCTTAGGCGACAACAGGAATCACAACAAACACCAGTTACCTGCATAATATCCTGATATGATTTCAGTTTCAAATCTAAGGAAAGCAGCCAGTCCTCACAGTGTTGGATTGGCCCTGCATACAGATTTTCTTCAGCTCACTGACAATTTAGCTTACTTAGCTGGGATGTTGAATTTTTTTTCATTCATATCTAGAGGTAAAACAGATTATGATGGCTGCCTTTCAAATAATATGTCGGTGGTTCAATTTCTGTTTCTTCTGAATGTCCCTTATAACAGAATGTCCCATTACAACAGGACTTTGACTCTACTAAGGAAATAATGAAGATGTTTAAAGTAAGGCTGTATCACGAGTGAAATGCTCAGCCTGGGATTATGCTTCCCCAAAAAACAGCCCAAATCTGCCCTGTTCAGGAGGTGGGAACTGGAAGCCAACAGCAGGCTGGTAAGGGATGTCTGTGGTGTCGTGTGACCTGCTGAAGTAGAGGGTCGGGGGTAGGGTGTTGCTGCTCAGAGCAGGGCATATACCGTATGTATATTCCTGCCATCTCTGCTTCCACATCCCCCACACACTCCCGGCCCTTTCCATTGCTCTCCTGGCTGATCCTTTTATTGCACACACAACTACTTCATCTGTTGAACTGTTCCGTTGGCAGAGCATATGCCAGACACTAGGTTCTCCCAGGAAAATGGCTGCCATCTGATTTATCGAGGAGAAATGAATATCGATATCCCAAGATGAGGGCAAAGTATTTTCCCGTGAGCAGCATTGCTCAGTTTATTCAGTGAAACTTGACTGACCAGGTCTTTAGGGCTGTAATTACCAAATTCATGACTGCCTGAGACTTTGCAAGAAGATTCATAACTGGCAAATGTGCCCATTCATTCATTAAAAGAAAGAGGGAGCTTAGCACAGTAACTGTCATCACAGCTAGGATGGGACGGCAACTGCTAGTGTTATTAACAACTGGTAAAAATATGGACTTGGAATAACTGCAGTGAGGCTAGTGTTCATTAATGCCTGAAGCTAGAAAAACCAAGAACATAATACCACCCTTTTGTATTTCTTTCATCTTCTGTTAGGTCAACTAATCTACCAACCAACATGAGGGCCTATAGGTGGAATTATCTGGACTTTGAGAAAGAATCAGCAAGGTCTGATGGTCTAAGCCAAGAAACTGAAGCCAGGAAGTCCTGAATCCTAATCTTACTTTTGCCATAGACTAACACTGCATGGGGATCAGGCAGGTTACTGATGCTCTCTCTGAGTTAAATTTTCAAAAGGTTTGAACCCAGGCTTCCCCTCTGGTAGGAGAAGCACCTGCAAAGAGAACTGAAGGAGCAAAACAACATATTTGCATGTCTAACTACAGACTGGTACTTGCAATAGGGTAGTTAGAGGGTCAAGTACAATTTGTGGGTTCCATATAATTGCAGATGCAAAAATACCAGCTCGTGTTTTGCAGATACAAATTATACTTGTCAAAGGGAGGGAACCATTTTGAAAATTTGGCCCCATACCTGAATTTTGCCATCTGTGAAAGGCAGCCTGTGTATCTATCTTGGTTTTCTAAGCTATCTGTCAATTAGTCATTTGAACATCACTGGAAGGGCAGCTATTTAAAGACTGGTTAAAAAGGTCAGTCCAGTGTCTTGAGATCATTCCTTTGGGCAGTTAGCACTTCTATGAGCCCCAGCAAAGTCATAGTGCAGCAGATAATGGAGCTGACCCCACCTGTGAACAAAAACCCCTGTATAAGTCTGGCTGTGTCCTTCCATAGGCATTCTTTAGTCTCTTCTGTTGCAAGTGACAATCATAAGTGGCATGGAGAGGGACTTGTGCCACCCAGCCAATGATTGGGATAGAGGGAGAAGAGTGTTTTTCACTCTAAACATGGCTAGATGTAGGATTCTTCATTCTGAACATGTTTGTGAGGTAAGGGTTTCTTAGGCCATGCTGTGGGACTGGCTGGAGAATTAGGAAGGGAGGGAGAGAAGAAAGGAGAGGAGAGAGGAGAAGAAGGACAAGGGAAATATGCAAGAAGGAGAGAGATTATGGTGAGGGGGAGCAGTATAGACCCCTAATATAGAGTGAGGCGAAGAGATCTGGAGAGAAGTAAATAGGGAAAATGGCAATTGAAAGTTGACTAGGAAACCAGTTTTATCATCCAACTCTTGCAAAAAGTGGATTTTTAATGAGCACAGGTAGTCAGAGTCTCGATTTTTTGAGTCATTAGGAAATAAAGAGAAAAATGAGAAGCTGCAGCAAAAAGTGAACACCAGGAAGGCAAAAAGCAAAGAAGCCCAATTTGGCAGCTATACAAAAGTATGAGAGAAAGTGAACGTAAAAGAGAATTAAAAAACAAAATAAGCTAGAGGAAAACTACACACAGCAAAAGAGGCAGTCCATTTCAGAAACAAGGATGACCGAATAAACGTGGAGAAACCGAGAGATTTAGAGTAAGTTACTTTTAAAAAATTATTTTATGGACATTTCCTTCCAAAGTATTATGCTTCCTTTATATGTATGTGATTTACAGTCCTTCCTCAGGCTACTGTCTCCTTGAAGTCATTTTAGTTAGGATCCAAAGTATATGAAATGCATTTTCATTATAAACTCTAGTTAATGATTTTAACCTCCCCTGGACGGACCTGGCCCATTTCCCTCTATGTCAGTTTGGCCTCCCTGGTAGCTTTCTCAGTGCTGGCTCTTTGCCTGCTCACTTCCAAGCCCCTTAGAAATGTAAAACTGGCTCCACTCCAGAGTGGAACTCTCTGTCTCATTTGTGTATAAATAAGTGAAGCGCCAGAGATGACAAATGTGCAGAGAACAAAGCGAAGTTTGATAGAGTCATGTCTGTAAGATTCATGATTCATCATGAGTTGAGGTAACAGAGGATTTTTTTCATCTTGAAAGTCCCCTAGTGGTAGGGTCCAGGGTTTCCTGGACATTGCCTCTTTTTTGATCCTCTGTCGGAGCGGATTTTTCAAATAAGAGGCAATGTCTGGGGTTTTTGTGAAGCAGACATTCCAGCTCAGAAAGAGCCCTGATTGGGCCCACTCCGGCTTCCGCATCTGATTGGTTCCCCACAGCTGCCAGGTCCTTCCCACCCATGCCGCAGCTCCTAGCCTGGGGGAGAGGGAGAGCCATGCTGACTGATAGCTGTCTCTGCATCCCATCTCTGTGCCTGCCACCATGACAGGGAGTGACAGTGCCCCCTCACCTCAAGTGTGAGGCCCCTCCAGCACCCTCCAGGTACACACGCGCCTCTCCAGCACTCCGCAACTGTACCCCTCCTCCCACTTCCTCTGGCAGTGTCCTCTTTGAAACATAATAACCCTACCTAGTGGGACATGTAGCCAATAAAATGTGAAGAAAGTTTGTGCTGTGACTCTGTAGTTACATTCTTTGGGCAAAATTCTCAGATCTCAGCTCCCATATTCTGCACTACCAATGCACAGAAATCCTGTTGGGCAGAAGATGCGGGAGAGCCAGTCTACATAGCATCATCCCCCGGCATACTCATGTGGAAACAACCTAAGGGTTAACTTCTGTGGATTCCATCTGTGCAGAGATAGGGGAGATTAGCCTCTGAGGGAGCTGTGCTACAAGTGTGTCCTGGGATGTAGCATTGAAGTGCAGGCCTTCAACAGATATCCCATAGATCCATCAATCTTGGTACATTGATGCAGTTGAAGTGCCTCTCCCCAGCCCCATGTGTGGGTCCACCAACCTGCCCCAGTTGCAGCATTTCATATGTAAATCTACATCTCCATTGGGATTTTCTGTGGGAGGGTATGATATACCCCTTAGACATTACACTAAAATATGTATCCTGGATTAGAGGCAACAAAGTGAAAAAGCATGAGAGAGAAAACCAAGGTATTCAAATATTTTGAGAGAACCAAGCTAAATTTAATTTGCTCCAGGGTACATTTCTCTCTGTGAGAGAACATAGCAAACTACAGGGGCAACAGTGTTCTAAATAGTTTCCCTCCTCCGCTAACACAAACACTAACAGGGAACTTGTTCTGTAGAAGGAAGGGAAAAGCCATTAAAATTAATAAGTAATCAATCTCTAAAACAGCTGCTTTGTCATTCTACATATTGCCAAGGAAAGCAAAGTTTTCACGCCAGCAATGCTAACAGACCATCCTTGTTCTCTGATAGCTAAGGGAGAGTTGTCTCATGTTCAGGTGGGAACTGGAACTCAGTACCCTTGGGTTTTATTCTCCCTGCCCACCCTGACAGAATTGTTTCATTTCTCTGTGCCTCATTTTCCCCTTCTGTACAAATAGATATAATACTGGTTTACCTTTCTGGGAGACTATCAGGCATAATGCACTAATAGGTTTAAAGATCCTCATATGGAAGACTTTAGTGAAGGGCAGAGGAATATTGTTTGTACTCATCACCTGGAAAAATTTATCTCTTAGGGGGAAAGCTAAACTATCCAAAATTAAATGAGTCTAGGCACCAGGGGATATGCTATGGGAAAACATATATAGGGAGAGGCTGTAGATATAACTTCTCCTCCTGTATAGGACTTTATTGCTCTGTTTTTGTTGGTTTCCTCTTTTCATGTACACAGAGTCAAATTCTGTCATTTTCCCTTCCCTATGAGATTCAGGATAGAATGGGCTAACTCCCCAGACTACTATAGTTCCTCAGTACCAGTGGTCTGAGACTATTGAATAATAAACTGGAGGTCTTCTGGAAGGCTGAGAGATTAGGAATAGGATAAACCACATTTCACCACCAAGCCTGACTAAAAATCCAGCCTCAAAGGCACAAAGTCATTAGTTCAGATGGCTGTTTGGTGGCTTATGTGAAATGACTTGGTGAATCTCAGTCGCAGTCCCGGTGGGCAGGTATCCACATCACAATAAATACCATCCCATTCAATGCTAATTGTCTTTTTAAAAAACCAAGGTATGTCCCTGCAATTCAGAGCTGAGGCCAATTGATCGTGATAGTGCATGGATAGAGCTTATACTGCTTCAAAGGACTTTAACATCCAGGATTATTTGTCTATCATTTTCACCAGAAGAATATTCACTTAAAAATAAAAGTACCTTTTCCCCTCCGCTCCCCTTCCCCCCACCAGGAAGAGAATGGTTTCTCCAGACACCACTAGAAACTGCTCTACCAGGTTTGTTAAATTTTATTACTGTCATCGTGGCTCATCTAAGTGTATTAGCAAAAACTTGCTCTGCTGATTCAAATTCTAGAATTTTTGGAATCTGAATCCAGTACTAAGCAAAATATAATCCATGAAAAAAAGAACAGTCTTATAGTGAAGGCACAGATCGGAATTCAGGATACCTGAGTAATTTACAGTTCTGTTTTTAAACACCTAGGTGAACATGATATGACAAGGGCAAATCAGAGTGGCCTCTGTAAAGGAAAATGATGCTACTCTAATATAGAATTTTTGAGAATGTCAACATAATAATGGATAAGGGAGAAACTTTATGTGGACTTTCAAAAAGGCTTTGATAATGAGAACATCCACAGCCAGAATGAACAGGATAAATAACAGCTTTAGTTGGGATATTGGGATGGATATAGAGCTCCCTGTGATAATTTGTGAATACTGTATGTTGGCCTCCATATTGGGATGGTGTTTACTGTATGGATATAATAAGTTAACTCAATAGGTGACTGTCTGGACACAGGCAGAAAGGAAAAGAATTGCTTAAGATTGCTGATAGGTAGCTATCACTTAAGAGTTGGTAAAGGACAATGCCAGAACTATTAGCTTCAATGGTTCTTTCTATGGACACACTACAAAACTGGCTTGACCAGAAATGGCCAAGAAGACCCACCAGACACAGGAGAACAAAAAACTCTGGTAGGGGGAGGGAAATCTACGACAGGAACTTGTCTCAGATACAGGAATCCCTAGGGGGTCTTGAGAAACTAGGCCTGCCTAGGTCATCAACATGGGATGGTACAACTTAAGGAGAGACACATGTGTAGATTGTTGTTTTAAAATCCTTTTCCCCTAAAGTTCTGTTCCTATTGCTTTTGTTTTAAGAAGGCTGATGGTCACTATATATCATTGGTTGCTGACTTTCAAAGGGGTGAACTGCAGGTGCCTGAACCCAGTTGGGCCTGCAGGGTAATAAGCAGTTGGCATAGGTGGGGTGTTGTACCAAGTCTCAGAGTGGCAGAACTGTAAAATGCCACCCAGAGAGACTTAAAGGCAGGCGGACCAATGTCTGAGGGGGTACATTCAGGGAGATCAGAAAGGGGCAGAGGTGCACTTAGCCCTGTAGCTGTGACAGATATAAACTCTCATACTTTAGAACATAAACAAATCATTAACTGAAGGGGGCAAGGAAGAAGCTGCCCATGAGAGCAGGTTATTCCATAATAACCCATAGTGGAGTTTCTTACATCTGTCTCTGAAGCACCTGGTGATGACCACTGTCAGAGATACAGGATACTGGACTAGGGTCTTGATTCTGCAGCATTAAAGTCAATGGGAGCTTTGCTGTTGAATTCAATGAGTGTAGTATCAAGCTTTGGTGGACCAGTCTGATCCAGTATGGCAATTCCTATATTTCTGTTTTCTGTTTCTGCTTCTCCCACTGACTCACTGTGTGAGTCACTTCCCTTCTCTGCGCCTCAGTTTTCTTCTCTGTAAAATGGGAATAATGGTTCTGCCCTATCTCATAGAGGTTTGTGAGGCTGAATTAATGAATATTTGATAAGTGCTTTGAGATGATTGGCTGGAAATGCAAAGCATTATTCTCAATTTTCAACTTGACTTTTAACCCTGGAATTGGGCAGCTCAGCTCATGCACATTCTGCTTCAGAGAGACATGAGGGAGAAAAGCAGGTCAGATCTGATATCAGAAATGCTTGGTTACTGTTACACAAAGAATGAGGCAGAGGCATATACTTTCTGGTCACTTTGGTAAACACATCCCCCAGCGCTATTGTTTGTTAGGGTATGTCTGCACTATGAAATTAGGTCCATTTTATGGAAGTCGATTTTTAGAAATCGATTTTATACAGTCGATTGCGTATGTGTACACTAAGCGCATTAAGTCGGTGGAGTGCATCCTCACTACCATGGGTAGCATTGACTTACGGAGCGGTGCACTGTGGGTAGCTATCCCACAGTTCCTGCAGGTTTCAGAGTAACAGCCGTGTTAGTCTGTATTCGCAAAAAGAAAAGGAGTACTTGTGGCACCTTAGAGACTAACCAATTTATTTGAGCATGAGCTTTCGTGAGCTACAGCTCACTTCATCGGATGCATACCGTGGAAACTGCAGCAGACATTATGGTTCCACGGTATGCATCCGATGAAGTGAGCTGTAGCTCACGAAAGCTCATGCTCAAATAAATTGGTTAGTCTCTAAGGTGCCACAAGTACTCCTTTACAGTTCCTGCAGTCTCCACCACCCATTGGAATTCTGAGTTAAGCTCCCAATGCCTGATGGGGCAAAAACATTGTCGCAGGTAGTTTTGGGTACATGTCATCAATTGCCCCTCCCTCCATGAAAGCAACGGCAGACAATCGTTTTGTGCCTTTTTTCCGTGCAGACACCATACCACGGCAAGCATGGAGCCCGCTCAGCTCACCGTCACCGCTGCTGTTGTGTCAGCAGACGGTGCAGTATGACTGCTAACCATCATCATCCACTGCTTCTGCTGTAACTCTGCTCTCCTGCTCTTGTAAATGAGCTCAGTCTCGATAGCAAATTTCTCCATGTTGTTGTCATCCACCGCTTCCGCTGCAACTCTGCTCTCCTGCAGACACCATACCATGGCAAGCATGGAGCCCATTCAGCTCACCGCTGCTGTTGTGAGCATTGTAAACACCTCACGCATTATCCTGGGGTATAAGCAGAACCGGGCTAAGAGACGCCAGCACGAGGACTATTTTGATGAAGACATGGACACAGACGTTCCTGAAATCATGGGATGTGGCAGTTGGGACATCATGGTGGCAGTGGGACTGGTTGATACAGTGGAACACCGATTCTGGGCCTGGCAAACAAGCACAGACTGGTGGGACTGCATAGTGTTGCAGGTATGGGATGATTTACAGGGGCTGCGAAACTTTCGCATGCGTAAGACCACTTTCCTGGAACTCTGTGAGTTGCTTTCCCCCGTCCTGAAGCACAGGAATACCAAGATGAGAGCTGCCCTGACAGTTGAGAAGCGAGTGATGATAGCCCTGTGGAAGCTTGCTACGCCTGACTGTTACCGGTCAGTCGGGAATCAATTTGGAGTGCGCAAATCTACTGTGGGGGCTGTTGTGATCCAAGTAGCCAATGCAATCATTGACGTTCTGTTATCAAGGGTAGTGACTCTGGGAAATGTGCAGGTCATAGTGGATGGCTTTGCTGCAATGGGTTTCCCTAACAGTGGTGGGGCGATAGATGGAATGCATATCCCTGTCTTGGTACTGGACCACCTTGCCAACCAGTATGTAAACTGCAAGGGGTACTTCTCAATGGTGCTGCAAGCACTGGTGGATCACAAGGGACGTTTCACCGACATCAACGTGGGATGGCCGGAAAAGGTGCATGACAGTTGCATCTTTAGGAACTCTGGGCTGTTCGAGCAGCTGCAAGAAGGGACTTCCCAGACCAGAAAATTACTGTTGGGGATATTGAAATGCAAATAGTTATCCTTGGGACCCAGCCTACCCCTTGCTCCCATGGCTCATGAAGCCATACATAGGCGCCTGGACAGTAGTAAGGAGCAGTTCAGCTATAGGCTGAGCAAGTGCAGAATGGTGGTAGAATGTGCCTTTGGATGTTTAAAAGATCACTGGCGCTGTTTGCTGACTAGGTTGGACCTAAGCACAACCAACATTCCCCTAGTTATTGTTGCTTGCTGTGCGCTCCACAATATCTGTGAGAGTAAGGGGGAGACGTTTATGGCGGGGTGGGAGGTTGAGGCAAATCGCCTGGCATCTGATTTTGAGCAGCCAGACACCAGGGCAATTAGAGGAGCACAGCAAAGTGCGCTGTGCATCAGAGAGGCTTTCAAAACCAGTTGCATAACTGGCCAGGCTTCGGTGTGACAGTTGTGTGTATTTCTCCTTGATGCAAACCCGCCTCCTTTGTTGATTTTAATTCTCTGTAAGCCAACCACCCTCCCTGCTTCGAAATAAAGTAACCATTGTTTTGAAACCATGCATTCTTTCTTTGTTATTTTTTTTAAAAGGCAGATAACTGACAAGGTAGCCCGGGTGGGGTGGGGGAGGAGGGAAGGACAAGGCCACATTGCTTATTGTAGCTACAACAAAAATGAAACTGTTTGAATGACAGCCTTCTGTTGCTTGGGCCATCCTCTGGAGTGGAGTGGCTGGGTGACCAGAGTCTCCCCCGCCGCGTTCTTGGGCGTCTGGGTGAGGAGGATATGGAGCTTGGGGAGGAGGTCAGATGGTTATACAATGGAAGCAGCAGGGGTCTGTGCTCTTGTTGGCTTTCCTGCAGCTGCACCAGACACTTCATCATGTCCGTTTGCTCCCCCATTAGCCTTAGCATTGCCTCCTGCCTCCCCTCTTTGTGCTTCTGCCTTTGCTCTTTGCATTCACTTAATGACCTGCTCCTTGCACTCACCTTCCTAGCTTCTAACGCTGAATGCCTCCATGCATTCAGCTGTGCCTTATCAGTGCGGGAGGACTGCATGAGCTTGGAAAACATGTTATTGGGAGTGCGTTTTTTTGCCTTCTAATCTGCGATAACCTCCGGGACGGAGATGATAGGGGGAGCCTAGGAACATTTGCACCTGGGGGGAGATAAAAAGGGAGAGTAAAATTTAAGATGATACATTTCTGAGAACAAAAGGGTGACTCTTTCACAGTGATCAAGCAATTCACAGCAGACAGCACATGTGCTTTAGGTACAAGGTCGCATTTTGCCTTTTATATTGAACGCCTGCCAGTATGGTGACACATCACACACAGCTGGGCAACAGAATTCGGTTTCCATGCAGCCATGGTAAGGCAAAGTGTATGCGGGGTTGGCTTCTTACACATAACATGTGGGGATGGTTTCAAACTGCAACACCATCCCTTCCCATAGTAAGCAATGGGTTGGGTTTCACATTTAAAAGGAGGGGCTGTGGTTTTTGGAGGGATGTGCAGCGCACACCTCCCCCCACCCCACCATGTGGCTAGTCTCCAGGATGATCCGTTTTAGCCAAGCGCAAACAGCCCAGCATGAACAGGGTCCTTTTACTGTTCCCTTACAAAAATTCCCCTATTTCAACCAGGTGACCATGAATGATATCACTCTCCTGAGGCTAACACAGAAAGATAAAGACTGAATGTTGCTTGAATGCAACCACAACCCAGGACCATTCGCTGTCATGCTTTGTGCTGCAATGATTCCAGAATACTTTCAGAGTACCTCCAGGAGAGCTTCATGGAGATGTCCCTGGAGGATTCCCGCTCCATCCCCAGATATGTGAACAGACTTTTCCAGCAGCTGTACTGGCCGCGAATGCTTCCCAATTCTTCAGGGCAAATCATTAAACACTATTGTTTTTAAAGCCTGTAGTGTAGTTAGAAATGTGCACTCACCAGAGGTGCCTTCTCCAGCTTCAGAGTCGGGGATCCTGCCTTCAGAGGGTATTGGCTCCAGGGTGATGAAAAGGTCCTGGCTGTCAGGGAGAACAGATTCACCGCTTGCCTGCTGCACATTCTCCTCCTCCTATTCCTCCTCCACAAAATCCTCCTCCCTGTTGCGTGAGACTCCCCCCTTGCAGGTGTCCACGGACAGTGGTGGGGTAGTGGTAGGGTCCCCTCCTAGAATGGCATGCAGCTGATCATAGAAGTGGCATGTACAGGGTTCTGACCCGGAGCGACCGTTTGCGTCCTTTGTCTTTTGGTAGGCTTGCCTCAGCTCCTTAACTTTCATGCGGCACTGCTGTGTGTCCCTGTTGTAGCCTCTCTCCAACATGACCTGTGAGATTTCGGCAAATATATTAGCATTTTTTCTTTTTGATTGGAGTTCTGCCTGCACAGATGCTTCTCCCCATACAGGAATCAGATCCAGTGTCTCCCTTTTGGTCCATGCTGGAGCGATTCTAAGGGGGACTGCATGGTCACCTGTGCTGCTGAGTTCGCCACGCTGACCAAACAGGAAATGAAATTCAAAAGTTCCTGGGTCTTTTCCTGTGTACCTGGCTAGTGCATCAGAGTTCAAAGTGCTGTCCAGAGTGGTCACATTGGAGCACTCTGGGATAGCTCCTGGAGGCCAATACCGTTGATTTGCATCTGTACTACCCCAAATTTGACCCAGCAAGGTCGATTTTAGCACTACTCCCCTCGCTGGGTAGGAGTACAGAAGTTGATTTTAAGAGCCCTTTAAGTCGACTGAACGGGGTTGGTTGTGTGGACGCATTCATTTTAAAATCGATCTAACGCGGCTAAATTTGACCTAACCCCGTAGTGTAGACCAGGCCTTAGAGACTGGGAACCAGATTGATACCTCTGTATCAGTGCAACTTCTCTGAAGAGTCAATTATTGTATATATGAGAAAAAATGAATGGTAATAGCCCTCCTTCCCCCCAGCTACTTCACCCTGGTGGGTAAGGTTTTAGAATGAATATCAACAGGCAGGCTATAGCTAAATATCCTCCATCTCACTGAATATCTATCTGCTCTATTATGTTTATGAGAAAAAGCAAAATCCGGGAGCCAGAGGATGAGTGTGGGTTTTCCTCAGAGGATGTAAGAGAATGGTAGCCTTCAGGAAGGGTGGGTGTACATCATGGGGGTCAGAGGTGAGCCGAGGCCCCCCCCCCCACTGATCAGCATCTACCCCTTTTTGCCTTGAGGGCTGGTGGAGGTTTCAGCCTTTGCCTACAATGGTCAATGGAGGAGATTCTCCCTTTTCTTTCTCACTAATCACCTCTGCCAGACAGGTGGCAGCCCTCTCAGCAAGGATCTGTGAACAGGACTCAATCAGGCACAGTTGGCGGGAGAGAAGCAGGCACCGGGGCTTTGAATCTACCAGGATCTAGAAATGAAGTCATGCAAAAGGCTAGTACTTGTTTAATTTGGGGAGTGATATGTTGTGCACAAGTTCTTCCTCCCACCTGCATCTGAGCTGCAGCTCCTTTCAGACACCCCAACAAGAGTCAGTCTTGTCCTGGCCCACAGGGGATGTAGTATATGACTTAATACTGATCTTTTCCATCTTTAACTTACAGGGTTTGTATACTGGCCTTGCCTCTCCTCCCATCTGCCTCTCTGCCCCTCCTCAGAGCTAAGCACATCAAACTCAATCAGTGCTGTAGCACTGAACAACAAACCAGCCAGAACGGAGGACATTTTTACATTTCAGTCTCCGATACTTGCATTACTGTGTTTTACAGCAGACATTTCCCATTGCCAAGTCACCTTGGCTTTTAATGACTCATATTTAAAACTACCTGCCAGCATTGAAATCCCTTGTTATTTCAGCTGTGACTCTGAGATAAGGCAGGTGGTAAACAGATCCAGCCGGACAGCGGATTTGTTTATAAATACATGTGCTTGTTCTTTTGGAAATGTAGAGTGTTTGGCTTGCCTTTTTGTTCTATTATCGCTCTCTGTTTCCTGTCCATAGGTCCATGTCTTATATCTGAATCAGTTGACAAGGCACTGCATTAACTTTCTCGGTACCAAGGACACTGAACCTTCTGTTTCTGCTGCATCTCGATCTGCTGTAGGTGTCTTTACAGGTGTATTCTGTGGATACACAGGAGGGTGATGTTAGCTGTTCCAGCCTGACACATTAGAGCTGGCCAAAGTATTTGCAGCAAACTATTTATCCACTGAGTTTAGCCCTGTCTTCTGTTTGTAAATTCCTTGCAAATGGATCACAATTTTTACAAATGAGTCTGCTGTTCGTAATTACTCCTCGAATGTTTTGTGTGAACATATTTCAGCCTGGGAATTGCTCAGAAACTATGGTTGAGAGTGTTGCAATATCTGCTATTTGGAATTCAGGCTTATTTGATTAGGCACATTAGTCACATGGTAGGTCACAATAGGTCATGTGATTGTTGGGAACATAGCTAATGTCTAATCTGCACTTGTGAAATCCCCATCAGAACAGCATGTGGGCATACAGATAGGTACCCTCCCTGGGTGCTGGGGTCTTTTCTCACCAAGGTGATGCAGTTAGCTCACAATAACCACACACCCTGCCATGTGCCATCTGCCATGTGGTGTTGTGGCCTGGGATCTTGAAACTGCATGATTTTTCTATCCTGTTCTTTTAAACGAGACATTTTATAGCAAACAATAAGAGACACTGATATAAGCCCTTAGTCTTATGATTAGGATAGACAGAGGCACTTTGTATGTGGTTAGGCTGTCTAATTTAACAGAGTGTGGCTGAAGACACTCGCGTTCCTACCTGCTGCCTCACTATTACTATCCTTATTATGGTGGGAGTCACCAAGTGGTGAAGTGAGCTGTAGCTCACAAAAGCTTATGCTCAAATAAATTTGTTAGTCTCTAAGGTGCCACAAGTCAGACTAACACGGCTGCTACTCTGAAACCAAGTGGTGATGTTACACAAAGCAAAGTTCTTTTTCTTAGTGTGCAAGTAATGTGCAGTCTTGGAAGAGATGCTGCATTGTTACTTTTGTAATGTTGTTTCTTGTTGGGGGACCTACTGGAAGCAGCAGGAGAGTTTGTTGTCTGCCTTAATCTCTCCAACTAGAGTCAAGTCTTGAAACTGAGATGTTTCCTGGGAACTGGGCATTGTTGTTTGTGCTGAGATTTCTGAAAGAAGGGATTGCCCTGGAGGATGTTCAAAGACCAGTGTTACATAGGGCAAATAAAACAAGTCTCCCACTTTGTTCATTTTATGTTATTATATATTTAACTTTTCTTTCCCTTTCAAGGACTTTCTGTTCTTGTTCGGTTTTTCACTCTAGCCTATTTCTAATCCTATAAGTGATAATAGAGAAATTATCAGATCCAACCATGTCTTATTGCTTAGCCAGTCAAGAGTTGGGAATCCTTCATCAGTGTTCACCTCCTCCCCACAAAAAATGATGACCAAAAGAGAAGAACTATTAGAATTCAGTCCATTACACCTCCATTTTGTTTTTAAATACAAAGGAATTATTCTGTATGGCTAACTCATAGCTCTGGTTAACGGTGATGATGATTTATTAATCAGTCACATATTTGGTTAAAGTTTATTGGCAAATGGTTCCACCAAGTCTGTATGAGTATACCCACTGGAAAAAGTTCCAGAGCTGGCAGTAGCCTATTTCTCAAAAAAATGAATGAGTTAGATAAAAACAAAATGTTACCTCTTCTAGGGCTCTAAGTAAATTATTTAAACATGCAACCTGTTTATATCCTCTCTGTATGAAAAATTAATGCACCATGGGCTCTTTTGTGTTTTCATGGTAAAATAAATCTATTCATAGGCTTTTCCCTCTTGAGGAAAAGAGAAAAGGGCTTTCCACTGCCAGTGTCAGAATTTTCAACTATCAATCGTCCCCCTGCACAGAAAGGGGACAGCTCTATTAATGAGCAGCCAGCTATTAACATAACAGAACAGCCCCATTAATTTCCAGAGCACCCTGTGGTGCTAACAAAGACGAACTAAGACAAAGCATTGTTGCTGTTAGTATTAGTGGGGAAATGAGTGAGGATTTTCTCCACATGCCACTTGAAACTTGTGTATCAAACTGATGCATTTTAAAAATCCAGGTCAAAATGTTCAAACTTGGGTGCCTAAAGTTCTATTTCCATCATTAGGCACCCAAGTAAAAGTGCCCTTATTACTTCGATGGACGTTGAGAATTCTCAGCACCTCTGAAAATCAGGTCACTTTGATTTAGCTGCCTATCTTTAGGACGGCCATGTTTGAAAACTTTGGCCCTAGTATAACAGTTCCTGGGGTGCCCAGGACTGTGAATCACCTTCTTGCTCCCCTTCCTCCAGCGAGAGGGAGAATTTCTTGTGCTTAAATGGGTGTCAGCTCCCTGACACCTCTGGTGTGTTAGCCATGCAAAAAATCTCCCTAGGGCAATGCCAGCTCTTACTTTGTATTGCAGGTTAAAAATAGATGCAACCCAGTTCCTGAGCCCCTTTAAATAGTTCCCCGGTAGTGTCCAACCCCTTCTCCACTGAACACTCACAGTAGTAGCAGGTTTGCTATATCCAAGGGGACAGTGTACCCATGAATGTGTTTGATTCAACCGAGGATCAACTCCTATAAAATACCACAGCACGGAGATATATCTGTATTTATTGTGAAAACAAGCACAAGTTTATTATCAAAGATTAAGATTTAAGAGAAGTGAAAAAGGCTAATGATGGAAACAGAAATGGTAACATATAAAACAAAACCATAAAACACAAACCTGGGTCTACACTTATCAATGATTCCTTTTCCTATATAATAGAGTAGATTCTTCCCCCAAGCTTCAATTTTTTGCAGAGCTAGCTGGTTTCAGACAAACCAGGATCCAAGTGTTCAAGAAGCGCGTCAACGGTTTTCCTCAGTGAAAGGATAACAAAATGTCTCCTTGCATTCTTTGTACATTCTTCAAAGTTTCTTTTTTTGCCCCCAGAGACAGGACAGTATCCTGTGGTTTAGTCTCCAGTGTCTTCCCATCCCTTTCTTGACTTCATATGTAAATTGGGCTGCCACTGAGTTGGTTTACAATGCATAATATTAATGGGAACTGAGATAGACAGGTGAATATATGTCCTTTGTCTTGCAAGAACCTGTTTGTCAACCCTGCTTTGATTCAGACTTTAAAACGTATTTTCCAGTATATATACACATCACTCTTTACATAGTGTCAGTACATACATTTCACAATAATATTAATACCAGTGTGATCCTGACTTTCCTATGTTCTTCCATGACATTCTTTATAGATAAACACTGTGAAAGCAGTGTGCTAGTGTAGTGAGTTGGTCAGGCCTGTTAGGAGTTGCTGGTATAAAACAGAGAACCCTTTGCCATCTGGGGCCAAGAGACCTCTGTATCACACCTTGTTCCTCTTTCAAAATATTAGGCCAAATAATGGAGCTAAACTGATTTATACCAGCTGAGGATCTAGCCCAATGTCTGCAATGTCTCAGTAAATGTAGTACAGCTTTCTACAATAATGTGCTCAATCACTGAAATTGAAACTGCAGGGTGTTGTATGACTACCAGGACTAGCTCATGCAGTGCTGCCAAACCTAGTCACATGCATGCCCCAGTTTATAGATTAAAACACCATGATGTTTGCTGGTTGTAGTCTGGTGCTGTATGGTGTTGTGGATGAGCTCTTTCATGCTGACAGGGACACTACACTGGCTGAATCCTGTCACAAATCATAGAATCATAGAATATCAGGGTTGGAAGGGACCTCAGGAGATCATCTAGTCCAACCCCCTGCTCAAAGCAGGACCGATCCCCAGTTAAATCATCCCAGTCAGGGCTTTATCAAGCCTGACCTTAAAAACTTCTAAGGAAGGAGATTCCACCACCTCCCTAGGTATCGCATTCCAGTGTTTCACCACCCTCAGAGTGAAAAAGTTTTTCCTAATAGCCAACCTAAATCTCCCCCACTGCAACTTGAGACCATTACTCCTTGTTCTGTCATCTGCTACCACTGAGAACAGTCTGGAGCCATCCTCTCTGGAACCCCCTTTCAGGTAGTTGAAAGCAGCTATCAAATCCCCCCTCATTCTTCTCTTCCGTAGACTAAACATCCCCAGTTCCCTCAGCCTCTCCTCATAACTCATGTGTTCCAGTCCCCTAATCATTTTTGTTGCCCTCCGCTGGACTCTTTCCAATTTTTCCACATCTTTCTTGTAGTGTGGGGCCCAAAACTGGACACAGTACTCCAGATGAGGCCTCACCAGTGTCGAATAGAGGGGAACGATCACGTCCCTCGATCTGCTGGAAATGCCCCTACTTATACATCCCAAAATGCCACTGGCCTTCTTGGCAACAAGGGCACACTGTTGACTCATATCCAGCTTCTCGTCCACTGTAACCCCTAGGTCCATTTCTGCAGAACTGCTGCCGAGCCATTCAGTCCCCTAGTCTGTAGCGGTGCGTTGGATTCTTCCGTCCTAAGTGCAGGACTCTGCACTTGTCCTTGTTGAACCTCATCAGAGTTCTTTTGGCCCAATCCTCTAATTTGTCTAGGTCCCTATGTATCCTATCCCTACCCTCCAGCATATCTACCTCTCCTCCCAGTTTAGTGTCATCTGCAAACTTGCTGAGGGTGCAATCCATACCATCCTCCAGATCATTTATGAAGATATTGAACAAAACCGGCCCCAGGACCGACCCTTGGGGCACTCCACTTGATACCGGCTGCCATCTAGACATGGAGCCATTGATCACTACTCCTTGAGCCCGACAATCTAGTCAGCTTTCTATCCACCTTATAGTCCATTTATCCAGCCCATACTTCTTTAACTTGCTGGCAAGAATACTGTGGGAGACAGTGTCAAAAGCTTTGCTAAAGTCAAGGAACAACATGTCCACTGCTTTCCCTTCATCCACAGAACCAGTTATCTCGTCATAGAAGGCAATTAGATTAGTCAGGCATGACTTGCCTTTGGTGAATCCATGCTGACTGTTCCTGATCACTTTCCTCTCCTCTAAGTGCTTCAGAATTGATTCCTTGAGGGCCTGCTCCATGATTTTTCCAGGGACTGAGGTGAGGCTGACTGGCCTGTAGTTCCCAGGATCCTCCTTCTTCCCTTTTTTAAAGATGGGCACTACATTAGCCTTTTTCCAGTCATCCGGGACTTCCCCCAATCGCCATGAGTTTTCAAAGATAATGGCCAATGGCTCTGCAATCACATCCGCCAACTCCACCCCATGGACTTGTGCACTCCCACTTCTCCTGTTCATTTCTTTCCACAAACATACACATAGTTCTGGACACATTAGTATTTGCTCTCCCATTGTTGGTCTAAACTCCTAGCTTGTTATAGGAGTCTGGGGGCGGGGGAGGGGGAGGGCAAGGATGGGCTAATGTCACATAGTGAAACTCAGACCTTGCAACCAGGGGATCTAATTTAATAGCTTTGCAGGGGGCCAGGTTTGCTTGAATTGGTGCTAGTGATCATTGGAAAATGTGGTATTTTTTTAATAAGGCTAAAATCGGAGTCTAATCTATTTGTGTAGGGCAGTCAAATGATGCTTATCACTGTAGTGTCTTGAAACTGATTCTCTTTCCCCAGTGTAGGACATTAAGATTTGTTGTCTTAGAACTGATTGCGGTTAGACTTGCCTTATTGCCCCAGCCCTGAAAGTAGCAGATTTCTATTCCATGTTCTCGGTACTGGATGTCAGTCTGGGACCAGAGTGGTAGCCTTTCCCTTCCTTGTGAGACAACTCTCTGGGCTTTCTCCACATCTTTGTGAGCATGTCTTCCCAAGCCCTCTGCTTCATCTTGTTACTTATTTATTGCATTTAGCAGCTTATTCAGCTGACTCTGCACTTTCTGTCCTCATACAACTTGTCCCCTTCAATGTGCCTCATATATTTTAAAGACAATTTTATTAAAAAATAAAGGAGGTGAGTTAAATAACCTTTTTCCGGCCGAGAACTCAAAGGGAGATTTAAGTGAACTGCAGACTTCACGCTGTTAAGGAAGTCAAAGTAGAAAGTGTTTGTTTTTCTTTCTTCCTTTCACATAATTTATTGCAGAACATTACAAACAAATGCAGACCCAGTGCAGTGCAAGCAAAGAGTTGGAAACAAATCCTGCCAATTATTTAACTATCTCTGCTTTCTGATCTTTATCTTCTCTGCCAGACAAACGACAAGGTGATATATTGAGGTTGTCATTGTTAGCTTAATATGATCACATGCTTAAGGTTATTTTTTTGCTCTCTGATCCTCAACTAAACAAGGAGAAGGAATCTGATCAGGACTCCTTGTAGCCCAGAATAAGTCTCTTATAAAATGTGCTTTGGGCAATTTCTCTTTCTCCCCACTGGTGGCTGACATACTAAGGCCAGTTAATTTCCTTCCTTGCCATTAATTATGTCAGGCTTACACTGAGTACTGGTTTGTGAGATAGCCTTTGGTATTTGTGTTAAATCTTACCCTTTGGTTATCACTTTCCCCAAAGCAGCTAGTGTCTTGTCAGCACCAGTGCAGTGTGATTTGTACAGGCAGAATTAAAAAATAAAACAAATTATTTTATTAGACAGGACAGATGTTCAAATACAACATACGAGTATTTGTAAAAAAGAATGGTGATGTATCTGTCCTGGGAGAAGGTGCCATTCTTACCAGATTACCAAGATCATGGGCACATTAGAAATATCTATGTAGATTAGATTAATATCACCAAGCAATTGCAGGGCAAATCAAAAGGAAGCTACCTGAAGGAAGGGTGAGAGAAGTGAGATGGTGGGAAGGGGTGGGAGCAGGCATCCAAATCAACAGCACAAAATTTCCTTTCCTGAATATTTTTCTTCTGAGAGCTAATCAGCTGTATGTCATCCCATGCCTGCTCACTGAAATGTCTGGAAAGTCCCTAACACATCATGGTCACTATCATAAACAAATACATAATAATAAATAATGTCACTAAATCCATTGATTTGTCAGTAAGGCAAGCTAGCTTTGGCCCCTTGCTTGTTGTTCCTCTCCAGTACCAAACTTCATTCTATCCCTATCTTCTGATATGTTTGTAATGTGTGTTAGGGCAAAATGGGAGAAGGATCTATCTGGAACAGTTTTCTGGGCTCTCAGTCCTTTCAAATAGGGTTTCCAGGCATCCGGTTTTCGACTGGAACACCTGGTCAAAAAAGGACCCTGGCAGCTCTGGTCAGCACCGCTGACGGGGCTGTTAAAAGTCTGGTCGGCAAGGCTGGCAGGCTCCCTACCTGACTCTGTGCAGCTTCTGGAAGCGGCAACATGTCCCTCTGGCTCCTAGGCACAGGAGCGGCCCGGGAGGCTCTGCACACTGCCCCTGCGCCACCCTGAGCGCTCGCTCCGCAGTGCTGTCTGCGGCCGTGGGCAGCGTGCAGAGCCACCTGGCTGCCCCTACATCTGGTAGCCGAAGGGACATGTTGCCATTTGCAGGAGCCACCTTAGGTGAGTGCCACCCAGAGCCCAAACCCCCTCCTGCATCCCAGCCTCCTGCCCAAGCTCCCTGCTGGAGCCCGCACCCCCTCCAAGACCCCAACCCACTGCCCCAGCCCTGAGCCTCCTCCCATACCCAAACTCCGTCCCAGAACCCTCACCCCCTCTGCACCCAAATGCCCCAGCCTGGAGTCCCCTCCCACACTCCAAATCCCTCAGCCCAGAGCCCTCTCCTGCACCCCAAATCTCTCAGCCCCACCCCAGAGCCCACACCCCCAGCCGGAGCCCTTATCCCGTGCTGCACCCCAAACCCCTGCCCCAGCCCGGTGAAAATTAGCAAGTGAGCGAGGGTAGGAGAGAGCAAGTGATAGAGGGAGGGGGTTGGAGTGAATGGGGGGCAAAGCCTTGGAGAAGGGGCGGGGCAGGGGTGGGGCAATGGCATTCGGGTTTTGCAAATAGAAAGTTGGAACACTACTTTCAAACCCCATTTCCATTCCCCTCACTAAGACTTCTTTCTGGCCCATGACTACAGACCTCTTCTCTAATAAAGTGATCAGACGCTGCTGCCTCAGCCTCCCCACATTTCCTGCCCAAGTGTTCATTTTGTTTCATTATTCTACACAGAACCCCTCTCAGAGCATGCCCAGCTATTGCCTTCGTATCCAGCATCACTCCAGCCCTATCATAACTGTCATAAATATAAAGGGAAGGGTAAACCCCTTTGAAATCCCTCCTGGCCAGGGGAAAGCTCCTCTCACCTGTAAAGGGTTAAGAAGCTAAAGGTAACCTCACTGGCACCTGACCAAAATGACCAATGAGGAGACAAGATACTTTCAAAAGCTGGGAGGAGGGAGAGAAACAAAGGGTCTGGGTCTGTCTGTAGTCGTCTTGGCCGGGGACAGAACAGGAATGGAGTCTTAGAACTTTTAGTAAGTAATCTAGCTAGGTATGTGTTAGATTATGATTTCTTTAAATGGCTGAGAAAAGAATTGTGCTGAATAGAATAACTATTTCTGTCTATCTTTTTTGTAACTTAAGGTTTTGCCTAGAGGGGTTCTCTATGTTTTTGAATCTAATTACCCTGTAAGATATCTACCATCCTGATTTTACAGGGGGGATTTCTTTATTTCTATTTACTTCTATTTTTTATTAAAAGTCTTCTTGTAAAACACTGAATGCTTTTTCATTGTTCTCAGATCCAAGGGTTTGGGTCTGTGGTCACCTATGCAAATTGGTGAGGCTTTTTACCAAACCTTGTCCAGGAAGTGGGCTGCAAGGTTTTGGGAAGTATTTTGGGGGGAAGGACGCGTCCAAACAGCTCTTCCCCAGTAACCAGTATTAGTTTGGTGGTGGTAGCGGCCAGTCCAAGGATAACGGGGGTAATATTTTGTACCTTGGGGAAGTTTGACCTAAGCTGGTAAAGAAGCTTAGGAGGTTTTTCATGCAGGTCCCCACATCTGTACCCTAGAGTTCAGAGTGGGGGAGGAACCTTGACATAAGTTGGAACACTACTTTCAAACCCCATTTCCATTCCCCTCACTAAGACTTCTTTCTGGCCCATGACTACAGACCTCTTCTCTAATAAAGTGATCAGACGCTGCTGCCTCAGCCTCCCCACATTTCCTGCCCAAGTGTTCATTTTGTTTCATTATTCTACACAGAACCCCTCTCAGAGCATGCCCAGCTATTGCCTTCGTATCCAGCATCACTCCAGCCCTATCATAACCATACAATTCTTTCCCCCATACCTAAAGTGTTGTTTTTTTCCTCAGAGGCAGGGGTGGAGAAACCCAGCAACCTGCTTTACCTTCCTGCAGAGTAGGTCATCTGTTGTAACATCATCATCACTGATCACAAAATAATTTTGGCTCATTTAAGTGCCAGGGCTCCAGCAAGCAGTTTTGGTAACCATGTTTCCTTGCTGTCTGAGTCGGGGGCCTGCTCCTCTGGTATAGAATATACCCCACTGGTGTGACTATTGGGGAGTGGAGGGGTTAGTGTACAGTTTCTGTGCCATGAGCATTCAGGCGAGTAGGCCTCCATTTCTTGAGTTTTCACGGCAAATGAACAGAAAAGTGGTGTGAGCCTGGCCAAAGCAAAATCGTTTGTCAAGTTTGTGTGAATCCTTTGCAGGGTTTTTGTTGTGTGATTTGCTTTGTTCTAATGAATGAAACGCCAAGGATGTATTAGGTACATCACTGGGGCTCTTTAAACGCTCACTGAATTAACTGGGACTCTTCACTTGCGTAAAGCCAGAAGCGAACTGCAACAAAATCAGCATTTGCCTGGCTGCAGAGGGGCTGAGCTCCTACTTTCGGCGCATGCCTAGAGCGTGCAAGACACAGCTCTTCGGCTGGCTGTGCCTGAGTGAAAGGTGCGCGCTGGCTCCACCTAGTGGCCGCTGCCGTTCATTGCAGCCTGGGCCTCCGGCCGGCTCCGTCCCGCAGCGCAGCTGAAGCCAGTGGGGGACAAAAGGCGCCAGCCTGTCACCACCCCCCGCCCAGCCGGGTGATGAGCCAGGGGAGAGCGCGTGCACTGCGGCCAGGCGAAGCCTGTTCCTGGGCCGCGGGGAGCTGGGGAAGGAGCGGCTGGAAGGGCGGTCCTGGGTGGGAGCGGGAAGGAAGCTCAGCCCTGGCCAGGAGCGTGGGTATCTGGGGGCAGGAAAGAGCGGTCTGGACCTGGGGGGCGCTAGAGAGAGGGGGGTGGCGAGGGAGCAAGAGCTGGCCAGGGCAGAGCAACCAGGGGGAGAATGAGCTCAATGGGGGGAGATGTTATCGGACAGGTGGCAACAGAGGAATTGAGGCAGGGCCTTGAGTTTGTGTGGGGTGTTTTTAATGGCCACCGAGGGCATGGGGAGGAAGTAGGGAACCTTTCCAGCCAAGCAACCTCCCTGATGTTACACTTCAGTCGTAGCTTCGCAGGCCATGGCCAGTGGTCGGACCCACAGCATGGAAGGTTTGAGAACCAAGGATTGCTAGGACTGCTGACAAGGTAGGACCTTAATTGGCTGGTTGGGTTTGGGAGGTGGGAAAGATGAGGGACTTGGAAGAGGTTGGGGATGTGGTCTCTGGATTGGTCTCTCTTTTGAAATGGCCTGCAGAATGAGTCAGATGGGAGCTCCAGAGGATCCGGTAGCCCTGCGGATAAGGGACTGGTTATATTGGTCCTTCACGTGATGGACCTTGCGAACATTTTTCTCTCCTGTTCCATATTAATGGCTCCTTGACCAAGCACAGACCAAGGACAGTTTAGTTTAGTGACTCTTAAAATAGTCTTTACTGTGCAAGTGAGAAATGTGGGCACTATGGCTTGGCAAGGGTTTGTGTGTATCTTGTTATTTGTACCTTGAAAGAATATAAGGAAAATTTATCACCATAAATATGTTCATTTTTTGTAGATGGATGAAGGGGCAGATAGTTGTTTTAGGCTCCAGAAGGTTTCCTTGTTAGGCTAATAATTTTTAAGATGGTCAAATTTTTGAATAAGTGGAAGCCCTGTCACTTCCTCCTAGGCCTGGTTTACACTAACTATGTCAGGGGAGTGATTTTTTTTTAACCGACATAGTTATACTGTTACAGCTTCTTGGGGGGATGTAATATTGGTGTAAAGGTGCCTTATACCGGTGTAGTTTATTTCCCTTTTCATATGGGAATAAGCTATACCGATGTAAGCACTTTCATACTAGCATAACTGTATCCCCACACCTGCAGGCTGTACTGCTTTGACTATACTGGTATAGTTAAAGCATTACAACTTTCATGTGTAAGTCAGCCCTTAGTGTAACACCTTTTCTGTAAGCTAATGGTGTATTATCTTGTTCTGTTGTTGAGGGTGTCGATGAGTAGGTCTATACTTCAGTGTAAGCCCAGGATTAGTGAGACTTGAGTCAACTGACCTGTGGTAGAGTACCCTGGGCTTGAGTGTCTACACTGTATCTAAACCAAGATATAACTGTGCTTGAACTCAGAGCTATGGCTTCCACACTGTAGTCTGCAGACTCTGAGTCAAAGTAAAAGTTTGAACAGCCCACCAAACCCATTGCAAACTCAGGAGGCTGTCTGAGCAGATTGGTGATCAAAAGAGAATGGGTTAACACTGACCTGAGCTACTACTGTTCTCCAAGGAGGGGGATGGCTTCTATTTTCAACAGGGTGGATTGCAGATTGTTGGGATAGAGAGGAGTAAGGAAGTTGTCCCATGGAATTGTGGGATACTTCTGGATGACTCGTAGGACCTGAGTCAAGCAGGGCTGCAGCTACTCTGCAAAGCAGTAGAGTTCTGACCCTGGGTCTCGGCTTCACTTGAGCTCGGACCCTCCAGCCCTGCAGGGTTCTGGGACCCTGGTCCGAGCACTGGGTTAGTGCAATTGCAATGTAGACGGAAGGGGAGTTAGACTTGAGGCTGGGCTCAAACACAGGTTTATGCTGCAGTGTAGACATAATCTTCGGGGGCATTACCCTGGCTTTTTGCTCTGGGTGACTCTCTGGCTCTTGTTGATTGGCAGGCACCTCCTGTGCAGAAGACAGATTGTGTTTTTTGGCTTGTGCTGGCTGCAGAAGGATGATGCAGTGTGCCTATGGGATAAGAAAGTGCTTAGTATGCTGGAGATTTCTTCTTGTTGTTTCTCATTTCATTTTGAGTAATCAATTGGGCTGCTTTGGAGCTGCTGTTTACGACCTGTAATTTGTATAATTTGATTTGACAGTAATTCCATTGTCGTTATATTTATTTACAAGACATTCCCTGTGATTTGTTCATTTCTTATCTGTTATCTTTGCTTCTCTAATCATGACTTTCATAACAGTTGATCATTTTAAAAAAAAAAATTGTTTGTTTTAATTCTGAGGGATTGCAATGTTTTCCTGGCTGCAAAGATGGTGTTTAGCTGTTCCCTTTAACTTCTAATGAGGAGCAAAGAACTATGGCACCTCTTTGTCTTTGCTTGCAAAAGACATGATAGACTGAATTACCCATCTATATTCTGGTGTAGCAGATACTTTTGGACTTCGGGCTAGATCCACAAAGGGAATTCAGTGGCTTACTGCCACTATAGGCACCTAAGTCCAACATTTAGGCATAACTGAGATCCTCAGACCACCTGCTTAGCTGCCACCTAATCCTGTGTGCACTTAAATTTCTGCTGGTGGGCATGTGCAAAATCACCTAAGTCCTGATGCCATCAGACAGCTGAGTGCCCTAGCTCATGCGTATGCCCTACTGGGTTTCTGAAATTAGGCATTCCACTGCTTTTCTTGCCTGATACAGTAGGCATGCTCTGAACCCACCTACTGAATCAGGCCCCGTGCAAATGACGTGTGTGTCTATGTCCATATGTGTCCATCCAGTAGTCCAGTGGTTAGAGCACGCACCTGGAATGTGGGAGACCCTTTGCATTCTCTTTCCCTGATTTGGAGCAAGGAAAAGAACCCAGGTCTCCCTCATTTGAGGTGAGTGCCCTGACTATTGGGTGTTGTGGCGTGAGTCTCTCTTTTTGAAGCCGTTATACAAAATTAAGCTAACTAAATATTCATTGGAGCAGGAACTTGAACCTGACTGTCCCACATCCCAGGTGAGTGTCCTAACCACTTGGGTATATAGTCAGGCCTTGTCTACACTGCCACTTACAGCGCTGAGACTTTCTTCACTCGGGGGTGTGAAAAAACACACCTCATGAGCAATGCAAGTTTCAACGCTGTAAAGTGCCAGTGTAGACAGTGCACCAGTGCTGGGAGCCGCGCTCCCAGCTCTGGTAGATATTCCCCTTGCGGAGGTGGTTTTATTTCAGCACTGGGAGAGCTCTCTCTCCCAGTGCTGGAGCCGTGACCACGACAGCACTTTAACATCGACAGTGTAGACATACCCTCAATCTTTTGCTTTTTCTCTGGGCGCCCTGGTGAAAATTTAATTATGTATGCGAAGTGGAACAGCTTTAACTGGAGGAATTGAGAAAAGCCCACCTGAGAATATTCAGTAGCCCAGGTAAGGTCACTTTCTTGCAATGTGGGAGAGCTGGGTTCAAATCTCTGCTCCAAACTGGGCAGAAAAGGACTTTGAAAATTATTCTCCCACAACTTGGGTGAGTGCTTTAGCCACTGGGCTGTTGGCTGTAATAGGATGTGTGTTTGGGGGAAGGGGTTGTCTCTTCTTTTCTCCCCCTCCCCCCAGCCTTTTCTTCTTTTTCTCTTCCTCATGAGTAAAGGCTGAACTGGTTTAGGTACTTAACTCCCGGGGAAGATTCACAGCTGTGAATTCTGACTGAAGATAGGCATCTCCCTTCATTCAGGTGTGCCTATCCTTTTGTGGATCTGCCACTTTCCTCTGCATTTCACTTTTGGCTAGCTTAGGCAGCTCCATGCTTTGCTTGCTGACTTCTGTGAATCCATTTCTTAGACATCTAACTCTCCCCATAAATTGTATTGGGAATCTGGGTGCCTCTCTCAGGGGTGTGAATTCCATTGGACAGCAAGGCTCCCAGGTGTTAGGGGTTGCAATGCTAAGCATTGCGATGCTAAAATCCCCTTTGTGGATCTAGCTCTTAGTTGTCTTCTGTCATTTTTCATGTTTTTGCCTTTTGCTCAGACTTGACTCCTTACAACACACATGGTTGAACAATAGGATGCCTGTTAATTTGAGGGGTAGTGGGTAGGAACTAAACTATTGGGGCTCTTTTTAAAACTTATTCCATCTGCTACATTATCTTTCAGTTAGGATTTACACAAGTAGGCAAATGATGCCCTTCTCTAATGTATGTGTTGCCTGTGGGTTTCAATGATTCTGCCCCACAGTTTAAATGGCTAGATGACTTTTTCTCATAATACAACTTGCAGCTTTCTCTGTTAGTGAAGACAGGTAAACTTGTATTCATGCTGACTTACACTAACATCAGTAAGTGTAATGAAAGTTAAGGGCTGCATTTTCAAAGCTACTGTGCAAAGATTTCAGACCCACAAATGTACATGCACTAGGTGTGCCTTCAGCACCTTGTATCTGCATTTGTAAGCGGCATTTGCATATATCAACTGGGTAATGGTGTGCACAACAGGCAGTGAGGCAAGCAATTAATTAATAATGATTTGCACTTGGTGATTGAAATGTATGAGATTGTGATGTCTTGAATAAAATTGTGAAGACTTCAAATACAATTGATAAGTACAATAGAAATGACTATAAAAATAAGTTAAATTAATGTAGGCCCCTGTCAGACAAGCCTAGTAAAATATCTTTAAACAGGTGTCTGAACATTAGTATCGTTCAGTATCTCCGTTCTGTAGATGGGAAACTGAGGTAAAAGAGTTAAATCACATATCACCTAGGACGTCAGGAGAAGAACCAGGAATGGCACTCTGAAGTCCTCCCTCCAAATCCCCTGTGCCAACCTGTAGACTGCAGAAATCTGTTTCTGTGCATAACTTTTGCTCCCGTTCCATAAAAGCTTCGTCTTCATAGTTTACAAATGCTATGTAAAGTGATTTAATCATGTTTATGCTCATTCAAATGCTGTCTGCCAGTGTTTACACCGCCTGACTTGTTTCCATGCATATTATAAGCTACAAGAAATCTGTTTTTATGCAGTGTTCTTCCTTGCAATTTGAATTCTTCTTCCATGTATTTAGAATTTTCCTGGTTATGTGACCTCCTGCATCATTGGCTAACATTACTGCTGTGCTGAGTCTGGGGTTCAGATCCATCTCTGTTCTTCTGAAATACTGAGGTGATTATCTGCAAATCACAAGTGTCTCAGCTCCTCTCTTTGGGATTTGTGAAGAAGTAGAGGAGTGAGACTTCTATCTCTTGGCTTTTATTCCCTGGAATACATTTGAATGTGGCTTACTGCTTTGAAGCAGTGTTCATGTTTGTAGGATTTACGCTAAAGTTTATTGCTTCATTTTAAATACACCCACAGTGTATTGAAATTTGCCTTTCTGTAGTCTTCTTTTTCTTCTCTAAACCTATTTTCGGGCAACCAGTGGCAAACTTCCTCATAGAAAAGTGACATCCTAGTGAGTCAAGTGCTGGTCCAATTAGAACTGTTCTTCCTTTCTGCATTTTAGTGGCTGTTACAGCTGGATGTAGCATTAAGACTTTTATGCTGCAAAAGGTTCCATTTTCTGAATGTTCTTGTTGCATTGCAATGTCAGACTTTAAAGGAAGGCATGTCTTCTGTGAGAGAAGACAAAAGTACAGTGGGGTGGCCTCATTGAAGTCTCCATTTGATCATGTAACATCAGCCTGTTCCAGAGAAACCCTAGTTTGGAAGAGCATGGATGCTGCTAGTCAGAATTATTGAACTAGACGTGAATTAGCAGTGATACAGTTGTGGAGTATAGCAGGTTGGTACTGAGGTGCAAGGCTGTGCTCTAAGAAGGGTCCAAGACTTCAGGAGAAGAGGGTTGCTTTAAGACAGCACTGAAGGTGCATTGTTGGGGGACTCTAGAAGAGAAGTAGCAGTATTGAGGTGGTAGGTCAGGATTGACATGCATTGGCAGCGGTGACATGCATTGGCAGGCTTGGAATGGAATTGGAATAGCTGCTTAATGTTTTGAGAGCTAGGAATTGATTTATGCTCTGGGTGCCATCTCCCCCTCTCCCCCCATTCCAAGACTAAGATCCTAATTAAAAGGAGGTTGGGAGGAGCAACTGATGGACATTTTACTGCTACTCCTTTGTTGTGTAAATTAAGTACCTAATGATCTGCATCACAGACCTGTTTTTTGTATGTGTTGTTTCAGTGCAGATTATTACAGACTGCATCTCTCTTTCATGAACAAGCATATTCACACTTACTTGACCCATTTCCAGGAAAGTCCTGCCAAGCAGAGGAATCTATCTTACAATGCTATCCCAGTCCAAGGATGCAGGAGGTCACATAGGGCCCTTATTCTGTTGTATGAGAGGATCTTATTCTTGTCTTACTCATCATAAGAGAGGTGGACTCGGAGTCTGGGTTTAAAGGGCACCACGCCATAACTTTTTTATAAGTGTGTGTGTTGTGGGGGCGGGGGGACAATGGGTTGAAACAGATCCTCAGAATAGAGGAGAGGTGTCTTCAATATGGGGGAAGGGAAAGATGATCTCAATAGAAACCTGTGTCTTCACATGCCTCCCTGCCCTGCCCTTTTTTTTTTCTTTTGATCAAATTTGTGAATTTCCTTCAATGCCAGACTCCTGTGTAGCAAGTTTTGGTTTCACTGAGCCTGGAAGCTCAAGCTGCTCAGTGATGACTCCATCTAGGTTGATCTTCTGGAAGGACAGTCATTCCACTTCCTTCCCCGCCATAGGAAAGCTGATACTGTGCATCCCAGCCCTATCCGTCTATCCAGGGGCCAGTTAAAGCAGGTCAGGAAAATGATTTTCCTGACCTTTGAAAATTTTCAAGATTTTCCTCTTTTGCATTGGGATGAAATAAGAGAAGAAGAACTAGGCACCCAGTTTCAAGTCCTTGCTCCAATAAATAGGAGAGATTGAGAAAAACCCACCCAGAATAGCTAATAGCCTGGTGGTTAGGGAACTTAGGTAGAATGCGGGAAACCAAGGTTCAAGTCCCTGGTCTGACTCAGGCAGAGCAAGGGTTTGAACTTTGGTCTCCTACACCCAGCTGAGTTCCCTAACCACAAGGCTATACTGGGGTGAATGAATCTTTGTCTCTGGTTTTGACCAGGACTTCCACCTTGGATGTGAGCGAATTTTTGTCAAAACTGGTATGTTCCCATGAAAAGGCCACATGGTTACAATATTCCTTACCACAACTTGTGAAGTGTCATTTTTGTTTAATCAGCATTTTCCAACAAAAAACTGTTCTGTTGAAAATTTCTTTACCAGATCTAATGTCAAGGCAGAAGTGTTTTCTATTTTAATTTTCTGGTGTTTTGTTCAGTCTAGTTTTGAGAATCTCTTCATCCTTTTTGACAAGGAGCTGATTGGTGTCTACCCCCCTTGTTCTACTTACTTCCAAATTGGCTCCTTTGAAAAGAATAACATATGAGTGGTAGCTGGTTTCACACACACCCATCCCTCAAGCTGGGTTCCTGGAGGGAAACTGTCCCTATGAGAGGGCAGTGAAGAGTGACTGCTGCATTTAGATCTTGGCAGCTGGAAGAAACAGGCTGATGCTATCAATCATTTGAGGGGCCAGATTTGGGAGATGACAGACAGACAGGAGAGATAAGGACTGTGGACTTGTGATCAACACAGATACAGACACTGGTATCCAGGAACTAGTGTAGCTGCATCGGTAGAAACCTATAGCATAGACAAGCAAACCTGTGATTTGCAGAAGTAGCATTTATCCTGATGCCAGACAGGAGTATGCTCAGCCAGTGCAAATTGTGGCTATTCGTGTTTCTACCTGGCTTTTCGCCAGTGCAGCTATGCCAATTGCCAGCTACTGATGGCTGAGTTACAGACAAAGCCCATGATGCCTACATGAGATTAGGCAATAAAACACCCACTTACTGGAAACAAACACCACCACCCCCCCATACTGTGCACTAAGCCTTTCTGAGTAACCCCATTCTGGCTGATGGCATATATCTTCCCTCCTCCAGCCCCAGACCTCATGTCTAATCTAGTTTGCAAACTCTTCAGGGCAGTTTGGGGAAGTGTTTGGTGTCACTAGAGATAAATAATAGGGAAGCAGTGGCTCAGCCTCCTCTGAAATTGGAGGAGTCATCAGGGCAAAAGTTATCTTCTGATAGAAGAAGAAATCTAGCCCATGGCTCCAAACTATAAATGGACTGAGGGGCCATATCCCTCTTCAGTGCTTTAAAATATAAAGGGTGCAATGACACTGCCCCAATTGGTGGTTTAGTCCCTGGCCTGGGCCCTGGGTCCCACTTAGAAAGCCAGCTGAGCCTGGACCTCTGACTGTCAGGTGCCTGCTGAATGCTCACTGTGTATGGGATTCCCTATGTCCTCATGTTCTGACGCTGAATAATCCAATCTGTTGGCACTTTGAATTTCCTAGCTCAGCTCCACTCCCTGTTCATTCAGGTGCATGTGAGCCCCCACTGCAGCTTGGATGCTGTGAAATGGGGAGCTTTGACAAGACATAGGTGCATCTGGTCAAAACTGGTCTGGGCAAGGAGACAATCTATCCCAGTCAGTCAGGGGGAAAGTCCACCAGTGCAGCTGAATAACAGAGATGTGAAATGGTTTGTGGCTTTGGCTTATAGCTTCTCTCGGCAGCTGCCAATAGGGAGTGAGGGTAAGAGGGAGACTGTTTCATGGGCTCAGGAGGTACAAGAAATGTCTTCCCTTGTCTTTTCACCTCCCATCAAAGATTGTTCCACCAAAAATGGAATGCAGCACTGTGCACCATCTGACCCGGTGAATTAGGGAAAGGGGAAATAATTTACAACTGATTTCAAACCCCTCCAGGCCACTCTCCCCAGCTTCACCATCTCGGCCCAGAGAAGATCGTTCAGATTGTAAGGCAGAGAAGAGAGAAATGGTGGTAGGGGGAGTTGCATGGGATAGGAGAGTCTTGCAATAACAATGAAACCTTCACGTTGGCACAAACAGTTATGAGCTTCTCCTGCCTGTTTCATTTCTTCATAAACATCCTGATCCCTGAACTGTGTATTCTCTGGACAGCATGTCACTTAATTATTTTTTGCAGGATGAAAAAACTGTAATTCCACTAAATTAAAAATAGAACTGCAAATGGGTCTGGTTTGATCTCTGTGGCGTCTACAGCAGAGGAACAAGAGTAATTCTAGCAATTAGATGTTAATTGATGTCTGAGTGTATCTATTCCTAGAAACAGCAAGACCATGTATGGCATAACTAGCATCATTAAACAGCATCATCTCCCCTCTGAGCTCTGCAAGCTAGAGTGGAGAAACTCACCCAAGGATTTTCTTCTAAGCAGGAGAGCAGTGGTGGATGATTCAGGAGGAGAGGTTTGTACAAGAATTGACCTCATCTTAATAATGGCAAATGATGGGGAGAGGGAATGGGCCTAATTTTTCATTGGCTGATTAAGTTAGAGGAGTTTAAATGCAGAGAATGTCACAGGCTTCCTAGTGTTTTTATTTAGTTTTTTAAAAACCTGGTGGTGCACACTGCCAGTGCTGGTTAGGTCTGCGCAGGACTATAATGGCCTACACAATTTTGATGCAAGCCAGTCAAATGTAGAGTAGAGACAAAGAGAAATTTGCTTTAGCCTATGCAGGCCGGTTACTAATTACTTCAGTTAAATGGAATAAGAGATCACTGAATTTGGTCACATTTTCTATTGTACATAACTTCAGATACAGCCATTTCAGTAATGTGATCCCATTTCTGAGCTGCTTGTGCCTTCACAATAAAGCACAAAGTGCTGATTGTTTCACTTTGTTTTTCATTTTACAATACAATAAAAATCTTTTTCAACTAGAAAAAATGCTAACCTTGGATTCTGAACTGAAGCACAGCACAGAATAATAAATCCTATGCATCAGAAAGTGGCTTTCATCTGTGGGTCTTAAAGAGGTTTGTAAACATCAATTAATCCTCCCAACATGCCTGTCACATAGAGGAGGAGTATTAGCTCCTTTCTGTAGTTATTGTTATGAATTCGTATTGTAATAGCATCTAAAAGACCCAACTGAGATCAAGATCCCATTGTACTTGGTATTGTGTACACACAATAATAAGACCTCCCTGCCCCCAAAGAGCTTACATCACTATAGGAGAAGAGAGATAGGGGATAAAGCCACCACACTAGCTGTCCAGCTATTGTCACATGTTTTGTAGACAGCATAGCAGAGGTGAGGAGGAATCTGGAGTTAGAGTATACGGCTTTTCAGATTTTAGAGGGCACTGCTCCTGTGCATAAGAGGGAGCATAGGAAAAAGCATGAAGGTGTTTGAGGGACATTTGAACTAATGCAAGAGGGGGCAAACTACGACCCATGGGCTGTGTCCAGCCCATCAGATGTTTTAATCCGGCACTCGAGCTCCCGCTGGAGAGCAGGGTCGGGGGCTTGCCCCGCTCCGTGCGGCTCCTGGAAGCAGCGGCATATTTCCTCTCTGTCTCCTATGCGTAGGGGCAGCCAAGGGGCTCTGCACGCTGCCCCCGCCCCAAGCGCTGGGAACCACTGCCAATGGGAGCTGCAGGGGCAGCGTCTGTGGACAGGGCAGCCTGTAGAGCCACCTGCCCACACTTCTGCATATGAGCCGGAGGGGGGACATGCCGGCTGCTTCCAGGAGCTGCCTGAGGTAAGCGCTGCCCAGAGCCTGCATCCCTGACCCTGTGCCATGCCTCAACTCCCTGTCCCAGCCCTGATTCCCCTCCCGCCCTCCAAACTCCTTGATCCCAGCCTGGGCACCCTCCTGCACCCTGGACCCTCACCCCGCGCCCTGACCTGCCCTCCCTCCTGCCCCCTGAACCCTTCGGTGCCAGCATGGAGCACCCTCGTACACCCCAAACCCCTCATCCACAGCCCCACCCCAGAGTCTGCGCACCCAGCCTGAGCCCTCACCCACCCCCTGTACTCCTGCCCCAGCCAGAGCCCCCTCCCACACCCTGAACTCATTTCTTGCCTCGTCCCCCTCCCACACCCCAACCCCAATTTCATGAGCATTCATGGCCACCATACAATTTCCATACCCGGATGTGTCCCTTGGGTCAAAAAGTTGGCCCACCCCCTAGACTAATGAATGTTAAAGACTGGTGTCATTGGCAGAGTGAAGGAAAGTTGATGGCTCAGAGTGGTAGGGGTACGGCTAAACTATGGAGAGTCTTAAAAGCGAAGACAAGTACATTGCATTTGTGGTGGTGAAGCGGGTGCCGGTGCTTGGGTGTGAGGAGAGGGGTGGCACAGTCCGCACTTAGAGTATGGCTACGCTGCAGTCAGGAGGTGCGATTTGCAGCATGTAAGACACATGGCTTGGTTTGCCCAAGCTAGCTTTGCTCTTGTAACAGTAGCTTGAGAACAATAGCCATGGCAGCGACAGCGTGGGTAGAGCTGCCCCTTGCGCACAGCTCTAGCGGCACAGCCATGCCGTTGTAAGGTGCGCAGTGTAGACATAGCCTCAGGCTGAAAGACAGTCGAGTGTTGCTAGGGAATACTGTCTGACTCCACAAATGAGAGCAGACTTTGACTTGGGGCATGGCTACGCTAGAGAGCTTACACTGGCGCTTTTGCAGCGTTGTCGCTGCACCACTGTACGCTAAGGTAGCTGCTTTAAGCCAACAGGAGACCTAGCGCTGTGCACACCAGTGCTTATGACTGCGTAACTTATGTCGCTCAAGGGGGTGATTTGTTCATCCCCCACGAGCGACTTAAGTTTTGCAGACATAAGCAGTAGTATTAGGATTAGGGAGAGCCTTGGCCTGCAGCCAGACCACTTTGGGCTATAATCTGGTCAGATCTCATAAGTTAAGCAGGGTCAAGCCTGATCAGGACTTACAGGGGAGAGCTCTAAGGAAAACCCAGGTGCAGCAGGTGATGCAACTTGCTCTAAATACAGTGCCTCTACCCCTGCCTGGAGAGGTTCTGTGTTTCTGGAGAGGCCACGTTTCATGTGAGAAGTGAAATTTACGTCTTGTCCACGTATCCTTATTAAAAATCCCAGGGCACTCTTCCCTGAGTGGTGCCTGCTGTTTCATTTAGACAGGGTCGCTTTTTCCTATTTCAAACTGAGGTGTAGTGTTGTTTTGTGCTGTAAAACAGCTGATGTGTTCCATGATTCATCTATGTGTAATTCATCAATGAGGCTTCTGATTTTCAGTTCTAACCAATAAACACTCACATACACTTATATATAAAAAATAAGTGTTTATCCAGTAAACACCAGAAACGGTTACTTGTATCTCAGGGGCTTGTCTGCCCAGAGCCGTTATGTGGACTAGCAGGGTGTGACTTTTCTGAAGTGCACTAAGATGTTGTGCATTAATGGGTCCATGTGGACCTTGATGGTGGACAGTAAAGGTTCCCTAGCATACTTTAGCGTAGTGCTGTTTGAAACACTACTATGTTAACGTTCACTAAGGTACCTTAAAGAGAGTTCTGAAAAAAAACAACAATTTTTCATTGTAAAACTAAAAAAAATGCTAAAAATAAACCCTAAAAAATAAAATCCCCATGCATAAAGCATTTGGGGATTTTTCTACATGAATTTTTTTTTAAACTTTGATAAACTTGGGTCTGTACAAGCTACTCAGTAAGACAGCTCTACCCAAAGGAGTTATAATCCTCAGAAAAGTTTCTGTAGATGGTGCTGTACAGATGTAAATGGTTTACATTTTGACTTCATAGAAACCAAGCCAGGTGATGAGAAGAGGATTGTATTTAGAGAAATAGCTGGCTCTGAGAAGCATGACATATGAGTGAAGATAAGTCTTGAACTAATGTCCCAGTGGTGGGCTGACCATTTGGGGATATTCTCAGTGAAAAGGTAGCAAGATGTATTGGTGCTAGTGCTCTGAGGTAACTGAACCCCTGGAACGGGATAGGATAATGTGTGCAAGGGGAGGATCTCAGTGTTTGGAGAAAGGCATCATCCTAAATTGCAGCAGTTTATCACCTCTCTAATCAGGAAGTGTTGGGAACCCAGACTTTCTCGGAGGGATTTCCACATTGTGGCCAGGCTAGACTCAGTACCAGGAGTCTTTCACACAGAATTTCAGCGCTTCTGTTCCTAGTTATAAACAGATTTGAGCAGAACAATATTGCTGGTAGTTGGCTAGTCTGCATGTGGCATTATGGGTTGACTTAAAACCTCATTGAAAATGATTCGTGAATAATGCCTTTCATTCAAGGTAGTTACAAAAGACAGTGAAGGGGCTACACCTAAAAAAGAGAATTAATGGAGTCTTCACAGAAACTCACAACTTGTGGGCAGAGGGTTCAACCGTGTGTGCGGGTGTGTTCTGACTAGGTGAGTGTGTGGGCAAATAAGAAACTGACCCAGACTGAGGCCTGGTCTACGCTGGGGGAGGTGCAGGAGGGGAATCAATCTAAGTTACGTAACAAAGAAAATACCAGATTCAGTCATCAATTTCTGCTTCCATCTGAAACATCCCAGGGCCCTGAACTTTGAGTAGCTGCTCGGTTTAAAAAGGGGAACATGTGTGTGAAGTATGGGATCTGGTTTCCAGGGAGAGATTGTGGATAGATATTCCTGTTGAACTAAATTAGAGCAAGTTAAGGCAATGCTTGCAGAAATCGAAGATGGCTAAAAGCAATAACTAAAACAGGAGCTGGAGATGTCACAAAATGAATTTAAGACGACCTAAAACAAGAGCTGGAAGTTTCCCAGAAAGGACTCAAAGATGACTTACAGGCCTGGTGGAGCAACAATTACAAAGAGCCTAGACAGATTGGGAAACCAGAAGTTTTTCATGAAAATGGGGTAGACCAGTTAGACTTTGTTCAATTTCAGGGCCCTGAACTTTAAACTAGCCACTCAGATTAAAGAGGAGCCACATGTAGTGCTGCCTTTTCTGGAACAGAAATGCTCACCTGTGCCTTTGTCTTTTGAAAAAAGGACCATTTTCCATAGAGCAAAGTGGCAAATGTTATGGGCAAGCTATTTTAATGTCCAGTATCAACCAAACTAGGCTTTATAAAGAAGCTGCAAGCATTTCAGGACTTGCCCAAAGAAAGAAACCGAGGATTCCCACTGGGCTCAGCTTGATGGAGCTTTAACAGTTTCCTCTAGACTAGAGCATTGTTTCTCGACCTTTTTGATAACATGGACCGGCTTGCTGCCTTCCTAAACTGTGCCAGGGAGATCTCAGGGACTGTCACTGGTCCGTGGACCGGTTGTTGGGAAACACTGCTCTAAGAGTCCTCTTTCTTCTAATGCTGAGTCTCTTCCTTTGCCACAGTGCTGATTCCTCATATACTTCTGAAAGAAGGAGTCCTCCATGCAGACTAGGCCATTCAGAACATGTGCACTAGAAGGAAAGTCTCTCTCACACACAAAACAGTCAATATAACTTTCTCTGTGAAGTCCGCCATGACTGAAAATAATGCAGGCTTAATGTGAGCTACAGGCAATTCTCCTTCAGTTCAGATGTACTGGGCCTTCGCTGCAGCAGAAGATCCTCCTGAAATGTATTTGCAGCAGAGAGACACTCAAGAAGTTCTAGGTGGCCACAGCCTTGTTTCATTGTTACTTGAGTATCTTCAAGTCATAAAACCAATTTAGGTTTGGGTAGAGTTTTGCGTCACTTTTCATCAATATTTTTACCCAGCAGGAAAACCAGCAGTTGGTCATTGGTTTAGGTGGAAATGTACCACTCCCCAACTGCTTTCCTCCGCAAAAAATATTAGCGTTTGTAAATGTATTTGTGTTTACATAAAATGGAATTGGCTGCTGGCTGTGTAGGTTGGTTTGATTAGAAATGTATGGATTGACTTTAGTTATACTACAGCCTTTTGGAGAAAGAGTGCTCAGTCTTGAAGGATGGATGCCTGAGAGTAGCTGGCATGCTTAGCTCAGCTCTGGAAATCACAGACCCTTCTGGGTCCGTGTGTTACAAAGAGGAGTCAATTAAATGTTTCCAGTTGTGGAAAAAGCAGCCTCCTCAAAATACATTAGCTCTCTCAAATATCCAATTTAAAAAAAAAGGGGGGGAGGGGAGGGTTTGATTGCAATTTACAATAGTCTATTCCTTTAGTTCAAAATACCCTCCTTTCACTTCTGTGTGCTTGGCTCAGCATCTCCATTTGATTAGATCTGTGCAGTGTGATTCTGTGTATGGTGTATTGATCTCACTAGAAGTAATTTGGTGAAGACAAAAGTGGAACTGTTGGGGCACCAAGCCCTGATTTTTTTTATTTAACAACCCCACAAGTGCTCTGCTAAACCAGACATCCTTGAAGAGTCTAATGAAAATGAAAGTCTATAGAGTCTATAATGAAGTCTATAGAAATGAAACATGCTTGCAGCTGGCAAAGGAAGTGCAAAAAGACTGGGCTTTTTTTAAACTTTGTTTTTATTATAGGTTCACGCAAATCCTGGTACAAGGGGAAAAAAGGGAGTAGTCATTCTACAAACCCTACCCCTCCCATTCCTGCACAGCTTTGTAGATGTCCCCTATTTACATACCACTGCAGAGAGCAGCCATACAGAGCGAGCACAGGTTTTAAGGCCATCTGGCACACCACTCACCTGTCCATCATTTGAGACCCAATGCTACCTCTGCACTCAGAGAGACCTGCTGTAATCTCTATTACTGTCATTTGTTGACATCAAGAAATGGAGGTTATGGAAAACGTTGTTTGTGAATAAAACAACCACCACCTAATTGGCAGCTGCCTTCTGTCTAGTTCCCTTGTTTTGGGGGAGGATATGTGTGTGTAATTCTGTCCTTACAGTTCTCTGTGGTCCTGTTGTAAATTGAGAGAGTGACAGACCTGATCACAAAACCAAGCTTTTAGCCATTTTGGCTTAAATGCTAGGCTAGTGTTCCTGACCTTTTTGCTGATGCTAATAGTTCTTTCCTAGTTTCCCAGGGTCTGCAGGAAATTAATCATGATGGACTTTACTATGGTAAAATGACTTCAGAAATTCTAGTTTAGTTGTACTAGGAAAATTATTTTTGAGTTTTCACTGAATAATTGCAAAGTGAGGATGGGTACAATTGTATGAGTGCAACAGCAATGAAAAATGCAGGTAGAGGCATGAATTCATAGAATTATAGAAATGTAGGGCTGGAAGGAACCTCAAGAGGTCATCTTATCCAGCCCCCTCATGCTGAGGCAGGATTAAGTATACCTAGACCATCCCTGACAGGTGTTTGAAGGGTTTTAAGAACAGGTTAGACAATGACAGATTCCGCAGTCTCCCTAGGTGACCTGTTTCAGTGTTGAACTAAGTTACAAAATTTTTCTGGAGATCTAATCTAAATCTCCTTTGCTGCAGAACTAGCCAGTTACTACATGTACTAGCGTCAGTGGACGCAAAACACAATCAATTGTCATTCTCTCCATAATGGCCCATAACATATTGGAAGACTTATGTCCCCGCTCAGCCTTGTTGTCAGATGAAACATGCCCAATTCTTTCAACTTTCCACATAGGTCATGTTTTGCAAGCTTCTTAACATTTTTGTTCTTTTCTGGATTCACTTCAGTTTGTTCACATCTTTCTTAAAGCGTGGCACTGTACAGTGGACACAGTACTCCAGCTGCAGCCACAACCGCACTGCATACAACAGGACAGTTATCTCCCATGTCTTACTTACAACCCTCTGGTTAATACATCCCAGAATGACATTTGTCCTTTTAGCATTGCACTATTGACTCATATACAATTTGTGATCCACTGTAACCCCCAGATGCTTTTCTGCAGTATTGGTGCCTAGCCTATTATTTTCCATTTGTGCATTTGATTTTTTCCTTTCTAAGTGCAGTACTTTTGCACTTGTCTTTATTGAATTTCATCCTTATTGTACAAGGGGAGACAAAAGCTTTAATCGGACATTCTGAAAATAAGGTAAAAGGCACATCAAGTGGACTAAGTCCATTAAAATGACAATATCCCTGGATAGAAGCAATCGACTTAATAAGCAGGGCTAGCATAGCATAACATAACATAAATGTCTTGTTGTAGCACCATAAGCCTACAGGGGGTGCTTTACAGGCAAAGCTAATGACAACACACAGTGGCTGCAGGCTAGAAGGCTAAAATGGCAGCACTTCCAAAGATGGGAGTCAGAGAATCAGAAGACAAGTCTTAGGCCTTGTCTACACTACAGTGGGAGATCGATCTAAGGTACGCAACTTCAGCTGTGTGAATAACATAGCTGAAGTCGACATACTTAGTTCTACTTACCATGCAGGGGTAGCGAGTTGTATGGGTGTGTGGTGCCCATGCTCCACTAATATGAGAGCATAGGGGCCCGGCTTCACCAAAGTTCGGAGTAGGGTCTCTACCCCGGCCCTGCCTGCCACCCTCAGGCAATTTAAAAGGGCCTGGGGCCCCCACTGCCAGTGCAATGGGGCTAAGGCAGTTTCCTGCCCATTCCGCTTCCGGAAGTGGCCGGCCTGTCCCTCCTGCACCCCAACCCCCTTCCCCAGTCCAGACCCCACACCCAAACTCCCTCCCAGAGCTTTGGGGAGGGGGTGAGACTTGGACCCATTCTGGGGCACGACCAAAAATTATACAAACCTGCCGCCCCTGTTACCGCGGGGTTCACACTATGCTATGGAGTCATAGATTAAAGTTATCACCAAAAGAATAGGTTTGCGGTGGGTGAGAGCAAGAAACAGACGTACCTGTTACTATTGATTGTATAGTGGTTCCATTTTTCTATGGTGACAGGAGAGTGTTCTGCGGTCGATTTAGCAGGTCTTCACTAGACCCGCTAAATCGACCACTGATGCATCGATCGCCGCGTGTTGATCCCCTAGTAAGTGTAGACAAGCCCTTAGTTTTAGGTTAACTTCCAACTTGAAATGCTCACAAACCCTGTTCGTAGTGCTCACACTTCCAAGTTAAGTAATTGATCCCCCACATCAATTAAAATATTTTATTTTAAACCCAGAAAGTTAAGAAATTTGCAGTCTATCAAAAGGTAAATTGCCCAAAGGAGCCTGTGCAAACACTTCCAGCATGGATTACAGCACAGAATTTACTGTCATTCCACTGTGACTTTACTGCTGTTAACAAAGTCATTATATACCCTAATATAGTCAGAACTAGACTGCCCAGTGATTACACTACAGCCACAAATTGCATTTCCTGACTAATTCATCTAAAACATAATATTCACACCATAAAATTAACATTAAGAGTGTGAAGGGAACCCATAGCCAGCAAAGAAACATAAGGTCAAAAGTCTCTATTTTTTTACCCAGTATTTTGTGCTGCAGTGATCCTGATTTTGTTCATTATGTCGTTAAATCCTCCAATTTACCTGTTTAACTGAAATCCTCAAGGAATGCTCTGATGTACCCCAACACACAACACAATGCTAGAGGTGCTTTTTGCCCAGCATGCCTGGTACAGTAGGCAGCAAATTGTTTAATACTCAGTAATAAATACTTAGCACCATATAGTGCTTTCCACCTCCAAAATGCTGACAAATGTTAATCAATCAGTCCTTGCCCTGGACCCTGTGAGGTGGTATAAGCTTATTATATAGACAGGGATACTGAGGCCCAGAAAGGTGAAGTGACTGACTCAGGATTCCGCACATTGCAAGTTAATGATAGATTGCATTAGACGGCATTTAACTTTACCTTGCTCGGGATATGTAGTTTGCATAGATATAGCATCATTTAAGTTTCATTTCATGATAATTGAAATAAGTTGTGCAGGAACACTGTGTCCATGAATGAGCAATTGTGGTGTATTCTCAGAAGTGTTGTAGACCATTTAATTTCCTCATGTTTCCTCCTCCTTTCAGCCAGATAGCATGTTGTCAGAGGAAAGGCATTGCAGCAGATAGGTTCCCTGCTAGGCCAGTCACAGATCAGGGTTGTATTGCTTAACATGATTAATACGTTTTACCTCTTTATGCACAACCCAGTGTTTCACAAATATTTTGACACCTCTTACTGTGCCTAGTTAGAAACTGCAAATATAATATACAAGGACTAAAGCTCAACCCAGTGTTTTACATTTGCTCATAAAACTGTAACTCCTAGATGGTGGGCTGCTTCTGAGATCTCTGGGGTACAGGGTACAAAGAGGTGAGCACCAGCCCCTCTGCTAGCTCTGAGCACACCAAAAGCTCAAACATTATAAAAGTTAAGGGGCCAGATTGAGCTCAGTCTGGAATTTCATAAGTTCAGTGACGTATATTTATTAATGTAGTTCTGAAAATGGGGTAAACATAGATTCCAAGGCCAGAAGGGACCATTACATCGTCCTTTAAAGAGCAGCAACTAAGTAATTTAGCATTTAAGAATTAGGATCTTCATTTACAAGTAGATTGAGATTGATTGGCAATAAAAGTCTTGCTGCTGTGATATTAATGGACATGATTGACTGCTCTAAGGACTGACTGACTGACTGTATATCACCATGCCCTCAGCTATAGTTTACTATGAAAGTGATCATGCAGAGTAAGAGACGGATTTGGGGAGCACCGAGAAAGGTTGTTAGGCACTGAAGGTGACTGGTGAGTTGCTAGTGGCACCGTTACTTTAAAATGGGTATAGCATTTTCTAGTATAGGTGCAGGCCTGGATGAGTGAAGACAGTAAAAGCTCAGACAGGCCCTTCCAGTAAGTGAGGTCAATAGTAGTAGGTAAGAAGCCACAGGCCATAAGCAAGCAGAAAAATGAGGGAAGACAAAGGTATCATTGGCAGGCCACTTTCCACCTGGAAATCTGTTGAGACAAGGGCTGGTGATTGGATGTGTGAATATAATGAATTTATGTTTTCCTTCCAAACAAGGTAGGTCCTGCTTCACTCAGGCCTCTACTTTACAAGGAAACAAACATTTCTTTGCCTAACCAAAGCATACAAAGAATGCCCCTTTGAAACTGCCTGGAGCCAAGTCAGTAGCGATCCAGGAACAGAAAGAAACAGTATGCACGCTGGTTGGTGGCTGTGAACATAAATTTGGGTAAGCAATTAATTAATGCTTAACTAATAAGGATTTCATCCAAACATCTCAAATGCGGGTTTCCCCCCCTTCATTACCTTTCTGTATATTCAGCATGCACAAACTGTACATGTGTAGAGATGTATTCTGGGCCAACTCAAAGGTAAGAACCTCACTGGACTTGTCTAGACTAGAGTAAAAGGTGCATTAGCTAAAACTGTTTTAAGTAACATTTGAAAACTTTAGATTGAGCAAATTGAATTTTAACATGCATTAGCTGGTAGAGATGAACCCTAGCGGGAGTTTAGGCTTTAACTCAGCCAGCTAGTTTAAGTACACATTGTCTTGTTTACATGAGACTAACATGTTTGCTAGAATGTTTTATCATCACACCTTCAAATCCTAGCCTAGATAAGGCTTTAGAGAGCCTGAATGTAAATTGGGGTAATTTACATGCTGAAGGGGGCAGACCAAGATGTAAAATTACAGGAATTTAAAATAATCTCTAAATCCAGCCCATTGAGCACAGGGAATTTCTCCCCTCAGAAGTTTGCTTTTTCTCCTTTGAAAAGTAACAGATCATTCTGTTGGGTATTTCAGCATTTATGGAAACATTTATTTCAGAGAAAGAAATCTTGATTATCTTTGCAGTGCTGATCACACAGGCTTTTTTTTTTTTAAACCCCACACACAATATGCTGCACTGGCAACTACTCGTTTCAGGTTTTTGGTTTTTTTAAAAAATTAAGGAAGTAGGATTACTAAGAAATTCTGAACAATACTGGAAGAGTATGGACTAAAAACACTATCCAGACATAAAACAAATCTTTCTCACTTTCCATTCTCATTCACAGTAGATCAGTTCTCTTAGCACTCTCTACCTTCAGCCAAATTTGTTTGCTTACTTAAGAAAGTAGCTTTCTAAAAAGTCAAGGACTTTGATTAGCTCCCCATCTTCATTAGCAAAGTGCATCAGGAATTAAGAGATGGAAAAGAACTATTCGATCAGACTTGTCCTCTAGCTCAAGTGGATTATTCCATATAGTTAGGCGAGGTAGAATTCAGGGTGGTTTTATTTATTTATTTATTAGTAATTTCAATGGATAATACCAGTGTTTATTTTTAAGCATTTTTATTGCTTTAAATTTTCACAGTTGTAAAAAATTATGGGGCAGTGGAAGAGAGAAGAGATCAAACAATCATCATTTAATGACATTAGATGTTGAGATTCAATAAGTTTAAAGCTTTATAACCATTAAAACAAATTGTCAACATCACATGTCAATATACAAAGTAAATATCCTTAAATCAAACTCTAATGAAAGTTCTCAAGCAGCATTTTTCTTATTTTGCCCATCTGTAAATTTCAGTTATGAAGTTTTGTTGGTTTGTATGTGTAGGGTGAAATCAACATTTACAGATAAAAATCTAATCCTCCCAAGCCCTTATTCAGTTTGGTTTCAATAGATTTAAGCAGCCAGGCTTCCACTAGTTGTCTAGAGGACTATATTCAATAGTCCAAGAGCTCATTTAGGAAACTTTTCCTTGGGTAGCTAATTTTCCTTTTGTTTTAGCTGCACCCCTTGAACAGACCCAACAGAAAGAAACTTTGTGCTTGTGATTAAACCAATGCCTTCAAAGCTTATCTATCACCATCTTAAAAAAATGTTTTAGAGTGCACTTACTGAATTTTCAAACATTTCCCCAATATTTCAGTTGTTTAATCTTTTTTCTATTTTGAATTCGGTATATAATTTATCTGCCAAAGTTATGCATAGTTTGTCCATTAGGGAATGTATAATATATTGTAAGTGCAGTAGCAAAACAGGAAACTCGTAGCAAAATTTAATCCCTATTAAACAGTAAAAACCAACATTTGTTTTTAGACCAAATATAAGCATGTTCCCATTTTACTTTGAACATAAATGGAGTTCCAGGTGTTGAATCAGACACCAGGACACTATTCAGGTACTTTTAAAAAAAGTAAATTCACACCATAGCTTGGCACTTTGGTAATGTGTAAGATAACCTTTGTGATCATGGACTTCAGAAGATGCAAGTGGCTAGTAGTGTATATGCATGTAGGTTTTGTACATTCTCTATTCTGGTTTCATTCTATTCTTCCTCTTGCTGACTCCTATCTACAGCCTGCAGGACATGGTATACTGTAGGTGTGTGGCACCTCCAAAAGAGTGAGGGGAGTCTATAAAAAAGTCATAGTCCACATCCAGATTAGACAGGACACCTCCACGATGTGTCCGATGTCCTTGGAGCAATGCCACCATCTTTATGCTTGTGGTGCCTCATGAACGTTACAGAACACAGCTCCCGGTTCAGCCTGCCTGATCTTAAATTCTGAGGGTTGCAAAAAGAGGAGAATTGATACATCTTGTGTCTTATTGGGAATGCTGCAAATCAGTGTAGTAGAAGAGTGTGCTCTGGCAGAACACGAAACACTACTTCCACATATCCAGCTAACTTGGAGAGTACATCAACAGATAGGCCCTTGGGAGTTTGCATAAAAGTAAAGAACTCATTCACTTCCTTCAAATGAAACTAACACACCCAGTGCACTCTGTTAAACAGAAGCAATACTTCTTGGTTAGACAGCCCAGAGCTTTTCCTCTCACATCTCCTTTTGATTTGAAGGCTATAACATGCCCTTCTTGTGGTTTTTTTTTTTCCACGAGGGCAGCATCATAGTGGACAAAAGTTTGGCTAATAAGACAAAACATGCTGACCGCAGTAAGCAGAGTTCAGTCTAAGGAATGGTGACTTGTTTGTGTAAATCTCTCTCTTTTTACATTGCTGTAGATGTGCCCCCATGTTAAAGTTTAGAGTCAGAATTGAATCTGATATTCTACAGCAGTGGTTTTCAACTGGGGGTGTCTGCAGACCTTATCTGAGGGGTCCACAAAAGGTTGTAATTACCATACAACAATGGTTTTCAAAGAAGAAAGGAAAGCAGCAGAATACGGACCCTGAACTTCAGAAAAGCAGACTTTGACTCCCTCAGGGAACTGATGGGCAAGATCCCCTGGGAGAATAACATGAGGGGGAAAGGAGTCCAGGAGAGCTGGATGTATTTTAAAGAATCCTTATTGAGGTTACAGGGACAAACCATCCCGATGTGAAGAAAGAATAGTAAATATGGCAGGCGACCAGCTTGGCTTAACAGTGAAATCCTTGCTGATCTTAAACACAAAAAAGAGGCTTACAAGAAGTGGAAGATTGGACAAATGACCAGGGATGAGTATATAAATATTGCTCGGGCATGTAGGAATGGAAGCAGGAAGGCTAAATCACACCTGGAGTTGCAGCTAGCGAGGGATGTTAAGAGTAACAAGAAGGGTTTCTTCAGGTATGTTGGCAATAAGAAGAAAGCCAAGGAAAGTGTGGGCCCCTTACTAAATGAGGGAGGCAACCTAGTGACAGAGGATGTGGAAAAAGCTAATGTACTCAATGTTTTTTTTGCCTCTGTCTTCACGAACAAGGTCAGCTCCCAGACTACTGCACTGGGCAGCACAGCATGGGGAGGAGGTGGCCAGCCCTCTGTGAAGGAAGAAGTGGTTCAAGACTATTTAGAAAAACTGGATGTGCACAAGTCCATGGGGCCGGATGCGTTGCATCTGAGAGTGCTAAAGGAATTGGCGGATGTGATTGCAGAGCCATTGGCCATTATCTTTGAAAACTCATGGTGATTGGGGGAAGTCCTGGACGACTGGAAAAAGGGAAGAAGGATGATCCGGGAACTACAGGCCAGTCAGCCTCACCTCAGTCCCCGGAAAAATCATGGAGCATGTCCTCAGGGAATCAATTCTGAAGCACTTAGAGGAGAGGAAAGTGATCAGGAACAGTCAGCATGGATTCACCAAGGGAAAGTCATGCCTGACTAATCTAATTGCCTTCTATGATGAGATGACTGGTTCTGTGGATGAAGGGAAAGCAGTGGACGTGTTAGTCCTCGACTTCAGCAAAGCTTTTGACACGGTCTCCCACAGTATTCTTGCCAGCAAGTTAAAGAAGTATGGGCTGGATGGATGCACTACAAGGTGGGTAGAAAGTTGGCTAGATTGTCGGGCTCAAGGGGTAGTGATCAATGGCTCCATGTCTAGTTGGCAGCCAGTATCTAGCGGAGTGCCCCAAGGGTCGGTCCTGTTCAATATCTTTATTAATGATCTGGAGGATGATGTGGATTGCACTCTCAGCAAGTTAGCGGATGACACTAAACTGGGAGGAGTGGTAGATACGCTGGAGGGTAGGGATAGGCTACAGAGGGACCTAGACAAATTGGAGGATTGGGCCAAAAGAAATCTGATGAGGTTCAACAAGGACAAGTACAGAATCCTGCACTTAAGACGGAAGAATCCAATGCACCGCTACAGACTAGGGACCGAATGGCTCGGCAGCAGTTCTGCAGAGAAGGACCTAGGGGTTACAGTGGACGAGAAGCTGGATATGAGTCAACAGTGTGCCCTTGTTGCCAAGAAGGCCAATGGCATTTTGGGGTGTATAAGTAGGGACATTGCCAGCAGATCGAGGGAAATAGACGTGATCGTTCCCCTCTATTCGACATTGGTGAGGCCTTATCTGGAGTACTGTGTCCAGTTTTGGGCCCCATACTACAAGAAGGATGTGGAGAAAGTCCAGCAAAGGGCAACAAAAATGATTACGGGACTGGAACACATGAGTTATGAGGAGAGGCTGAGGGAACTGGGATTGTTTAGTCTACGGAAGAGAAGAATGAGGGGGGATTTGATAGCTGCTTTCAACTACCTGAAAGGTGGATCCAAAGAGGATGGATCTAGACTATTCTCAGTGATAGCAGATGACAGGACAAGGAGTAATGGTCTCAAGTTGCAGTGGGGGAGGTTTAGGTTGGATATTAGGAAAAACTTTTTCACTAGGAGGGTGGTGAAACACTGGAATGCGTTACCTAGGGAGGTGGTAGAATCCCCTTCCTTAGAAGTTTTTAACGTCAGGCTTGACAAAGCCCTGGCTGGGATGATTAAGTTGGGATTGGTCCTGCTCTGGGCAGGGAGTTGGACTAGATGGCCTCCAGAGGTCCCTTCCAACTCTGTTATTCTATGATTCCTGGGAGTGCACACCTCCATTCAAAAATTTTTAGGGGTCCACAAATGAAAAAAGGTTGAAAACCACTGCTCTAAAGATTTGTTCTATCCCAGACCTCCTGATGCTCTAGTTTGAGCTTCTCTCCATTTTTTTTACTGTACTGAGTGGCAATTTCAGTTAATATACCCCGTGACAAAGGAGCATTGATTGATGGCTGTATGTATTTAATAATGTACCAAGGACCATGCTGTCTGGGTACTGTTAATGATTTTGCTGATGGAGCATCTGGAATCCATTATAAAATTTGCATTTTATAACAGATTCCCGTTTTCTTCCTTTTGGGAGACCATTATTAAAAATAAACATTGCAAGGCAGAGAACTGGGTTTGAGTGCATGTACCTTTCACCCTTGGAGAGGTAGGCACAAATCTTTCACATGAAAGAGAGAGAGATGATTGTTCTCATTCTCCATAATTTAGTTTGTGCCACAAAGTCAACTCACTTCAGCACAACGTCGAAATAGGGTTCAGAGGATTGGAGTTAGTCAAAAAACTGACAAACTTTTCACAAGAAAAAAATCACCCAATTTTGTCATCAGAAAAATTAAAATTGAATTTTTGACTGGCTCTGAGGATACAGCACCAGGGGACTGTTACACCTTCAGACTGAACTATAATTGCATGTGTACACTTGCATGATGCTAGCACTTTCACCAGCGCTAAATTCATTTTCTGTAATTAAAAAAGCTTTATTGTTGCAAGTCAGACAATTGCAGATACAGAGCAAGAAAGGATTTTGGACTTAGGGCTCAAGACTGCTCATCCTAGCTGAGAGATCTCCCTCTTTTTCTGAAATCTTGGCTCAATCCTTGGAGCTACACCAACAGCAGCTGGGATATCTCTAAGTGTGACTAACCTTGCTATACTACTGAAGTGGTGTGCAAGAACCACAATACACAATTTTATCTTTGAAAGTACAGTGTTCATTTCAGGAAAAAATAGGGGTACATGTCCCATGATTCAGGCATAATTTCAATTCCAAATTGAATTTAAATAGTACCAGTTTGACTTTGTCTCCTTGTTCAACACATTCCATTGTTATTGGCATTGTAAGATCTAATCTATATAGTTTAGCTCCTAATTACCAATTTTGAACATCTCATAACTATGGAACTTTACATTCAGCAACTGCAGGTGAAGAATCAGTCAAAATACATTTACTTTAGAGGACATTCTTTACTTCTCATACCACTGTAGCAGTGCGCAGTACCATATGCATGGGACTTAAGAGCAAAGAAACTTGTTTGATAAAAGTGACAAATCTACTGTAATCTCAATATTAGGAAATAACGTTTTGTGAGGTTAAACTAGAGTTGCTTACAAAAGAAATTGCTAAACTTGAACTCTGCAGAAGTGCTAGCTCCAATGACTGGCAGAAAATACTACCCACTTCCCACCAACTTTAAACACAAATTGAAATCACTGGCCCAGTGCTGAGGTCCCCCCCCCCATTCACATTTCATAAACAGCAGAAACAGTGCAGATCAACATGACCTGCTGGAATAGTCAGAGAGGAATTCAAACTTTAGTCTGATCGGTTTAATTTTTTTTTTTTTAGCAGGAGGAAAAAGAATAAAGTTACAAGAGTCTTTTAATATTTTCACAATGTTAAACTAAAACTGAGCACTAGGCTACATGTGTAAGTAAATCTAGAACACAAAAGGGTTAAATAAGATTTTCTTTAAAGATACAAGAACTTAAGCTTTCTTTACGTTTAACAAACTTCACAGAACAGATACTGCAGAAGGAACAACCCCTCCCCCCACTTTTTTTTTAAAGTGAATATTGCCCATAATCCACATGAACTTTGAGTAGTGTTCTCTTAAGAGCCACCTTGAAACCAACTGTGCATTTATAACAGGGTTAAAGGAGTAGGAGGGATAAACAGCATCATCAGTATTAATGCGGAGGAGTCTTGTGTGTCAATCAGAATGTCCACCAAAGACTATGCTATGATTTTAGAGGAAAAGAAAGTGCGTATCTCAGCAACAGCTGAAATCCATGGTTTTTAAACTCTTCATGGCAAGTGTTAAAAATATCCTCAGATTGCCTTGTCACCAGGATGGAGTGGGACCATTTCCTGAAAATACAGCTGGAAATTTTGTTGCTGATTCCATAACCTTGAATAATAAAAAAATAGTTTGGTTTACATAGCTTGCATTTTACAAATGATGGAACATTTCTGATTTACTTCATGATTAAATCACACTAATACAGTCTGATGCTGAGTGTATTTTTAAAAAAAGTCTCATTAAATGGTTTGATCTGGCTACCAAACTAAAAATTAATTTGGCATGTATGAAATTATTTACCTTTAACACATGCAGAAAAAAGGAGGACTTATTTAAGCTCTCTTTCCCCACACACCATTATTGGAGTGACAATATGCTACTTCACCCCTTGGAAGTTTTACACAAGCCCAATTTTTCAAAACTATACAAAATCCTCCCCCCCATCCCAGTTTTTCTACTAAACTACCTGATTGTTAATGCTTTACTAACTTGGGTCAGGGAACCATATCCACATAGGACTACTGAAACAAATCAGCATGAATCCTCTTGACCTGCATAAACTTTGTCTGCAGCAGGAGACATGCTGATTTTTTTTCTCTCTCTCTTTTTTTTCTGCTATAAACTAACAAGATCTGTGCAGTTCAGCTCTATGTGGCTCAGTGTGAAAGCGCGCATAAGTCTAAACAACAGATCCAAAGTTTTCTATTCCATGTAACGCATTTCACATTCACTTGCTTTGCAATATATGCGGGCAGAGATTTTCATGAGAGCATCGAGCTGCATAGAAACAAGGCTGACATAGCCCATTTGATTATCTTGTTAAAACTCAAGCTGATGAGGGATGCTTTCCTGGTTGTTCCCCAATACTGTTACTGAATTCTGTTTGCTACAATATGTCCTTTCCCCCCCCCCAATATATATGTCTAGCTACAGAAAGTCAGTCTGTAGAATCCAGCCTTGGCTACTGTGCTGTGAATTAGCCTTATTTGATCAATTATCAGATACCTGCACTTAGCAAAAGGCAAACAAGAGCCAATCAGGTTTCGGCCGGTGGGAATGGCAGCACTGGTCAGCATACATAACAACCGTGGAATCTGGTCAAACAACGCTTAGAAATTCTATGGATGCCATGTAGAGAATATACACTGTTTACTGCTCTAGGATGGAACCAGCTTTAAAATGAGATCACCATAATTTAAATGAAGAAAAATAGGATCTCTGCAGCAAGTTAGATATAATTTTTTTTTCATAAGAATCTCTGTCCTCCTCTCTTTTTGGCTTCCTGGGAAGAATCAGAAAGATGTTCCCTCCCCAACAGAATCCCTGATGCTGGTGACATTGCCTAACCTCAAAAGCCACACGTGATGAAGGCACGGATGACCAGTCAGGTCTTCCGGGCTTAGCAGCTACCACTGCTGCTTTTAGTGGAGTTTCACCTCTTCAGGATTTACTAGAAGTGAAGAGGTGAAAGGCTGCACATTAAACACAGTTTGTCTGAAAGCTGTGTGCATAGCAAACTTTTACACCAGCTTCTACTCAGCTATTTATTTTAACTCTGCAGCTGGAAGGTTTCCAGCATAAGGCTTTTAGAGTTTGACTCCAGCAATAACAGAAGCCTTTGGATTTTTTGTTTTGTTGTGTTTTAAATCCACTAGCCATGCTCAAAAAATATTTCTTCATGTTTTAATTTTATACATTGGCTAGCAGGCACCTTTGTAACCAGCCAGAAATCAATTTCAACCACCATCAACCCCTAAACTACAGTACCAGGACGGTTGGCTAAAGAAAGGAAACTGATTGGCTGTAGTCTGAAACTTGCCCAGTACAAGGTGTCTGGCTGACTTTGTCCTAAATAAGGCTAACATTAGTGAACTAAGAACAGCATTTGGTTGCAGAGTCTCGCACTCAGGAACACCCTTCGCCGATGCGCTGGCATGATCTCCCTACTTTCCGGTCCAGTTTCACCATTTTCATAATGGCTTCCTCGCGCCCACGTCCCATGTGGTCAAACGTGCAGTCATGTTGTTCGGGCAGGCGATGTAACATACAGAACACATAACCTGCCAAGGAGAAGGAAAGAATGTGTTGTGTTAAGGACTCCCTTGAAATGGCTGAATCCTATGTCACCCAGGAGAACAGCATTATGCTGGGGATTAGTGGGGTTTCAAGATCAATGAAAACTTCACGTTTTCATTTGTTTTCATGATATTGTCACAAATATTGGTATGAACAACTTTAAATTCCACGCTGTTTTGTATCATACACATTCAATGGGAGACAACATAGTTTACACCTACATTTACAGAAATTTTCTATGGCATATCTGAGTTGGAGTCATATATTAGTAATTTATTCTTGCAACCCACCCCTCTGTGAGGAAGGAAGTTTCCTATTTTACAGATGAGACAGAGTAAAACCAACATTTTCTAAATTAGTCTCTGATTTTGGATGCCCAGCTGGAAATATCTAGGGTCTGATTTTCAGAGGCATTGAACACCTTCAGCTTCCTTTGACTTCTTTTGGAGTTGTGGGTGCTGAGCATGCTGTCCATGGTGTCACAGTTTGGGGACCCAAATACCATGGCACTCAAAATCAGAAGTTATTTTAAAAATGTTGACTCTGTTAGCACCACCAACCCTGTGACTGAGCTGGAAAAAGAACCCAGATTTCCCCAGTCTATTTGTACTGAATGCCATTCTCTTTTTGAGGGTGTCCTCACTCTCTGTCAGAACCCAGAGGATTCCCTTCCTCACGATGCTATGTCATGCCATTATCCTTCTGACTGTGGGTCAGTCTTCTCTCTCCCTTCCTTCCTCTCCCAGCTACTTAATACCATTCAGGCATCCAGAGCCCTGCACTTCAATGATAAAAGGCAGCCTTTTTTCCCCCCAAAGGGGAAGAATAAAGCCTCTTCAGCACCTAGTCTTTTTCAATCTAGGGAGAGACTGGAAACCGAACTCTCATCTCGGGATGTGGGCTGAACATCAGAGTGAGTATAAAAGTCTTGACTTCAGATCCCGTCTCTGACACAGATACTTGGTAACTTTGAACAAATCTCCTCTCTGCGTCCATTTCCCTATCAGTAAAATGAGGATAATAATTACCTCACAGGGACATTGTAAGTAGTGTTTCTAAAGGCCTTTGCAAGTGAAAAGTGCTGTATGATGGTAAGTAGTAGTAGGCTGATACAGTATGGCAGAACAGCAGCACACAGCTACCAGGATGGCATAATCCACTGCATTTGAAAAGTAGTACAATATAATGTATGCCAACAGTATCCCTCCTGCATGATAGCTCAAAGGACATCATTCTGCCTCCCACAGAACACTTAGCTAGTGCCTCTCCATAAGCAATCAGAACGGATTAAAACCACAATTATTTCAAGCTTCTAAAACAGGGGTTCTCAAACTTCATTGCACCATGACCCCCTTCTGACAACAAAGATTACTACACGACCCCAGAAGGGGGGACCAAAGCCTGAGCCCACATGAGCCATGCTGCCCCAGGTTGGGGTGGGGGCAAAGCCCAAGCCCCACCACTTCAGGAAGGGGGGCCAAAGCTGAAGCCCCGCCACCCAGGGCTGAAGCGCTCGAGCTTTGGCCCCAGGTGGTGGGGCTCGGGATTCAACCCCAGAAAGTCTAAGCCAGCCCTGGCGACCCCATTAAAATGGTGTCACAACCCACAGTTTGAGAACCGCTGCTGTAAACCTATATTACAAGACACCACTATAGAAATGAAAGAACCAATAGATTACCTTTACATTGGTAAGATCCTTAAGAAAACCGATACAAAAAAAAAAATCTCATGAGGGATTATTTTTGCAAAACTAACTTGAAGACAGAATGGATTTATTTTGGCTTGCAGTTTCAATGACACCTGCTACATTTTTTACATTTACATTAGTTCACATCGCTATATTTCACACCCTTACCTTGTGCAGAGCATGTATTCTTGGGATACCAGCAACAAAAATGGAGTTTCCTTTACTTAAGGTATCTTATTTAACAAAACAGACAATGATTCAGCTAAATTAGGATATAAAACCTTTATCCCTTTCCCCATTTATTCTCAACTGCTGATCCACAGCAGACATATGCAGGAAGTACCAGGCACTTCCAAGGTCAGATGGTAAAGATGGTTTAAGTAAGAATGCCCTTGGGTATCAACTTAACAGGCTACTTGCCTGATTCTCTTGTGTACATTCTGGGGTAGGGAACATCTCCAACTGAGATTGGCATTTCCTTTCTCCATTTGTTGAAAATAGGACATCAGCCTGCTGAACCAATACCAATTGGATGGCATAGGAATATAGCAACTGCCATATTGCATCAGACCTGAGGTCCATCTAGTCCAGTATCCTGTCTCTGAAAGTGGCAAGCATCAGATGTTTTACAGGAAAGTGCAAGAAACCATGCATTAACAGATATGGTATAATCTGCCCACCATGACAGTTTCATCCTAATCCCTGTTAGAAATTGCCTTAAACCCTGCAATACGAGGTTTCATATCCTTTCCACTTCTTTTTATATCATCATTAGCTAACAAGTCTGGATATTCTTGCTATCCATATAAATGTCCAATCCTTCTTTGAATCTTGCTAAAACTCTTGGTTTCAATGACATTCTGTGGCAGTGAGTTCCAGAGTCTAATTATGCATTGTGTGAAAATGTATTTCCTTTTATCAGTTTTGAATTTGTCACATTTCAGCTTCATTGACTGTCTCCTTGTTCTTGTGATATGAAGCAGGGAGAACAGAAGCTTTCACTCTATCTTCTCTAGACCAGTGGTCTCCAAAGTGAGGTGCACAGCAGGAGGAGCACCGCCAGAACGCCCCCGTCACTTTGGCGGCTGCGCTCATGGACCTTTGATTCCTCAGTGGCACGCTGGCGGCTGCTCAGCTCTCCCTGCCCCATCTTTGGCCGCACGCCAGCAGCCACTCTTTTTTTTTTTTCCCGCTTCCCTAGAGCTGGCCCTGGGGGATGCGCGATCCAAAAAGTTTGGAGACCACTGCTCTAGACCATTGTTTTATGTAACTATCATGTCCTATCTTATTTTGTCTCCTTCTAAGGTAAACAATCCCATTATTTTCATGCTCCACATATCAGTTTTTCTAAGCCCCAATCATTCTCACCACCCTTTTCTGAGACCCTGCTAATGCTGCAACATCCTTTCTTAGACGAGGTGAGCAGTAATTTACACAGTATCCTACATAAAGATATTCCATCAATATTTTCTCTATTATTCTTCCATTCAATCCTCATGTCTCCTAACATGTTTTTTTAAAAAAACTACAACTGCACACTGAACAGAAATTCATCAATCTGTCCACAAAAGGTATCCAGATGCTTTTCTTGGGTGGATTCTGTTAATTTAGAGTCTCACTATTCTAGTGGGCCAGTGAATGATCTAAACTATTTTCAGCTGTCTCTTATTGCCGGGGCTTTTGCTTTTTATAAATATGTGCAAGTGAGAACAATGCCTTAAAAACCCATATGGAAAATTTACAGACTGTTCAAACAGAATAGTGATAATGCCTACAACTGAATTCATAAAAAAAAAATCCCATCATTAAAAAACCAATATCCAATACAGGATTTTTAACATTTTACTTCAGACAAGTTTTTATATTATTAGCTTTTCTTTTACATTATGCATTGGGCTTTTTAGATAGGTAAAGGATAACATTATCGAAAGTCCCTAAGAACTTAAATGAGCCATGCATCAGCCTATCGAAGCTAGGTTGTATAACAACATAGTTCTGAAGAATTTTTCACTAGTTCACAGTTGTATTATTGCTTCTGTATTCTCTCCCTGCTTCACTAGCCTTGGGAATCAGGGTGGGCACTACGTAGTCGGTTGTGTGTGGGAGTGCCCATTCCAGTCCCAGGCTCATCAACTTTGACAGCAATTACATTATTAATTTATTGCACTAGGAGAGAAGGCCAATATGTTTATCTCTACTCTTATCCTTAAAACCAGTTCAGATTTAGAGATGAAACCGTTTCCTGAGAAACAGGAGCTCCCTCTTGGTTAGAAAGCAGAGTTAGATTAATGAGCTCTTGTGGTATATTTACTGTTAAGTTCATTACTGAAAGATACTGGATATGGGTTGTCTCTCCTAAAGGATAGTACAGAAATGCAGAAGTACCTTTGCTAGTCCACTTTAACAAGCAAAAAACTTCTTGCAGGGGAAAAATATCTGTCAGCTAAGGCTAGTTTAGCAAAAGCAGAGTCATAGCAAAAATACAGCAAAACGAACAATTTCAGCTCCGGGTGGCAGATCTCAATGTGCTACACTTCATGTCAGGAATAGGCTATGTACTGTGCTCTCTACACTACATTCATCTAATGCAGCATTGTGGAAAGATGTACTGAGGCATTAATACCTTATAGGTAGGGCCCTACCAAATTCATGGTCCGTTTTGGACACTTTCATGGTCATAGGATTTAAAAAAAATAATAAATTTCATGATTTCAGCTATTTAAATCTGAAATTTCACAGTGGTGTAATTGTAGGGGTCCTGACCCAAAAATGAGTTGTGGGAAGGTCACAAGGTTATTGTAGGAGGGGTTGCGGTACTGCTCCCCTTACTTCTGCGCTGCTGCGGGCGGTGGCACTGCCTTCAGAGCTGGGCACCTGGAGAGTTGTGGCTGCTGGCCAGGAGCCCCGCTCTGAAGGTAGAGCCACAGCACAGAAGTAAGGGTGGCAATACAATACCATACCTTACTTATGTGCTGCTGCTGGCAGGGTGCTACTTTCAGAGCTTGGCACCTGGCCAATAGCGGCCGCTCTCTGGCCCCCCTGCTCTGAAGGCAGCACCACGATCCTCTGCAACTCCCTTTTGGGTCAAGACCCCCAATTTGAGAAATGCTGGTCTCTTCTGTGAAATCTGTATAGTATGAAGTAAAAATCACAACAGACAAGATTTCGCGGGGGCAGACCAGATTCCATGGTGCGTGACGCGTTTTTCATGGCCATGAATTTGGTAGGGCCCTACTTATGGGATCTTATAAGTGCAGTAAGGAGCTATTCTCTGGAATTCATCAAAACGAGGCTTCTGCTACATTAATTAGAACTTCAATGGGACCCTGAGAGCTAGGACTGCACCTGGTGTAACATCTCTCTCTAGAGTACTCATGCCATTTCAAGTGATCTTGAAAATGGTGGAAGCATCATTCAAAGAAAGTCTATAAGACAGCAAAGAACAGCTGTGAAGTCTGCCCTTCATTTTTCATTCTTCCTGAGGACTCTGCTGGAGAAAGCACATTTCAGCTGGAGGTCACTAAAGCAGCTCTATGTACCTAAGATGGGAGAGCACATCAGACTTCTGTTCTTACTCTGTGTGAAAGTGAAATGCTGCTGAGTCCCTGTTAGGTAAGAAGCTGTTCACATCACTAGACAGGAATATGGAACAATAACTATTGAGAGCTTCCACCAAAGTGCTAAAAAAACCTACATTTAATTCTTCTTGACGTTTTGACTTCTGAGTTTTGAAAGCAGCTAGCTGCTAAAATACCAGCAAAGTAATACATGAAGCATTAGAAACAATTAAAATACATTGCATAGTAATTCATTAGGAAAAAGTCAGGATGGAGTTTTGGAGGGTTCTTAATTCCCTCAAATGGCATCAATTCAGTTCAGTTCCTTTTCTTGTCACGATAACTAAATGGAAGGAAATATGGTCCTGGAACATGCCCCTTTTTGCAGAGTAGGTGTTGTAGGTGTTACTGCAAGCCAACAGTTTTACCCTCATTGCAAGCCAGCAACTGAAAGCTACAGCAAGAAGGACTGGGTATTCTCTTACAGGTTTTTGGCAGATCTGTAGACCTCAATCTTCCAGTAGTAGAGTCCACTGGAGAAGTTCAAGGATATTCCTGATAAATATCTATATGAGGATTTCAGTGACTAACTAGCATGTTAAACAGAAAGGGAGAAAACATTTCCAAATGCCAATCCCTGTGTTTAAGAATCCAAAAACCTGTCATGACAAGACCCTTTTTTTTTGGGATATGAGCATGTCTTGAGAAGCTAGCAAGAGAAAGAAAAATTGCTCAAGTACAAGTGTCAACAAAGATTATTCTTATTAAATATTTATGTAGTGCCGTAATTTGCATGGTGATTTAAAGATATTGAAGACAATGCCCCATCTCAAAGATTAAGATTAGCAAAAAAGCAATTGCACATTGACCTAACTACCCTGGAATAACTGCTCAACTTTCAGCACTTTTAAGCTTTAGTTTTTGTAGAAATCAGAAATGTTCAGACTTACCCTGAAGTTTTCATAGCAAATGTGCTGAGTTGTAGACTCATCCACCGAAGTTAAGACAAAACCCCAAATTCCACTTTAGTGGGGTTTTATTTTAGTATTTCCAAACACCTCAATTCACAGAACTGCAAAAACCTCATTAGCTTAAGCTGACAAAATACCTGACTGTAAAATGCTATAAAAACTGTAACAATATTTTCTGGGTCATAAATTTGAAAACATTAGTAATGTTCAGACTTGATTCACTAGTCAAAGCGAAAGTGAGCCATTCTCTCCTGAAATACCGGTTCTAACAGCAACCTGTTAGTTTTCAAAGTTATGCACGGTGATTGTGGCCATATGCACAAACCATTCTGAAAGTTGACTCTCCCCGCCCAAAATATGTATGCAACATCAACCCTCCTACAGCCTTTGAAGGGGAAGCTTCCCTGGATAGGTAAATGGAAGCGATGCCAAGATTCACAGCCAAAGTCAGAGTGCTTGACATTTTAAATTCAGTCCTAGCTTCACACTACTGCTGTCGTTTGTCAGCTTTATTCCTGAATGAAAAGGCACAAATTCAAAGCCACCAGAATTTGCAGCTCATGCCACTTCTGAATTTTAATTAATAACACACTTTTTTCCTCACAAATATTCTATTTGGAGCCTCTTCAAAAGTGGTCTAATAAAGCCACAGACTTATTCCTGTGCAGAATTCTGCTCCATATGTTCTGGCTTCTTTCACCTCTCTTGCAAGAAATTTTACTTTCCTGCTGATTTGAAATTCTAATCAACAGACGTTCAAGCAGAACCTAAAAATACCTAGATGCCTTAGAGATGAAGGTACTGCAAGAATTACATGCCAAAATGCAGTATTTTCTAGTAGTGCATGTGTGTGTGTTTACATAGAATTCTATATAAAGATTATGTGCAAGCATAAAATGTAGAAACAGAGGTTAAAATATCTGCAAAATGTAAAAAGACCAATACTTTTGAAGGACCAAAATTACAGACCTATTTATATCGGCAGACAGTACATTTGTATGCATGTCCAGATCATAAGTACACAGAAAAAGTTTGCAAATCAAGAGTTGCTCTAGTGTGAAGCACTGAAGTTTAGTCACACACGCAATCTTTGCTAAAGCATACAGGAATGGATTTTCAAGTATATTCAGCACTTACAACGGGGGCCAGATTTTGAGACAGCTCCACTCCCATTTAGGTTCCTAGAGATGAATGGGAACTGCTAGGTCCTGAGCTCTTGAAAACGTGACACTTAAACGTTAGACCAACTCCTTCTTTAACCTCTTCCCCCTCTTATCCACAATGAGATTTATACAGAATAAGAGTTATTGTTCAGCCACTCTAGGTGCGCTTGACTTAACTCAAAACCACACTCCATTACAGCTAAACTGCAGCAATTCCGTCCCACGTAATCCCTAAAACTAATAAAGTAAACTTTTGAAGGCACCTTTTCCCTTCCCACAACAATTGACCACCCTTCACAACTTTTCTTCCCCTCTCCTATCGGGGGGTGGGTCAGAGGGAGGAAGGAAGCGAGCTTTACCATGTAAAATGTAGTGTCATCTGGTTATCCCATCCTTCCCCCATCAAACTAGTATAGAAGACAGCCAAAAATGTGTCTCCAGTACCACCTTTCTTTTGCACTTTCTGGACTCCTCCCAATCCAGAGCACAGCATAGACAGCACTTGCTGCTCTGGTGGGGGATGGCCTCCTGTCCATTTAAAATGGAAAAACATTCATCTTCATCCTTCGGGACTTCTCTGGGGCATTTGATACTATAAGCCACCAGATTCCAGTACACTCTCCAAGAGGCTGGCAGGCATGAATCTAACTGCCCTGAGATGTCTCAGTTCTTTTTTATCTTAGGGTTTTGTACTGCTGCTCATCAACATAATATTGAACTTCCTCCTCGTAAAAAAAAAAAAAAGGGTCAATAGCAAAGTCTCTATTTGACTTATGTATTTCCTGGCTCTTCTCTTTTTGGATTATAGAAAACTGCTTTGAGTGACGACGTGTTTGTGGCTGGCTGGGGGTAGTAACTGCTTTTTGGGAGTTTTTAGCTTTGTTTTTTGGGGGTAGAGGTGGGGGAAGGGATATTCTGGAAAAGCTTTATCAAAGAAGGTTTTGAAGCACTTTCTAAAAGTAGGACAGACCCTGAATTCATCTAATCGCTGGAAATTGGTTCACAGTAGGAGCCCCTCAATTGAGAAGCTTTATCCCCAAGCTCTCACATAGTATGTGGTGAGTTTTGTGATCTGTGTTATTACAGAGGAGCACAACTTTCTTGGCAGTTCTTAGGTGAAGCTGAGATCTGATCCACTGATTTTCTTTGAAGATAAGGACCAAGGCTTTAAATTGCATAAAAAATAGACTGGGAGCCAGTGCCAGGTCCAGAGGATGGGCTGTAAGTACTCACATGAACCAAAACTATGCAGGAGGCAGGCAGCTGAATTTTGTACTGTCTGGGGCCTTTCTACAGTGTTCACATTCAGCTTCAGATATAGTGAATTATAGTTGTCAAGCCTTCAGGTGACTAATGCATGGATGACTGAGCCAGGTCCTCTCCTGGCAGGAAGGGGCAGAGTTTCCTAGCAAGCTGGAGGTAAAAAGAAGTTTGAGTCAGATGGTACCTGATTATCCAAGCTATGTGATAGTCAAACAGTACTGTGGGGCGTTGCACCACTTCGATGAATGTACACGGTATGCTTTCAATAGAAAGGTAGATGCAGGAAGATGGAGTCTCAGCTAGTTCTTCAAAGCTTTTCCCTCTGCTGACCAGCATCGTTTCTGTGTTGCCTGGGTTGTGTTTGAGCTAGCTGCTGTTTCATCCGGGAACTGAGAACTTGTAGAAATTGTTAAATCTTAGTAGTGGTAGTATCATAGGAGAACGAGGTCACGTCTATGCTAGGAGCACTTTGCTGGTATAGTTATACCAGGATACTATACCAGGAAAGTGATCCTAGAGTGTATGCCAGCAAAACTGTGCTTTGTACCTGTATAATAAAACCATCCCTTCCTGGCGAAATAATCTATACTGGCAAAACTGCAGTTTTGCTCATATAACTACATCCATGTTAGGCACTTCTGCCAGCACAGCTATGTCAGTCAGAGATCACACCTCATTACACCCCTGATATAGGTAGACCAACAAAAGTTTGTAGTGTAGACCTGGGCTGAGATGTATAGTTGGGTGTCAGTATACTATTGGCATTGGAGCCCATGAATTCTCACTCTTCCTTCATATGGTCTCAGGTAAATATTGAAGAGAATAGGGGATAATCTGGACACCTGCAAGATCCCATAGGTGAGGGCCTTCAAAGAAGAGAAGTAGTTACCCATCGTCACTCTCTGAGTTCTGCTAGAAAGGAGCATTTGGAACCATATGAGCATAACCTGTGGCTGAACCTATAGAACAGTGGTTCTTAAACTGTGGGTCGGGACCCCAAAGTGGGTTGCGAACCGCTTTGAATGGGGTCGCCAGGACTGGCTTAGATTTGCTGTGGCCCGGGACTGAAGCCCGAGCCCCACTGCCCAGGGCCAAATCCAAATCCTGAGGGTTTCAGCCCTGGGTGGTGGGGCTTAGGTTGCAGGCCCCCTGCCCGGGGCTAAAACCCTTGAGCTTCAGCTTTGGCCCCCTTGTCCAGAGCGGTGGGGCTCAGGCTTTGGCCTCCCCACCCAGGGCAGTGGGGTTCAGGTGGGCTTAGGCTTCAGTCCCCCCTCTGGGGGTCATGAAGTAATTTTTTTTGTCAGAAGGGAGTCACGGTGCAATGAAGTTTGAGAACCCCGGCTAGAGTGTCATTATGGACAGTTATATCTCCAACACAAGGGCCTTCAAGTTTTAGTTTTCTCCCCTGTACCATTCCATACCTATATGGAGCCATTGAGTGCTAGTGAGACAAGATGGGCTTCAAGGCAGAGGTTGTGAGGGAAATTCCCAAACCTAAGCCATTCTTTTTAGGTGACAAATCTGAGGAATGGTTGCAGATTCAGGTGTCATTAGAGAAGGTTTTGGAACAAACCGATAAACAATAAGAAGTCACCAAGACCAGATGGTATTCACCCAAGATTTCTGAAGGAACTCGCATGTGAAAATGCAGAACTACTAACTGTGGTTTGTAACCTATTGTTTAAATCAGCTTCTGTACCAAATGACTAGAGGATAACTAATGTGACGTCAATTTTTAAAAAAGGCTCCAGAGGTGATCCTGGCAATTACAGGCTGGTAAGCCTGACTTCAGTACCGGGCAAACTGTGTGAAACTATAGTAAACAACAAAATTATCAGACACATAGATGAAAATGATTTGTTGGGGAAGAGTCAAAATGGTTTTTGTAAGGAGAAATCATGCCTCATCAATCCACTAGAATCCTTTGAGGGGGTCAACAAGCATGTGGACACGGGAGATCCAATGGATATAGTGTACTTAGCTTTTCAGAAAGGCTTTGACAAAGGTCCCTCACCAAAGGCTCTGAAGCAAAGTAAACTGTCATGGGATAGAGGGAAGGTCCTCTCATGGATTGGTAACTGGTTAAAAGACAGGGAAAAAAGGGTAGAAATAAATGGTCAGTTTTTAGAATGGAGAGCAGTAAATAGTGGTATCCCCCCCCAGGGATCTGTACTGGGACCAGTCCTATTCAACATATTCATAACTGATCTGGAAAAAGGGGTAAACAGTACGGTGGCAAAATTTGCAGATGATACAAGAGAGTTAATTCCCAAGCAGACTGCAAAGAGCTACAAAAGGATCTCACAAAACTAGGTGACTAGGCAACAAAATGGCAGATGAAATTCAATGTTGATAAATGCATGTATAGTTGGGATTATATTTTCCAATGTACATATAAAATGATGGGGTCTAAATTAGCTGTTACCACGCAAGAAAGATCTTGGAGTCATTGTGGATAGTTCTCTGAAAACATCCACTCAATGTGCAGCGGCAGTCAAAAAAAACCTAACAGAATGTTGGGAATCATTAAGAAAGGGATAGATAAGACAGAAAATATCATATTGCCTCTATATAAATTTATGGTATGCCCACACCTTGAATACTGCACACAGATGTGGTCTCTCCATCTCAAAAAAAGATATATTAGAATTAGAAAAAGTTCAGAAAAGGGCAACAAAAATGATTAGGGGTATGGAACGGCTTCAAAATGAGGAATGATTAGTAAGACTGGGAATTTTCAGCTTGGAAAAGAGATGACTAAGGTGGGGATATGATAGAGGTCTATAAAATCAAGACTGGTTTGGAAAAAGTAAATAAGGACGTGTTAGTTTCTTATAACACAAGAACTAGGGGTCACCAAATGAAATTAATAGGCAGCACGTTTAAAACAAAAGGAAGTATTTTTTCATACAACGCACAGTCAACCTGTGGAACTCCTTGCCAGAGGATGTTGTGAAGGCCAAGACTAACAGGGTTCAAAAAAGAACTAGATACATTAATGGAGGATAGGTCCATCAGTGGCTATTAGCCAGGATGGACAGGGATGGTGTCCCTAGCCTCTGTTTGCCAGAAGCTAGGAATGGGCGACGAGATGGATCACTTGATGATTACCTGTTCTGTTCATTCCCTATGGGGCACCTGGCATTGGCCATTGTCAGTAGACAGGATACTGGGCTAGATGGACCTCTGGTCTGACCCAGTATGGCTGTTCTTATGTTCTATGCTAATAGAAAACACCCAGCTTTATACCTCCTTTACCAGATGCTACCATCATCTCCTCCAAGTTTTGTTTGGCTAAAATTAGTGCCTGATAAAGAACAGCTGACTGAAGATGAACCCTAACAAGACTGAGATGATGTTGGTGGGAAGAAGTAGTACTTGGAAGAACTCACCCTCATTACAACACCCACCATTGAAGGTATCTGTACTCAAACTGTTGGACCCCAATCACACCAGATACTGATCTGGCCATTGTGATCCATGTTTTCATGCCTTCAGGCTTGACTACCGCAGTTTTTGGGGGAAGCTTTATAGTGATAGACTCAAGGAGCTCCATCTGTTTAGCTTAACGAAGAGCAGGTTAAGGGGTGACTTGATTAGAGTCTATAAATACCTACCTGGGGAACAAATATTTAATAAAGGACTCTTCAATCTAGTAGAGAAAGATTGAACATGCTCCAATAGCTGGAAGATGAAACTAGAAAGATTCAGACTGGAGGAACTAAGATATCAAGTTTTAACAGTGATAGTAATTAACCATTGTAACAACTTACCAAGAGTCATGGTGGATTCTCCACTACAGACAATTTTTAAATCAAGATGGGATGTTTTTCTAAAAGATAGGATTTAGGAATTATTTCGAGGAAGTTCTATGGCCTGTGTTATACAGAAGATTGGATTAGATTATCACAATGGTCTCTTCTGGCCTTGGAATTTATTAATTCTCTTTAACGAGGAATGCAGGCAAATGCCCTGAGGTAACTACAGCTTTTTCAAAATGAATCATGCCTGGTACCAAGTTACCAGAGACACACAATTCCAACTGCCACTCCCTAAACTGGCTCCCAGTTGTATTCACTGTACTGATTTCCAAATTGGCACAGGACTGGTCCTAGCTAATTTAGAGATCACATCTTCCTCTACAATAATCAGCTTGCACAACAGCTTTGCTCTAGCAAATTTTTTGAACAAACATGAAAATTCCTATCCCCAGAGACAAATGTCATGGCTGAATGATAATGTAAATATATATATAAATGTATATATATATATATAATCTCGAACTCTAAACATATAAAATATAGATTCATTCTGGAATGAAACTCCTAGAAGCTCAGGACAGCTAGGAGGCCAGAGAGCTCATTTTTAAGTACATGTCTGTAACAGGAGGTGGTTACAGTCAGTGGTTTGTTGGAAAGCATTAGCAGTTCATACTCCATCAGCAAAAATACCTGGATTACATTGTGTCTACTGACCCACTGCCCAAGACAGAATTTGTAACAGAGAGATATATTAAAGTATCTTAATACATTTTATTTCATCAAGCCTATGGCAGGGCAGAGAAGCTGCAGGTGTTCCATGAATAAAACAGATCTGTTTTACATTCTCCTCCATCCCTGGGCTTTACATGGCTAAGAAAGAATTAAACTTACTCTACAGGGTTGGAAATGACTGGCCTGTTATCCAGTATAGTGCATGTCAGGGCAGATAATCAGCAGAGAAGAGATTACTTCCTACTGCGGATACAGAACGCTGCTGTACTGTTTAAGATCGTTAGACATCATTCATAGCAAGGTAACAGTAATCCCCAAAGCAGAGTGTTTATGCAACTCTCCCCCTTACAAAGGGAAAGAGGACTTAATTTGTTTTAAAAGATATTATTGGCATTAAAGCAGCTAAACATTAGGGGAATCCTAAAATAGGCATAATCTGCTGGTTTTTCAAGTGAAGGAAAATGGACCAGATAAGACAAATGTAAAAATAGAAGAAATAGCTAAGATACAAAGCAAACATTCTAGAGACTTGTACAGAGTACTTGAGAAACTCTTGCTCTATAGATGCCATTGTGATCCAGTTTATTCCCGATACTCTCCATCAGACTGCTCTAAAAGAGCAGCCAACAATGGAAATAAATAAAATTGTGTTACAGTCCAGCTTAATGAAGCTCCCAATGCAATTTGTGCGCACTGTCACTTTAAATTTTAAAAAAAATATTCTCTTCTGCTGACATTTTTTATTGTCTCCTTCCAGACAGTTCCATCCTTGCACAAACTATAATTACCTTTTTCCCCTCTCTTCTGTAGGAATTGCTTTGTGCTGGTAATGTCTGCTTTCATTGCACAAATCCAGCAACATTCACTTTTAATGACATTTTACAGAAAGAAGAAAAATAAACCCAACAAGCCCACAAATCACAATAATTCACCAAAAAATTGACCTTTGGAAATGAATGAGCCAAACTAATCTCCTGTTTCCCCAAACTTTATAAATGGCAGGGACTCTGAGTAAGTGCTAGGGATAAAGGTAAAACTTTTGCATTCAACATGCTTTTGCTGGGAATCTTGTCACCCCTCCCCACATCCACCTCGCCCTGAGAAGAGAGATGAGTCACATTATGGTAAAGCTTTTTATCCAAATTAATATAATTTTTAAAACTCCAGGAGAAATGGCCCAAGGCAGTTTTTGCCACAGATAGTGATATGTTTATCATTTCTATTCCAAGAGCAGAACTGGCGGGGTGGTGGTGGTGGTGCTAACTCCTTAATGCTGGAAATCAGGGTTTCTAGATATTAATGCAAAGCATCTTAGAGCTTATCAAGTGATCCCAAGTTAATTTGCCTCTACAGAGGGACAGACACACACACACACACAGCCAGCCGCACATGTTCCAGGAAACACAGACAGCACCAACAGATGGGCTGGTGACCTTGTTTATTCCACAGTTGCCTGTGATCACTGTAGCTAGCCTTTCCTTGTCTTTTTAAAGATGTTCTTTTCAACTGAGTGCTTATTAGAAGCTACCAACAAAAGTGATAACTGAACTGAAATCAGCAGAAGGGGAAGACATCAGAGAGCGTAAGATGCATCATAATGTTTCTCTGAGTCTTCCCACTCATGCTTTAGGACTGGAGCACCACTAGGCTGCAGGCAAACAAGTCTCAACCTGGATTCACATGGCAAGCATATCATGCCATGATATCTATGATGCAAAGTGAAAGTTTATGCCTCAGAGCCTCAGGATAGTTAGGAAGTACTGCCGATTTGCAGTTCTCATACTGGATAGAAAATATGTCTCTTCTGATACCCTTGATGGTGTGTAAGAGAGTGAGAGGTGAAGAACCTAGTGAGAAAGAGAAGCATGTTTCCCTTCTGATTTGCTCTGTTTTCTTCCCTCTCTTGCAAATAGGACCTAAGCCAACCCACACAACCATACATATAGGCAAAAAGCCATCAGTGGTGCAAGGCTGCCATGAGGTCAGAGGGAAACAACTGACACGCTTGCACATGAATGCAAGAAGTCTGTTCAAAACAGATATTATAGGGATTACAAAAACATGGTGGAATTACACTCATGACTAGAATACAGGTATTGATGGGTATGTGCTATTTAGGAGAGAGAGGAATAAAGGTAAAAGCTGTGTGTGGAGGAATAGCACGTCAAATCAATGAAGCAGTAAACTGTAAAGAAATACAAAGTAACAGAATGGCCAAAACAGTCAGTCTGGGTCAAAATCACTTTGGGGAAAGACTGTAAAATAGGTTCTATTAGTATAGTGGTAGGAGTCTGCTTTTGACCCTCAGAGTCAGACTTAGATATGGATAGATACCTCTAATATTAGAAAGAGAAATACTATTGAGAATTGTGTAAATGGGAGACTGACTTCCCAGACATAGACTGGAGAATAAATGCTACTAATACTGGTAGAGCCCAGTTATTCCTGGATGTGACAGACAGTTTTCTTCATCAAACTGCCCCAAATCAACAAGACGCGATGCGATTTTAGACATGGTTTTGGTTAGTAGTGAAGACATCACAGAAGAGCTAGTTGTAGGAAATAACCTTGGATCGAGTGGTCACAAGTTGATTTAGATTAAATTAAATGGAAGGATAATCAAAACATCAACTATGAGTTTTTACTTCAAAAGGGCAGACCAGACACTTTGGGAAATAGTTAAAGAAGTCAACTGGACTAAAGAGCTCAACAACTTAAATGCAGAAGAGGTTTGGAATTTCTTCAAATGAACTATACAAAACTATCTGAAATTTGCACCACAAGCAAGGGGGAAAAACTTGTAGAGAAAGGCTCAAGACCCAGCTGGATAAATAACCACCTTAAAAAGGTTATTAGGAGTAATTAGAGAGTCTATTGGGAATAGAAGAAGGGGATAATCAGCAAATAAAGCTACATTGTGGAGGTTAGAAAAGGTAGGAATAAAATGAGAATTGCCAAGAGTCAAGCTGGATAAAAAAAAGAATAAGGATGGATGAAGTTGGGCAGCTATGCAGTGAGGTTTGGGAAGGAGATTAAAGATAATCTAGGTATAGCCCCAAAACTAAATAAATACTTTGCCTCGGATTTCAATAAAGATAAAACGAAAAATGTGCATGAAAGCAGAATGGCTAATGGAAATGGAAATTACCACAAGTGAGATGGAAGAAAAACTTAAAGCGCTTTAAATGCAACTCAGATCAGGGGCCTGGATAATTTCCATCCCAGAATACTGAAAGAACTGGAATCTGAGATTGCTAGTCTGATAGCCAGGATCTGTAATAAATCTGTCTATTTGGTGATATTACCATTTAACTGGAGAAAAGCAAATGTAGTACCTCTACTTAAGAAAGGGGGGAAAAGTGATCTGGGCAATTACAAACCTGTTAGTCTGATCTCAGTAATATGCAAGGTTTTAGAACAAATGGTGAAGGAAAGCATGGAGATAAATGGTAAAGGGGATATAAAGCAACATGCATTTGCTGGAAGTAGATCATGCCAGTTATTTGAGAAAATAACTGATTTTTTAGATAAGGGAGTACAGTAGATCTAATATACTTGGGCTTCAGTAAAGCATTTTACAAGGTACCACATGGGAAATTATTAGGCGAATTAGGGAAGGTAGAGATCAGTATAAGAATTGTAAGGTGGATAAGGAACAAACTGAAGGGGAGAATGTAATTGGGTTGTACTGAAAGGTCAGTTATTAGACTGGAGGGAGATTACTAGTGGAGTTCCCCAAGGATATGTTGAGGGACCAATCCTTTTCAATATTTTTTATTAATGATCTGGACACAAAAAGTAGGAGTGTGCTAATGAAATTTGCTGATGATACAAGTTAGTTGGGGGCATCGTCAATGCAGAGGAGGATTTGATGATCTGGAGTGACATAAACGGGATGAAATTCAATAGTATGAGGTGCAAGGTCAGGCATTTAGGGTCTGATAGGTATTTCTGCTACACACTGGGGACTCATCAGTTGGAAGCAACAAAGGAGGAGAGAGACCTGGGTAGGTGGGTCGATCTCAGGATGACTATAATCACCTCTGTGCTGTGACTATGAAAAAGGCTAATGCAATGAGGCATCTCAAGTATTAATGCCATTGTACAAGGCACTAGTAAAAATTCATTTGGAATATTGTGTACAATTCTGGTCATCCATGTTCAAGAAAGTTGAATTCAAACTGGAACAGGTGCAGAGAAAAGTTATGAGAATACTAAGGGGAATGGAGATCCTTTCTTATGAAAGGAGCTTGGAAGATGGCTGAGCGGGGATATTATTGCTCTCTATAAGTACATTGGGTGGTAAAAGCCAGGGAGAGTGAAGAGCTATTGAAGCTAAAGGACAATGTTGGCACAAGAACAAATGGATATAAACTGGCCATGGACAAATTAAGGCTGGAATTTAGAAGAAGGTTTCTAACCCTCAAAGGGGTCAGGTTCTGGAACAGCCCACAAAAGAAGTTGTGGGGGCAAAACTTGGTATTGAGAGAGAACAGGTCAAATTCATGAGTGCAATTGTATGACAGGTTTGCTTGTCATGGAAGGGGACAGAGCTCAGCAGCCCTGGGGCTCACTTCAGGTTTATGTTCCTAAAAGCGCATCTTTCAGGGTTTCATCTGGCCACCCCAGCAGGGGGTCATGAAGAAATTTATACATTGGGGGATTTAAAAAAAAAATCTCCTTGTGAAACGTTGGGGAGGGCCAGGGCTCGGAGGTAGCACCAAGCATTCTCTCTCTTAGATGTGCTTGGCAGGCTGGTTCTTGCTAACATGCTCAGCACCTAACTGACCACTGTATGTGGGGTTGGGAAGGAATTTCCTCCCAGATTGGGGGAGAATCCTTGGGGCTTTTTGCCTTCCTCTGCAGCATATGGGTGCAAGTCTACCAAACAATCCTGGCATGTATCTCTCATTTATTTCCCTACCATTGCGGGGTCCTTGGGCACTGGTACACCTTGATCCCTCCCATTCTTTGCCTGAGGCACATAATAGTTTAGCTTCCTACGGGCTCTAATTTTGGTTGTTGGGTTTACTGTGCGGGTGCTGGATGGTGTTGGTGGCTTGTGTTATACAGGAGGTCAATCTAGACAATCTGGTGGTCCCGTCTGTCCTTAAAGTCTATGACTGAATTGGTAGTGCTCTAATATTCCAGGGGTCTGTGCCCCATATAGAGTAGCAATCACTATGTGCCAAAGGCTTTGATATCTCTTGAGAAAGGTAAAGTGGATGGGATACAGCCACCCGAGCATCTGTGTTGGGGCATTAAGTGTAAGGCTTCTTGGGTGTAGAACATTTCATACTTTGCACGGACTCTGGTTTAGTATTCATACTTCTCAAAGTCTCTGCACACCAAGTTAATCTCTACTAATACACTCCTCCCAAAAGTTGAGGATTCAATTAAAAGCCAAAGTGTATCCAATAATTTAATTAAAACAAGCAAGCAATACTAAGTGATCTGATAAAGTATGTGTACCTTCTGTTTTTTTCAAACCAATGAAAATGGAAGTCAGATAAGGCTATTAAAGAGCCAGAATAAATCATGACAAGATTCCATGCTGAGGCAATGTGCAAGCTGCATAAATCCAGGGCATTTATGTGGCTCCAGGTATTTTGACCTTAAACCTTCACATGCCTATCAGGACTCCAGTGCTTTAACTTGCAACACATTTTCTCAATTAGATTATTTATGCCCTGGATTTAAATAGCTGTCTACAGCTGTTGCTGTAAATTGATTAATCCCCTGACAATAGTCAGAGCTGCTGACCAAACCATTTGAGACAAAAAGCTCTAAATTTAGGCTGAAAACTCAGTGTAATCTATTTTATGTTCTGTTTCCCTCTCCCACTTAGAGGACTCCAAGTGCCACTTTGATTTTCCCTCCTGCCTCCTACTTCAGGGATCCATGTCATAGTAACCTTTTTCTTCTGGCAGAAGAAGGCTGGATGGAGTTCCATTCAGAAGCCCACTTGTGCTGGAAAGGTATGCAAAAAGAGCTGTAGAGTGATGAAAGATCACTTTCTTCCCCTCCCTGAGAAGCAAGCTGAATTTACACAGTACTTCCAACCCTTGCTGGTTCAGGATGTGACCGGTAAGACCAAGATCACACACATGCCTGAGCCCAAACTCTTAAGCTCCCTGCTCAGCTATGGCTCCCAGGGCTTCTCAGTTCCTGGCATCCTATCAGCCTTAGTGGACTGATAAGGAACTGAGAGTCTAGAAACCCCTGGGAGCCAATGGCTGAGCCAGAAGCCTCAGAGTTTAGGATCCAGGGCTCCCAGCTCTGTGGCAAGGAGCCTGGAAACTCTCATTTTTCAGACAAGACAAATGAGTCAGACTGAGTAAGTGACTTACCTAAAGCCACAAAAGGATCCAGTGTCAGAGTTGAAATTAGAAGGTCTCACCTACCTTTCCTATGTTCAAGATCACTACATTACCTCTCCTGCTGAGTAGGTAAAATACAAGTAATGGTCTTTTTTTTTTAAAATTATTACCAGAATCACATCATCTTTTAGTCTGTGTGCATACTACCTATTTCCTACCTCAATTACACCAGTACTACCGTGAGAAGAGCCCTAAACAGGTCATCAGAAAGATGTTTACTTTTCTACTGTGGTAGCATCCCCAGAAGAAGTTTGCACCTGGCTGCATACATGATTTATCAGTTTGGGGCTAAATACACATTCTTCTAGCTCAGTGTTTAAATGGATAATCCAGATTCTGACAGACAACAAGAGTGACAGAGTCTATGAAGCAAAAAGTGGACAGATTCATAATCACATGAAGCATGCCAAAAGCAAAACTGATGTGCATTCTTTTTTTGGTTGATTGGTTGTTTTTTAAAGGGGTAGTGTACCTCTATGTGCGCTCTACTTTCCTGGCTTTTATAATCCTATCACTCTAAAACCCACAAGTCAGTTATCAGACTTTAACTTGCCAGTGCCACACAGAAGTAAGGTTGCACTTGAATGACAAAGTACATTTAGCTTTTGCCATCAGACACTGAATTTGCGAGTCACTGCTGAATCTCTACCCTGGCAGTCCAGAGAACTCATTACTCTTTGGGCCAGTTTTCATTCTAGATTTATATCTCAGAATACAATACCTGCCATATTGTCTCAAGTACACTACAAAAATAATTGTTTAAACACTGTGAAACCATTGTAACTCAGGCACATTTTAAAAGGTATCTTCTCTCCTCTGTGAAGTCAGAAAAAACATGTTATAACCATGGGAAGGAGCCATGTTTTACCTTGATACGGATTATAACAGAGGTCCTAATGGTTATAACGTGTCTTTTTCTCAATTTTGTGGACAGAATCTACTTCTATATGACTGCTCTACATTGTTTCAAAATAGTGCTTACTCATGGTTATTGTTAAACATAGACGGGGCCTTAAATGGAAGGTTTTCACATTTCTTCCCTCTCTCTGCCCCCATTTTAAGGCTAGGTTCTGGATTGACAGTCAGGGAGACTAAAGACACCTATTGACAGAAAAGATATTGGACAGGCAACAGCAGTACTAGTCTGACAGACCATCACGAGGGGCTAAAGGGAAGCTCAGTCTCAGCTGCCATTCAGTAACAGCTTCTGCATGGACTGCTAACAGAATGTCAATGAAAGACGGTTGTTATGGGGGGAGGAAGGGTTTGGGATATGAACATGTATGTCCACTAGGAACTGAATACTGAGCACTAATTCATTTCACACAGGGACCACAGAACAGCCAGCGGATGGTAGTAATTTTTCTGTAACTGCTGACCAAGGCTGGATTTGAAATGGTGAAAGAGGGGAAATCCCATTACTGCCAATCCCCTAAGCCATCCCCTTAAGTCTTATATGAGATTTTTAATACAGAGAGAGAAGCTCAGCTCACAGTTCCTGTGATTTTATACCACTCCAGAAAGCCACTGTAAATTTAACACTGTTAACAAAGACCTTGACGGGCTTTTATGGTTTGACTTTAAAAATCAACTGATACCAGGAATCAATTTTTTGTGACTAAACAGTTTACTAGTTGTAAATATTCATCTGCTGTGTGGAGAAATATGGTCATAAAATTAAGCAATATTTTCTATGCAAACAGCTTCCATAATTTAGATTATTATAATTTCAATGTATTTTTGAAAATGTGTACAGCTTCAGTTAATGGCCACATATATCTTATCAAATCATTAATGAAAAGCCTGTGAATCCATTCTACAAATAATCAGTTGGGAAATTTACATTGGAAAAAGGAAGAACTCTCAACGTTATGTTGCCATTTTTACTGACAACTTTACTGTCTCTAATTTTAGTCAACAAGTTTGCTCATGGTTGGCAACCTTGCTCACCATTCCTACTGAATTGGCAGTTTGATTTGCAAAGCAGACATGACCCACTGCTCAATTCTGTGTTGCTTACACTCTTGGCAGAAAGCTTATATTAAAATACACTTTGGGAGATAAGGTTCCTAACGTAATAGCTGATCTACTTGCCCACTGAACCAGATATTAAGTAACAGTATTTTTATGCAATCATTATCCATCATGGGAAACTAAACCATTCAAGGATTCACACAGTGCTAGATTCATCTGTCTGAACACATGCCTGGTGTAACTGGCTTCTAGAAAGGTTTCATAGGAAACTGGTGTTACTCAGATATTGTTAATTTAAAGGTTATCCAGTCAGAGAGGCACAGAATGAGAAGTCATTTTCAAATTTCGCCTCCTCACTGAAGCCTGCAAAGTGCATTGGCAATTAACAATTCCTATCACCTCTTCCAGTTCACTGTGAGAGAAAGCTCAGAACTCATCTTACAAATTGCTCTTTTGAAGATCAAAGGGAAGCGGAATTTGTCTGTGTGCACTCTGGATGAGGTTGTAATTTAATGGAATTTTCAGAGAAAGCTTGGCAGTGTGTTCATATGACAGCCCCAGGGTAGAGGATTCAGGGGAGCTCTGTAACTCTTCCCTTCTAAGCGCCTTCCTTGCCTTTAATTGGCACCTCATTAGAAATTAATGAAAATGACATCCTCTGTTCTTCCTGCTTTAGGCACAGAGTGCTACAAAAAGGCCCATCACAATTCATAACACATTCAATTTATATAGCAATGGCTCTTAAGCATTATTTATGAGCTGTGAATTTCCTGTCAGCAGTTAATAAGCTGTACAGAGGGAAAGGGGAATGAAAAAAGATTGTGAACATGTAAAAAACAATATTTCTACAGCTGAGAAATGTTGTGTTTGAGCTTAAAGTATCTTTATTGGGATTCCCTTCTCAGTAGTAAATTGTTTCCCTCCCCCCCACCCCTAAAACACTACCACACTGTTAAATTTGTCTCAAGTTCCATGTAGTGTCAATGAAATGGGATCCATGGTAATGCCTGGCTATCTGAGAGGCAGTGGGAGCAATGGAGCAATATAAAGGGCATGTCTGGCCCCAGTTCTCTGAAGTGCAGTGTCCTGCAGGAGAGTGATTACACCTGGAGAGGTGTAACAGGCTTGAAGCATCATATCGTTAGGACTTGGAAACTGTAAAACTATGGTGTAAGCTCTGGATATCTAGTTCAGATGACACTGGTAAGCAAGGCCATATAAGCTCTAAGCTAATGCAAAAACTGCATTTTACAAGCATTTGTAAACCACCAGAAACTGCTTAAAGTAAAGCCATGCATTGTTCAGAATGTAAACATTGCAATAATGTTACTCTGAGAGCGTAAGTTCATGGGTATGGCAGACTGTGAAAGACACATTTGTGAAATCTGCATGAGGTAATGGGTTGCAGAGGTGTTTGCTTAGCATACAGCATTATCTAATGAGCTTCTAGACAGTCATTCAGTGGATGAAATATTCAGAAATAGACACAGCTCGCTTCAGAACTTCAGGGTAGATGGGGAAAGATCACTGCATATACAGCTCATCTGACTGCTCAGTGCATGCCCGATAATAGCAGGCAGTATTGCATCAGATCTTCATGCAAACAAGTCTGCTGGAGGCAGCATACCCAAGTCGATGAAACAATGGCCTAATCAAATATTACAAATCCTCTCCCTAGCACATGGGTTATCCGAGTGGAAATGCAGTAACCACAAAAGAAAAACCACAGGCACCTTGTTTCGGAGGAGTTGTCTCTTGAGGGTTCATTGTTAATGCTACCCTTCCAGAGAAAAAACAAACGTTTTGGGAGAATTTTCTTTAAAAAAATATTGGCAACAAAATACGAAACACCCAAATTCAAAGAAAAGGCATGCATATTCCAGTTACCTCTCTCTCTCATGTTTAGTGTTAATTCTAGTGCTGGGGCAGGTGACTATGGGAAAAAGACAACTTGTAAATGTTGAAGAAATGTTAAGCTGCTTTTGGAGACTGTACCCTTGCTGCTTCTTTTGGTATAGGTTTCAGAGTGGTAGCTGTGTTAGTTTGTATCACCAAAAAGAATGAGGAGGACTTGTGACATCTTAGAGACTAACAAATTTATTTGAGCATAAGCTTTCGTGGACTAAAACCCACTTCATCGGATGCAAGCAGTGGAAAATACAGTAGGAAGATATATATACACAGAGAACATGAAAAAATGGGTGTTGCCATACACACTGTAACAAGAGTGATCAATTAAGGTGAGCTATTATCAGCGGGAGAAAAAACTTTTTGTAGTGATAATCAGGATGGCCCATTTCTAACAGTTGACAAGAAGGTGAGAGTAACAGTAGGGGAGGGAAATAAGCATGGGGAAATAGAAAAGGAGTAATTGTGGCACCTTAGAGACTAACAAATTTATTTGAGCATAAGCTTTCATGAGCTACAGCTCACTTCATTGGATGCATTCAGTGGAATTTCAGTATTTTCCACTGAATGCATCCGATGAAGTGAGCTGTAGCTCACGAAAGCTTATGCTCAAATAAATTTGTTAGTCTCTAAGGTGCCACAAGTACTCCTTTTCTTTTTGTGAACACAGACTAACACGGCTGCTACTCTGAAACCTGTCATGGGGAAATAGTTTTACTTTGTGTAATGACCCATCCACTCCCAGTCTTTATTCAAGCCTAATTTAATGGTGTCCAGTTTGCAAATTAATTCCAATTCAGCAGTCTCTCGGAGTCTGTTTTTGAAGTTTTTTTGTTGTAATATTGCAACTTTTAGGTCTGTAATCGAGTGACCAGGGAGACTGAAGTGTTCTCCAACGGGTTTTTGAATGTTATAATTCTTGATGTCTGATTTTGTGTCCATTTATTCTTTTAAGTAGAGACTGTCCGGTCTCTGAAGCAAACACTCACCATCAACCACATACCACACAACAAAAACACTAACCCAGGAACCTATCCTTGCAACAAAGCCCGTTGCCACCTCTGTCCACATCTCTCTCCAGGGGAAACCATCATAGGAACTAATCACATCAGCCACACTATCAGAGGCTCATTCACCTGTACATCTACCAATGTGATATATGCCATCATGTGCCATGTACATTGGTCAAACCGGACAGTCTCTACGTAAAAGAATAAATGGAAACAAATCAGAAGTCAAGAATTATAACATTCAAAAACCAGTCAGAGAACACTGTGCCAACGTAACTGTTTCAGTAAAAAAAAACTACATCCCTATCTGAAATAGTTATACTGGTACAAAATCTGTATATAGACAAGGCCTTTGATTTAAATACTTATCAATTTTAATAACATGAAGCTACTAACTAAGGGAAGGATCTTTTTTTAAAAAAAATACGATTTTTAACTTCATTGTCGCTTATGTTGCAATTTTTTTTAATTTTGGCATCTAATTGCCGCTTTTGTTTAACCAGACAGTGCAAAGATGCTTATACTGTGGCTCTCAACCCTTCCAGACTTCTGTACCCCTTTCAGGAGTCTGATTTGTCTTGTGAACCCCCAAGTTTCATCTCACTTAAAAACTACTTGCTTACAAAATCAGACATCAAAATACAAAAGTGTCACAGCACACGATTACTGAAAAGTTGCTTGTTTTCTCATTTTAACCATGATTATAAATCCTCCAGCTGGAAGTTAAATATTGTACTTACATTTCAGTGTATAGTATATAGAGCAATATACACATGCCATTGTCCTTATGAAATTTTAGTTTGTACTGACTTTGCTAGTGCTTTTTATGTAGCCTGTAGCAAAACTAGGCAAAGATCTAGATGAGCTGATGCACCCCCCGGAAAACCTCTGCATAATCCCAGAGGTATACTGCCACTGGTTAAGAACCACTGGCTTAGACAATAAAATCTCTACCACTGACTTATCCATAGTGGGGGAGGTGTACATTTTCACATTTGCAGTTTCTATTGTTTGGATGGAAATACTTTTCTACCAAACTAGCAGTGATAGGGCAACAGTATGTTGATTGCCAGTGTGATGGCTTTATCTTCATATGAGAACTTATTTTTAAATGGAAGTTTAGAATTTGCAGAATACAACAAAAATTGCTGATTCTAAAATTACACAATCCACTTATTTTTATACTTGCAAAATTCTCTTGACCTTGATGTTAGGGAGGATTTTTCTGTGTGTATTTCAGACAGGCATTTACAAACTCCCTCATTCAAATTGTGACAAATGCAGCCTAAGAGCTGCAGCTTCTGCATCCATCATGCTGGGAAGAGAAACTGTACCAAGCTATGTCACAGAGAGCAGGGCTGCAGTAGTTTGCTGAAAATCTCACCAGATGCCTTACTGTGCTTGTCCAGAACTGCGTTTTCAATCAGCTTCCATTAAAATCTCTACACCATAAATTTTGATTTTATAAGCAGTTAGTAGCTTGTCTGATTTTCCATGTAGTTTCTGTACACATCTATGGTCAATACCCAATACCAGGGAGTTAAACATGTTTCATCCTTACCAGAGTTCTAGGCCGTACAGGGTTGTCTTTGTAGCACTTACTTCCAGGAGACATTTCATATTGAAGATAGGACCCCCTAACTATGCTCAGACAATACTTCCTCTCAGTTCTGTGTAGTAGGACATCCCAGAGTGCATTGGTCCAAATGCCACAGGTGTCATTGTGTTTACAAGTCCTCTGAGCACTCAATTACTGTAGTGAGGCATCATGAAACAAGTAGCAAACTTCACCAAATGTATAAACATCAACAGGATTAGGAAGTGTGGTATGCAGGAAGCACAAACTTAGTTGATACATGATTGTGTTATGAAAAAAATTACTATGCAAATAAAAGTACCATGTGTTTGTTGTAACCACGTCTAATGAGTGTATTGCAAATTGATTACAACAAATACAATTGTATTTGTGTGGATGAGACAATTTCTCCCATGGTGTCTATCGCATTCATCACTTGTCCATGTAATAATACAAGTTCCAAAATCCAATAGATTTAGAGTAGTCTGAATGAGACAAGCTAGTGGTCAGCATAGGCAATAGCATCCACCCTGAAAAAACCTCAAATAGCTGAACAGTTTCCTCAACTTATGGAACAGTCTCCTTTGGGATGACATCAAGAATAGAAACGTTCAGCACAAAGGAAAGGGGTGGTTTTTTGGAAAGTTACAGACCCATCTAAAGATAGGATTCTTACATAGGGATAAAGGACTGTCTTGTAATTTACATACAGGACAGAGGAAGACCTGTGTTTCTGCTCCAGGTTCTGCAGCAGACTTTTGTGTGATCTTCACCAAGTCAACTGACCTTCTCTGTGCTTCAAGCTTCTTCAGCTGTAAAGTGGGCATAACATTCATCCACCTCACAGGGAGTTATGAAGCTACATTCATTTATGCGTGTTAAATGGTTTGAGCTCCTTTGGTAGAAGGCTCTACATAAGGACAGAGCATTAGTGGAAATTGATCTGACAGTATTAACTGTAATTTTTGCCACCAATGAAAGCTAGATCCTCTCTCTCAAATTTATCTTTAAAAGGTCTGAATAGGACTGCTACATTTTCCCATCCGTGCAACGGTACCTAATGTCATTCTGTCAGAAAGCTTCATTTTAACAGTATTGACAACCAGTACTTACCACAGCGACATGATCCCAATTCCTGCTGTACTAGCTCCAGTTTTGTTTGGCACTGGAAGCACCTGCGTCTGCTCTTCTGTTTGGATCGACTGGTTTCCTCAGGCCTGTCATTACTGTCCTCCAGTAGCCGTGGCCGTTTCACAGGAGAAGCCTCGCTCTCTGACTGTGAATCTGTAATATTCAGAACAAACATTTGGGGGAAATGTTAGAACCTCCTTTTTGAGGTCCTGTTCTAGAAAGATTAACGGTCTATTACTTGCATCTGGGGTCACTTGCAAGGATTATGTTCCTTCCTGTTCTATTGCATATATACATTCTTCAGCAGTCAAAACAGGCACCAACTAAGGGAGCAATTATCTTTGTTCCCTACAAGGACCCCTCCTGGCTCACAATACTGAAAATCAAACTGGATAACTCCTCCCGGCCACAGCTTGGTTGTACACAGACACATGTAGCACGCACACCATCCTAAACAACTGTAAGCTTCATTTAGTTTCTCCTACATGACTTTATTCCCCCTATACAAACCAACTGAACGAGGCTTCTGATGAAAGCCAACTGAAAGCGAGTTCAGCCTATTTCCTGGCTGGATAGAACAGAGGCTTTAAGGCACAGCCTGCTAGCTACAGTTCTGAAAACTGAAGGCGGAATACAAAAGCATCATACTGTGCCTCCCTTTCTCTACAAGGATAACAATCTAAATGTAAACGATTACACATCACCAAGATAAACTAACCCCATGGATGCTATAGATTCAAAGTACTCCTGGATTCTCTCTCTAAACTAGGCACAACACTACTTCCATTAATAACCTTTTTCATATACATTTCCTCTTATAAGAAAGCGTGCTACTCTTAGAGGATGTAAATCCGCAGATGCTTCAGTTGTTAGTGTATCTGTCGTAAGAATGAGAAGCTAATTAATTGTCTGCACATGACATTTTGTCAGACCACAGCGATTGGCACTATAGAAAAGTCCAGGATGAATGGATCCCACTCTCAAACCTGCCATCTTGCCTGTGGGATGCTCTTCACACTACCAACTTCCTTCAGGCTAAAAAGGTTAGGTAAGCATTTGTTTTAGGTGAGAGAGTGCAGGAGAAAATCCTCTGTTGGGAATCCAGGATTCGGAGAGAACAGGCGTTCCCAGACACCACGGTCTCCCAATATTGTCAGATTCTGAGGTACCCTTTCCCCCCCACCCCCAGGCCTAGAAACAATATAATATTTAAAACAAAAATCAAATCTTTCTTCTTCCATTTCATTTCTGCAACCACAGTCCCCCTTGATACAACATCCACCTCCTCAGAAGTTAACCTTTCCCTGCACAGGAACAAAAGGCTTTTGTTTCCAAAAAGGTACATTAAGTGGACAATATTTTGAACAGCAGCTCTGCTGTAACATTACAGGCCTGCAATAAGGGGGGCAGGGGACCCTAATTCAACAGTGCTGTTGCAGCAGAACCAAGTCTCAATAACTTCCTGAAAGTGGTTTTGTCCCATCTACACTACAAATCAAACTGTCTGCAGTACTATTTCAAGTAGATCCGCTGCTGAAAGCCAGTGTTGAAATGGGTCAACATCCTAGTGTAGGATGGGGTCTGAGAAAAATCCATCTTACTGTAGCGACACCAATTGTAAAAACATACATTCAACAAGATAGAACAAACAATGCTTCCTGGCAGGACCCTGGCCCTGTAAACAGCTTTATTTTAAAATGCTATTGTGGGTTCACTATGATGATGGAAAATGTGTTTAATTTGTGTGAGCTGAACCAGTTTTTAAAATAAAGTTTTCATCAGCAAGAATATTTTTAGGACCAAATTCAGTGCCCTGTGCTTGCCAGAACACCCTGTAAAGGGGTGAGGAAGCGAATCATTACCCAAGTAACAAAGCCACTCTACAGGATTAGCACAACAGCGTAAACAGTTATCCACACCCTTGTTATTTTCCATATTGCGCCTCTTCCCAGCCAATCTGTCCAAAATGCATTAGCCAAAGTTCTCTCATCTAATTAGACCATCTCACCCCACTTCTGACTTGCACCAATGACTTCCCATCTTGTCCACCATATACAATTTAAACTGCTCTATTTTCTTGCCCTCAAATGCTGCTCTGTGTGTAGTATCCATAGGTGCCTGCCTCCTAGACCAGTATACAGGGAACCTACAGCTCATTCATATCGCACCAAAAGATTCACTTTTGTGAGGCCCACAAATGAATGACTTATTACATTTAAATAAGTTTACCTAAAGCGATTCCTTCTGGATTTCTAAATGCATCTGTTTTTCTGTATCAGTCTTTTTAATCTGTTTTGTATAGATGACTGGTGCTTAAGTTATAAACAAACAAACAAACAAACAAGTGCTCTCTGGGCACTCAGATACCACAAGGAAGGAGGCCATGACAGAATCTAGCAGGGAAGATGGAGAAATGGATGCTTACTCGTGGGGGAATTCTGCGCCACTGTGCATGTGCGGAATTTATATTCCCCGCAGATTTCATTGCTTTTCCGCAGAAAAATGACTTTCTGACAGGGATTCATAGATTCATAGATATTTAGGTCAGAAGGGACCATTATGATCATCTAGTCTGACCTCCTGCACAACGCAGGCCACAGAATTTCACCCACCACTCCTGCAAAAAACCTCACACCTATATCTGTGCTATTGAAGTCCTCAAATAGTAGTTTACAGACTTCAAGGAGCAGAGAATCCTCCAGCAAGTGACCCGTGCCCCATGCTACAGAGGAAGGCGGTTGTTTCTATTGCGGTTTTCTAATCAGATTTTACCAAAATATATTATAAATCCTTTTTTCTGATCTTTATAAGAAAAATGAAATCTGAACAGAAAGTGGTGCTTTTGTGTATACATATATACAACCTCCCACCCCCATGGTAAACTTAGGGCTTGTCTACATGGTATAGCAATGCGCACTAGAGGAGCATGAATTCTAAAGTGCACCAATGTGTTCAACACTCACTGGCTTGTGTAGACCCTGCTGGTGTCACCTAAAAGTTCCCTAGTGTGCACTGACAAATTAAGAATACTCAAGTGCATTTTTATCAATATAGTGGGGGGAAAGACATCAAGGAAGTCCCCACATTGACATTACACTAAATTAACATGCAAAAAAAGGTTAGTTTATAATCCCTCCCCCGCCAACACTATAATGCCCACACACTCAGCTGCCCAACAGATTTGTTCTTCTAATGATACTACAAGGGGAATAAGGTTATTAAAAAAATCCAAGAAGCAAAGGGAAACCACAAGAGCAGTCATGAGACCCTTTTCAGCAGTATGTTTTGGGTGCCCAGGACAGCTGGCAGAGAGGTAAATCATTGTGGGGTAGGGAGTGGGACTGGGGAAGACCTGGCTGGTGGCACCTACCCTGCGCCAGGCTCAGCTGCTAGTCTTGGCTGGGCTGGGCAGGAAGAGACTTCCTCTTCCCCGGCATGGAATCCAGGAGCAGGTCAGACCCACCCCCAGATTTTTCCCACAGCTGCAGAAAGCTCTGCCAACTCCCCCCCGCAACCCCTTCCCCCGCTTCCTGCGCCCATCACTCCTCAGCTGCAGGGGGAGGGATCCCTGTACAGGGAGCTGCTCCCCCATCCGCCCAACCCCCATGCATGCAGACCCCCTCATGACTCTCCCGCTGAGCCTCACCGCCCCGCACTCGAACACTCGCCCCACCGATAAGCCCCACTCCCACTGCACCTGGACCACCCTGACGAGTCCCCCACACCCAGATCCCCACCCCAATGAGGCCCCCACACCCAGACCCCCCTGCCGAGCTCTATCTCCCACCCCAAACCCAGACCCCTACCCCCCCCTTAGCCCCAACTACCTTCACCTGAATCCCCCTGCAGCGTACCATTACCCCACTACCATGCTGGAGCCTCCATATTTATTTGATAAATAAAATCTGCAGAGTTTTGCAGAATTTTAAAATACTGTGTGCAGAATTTTTAATTTTTTGGCGCAGAATACCCTCAGGAGTATATGGATCTTTGTCGTTATGGATCGAATGGCACCATTTTACCTCAAACCACCTCTATGCAGCAATGTAGGAGAAGTTCCATGACAAAGGCTCTTTGAACAGGCTCCAAGAATCCTAACTAAGCCAGACTCCTGAGCAGCAGACCTGCATCAATTCCACTGTCTTCACTATACCTAATGATATTAGGCTGGGCATACTGGATTCTGAGGGTAACATACACCTGATGTGCTAGGAGTACTCCTTTCCACAGGAACAGTAGCCCAGTTCATGCTGTGTTTAATAATGAAGCCTACTACAGTACACCTCTTCACGGCTAAACAGTTGGGGATAACAGGAACTATCCTACTTGCCAGGATTCATCACTCAAAGCAACATTCGACACTGCTGTTCCCAAATGGTTAACCTCACACATATCTTTGCTCTGAGAAAAATAAGCCATTCTGGTTCTTCTCAACAGTCAATTTTGCATTTTAAATTAAGTTAATGGAACAAACAGTGGCCTACTGGTTTATTATGAAGTCTCCATGAGAAATTTAAATCCATGTGCCAAGCAGTATCCAATTTAGTTAATATAGCCAAATCCTGTGGAAAGGCTCCCCCTAAATTAGATAAACAGCTGCCCAGGGTCAGGCTTGCAACTGTATAATTAACTACATCCAAATATTAAATTACACATTTCCTGTTGATTAATAAATGACTAATCAAATATATAGAGAAGATGGCTCATAATAGAAATGAGAGAAGATTTAGAAATAAAGCCTTTTAGATGCCCATATCTTCCTGGCTTGCTTGGTTTAAACACTATTTTGTTAGACTACAGAGAGGTTGCTTAGCCTAATTTTAAAGGACAGTAGCCCGTTTCTCAGTTATCTGATTACTTAGAAATTATATTGAGTATTACATGCTCAAGTACTGTGCAAAAACTAACTAACCCTCACGACAAACTGCAATGCAGGGAAGCACTATCCCCACTTTATGGATGAGGAAACTGAGGCAGGGAGATAATGACTTGCCCACACAGTCAGTGGAAGAGTTGACATTAGAATTCAGAACCGTGACTCAACTTGGTGTTCATTCCCCCAGATCACCCTGCCTTCCAAAAGATTAAAGTAAAACACGTACTTGAAATCTTGCATCAGTAAAGTATAGGGAGCAGACAATGAATGGAAATAGTTTACGTATAGTTTTAGTGACAGGATAGTGAAATGCAAGACACAAGTACGTTCAACAGCATGTTAGAGGAGCTGCAGGAACTGGATAAAACTGATGAAGCCACTGAAGTCAAGAGTCAATTCTAATTAAAGCAATTAAACAATCAAGAAGGGCTACAACAAAGTGGATGCTTTCAGGTGTTGACATGTTCTTACAAAACAAGGTGGCATGTGACCAACAGACAAGGGTGTTTAAAAAACAAAATAGTAAGTTTTCATGTTCATTCTGGAGGTCAATTCTTTTCTACTTCTAACACAGCCTGGTAGAGAAAGGGAGGAGAGAGCTTTCCGTTTCTTAATTGCAGGTGTAAGAATACAAAACCTTATTCTCGTGAAGGAAGGCAAAATTAAATAATTGAGCTATCCCAAGGTTTCATGAGGAGTCTCCTCTACAGAGGAACACATCACTCTGTCGTCCATTTTCACTAACTGCAACTCCACATTTAGAGATGGGAAATTTGGATTTTTCTAATCTACCTCTAAGGATGCAGATTCTTCTAATTGTAGCTTCTCTGTCAGACTCATTTGAAAGTGAGAGAAGATTGGTAATTTAGTAGAGCAAGTTTTAAATTGGAGAGTTGAGTAGAAAAACAAATAGAGCAATGTTCTTAAAAATTCTGTTTGGTCTCTAACAGAAACTCACATTTGTTCCTTACTGTCACAGATCTTGTCTTCGTTACTTATGTTCTCCAGCTTGTAATTTCCAAATAAATCATGCCAGGACTGTCAGAACTGAATCCCAGTCTTCCAGTCACTCTCCTTCCACAGCAGAGTTTGCAGACTGCGCATACATGGCTTCACTAACAATCACTGTGGCTCTTTCCTGACATTGCCAGGGGACTGTGAGGGCAGCAGAGAGGTGAGTGCTTGGAAAATGTAGAGGATGGGGGAAGAGAAGGAAAAGAAGCAGGAGAGAAAGGAAATCCCTTCCCTTGCTGCTTGCTTTAAGAAAGAAATTAATCTGTTTAATCTCTAGCTTCATGACAGCTTTTGAGGAACTCAATCAGGCTTTTTTGAACCCATCCCACTCTGACAGATTGACATTTATGATCCCAACTGCCTGTGCAAACATTGGTAAGAGCAATAATTAATGAACCCTCACACATCACCGCTATCTCTCCTCAGACCATTTAAAAAGGAGCATAAGCTGTTAAAACCTCTGTCCACAAAGAACCCCGCATAGTCACAGGTAAAAAACACAACAGAGACTTGGAGAAATATAGGCAGTTTTTTTCAGCTAGTCTTAAAGCAAGGGATTATCATTCTCCTGATATGCTGAACTACACATTAGGAATATCTAAGAGGAAACAGCCTAATTACCTGATTTTTACTATTGCATTTGCCAGAATCTTTTTCTTTAAATAAACTGTATCGTATATTTCAAGTGAAGTTAAAGTTAACACATCTGTTTGAAATAGTATTTGCGTGTTTGCTGTAGCAATGGAAGTTCAACCATTCAAGGGGACTGGAGCATAGCAAAATTCGTAGCCATTTCCTCCAGCAACTTCTCCAACCCCTACTCCCCTTTGATACATATTATGTATTGTCACATTTATTATTATTATATGTATTATGACAATTATTTTGAAACCCTGGTAATTACACTGTGGATGATATTCCCCCCACACAACCAGAATCTGCATTTTGAAAGCGGGTCAGATATCCTGGTGTTCAACTCCTTCGTATTGTCCATTTCAGCAAGGAACCGATTTACTTTTTATTTCCCTGGATTTCTATAGGACATATTTTCAGGAATTTTCCCCATAGAGTTCAGGTGTCCACGTCAGAGTCCTGAGGATCCTCTCCTATTTTTCTCCCTGCAGGATCCACATCATCCTGGTTGAGACGCAGAAGGAATTCCTTTTAGGACCCATCAGGGCTGCTTCTGTTATGGTAGGGCAAGTCAAAGGGGCAATTCTAGATGGAGAGGTCACTTAACCAATATGGGACCCTCCCTCTTTTCATTTGGGTTGAATTTACTGTATCTACATAGCATTTATATTAGTTCGCCTTCACTGCCTACTCAAAGTAGAAAGGCCGAATGGTGACCCTTCAGGTATTTGCAAAACAGATGGTTGTCACAACATAGAATTCTGACCAAAAAAACAAAACCAAAACAACAAATTGAACAATGGCTGTAGAGATACAGAAAGTTAGAAACAAATGAGTAATGGCCTTTTATTACACTTCTGTCCCCCTCACCAACAGCTCATTTGCATGTGTCTGATAGGCCCTTTTTAAAAGTAAACCGACGCAGAAGTACTATACCACACACCATGTCTTAAACAAATTTAGTGTTTGTGTAACAATAGCCTAGTCTGACCTAGTCTAGGGTTTTTTCCAAGATTTTACCAAACTAGTGATCTTTGGTTCTTGTTTTGGGGTCTTCACAGATTCCTTAATCATAACTGTTCTCTGGTACTTTGACCTAGCACTCTAGATAGAGATGTAGGTTTTAGCTGTGGTATCTGAACACCTTCCATATTAAATTGCCCATCCAAAAGTCCTACCATAACATAAAATTATCCTGACAACTCCTATTTTATGCAACTTTTTTCAATCTTTCTAGGCTGTAGCTCGTAAACCCCTATCCACAACACATTTCCTTACTAACATTTAATGAGAAGTCCTGCTGTGATAACTGGGCCTACAAATTTACCCTAATTGTGAGCTCAATTGTGAAAAGTGAGTGAAAGTTCATAAAGTGTCACAATAACCTACAACCATAAATGTTGGTGGGAAAAGGTGGTGTGATACATGAAAGGGGGGAGACGGGGAAAGAGTAGCTCCCTTTGATAGACACCCAGCCAGCCAGTTAGCTGTAAAATCCCTCTTGGTCTGTTCTCTGCTTGCTCTACCTGTAAAGGGTTAACAAGCCCTTTGGTAAAAGAAAAGGAGTGGCCACCTTACCAAAAGAGCCAATGGGAAGGCTAGAACTTTTTAAAATAGGAGAAAAATTTTCCCTTTGTCTGTTGTTCTCTGGAGAAGGAGACATGGAGCAGCAATGCTATAAGCAGGAATGCTGTGTAAGTCTTGAACCAGGTATAAAAATTCATCTTCCATACGTAGAAGAAATCATTGGACAGGGCATATTTAAATAAACGTGATTAGGCTTATTTCTTTATTTTGGCTTGTGGATCTCCTCTGTGCTAGCCCGAGATGCTTTTGTTTTGCTTGTAAACTTTAAGCTGAACCTCAAGAGAGCTATCTTGATGCTTAATTTTTGTAATGGTTTCTTTTAAGATCTACCAAAAAGCCTAAGTTCCAAATGTATTTCCTTTCTTTTTGTTTTTAATAAATTTTACCTTTTCTAAGAACTGGATTGGATTTTTGTGTCCCTAAGCGATTAGTGCATGTGTTGTTTAATTAGCTGGTGGCAACAGCTAATTTCCTTTGTTTCCTTTCTCAGCTCTTCCCCGGAGGGGGGCGAAAGGGCTTGAGGGTACCCCACAGGGAGGAATTCACAAGTGCTCCTTCCTAGGTTCAATGGGGTTTTTTGCATTTGGTGGTGGCAGCATTTACCAAGCCAAAGTCAGAGAAAAGCTGTAACCTTGGGAATGAAATACAAGCCTGGAGTGGCCAGTATTAATTTTTAAAATCCTTGCAGGCCCCCACCTTCTGTACTCAAAGTGCCAGAGTGGGGATTCAGCCTTGACAGGTGGAAAATGGAGACAGAGACTGAAATAGTTCAAACAAAAAGGCCTCCTGATATAACTCCAGGAGTATATTAAATTATGCCTGGTAAACAAGGAAAGCACGGAATCAGAAGACAGTGAACCAAAATTGGTGGTCAAAATTAGACCTAATTTATGGACAAAATAATGTTCCACCCATCACTCCCTTTCAGGATTCTTAAAAAGAAAATACATTTGGAGGGAAATGAGTGGAGATGAAACAAAGGGGGATAACTGCTGACAGAAAAGAGGGGGAGAGGAGTAAGTTTTACCATCATGGCCGCCAGCCCACCTCTTCCTGGGACCCCAGGATTCACTGGATGACACTGGTATGCTTTTGTCATCCTCATCCTAAGAGGTGTCCTGACCAGAGTCTGCCCAAGATGACATCACCACCTCCAGTGGCTCAGGCTAAATCCTGAGTACCATCTGGCTTGTGATTGACACATACACACACACACATCATCCCCTTTGTGTGTCTTTCCTTCCTTTCCATATTTCTTCTCTTTCCTATTCCTCTAATTTTTTAACTCCTATTTAATAAGAAAAGGAGGACTTGTGGCACCTTAGAGACTAACCAATTTATTTGAGCATAAGCTTTCATGAGCTACAGCTCACTTCATCAGATGCAACTGATGAAGTGAGCTGTAGCTCACGAAAACTTATGCTCAAATAAATTGGTTAGTAAGGTGCCACAAGTACTTTTCTTTTTGTGAATACAGACTAACATGGCTGCTACTCTGAAACCTGTTTAATAAGAGTCAGGCTTAGGCTGCCAAGACTGTGTATTTTGCAACACTGCTGTGAGCCTGTGACCAGAGAGGCAGCTAAAAGCTATGATTTAACAGCCCAATGCTGGTATAAGTTTATCAGTTCTCGGAGTGGCTGGTAAGACCATGTGCTATGCCTGTGTTTTTCCAGCAGAGGTTGCAAGTGACAGTCAACACCAGAGACGGAAGCTGCATTTTCTCTCTTTTCCCCAAAAGGACAGTTAATACAATCTTTCTACAATCTTTCATACTATCTAAGAGACTATGAGACAAAGGGGAGTTCTTTCTACAGAAAAAACTCTCCAGCTAACGGAAAAGGGAACATGGGATCCTGTTAAAATGAAAGCCTTATTTAATACTTTATATTTCAAATGCTTTAACTGTTTTTCCCTCTTTTCTGTATCTTTAATAAATGATTAAAGTAAATTTTTAATGTTGTGTTTGTCATGGTACTAAGCAGGCTGAGGTCTCTGTATACCAAACCCCAAATCTTGTTTAACGCTGTTTAACGTTGGACAGTGATAGGAGCGTGTTAAAATCTTTGACACTTTTATTCCATCTATATTAATACAACAGTCCAATTTCCCATCCTGTTAAGTATTTGTTTTCTGAGGTTACTACAGTATTCTAGCATTATTATTCACATTAATATTTGTTTATAACCTCTCGCTTTAGAACTTTGAGAACTTGATTAGGGGTTTTTTGGGGGGAAAGATTTTAAAAAAAACTTGATGCAGTGAAACTTATATAGAGAGTTCCTGTACAACTTAATGTTTTCAGACTCTCCAGGAATCCCTGCAGAACTCAAAAACTCTGTTATGCATCCTCTTCTGTTTCTGTGGAGTGAATAAAATAGAGAACTCCTCATGAAAATTACCATTCTGGAGATTTTGGATAGCACCCAGAAACAACAAATAACTTTTACATTAACTACAAAACAGTTCAACATGCATTTGTCCTGAGTCCTACTGAATGCAACAAGTTTGGAATTCCTATACCAAGCTGTTTTAGATACACAATTAAATAATTGTTAGAAGACTTTCCAAAAGTAAAATACGTCTTTTGACACACCTTTCAAACAGTTGGACAAATCAACTTCAAATTCTGACCCTCTCCTAACCCTCTCCCTGCCCAAATCTGTCAGGAGATCACATATGCAAAATTTCAGGCAGAAGAGGTTTTTTTTAAATGTAGAAGTTATTGAGGGGACTGGGTCAAAACTGACCTGAAAATGAAACCTTATTTATTATAGCAGGAGTGACAGGAACTGCTATATTTAAACTTACTTCAAGTTTTCATTCAAACCACCCCAGTTTTTATTGTTTATAAGCTTTGTGAAACTCATCTTTTGGGCTGAAATTTCTAGGCTTCACTCTTTATGAATGTGAGGGACTTTGTTTAACTAAGTTTGGCTCAAAATTAATCTGTTTAGAGTAAGGGGAAAAAATTCCTCCATTATAAAAAATGGTGATCTAATTTTAAATTGCTTTGGCACTAAAAAAAGGTGGGGTTAAAAAACCCAAAATTTCAAAAGGGAAATAGTTTTCACTGGCAATTAGCTGAGACTGAGTTTAATTGTGAAAATTGGTTTGATGTGACCAAACCTGATACAAATCACTCTGCGCAGCACATTTTGAAAAGGACCTTCTCTCACTAGGCTCAACAGGAGGGAAACTACAGAAGGCTGCACTTCATGTGTGAATGGCTAACTGCAGCACAGTGAAAAATTTATCAGAGCCCTTTCATTCACTGCCTAGTCTGTAAAAGCTACACGGCTTAAACTTTGCAGGAGGGAATCTCTCCCTCCACACCTTATACCAGGGGTGGGCAAACTACGGCCCGCGGGACCGTCCTGCTCGGCCCCTGAGCTCCCTCCCCCGCAGCAATGCCGCTGTATAGCGCGGCTTGCGCCCTCCTACCTCCCAGGCTTTCCAATAAGCCTGTCCTGCTGCTCTGAGCAGCATGGTAAGGGGGTGGGGGGGTTGGATAAGGGGCAGGAGGTCCTGGGGGACAGTCGGGACAGGGGATGGTTGGATGTGGCAGAGGTTAGGGGGGCAAAGGGGGTCAGGAGACAGGGGGGTTGGGTGGGAGTCCTGGGAGGGGGCAGTCAGGGGACAAGGAGTGGGGAGGGGGGGATTGGATGGTTTGGGGATCCCGGGGGTCCTGTCAGGGGCAGAGGTGTGGATAGGGGTCAGGGCAGACAGGGAGTAGAAGGGGTTGGATAGGGGGCGAGGGTCCCAGGAGGGGGCGGTCAGGGGACAAGGAGCAGGGGCGGTTGGATGGGTCGGGGGTTCTGAGGCGGGAAGTCAGGGGACAGGAAGTGCGATGAGGCAGGGGCCAGGCTGTTTAGGGAGACACAGCCTTCCCCACCCGGCCCCCCATACCGTTTCGCAACCCCGATGTGGCCCTCAGGCCAAAAAGTTTGCCCACACCTGCCTTATACAGCGATTGGGACAGGATGTTCTCATAGTATAAAAATGGCCACACTTGGTAAGATGAATGGTCCATGTAGTCCAGTATCCAGTCTTTGACAGTGGCCAGTGCCAGATGCTTCTGACATTTGGAGATTTAGAAATACCTGGAGCATGGGGTTACATGCTAACAGCCACTGATGGACCTATCCTCCATGAATGTATGTAATTCTTTTTTGAACCTATTTATACTTTTGGCCTTCACAACATCCCCTGGCAAGGAGTTCCACAGGTTGACTACGTGAAGTAGTACTTGTGACGAAGTGGGACTGTTCTTAATGTTTCCTCTGAATACTGTAGGGGTGCCTCAGTTTCCCCTAGGCATTTCTTAAGTCTCTAGGTGGTGGGATAAGGTGTGAGCTTCTTGCCCTGCAGAAAGTCTGCTCACAGAGAGGAGACTTCACCAGAGTCCTGCCTGGCTTCGTAGGGAGCAGTTCGAGAGCATCGCCTGGGGACTCCGTGACAGTACTTCCCTTTGTTTGTTTTAAACATGCTGCCTATTAATTGTATTGGGTGACCCCTGGTTCTTGTGTTATGTGAAGAGGTAAACAACACTTGCCTTTTCACTTTCTCCACACTATTAATGGTTTTGTAGACCTCCATCATATCCCCCGTTAGTCATCTCTTTACCAAACAAACAGCCACAGTCTTTTTAATCACTCCTTATATGGAAGCTGTTCCATACCCCTTCTCATTTTTGTTGCCCTTCTCTGCACCGTTTCCAATTCTAATATATCTTTTTTGAGATAGGGCAACAAGAACTGCACACAGTATTCAAGATGTAGCCGTATCATGGATTTACATATTGGCATGATATTTACAGTCTTATTATCTATCCCTTTCCTAATGGTTCCTAACATTACCACCTTTTCAGTGGTAACAGCTAATTTAGACTCCATCATTTTGTATGTATAGTTGGGATTATGTTTTCCAATGTAAATTACTTTGCACTTAGAAACACTGAATTTCGTCTGCCATTTTGTCACCCAGTCTTGTGAGATCTGTTTGTCACTTTTCACAGTCAGCTTCAGGCTTAACTATCTTGAGTAATTTTGTATCATCTGCAAGTTTTGCCACCTCACTGTTCACCCCATTTTCCAGATCATATATGAATATGTTGAACAGCACTGGTCTCAATGCAGATCATTGGAGGACCCCACTAGTAACCTTTTTCCAATACGAAAACTGACTATTAGATCTTTTCACCAGGTATTGATCCACGAGAGGACCTTTCCTAACTGCTTACACTTTGCTTAAGAGCCTTTGGTTAGAGACCTTGTCAAAGGCTGTCTGAAAATCCAAGTACACTGTATCAACATGATTGCTGACTCCCTCAAAGAGTTCCATAGATTGGTGAGGCATGATTTCCCTTTACAAAAGCTGTGTTGACTCAACATATTGTGTTCATCTATGTGTCTGATAATTTTGTTCTTTACAGTAGTTTCAACCGATTTGCCTGGTACTGAAGTTGGACTTACTGGCCTGTAATTGCTAGGATTGTCTCTGGAGCCTTCTTTAAAACAGCTGTTACATTAGCTACCCTCCAATCATCTCTACAGAGTGTGATTTAAGTGTTAGGTTAATGGCACAGTTAGTAGTTCTGCAATTTCATATTTGAGTTCCTTCAAAACTCTTGGGTGAACATCATCTGGTCCTGGTGACTTATTACTGTTTAATTTATCAATTTATTCCAAAATCTCCAATACTGACCCCTCAAGCTGGGACATTTCCTTGGATCTGTCACCTAAAAGAATGGTTCAGGTGTAGAAATTTTCCCCACATCCTCTGTAGGGGAGACTGATGCAAAGAATTCATTCAACTTTTTCCCCAACACCCAGCCCCTCCAAAGTCTGTAACGGGCATTGAATAAAAGCTTGGCATTAACACTCCAAAAAAAGAAAAAAAACCCAAAAAACAAAAAACAAAAAAACAAAACAAACAAACAAAAAACAGCCTTGTCTTCCTTGAGTGCTTCTTAAGCACCTTGATCATCCAGTGGCCCCACTGACTGTTAGGCAGGCTTCCTGCTTCTGCTGTACTTTTTTTTTTTTTTGGGCTGTCAGTTTCTGTGTCCTTAGCTAGTTGCTCTTCAAATTCTTTCTGGGCCTGCCTTGTTATACTTTTATTTACACTTGACTTGCCAGAGCTTATGCTCATTTCTATTTTCCTCACTTGGATCTAACTTCCAGTTTTTCTACAGTGTCTTTTTGCCTCTAACCTCCACTTTTACTCTGTTGTTTAGCCATGAAAACATTTTTTTTTGGTCTTCTTACTGTTTTTTTTTTAATTATTATTTGGGGTATAAATATAGTTTGAGCCTCTGTTATGGTGTTTTTTTAAATAGTCTCCATGCAGCTTGCAGGCATTTCACCCTTGTAACTGTTCCATTTAATTTCCATTTAACTAGTTTCCTCAGTTTTCAGTAGTTCCCCTTTTTGAAGTTAAATGCTACTGTGATGGGATTCCTTGACACTTTCGCCCCTACAAGGATGTTAAACTTAATTACATTGTGTTCGCCATTACTATGCAGTTCAGCCATATTCACCTCCTGGACCAGATCCTGTGCTTCACTTAAGACTAAATCAAGAATTTCCTCTTCTTAGGTGGGTCCCAGGACAAGTTACAAGCAATCTAACCAAACAATTCTACTTCAAGAATTTTTTTTTTTACCTAGGAAACCCCCCAAATCTCTATTTCAGTGACTTTAAGGACTTGTCTCCACTTCAAATGCTACAGTGGCAGAGCTGCACCACTGCATCTGCACCACTTTAGCACTTCACAGTAGACACTACTTACACCAACAGGAGGTGCCTACCGTCAGCATGGGTAACGCCCCTCTTCGGTGGCTAGGGTGATGGAAGAATTCAGTTGACCTTGCTGGTCCACACCGGGGGGGTCAGATCAGCGTAACTACATCTCTTAGGGGTGTGGATTTTTCACACCTCAGAGACACAAGCTATACTGAAGTAAATTCCTAGTATAGACCAAGCCAAAGATACATAGTTAAGCTCTCATCAGAATATAGCAAAGTTGCAGCTGCATATGTCATTTTAATTATAACTGCTTGTCAATCTGCATTTTTATGGACTGATTTTCAAATATACTTTTTCCTACAGCCTTAGGTAAATGAGCCTTGCTAACATCCTTTAGGTCCTTCAAGTCAGAAGAAAAGAAGGTTGTGTAGCTGGCTGGGAGGAAAATGTGTAGTCTTTGGCTGCTGACTAAATTAAGATACTTAACAGAAAAAGACTTTTTTTATACAAGTCTAAATCAATGGCATGCTAGACTTTTATGACAATGAAAATAGTATATGTATGTGTGAATGGAAATACAATGCAAAATGCTACGCAGGCATAGCTAAAATAGTATGGTATGTTTGAGAATATGTGAAATGAATATGAGAATATGAGAAAATGGATTGGTTGGTCTCTGGGGTGCCGCGGGTACTCCTTTTCTTTTTGCGAATGCAGACTGGCACGGCTGTTACTCTGAAACCTAGGATCATGATTATTAGACCTGGTCAGAAAAAGGATTTTCCATCCTGCAAAACACTGACATTTGCTGGGGGGAGATTTCATCCTAAACTGGGACACAGCCGAAATTTTGGAATTTTTTGAAAAGCAAAATTCGAAACTTCATTCTGTGTCAATCAAAATGTGTCATTTCAATCCATTCGAAACATTTTCATTTTGATTTCATCCATTTCTCTTTTTTTAAATATATAAAATGAAAAATAGTTTGGAAACAAAATCAAACCTTTTCATTCCAAACATGTCAAAACGTGATGCTCTGACATTTTCAGAATGATTTTTTTTTTTCAAAACAAGATTTCATCAGGCTCTACAACTTAGTGAAAATTTTCAGATTCATCAAAAGAGCATTTTGATTCAGCAAACTGTTTTGACTAATTTCAGAGTAGCAGCCGTGTTGGTCTGTGTTCGCAAGGAGAGGGGGAGGACTTGTGGCACCTTAGAGACTAGCCAATTTGTTTGAGCATAAGCTTTCGTGTATTTTTGTGTATTTTCCACTTTATGCATCCGATGAAGTGAGCTGTAGCTCACGAAAGCTTATGCTCAAATAAATTGGTTAGTCTCTAAGGTGCCACAAGTACTCCTTTTCTTTTTGAGAATATGTGATTATTAAATTCAAAAGTAATGCATTCACGTGCACATGGGGCAGAATTAAGGTTATGTGCATGATCTTGAATCTTTTTAACTCTTAAGTACTTAATTTTGAAACCTTAATATTTTTGTTTTTTTAAAATATATACAAACAATTTATGTACATAGGGTCACTAGTTTCCATTGTGCTCTGTAGACAAATAGGAAGATAAGGACATTACCTTTTAAATGTAGATTGTAAGCTTCTCAAGGCAATCATAAGAGGATGACAATTTGTAGAGGGGAAATGGAAAGAAGACAAACCCAAAAGGGGGGGGAAGTGTACACCGCAGATTTCTTCATTCCTCCCTCCCTCCCTCCCTCCAAACTTTCAGCAGTTTGCTTTGCCTCATCCCCATCCCCTGAGTGAGAAAAGAAGCATACTGTAGTAGAATGTAATTTAATGAGGTTGCTACCATCTCTCTCATGAAATGAAACATACCAATCTAACTCCACTATCCAAGATGAATGAAATGAAGGTAGTAAACAGCACAAGTGAAAACTAAACTAGGTATTTAAAACTCTTGAAATATTAATCTAAGGTATGATTAGTAAAACTGGAAATTTTTTTTTTTTTTTTTACTTCATGGTAAAAATTTTCCCAGAAAATTTAAATTTCCTTTAAATGCTAATAAATCTTGTCAAATTGGTTTGCTTACTACTGTCGTTGAACAATTGTGCCATCTTACAGAGGGCTCCTGCACTACAGTTTGTTTGGTGGTAGGAGGCATTCTCCCCTAGCCCATCATGTACTTCCATTAGTGTCATGCCTGTCTTTATCTGGGAATGTTAATTTCTTACATATTGTTACTTACACACCCAATTGATTCAGTTAATATGCATGTTCAAATGTAGTCAGGCACCTGCATTACAGAGCTCCTTTGATGGATTAATAGAGGGATTTCAGTTAGGTTAAATGTGTTATAAGGCAATGGCCACCTGAATTGTTGCTAGTTGAAGAAAAGATTGACCTTGTTTATAAGCAAAAATAGTCTGAATTACTGTCTCACTTTCCAAATCACCTGACAGAAAGGACACTGCAAACCTCTAGAGCCCAAAATAGCTGCTCAGTTTATGAATGTGGAGGAAGATGGAGAGCCTTCTCAAACATTCAGTCTAGCACCAGCTGTCTGTTGTCTGTTACAGATGCAAGCAGCGGAGATGCTTGTCTAAAAACAGCTGCCAGCTGCAAACCCATGCACCTATAGTAACAACCAGTGATTGGCAGGTACCATGCTGGGTTTGTGATGACCCTTGATAGTTCTGGGCAATTTATCCAGTGTAGAAATTCCATGGTAATCCAGGGAGGTTAAAGGAAGTTGTTACAGCTGGGAAATTGAATGCCATATGATTCTTACATTCAGCTTATCAGCAAAGCAGAGAGTGACATCTCCTCAGCTTTTGGAAGGCTAGTAGTAATACTTTCTTTGCGGTAAAACTGAACTATTAGCTTCCCAAAAACGTTTTATAGATGCCAATGAAAAAATGATAAAAATAACCTGTAGGAGGTTTTCTTTTCCGTTCATAAAAATTAGAACTTTCGTGCTCAAAAACATTGAAACCCTTCTAAAAAATAGAAATTCCACAACACACTAGGTCACAAAATAGTTTATAGAAAGTTCAGCTAAAAGGAGGGGTGCTATTGAGGTTTAAGGAATGGGAATGAACTGTGTCATGGAAAGTGTTCAAAATAGGTAGGGCAGGACAAGTGTAGACAAAAGTAGAGAGGTCAGAGAAGAGGCAGAGCAGAGACTCGAGTAAAGTGATCAAGTAAGGAACGGGATGAGGTCATACAAGTAGAACGGTGGGGTGTTCTGAAAAGCAATTGGATGCAATCACATATATATCACGTGCATCCCATCCATCTGTAGTATTTAAAGAGAACCAATCACTGTAAGACCTAAGCATATTTACATATGCATATGGTTGTTAACCTCTGAGAAGAGGACAAGAAGCAATGCGCTTAAACTGCAGCAAGGACAGTTTAGGTTGGACATTAGAAAAAACACTTCCTTTCAGGGTAGTTAAGCACTGGAATAAACGGCCTATGGAGGTTATGGAATCTCCATAATTGGAGGTTTTTAAGAGCAGGATAGACAAACACCTGCTAGCGATGGTCTAGATCAGGGGTGGGCAAACTATGGCCCTGCAGATGTTTTAATCCGGCCCTCGAGTTCCTGTCAGGGAATGGGGTTGGGGGCTTGTCCTGCTCCGTGTGTGCTGCGGCTTCCAGAAGCAGCAGCATGTCCCTCCTCCGGCTCCTATGTGTAGGGGCAGCCAGGGGGCTCCACACGCTGCCTCCTACCCCCGCCCGGGTATCGCGGGCAATGGGAGCTACAGGGGCTTGCGGATGGGGCAGCCTGCAGGGCAGCCTGCAGAACCGCCTGGCAACACCGCTGTGTAAGAGCCAGAGGGGAGACATGCCACTGCTTCTGGGAGCCTCTTGAGATAAGTGCCATCTGGAGCCTGCACCCCAACCTCCTCCTGTGCCCCAACCCCCTGCCCCGATCCCCCTACTGCCCTCCAAACCCCTCAGTCCCAGCCATGAACACCTCCTGCACCCCCAATCCCTCATTCCCAGCCCCAACCCAGAGCCCTCACCTCCGCCCCCCGCATGCCAACGCCCAGCCCGGAGCCCCCTCCCACACCCTGAAGTCCTCATTTCTGGCCCCACCCCAGAGCCCACAACCCCAGCCGGAGCCCTCACACCCTCCCACACCCCAACCCCCAATTTTGTGAGCATTCATGGCCCGCCATTCAATTTCCATATCCAGATGTGGCCCTCAGGCCAAAAAGTTTGCCTATCCCTGGTCTAGATAATACTTAATACTGCCTTGAGGGCAGAGGACTGGACTAGAAGACCTCTCAACATCCCTTCCAGTCAACAATTCTATATAGAAATAGGACTCAGGGTTATTCAGCTTGTGTAGTACAAAATCACGAATCAACATTGTACATATAACATGGGAACTTTGAAAAGTGTCAGCAGTGGCCTAACTGCTTCCCTTGAAGTCACTGGGAGAAATCCCATATTTATTGAACTACTCAAATGTTGTACTAATTGGAAAGAATGGGTAGGCAAGCTGTAACATTACAATTCTGCGAATGCTCTCAAGTTTATATAAACAGGCAGCTCCTTCCTGCCTCAAAATACTGAGTTGTGTGCTTCAGAGTAGCAGCCGTGTTAGTCTGTATTCGCAAAAAGATAAGGAGTACTTGTGGCACCTTAGAGACTAACCAATTTATTTGAGCATAAGCTTTCGTGAGCTGCAGCTCACTTCATCAGTTGCATCCACCGAATGCATCCGATTGATATTGGAATATCAAAGGATTTCCAAGGCAAAACCACAGATGCAGCAAAGGAGGAGCTGTGAAAAGCTATCCTGATTGCTACTGAGCAAAACACTTTCTGCATTGTCTCTTCAAAATATGGTTTGTGAATATCTATAGAATAGGTGACATGTTCCTAATGATAGTAATCTTGCAATGAGAGACTGTCACTCCATGAGTCGCTGTGTCATTAATGTAAAGAATAAAAATGTATAAACTCTTCTATTTTGATAAATATTCTACTTAATGCATTTGAGAGTAGATTCTGAAATTAAATTGCTGATTTGTTTTCCAACTACTTTAATTTCCAATCAGCATTATCTTAAAATCACATTCTCTCTGGATCACTTTGTTTTTTGGGGCACTATCCTTAGGAAAAGAAGCAGACTTTGCTGTGGTGTGTAGATAGCTTACACTTACAGATATCTGCAGTAAAACAAAAATCAAGCTTTAGCTGAAAAATGTATACTCCATTTTGAAGAGAGAGACTTGGGAAGCATCAACACTGATTTATGATGAAGTGCCCAGTTCTGTGCTGGAGGAGAAGTAGAACAATGAAACTGAAGTTCAGGGAATACACATATGGACCTTGTTTTGACTTGTTTCACTCCTGGTTCTTTATTCAAGTGTTGCAGGGTCTTAGTTCAGTCTTTAGTTGCTCCCTTCAGATTACGTTTGATATGCTAAGTTTGTGAGAGTACGATTGGGGAAAAGGGGAGGTTTACATTGTAGATGCTTTTTTGCGTATCTTATTAGAAAATGGGACAATTTTTAAGTCAGACTGTAGAACGTACAGAGAGCAGCAGAGTAAACCTTGAGAATTGTACACTTCACATAATTTGATTACAGAAATTGGAGAAAGAGAATACCCCGCCTATGAAGCATGTAGTTAGAGGGACCCCTATCATTAAGGCTCAACACAATATCTGCTACTTCCCATCCCTTCCATTCAAGGAATTAATAAGCCTCGTACTTCCATTAAACAGATTTACAGAAGACTCCAAGATTATATCTGTACATTTTAAAGGGTTTCACTGCAAATTAATTCCTAAATGGAAAACAGTAAAAAGCTTTACCTGGAGGTCTCTGCTGCTGTCTGAAATGTCTAAACTTAGATTTTGAGGCTTTACCCAAGAGTAAGATAAAACCTTTGGGACACTGTCCCCATGTTAGAAGTACAGCAATTACCTTCTATGTTGTATACACTTTAAATTTAAACACAGTACTAGAAGAAGCAAGAGATAAGTGTCACGTTTTCTAATGGTTCCAGGATAGTTACTTAATATTGAACTGGTAAAAAAATATACTCTTGCACACTAAAATAGCTCACTGAAAATGATAAAGAGCTATATTTCTCAATATTTTTTAAGCCCACTGGTAAGAGAGTTATTACAGATCTGGACAGATAATCAAGCCACTGCTTAATAACTGTAGCACTCTGTGGTGAAATCAACTCAGCCCCTTCAGGCTGACAGTAGCAAAGTCCCTGACGGATTTTTTCAATCGGATATTGGCTGTGTTCAAGTTAACGACTCAAGGATTCTTTGCTACATTCTTTATTTTGCCCTGCTAAGGCAGCCAAGACAAATTAGCCCAATCTGAAGTAAAAGCAAGCCCTCAGCTACCCCTATCTTGTACTAATATATATTTTTAATAAGTTTTGGAAAAGGGGTATAGGTGGGAAATGCATGACATGCAACTCTAATTTCCCTGTCCCTTGAATAAATGGAGATGTGGTTTATTTAAAATTCTGAGCTGTAGTTCTGCTATTTGGGAATAGCTTTCTGAAAGTCTGTGGGTGGATACTGGTAATGAAACAGAGAATTCAGAACTGCGGGGAGCATAAGGCCAAATAAGCTTTTATACCAGTATACATGTGTATTCTTTAAAAATAATTATACAGCTATAGTGGAAGGCTAGTTAACTGAACCCACAGAGGCACTGACTGTTCAGACAATTAATCTCAATATGAAATCCCCCATGGCAAAGTGCTGTAAGTTTAAATTCTCTGATTTTAACCGTAACATTTAAATTTATTGGGTAATGTCCACTCCTCTTTCTCAATGGATCTGAGGAATGATTTTTTAATCACAATACCATTTCACAGAAAGATGATGTCATATCTGGAGTATAAGTGAAAAATCTGATAGTCTCAAAATCTTACAAACTTCATTCACGCAGACTTGGATAGGACTCCTGTCACATGGATTGAAGAAGGCCTAAAGGACGATAAAAAGCGTAATGGGAAATGGCAATGTAGAGGTGGGGCAGATGTTTAGTGAGGTGCAGTATGCATTAGTCCTACCTTTAATAAATGATCTAGAAGGGGGAAAACCAGCAACACGTCTCAATCACTGAACAATCCTTTTCTCTGGCCTTGACAAAAGCAATGTTGCCCTGCTCACGTCCATGTAGATTGCTGCTGCAAAGGCCATTCTCCTAACCCAGTGATACTCCGACCTCAGTGGTTCAGGAGTCAAATTAGCAATCGACATTATCCAAAAGGGCGACAGTAGAGTGAATTCATTGTTTCATTTACTCAAATATTACATATTTATATTTAAACAGTATGACAGGAAATATTTATATATATAATTCTCACAGCAGAATGACCGAAAGTATTATTATTTTATCAACTACAACTACTTAATAACATAGTAAAAGCATCCTGACTGGTTAATAGATTAAATCACACAGTATTTAATATCAAGTGCTGCAATGAGCTGCAGAAGACACACTGAAGAGCCACTTGCTGCTCACGACCCTCAGTCTGAGTATCACTGTCCTAGCCCATCGCTTTGACCGTGTCACCCCTCTCTTTGCATCCCTCCACTGGCTCCCCCTTCTCCATGTCATCAAACATAAGTTGCTTGTCTTCACTCTCAAGGCCTTTCATGGCCTATCTCCCTACTTCTCTCTCAATCGGTATCAAAATATTGACTCCCACCTCCAATTGGCCCATGATGCCAGCCATCATCACCACTTGTTAAATTTCCAAACAACCATCTTCATGCTTTCTCCCATTATGCCCATCACACTTACGAGGTACTCCCCATAAACAGCCAAAAAGCCACCTCATTATCATCAATCAAATCTCTCATCAGAACTCTTCTTTGCCATACTGCTTACAAAAAACTCGACAATGGTTAGGCTTCTGGTGTGCCGAGACCACTGCCTACATGCTGATCAATTTCTCTCTCACCAGCATCTTTAATGGGTAGCTGTGATGGCTTGATAAGAAAGAGGAGCTCTTTCTGGAATGGAGATTATCCGCATGTGTTCTAGAAACACTTCCAGTGTGTGTATTTCTGGGTAGAGAAGAGAGGAATGCCAGAATGTTCTGACTTGCTACCATGTGTTTTCATTTCTAAATGTTAACAAAATTTGTTAGTCTCTAAGGTGCCACAAGTACTCCTTTTCTTTTTGCGGAATAAAGACTAACATGGCTGCTACTCTGAAACATTTCTAAATGTTTTTCATAGCCCAGGAACAAACAGTGTGAGCAACTAGTACCTGAAGTATCAGGCTGCTGGCAAACGTCTTTTCAAGATCCTCTAGTTTGAAGGCTAATTTCAATGGTATTATATTTCCTCTGTGGCTTTTCTGAAGAGATCACCAGTCATAAAGGTTTATGAGATTTCAATGGAGGTGAATGATGGAAGATCAGAAAAAAGGCTTTTTTTTCTGGATATTGTTAAGTATCAGGTGTTTACATGCTCTTTAAAAGCTTTGCAGTAAAAGCCACAGTTTGTTTCCATAACTCAGGGCTTCTCTTCATGAATACTTAGTTTGCAGTGAGCTAAGGTGTAAACGTACCCCTCAGTATCCTGCCATTGACTAAAAGTTCCCTAGTGCATTTTGATCTTTCCCACTTTGAAATGGGAGTAGATCAAAGCGCACTAGGGAACTTTTAGTGTGTGGCAACAGTTACCACATGGACACTTAGCACATGGCAGACATGTGAGGGGTAGATTTACACCCCAGCTTACCATGAACTAAATGTTTGTGTACATAAGCTCTCACGCAGTGACAGCTGCTGTTTGCACATTAGCACCATTGTTGGGAATCATTTTACCTACTAGTACAATATAGGTTAAGATACAACTCATCTCTTTGGGACTTCAACTACACTGGTTAGGAATCCAGTCCAGACAGTGCATCATTTAGTCTAGAAGAGGATTCAGATGAAATGGTCAGCCACAAAATGTGGGTAGCAGTTCTGAAATCAGTTTACTTGTAGGTCAAAATTAAGCAAGAATATGCTTATAGTGATGCTGAAACAACATCCTAAAATTGCAGCAGTAGGCCCTTAAAACTGTTTACATGCCGATTACAGTATTTACAATTAGGATCTTAATCTACAATAATCATAAAAGGGTTTTCAAAATGCTCTTAGATACCAGTTTCCGAAACTAATGCAAACGTATACGTGCAGCAAACGTCAGACCACCTTCTGGCAACAGAGGAAACTGATCTGTCTATCCAGATAGATATGGGAGTATGGAACAGATAATACAACTCATCTCAGAAATAGGCAGCAAGATGAGGCAGTAAAAACCCATCAACATACATCATTCGATCATGGTACAGTGTCATCTTCCAGCCTCTATTAGCCCTCACTGCATCAGTGCAAGTCCCAGACACTTTATCCTGTTTATAATTGCTGATGAGCAGTAATAAGGCCTCCATGCCTCAGCTCCCGTCCGTTCCACTTCAGCGCCCACCTATTAGGTAATAACTTTTATTTACAGCCTTGCTTGATGCGCTGTTTTATTAGTATAGCCAAGAACTGAGCCGGGTAAAAAAGTGTCTCTAATGGGCACTATAATTGCCAGGGCTGGGAGATTTATAATGCAGCTCTGTGGCTGTTCTAGCATCCTATTCCTTCTGGTGAGAAGGCTCTAGGAAGGTTGGATTGCTAACACAGTGCCCTCCAACAGTCAAACACTAAAGAGCACCTTAAAGAGCACCTCAAAAGGTCAATTGGAACAACAACAAAAACCTCTCAAAGTTGTTTTTATAATAAAAAAATCCGTCACTAACCTTTTTTATATTGTTAGCTCAGACACTTTACCACTGCAGAGCAATAGAATATCTAATTAATGGTAGACCAGAGCTTTTTGTCCTTACTAGACGTGTAAGGGATGATAAAAAGTGATCATAAAAAGGAAGTTTCAGCCACAGCCAAAGCCAAGGAGCCATTCATTTGACTGGTATTTCCATACTGTCTGTGCTAGCAGTTCCCAAAAGGTTGTCATCTCAGGCAATATGGGCTCAATCCTGCAAGGGGCTGAGCATTTTGGCACTGATCTAGCAAAACACTTAAGCACATGCCTAAATTTAAAGATCAGTGTTAAAGGCTCAGCACCTCGTAGGATTGAGCCCCAAACAAGGAGAAGCATACAGCATACTCCTAAAACTGAAACTCTGGACCATAAAAGTACCACCTGACATGCAAAATAAAGTTCTGATATGTTAGCACCAAGACAAAATTACAAATGACGTGCACACATATCTTTATATGACATGAAAATCCTTCGTTTCCATGACCTCCCATGAGAAGTGGAGTAAGGCACAACTATATGGATAAACTCTGTGGATTGTTTGTATCATTATTGCAACTGATCTGTTTCTACTGCACTCTCTTTTTCAAGCACAATTAAGAATTAGCAGAGTGCATTCAAGGAGTTTCACTGACCTTTCCAGAAAATCTCTAAATTGTATGAAAATGCTTTAAAATCCAGCTGTTATGATTTACATATTCAGTCTTAGAGTCATATAGCAGAAGAGCAATAAAATCCTTTTATGCTATTTAATACTGTACTTTCATGACAAAGGCACGAGTATAAATGGAGTAAGGATGCCAACCTGAGTTAAAAAAGCTTTACTGCAATAATGTCAGCCATTAATCTGGACATGAATTCTAACCAATAAAAGACAAATTAAGATACATAAAAAACCACTCAGCAGGCCAGAGCCCAACATCTTTTCTACAACGTTCTCACACGTCTGGCTCTTCAAAACCTTTAAGGCCTCGCCCCATCTAGTCATTCTTAGACTTTTCATTCTTTTCTATCATAATCCTTGTCCTTTGGACACACTTCAGAATATAAATACTTTTACAACCAGACCATCAATTCTGACAAAGGGAGAAAAACACTATTTGGTGTCATAATGTGACTTTTTGTCAGAGGGCTGCTCCAGAATCCAAGCTGACAAGTGCACAGGGTAAAAACTATTCTTTTAAAAAACACTTTTTCCTTGTCTTGACAGATTTATTGTTTTGATCTTTCTTCAATGGTTACACTAAATGCTAATAAAATGTGAAAGGTTTATGTCTTCCTTAATATTCTCCTGATGGGAGCCAGCATATTACATAAGTAGGTCAAATTTCTAATTTTCTCTCTCAAATACTGATACTGCAGACCTAAGGGAAAACCTACACTGGGGTGGGGGAGAGAGATGCAGATGAACTCACACCAAAACATTCTTCTTTAAAGCTCAGACCTGAGGAAACGCAGGATTCTTACAAAAGGAAGTATTTATGCAAAGTGTAGTATATACAGTTTTTATCCACTGAACTAACCAACTTCCTAGGAACAAGCACACAAATTGAAATGTGGCTACAGTTATCTTGAGTATAATATGCAACATTCACCTCCAGTAGCCTTATCAGCCCACCTCTCAATCCCAGCTCAGTTTAAGACTTTATATACATATAGTAAACCTCTTTGTAACCCACACTACTATTAAATATTTTTATTTAACTGGATTCCGAAACACTGCCCCAGAAAACAGCCATTTCTTCTTCAAGCACCACTGAGAAAATTTGATTGAAATGTAAGTTTTGAAAAAAGTAATTTTAACAAAACTTAGAATTATTTTTTAATTATTACAACTGGTGCTTTAAAAAAAAAATTCTACATTTCCTGTATTACTTGCACCCAAAAAGAATTGCTTGCAAGCTAGACCTTCCCACATTGTGCAAGAACTTGAGAACTTTAAACTTGAATTGACTAGCTTATTTCCACTGTCAGACCTAGGAGAAATGCTAAAAGTAAGCAAAACATAAATAGTGACAAAAATGTGAAATTTAAAATACTGGCATTTTTGTGGGTAATTATGATTTTTTTCTTTAGAAAGTAACCTTTTAACTCCTTCAGTAGAGTGAAAGACTACAACTGAATCACATAGACCCTGACCAGTGAATGGAAAGCATTTTCAAAAAGAGGCTTGGGGAAAATAAGAAAACTACAAACAATGCAAAACAAATCTGCTTTACTCAATTGGCTATTATACTAAAGGAGAGACTGGTAACCCAAACAGCAAGTTCTCTTTGCATTTTTGTTGATAGCTTCTAAAACAACATTGCATATGATAAATATACCAGAATAAAGGGACCAAAAATCTCTCTAGATTACTAGCATAGACTTGGAATAAGAAAGCTACTGGGAAAAACATCTTAATGTTTAATGGGACATTTCTCAACATGTCTAATAGTTCCATCTGCCTTAATCTAATCTAAGGAGATATTGCTTCTCCCATATGGCATGCCAAACTGTAATCTTGCCATTATGCTAATTATGATCACATTTTTAATATTCACATAGTGCTTTTCCACTATCATTTTCAAGACCATCTATCCAGAAAGTTATTTAACCACCCTTCAATCTAAATTTTAGTTAAATATTACAGCAGCTAACGTATGAAGGAAAACATATGCAGTTGAGCTTAGTTTGTGTAGAGACAGAGGCAAAGGGATAAAGAGGCAAACTTACTTTCTTGTTTAGAAGCATCTAAATGGGACAGAAACATCTTGGTCTTTTATGACTGGAAGAGGGGGATGACGTAAGAAAAAAAGGCAATAGTAGAAGTGTCCTGTTTTAGCTTTTGACAAACTGAGAAACGTTTCCTGCAAGAGTCACAGCAGAAGAAGAATGCCCTAATTCCTGAAAGAGAGGGAGTCCTTAACTATGCTCAGGAATAGCCCCCATTCAGCCATCAGTACTGTAATATTGGTGCTTACTCCTAAATATAGAGACAACGGCATGGAAGGGTTTGCAACAACTGATCTGAATCAGGTTTACCCCCCGTCTCAACTGATGCAAACATCAGTTCCTCCTTGTATGTACTGTGAGGTCAATTAGGAAGGGTGCAACCAACTCTGCTCTGTTCTTTCAAAGTGGGACTGTCATAGGTTCCATCTAAATTCGATTAAAGCAACAAGATTACTTTTGTATTTTTCTATGGTTATATCATGTTAATGATTTAGCTGTTACTCTCAACAGCAGGTCACCAAGGTTTATTTTCCACGGCTATTCTCCTGGTATACGTACTACACTCACTTGTAATTGTACAACTACATATTATGCAAAGCCGAATAGAAAGCAAAACTTACCAGAGTCACAGGATCTTTTGGTTGGTGTACCTAACGAGACATGAGGTGTACCTGTGCATGGCCCGCCTGGAAAAGGAGAATAAAGTCAGTCCCAAAACACATTACTTCTCAGCATTTGCCATCTTCTTACAGATAAACCAAATCAGAGTTATGTCTAGGGATGTACAGATACTGAAACATACACATGTCCTGGGAATTTCTGGGTGTTGAGAGTCCAGTATTCATTGAGCTCTTTGTCCTCCACCCCTTCCTTCCCATTAATATCTGAATATGACTTACAGTTAAATATTAGGATGACACTTTTTTTATATGCTGTAAACATTTTGTAAGAAATATCTTTAGAGAAATACACTGGCAAAGGTGATTCTACATTCCAACAGAGCTGGGATCTCCTATGGTTAATCCACAAAAAGACCTTGGGGTGAAATCCTGGCTCCCCTGAAGTCAGTCAATAGGAGGTTTGCATTATATTTCTATAGCGCTTTACATCCCACAAGGGCTTTACAAGCAGGTTATGTAAATGGATGCAAGATCATAGACTTAATGAGTTGAACCTACTTTCACCAGGCCTAGATTTTGTCCCATTTCTAAAAATCACTTCTCCCACCATGGGAACGTACTTTTTTTTGGATGGAATGCAATACTATTGAACAGCATACAGCAAAACTACACAATAGTTTAGGATGGGAAGAGAGAACAGCATATCCAGCTGAAACTGCTGGAAGAAGTTATACAGACATAATATTGACAAAAATGGAAGAAGTGTCATGGGATCATTAATCACCACAAGTGGTCAAAAGTTTGGTTTTACGTATAATCTCAACACAAACATATACTACATTACCTTTGTGGACAAATTTTATTTTCAGGTTCTGGACTCTTGCCCACTCATCTGGTATTTGTTTGGTGGTAAATTGCTTTTAGGTTTCCTACCATATTTCAACACTCATCATCATGGAAGAGCTCTCCAGAGATCTTGTTAAACTAACAACCCAATTCAGTATATTTACTGTGTTGCCGTAAAGCACAAATAAAATCATATAGCTGAGTCAAGACAAATTGACAGAAAGCATAACTGACAGTAATAATACATTGTAGCTTGGATAATTGGATGATATTACATACCTAGAACCTGAAACTAAGTCTGGTCTAGTAGACTTTGGCAATGGAAATACCAACAATTCAGTTTAAAGCAAGGGGTTAGTATAAGCCTGACCCCAAGTATTGGGATGTGCTGTTAACTGGGCTTATGTCTATGCTGCCAGGCAGTTTGGACTACAGAGGTATGAACTGCCATGTACACCGAAGTCCTGCACTATAATGGCCCTGTGTGGACATGAAGTAAAAGGTTTAGTTCACATTTAATGTATTCATCTTCAAATAGCACTACATTAATGCAAACTAAGAACCCTTTTGTTCGCGCCTGCAGCATCCAAATGGGAGTTATAGTGCAGCACTTTGGTGTGCAATGCTATTCACATACTTGTAGTCCAAACTGTTGAGCAGAGTACAGAAGTCCTCAGTTGTTACTAGTCATCCAATATTTGTGTGTCCTGAAATCAGCACTGTTGCTAGAACAAACTGTAGTCTTCCCTTTTCAAACCATTTCAAATCTGGACTGGTAAAAGTGACCAACGATGGAAACTAATTGTACCTTTTTGCTTCTTTATGTTTTATAAAAAGGCAGCCTGAATTTTTCTCATGTTATAATTGCACCTGTTTTTACTACAGAAATGTCAGATTTTGCTTGCCAACTCTGTTTATATTGCAAAAACTCATGGGATTATAGCTTTATAAAAGGTGACAGAAACATGGCTAACTGAGAGAGGAAGGCATTTTTAGTCAGACCACCTACAATTCTGCTTGTTGTGTTTGAACATCTGTTTAACTCAAGCTTCTGAAAAAAACACTGAGGATCAAAGCTCTCAAAAGATTTTGAGATTTCAGAACCCAGCCTCTCATACGAGGGAAGAAGTAGATCCCACTTGAGTTCCCTGGCCCTTCAAGGTGTCCTCAAGCCGACCTGTGGAAACTAGTTCAACAGCACAATTTTTATTCCCCCTTGACAGGTCACCTTTAAAGTGATTTCAAGGTAAATCAAAATGTAAATCTAACAAGACACTGTCAAGTTCAAATCATTTAAGAATTCAGCTTCTTTACTTGTGTTAGACTTTGTTAGAATATTAAAAATGAAAATGTTAAGAGGTCAGATAATTTACACTATTCATGCTATTGTCCAAGATGCCAAGTAATGCACTAGTGTTTTGGAAAAAGGGGATGAAAGAATCCCCAAACAGACCTGATAACCATTTGAAGAGCCTTTTACAAGCTGACTCAAACACTAGTACAAAGTTGCAACATTTTGGATATTTATATTGCAAAGGAATTTTTAGAACAAATACCAAAAAAACTTGCTATTGGAAATATACAAAACCTTCAATTTTAGGTCTATTTGACTTGTTAGTGTCCATTTTAAAGAGCCGGTGCACATCCATTGTTTACATGTAAACAACAACATGGAACAGTGTGCAGTTCTAGTGATGTAATTCCATGCAAGTGTGCTTTGGTTTCGAGTGAAATACCTTTTTCATTAAAAAATGTCATTTAGTTACATTCTTTCAATTTTCATAGAAAGAAAAATTGATTTTCTACAGTGATGGAGCCTTTGAGATCAAGATTATTGTACAGTAAAATATTTACACCAGGTAGGGCTTTCAGCACCCAGGCAAATATAGGATTTTTTACTTGCCATTTTTAAAGCAGAATAAATTGCAACTATTTCTCATTCTTTTACATTTGCTGGAGTGCAATAGGAGTTTGTTTATTGCCTCATTAGATATTATGTTCAGATAGGTCTGATTTTTTGTATTGCATAGTAGTAGGGCTTCAACAACTAGTAACTTGGGATTTGCATGCAAATACACCAGAGTGCCTCATAACCGATGAAGTCTGCATGCCCTTTGCAGCACTTTCTTCTACAGCTGTTTTTTGTTCCACCATTAAAAGTAGTCATGCATAATTGTGTACGGTGGGCTCGAATCTGCAATTCTATGGGGAAACCATGATGCTGAATCCATTGTAATACTGACAACTAACTCAGAGATCTTTATACTATTTGAAACAGGCAGTGTATTTTTCACTGGGCTGAAATTAGTACAGTTTGTGTAGGAAACTGAAGTTAAATGACTATCCTCACTTAACCACTACAACAAGTAGGTTTACGTTAACATGTCCCTCTAAGTATCAGAATCTTAGTACCTGGAATCAGTGCTTGGTGTGTTTAACTATGGGTCACAAAATGCTCATTCAGTAGATGCACTTTGCACATGAAACACTCTAGTTGTCCAATTCTTAGCATAATCCAAATGACTGGAAGATATTAATTGCTCTCCCTTTAAATGAAGCAGGCCCAGGGCCCTATGCCAGACCAGGTGCTCTAGTTTGGCCAATTAAGAGGGCAGAGCAGTACCTGGGGCTAGAAAGGATCAGGGAGAATCAGGGAGGTGGGAAGTTCCTGAAGGAAGCTGTCAGAGGTTCCTGGGGCAAGGCTGAAAGCAGGAGAGGGGGTTTGCTGGCGGACCTCCTCAAGCCAGAGAGCTGAAGGCAGGACAGCAGCAGAGGGAATTGCCTGCTGACTTCCAAGCTGGATCCAGAGGCCTGAAAAAGGCTGAAGCCAGGAGATCTGCAGAGGGGTTTGCCAGTTGACCTCCCAAAGAGCAGCAGAAGAGCCTCCTTGTTGGTCTTTCTGAGAGGAGAGGTTAACAGAGCAAGGGGAGTGATGGATGCTGCCTGGTGAAGATCAGGGGGAGCAGGGGGGTTGCTTCTGGGAAGACCAAGGTTGCACTCCAGCTGGAAGGACTGGGGTGGCTGAAGAGCCAAGCTATGATGGAAGACACCAGAGCATGGTATGTGCTACATCGGCAGACTAGATGTCATGGGATTTTAAGGATCACATGACTGGAAATAATAAAAGGACTTTGTTTGGGGACTTTTGTTATGCATTTTTGTCACTATATGTTTTTGTAACAAACTGGCCCCGAGGAGGAGTATTATGGAGGCAAGAAAATCTATTATGGAGCCATTAGGGGCCCCAAGTTGGGAAGTAGCATGGTAATCCTAGCGTTAGGGCACCCAGCTGCAAGCGGGTACTTGGGGGCAAGGGGGAATCATTTATAAAAATCATGAGGCTAGCTGAGAAGTCATAAGATTTTAAAGAATTTGTGATCTTTTTATGTGCCTTCTAGGGTTTTTTGTTTGTTTGTTTTTTAAACAAAAGCTGAGCTTCCCTTGTAATATGACTCCAGGAGCTGCGGCTTCAAATATTGCAAGACTCACTATGAAAACAAAAGAGTTGACAATGTCATTGGGTTTGCACAGTCCAGCACTCAAAATAAAGGGAGGGCAACTACAGAAGAGAAGCACTTTGTAACCTTGAAAACACTGAAGTACATACATATACACACAAGATCTTGTTAATACGTTTGCAATGCCTGGCTATTGTTGGCTCCTGGTGTCACTAGCCCACTGTGGCTAATGTTAACATAGTGCACTACAGACATCAATTAGGAAAAATGAATTGTGAAGCAGTCAGTCAGCTAAAAATGGTCTGTAGGTCAATAATCAAACATTTCTCTACCAGCTTCTGTTGTAACTCTATAAAATATTAATAAAAACATAAAAAATAGTTAACTTACCTATTTCTTTTGCAGATTTATTACACCTTCAATATTCTCTCTTAATTAGCATGACATTTACATAACAATATAATTAATTTCTATCCACAGGCACAGTGGACTAATTAGAAATGCATAATCCCTTTTAAATACCTTGTCAATTTCACTCCATCATATTCTGGTGGCTGATTTACCTTTGCATAACTAAACATACTAGTATGTCAAAATACTACCCTCAGACAAACAATTTTACCTCAATATTAAAAATAAAGATTAAAAAATCCACTAATGTAAAATATCTAGTGACTAAGGCACTTGCTAGAATGTCTTTTAAAGTGGATCTATCAGATACAAAAGTTTGTATTTTTCTTGTTTGTCAACATTAATTTAATACTCTAATGTTACAAGCACGTACAATAACTTCCTCACCAGAATAATTTTATTTAAAATTAGAGATCCTGACAAATTTAAATATATCAAATTTAAATATATAAAACAAATTTAAATATATCAAAGGAGATTATTATGTGTTATTTGTTAAGTGATGACAATGTGCTATCTCAGGGGAAAGAGACACTACTCTTGGTACCGTAATAACTGTAGTTAGAATAGATGGACAGCACAGATCCCCACTTTTGGGAGCATATACATTCTTGACACCTTAGTCAGAAGCCTCTGGAAAGTAGTTCTGTTGGGGCTACTACATACATGTTCCACTTTTCATATAGCTGAACAATAGCTCATTTTTATGAGGAGCAGAAGCCTTGACCCATACTAGGTCCTTTCCCCATTTATTCAGAACCCATTATATAGACTCCAAAGAAGTTTGTGGGGAGTGGGAAATCTGGCTAAGTAACTACTCTTTCTGCCATTACAGGAGGCACAGTGTTTGAACCCAGAATACTTTTCAATCTGATGTGCTGACTCAGTCCCAGGGATTTCTCAGAATGGTTTTCCTGGTCTACCAACCAGCAGGGGAGATACGCAGTGGATTGAAACCAGCCTGACTACACAATGGCATAGAGCCTAATAATAAAGTAATACATTTTTAAAAAATTTAGGAACTATGGGTATGTCTACACTACGGAATAAGGTCGAATTTATAGAAGTTGGTTTTTTAGAAATCGGTTTTATATATTCGAGTGTGCGTGTCCCCACAGAAAATGCTCTAAGTGCATTAACTCGGCGGAGTGCTTCCACAGTACCGAGGCTAGAGTCGACTTCCAGAGCGTTGCACTGTGGATAGCTATCCCACAGTTTCCGCTGCCCATTGGAATTCTGGGTTGAGATCCCAATGCCTGATGGGGCTAAAACATTGTCGCAGGTGGTTCTGGGTACATATCGTCAGGCCCCCGTTCCCTCCTCCCTCCGTGAAAGCAAGGGCAGACAATTGTTTCGCGCCTTTTTTCCTGAGTTACCTGTGCAGACGCCATACCACGACAAGCATGGAGCCCGCTCAGGTAACCGTCACCGTATGTCTCCTGGGTGCTGGCAGACGCGGTACAGCATTGCTACACAGTAGCAGCAACCCATTGCCTTCTGGCAGCAGACGGTGCAGTACGACTGGTAGCCGTTCTCGTCGTGTCCGAGGTGCTCCTGGCCACGTCGGCCGGGAGCGCCTGGGCAGACATGGGCGCAGGGACTAAATTTGGAGTGACTTGACCAGGTCATTCTCTTTAGTCCTGCAGTCAGTCCTATTGAACCGTCTTATGGTGAGCAGGCAGGCGATACGGATTGCTAGCAATCGTACTGTACCATCTTCTGCCGGGCAGGCAAGAGATGAGGATGGCTAGCAGTCATACTGTACCATCTTCTACCGAGCAGCCATGAGATGTGGATGGCATGCAGTCCTTCTGCACCGTCTGCTGCCAGCCAAAGATGTAAAAGATAGATGGAGTGGATCAAAACAAGAAATAGACCAGATTTGTTTCGTACTCATTTGCTTCCCCCCCTCCCCCGTCTAGGGGACTCATTCCTCTAGGTCACACTGCAGTCACTCACAGAGAAGGTGCAGCGAGGTAAATCTAGCCATGTATCAATCAGAGGCCAGGCTAACCTCCTTGTTCCAATAAGAACAATAACTTAGGTGCACCATTTCTTATTGGAACCCTCCGTGAAGTCCTGCCTGAAATACTCCTTGATGTACAGGCACCCCCTTTGTTGATTTTAGCTCCCTGAAGCCAACCCTGTAAGCCGTGTCGTCAGGCGCCCCTCCCTCCGTCAGAGCAACGGCAGACAATCGTTCTGCGCCTTTTTTCTGTGCGGACGCCATACCAAGGCAAGCATGGAGGCCGCTCGGCTCACTTTGGCAATTAGGAGCACATTAAACACCACACACATTATCCAGCAGTATATGCAGCACCAGAACCTGGCAAAGCGATACCGGGCGAGGAGACGACGTCAGCGCGGTCACGTGAGTGATCAGGACATGGACACAGATTTCTCTGAAAGCATGGGCCCTGCCAATGCATGCATCATGGTGCTAATGGGGCAGGTTCATGCTGTGGAACGCTGATTCTGGGCTCGGGAAACAGGCACAGACTGGTGGGACCGCATAGTGTTGCAGGTCTGGGACGATTCCCAGTGGCTGCGAAACTTTCGCATGCGTAAGGGCACTTCCATGGAACTTTGTGACTTGCTTTCCCCTGCCCTGCGGTGCATGAATACCAAGATGAGAGCAGCCCTCACAGTTGAGAAGCGAGTGGCGATAGCCCTGTGGAAGCTTGCAACGCCAGACAGCTACCGGTCAGTTGGGAATCAATTTGGAGTGGGCAAATCTACTGTAGGGGCTGCTGTGATCCAAGTAGCCCACGCAATCAAAGATCGCTGATATCAAGGGTAGTGACCCTGGGAAATGTGCAGGTCATAGTGGAGGGCTTTGCTGCAATGGGATTCCCTAACTGTGGTGGGGCCATAGACAGAACCCATATCCCTATCTTGGCACCGGAGCACCAAGCCGCTGAGTACATAAACCGCAAGGGGTACTTTTCAATAGTGCTGCAAGCTCTGGTGGATCACAAGGGACGTTTCACCAACATCAACGTGGGATGGCCAGGAAAGGTACATGACGCTCGCATCTTCAGGAACTCTGGTCTGTTTCAAAAGCTGCAGGAAGGGACTTTATTCCCAGACCAGAAAATAACTGTTGGGGATGTTGAAATGCCTATATGTATCCTTGGGGACCCAGCCTACCCCTTAATGCCATGGCTCATGAAGCCGTACACAGGCAGTAGTCAGGAGCTCTTCAACTACAGGCTGAGCAAGTGCAGAACAGTGGTAGAATGTGCATTTGGACGTTTAAAGGCGCGCTGGCGCAATTTACTGACTCGCTTAGACCTCAGCGAAATCAATATTCCCACTGTTATTACTGCTTGCTGTGTGCTCCACAATATCTGTGAGAGTAAGGGGGAGACGTTTATGGCGGGGTGGGAGGTTGAGGCAAATCACCTGGCTGCTGGTTACGCGCAGCCAGACACCAGGGCGATTAGAAGAGCACAGGAGGGTGCAGTGCGCATCAGAGAAGCTTTGAAAACCAGTTTCATGACTGGCCAGGCTACGGTGTGAAAGTTCTGTTTGTTTCTCCTTGATGAAACCCCCCGCCCCTTGGTTCACTCTACTTCCCTGTAAGCTAACCACCCTCCCCTCCTCCCTTCAATCACCGCTTGCAGAGGCAATAAAGTCATTGTTGCTTCACATTCATGCATTCATCACACAAATAGGGGGATGACTACCAAGGTAGCCCAGGAGGGGTGGTGGAGGAGGAAAGGAAAATGCCACACAGCACTTTAAAAGTTTACAACTTTAAAATGTATTGAATGACAGCCTTCTTTTTTTTGGGCAATCCTCTGTGGTGGAGTGGCTGGTTGGCCGGAGGCCCCCCCACCGCGTTCTTGGGCGTCTGGGTGTGGAGGCTATGGAACTTGGGGAGGAGGGCGGTTGGTTACACAGGGGCTGTAGTGGCAGTCTGTGCTCCAGCTGCCTTTGCTGCAGCTCAACCATACACTGGAGCATACTGGTTTGGTCCTCCAGCAGCCTCAGCATTGAATCCTGCCTCCTCTCATTACGCTGCCGCCACATTTGAGCTTCAGCCCTGTCTTCAGCCCGCCACTTACTCTCTTCAGCTCGCCACCTCTCCTCCCAGTCATTTTGTGCTTTCCTGCACTCTGACATTATTTGCCTCCATGCATTCGTCTGTGCTCTGTCAGTGTGGGAGGACAGCATGAGCTCGGAGAACATTTCATCTCGAGTGCGTTTTTTTTTTTCTTTCTAAGCTTCACTAGCCTCTGGGAAGGAGAAGATCCTGTGATCATTGAAACACATGCAGCTGGTGGAGAAAAAAAAAGGGACAGCGGTATTTAAAAAGACACATTTTATAAAACAGTGGCTACACTCTTTCAGGGTAAACCTTGCTGTTAGCATTACATACATAGCACATGTGCTTTCATTACAAGGTCGCATTTTGCCTCCCCCCACCGCATGGCTACCCCCTCAACCCTCCCCCCTCCCTGTGGCTAACAGCGGGGAACATTTCTGTTTAGCCACAGGCAAACAGCCCAGCAGGAATGGGCTCCTCTGAGTGTCCCCTGAAGAAAAGCACTCTATTTCAACCAGGTGACCATGAATTATATCTCACTCTCCTGAGGATAACACAGAGAAATAAAGAACGGATGTTGTTTGAACGCCAGCGAACATACACTGCAATGCTTTGTTGTACAATGATTCCCGAGTACATGTTACTGGCCTGGGGTGGTAAAGTGTCCTACCATGAAGGACGCAATAAGGCTGCCCTTCCCAGAAACCTTTTGCAAAGGCTTTGGGAGTACATCCAGGAGAGCCGTGAATGCCAGGGCAAAGTAATCCTTTCACATGCTTGCTTTTAAACCATGTATAGTATTTTAAAAGGTACACTCACCGGAGGTCCCTTCTCCGCCTGCTGGGTCCAGGAGGCAGCCTTGGGTGGGTTTGGGGTGTACTGGCTCCAGGTCCAGGGTGAGAAACAGTTCCTGGCTGTCGGGAAAACCGGTTTCTCCACTTGCTTGCTGTGAGCTATCTACAACCTCCTCCTCCTCCTCCTCATCTTCTTCGTCCCCAAAACCTGCTTCCATATTGCCTGCATCTCTATTGAAGGAGTCAAACAACACAGCTGGGGTAGTGGTGGCTGAACCCCCTAAAATGGCATGCAGCTCATCATAGAAGCGGCATGTTTGGGGCTCTGACCCGGAGCGGCTGTTCGCCTCTCTGGTTTTCTGGTAGGCTTGCCTCAGCTCCTTCAGTTTCACGCGGCACTGCTTCGGGTCCCTGTTATGGCCTCTGTTCTTCATGCCCTGGGAGATTTTAACAAAGGTTTTGACATTTCAAAAACTGGAACGGAGTTCTGATAGCACGGATTCCTCTCCCCATACAGCGATCAGATTCCGTACCTCCCGTTCGGTCCATGCTGGAGCTCTTTTGCGATTCTGGGACTCCATCATGGTCACCTCTGCTGATGAGCTCTGCATGGTCACCTGCAGCTTGCCACGCTGGCCAAACAGGAAATGAGATTCAAAAGTTCGCGGTTCTTTTCCTGTCTACCTGGCCAGTGCATCTGAGTTGAGAGTGCTGTGCAGAGCGGTCACAATGGAGCACTCTGGGATAGCTCCTGGAGGCCAATACCGTCGAATTGTGTCCACAGTACCCCAAATTCGAGCCGGCAAGGCCGATTTAAGCACTAATCCACTTGTCAGGGGTGGAGTAAGGAAATCGATTTTAAGAGCCCTTTAAGTTGAAATAAAGGGCTTCATCGTGTGGATGGGTGCAGGTTTACATCAATTTAATGCTGCTAAATTCGACCTAAAGTCCTAGTGTAGACCAGGGCTATGAATAGATTCAAAGCATGCTAACTAAAATAGTGAACACACATGACCATGAAGTGAAAAGGATACAGGAGAACAAAGTTTCCATTTCCCCTGTTCACAGTGCTCTAAAAGGGCAGTGTACATCTGAACCTTGGTCTGACCTTTCACTGCTGGAAGGGAGCTAGCATCCCAGAAAGTTCCTACTTAGATGCTGAAAGCATGTGCACTCCCTGGAGAGGGTATCTAGCAATCTAAGGAGTGTTGGATTTCTTGGGATATTCGTATAGTAAATAGGGATTTTGTGAAGCTGTAGGAAATATATTGAGGGTATTGCATTACTGGGAAGACCAGTGCTTTGGAAACTTGCCAAAACCACGAATCTAGTTGTGCATTTCCTAATCAGTAGAGATGTACCTAATTTATCTGTGTAAGCAAGTTTGAAAAGATTCATCGATTAGTGGAACAAATACATAAAAAGATATAAACTAGAGGGAATCCAAATTTGGGCAAGTTTAGCCTGCAGAGATAGCACTGTCTTTCTGCAGGAAAACATTCAGAGTTGTGAGAACTGTGTGCATGCTGCCGAATGAGTAAGCTGCACAGTAATTTGGGGTATGTCTACAATGCACCTAGGAGTGAGTGCCTCTCAGGCAGACAGACGTCGTGATCCAAGCTGCAGCTTGGGCTCTCAAGCCCACCCAAGTTGACCCCCTAGGCTTAACAGCCTGAGTCACAACATCCATACAGCTATTTTTAGTGCAGTGCTCAAGCCCTCCTAGCACGAGTTTATCTGCCCAGGCTGAGACACACGCTCCCATCTGCAGTGAAGACATATCTTTAGGTTACACCCCTATTAAGCATAGATAAAAGGGTTAGATATGAATATTTTAGCGGAGTCTAATGAGTTAGCCCTAATTCACCTTGGTGGATTTTTCTTTATATGAAAGTCTTCAAAGAGAAAGTCTTTGCTGCTGCTATCTGGTAGACCTATTTAGTGCTTGTAGCAAGGTGTTCTGCAGGGCTGGCCTTAGGGAAAATGGCATCCTGGGCAAATTTGTATTTCAGTGCCCCTGGCCCCCATTGCCTACCGCTCGAGTCCACTTTCCTATGAAGAAGTGGTGAACTAGGTAATGAACTTACACTGGCCAGGCTTCTGACCCATGCAAGATGGTACAGTTCTGGGGTGCAAGACTGGGGAGCTGAGGGAATTGGCTGGAGCCTATCGTTGGTTCATGAGCGGCTGGGAAACCATTCATGTAGCACAGTTGGGTGTATCCCTGCCTGTGGATGTCTGTGTACGTGCAGTGCCTATCAGAGGCTTGTAGCTTGACATCAGCATCACAGTTGATACCCCAGGTTAATGGTTTTTGGAGAGCTCAGCAGTCCCACAGTCCAGGGTGCACCCTGGGAACCATGTCACAACTTCGCTACTTCAGAGGTCTAATGTAATGTTTGCAAGGTGCTTTTGAGAACTGCAATTTAAAAACTGCATTATTAAAAGCCATAGATTAGTATTAGATTTAGGTTGCTTTATTCACACTTTCATACAAATGTGTTTCAGTTTCAGCTTTCTTGGGCCCTTCAGTCTAATGAATGAGGACACAATGTACTGCCAAATCTGCACTGCAAAATTTGCATAAATCTGAGGAAACAACAGTCGTAGAATTTTGCTGGTTTTAATTAGGCTTAAAAATTAACATGTCACTGACATAAAAAGGAATTAATTTCATAGTCCTATGTGCCATCTCCTCAGCCCATCTACATACTTAAGGCATAAAGCAACAGTCCATATGATATGTTAAGACGACAGACCTACAAACTCTCTTTAAATGGAACTTGGATTCCAGGGATAAAAGTAGAACCCATGGAAGATCCTACTGCCATAATTTGCACAAGGCAGGTTTGGACTGCCCATAGACAGAGCAAAGGCAAGGCCTGATGTGTACATTACACTCACTTGCTTCTAATTTCTAGTTCCATTTGTTCTGCATTGAGTCCCAAAACCAGGAGCCTAACTCAACTCTCATTTTTCTAAAAAAGATTTTTTAACCTACTCTCCCATAATTCCATCAGTTTTCAATTTTGAGAGTATATGGGTTATACAGGCAGATGCTATTTATTCTCAAATTAAGAGGGGAAAAATGGATTGTGCTAAAATTAGAAGAAAATTTGCTACCATCTAAAGGTGAAAGATTGAATGGTGTTTAACTTTTACATTTTAAAGATGTGCTAGACACTGAGCATGCGTGCATCCATTTTAAAATGTGCACTAAAGAATCATCCCCTAACTAAAACTGTTCCAGCTCTCTCACAATCATTTAGTTCAGTCAAAAAGCCTGAGAACAGTTGGGGCTTACAATGTGCCAACAGACTACAGCACTGACAAACATTAACCAGAGAAGTATATTCTAGAGCAGAGGTGGGCAAACTACAGCCCGCGGGACCGTCCTGGCCGGGGAGGCTAGCCCCCAGCCCCTGCCCTGCTATTCCCCTGCAGCCGCATGGGCAGCGCTCTGGGCGGCGTGCTCCTGCAGTGCAGAGCGTCAGCGTGTCTAGCTCTGGCCAGGCAGCGCGGCTGCCAGACATGCTGCTCTGAGCAGCATGGTAAGGGGTTGGGGGATTGGGTAAGGGGCGGGGGTCAGTCAGTGGACAGGGAGCAGGGGGCGGTTGGATGAGGCAGAGGTTCTGGGGCGGGGCAGGGGGGCTTATATGGGGAGGGTTGGATTGGGGGGGCTTGAGGAGGGCAGGAAGTGGGAGGGGGCGGGGGCCAGGCTGTTTGGGGAGGCACAGCCTTCCCTACCCGGCCCTCCATATAGTTTCGTACCCTGATGTGGCCCTTGGGCCAAAAAGTTTGCCCACCCCTGTTTGAGAGTCAAGGGCTCTCTAATGAGAATGCCTTAGGCCAGGGATTCTCAAACTTCATCGCACCGCAATCCCCTTCTGACAACAAAAAAATACTACACAACCTTGGAGGGAGGACCAACGCCTGAGGCCTGCGACCCAGGATGGAGGGCCAAAGCCCCACTGCCCTGTGGGCGGGGGGCGAGGGGGGAGCGCAAAACTGAAGCCCAAGGGCTTCCACCCCAGGCAGGGGGCCTATAACCTAAGCCCCACGGCTTTGGCCCCAGGTGGTGGGGCTCGGGCCTCAGCAAGTCTAAGCCAGCCCTGGTGACCCCACTAAAATGGGGTTGTGACCCACTTTGGAGTCCCGACCCACAGTTTGAGAACTGCTGCCTTAGGCCAATTCCCAGATGTGTAAACTTAGGTATCAGCATGTGGGCTGATAACAGTCAATCGTGTGTGTTCACAGGGAAAACTTCATATAGTGTATCTTATGGCCACTGTTTTATTTGCATCGTTTGTCAATTATGAGTGGGAATGCAATTAATTACAGTATTAACCATGTTGTCATATGACAGGCCGTTGTTGCAATCCAGCACAATTTTAATAGTTGCTGCATTCCTTGCAGAGAAAAGGCTAGAAATTTGCTTTGGGAGAAGTCGTCAGATTTGTGGATTTGCAATTTTATACTACAAAGTAGGGTAAAATTCTTTCCCACAATCACCTTTCAGAAATCAATCTGTTCTTGATTGCTTGACTGAGAAGTAGTGCCGGGGGCGGATTTAAGGTCTATATTTGTTTACACAGTTGACAAATTACAGAAGTATATACAAATTAACATATTTGTCTCTCTGTACTCTTCATATATTGCTCAAAATATTTGACTGAAAATTCTTCAGGGCAAAGACCATAGACAAGATTTGCAATACTGACTGGTGTTTGTGTGTGCCCAATTAGAGACACTGTAAAGGCCTCCAATTTTAGGAAAGTGATGAGCACCTGCTCCCTCGAAATCCAGCCCCTTTCAAGTGTCTCGAATTGGACATCCAGAAATGCAAGCACCCAAAAATCTCTGGCCACTTTTGAAATTCATGGCCGATGTTTACATCTATGTGTACAGACCAAGTAGTACAACAGTAATATAAATAATTTTTAACAGTAAACAGTGGAAAGTTGTCATGTCTGACTCAGTTTAGCAATTTTGACTTACTCAAGCAAAAGGCAAAAACCTGAAGCAATTACAAATTATTCGGAACCTTGGTTTTGTCTGGTGTTATCAGAGAGAAGACGCTCAGAAAAGGATGTGTTTCAGAGTAGCAGCTGTGTTAGTCTGTATCTGCAAAAAGAACAGGAGTACTTTTGGCACCTTAGAGACTAACAAATTTATTTGAGCATAAGCTTTCATGAGCTACAGCTCACTTCATCGGAGGCATACTGTGGAAAATACAGTGAGGAGATTTATATACACAGAGAACATGAAACAATGGGTGTTACCATACACATTGTAAGGAGAGTGATCAGGTAAGGTGAGGTATTACCAGCAGGAGAGACAAGAACATGTGAGGAACAGTAGGGAGGGAAAATAAACATGGGGAAATAGTTTTACTTTGTAATGACACATCCACTCCCAGTCTTTATTCAAGGCTAATGTAATGGTGTCCAGTTTGCAAATTAATTCCAATTCAGCAGTCTCTTGTTGGAGTCTGTTTTTGAAGTCTTTTTGTTGAAGAATTGCCACTTTTAGGTCTGTAATCGAGTGACCAAAGAGATTGAAGTGTTCTCTGAATGGTTTTTGAATATTATAATTCTTGATGTCTGCTTTGTGTCCATTTATTCTTTTACGTAGAGACTGTCCAGATTGGCCAATGTACATGGCAGAGGGGCATTGCTGGCATATGATGGCATATATCACATTGGTCGATGTGCAGGTGAACGAGCCTCTGATAGGGTGGCTGATGTGATTAGGCCCTATGATGGTGTCCCCTGAATAGATATGTGGACATGGTTGGCAACGGGCTTTGTTGCAAGGATAGGTTCCTGGGTTAGTGGTTCTGTTGTGTGGTTGCTGGTGAGTATTTGCTTCAGGTTGGGGGGCTGTCTGTAAGCAAGGACTGGCCTGTCTCCCAAGATCTGTGAGAGTGATGGGTCATCCTTCAGGATAGGTTGTAGATCCTTGATGATGCGTTGGAGAGGTTTTAGTTGGGGGCTGAAGGTGATGGACAGTGGCGTTCTGTTATTTAATTTGTTCGGCCTGTCCTGTAGTAGGTAACTTCTGGGTACTCTTCTGGCTCTGTCAATCTGTTTTTTCACTTCAGCAGGTGGGTACTGTAGTTGTAAGAACGCTTGATAGAGATCTTGTAGGTGTTTGTCTCTGTCTGAGGGGTTGGAGCAAATGCAGTTGTATCGTAGAGCTTGGCTGTAGACAATGGATCGTGTGGTGTGGTCTGGGTGAAAGGTGGAGGCATGTAGGTAGGCATAGCAGTCAGTAGGTTTCTGGTATAGGGTGGTATTTATGTGACCATCGCTTATTAGCACTGTAGTGTCCAGGAAGCGGATCTCTTGTGTGGACTGGTCCAGGCTGAGGTTGATGGTGGGATGGAAATTGTTGAAATCATGGTGGAATTCCTCAAGGGCTTCTTTTCCATGGGTCCAGGTGATGAAGATGTTATCAATGTAGCGCAAGTAGAGCAGGGGCATTAGGGGACAAGAGCTGAGGAAGCGTTGTTCTAAGTCAGCCATAAAAATGTTGGCATACTGTGGGGCCATGCGGGTACCCATAGCAGTGCCACTGATTTGAAGGTATACATTGTCCCCAAATGTGAAATAGTTATGGGTGAGGACAAAGTCACAAAGTTCAGCCACCATGACATTATCGGGGATACTGTTCCTGACGGCTTGTAGTCCATCTTTGTGTGGAATGTTGGTGTAGAGGGCTTCTACATCCATAGTGGCCAGCATGGTGTTTTCAGGAAGATCATCGATGGCTTGTAGTTTCCTCAGGAAGTCAGTGGTGTCTCGAAGATAGCTGGGAGTGCTGGTAGCGTAGGGCCTGAGGAGGGAGTCTACATAGCCAGACAATCCTGCTGTCAGGGTGCCAATGCCTGAGACGATGGGGCGTCCAGGATTTCCAGGTTTATGGATCTTGGGTAGCAGATAGAATTCCCCTGCTCGGGGGTCCAGGGGTATGTCTGTGCGGATTTGTCCTTGTGCTTTTTCAGGGAGTTCTTGAGCAAATGCTATAATTTCTTTTGGTAACCCTCAGTGGGATCAGAGGGTAATGGCTTGTAGAAAGTGGTGTTGGAGAGCTGCCTAGCAGCCTCTTGTTCATATTCCGACCTATTCATGACGACAACAGCACCTCCTTTGTCAGCCTTTTTGATTATGATGTCAGAGTTGTTTCTGAGGCTGTGGATGGCATTGTATTCTGCACGGCTGAGGTTATGGGGCAAGTGTGTCCACATATCTATTCAGGGGACACCATCATAGGGCCTAATCACATCAGCCACCCTATCAGAGGCTCGTTCACCTGCACATTTACCAATGTAATATATGCCATCATGTGCCAGCAATGCCCCTCTGCCATATACATTGGCCAAACTGGACAGTCTCTATGTAAAAGAATAAATGGACACAAAACAGACGTCAAGAACTATGACATTCAAAAACCATCCAGAGAACACTTCTATCTCTTTGGTCGCTCTATTACAGACCTAAAAGTGGCAATTCTTCAACAAAAAGACTTCAAAAACAGACTCCAACAAGAGACTGCTGAATCAGAATTAATTTGCAAACTGGCAACAATTAACTTAGGCTTGAATAAAGACTGGGAGAAGATGGGTCATTACACAAAGTAAAACTATTTCCCCTTGTTTATTCCTCCTCCCCGCCGCTGTTCCTCAGACGTTCCTGTCAACTGCTGGAAATGGCCCTCCTTGATTATCACTACAAATGGTCGCCCCCCCCCCCCGCCCCCACTCTCCTGCTGGTAATAGCTCACCTTACCTGATCACTCTCCTTACAGTGTGTATGGTAACACCCATTGTTTCATATTCTCTATGTATATAAATCTCCCCACTGTATTTTCCACTGAATGCATCCGATGAAGTGAGTTGTAGCTCATGAAAGCTTATGCTCAGATAAATTTGTTAGTCTCTAAGGTGCCACAAGTCCTCCTTTTCTTTTTGCAGAGAAGGATGTGTGTATCTGTGTGCATTCTTCACACAGACATCCTGAAAGACCTGGAAAGACTGGGATGCAAGTCTCATTGGGAGCATGGAAATAAAGAAAATAGTCATTGTTTTTCAAGCACAGTAGGCATGCATTGCATTTTATAAAACAGTGGTTAGGCAAGTCCCGACACTAAGAATCTCAATCTAAACATCCAACTGTTGCATTGGGAGAACAGGCAAAAACAATACACCTCACCCTTCTGATAAAGCTCTCTGATAGAGAGCCTTGGCCTTCAGCTACAGTACATGAAACCGAAATATATTTAAATTCCCTGGAATATTTTTACACTTACCAAGGCTGCTTCACTACTTCCAGCACAGTCAAAAATGCTTAGTCTAAGAGTAACATCACTAGCATGAGTACTACACAGAAAACTTTTATTTTATGAGTCATGAAATCAAATAGTCAAAAGTGGCCAGTGACTTTGGGTGTACAGCTTGACACAACTAGGGCCAGATTTTTGATGTGCTGAGGAACCACTAAGAACTACGAATGCTCAGCACCTCTGAAAATTGGACCAAGGCGTCTAAAGTTGGGCACATAAAAATTGAGGCACAGTCACTGGCCACCACTGAAACTTCTGGCCTAAACCTTTAACAATTGTTCTGCATCTACACTTCCACATCAGAGGCATATGTATCTGGTAGAAAGTCTATTTGCATATCTTAATTAAAAAGCATCTTAAGCATTGGAATATAATGCATTTAATTGTTCTAGAAACAAAAGCAATCCCTCTCTTCCCTCTCTGATTACGGTATTTGCAATTCAAGGCCAGGAAGAAGTTAAGCACATAATTAAAATAAAACCACATCATTTGAAACTAAGAACTACTGAAATATCAAACCTGATCCAGCTGCCAAAGTCAGTTTTTCACACTGACATTTTTCCTGTCTTATTACAAGTTAGAGTTAGCTTTCAGCCTGCATAGTGTCAGCTTTAGCTCCACCTGTACAGAAAAAGTAAAACAATATGACAGCCCCAAAGGAGGAGATGAAGGGCTGAAATTAAGTGAAATTGTTCCATATCTAGTGTGACCTTTTCTTTACCAAAATACAGAGAACCATACCTTAAGCAGATTTTTAGATTGTGTTTAGGGGGAAAAAAGCCTCCTTCAGTGCTCCCCTCCCCCGAGATTAACTTCAGATAGCCACCTGCTAAGAAGCCTAGCTAGTCATCTCCAGAGCGACAGACAAATCCTATGCTAGTGCTGGCCAAGTAATGTTAGGGCAGCCTAAACAAAGGATGGAAAGGGGGATAAAACAGAAGTATCCAGATTTAGAAGAACTGATCTACATAGTTTTTATTGACTTAACTATATCTGTTTATAAACAGATATAGTTAAATCTATGCAACCCCTAATGCAGTCAAAGTTTATGCTGCTATCAAAGTGCTTATATCTGTATAGCCTATTTCAGTAAATTGGCTACGTTTCTAGATCAATATAGGTAAACCAATATAAAAACTGTGTTGACCAGCCTGAAGATGCCAGGGAGAAAAATGCAGTAACACCTGAAAAAGATCTTAAAACTGTTTTTTCCCCCGAAGTTGTAACTGCATCTCGTAAAGGAAACGCAGTGCTTCATGTACCCAAAATATAAGTGACTAAATTAGTCACAAAGCCTTTGCTCTGGGTGTACTAATGTATGTAGACTGTAACCCGCAAAGAACTACCCTCATTCTGCAAGAGAATTATTAATCAGCAAACTGGTCGAACCTGAAACACCGCCTGAAGCACCGCCTTCCAGTGGTCAGGTGACTGTTCTGACCTTGATGTGGGAGGAGATGGAAACCTGCAGTAATCTGGCTCTGTATAGAAGACGCTAGAAATTAAATGTGGTTCTCACAGGAAAAGTAATCAGAGTTACCAAAAAAAAAAAAAAAAAAAGCAAGAGATCGTATTTAAATATCGTCACAAACTGAACTCCTGCAAAATCTAACCCTAGGAACTTCTTCCTAGACCACTCACTGAATATTTAGAGGACAAAAGACACCCTTAAAGACCAAAACAAAACAAAAAAACCAAAAACACCTTTCCCTTCACATAAAATATGAATCTTATCACAGAAGATTTGTACGGTTCTCTTTACTTGTTATATAACATGATGAATAGAGTTTGTTAATTACCAAAATGACTTGCTGCAGTTTTGTTCTATCTGTTTATCCTGCAGACTCAACAACCATGGCAAATGCCCTGATGTGGGACTGATTTAGAAGACATGAAAAGGGAGGAGGGGGCAGAGACTGCAGCCTGAGCAGTTACTGTAAGAGAACACTTCTGAGCACTCCAATCTTTCCACACTTTGATAGGGATTAACTTAATGATCCCATACATTGATTCCTGGTGAATTACTGCAGTTCTATTCAGTACAGCATGCAGCTGTACATCATCATACTGTACTGCAAAATATCAATCTTCTAAGAACACTGCTGTAATGAGAGAGGTGTATGCTTTATAGAGCTAGCTACAAAATAAATAAGTAATGCACAGAAAAAGCCACCTTTAAATTAAAATAAAAAAAGACATTTAAAGTTTGGGTATTCTTCATTATGGGAAAGAACCTTCCACTTTGAGACCATTATCCATCAGAAAAGCTCCATCTGTTGTATAATTATCTCTGATAAATGACACTAGTTTGAGCTTCATTAGGGAGGTGGGGGGAGGGGAAGAGAGAGCTAGCTGGAACTGTAAATAAATCTCACTGTTTTGCACTTAAACTAAAGCCATCCCAGCAGGAAGGTGTAAAAAACAATTTTTATAGGTAATATTTTCAAGTGCTCTCTACTGGCTGTACTGCCTAATATCATTCACTTGGAGCATCCATTGATGAGTGTGTAGCTATTAGAGATGGAAAACACTTTATTTCTTTAATTCCCCTCTCCCCACACCCACACACATTCCTTGTAATCCAACTCAAATCTCAATGAAAACATTTTCACAAAACCTGGCCCAGCAGCATGGAAGAAGTGCCCTGTATCACCAAATGGTAGATCTTGGGTTATGAGTGAGCAGGGGATTGAAGGCCCCAGACCTGAGAAGGCCCAAGGTGTTGTTGAATTCTCTAGGAAAGGTGTTGTAAGAACTGCTTTTACAGCACCCCACAGGGTTTTCCATGGAGAAGCGCTGGACGGAGGGAAGTGATGGGATCGTGGCCGCCAGCAACTGTGTGTGTGAAGGAAAGACAACAATAGTCACGTTGCAAATTAACTCTTATTACAGCAACGGATATCAGAGTGCCTTGGAGTTTAATTAATAGGAAGTGCCCATTTCTGCCTGCCATAGTACTGACAGGGTACCCAAATACTGCATTCGTAGCATAGTACAATCTAATTTTAATTTTAATTTATGTTACAGTTAGTACAAATAAACTGTCACAATCCCATACTTGTATGCAGTGTTGTTGTACCCGGGTTGGTCCCAGGATATGAGAGACACAAGGTGAGCGAGGTAATATCATTTACTGGACCAATCCTTACGGATACATACGGCCTTGTTCAAATCACTCTAACAAAACTGAAACCCAACAAAGGCAATGTATCAAAGCTCCTTCAGCCCTGGCACTTTGAGGCAACTACTATAAAGAACTCCTCCAAGTGTTTAAGAACGCTGGCATCTCCAGAATCTTCCCTACTGAAAAAGAAGTGGATAGAAATATGTTCTCCTTGAAATGTGCATGTGTATCTGCCATTCATTAGATACCAGGGTATTAAGAGCAAGAGCGATTCTTTCCACAGCCCACCTTTCAAAAAAGTAAGACTTCAGTCTGAAGAAAATGAAACTATGAATCACACATTATTTACGAGTGTAACGTATTGTAAAATTTGTAACTCAATATATTACACACAGCATTAACTTATATAGAAATTTAGAATAAATTTTCCTGAAAGAAGGCAGACATTAGCCCAGAGTTTTAGCACGCCACATCTGAACACTTTACCTCTGCCTTTAGATAGGATTCTGGTTTGTAAGAGTTCTGTAGACAAACAGAGAACCGTGACCAGGGAGATGGGGTCAAAGATCATCCCACAGTCAGTTCTGTGAGAGATTCACCACTAGTGTAACAAACCCTATGTTACTGCACATAGCCATTTTAAAAAGGTTTTAAAATAATGATATATGGACCAAATTGTTAAGATTCGGGGTTCTATGCCACAGCATACAATAGTTTACTTGTAGTAATGTAGGGACAGAATTTCATAAAAATGGGTAAAACTGTCTTAGAGTCAATCAAGATCAGCAAGACTAAAGTTCAAATAGCTGTACATCAGTATAAAAATAGTTTCTAAAATCATGGTGGCACCTTTTTTGTTTGTTCATTTTTGATTAAACCCAACAGTTTGAGTTTCACGATTATTTTCTAACTCCCTCCTCCCCAAAAGAGAGGTCATATCTTTCTAGTAAGAGGCAGTAACAAGTGGCACTGAGAAAAGAGCAGATGTTTAGGTTTCCTCTGTTTTCCCCTCCTCAAGGCTCACGCACTTACATTCCTCTTTACTCAGTGAAGTTACATTCAGTTCTGTCGAAAGTTGTTGGCTGGAGTGAACAGTCTGCGTAGTAAGAGAGGTATTGCTGTTGTCACTGTTTGTTTCTCCAGAGAACAAATCTGATTGGCTGTTGCTTGCGCTGGGAGTGGAGTCATCATCTGGCTGCTTCTTTTGGAAATCTATCAAAAACAAGGTTGAGAAAGTGGAATGAGGTAGGAAGGCTACTCACTTCATTTTATGCTTGAAGCAGCAGAATTGAGAGGAAAAAAAGAAAATAGTCCAAAATGCAATGAGTACACGGTCTGGGTTAACATCACTCCAACTGATTCCATGGATATACTGTAGAATAAAATGCTGAAGTAGCCTTAAGGTTTTTGATTTATCCCAGATTTGAAACTTCAGTTTAGAATTTCCTTGTTATTGACAAGTACTGACAGAATGGTTAGCACTACACAAAGAAGACGACAGTCCTTGTTCCAGGGATCTTGGTCTAACAGAGCATCCAAAGTTTACTTGTGTGTTTAACGTCTAACACTTAACATACATGCTGTTGTATAAACAGCTAAAAACTAAGTGAGGAGAAAGTATGCATCTGATGAGGTAAGAACTGGAAGAGATTCCCTGGGTTATCCAATCCAACTATAAGAATATTTACACAATGGTGTTGTGAAAAATGTTTCCCACTGAGACCAGTAAAGTTCCACTAGGGTAGCAATGATGGGAGTGTTAGAGTAGACAGGACTTCTGGTTGTCTGTGAGCACTGTAAGCACAGTATGGTCTAACCCTGTTCTGAGCAGACCTATATAAACATGAGTAAAATGCCTGCAATGGTTGTCTGGCATTTTGTCTATACCAGTGCTCCCCGTCCTTGTTCCCACTAATGGAGCTGAACTGGTGGCAAAAACTGTGGGAAATTTTAGAGACGGTAAGCCAGAGTAAAGCCTACCTGACGGAAATAGGCGTTGCCTCTATATTACTTTCTCTGAACAGTTTATCTAGCCTGCTATTTAAATCTCTCTCCTAAAGGTGTCTAGGGCTACATCTACATTGCGGACTACAGGCGCGTGACATGCAGACCACACCCAAGTGTTGTGCTTTAACTGCCCTGTATGGACACTGCTGGCAAGAATGAAAAGGTACCTAGTTTGTGTTAGCATAGTCCTGTCTGAAAGATGACTATGTTAATGTGAACTAGGTACCCTTTAGCTTGTGTCAGCAGCATCCTCAGAGGTCAGTTAAAGAGCAACACTTTGGTGTGCTCTGCAGTTCACATCCCCATAGTCCTTAATGTGACATGGTGCAGACAAACCCTAAGCCATCTCTTTGGATAATCGCTCCAGGACCTAGACACCACTTAAGTGAGGGATTTAATACCTAACCCTACAATTTTCCTATCACACTGCTGCTGTTTCTAATATTCTCAAATGATGAGTAATCCTCCATCCTCTACACTACTACTTCGCAAACCGTGGCAGACAATCATCATAACCATCCCACTTTATCCGCTTTTTGCAAAGCTATACATAGTCAAGTTCCCTTAAAACAAGAGAAAGCTCCTTATATACTCTATTTATACTGGAGAAAACTCAAATATATAAAAGTAAAAATATAAATGTTTTCCCCCAACTTTTCTTTTGTCATATTTGCTAAATAGCAAAGATAAAATTGTGAGCATAGAAATGCCTCCCTCCCTCTCCACCCTCACCCTCTACCAGAGACTGCAGTGAAGTCATAGTTCTTCACATTTCAACTGTAGCAACAGAATACTGTGAAGAAAAGTTTAGAAAAGTACTGGCAATGCAAACTGTTTGCAGATAAACTTTCACTCTTCCCGCACCAAGTAAAAACCTCAGCTTAATTTTCTCCACAGACATATCTTGTAAATCTTTTATTTTACCTCGCCTTTCCATGTCTTTTCTCTAACATACAATGCTTATGGTATCTAGATTGTAAGCAATTTAGGACAGGTACTATGTCTTTATACAAGTATAAAGCATCTAGCATACTGCTGATGTTAATAAATATGGAAATATTAGCATTAACATTCAGATATACATGACAACCAGCTTATTCCCTGGGCCTCTCAGTCCTTAACCTTTTCCTCCATGTCTCAGACTTGGCTCATTCGCCCCAGCTGTACTCCATCTGTAGATAAGAAGCAGTCGAACAGCCCATGGATTCCTGTGGAGACAGGGCTCTCATCTTTAAAACAGATGAGAACTGGGGAGACCACAGGTCCTTGCAAGCAGTGTTCCAGATCTAGCCAAGCAACTGGGCCACTCATATCAAGGCAAATCATTGCATGTTGAGACCTGTACCCTCCATGGGCTGCTGCATATCTATATGAAAGATGAGAGTTTGCAATCTCCTCCATTTCCTCATACTTTGTTAATACTTGAAACAAATTGCAAGGGACAATTCTCCAAATAAAATAGGGTCTGGGGTCTGCTGCAAGGTTATATTTGCATTTTGATTAATTTCAGGTTGCTTCGCTTTTGGAAGGGTGTGAGGAAAAGGCAGAGAACAATAAATTAAAATGCATATAAAACCTTCCAACTCTCCCCAGATGGTTGCTTCTCACAGCTCCAGGAATTTTCCCGATGCTTATGGCCTTCCACCCACCCATACCATACACCTCCTGCCCTTTTGTGCCCAGGGATTCTCCTAGGACCCCCACCTATGCAGGTTCCTATCCTGGTAGCAGCTCAGCTGTCCACAACAGAGGTGGAGCTGCTGAGGGAGAGAAAAGACAAGACTTGACTAGGTTGGGAAAATGACAGGTGTTTTTAAAAAAGTGTTAGCCAATACACGTCAACATATTGTGACAGACTCAGACCAGTGGGATACAGGAGTCTGGTAGAAGGCAAATATATTGGCCACTGGATGAACAGTTTTCTGTTCCCTGAGTGACCAGAGCAGGGGCTGCCCTAGAGCAATCAGGAACCTGCCAGAACCAATTAAGACAGGAAAGCTAATCAAGACACCTGGAGCCAATTAAGAGCTTTCTAGATTCAAATATGGCAGACCTGGTTTAAAAAGGACCTCCCATCAGTTAGGAGGGGGGCGCGCCAGGAGCAAAGAGTGAGAAGGCATGCTGCTGGAGGAGTGAAGAGTTCAAGCATGATCAGCCTTCAGGAGGAAGATCCTGCAGTGAGGATAAAGAAGGTGTTGGGGAGAAGGCAATGGGAAGTAGCTCAGGGAGTTGTAGCTGTCACGCAGCTGATACAGGGAACATTGTGGACAGCCGCTATCCACAGGGTCCTGGGCTGGAACCCAGTGTAGAGGGTGGGCCCGGGTTCCCCCCCGCATCCGCCAAACTCCTGATCGGACACAGGAGGAGCTGACCTGGTCTGTGAGAAACACCAGAAGGGAAGGTCTAAATTGGAAAGGGATCTGCCCTCTCCCCGGCCCACTAGGTGAGACACAGAGACTGAGGGGATTTTTCTCCGTTTCCCCATGCTGGCCAGTGATGAGGTCAGCTGAGTGGACGGCAGGTTTGAGCCACTAGCAAGAGTGGCCAAACCGAGGGCTGCCGTGAATCTCTGAGGCAAGCAAATCCACCAATAAGCGCAGGACCCACTGAGGCAGAGGACGAACTTTGTCACAATATTTTTAACCACCACTTAGCACCTAGTGCAGACACAGGGCTTACCTGGACTAAGAAAACAGGTAGTGTTTAAAAACATGTTACCTAACACTTTTAATGCCTTTCAAACACTAACTTAAACACAGCTGAACTTTTCTAAAAATTATTAGCTAATTAAGATCACTCCTTAGGCTCTCAGTTAGCCTATCCCTATACATATAGTATCTCCTGCCAGCTAATATATTTTTAAAGGAGTTACCTGTGTCCAGAGTAGCTGCAAAATCATGTTTAAAATCATGCTAGCTAACATTTTCAAACAATCTATATTCCTAATCTAGACAGGGCCCAAGAGTGAGCTGCCAGGGGCATGAAGCTGGATCTTCTGCCGCTGAGCTAGAGAGGAATCAGCCAGGGACTGAGGGGGCTTCTGCCTAGCAAGAAGCAGCTCAGAGAAAAAATTTCACCTGTTGCAACAGCACAGTCTTGAGACATTGGCAGGGATAGCAGTTGTCACAGATGGGTTTTGAAACCCTGGGAATGTCTTGGTCAAATGAGAACTGTTGGCAGCTATGTTTGATGCACTGTGAGCACGGCCCTTGAGCTCCTGGCTGAGTACCAATCTGACGCTTTGCTAGGGAAACTTGGGCACTCATGGTGTACATCCTGCCTGCACTAAATGCTCTCTACCTGCAAATGGAAGGACAGAGTAGAGATTAGATAAAAAATGTTTTAGGACGGATTTATATGCAAAGCACTGCACAACAATTAAGCTGTATTGTACACATCTCGGAAATGGAAGTACCTACAACCCTTGAGCAATGGAACAAAATATATAATGGTTACACTCCATATTCTACAACAGTGATCTGCAAAACCCATTTAAAAAGTCAATTTGAAGTTATAATAATAGAAATTAAGAAAAATATTAACATCCTACAAGTCAAAAATTCTCAGCTGATTTATTCGCTCTCTACAAAACAGGTACAAATATTTTGCTTTTGGGCTGTGCTGCCTACTAAGTTTCATCCACAAAAAGTATTTACAGGTGAATTTTAAAACTTTAAAAATTAATCCATATAATGCAAGTCCTGACAGACCCCTTATGACAATATAACTAACTGTGGCTGTACACTACATCTCCCAAAGCTATTTATTTGTTCAGCGTGCACACTCAGCAAGGTTGGGGGGTTTTCTGAAAGGCTATTCATTTTTACACCCCACCGATAAACTTTCCTGTTTGAAATTGGGCAGAAAAGGTTGACAAAAAATTCATCATTCAGCAATGTCATTCCCCAGAAGCTTAATATTGAAACAGCTGGCAGATTTGAGCAGCCAGACTGTAGCAGAGTCTACTTAACAATTGTACACTTCTAGCCATTGTGGCCCTACGATGTCCTACATTCAGAACTGTATTCTTTATTCATTAGGATCTGCTAGCAGATTTGGCAAACCAATTAGCTCACAAAGAACTCACACTTGCTCCATTTTGTGTGGTAACTGAACATGTCTATTTTTTTGTAATGGTTTCTTCAAAGCAGACAAAAGGAGGCAGGAAAAATGTGGGAAATGCTGCTCCGAAGCAGTTGGAAGAGATTTTAGTTCTTCTAAACCACACTGCTTTTGGAATACAAATTCAACTCAAAAATTGCCAGCAGAAGGTTTTATATAGGTCCTACTGATGACAGACTGGTGCCATCAAAAACCATCACCAAAATGCACAGAATTAAAAATATGCAGGTGGTCTAAAATAGAAACTGGGATTTCCACATGTTAAGTAGTTTGGTGCATGCAATCTTTGCTGTTGGTCCATCTGAATCAAGCAGACTTTGCAGTTAGCTTTTTTTGCAGTGTTTGGTTGATCAAAGAGACAGAGGCTCCATATGGAGCTTTTAAATGTATCACTTAAGCTTTTGGTCAAATGATCTTCTGCAGTAAGACAATTTCTGGGTTCTGCTAGAATGTGAACAGGCTGCACCACAACTTCATTGTGTATCTTCCCTAGACCCCACAGCATTTAAATGAGTTTTCTTACCTTAAAAAGAGTTATAAGTAAATATCTAACAGCAGAACTCCCTAATGTAATCTACATTTCTGATTTTGGTAATAATAGTAGTGTGGTGAAAGCATGGTCTGGAAGACTGAACATTGGACTGAAAACCAGCTATTCATTCCACTCACTCATTATGTTACCATATCCAAGTTGCAATCTTTGATGGCCTGCATCTATCTGTAAAATGGTAACAGAGAAGGAGCCCTTAAATTCTACCATTTTCAAAGATTCTGCTGCTTACTAGAAAGACAGAGGACAGCATTGACAAAGATCTCTTTAAATTTCCTACTTTTTGAAAGTGTGTCCTCTGTATTTATATGCGTCACAAAAAAGTGTCTTAGTGCTCTGAAAATGTCAAATGGTAAACATTAGTTTACTATTTTAGAATCAGTCTTTCAAATGTAAAAGAGCCCTCCCAGACCAGACCATTGTTGATATTAAGATCCCACAGCATCAAAACAGAGTTTGTATATTAGAAAACAAAATACATTAGTAGAGATCCAGCAGCACAAGGGCATTAAATTACTTAACATAGTTGAACAACTGTAGTTTGGACAGAAATCAACAGATACAACTAACAAATAATGAATAACAGAACACAGCTTCAGTACATGTAAC